>NC_140592.1:460438834-462838834 GCF_964204655.1 Triturus cristatus | reverse complement strand
CCCCGTCACCCAGACCGAGGTCCGAGCCTTCTTGGGGCTCACCGGCTACTACCGGCGGTTCGTGAAGGACTACGGCAGCATCGTGGGGCCCCTCACGGGTCTCACATCCAAGAACCAACCGAAGCGGGTCAACTGGACTCCTGATTGTCAAGCGGCCTTCGAGGAGCTGAAGGCCGCCCTGTGCACCGCCCCTGTGCTCCAGGCCCCCGATTACAGTCGGGAATTTGTGGTGCAGACCGACGCCTCCGACCACGGCATCGGAGCCGTCCTCTCTCAGTTGAACCCCGAAGGTCATGACCAGCCGGTGGCCTTCATCAGTCGACGTCTCCTGGCCCGAGAACAGCGTTGGAGCACCATCGAGAGGGAGGCATTTGCAGTAGTGTGGGCCCTCAAAAAGCTCCGACCCTATCTCTTCGGTACCCACTTCCGGGTACAAACCGACCATCGACCCCTGCAATGGCTGATGCAGATGCGGGGGGAGAACCCAAAACTCTTGCGCTGGTCCATTTCCCTGCAGGGAATGGACTTCACCGTGGAGCACCGACCAGGCCAAGACCACGCCAACGCGGATGGCCTGTCCCGCTTTTTCCGCCTCGACGAAGAGAGTCCCCAAGGAGATGGGTGACTCTCCCCGCCTTCAGCTGGGGGGACGCATGTTGGACAGGCCTCACAGACGGCTTGCTCCCTCCCCGCACGACAGGGCCCGAACTCCGGCCCACCTGGCATATCCCCGCGACAAGCACCCGTACTCCGTCTCCCGACGGACCCTCTGCCCTCGGACCCCTACTCATCACGGGGTCCAGCCCCACCGGCTTCCCCGGCCGGGTCAAGCCGCCCTCTTGGGCCCTGCACCACGCGGCCGCATGGCCTCACCTCGACCCTAACCCCGGGCCTGGCCGGCCCCGACATCCCGGCACCACCACCCACCCAGGAGGTGAGCGGACCACTTGGCAGGTCAATGGGAGAACGAAGTGTCAAGGGCTCTCCCCCGCCAGGTGCCGATCGCCCCCAGCTCCCCCAGGCACTGGCTCCACCCCCTGCTGGGTGTCTGGACACCTTCATCCCGGACCCTCCGACCTCCAAGTGCGAGGGTCCGGACATCAAAGGGCACCAGCCCTATAACTGAGGCAGCTCCGGAGCAGGAAGGCAGTTGTATCCTGGAGTCGAGAGACACCGAGTGAACTCAACCTTGACGGTCTACTGGCGCTGCCGTAGCCGCTCTTGTGAACCATCGTCCTGCCTGCTGGCGCTGCCGCGGCCTTCTGCAACATTCATCTTCCTGGGACCTGCTGGCGCTGCCGCGGCCCGTTGTAACGACCATCCTCACCGGGACCTGCTGGCGCTGCCGCGGCCTTCTACAACCTTCATCTTCCTGGGACCTGCTGGCGCTGCCGCGGCCCGTTGTAACGACCATCCGCACCGGGACCTGCTGGCGCTGCCGCGGACCGTACATCTTCCGGGGACCTGCTGGCGCTGCCGCGGCCCGTTGTATCGACCACCCGCACCGGGACCTGCTGGCGCTGCCGCGGTCCGTACCACCTAACCACCAAGCTCGAGGATTGTGAGCTCATCATCATCTCATCCGAACTACCTGATTGGTAAATAGACTGTCCCGCTACCCCCTTCCCTACCTTGCGAGACTCTAATCGAGGGGACCCCTGAGTCCAGACCTCCTTGTACCATTCAACCGTACCTTAAATAAGTGCTTATAAAGAACACTGAACCTTATCCGTGTGTGATATCTGTCTGTGGGGGGGAAGTTACTTGTCTGTACGATCGCTGGAGACGGCTCTCCCCGGAGACCTCTCCCCCTGACCCCGGCCGGCCCTCCCGGTCCGTCTACCTTTTCTAACACCTGCCACCTCTACACATAGGGCTGATGTTGCCCATCACTCCTGACACGCCCACCCATAGGGACTATGTTACCCATCACCCCTGCCACCCCCACACATAGGGCTGATGTTGCCCATCACCCCTGCCACACCCACCCATATGGCTGATGTTGCCCATCACCCCTGCCACCCCCACCCATAGGGCTTATGTTGCCCATCACCCCTGCCACCCCACCCAAATGGCTGATGTTGCCCATCACCCCTGCCACCCCCACTCACAGGGGACCTGTTGCCCATCACCCCTGCCACCCCCACCCACATGGCTTATGTTGCCCATCACCCCTGCCACCCCCACCCATATGGCTGATGTTGCCCTTCACTCCTGACACCCCCACCCATAGGGACTATGTAGCCCATCACCCCTGCCACCCCCACCCAGAGGGCTTATGTTGCCCATCACCCCTGCCACCCCCACCCATATGGCTGATGTTGCCCATCACCCCTGCCACCCCCACCCATAGGGCTTATGTTGCCCATCACCCCTGCCACCCCCACTCACAGGGGCCCTGTTGCCCATCACCCCTGCCACCCCCACCCATATGGCTTATGTTGCCCATCACCCCTGCCACCCCCACCCATATGGCTGATGTTGCCCATCCCCCCTGCCACCCCCACTCACAGGGGACCTGTTGCCCATCACCCCTGCCACCCCCACCCATATGGCTTATGTTGCCCATCACCCCTGCCACCCCCACCCATATGGCTGATGTTGCCCTTCACTCCTGACACCCCCACCCATAGGGACTATGTTGCCCATCACCCCTGCCACCCCCACCCAGAGGGCTTATGTTGCCCATCACCCCTGCCACCCCCACCCATATGGCTGATGTTGCCCATCCCCCCTGCCACCCCCACTCACAGGGGACCTGTTGCCCATCACCCCTGCCACCCCCACCCATATGGCTTATGTTGCCCATCACCCCTGCCACCCACACCCATATGGCTGATGTTGCCCATCACCCCTGCCACCCCCACTCACAGGGGACCTGTTGCCCATCACACCTGCCACCCCCACCCATAGGGCTTATGTTACCCATCACTCCTGCCACCCCCACCCATATGGCTGATGTTGCCCATCACCCCTGCCACCCCCACCCATAGGGCTGATGTTGCCCATCACCCCTGCCACCCCCACACATAGGATGGGTGATGCACAACACATCCAGCATACTCTAACATCAGGTATGTCCGCAAAATACATCCCCCCTAACATCATGTCCACAGTGTGTAGTCTGTGACAAATGCCCACAACAGTGATTATGGCTATGAGCATACAATGTAAGTAACAGCACATGCGTGACCAACACATGAGTGTGACATACACAAGGCAAGCATCACCATAGCACTGTGGCAATGTAAAAAGAACACCCCCTCACTGTGTACAACAGAAGTTAAGTGGGGGCTTCCAAAATGCAGCAGATGTTGAGCATTGTGGTGATGGGGACTAAAACCCCCTCATCACAGTGACCAAAAGGTAAGTGTCATCATGTGGTCAAAGCTGCAAATAACAAACAGCATGTATGATCCCTGCTCCCAACACATCAAATACTTCCGGGGCAAACTAGTGGTTGTGTCCCATACACACAGAGATGTGGTGAGGCTAACAGTGCTGTGAAAACATAACACACTCTTGGCCATGTACAGACAAGCACCACACATGGGGGCTGACAATGCATACAGCGTACAATGCCACAACAGCAGAAGTGACCATCACCAAGCATGCACACATCTCGAAAATAGACACACTAATCAAAACAACATGTGTAGACTGTAGGTGTCAGCTCCCAAACTCACATTCCACGCCAGCAATGGCCCCTAACAACCAGGATGAATGTGCACAATGATGTGATATGACTCACAGGGACAGCATGCAAAATTACAGAAACAGCATCCAGACAAAGGCCCACAACAGCAATACCAATGCACTGATGCAGATGCACAATCACAAACAGGCAACCTCACACTGCACATCTGACACAACATGTGTGTGTGTGTGTGTGTGTCTCAGTATCCCCAGGCAACTACACAACACATGAGGGGGGTTGAACCACAGTGACACAGATGTGGACATAGTGCCATACAAAAGTAAACCATCATTGGGACACCCTCAGTGGGCAATGAGGCATTGGGAGATGAGAGGGAGCACAACAGACACATGTGACACAAGCTGGAATGAACACCAACCAATACAGCAAGAGACTGACACACAACACCACTATCCCCAGGGAACAGACATTGGGGTGACACAAGCATGCATGACACCTCCACTGTGATGCTAAAGGCAGATGTCGTACAAACTGGGAAACCCAGACATGTGTCCTGTGCCACAAACGTACATCACACATACACAAACACAAATCACTCAGCATGGCCCCTCATCCATGGACAAACGGGAGCTAGGGGACCACCCATACAAACATTCACATCAGTCCACCCTCAACACCACACACCCCGAACTGCAACCATGTGTATCTGTGAAGCTCACATGGACAGTTGACATTGCACATGCACCCATGACAAACACAGGAATGTTGGGAGGAACTAAGGTGCACAGACACATCACACAAGGACAGTTCACAACCCTGGGGAATGACAGACATACTGCACAGTATGCGGTACATGGCCATGACCTCAAAGCTCACATAACCTTCAGAATCCCTGCCACAGTCCCACGACAATGCAGATGACAAGGAGAACCACAACGCACACATGCTGACACCTGCCAGCATCGCAGTCATGAACCCGACAAGTGGGAGCAGTCACACACACATACAAATGTCTCAATCACTGAAAACTACCACCTAGGGACAACTACATGATTTAGCAAATAAACAGGTGCCTTGAGGAACCCTGACTGTGTCCCATCTGTGTCTGACAACATCATCACCACTCAGAACTAACAAATCCCAATGATGATACACCAATTAACAGTAGTGTGTCATGCACCCACACATCTGGTAGCCCATTGGAAAAGTAGTGGGATGAACCCAGTACCACTCAGCAAGCATCAACAACAGGAACATATCTAGGGAACACTGTCTGTGTATGAACAGGGATGTGGACACACACACATGCTCATACAACACACATCATGGGCCCAGGCCATGTCACTGGACAACACACTTACTTGAGTGGACCCAACACCTGTGGGAGCCCAGCTGTGCCAAACATATTCACCGCAAGTCCCACTCATGTCTGCAGAACAATTGGTCAGTCAGCCATCAGTTACCACACAATGAAGGCTCTGGTCACAACAGCCTGGGTACGTGAGTCTCCCCTAAGTCATCTGCACACACCCAAAACATATGTCTAGCAAGTTGCACAGAGGCCCCAGTTGCTCCTCTTACAATGATGCCCACACCTGTAGGTCTAGTGTTGATGAGCACAAAGTATGTGGAAGTGACAAATTGGACAATGTGAAGCACATCATATGTGCAGGGGTGCAAGCCACAGATGTGACCATGCAAATGAAATGCTCACAGAGAGATGTCCGCAAATAGTTGATCCTGACACACCCAGGTAGCTGCAAAGGATGACATGGATACCCACCAGAATAGGTTACATATCTCATGGACCACAGGGAGTACCTCACAGCAACACATCAGAATTCAACATTGTAAACAAAGCATCACAAGTGCAAGGGCATGTTAAACATCATCAACATAATGTACAGCGAAATCTAGTTCCCAGGGAGAAAGAAAAAAGCTTTATTCAGCATTTTAAAAGTTAAACGTCTGTGCAAACAAAAGGCCAATGGCCAGTCTATGTCCAAATGCCAAGGAGTGAAGTAGAGTGACAACTGTCACACCTTGCTTGCCTGCACTGCTAAGGACCAGGTTCATCCCCTTGGAGGGGCATACATGGGGGCAGGCCAGGCACCGCAGGGACAGGATCAGGGCGCAGCAGAAGGAGGCAGTGAAGAGGTGGGGGATGCAGGCGAGACACTTGCAACTGCAGTGGAGCTGACTGAAGTGATGAGTGCTGTCAACTGTGGGGCACAAGTCAGATGGTGGGGGTGCCGGCACAACTCTAGTGGGCAGGTCAGATGGAGTGGATTGGCTCACCACTGCAGTGCCCAAGTCAGACGGGGTGGTCGTGGAATCCAAAGCAGTGCGTACATCCATGGGAGCAGAATGGGGGACAGGTGAGGTCGGCAGGGCAGGGGGGGACACGGTCCCCACATCAGTGGCACTAACTGTCTGGCCAAGTGTGGAGGAGCAAGTGCTAGGGGGATGGCCTTAGCATTTTGGGTATGGTGTATCGGTGGGTAGGGGAACCCGGGGCAGGGAGTGGCGGGGGAACCTCTGGAGTGGTGGCCTGGGGGATGGAGGATGGAGACTTTGCCTTGGAGCTGCGTGGTGGCGGGGGGTCTTGCTCTTTTGGCGCCGGGGGGACTTGCGGGTGGAGGTCTCTGTCTGACTGCGCCTGGGGGAGGGTGTCCGGGTGTGAGGGGCACTCCCTTCTGTATGTGGGGACTTCCTCTTCCCCTTGTAATCAGGATCTGCAGGGTCGGTGGGGAAGAGGCCAAGGTTACAGAGGAAGAGCTTCTAGGGGGTTGGGGTTGCAGGTGAGGCAAGGGAAGGGGGCTGGGAGGGAGAGGTCTCGTAGGACTGCGGAGTGGTTTTGAATGACTGTGTGTGTGTCTGCAAACCAGCCCTTGTGAGTGTGGAATCAGGCCCCTGCGCTTGCTTGTGTGAATGTCTAGTGGTTTGGGGGTTTGTGTGCTTGGGACAGGTAGGGTTCTAGGAATCGTGGGTGGTGCAGGGGTAGGAGGGGTGCGGGACTGTTGGAGGAGGGACACTGCTGCCGTCAGGGAGGAGGCCACAGACTGATTGGTCCTCTGTAGGGCAGACATGCCCAAGGAAATGCCCTGCATGAATGACACCAGTTGTGTCAACAGACCTGTGTGTGCATGGAGGACCTTCAGCATCGACGTCTGCCCTACATGGATCTGTCTAAGTCCACGGACTCCTCACTCAGGGCAGCAGGGGACACAGGGGCAGGGGGTGCGGTGCCTGGCACAAAAGAGACATGCTCACGAACATGGAAGACCACAGGGACCTCTGGGATGTGAGCCGATGGGAGGGTGGTGGTGGTGGCGGTGGCGGGAGCAGCATCACTAGCTGGGGTTTGGTGGCTGCTGACACCCGCCTCCACAAGGGAGTCATCCTCAGAGCTGCTGTGGCCCTTAACTGGGGGTGATGGTGCTGACGACTCCTCTGTGTGGCTCCACTCGCCCTCCGTGCCACTGGGTCCATCTGACTCCTCTCCTTCTGTCCCCGTAAGGCTCTGTGGCTCCTCCTGGTCCGTGGAGCTGTCACCTCCTGTGGCCGTGGAGGTATCTGGATAGGAATAGGAAGTAAGAGAATAAGATCAGTCACCTGCACCGACTGCACACACCACTGTGAGTACATCACATCACAGGGCAAGCCCCAGCATCATCAGCTGAACACAGCTCAAAGTGCCAACACTGTTTAGGTTAAGACACTTGTCATTCCCAACATCAACCATGGCACACATATCCCTCCTTGACTTTCACACATATGTCTGTTGCATGTTGGATGCCAACACCCGAATGTGCCAACATGCACCACCCACACATTTGTTGTACATGCAAGTGAACATGTAGGAGTATGTCACTATACACACAGCAGATCTCTTGCTACTGACTCAGTACAGGTGTCCGGATGAAGGGATGGGAAGAGACTCATTTCACATGCTTGGGATGCATGCCAGCAACACACACTATGATGTACTCATGTCCTGATGAGCAATGCCACAATGGGGTGCATGGTGCACACTTGAACACAATGCAGGCTCACTCATAGCAAGTTAAATGCCATGGTACTGGGATGCCCTGAAAGTCAGTCAACACTGTCTCTTGTCACAGGGGCAGGGCATCCAGACAACAACAATATGTACTGACTCACAATCCTAGCTCAGGGGTAAAGCTAACTCTGCAGATGACCGGCGCACTTGCCCATCCCATGCAAACAACATATCCAGGACCCAGAAGACCCACCATCATGCAAATCATACATTTGAGTCTCAGCAAACACAAATCCCTGTACATTAACACATCACAGTCTGCCATGCATGTAACCCAGCTGCATGAAGGATACAGTTGCATACACCATTGTGCGCTGTCAGATGATCACACACCTATATGTCACACAGGTCTTGTCTCTCACAGTCACATCGCAGATGTCATGCTGACCCTCTGAATCATGGACACCCCAGTTGTACGTAACAACAAGCCACACCCTAATGACACAGAGGCAGACACCTGAGGGCACATGTCACTAAGCACAACCTGCAATTTTTTACACAGGAGTGGGATTACAGAGTGTATCTAAATGCCCTTGAGGGGGCATGACTAGCCAGGACTACGTGAAACAGTATTTGGCCCTGGACAGTAGTCACGTGGCTAAGCAAGTGTGACATACTTGATATACATACTCCTGAGGCCCAAAAATTGAAGTCCCCTGCTGCATGGGTTTGTTTGCAATACCCCCAGCCACATGTTGCGAGTCAGACCAGCAATTTGTACACATCTCAAGGGCACACACAGATCACATGTCAGATCACAGGCATTGTGTATACAATTGACCCACCCATGAAACACACAACAGATTCACGGGAACTGATGCTGACCGGTACCTGAAGCATAGCTGACTGCCGGGACACAGTGCCCTAGTGACACAAGCAACAGACTGGAGGGGCCACACCTGTGGAAGAGATGAGGAGGGTGCATCACACAATTGAGGGACCTGAGTTTTGTACTACAAGACCTACGTAATGTGGAAATGTGACCAGGACAAAAGACTGCTATTTGCATGTCAGACATAGTACACAGATCAGACATGGACTCACCCCCTTTCTGCTGCAGTCTGGCCTTCAGCTGCCTATCTAGGTCCGGGAAGACCGCCGCCAGGATATGGAGCATGTGGGGAGTCAGGGTCCGGTGTCCACCCCTCCTGTGTGGAGGTGACAGCTTCAGCTGGACTCTAGCTATCCTCCGGGTCCAGCCCCGAAGGTCCTGCCACCTCTTCTGGCAGTTGCGGATCCGGCGCTTGTAGACCCCAACAGAACAAACAGCCCGGGCGATGGTCAGCCAGATCTCCTGCTTCTGGTGGGCATCAACCTGTGAGGAGGACAAAGTGAAAAGTACATTAACACGCATGCCCCAGATTTGTGCAGCACACAGTTGGATATACATGTCATCATCACAAAGGGAAATTAATTACATAGGTAGTGCAACCATGGGGAAGGAAAAATCACCTGCATGTCTGACATGTTAACAATGCATGGATAGTTTAAGATTGCAATAATGCACTTTAGCAGCAGGAAAACTATTCATTACATGTACCTACACACTTTGGGGGATGAAAGTAGTCAGTGAGAATGCTTGCCACTGGTGTACACCCTGCTAGTACTGCTAGTCAGACAACATGCATAATTAGGAAGGCAGTGGACTGCACACTCACCTGCTCCCCTGGTTTCCCATAGAGCTTTCTGTACTCTGGAAGGAGCCCATCCAGCAGGCCCTGGTTCTCCTCCTCAGTGAAGGCTGGGGCCCTCTCCAGAGTATGTGCCATAGCAGGAGCCAGAGGATGCAGAGGCAGCAGCAGTGGTAGCAGGGATGTGGTCCAGTAGCATGTAGTGCAGGTAAGTGATCTCCCTGGTGGCCAGCCAGCCTTATATCTGTGCTGCAGAGGCAGACTCTGTGCCATGTGTCCCAAGCGATAGGTCCAACACGGTTGCATTCTATGAATCTGGCCAATCCACTTAAAAGTACGACTCGTACACGCCTTCCGCATCGTTCAAATCTTGACCTTCATGGAACACTTGAAAATGCAACATTGTTTTAGGCATCCAACTGAATTACCAGTGCACAACTCGTACAAGTTTTGAATCCGCATCCGTCTCCATGACAGTCCTGAGCCAATGGGTGCGCCCGGCTCCTTCAACTGACTGTACAATGCGTATTTTGAATATACACATTCACCCGTCTCCATACGATTCAATGGCCAAGGCGTACGCCTGTCTCGGACCATGCCTGTTCGACGCGTATGCATGATAGTCACCCGCGTCGGACCTCATTGCATTCAATGACAAAGCGTACGCACGGCTTGGACATGGCCCGTGCAATGCGTACGCAGTGTCACCCGCGTCGGACCTCATTGCATTCAATGACAAAGCGTACGCACGGCTCGGACATGACCCGTGCAATGCGTACGCATTATCACCCGCGTCGGACCTCATTGCATTCAATGACAAAGCATACGTACGACTCGGACATGACCCGTGCAATGCGTATGCAGTGTCACCCGCGTTGGACCGCATTGCATTCAATGACAAACCGTACGCACGGCTCGGACATGACCCGTGCAATGCATACGCAGTGTCACCCGTGTCGGCCCTCATTGCATTTAATGACAAAGCGTACGCACGGCTCGGACATGACCCGTGGAATGCGTACGCAGTGTCACCCGCGTCGGACCTCATTAGTGTGACTATTATACGGATGCAACACACATATACTGGCCAGGGACACCTGTGCACACCTACCACACTACAGCATTGGCCACACAGTGTCCCATGGCATGTAAGGCTGCATTCCCTGGGTGTTTGGGGGGGCCACATCTGTTTTTTTGCCTGGCACATCGTGCAGCCGCTCCCAGGCTGTGCACGTGTACATGGGGCAGAATCCTTTGTGTGTTGTGCAAATTACCACTGTGATGTGCAATTGGACAGTAATGGGCATGAGTCACGGCCACAGTGTCAGGTTGGATATGTTTAGGACAGGTCACATACACCCTGAGTCCTGGGGGTGATGGCATGTACGTCACAGTGAGACCTGTAGCCACAATACTGATGTGCACCCACAGTCTGTGTGCATGTTGTGTCTCAGATGTGTCTGATCAAATGTTCCCAATGGGTGACAGTCTCCACATCCATGTGGTTTATGCATCAACCTTAATGGGGTGTGTGTCTAAGAGACGTACATGTAGGGCCGGCAGGATCAACAGTGGCCTTTACCTGTGGGACTTACGCTTGCCTTGTGGTGTGTACGTGCTACGCCATGTCCATTGCTGTGTTGATGTGGCAATACAGGGAGTCTGGGTTTCTGCATGGCAAAGATCTGTGATGCCTGGGAGACATGAGGCCTCAATTGTCACTGTGGTGTGTTTTTGGAACGTTGCAGCAGCACATAGGTTGGGTGATACAGCCAGATGATTGGCCATTGCACTACATGGGACTCAGGTGGACATGTGGAATTGAGATGTGAGGTGTTGGTCTTGTAGGTGACATATGTGTCCATGACCAACAGCATACACCTCAGTACATTGTGTAATGTCATGAACTAGCATGTGATAGTGATCATGGTCATGGCCACATGGGTGGATGAACTGACAATCTTCCTTTGTGCATCTCTGTACTGCAGGGCACCAGCTGTCCATCGTCCGTCCCCAGAGCTTGCAACCATGCAGGAACGCGACTGCATCAGACGGTACCGCTTCACCAGGCCACTGATTGCGGAGTTGGCGGAGCAGTTGGCGTCACATCTCCTACCTGGCCGGACATACCCTACAGCACTGACCCCAGAGGTGAAGGTGATGGCAGCCCTGCACTTCTTTGCCACTGGTACCTTCCAGTACAATGTGGCTACTGCTGGTGGGATGTCGCAAACGATGTTTAGTTGGGTGCTACGCGATGTCTTGGAGGGGATGTTGCAATTCCTCGACCTGTATATCAAGTTAACTAGCCCAGCTGAACTCCCTGAAATAAAGGATGCCTTTTATATACTGGGGAGGATGCCGAACGTCATCGGATCTATTGATGGGACACATGTTCTCTGATACCACCACAGGCACATGAGCAGGCATATCGGAACAGGAAGCACTACCATTCGATCAATGCTCTGGTGGTCTGTCTTTGCTGACATGTCGATCACACATGTGTGTGCATGGTTCCCTGGTTCTGCGCACGATGCCTACATTATGAGGAGTAGTTGCATTGCAACGCTGATGTCACAGATGCCAGCTCAGCATGTCTGGCTTGTCGGTGTGTACTGACTGTTTCTCATTGTGTGTGTTTGTCAATGGTGTATTCCGCACTCCGACAAAACTCAGCTACTTGTTCATTTTTGTGTGTGTAGGTGACTCCGGATACCCCAACATGCTGTGGATGCTGACACCCCTCAGGAAACCTGTGACACCAGCCGAGCTACGCTACAATGAGGCACATGATCGGAGCAGGAGGGTGATTGAGCGGACATTCGGCCTCCTGAAAAGCTGCTTTCGCTGCCTGGACAAGACCGGAGGGGCCCTCCCATATGAGCCTACAAAGGTGTGCAAAATAATCCTTATCTGCTGCATGCTACACAACATGGAGGTGCGGAAGGAGGTGCCTCTCATCTAGGATGACGAGGAAGATGACCAACGTCCGGCACCTGTGGAGGATCCCGGCCTGGGCCAAGATGCCAGTGATGATGAAGATGATGGTGACGTCCGCTCCCAGCTCATCAACAACTTCTTCACCTGAATGTGAGTTTCCAGGGTTGTTATGTGAATGTATGGAGGTAGCCTGGAATGTGTTGTGCCAGCTCTGTTGCTGTCTGAGTGTGTCTGTGTGCCACTTGACTGGATGCGTGCTGTGATGTGTCCATTCAGGTGGTGTGTACTCCACAATAGGGTAGTACTGCTAACTAGTGTTTGTGTAGGTGTCTTGCAACATGTTTTGTGCATGTGTATTGCATTTCTCTCCTGTTCGTCTGTGCTTTTGACTGTATCTTGTCTGTCCTTCCCAGGGTACTTTGCCTGTTGTGTGGTCAACACTGACCCCCACACCCAGAAGCCAACACCAGTGTGGAAGTTGACAATTCCCATCAACCGATGTACCACACATCCCTGGACTTCCATTCTCCAACACATTGGGAGCGTGTGTCCATTGTTACGTAGAATTGCCGTGCAACTAGTGTGAAATAAACGTGTTGCTGATATGTAATGAACCTGTGCTACACTTTGTTATGTGCGTTGCCTGTCTTCCCACATCTGAGTGACATCTGTTACCTCCCCTGTGGACTTGTTACCACTGACTGGGCTTGGTGTTGTGTCTGTGCATGCCAATGTGTTTCAGGTCAACATCATTGCGTGGGATGAGTAACATGGCCAAGGTGAGTATGTTTTGTGTTGCCATAGTGGTGTGTCTCCCTCACATGTGTCACATCCCCATGACTCACCTTACGTTGGTCACATTGTTGCAGTATTTGGCATGCACTGTGTTGTGTAGCAGATCGACATCTCCCTGAACATGACAAGTTGGATCACAACAGAGGCAAGTATGGTGTACTGGTGAGTTTATTTACAAACATGTGTGAGGGAAGTGCACAGGATGGTGGGCTCTGTACAGTGGTTTGGGAATCCAAAGTTCACATTGGAGTTGGAAGTGCTGGTAGATGAAATGTCCAGAGTAAAGTCCACAGTCATCTGATACATTGGCCCAACATGAACCCTCCATGTCATGTGGGCGAGTTGTGTGCGATTGGACAAGGTGAACGGGTTGCGCACAGAAGAACATTGTCCAGAACAGGTTTAGAGGCCCTGGGGGATGTGCTGGGACATCTGCCTCTCACATGTCTTTCTTCGGACGACCCCTCTTCTTCCGGGAGGGGGGATCCTCATGTGCAGGCCTCTGCGGTGCAGGGGACTCTCCACCAGAGTCCTCCTCCCTCCCTGTGGCGCTGGCAGATGGTGTTGCGACAGATGTTGTGGGCACACAGGGGGGTGTGGACAGGTTGGTGTTGATCTGGAGGAGGCATTGTAGTATGTCCCGATGCACCGCAGGGATGTCATGCCACTTGGCCTCCATGCGGGCATGGTCGGCGACCTGCTCGTGTTGCATGTCTTTGAGGATCCCCACTACCTGGCCAAATCCTCCGGTGCTATCCTGGTATGCATCTAAGATGCGTGCCAGGTGGGGGTCATCATGCAGTCCAGACCCCTCTGCAAGGCGCGCCCTGTGCTCCCACCCCTCCCAGCACCCCTCTCCACACAGGCAGGACCAGCGGTGTGACACACAGGTGACACTGGGACCCCTTGGGTGGTGTTGCTGGTGGTGTTGGCTGTGGCTTCCGGGGGGTCCTGTGTCCCTGTGCTGTGGGTGTTGATTGACCTTGGTCTGTCCGTGTTGGTGGGGGTGCCCTGTAGGTGTCCAGATGCTGGAGGCGTGGGTACAGGGGGGGGCAGATGTTGATGCTGTTGGTGCTGCATGATGGCTCACACCGGAGGGGTCAGGTTGGTCGTCGTCATCCGAAGAGGACAGTGAGAGAGTCAGACCAGAGAGCTCAGTGTCCACCAGAGTCTGGGACTGGGTATCCTCATCATTTGGTGCTGGGTGCCGAGCACTGTGAGAAGTTGGCCTGATATGTAGTGCTCACTATTCTAGTGATCACTGTGTATCATTCCAAACGACCCTTATTGATGATTGGTTGTAAGTCAACCTTATAGACCAGCTATCCTAGTAGCGTGGATACGAGCAGTCTTAGGCTAAACTCTAGAGGGCGTGTTAAGCCAGCTGTTTACCATCACATATACCCCTTGAACACCAAGTGAAAGGGCACCACACAAGTTGTTATGAAAATAAAGGATATTTATTTATAACAAGACTACCCTAGCTCTTTATGAGTCAGGGAGCTAAGCACAATACAAAACTCTTAGGAAAATACTTCTGGTTGCACAATTTACACAAATGCCCGAGGGCACGAAACCATTACACTGCAAGTGGAAGGGGTGAAGTTAGAAAGTCTAAAGTGACTGATTCCGGAGTGATCCGATCAGTGGGACTAAACGAAAAAGGAACTGGACACTTGTAAAGCGAACCTGCGATGGAGCACCGAAATGCTCGAGTTACCTAGCACAGAGGCTGCGGCGGTTGAAGGTTCGGCAAGATGTCGGAAGTCCTCGTTGTAGTCTCAGGAGCCTGAAAGAAGAGTTGCTGGCAGGCGACCAGTGTCGATGTTCAGCGAGATCCAAGCCTGGATCGGTGATGAAGGAAACCTGAAAGCAGAGGGGACTCAGTTCTCAACCGCTAGCCAGCGATCGTGTGGGCACCAGGAGGGTACCGGCTGAAGTCACCTCGACCAGGTGAGTGGATGACGTCGGACTCGGCTGTTCCTCGGACCAGGAGGCGCGGCGGCGACCAGGATGGAGGGCGAGCTGTCCCACGAAGGTGTCTGCTGTCGATGATGCTGGGCCCAGGAATGGGGCAGCGGATCTTGGCAGTGGCAAGCCCACGCGGTGGAGTCAAGATGGCGTCTGGAGTGGACCAGGAGGGTCCGTGGTACTCCTCTGTTGAAGGGGAGCAGGAGCCAGTCTGGAGCAACCAGACTAGTGATGAAACAATCGTGGTGCGTCGTGAAGAGGGCCACAAGCCGGTCGGCAAGTGGTCGAACAACGCGGTGAACAGCAAGGAGCGGAAGGGCCCCCACGCAGATCTCGTGGATGCTGGGGAGGCAGACTTCGGTGCTGGAGCTGCTCAGGGTTAGGGCTTCTCAAACCCTAGGTGCACTCACTCGAGGGTCCCTCGGTGGGCGTGCTAGATAAGCGTCGTGCAGGTTCTGAAGATGGCCGGTCCCGCAAGTCTCGTCACACCTACGGTTCTCAGCTGGGCTGATGAGGTAGGTAAAAGGTCAGAGATGGCAGGGAACTCGGGTCTCGTCGAGCTGGGCAGTCTTGATCCGTGGGAGAGACTTACAGCAAACCGCAAGCGCTTAGGTGGTGCCTGCTGGTGCAGGGTGGCTACTCCTTAGCCACAAGGGAGAGTCTTCAGAAATAGTCAAGAGTTCCTTTCGTGGAAAGTAGTTCAAGATTCAGAATTATCCAATTTGGGAAGGGGACTCGCTCCTACCTTTATTCTAAGAAAAGGGGCTGGCCCGTGACTAGGTACTACCTATAGGTGGAGCCAGGAGGGGGGTGGTTACACCCCGCTCCTTTGTCCGGCTTCGCCCCAGCTCAGGGGCTGGTGTGCCCCCGAAACTGGTTTGAGCCGGGCTATGCACAGTGAGCACCGGGGTGCCACTGGCAATCACCTTCCTTTCAGCCCTGCCTACCTGGGATACACAAACCCTGTCTGGGATGGTGCTAACACCACCCTCGACAGGAAACCCTTTGTCCAAGCTCCCCTCGCTGGAAGGTCTCCCAGCAGCAGGAGGTCAGACTTGTGTCTGGTGGCAGCATCCATTTTGTGATGCTGAGGCTTGAGTCAACTTTAACCGGGGTTCAAGGTTACTTCCATGTCGTGCCCCTCTAAAAGGGGGGAATGCTAACCCCGTCGCCAGAACTGGCGAGGGGTTCGTATTCCAATTCGTATGACACCTTACTCGACATGTGTAGGTGATGCGATGCCAAAGTTAGCAAATAACCGCGAGGATTATAATGCATTTAAAAGTAGTTGGCCCGCGTCACCATGGAACGGCTATTAGGACTTGGTTCCGCAAGCCGTCGACGGGCTCAGCTCGCGCCAGAGCACCGTCCCACATGATTCCCTGCACTCTGCCTTCAGGATTGATAAGGCCTGCCATAGGAGTGACTGATAGGAATCCATGTGTCCATTTCAGGGTTAGGTGTAGGAATACTACACCTACAGCAACGGGTGATTACACCACGTTGCCCCAGCTGTCGTGCAGCCAGTTGTGTCAGATTTGGGCGGCCATTCCAGGGGTGGCATAATACATGCTGCAGCCCCTGGTAGGCCCTGGGTACACCGATGCCCTGGATACCTGTGGTATGCTGAGACAGGGACTGACAAGGCGGCCCAGTTCCAATTGGTGGATGCACCTAATGTACATGTGTTTAATTTTGAGAGAGAACAGCTAGGTTGTGGGTCTGATTGGCAGGCCCACAGCCGGGGAAAGTCATAAAGCAATGAAGCAAAAGCAAAAAAACTGGGTGATCATAGGATTGCAGACCCTACTCGCCTACATGACCCCCCCCCCCAAACTTTGGGACAATAAGCTAACCTTGACCAGGTGAGTCTTCTTGCTCTAAGTGGAAATACCTGGAGAGCCCATCTGCATTGCCATGATCAGTGCCAGGTCTATGCTCCACTGTGAAGTCCATCCCCTGTAGGGAAGTGGACCACCTAAGTAGTTTGGGGTTTTCACCCTTCATTTGATTTAGCCACAAGAGGGGCTTATGGTCGGTCTGAATCTTGAAGTGAGTGCCAAACAAGTATGGCCTCAACTTCTTCAGGGCCCAAACCACAGCAAAGGCCTCCCTCTCAATAGCTGACCAATTCTTCTCTCTGGGGGTCAGCCTCCTGCTAATAAAAGCTATGGGCTGGTCATGACCATCAAAATTCAGTTGAGATAGAACAGCTCCCACACCCAGCTCCGAAGCGTCTGTTTGGACAATGAATGGTCTGGAGTAGTCTGGACTCTTTAGGATAGGTGCTGTGCACATGGCCTGCTTTAGGTCATCGAATGCCTTCTGACAGCTTGCTGTCCACTGAACTTTTTTTGGCATCTTTTTACTTGTCAGGTCGTTTAGCGGGGTCACAATGGATCCATAATTTCTGACAAATTTCCGGTAATAACCAGTCAGGCCCAAGAAAGCTTGAACCTGAGTCTGGGTGGTTGGAGGAGCCCAGTCCTGGATGGCCTGTATTTTGCTCTCCAATGGTTGAACCTGGCCTCCACCTACAAGGTGGCCCAGGTATACAACCTGTGTCTGCCCTATCTGGCACTTAGTGGCCTTGATAGTGAGGCCTGCCTTTTGCAGGGCCTCTAACACTTTCCTCAGGTGGACCAGGTGATCCTCCCAGGTGGAGCTAAAGACAGCGATATCGTCCAGATACGCCGCACAGAAGTCGTCCAACCCAGTGAGAACTCGATTCACCAGCCTTTGGAAGGTGGCAGGTGCATTTTTCAAACCAAAGGGCATTACCACGAACTGATAATGCCCACACGGGGTAGAAAATGCTGTTTTGGGCTTGGCCTCCTCAGCTAACCTGATTTGCCAATACCCAGCTGTCAGGTCAAACGTACTTAAGTAGCTGGCCGAAGCCAACCGGTCGATAAGTTCGTCTGCTCTTGGTATTGGGTGGGCGTCAGTCTTAGTGACTGCATTGAGACCTCTGTAGTCCACGCAAAACCTCATCTCTTTCTTACCGCCCTGGGTGTGAGGTTTCGGCACGAGAACTACGGGACTAGCCCAGGGGCTGTCCGAGGGTTCAATGACTCCCAGCTCCAACATTTTCTGCACCTCCGTCTTGATGCAGTCTCTGACATGATCAGGTTGCCGATAGATTTTACTCTTTACGGGCAGACTGTCCCCAGTGTCGACCTCATGGGTACACCAATTGGTCTGACTGGGCGTCAGAGAGAACATATGTTGAAAGGATTGAAGAACCTGTTTACAATCCTTTTGTTGATGTCCAGAGAGGCTGCCACAAAAGACAACACCACCTACTGACCCATCGTCAGGGTTCTGAGAGAGCAGGTCCGGGAGAGGGTCACTCTCCTCCTCCTGTCCCTCATCTGTGGCCATGAGCAAGCCCATGCCCTCCCTGTCGACATATGCCTTGAGCCTGTTTACATGGAGCACCCTGTGGGGGCTCCGGGGAGTTCCCAGGTCTACCAAGTGGTGACCTCTCCCTTTTGCTCAATGATCGTGTGGGGCCCAGACCATTTGTCTTTGAGTGCTGCTGGGGCCACTGGCTCTAGCACCCACACCTTCTGTCCAGGCTGGTACACAGTCAGGACAGCCTTTTGGTCGTGCCAAGCTTTCTGTAATTCTTGGCTCGCCTCAAGGTTTTTAGACGCCTTTTCCATGTACTCCGCTGTTGGACCCGGCCTCGTGGCATGGTCCTTACCCCCGTGGATTGTGCCCGTTCCCCGCCCCGGCCTTCACGGGCCACCCTTCTGAACTGCACCGAGGCCCTTCATCCTGAGCTGCACGAGGTCGCATACCCCTCGTGGCTCCGCCATCTTGTTGGCACCCACGTGACTCTGTGCACCAGCCAGCGCGACCCCGCTCAACCCGGCCTCGACCCCAGCGAAGCCCCGACATCGAGGCACCACGAACTGGCCAGGGGGTGCCGCAGGAACCATTCATCGCCCCCGGCAGAGGACAGTATCAATGGGACCCCCAACTGTCCTCCCCTCTCGAGGTGTGATCGCCCTGCAACTCCCCTGGGCCTGGCGCCTCTCCTGCTGGGCATCTGGCCACCTCCACCCGGCCTCTCCGCCCCCACCGGGCGCCTGGGTCCGGACATCAAAGGGCTCCAGACCTATATCTGGGGCAACCCCGCCACAGATCGGCAGTTGTATCCCGGAGTCGAGAGCCCTGCTGATTGAATCGCGGCTGACCCTACGGAGAAGAACTCTTGTCGGAACCATCACGAGCCCTGCTGACTGCGTCGCGGCTCCTTCTTGTGAACACTTTGAAGCCACCTGGAACATCGGAGCCCTGCTGACGCTGTCGCGGCCCAACCTCGCTGAAACCTCCCTCGGAGCCCTGCTGACGACGTCGCGGCTCGAGCTGAGCAGAAACCATCTTGAGAGCCCTGCTGATTGGATCGCGGCTCTCCACGAACTGTACGCCAGAGCCCTGCTGACGCCGTCGCGGCTCGACCCCTCCGAGATCCGGAGGTCCTCCAGCTTGAGGATAAGAACTGGGCCCCAGGTACCCTCGTACCGCACCCCTGCCGAAGACTGTCCCGCTACCCCTACCCTTCCAAAGAGACACTGAGACTTTTGGTGGATCCCTCGATCCCTTCGTGTAAATATTGACCTCGTAACCGTTTTATTGCTGATAAAGAATTGCTTGTCTTGAGACAACCTCCTTGAGTCCTGTGTGGTGGTGTTACTGGGCTAGTACGTGATAGGAGAAGGATCTCTCAGGAGACTTCTCGGCAGCGCTCGGCTACTTCGTACAGTGTGAGGGCCCCCCTTGGTGGTCTCGCCGACTCCTCGGGGTCCGCCTTCCAACATTTGGTTGCCAGCGACGGGATCCGAGCCGAACGCAGTACGTACCAGCCAGTACCCACTAGCTACCCATCCAAACGGACAGTAATCATGAGCAGCCAGGAAAACAACGCGACAATGGAGTTCCAGCCCGAACGGCTGGAAGAATATACGCACAAAGAGTTAAAACAGTTCTGCAAAGACAAAGGCATTGCAACCACCGGCCTAGGTACCAAAGAGGACATGCAGAAAGCTGTGAGGACATGGCTGGAGGCCGGGGCAGGCCCCTCCCAGGAAGAAGGTCCCTTGCCCCTGACTGAGACCACATCAATCGCACTGACTCCTGCAACCGGAGGAAGAAAGAGCCTAGAAACCGGCCTCTCCGAAGAAGAAATACGAGAGCGGGAGAAGGTCCGGAACCACGAGCTAGAGCTTGCACGACTGCGGCTGGACGGCGAACTCCAGCTGGCGGAAAAGAAACTGGCCCTAGAGCAGCTACGGCTTCAAGAGGAGATAGAGGAGAAGAGGCGACACCGGGAGTTGGAGGAAAAGAAACTGACCCTTGAGCACGAGCGCAGCCTCAAGGAGCTCGAAATCAAGCCCAAGAACGGAGGGACCAACGCCCCCAGTACTAGAGACACTCTACCGCCTGCCGAGACCAAGGTACATATCCCGAAAGAGGTCGTCAAGGAGTACTACAAGAATGACGACATCCAACAATGGTTCAAGGCCTACGAGGTGGCCATGACCTCTCATCGGGTGCCCCGAAAAGACTGGGGCGCGGGCCTGTGGGGGCGGTTCCTGAGTGAGGGTCGAGACACACTGCTCCAGCTGCCGGAGGAGGTGATGACCTCCTACGATCACATGAAGGAGGCTCTGCTCACCCGCTACGGGCTAACCGCAGAAATGTACCGCCAGCGGTTCAGAGACTGCAAGAAAATCCCGGGCACCACCTGGGTGGAATATGTGGACTTTTTCAGTCGGGCCCTAGAAGGGTGGATCAGAGGTAGCAAAGTAACCACCTACGGGCAGCTGGTCGACCTTATCGTGTGGGAACATCTCTCCAACAATTGCTTCGTGGAACTGAGACAGCACCTCCTCGACAGCAAAATGACCGACCCGCGAAAACTCGCCGTCGAGGCCGATCGATGGGTCAACTCCCGGGTCCCCCGGAACTCAATGGGGGAGTACCAGAGGAACCCCACCGGACCCCCCCGCCAACGCGGTGGAGGGGGAGGGCCGAACAGGAACCGAGACCCTCCCGCCGGGGCCCCCAGGAGCCCCCCTCGAGGGCCACCGCAGCAACAACTCTCCCCGAGCCTAGCCCGAAGGGGGGCACCCCCGGCCAGACCCGGACCACGGCCACCAGTAACGTGCTACGGCTGCCAACAAACCGGACACTATGCCAGCGATCCGGTCTGCCCCCTGAACCGAAGAAACGGGGCCGGCGGGCCCCCGCCCCGACAGCTGGCGGCCGCCGCCCTGGGAGAAGGAGAAGAGGAAGAGGAGACCCTCGACCGAGGGACCACTGAATGGGAGCCGGCAGCCATGTCCCTGGTCTGCCTGGGTAGCCGAGAAATGGTACCCTGCACCCCCATCCCAAGCAACACCCAGAAGTACCGGCAGCAGGTCACGGTCAATGGACAACGGGCCGAAGCCCTTCGTGACACCGGCGCTAGTGTCACCGCTGTCCGCTGCCACCTGGTGACCCCCGAACAGATCCTACCGAATGTGCTGTGTCCCGTCCGGATGGCCGACAACAGCGAAAGCCTGTGCCAGATGGCCCTGGTCCCCTTCGAGTGGGGAGGGGTGACGGGCCTGCTGAAGGTGACGGTACGCGACGACGCCCCCGTCGACTGCCTCCTGGGGAACGACTTGGAGAGTTCCCCCTGGGCTCAAGTAGAGCGACGAGAGCACCTCCGAATGCTGGGACTATCTGACTGGGCCTGTGCCATCACCCGGTCCATGACCACCCGGGCCCCCCGCTCATCCTCGGCCTCCGGGGCCGCCCAGCCCGAGGGGCTTGCACCACCTCCCGCCAGCAGCGAGGGGGAGGCGGACACCGACCCTGGACCTAGTGAATCCTCCCCCGAAGAGATGGCTTCCCCGTGCGCCCTACCAGAGCTGACACAATGGCGACACGAAGGGGGCCCCACCCGGGAGCAGTTCCAACAAGAGCAGCAGTCCTGCCCCACTCTCAAAGGGGTCCGCCAACAAGCGTCTGCCCAAACCAACGGGGACCAGACCGGCACCCACTGGGTCTACTGGGCCGAGGGCCTGCTATACAGTGAGCAGAAAGTGGCAGTACTCGGGGCCAGCCGAGTGTTGGTGGTCCCCCTCCGCTTCCGGGAGTTCCTGCTCAACCTGGCACATGATGTGCCCCTCGCCGGACACTTGGGGCAAGACAAAACGTACAGCCGTCTGGTGACCCACTTCTACTGGCCCCGGATGCGGAGAGACGTGGACAACCACTGCCGGTCCTGCCAGACCTGCCAAGCCAGCGGGAAGACGGGGGGTCGGGTCAAGGCCCCCCTCCAACCCTTTCCAGCCGTCAGCACCCCGTTCGAACGGGTCGGAATCGATATCGTGGGGCCCCTGGACCCCCAGACCGCCCTGGGCCACCGCTTCATCCTGGTCCTCATGGACCACGCCACCAGGTACCCGGAGGCGGTCCCTCTAAGAACTATAACGGCCCCCGTGGTAGGCCGGGCCTTAATGGGGATCTTCTCCCGAGTGGGATTTCCCCGCGAAGTGGTGAGCGACAGAGGCACGAACTTTATTTCCAGATACATGCGGTCCCTGTGGCAGCAGTGCGGGGTCACATACAAGTTCACGACCCCCTATCACCCTCAGGGGAACGGACTGGTTGAGCGGTTCAACAGAACATTAAAGGGAATGATCCAGGGCCTAGAAGAGCCCCTCAGGCGGAGATGGGATGTCCTGCTGCCGTGCCTCCTGTTTGCCTATCGGGAGGTCCCGCAGAAGTCCCTGGGGTTCAGCCCGTTTGAACTATTGTACGGACACCCGGTCCGCGGACCGCTCAGCCTGGTCAAAGAGAGCTGGGAGACGAAGCCCCAAGGCGCCCCTCCTGACGTCTACCGATACCTCCTGACCCTCCGAAACCAGACCCGCAAGTTCCGAGCCATGGCCGAAGCCAACCTCGAGGCCAGCCAAGAGGAGATGAAGCGGTGGTACGATCGGAACTCCTCTACCATAGAATTCGAGCCAGGTCAGAAGGTATGGGTCATGGCCCCGGTTGAACCCGGCGCCCTCCAGGACAAGTGGACCGGGCCCTTCAAGGTAGTGGAGAAGAAAAGTTCCGTCACCTACCTGGTCGACCTGGAGTCCCCCCGGAACCCCCTCCGGATCCTACATGCTAACAGGCTAAAACCCCACTTTGCCCGGACCGAACTGAGCCTGCTACTGGCGACCGACGAGGGGGGCGAGGACGACTCCGAGCCCCTGCCCGACCTCTTGCAGTCCAACGTCCAGGATGGAACAATCGAGGGTGTCCAACTCGCCTCTTCCCTGACCCCGGAACAGCGCAACGACTGCCAGCAACTGCTGCAGGACTACGCAGCCCTCTTCTCCCTCACCCCGGGGGTGACCCACTGGTGCGTCCACGACGTCGACACCGGGGAGAGCCCCCCCGTGCGACACAGAGCCTACCGGGTACCCGACCGAGTGCGGGCATGCATCCAGGCCGAAGTAACGAAGATGCTGGCCCTGGGGGTCATCGAACCCTCCGACAGCCCGTGGGCCAGCCCTGTCGTCCTGGTGCCAAAGGCCGCAGCTCCCGGCCACCCCCGGGAGTTGCGATTCTGCGTGGACTACCGAGCCCTGAATGCTGTGACCAAGACGGACGCCCACCCTATACCCAGGGCCGACGAACTCATCGACCGCTTAGGGGCCGCTCGCTACTTGAGCACGCTGGACCTCACCGCCGGGTACTGGCAGATCCAGCTCACCCCCGGCGCCCAAGAAAGATCCGCCTTTTCGACCCCGGATGGGCATTACCACTTTCGGGTGATGCCCTTCGGAATGAAGAACGCCCCGGCCACTTTTCAAAGACTGGTGAACAAGGTTTTGGCCGGGCTTGAGGCCTTCAGCGCGGCCTACCTAGATGACATTGCCGTGTACAGCAACCACTGGGCAGAGCACCTCCTTCACATTAAAGCCGTCCTGGCCGCCCTCCAGCGGGCCGGGCTCACAATCAAGGCCAGCAAATGCCAGATCGGCCACGGATCCGTGACCTACCTGGGCCATCAAGTGGGAAGCGGGCAGGTGGCCCCTCTCCAACCGAAAATAGATGCCATCCAGGCCTGGGAACCCCCCACTACCCAGACCGCTGTCCGGGCCTTCCTGGGTCTCACTGGATACTACCGGCGGTTTATCCGGGACTATGGGAGCATTGTTGGCCAAAAGACACTCCGATAGCGAGAACAACTCGGAGTCAGAAAACCTAGTCATCAATATATCTCACAGACATCTAACACCGGAGGAGACATCCACCCTACAGAAGGGCACTTCATTCGTACCCACTTATAACACCAACGAATTGGAAACCCAAGTATCCTTATTCAAGTTCATGCGTAATCTTCGCCTCAAACATTTCTTTACTAACATCATAGAACCATCCACGACTCACGACAAAGACACTCTCATGGGCCTAAGACCCAAAAGTAAATTCATGGCTCCAGTGAGCCACAAAGTCTTAGATTCTTTTGAAATCATTGTAGGCAAAGAAATTACCAATTACTTCCAAGAGCCACCGGCTAAATCAAGCAACTTGACTCGCAAAGAAAGAAACATCATAAAAACCCTGGCAGCGGATAAAGATATTACGTTCAGTAAGGCGGATAAAGGGGGAGCTCTTGTTGTATTGGATACCACCTTCTACATTGAAAATGTTAATGCTCATGTTAATGATCAAGACACATACCTTCAATTGACCTCGGATCCCACCAAATAATTTTCAGCTGTTTTAATGGCTATTGTAAACAAGGCACTGGAACAAGGCACTATCAATGATAGAGACAAACGGTTTCTTATCACAGACTATCCTAGGGTACCATATCTTTATATGATACCTAAGATTCACAAAAATCTTGAGAAACCTCCATTTAGACCAATTGTTAGCCCCAGAAACTCTATCCACGAACCTATTGGAAAATATATCGACAGACACCTACAACCCATTGTCCAAGCCATGTCTACATACCTCAAAGACACTACAGACTTTCTTGTTAAACTCAACCAAATTCAAGTTCCAGGCAACGATCAAATAGTCTTATGTACTATTGATGTCAAATCTTTGTACACCTCCATTCCACATGATTTGGGCATGCAAGCGGTTGAATCGTTCCTTGTAAATACTACTATGGATGAGGACATAAAAAGTTTTTCTACTTGAACTATTACACTTTTCTCTATACCATAGTTACTTTGTTTGGAATGATAACTATTACATTCAACTGTCGGGGACATCGATGGGCAATTGTGCCGCACCTGCCTACGCCAATATCTTTATGCATCGCTTTGAGATTGATCACATCTTATCACAAGAAGCATGGTCAAAGAATTTACTTATGTTTTACAGGTACATTGATGACATTTTTCTTATTTGGAAGGGTACACAAAAGGATCTGGTGACAAAGATTACCCACCTCAACACCATCAACGACCGCATCCAATTTACCCACGAACTAAATCAAAAACATATCAAATTCTTAGACGTTGACATCACAGTACAAAACAAGGAAATCATTACCACCGTCTTCACGAAGACGACCGACCGTAACAATCTCTTACACTTTTCCAGCTTTCACCAAAAATCTTTGAAGAAACACCTTCCATATTCACAACTCCTAAGAATAAAACGTATATCTTCTACAGAGGAGATTTATCGGCAACAAAGTGACATCCTTATGGATAAATTCAAAAAGAGATCTTACCCAGCTCCTGTTTTGCAAGATGCCAGAAATCGTGCTGAAACTAAGGACAGATCTACCCTTTTAAAAAAATCCACTTGCATGACTTCCGATGAAAGACTGGTATTCGTATCCAAATTTTCCAGACAAAGCTACAAAATCAAGAACTCCATTCGGAAATATTGGCCACTTTTGCAGTCCGAGCCTGATTTTAAAGGTATTTTTGATCAGTTACCGATTTTTGCTTATCAACGGACTTCAAACCTACAACAGCTTCTGAACAAGACCTCCTCCGAATCTATTATAACACACAAAGGAACTATCCCATGCTATAATTGTGGTGGCTGCAACAACATTATCAGGGGAACCAGCTTCATGCACCCCTCGAAAGGAACTTCAATCAAACTAAAAGTTACAGCCACTTGCGACTCCAGCAACATCATTTACCTTCTTAAATGTCCATGCGGTCTTCCATACGTAGGGAAAACTGAAAGGAAGATGAAAACCAGACTCATAGAACACAAAAGCAACATTCGAACTCTCAACACTAAGTCTACGGTTGCGAAACATTTCCTTGAAAACAGACACAACTGCAGCCAACTGAGATTTTTGATTCTGGAACAAGTTCCACTGTTACAGGGAAGAGACAACAATGCTTTTTTATTGCAACGTGAATTATTTTGAATAAACAGACTTAATGCAGTTCATCCTTTTGGAATGAATGAACGTGTTGAATACAGTTGCTATCTGTAAAGGACTTCATGAATTGTATGCGTTGTTTCCACACTGAATTTTAGAGATTTACTGTTCATGTAGCCACTATTGCTTTGTTAATATTTTATTTTGTTTACATAATTGCAGCGATTTCGCTATTGTATATTCGGATACCTTTTCCGGCTATCCTTACTCTAACTCGTGGTTTCCTTGACTACCTCACACTTTCTCTAGTCTTTTTTCACTTGCTTTTGATCACGTGTCACTTTACGCAATACACGTACCGGTCACTTCCGGGTGAATGGGCTTTATCTTCAGCGATTCAAACGTTGTACCGGCATCACCTCTCCACGCGTTTACTTTGTAGAAGCTCTGGCGGTTTCTTCAGGTATTTATGTTATATATCAATCTACCCGTATGTTTCTCTACCTTTGGGATGCACTATTTTGACTAGGTTATTACGAAATTCATGGATCACCCGTTGGCCTTTTGGTGTTGTACCTCGTTTCACCTTGTTCTCGCTATACTGGCTCCTTTCCGTTAACCTACTGCTGACCGCATTCTGACCATGTTTTCTTTTTAACACACACTGAGGTATATTTTCCGTTCCGTTCTTTACCATCGATCACCTAACGCTACGGTTTGTTAACTTACTAAACCAAACTCTTTACGTCCTGGACCTCTGCTCATTTTCTCTCTTTCTCTCATAGAAATACACCCCCCTGACGAAGGGCGAGTCCCGAAATGCATCGGGGATATCTGAAAAACGATGCCATGAATGTTGACCTGTTGATCTATTAACATGGATATCCTAATTTGAGTATGAGATGTATCATACTGGATTACTGATGAATTAAAAGACAGCACAAAGAGCTACGAAAACTGTTTACTTTGTTCTTTAAAGCGGATCCTCCGCTGACTGAGTGCTGATGTGAGGTCGTCTTTCTTATGAGACGCTTTTCCTACTTGCATACGTACACCTCTGAGGTTAGGAGGTGGTCTCACTAGCACCAAAGCAATTCACCTTGATTAATTTTCTTGTTCCTATTAACACTTGAGTGCAACCGTATCTCATCTTTATTATTCATTGACTTCCTAACCTACACGGTTTGCACCTATTCAACCATGTCTTATGATGACATAGCTAACCTCACAGCAAACAGAGCAGAAACATTCGGTTTCTCGACAAAAGAAACCAATCGAATTTACGCATTGATCCAGGACACAGAAAACCTTACTTCCACTACCGTTTCAACTCAATCATTAATTAAACAACTATTGTTTACAGCCAAACGTGAGATCAACCAGAGGCTGCATGCAAGCACCCTGATTCGCTACCACAAAGTCCAACGAATACCTAGGGGATTACGCATTCCTTTAAAGTCCACCCTCTGCAAAAACAACACAAGATTCACTGAACGTTGGTACGCAATTCTTAATAAGTGTTCTTTGGACCTTATCCTCCTAATTGTTGAAGAATTATCAATTCTTCTAGATGAACTAGGTAAAGAAGTTACACAGTTAAAAACAGAACTAAGTGCTAAAACAACTGCCGAAGAAATGACTAAAATATTGGAAGACGTCAATAGTCAACTCGACAAATATCAGAAAGAAATCAATGACAGAAAAATACGAAAATTCAAAAGAGACACCATGGATTATAAGCTCGGGGAGGTGTACACATGGGCAGATGTGTATGCTACACGTAGACAACAAAGACCATACAACCGATCTACGGACGAAGAGACATCATCATCCGATGACACACAGACCCAATCGAGAAGACCCATACCTAAACCATTGGACGACTCCACCACGAGCCAGCCATCGACCTCTGCAGAAAACATTAATGAAACAACCCCTTTTTAGGGAGAGGCCGAAAAATCCCAGAAGAACCAGGAGGGCAAAACACAAGACCAAAAGACACTCCGATAGCGAGAACAACTCGGAGTCAGAAAACCTAGTCATCAATATATCTCACAGACATCTAACACCGGAGGAGACATCCACCCTACAGAAGGGCACTTCATTCGTACCCACTTATAACACCAACAAATTGGAAACCCAAGTATCCTTATTCAAGTTCATGCGTAATCTTCGCCTCAAACATTTCTTTACTAACATCATAGAACCATCCACGACTCACGACAAAGACACTCTCATGGGCCTAAGACCCAAAAGTAAATTCATGGCTCCAGTGAGCCACAAAGTCTTAGATTCTTTTGAAATCATTGTAGGCAAAGAAATTACCAATTACTTCCAAGAGCCACCGGCTAAATCAAGCAACTTGACTCGCAAAGAAAGAAACATCATAAAAACCCTGGCAGCGGATAAAGATATTACGTTCAGTAAGGCGGATAAAGGGGGAGCTCTTGTTGTATTGGATACCACCTTCTACATTGAAAATGTTAACGCTCATGTTAATGATCAAGACACATACCTTCAATTGACCTCGGATCCCACCAAAGAATTTTCAGCTGTTTTAATGGCTATTGTAAACAAGGCACTGGAACAAGGCACTATCAATGATAGAGACAAACGGTTTCTTATCACAGACTATCCTACGGTACCATATCTTTATATGATACCTAAGATTCACAAAAATCTTGAGAAACCTCCATTTAGACCAATTGTTAGCACCAGAAACTCTATCCACGAACCTATTGGAAAATATATCGACAGACACCTACAACCCATTGTCCAAGCCATGTCTACATACCTCAAAGACACTACAGACTTTCTTGTTAAACTCAACCAAATTCAAGTTCCAGGCAACGATCAAATAGTCTTATGTACTATTGATGTCAAATCTTTGTACACCTCCATTCCACATGATTTGGGCATGCAAGCGGTTGAATCGTTCCTTGTAAATACTACTATGGATGAGGACTTAAAAGTTTTTCTACTTGAACTATTACACTTTTCTCTATACCATAGTTACTTTGTTTGGAATGATAACTATTACATTCAACTGTCGGGGACATCGATGGGCAATTGTGCCGCACCTGCCTACGCCAATATCTTTATGCATCGCTTTGAGATTGATCACATCTTATCACAAGAAGCATGGTCAAAGAATTTACTTATGTTTTACAGGTACATTGATGACATTTTTCTTATTTGGAAGGGTACACAAAAGGATCTGGTGACAAAGATTACCCACCCCAACACCATCAACGACCGCATCCAATTTACCCACGAACTAAATCAAAAACATATCAAATTCTTAGACGTTGACATCACAGTACAAAACAAGGAAATCATTACCACCGTCTTCACGAAGACGACCGACCGTAACAATCTCTTACACTTTTCCAGCTTTCACCAAAAATCTTTGAAGAAACACCTTCCATATTCACAACTCCTAAGAATAAAACGTATATCTTCTACAGAGGAGATTTATCGGCAACAAAGTGACATCCTTATGGATAAATTCAAAAAGAGATCTTACCCAGCTCCTGTTTTGCAAGATGCCAGAAATCGTGCTGAAACTAAGGACAGATCTACCCTTTTAAAAAAATCCACTTGCATGACTTCCGATGAAAGACTGGTATTCGTATCCAAATTTTCCAGACAAAGCTACAAAATCAAGAACTCCATTCGGAAATATTGGCCACTTTTGCAGTCCGAGCTTTAAAGGTATTTTTGATCAGTTACCGATTTTTGCTTATCAACGGACTTCAAACCTACAACAGCTTCTGAACAAGACCTCCTCCGAATCTATTATAACACACAAAGGAACTATCCCATGCTATAATTGTGGTGGCTGCAACAACATTATCAGGGGAACCAGCTTCATGCACCCCTCGAAAGGAACTTCAATCAAACTAAAAGTTACAGCCACTTGCGACTCCAGCAACATCATTTACCTTCTTAAATGTCCATGCGGTCTTCCATACGTAGGCAAAACTGAAAGGAAGATGAAAACCAGACTCATAGAACACAAAAGCAACATTCGAACTCTCAACACTAAGTCTACGGTTGCGAAACATTTCCTTGAAAACAGACACAACTGCAGCCAACTGAGATTTTTGATTCTGGAACAAGTTCCACTGTTACAGGGAAGAGACAACAATGCTTTTTTATTGCAACGTGAATTATTTTGGATAAACAGACTTAATGCAGTTCATCCTTTTGGAATGAATGAACGTGTTGAATACAGTTGCTATCTGTAAAGGACTTCATGAATTGTATGCGTTGTTTCCACACTGAATTTTAGAGATTTACTGTTCATGTAGCCACTATTGCTTTGTTAATATTTTATATTGTTTACATAATTGCAGCGATTTCGCTATTGTATATTCGGATACCTTTTCCGGCTATCCTTACTCTAACTCGTGGTTTCCTTGACTACCTCACACTTTCTCTAGTCTTTTTTCACTTGCTTTTGATCACGTGTCACTTTACGCAATACACGTACCGGTCACTTCCGGGTGAATGGGCTTTATCTTCAGCGATTCAAACGTTGTACCGGCATCACCTCTCCACGCGTTTACTTTGTAGAAGCTCTGGCGGTTTCTTCAGGTATTTATGTTATATATCAATCTACCCGTATGTTTCTCTACCTTTGGGATGCACTATTTTGACTAGGTTATTACGAAATTCATGGATCACCCGTTGGCCTTTTGGTGTTGTACCTCGTTTCACCTTGTTCTCGCTATACTGGCTCCTTTCCGTTAACCTACTGCTGACCGCATTCTGACCATGTTTTCTTTTTAACACACACTGAGGTATATTTTCCGTTCCGTTCTTTACCATCGATCACCTAACGCTACGGTTTGTTAACTTACTAAACCAAACTCTTTACGTCCTGGACCTCTGCTCATTTTCTCTCTTTCTCTCATAGAAATACACCCCCCTGACGAAGGGCGAGTCCCGAAATGCATCGGGGATATCTGAAAAACTATGCCATGAATGTTGACCTGTTGACCTATTAACATGGATATCCTAATTTGAGTATGAGATGTATCATACTGGATTACTGATGAATTAAAAGACAGCACAAAGAGCTACGAAAACTGTTTACTTTGTTCTTTAAAGCGGATCCTCAGCTGACTGAGTGCTGATGTGAGGTCGTCTTTCTTATGAGACGCTTTTCCTACTAGCATTGTTGGCCCCCTCACAGAGCTAACGTCCAAAAAGCAGCCCAAGAAGGTGCACTGGACACCCCGCTGCCAAGCAGCCTTCGACACCCTAAAGACCGCAATGTGTACTGCCCCGGTGCTACAGGCCCCTGACTACAATAAGGAGTTCGTGGTGCAGACGGACGCCTCCGAGTATGGGATCGGGGCCGTCCTGTCCCAGGCCAATGAAGAGGGGCTCGACCGACCAGTGGCCTTCATCAGCCGACGGCTACTGCCCCGGGAGCAACGATGGAGCACCATCGAGCGTGAGGCCTTCGCTGTGGTGTGGGCCCTTAAGAAACTCCGGCCCTACCTCTTCGGTACCCACTTCCGGGTCCAGACTGACCACCGGCCCCTGCGGTGGTTAATGCAAATGCGGGGCGAGAACCCCAAGCTGCTGCGGTGGTCCATCTCGCTACAAGGGATGGACTTTGACGTTGAACACCGGCCCGGCAATGACCACGCCAACGCCGACGGCCTGTCCCGCTTCTTCCGCCTTGACGAGGAGAATCCCCAAGGAGATGGGTGACTCTCCATGCCTTTGGCTGGGGGGGACGCCTGTTGGACCCGGCCTCGTGGCATGGTCCTTACCCCCGTGGATTGTGCCCGTTCCCCGCCCCGGCCTTCACGGGCCACCCTTCTGAACTGCACCGAGGCCCTTCATCCTGAGCTGCACGAGGTCGCATACCCCTCGTGGCTCCGCCATCTTGTTGGCACCCACGTGACTCTGTGCACCAGCCAGCGTGACCCCGCTCAACCCGGCCCCGACCCCAGCGAAGCCCCGACATCGAGGCACCACGAACTGGCCAGGGGGTGCCGCAGGAACCATTCATCGCCCCCGGCGGAGGACAGTATCGATGGGACCCCCAACTGTCCTCCCTTCTCGAGGTGTGATCGCCCTGCAACTCCCCTGGGCCTGGCGCCTCTCCTGCTGGGCGTCTGGCCACCTCCACCCGGCCTCTCCGCCCCCACCGGGCGCCTGGGTCCGGACATCAAAGGGCTCCAGACCTATATCTGGGGCAACCCCGCCACAGATCGGCAGTTTTATCCCGGAGTCGAGAGCCCTGCTGATTGAATCGCGGCTGACCCTACGGAGAAGAACTCTTGTCGGAACCATCACGAGCCCTGCTGACTGCGTCGCGGCTCCTTCTTGTGAACACTTTGAAGCCACCTGGAACATCGGAGCCCTGCTGACGCTGTCGCGGCCCAACCTCGCTGAAACCTCCCTCGGAGCCCTGCTGACGACGTCGCGGCTCGAGCTGAGCAGAAACCATCTTGAGAGCCCTGCTGATTGGATCGCGGCTCTCCACGAACTGTACGCAAGAGCCCTGCTGACGCCGTCGCGGCTCGACCCCTCCGAGATCCGGAGGTCCTCCAGCTTGAGGATAAGAACTGGGCCCCAGGTACCCTCGTACCGCACCCCTGCCGAAGACTGTCCCGCTACCCCTACCCTTCCAAAGAGACACTGAGACTTTTGGTGGATCCCTCGATCCCTTCGTGTAAATATTGACCTCGTAACCGTTTTATTGCTGATAAAGAATTGCTTGTCTTGAGACAACCTCCTTGAGTCCTGTGTGGTGGTGTTACTGGGCTAGTACGTGATAGGAGAAGGATCTCTCAGGAGACTTCTCGGCAGCGCTCGGCTACTTCGTACAGTGTGAGGGCCCCCCTTGGTGGTCTCGCCGACTCCTCGGGGTCCGCCTTCCAACATCCGCCATCCGCGAGTACATAGTCCACAATGTTCGATGCCGGCTTTCTGAGAGGTCTCTCCCAGCCTTCCTTTACCAAACAAAGGGGTCCCCTTACAGGATGTCCGAACAGAAGCTCAAAAGGGCTGTAGCCAACCCCCTTCTGCGGGACCTCTCTGTAGGCGAACAAGAGGCAGGGTATCAGGACATCCCATCTCCGCCGAAGCTTTTCAGGTAGTCCGTGAATCATCCCTTTTAGGGTCCTGTTGAATCTCTCAACAAGCCCATTGCATTGTGGGTGATAGGGTGTGGTGAACTTGTAGTTGACACCACACTCCTTCCACATTGCAGTCAGATATCCCGACATGAAGTTTGCACCTCTGTCTGAGACGACCTCCTTAGGGAAGCCCACTCTGGAGAACACTCCAAGTAGGGCCCGTGCCACCACAGGTGCTGTAGTGGTCCTAAGTGGAATAGCTTCAGGATACCTAGTGGCGTGGTCCACCACCACCAGTATAAACTTGTGCCCTGATGCTGTCTGGGGTTCCATTGGTCCGACAATGTCAATCCCCACTCGTTCAAAGGGTACCCCCACCACCGGTAGTGGTATGAGGGGGCCTTTGTCGTGCCACCTGACTTACCACTGGCTTGGCAAGTGACACAGGAGCGGCAAAACTCCTTCGTATCTTCGGACATGTGGGGCCAGTGAAAGTGTGGAACAATTCTGTCCCAAGTCTTATTCTGGCCTAAGTGACCTGCAAGGGGAATCTCGTGGGCCAAGGTAAGAAGGAAACCTCTCAGAGACAAGGGGATGACCAGCCTCCTGGTCGCACCAGGTTTGGGGTCTCTTGCCTCGGAGTACAGGAGTCCATCGTCCCAGTACACTTTGTGGGTACCTGTGGCGTTCCCTGCAGCCTCAGCAGCAGCCTGCTGTCTGAGGGGTTCAAGGGAGGGGCAGTCTAACTGTGCCTTCCCCAGGTCTTCCCTGGAGGGTCCCCCTGAGCCCAGAAACTCAACCTGACCAGGTTCAAGCTCTTTCGGCTCAGTTTCCCTCAGTTCTTTAAGGTCAGCCTCCTCAGAGACTTGATCCACGACCTGGGGCAAGGGGGAAGGCGAAGACTTACCCTTACTGCTCCTCTTCTTGGAAGGTGTCTGGTCCGTTCTTCCAGGATCCAGCACCTGTTCAGTGGGGCACCTTTTGGCCTGTGACCTGGTCACAGCAAGGACATGTGCTGGCAAGCCTAACATTTCCATGTGAGTCCTCTGCTCCACTTCTGACCATTGTGACGTTTCCAAATCATTGCCCAACAGACATTCTACGGGGAGGTCTGAACTAACCACAACCTTTTTTGGGCCACTTACCCCTCCCCAGGAGAAATCAACAACTGCCATACTGTGGTTGGTAGTGACGTTGCTGGCATTGGTCACTAGGTAACTGGTACCTAGCATGATCTGTCCAGGGTCCACAAAGTTAGGCGTCACCATGGTGACACTGGCACAAGTGTCCCTGTAGGCCTGACCCACTTTTCCATTAATCAAAGGTGTCTGTCTGTATTTGCCCAAAGTATTGGGACTGGCATCAGGGGACATATCCATATCCCCTGTACAGACAAGGACGGCCTGAGTGAGTGTGCCGACTAAGTCGTCACTCCCCTCGGTTCCCAAGGTTAACCCAACTAATGCCTTGGGAGGCGCACTACCACTGCTGACTGTACTAGGGGGTGCAGGTGCCTTAGGGGCTGCAGTGGTAGGAGTTTGCCCTCCTTTCTTGGTGCACTCACTAAACCAGTGAGTCTTACTTTTACAGTATTGGCACCACCTTTTTGACTGGCCTTCTTGAGTCTTCTTCTTCTGTGAAGCCTGACCCCCACCCTCTTTGGTTTGTTGGGGACCTGTCGAAGACTTCTGGTCATTTTGTTCGTTCTTGTTACTACCCTTCTGGTCTGCTTTCTTCTGACCACCCTGGTTCTGGTTCTGGTTCTGCTTGACCCTTGTTCTGACCCATCTGTCTGCCTTCTTTCCCAATTCTTGGGGAGAGGTCAGATCCGAGTCGACAAGGTGCTGATGCAACAATTGGTTCTGACAGTTGTTTAAAATCTGTTCTCGCATGATAAGATTGTACAATCCTGTGTAATCAGTAACCTTGCTACCCAGCAACCAGCCTTCCAAAGCCTTAGTGGCACAATCGACAAAGTCAGTCCAATCCTGAGACTGAATTTTCTGGGTGTCCCGGAACAGCACCCGGTACTGTTCCGTGGTTAAGCCTAACCCATCAATCAGTGTGTTCTTCAGGACTTGGTAGTTGTTAGCATCCTCAGCTCTAGTAGTGAGGAGCTTGTCCCTTCCTTTACCTTCAAAGGAAAGCCACAGTATAGCTGCCCACTGACTTGGGGGGATGCACTGGACAGTGCAGGCCCTCTCCAAGGCAGTTATCCACTTGTGGATGTCGTCCCCTTGTTTAAAGGGGGGGCACTATTTTACTCAGGTGTCTAGTGTCTATACCCCTGTCTTTCTCTCTATTGAGAATGCTGCCACCAGTGGGATCTAACCCACTTAATTTCTGCTCTCGGGCCAGGGCAAGTCTTTCTTTGGCGAGGGCAAGTTCTTCCCGCTCGATCCTCAGATTGACTTCCCTCATCTTCGCTTCATGCTCCCTTCTCTGAGGGGACGTCATTCCTCTCTGAGAAGATGCCTGAGAGACATGTGTATGAACCGATCTGCCAGAGCCTCTGGAGAGAGACCTAGCTCGTCCGTTCCCAAGGTTAGGCCTGCTTGAGCGTGGGCCCGGGGCTCCCCCAGTTCCATTCTCATGCCTGCTTAAGTTGGTCCTTGTAAGCCTGCCGGCTACCACTGGACCTTTGTCTGCCTCGTCTCCTGATAACTCCTCCTCGTCCTCCTCCTCTGTGTGGAGGTCGAGGTCTGGGTCACCGAGGGTTCCCTCTATGGGAGGCATGTTCCCATCAGCACTGGGGGGACCTGTGTTAGAGGACCTCCTAGCATCGTACGCCTCTAAGAGACCTATCAGAATTGCGATGGTAGGGTTAGAACCCTCGTTTAGCTTCCTGGAGGCACACAGTTGTCTCATCTCCTTGAAGCTAAGAGTTGCATATCGTGACACGCCCTGTGGAGGGTCACTGACCACTAAGGGAGTCTGCGAAGACTCTCCGTGGACCGACATGCTTTTCTAGTGAGGTGTAAGTGATGCACCTACCTACACTATGTGTTTACCTACTGATCCCTTGCTAAGAGTTGTAGTCAGGGTGTGCTAAGCCCTGTTACACTACAACAGCCGGTTCAGTAGAACTCGGAGTATTCTAAGTTAAGTTATATGTACCTGGGTACTTATGTGATCTTTCACTGCGATATTCTTAGGATACGTGTGTGGTAAAACAACAGCAAGCTCAAATCCCAACCGCTGCTCACCAATGTGAGAAGTTGGCCTGATATGTAGTGCTCACTATTCTAGTGATCACTGTGTATCATTCCAAACGACCCTTATTGATGATTGGTTGTAAGTCAACCTTATAGACCAGCTATCCTAGTAGCGTGGATACGAGCAGTCTTAGGCTAAACTCTAGAGGGCGTGTTAAGCCAGCTGTTTACCATCACATATACCCCTTGAACACCAAGTGAAAGGGCACCACACAAGTTGTTATGAAAATAAAGGATATTTATTTATAACAAGACTACCCTGGCTCTTTATGAGTCAGGGAGCTAAGCACAATACAAAACTCTTAGGAAAATACTTCTGGTTGCACAATTTACACAAATGCCCGAGGGCACGAAACCATTACACTGCAAGTGGAAGGGGTGAAGTTAGAAAGTCTAAAGTGACTGATTCCGGAGTGATCCGATCAGTGGTACTAAACGAAAAAGGAACTGGACACTTGTAAAGCGAACCTGCGATGGAGCACCGAAATGCTCGAGTTACCTAGCACAGAGGTTGCGGCGGTTGAAGGTTCGGCAAGATGTCGGAAGTCCTCGTTGTAGTCTCAGGAGCCTGAAAGAAGAGTTGCTGGCAGGCGACCAGTGTCGATGTTCAGCGAGATCCAAGCCTGGATCGGTGATGAAGGAAACCTGAAAGCAGAGGGGACTCAGTTCTCAACCGCTAGCCAGCGATCGTGTGGGCACCAGGAGGGTACCGGCTGAAGTCACCTCGACCAGGTGAGTGGATGACGTCGGACTCGGCTGTTCCTCGGACCAGGAGGCGCGGCGGCGACCAGGATGGAGGGCGAGCTGTCCCACGAAGGTGTCTGCTGTCGATGATGCTGGGCCCAGGAATGGGGCAGCGGATCTTGGCAGTGGCAAGCCCACGCGGTGGAGTCAAGATGGCGTCTGGAGTGGACCAGGAGGGTCCGTGGTACTCCTCTGTTGAAGGGGAGCAGGAGCCAGTCTGGAGCAACCAGACTAGTGATGAAACAATCGTGGTGCGTCGTGAAGAGGGCCACAAGCCGGTCGGCAAGTGGTCGAACAACGCGGTGAACAGCAAGGAGCGGAAGGGCCCCCACGCAGATCTCGTGGATGCTGGGGAGGCAGACTTCGGTGCTGGAGCTGCTCAGGGTTAGGGCTTCTCAAACCCTAGGTGCACTCACTCGAGGGTCCCTCGGTGGGCGTGCTAGATAAGCGTCGTGCAGGTTCTGAAGATGGCCGGTCCCGCAAGTCTCGTCACACCTACGGTTCTCCGCTGGGCTGATGAGGTAGGTAAAAGGTCAGAGATGGCAGGGAACTCGGGTCTCGTCGAGCTGGGCAGTCTTGATCCGTGGGAGAGACTTACAGCAAACCGCAAGCGCTTAGGTGGTGCCTGCTGGTGCAGGGTGGCTACTCCTTAGCCACAAGGGAGAGTCTTCAGAAATAGTCAAGAGTTCCTTTCGTGGAAAGTAGTTCAAGATTCAGAATTATCCAATTTGGGAAGGGGACTCGCTCCTACCTTTATTCTAAGAAAAGGGGCTGGCCCGTGACTAGGTACTACCTATGGGTGGAGCCAGGAGGGGGGTGGTTACACCCCGCTCCTTTGTCCGGCTTCGCCCCAGCTCAGGGGCTGGTGTGCCCCCGAAACTGGTTTGAGCCGGGCTATGCACAGTGAGCACCGGGGTGCCACTGGCAATCACCTTCCTTTCAGCCCTGCCTACCTGGGATACACAAACCCTGTCTGGGATGGTGCTAACACCGCCCTCGACAGGAAACCCTTTGTCCAAGCTCCCCTCGCTGGAAGGTCTCCCAGCAGCAGGAGGTCAGACTTGTGTCTGGTGGCAGCATCCATTTTGTGATGCTGAGGCTTGAGTCAACTTTAACCGGGGTTCAAGGTTACTTCCATGTCGTGCCCCTCTAAAAGGGGGGAATGCTAACCCCGTCGCCAGAACTGGTGAGGGGTTCGTATTCCAATTCGTATGACACCTTACTCGACATGTGTAGGTGATGCGATGCCAAAGTTAGCAAATAACCGCGAGGATTATAATGCATTTAAAAGTAGTTGGCCCGCGTCACCATGGAACGGCTATTAGGACTTGGTTCCGCAAGCCGTCGACGGGCTCAGCTCGCGCCAGAGCACCGTCCCACATGATTCCCTGCACTCTGCCTTCAGGATTGATAAGGCCTGCCATAGGAGTGACTGATAGGAATCCATGTGTCCATTTCAGGGTTAGGTGTAGGAATACTACACCTACAGCAACGGGTGATTACACCACGTTGCCCCAGCTGTCGTGCAGCCAGTTTTGTCAGATTTGGGCGGCCATTCCAGGGGTGGCATAATACATGCTGCAGCCCCTGGTAGGCCCTGGGTACACCGATGCCCTGGATACCTGTGGTATGCTGAGACAGGGACTGACAAGGCGGCCCAGTTCCAATTGGTGGATGCACCTAATGTACATGTGTTTAATTTCGAGAGAGAACAGCTAGGCTGTGGGTCTGATTGGCAGGCCCACAGCCGGGGAAAGTCATAAACCAATGAAGCAAAAGCAAAAAAACTGGGTGATCATAGGATTGCAGACCCTACTCTCCTACAAGCACCACCTGTGTTTGGAAGAGACACACAGTGTGATTTACGTTTCTACATGCATCATTGGTTCACACACATGACATTTTCTACTTTTCAAACAGATGCCTGCCTGTACACTGCTTTTTCCCAGCTTGTCACGAACAGAGTTTGATATTGTTGTTGGCCATTTCCCAGCATGGCCTTGTACTCCCCACAACAGAGCCCAGTGTCAGACATCTTGTCTGTCCCTCCCCACTCCCTGTGAGGCGAGTATGGTTCAGTTTGATCTTTCTGAGCCATGTGGGTGGGTGTAGGTTGTCTGTGACTGCAAGTCCCATCATACTCTTGGCTACACCCCCCCCCCCCCCAGCATGCCCATACTTCCTCCCTCTTGACTCTGCCTCCCTGTGAGGGAGTGTGACAGCAATGGCAAGATGGCTGACTGTGAAGTCCTGATGTTTGTTGTTGGCCATTTCCCAGCATGCCCTTGTGCTCCCCACAACAGAGCCCAGTGTCAGACATCTTGTCAGTCCCTTCCCACTCCCTGTGAGGTGAGTATGGTTCAGTTTAATCTTTCTGGGCCATGTGGGTGGGTGTAGGTTGTCTGTGACTCCGACTCCCATCATACTCTTAGCTACACCCCCCTTCCCAGCATGCCCATACTTCCTCCCTCTTGACTCTGCTTCCCTGTGAGGGGGTGTGACAGCAATGGCAAGATGGCTGACTGTGAAGGCCTGATGTTTGTTGTTGGCCATTTCCCAGCATGGCCTTGTGCTCCCCACAACAGAGCCCAGTGTCAGACATCTTGTCAGTCCCTTCCCACTCCCTGTGAGGCGAGTATGGTTCAGTTTGATCTTTCTGGGCCATGTGGGTGGGTGTAGGTTGTCTGTGACTGCGAGTCCCATCATACTGTTGGCTACACCCCCCTTCCCAGCATGCCCATACTTCCTCCCTCTTGACTCTGCTTCCCTGTGAGTGGGTGTGACAGCAATGGCAAAATGGCTGACTGTGAAGTCCTGATGTTTGTTGTTGGCCATTTCCCAGCATGGCCTTGTGCTCCCCACAACAGGGCCCAGTGTCAGACATCTTGTCAGTCCCTTCCCACTCCCTGTGAGGCGAGTATGGTTCAGTTTGGTCTTTCTGGACCATGTGGGTGGGTGTAGGTTGTCTGTGACTGTGAGTCCCATCATACTGTTGGCTACACCCCCCTTCCCAGCATGCCCATACTTCCTCCCTCTTGACTCTGCTTCCCTGTGAGTGGGTGTGACAGCAATGGCAAGATGGCTTACTGTGAAGTCCTGATGTTTGTTGTTGGCCATTTCCCAGCATGCCCTTGTGCTCCCCACAACAGAGCCCAGTGTCAGACATCTTGTCAGTCCCTTCCCACTCCCTGTGAGGTGAGTATGGTTCAGTTTGATCTTTCTGGGCCATGTGGGTGGGTGTAGGTTGTCTGTGACTCAGACTCCCATCATACTCTTAGCTACACCCCCCTTCCCAGCATGCCCATACTTCCTCCCTCTTGACTCTGCTTCCCTGTGAGGGGGTGTGACAGCAATGGCAAGATGGCTGACTGTGAAATCCTGGTGTTCGTTTGGGTACAAGTCCCAAATGAGCCCCTGTGCTTCAAACAGCAGCACCCAGTACGGGGTATCTTTTGCTGATATTTCAATGAGGTGTGTGTCAATGCATTGTACCCGGTGAGTTGTGGGGAGTTTGTGTTGATGGGGGGTCTCCCCATGCTGATTAGTATGGTCAGGGCTGTCAGTCCTCCTTCCCACCATGAAACGTGCTTCCATTGTAGGGCGTGCAAGTTGTCTTTCAAGATAGCAGTCAGTGGTGTCCTGCTTCTGATTTGCATACAAGCCCTAGCAGGGCCTTGTGCTCCCTACAGCAGGAGCCAGTTTCAGCCATCTTGTCAGTCATTTTCCACTCCCTGTGGTGTGGGCATGTTTCTGAGAGGTCTTGATGGGCCATTCAGGAGGGGGAGCATTATCTGTGACTACAGGCCCCATCATGCTTTTGGCTACACTCACTTCACCTGCATCCCCACTATTCCTTCCTGACAGTCAGCTGCACTGAGAGGTGGTGTGTTTGTGGTGTCAGACTGTCTGGCAGGGTGTATTTGGCTTAGTGCCACTGGCTTGCTCTATTTGTTTGTAGGTTGGTGCATGTCATGACACAGTTCCCAGTCACTATGAGATGGCAGGTATTGTGTTTGTCTGACTGGCATACACATCTTGGGCTGATTATCTATTGGTTAGTGTAGCTTTGCTTGCGGTGCATGGTTTCACTCTCCCCTTGCCACACAATCTTGGGTATGTTGTTTGTATACTCACCAGGCTCTGGGATGTCTGTTAGGCCATGGACGCTCTCTGGAGGTAGGATGTCCCTCACCTTCTCTTCCCAGGTCCTGAAGTAGACTGGTTTGGCAGGAGGGCAACCGCCGGTGCACTGATTCAGGGCGTGATCTTCTTCGATGAGTTTCTTGACCCTCCTGCGCATGTCATACCACCTGTTCTGGATGTCGTCCTTTGTGCGCCTTGCTGGTGCTTGGGCGTTCACCTTGCCCACAATCCTCGCCCACATCTTGGTTTTCTGTGAGATGGGGGTCCTTTGGAGCAATGTACCAAACAAATGTGGCTCTACTCTGATGATTTTGTCTACCAGCACTTCTAATTCACTATCTGTGAACTTTGGATTCTTCTTTGGAGGCATGGTGATGGGTGGTGGTGGTGAGGGATGTGTGTGTGAGGGTGCAAGTGATGGTGGGTTGGTGTTGGTTTTGCTGGGTGTATGTGTGTGTGCTTTTGTATGAGGTGCTGATGGTGTGTGAGTTGTGTGATGGGTGATTTGTGAGTGTGTCTGTGGTTGCTGTGTACTGGTGTTTGCTACTGGCTGTGTCTCCTGTTTGCAAGGGATGATGGTAGTGATTGTAGTCCTTTATATAGTTGGAGTGGTGGGTGTGTCCTTGTCCCAGGTTTTTATGTTGGTATTTATTGGCTTTGTCATTGCTTGTTTGGTCATTTTTTTGTCTTTTTTCCTTTGTGTTTTGTAGGCATGAAGAAGACGTTCATGTGACGGAAACGGATGCTGCTGTTGTCTCGTGCGAGCTTCTCCGCCTCGTTCATGCTGCCTGTCTTCTGTGTTTGGTATGCGTCGTTCACGGCAGTCTCTATTGCTTGTGTGCCGGGTTGTCTGTGCGTGTCGGTCGTGCGGCTTGTTCTCCGTGCGAGTAGGTCTGGTTTTGCACGCATTGTCTCATACTGCGCAAATCGTACATCGCGGGTACGGGTCGGTCGGCTTCATTCCGGGTTCGTGTCAGTCAGTGATATTCGCGTCAGTTTTCCTGCCGGATCACTATTTTCCCTACGGCTCAGTCGTACAGCTTGTATTCCATACGTGTCGGTTGTAATTCACACACGTTGTATCGTACTGCACAGGTCGTACGGCGCTGGTCCGTATCGGTCAGTGCTCGGTCCGGATCCGTGTCGGTCGGTTCGTTTTGTGGCCGGAATCGGCCCCAGAGTGTCAGCGAAACGGGTAATCCACAGTCGAGTCTGAGTGATTCGATCCATATCAATTCCAAGGTGGGAGGTCCATAAGTGCTGTGCAAATCGTCATGCGAAGTTCAGTCTCCATATCCAAGGGCACGTGTCTCCCTCAAGGTCTGTGTCACGCACAAGTAAGCAGCATCACGCGGAGCAGCAGGAAGGGGAGCGTTCTAATTAAGGGGGAAGATTGAAATGGCATAACATTTTCACTGAAGTTACCTAAAACATCTGAAAAAGTATTCTGAATAACTTATAATTACTTGAAATGCATATTTACGGTATCTGGCATGAAAGCTGAACACTGGAGTGTACCTCATCTTCAAAAGACACTCAAGGCATAATCAAGGGCACTGGTTCACGGAGAAACTGCCTCTCATTAAACATTTTCAGCTCAAACCTGTTTCACACAGGTCATTTTTGCTTGCACGTCCAGTCTCCTGCAGCAAAAAAATGTGCACAATTTTCTGCTGCTATATTTGCTGACATCTCAAGTAATTTGCGTAACGTAAAATTGAGCAAATTTCTCTAGCATAGTGGAACATTTTACACATGGCTAGTTCTAAGAGGCATTAAAGGAGAAATTGCCCGTGAGCTATTTTTATTGCACAAGCATAGCCTTACTTAGATCCTGATTATTGAGCTGCCCTTAGTGTGCATAATTTATTATGTTCCATACTACTCTACCGAATGCGTAGATTTTTTCATGGGAGAGCTGGTTCAAACATAAATATCTTGCGGAAACTGATAAACCAGATGTGTGTCGCATGTGCTTCTTTAGGAACTCTAACCCTGCAACTTTGCAAAACTGGACAGGTGTGAGGGAAAGGTATGCAAGAACATTTATTCTCATAAACAGATGGTGACAATAAGGTCTCACAATGAAAAGGATTGCAGAAGTCACGATATTCAGTCATGCTGCTCACTCCCCAAACATGAAAAATACGTAGGTATTTCGAGAATTATGTGTGCCACACAGAAGTGGGTGGGAACTGAGGGCCACAACATGCCTATACTTTTTTTAATTTGATGCTAACAATTCCCCTACTTTATGTTAAAAATCAGCTCTGGGAATAGTCAATTCCGACATTTGAGAAGCCTCAGCTGAAGTGAGGGGAGAGTCTCCTCTGCTGTGAAGCCAATGGAGGGGCAGAGAGAGCTGAACAAGAAATACGCGTTCTTGCCAGGGTGTTTGCTGCCTGACAGAAATGTAAATGTGCACATTTGGTTAATCTGCAGATGGAAAGCTGCTTGGAAGTTGGTATTGGCTTTAATTGATGGAGTGATTTGAAGAGAATTCCTTTTGAGAGGTATTGTAAGATAACCTGGTGAGCTGTGGAATGCGTGATTTTAATCAGAAGTTATACAAAATGTTTGCACATTGTGGTGCTGTGCTGATGCTGAGATGGTGCTGTGCTGATGTTGAGGTTGTGCTGTGGTGGTGCTGCACTGGTCCTGAGGTGGTGCTGTGCTGATGCTGAGTTGATGTCGCACCGGTGGTGGTGCACTGATGAGAAGGTGGTGCTGTGCTGATGCTGAGATGGTGATGTGATGATGCTGAGGTGATGCTGAGTGATACAGAGGTGGTGCTGAGTGATGCTCAGTTGCTGCTGAGGTGGGGCTGAGCTGGTGCACTGATGCAGAGGTGGTGCTGTTCTGATGCTGAGATGTTGCTGGGCTGATGTTGAGGTGGTGCTGTGATGAGGTGGTGCTGCACTGGTGCTGAGGTGGTGCTGCACTGGGGCTGAGGTGGTGCTGCGCTGGGGCAGAGTAATGCTGTGTTATGGTGATTCACAGGTGCTGCTTAGTGATGCTGAGGTGGTGCTGAGGTGGTGCTGAGAGGGTGCTGATGTGCTATTGCACTGTCTACTTGCAGAATATATTGTTAAGTAACCTCACATTGCATGCTGCGTTTGGAGAGCACGAGGAGGCATTCCTTGATTATGGTTTTATTTCACCAATAATTGAAACCTAAAAGAAAACATCAAAAGTTGAAAGCACACAAATTAATGCTGCTTCCATTTTGATAAAACAGAGCAATAACAGCTTTTACAGAGTTTATCTCTTTAATCGTATCCAAATAATCACGCTGTCAAACGCTCAATGTAAATAGGTTTATCCTACTGTCGGACGTTTTAATAAACTACACTTCCATTAAGTAAGTATATTATTTAAGGCTTGGGCATTTGAACTAATGAAATCAAAAATGTTATGGATAGGATGAAAAACAACATAGCTTATGACTGAAAAAGCACTTGTGAAACCAAAGACCATTGGAAACAAGATAAGGACATGATTTCCAGCCCTCGGCTGAGCGCATTCGGAAAGTCAAAACAAGCCCAGGCAAAAGAAACAAGCATTTGCAATGCAAATAGGTCTCACATCTGTGAGTTAGAGCTATTGACATGGTAAATGGCAATGTTTTTTACCTACACATTTTATTTTTGGAGTGAATGTATGTAGTGTTCAAAATCCCTTGGAAAGGTCCTGCACGTTGTAATAAATATATTGAAAAAGACGCAAAGTGTGGATTGTGTCAACAATTGCTTGGCCCCTACCTCATGGGTGAAGTGTCACCACACATGCACACCGTGGTGCTTTACTAAGACGAAACTCATTAATAAAAGTAGTGCTTACAGACTAGCCAACGCGATCGGGATCAGAGCATGTGAATCCAAATCCCGGCTTCTCTTTCATTTTCTAGACTATTTGACTCACTCTCCTGCGTCTTCGTTATCCCCCAAACACTGTCAGGCAATGAAGTTTGCCAAGGGGCATGAGGCAGGGGGACTTCGGGGGTACATGAAAATGTATTCATTGCCTTGTTGTCAAAGGTCGCCCGGTGCTATTAGTTAAAAGAGTGCAGATTTCATTAAGATATTAAGAGCTCTTTACTCGCATCTATGAGAAAATCGACATTAACTAAACAAAATGCCAGAATGCGTGTCAGTTTTCACAGTGTTTTAGGCAGTACTGGTTGCTTAGTTTCATTGCAATAATTTTTGTATTTACTCTTTTACACAGCATCCAGAGTAGGTTACCTAACCCCAAAGCCCGAGTTGTTAAATGACCCATAGAAGGGAGTGTTTTACAGTTAAGCAAATGTGTCCAAATTTAATTTTGGTAGTGCCATGGAATGATCGGCCAATGAGGTACTCGATGAGAAGGTATTTAACTACACGTTCAAAACGTACGTTATTGTGGCTGTTGTTTGTACACAACCACCTCTCTGAAGTGTTTATTAACACAGAGCTTCATCTACCAGACAGTGCTCACAGAGGGGCGACTAAAGCACAGAACAAAATGTATTCATTTATCCTGAGTGTGAAGGCACACGGAAGGCTTAGGTGCCCGCCCGGAGAGGCTAGGGATCCCAGCGCTTCTACAGACTCAGCCGTACTCCTCTGCACCAGCAGGGCACAACTCAGAATCTGCCGCTTGTGCTAAGAATAGGTGAGGGGTATGAGGTTGGGGTATGAGGGAGTTGCCGGCAGATTTCCAGGTTATTGAAACTGATGATTCTGACATGACGCAATGGAGACTGACTTTGTCTGTTTGTCTACACCAGTCTATTTCTCTACCATCTACCTGTGCTCACTGTCATGTATCCATTCATCTCTCTTTGTTAGAGGTGCGCGAGCCAATCTATTAATTAACAGGTAGAGCCAGCCGGAGACGAGCCAAGCATATACGAGCCAGTGGGCGAGCCGTGAAAATGATAGGCATGTAATCATACAGTAAACATGATGTAAATGTGCGATAATGTCTCTTCAGAATTCAAAAAAGTGCATTTCTTTAGCGCGTCACCTCAGTACACAAGAATATAGCACTGAATTGAGAGAAAGTTATTAAAAGTGCTCGTTTTAAGCATGAGTTAAAACACTGCCGCTCCTCCCGCCCGACAACAATGCCATTTGTGAACTAAGAGGTGTCAGTTGCCATATATACCCCGAATGTTGCCTAGAGTCTTATTATATTTAGAGTAACATTAAAATCTAGTTAATTAAACACAAGAAGTTTTTGTACAGCACACATCTTGAACTCGCATATTTCAAGGTGGCAATAATAAAGATGAAAACGGAAGTGCCGGCCGGCAAGAAAACACAGAACAGGTGTGGGGGGTTGGGGGAGGGTGAGATGTCACAGACTGAGGGAGGGGGTGGTGGGGTGGGGAGCTAGGGAAGAAAATAGTATTAGGAGTAAAGGGGCCAATAGCCGTGGAAGGATACAAATGATGAATGAGGAGGGACTAACAAGCCTCAAACCAATCAGAAGACAGCATTTAAGATAAAAGCCAATGGGCAGAGAGTGGGCGGAGCTTCCACGAAGCTTCCACACTACAGTATATACTGCACGTCTCACAAAGCGATGGCAACGCATTTGCGCTGCAACGCTAGGCGAGACCTAAAAGAAAATAGTGTCAGGAGTAAAGGGGCCAATAGCCGTGGAAGGATACAAATGATGAATGAAGAGGGACTAACAAGTCTCAAACCAATCGGAAGGCAGCATTTAAGACAAAAGCCAATGGGCAGAGAGTAGGCGGAGCTTCCACGAAGCTTCCACACTACAGTATATACTGCATGCCTCGCAAAGCGATGGCAGCGCATTCACGCTGCAACGCTAGGCAAGACCTAAAAACGAACCTAGGAGCAAGAGTGAAATGATCCACTTAACAGGGCCAGGCTCCGGGGCGGGCGAAAAGGCAAAAGGAGGGACAATTGTACACTATTCATCAACGAAAAAAAAGGAATTTAGAAAGGCACATGAAAGAACGAATCAAAACAGATGGGCGTGCTGAAAGCCCATACAGTAGATACAGCATGTCTCGAGAGAAAGCGCATGCGCTGCCTAGGCCAGACCTAAAAAGGGTATAAAAGTCCCTGGCAGTTAGGATAGGGCAAAAAGATTGACTGATTTCTGGGGTGATGCCATCAAATGAGAACACTGATTGAGGTCTATTGATGCACAGGGTCCCGGGTGATTTTATATGACTCTGCAAATACTATGAAATAATAAATATTGACAAAGATAGCTTAATATAAAGTAATTGGGGTTTTAGACTAATAGGGATGTGACATGAGCAATGCTTTGGGAATAGTTTTCACTCTGAAGATTTAACTGCAGAAGTGTTTATTATTATAATTGTGACGCTTCCTATGCACATTATTTGTAGGAGAATAGCATATAATACATTTTAATGCATTATAAAATTCCACAGTTTGTGTGAGTAATGATTCAGGGTGGTTCATGCTAGGCTTCTGTATAGCACCTGCAGATGCAAGATTTTCTCTGGCAGGTTTGACTGATTTTATGGCCCTTCTCCACAAGCGCATAATCCAGAGGGATGGAGAGAAACACCAGGCACTTTTCCTAGTCTCCAAAATGTCTTTGTTTCCTTTTGGGTCAAGGAAATCTACCATGTGAAAAAAGCTCAAGTTATTGGTGTTCTCACAACAGGATGGTGGAATTAATTACTCTATTTTTCTATACCTGACTATGGCAGAAGGACAGCTTTTGTAGCTCATACCTCAGACCTGGTGGTAGCCTCATTACCTATTTCCCGAGCCACGAGATTCCCTTGAGTTTCTCACCATCCTGCTGTGCAGGTGTAGCAGGCCATGGTAATTGGCATAGTTTCCATGATGCTTGGCAAGGGGTTGACAGCTTCCATCACCAGTGCACCCCAAGGCACATTGGAGACCCCAAGGAATAACCTTCCCGGAGTGCTAAGACCCCCTTACCTGACAAAAAAGAAATCCACATGATGGTTCAGGCGAGGGAATTCCCTTATTGTTGGAATTGTAACATTTTGGAATAACATGGTGTCTTGTGCCCCCAGATCCTGAGATACTTCCAGCTGTCCAGGATCTGCATACCACCCTGACATAGATGCTGTGGATTTGCAAGGACCTGTTTTTTTTTCTGAGGTACTGTTTTCACCAGTCAGCTCTGCAGGGTGGCAGACAGACTAGGAACATCAATATTTTGGAACTTGCACCACCACACTGATATCTCCAGCTAGTCAACCGTTATCCTACAATGACACAGCCACCTCTGTGACTGTATTCAAATACAAGCAGTGGCTGAGGTAAAGAAACCGAGGTATGCTTGAAGGGTTAAGGCCTGGGCAGAAGCACCTGTAAGTTCCAGACTCCAAACTGAATGAGATAGCAGTTATCTCTTAACCCCCAGATCACAGGTTCAATGCCAGTTAGATGGATGATTGGGTTGATGCCTCTGATGCACAAGTGTGTGTGGGTGTGTGTGGGTAATATGAAGATTGTTTTTGTTTTGTCAGGTATTTGATATATTGTGAACCAAAACCCAAGGAGCATCAAATCCATGTAATATAAAATTATTTCATATACACCAGCACAATCTGGAGGACTTGTAGCACTGAACCTACAACACAACAGAATGTGATAAGGAGGTGGGGACTGGCACCATGTTGGAAAATTACCAAATTAGCAGGTTTAAAGGTCAGGTACACTTTGACAACTGAGTTCATCATGTGGTTGCTTCCTTATCCTAACCTTGGTATATTCGGAGCCTCCAATTTTCTACTGGTTTAGGGTATGCCTGAAGCCTCTAGTACAACATGTGCTGACCTGCCTAAATGCAAACTTGTTGGATCACACCTTCTCATTCTTGTTCAAAAGTCACAGGCACACTCTTTCTGATGGTAATGCAAGGTGAGGAATGCCCAAAGGACATGGAAAGTGTGGAGATTAGTCCACCACAATTGTTGGCTTTGATGACAGATGTGTGAGGCAAGGGTTGAGGCACTGCGCTTGACTGGGGTTGGGCCAGCGTCCGGAATCATGTATGTGATCCAAATGGGAATACTTGTAGGCTGTGTGTTCAAATCATAAAAGAGAACATTTTGGTCAGGACAGATAACTAGGTTGTCAAAAAGTACATCAACAAAACTGGGGACACCAGATCCCATCTCCTGGGCCTGTGAAAATATATATGGCAGTGTAACGGGGGGCCCGACTAGGTGGAGAGGCAGTCTTTTCCTCTTGATAAAAGTGTGACCACAGAGGAGGCGTTCCCCCACACTGAGCCATGAAGCCTGTAGTTTAGTATGACTCGGGTTTATGTCCAATCAGACGTGTAACTGGTATGATAAATGTTCCTTTTTGCATGGTCAGAATGTGTAGCGTAGCTAGGGAGTTCTAATACCCTGGACCTTTGACAATCTGTGGCATAATCACAGGTCGAAACATGTTGGTAGTTGAGGGATTCTGTATGGTCAGATGAATCATTGTATTCCATCTATGGACCATTCCCTTTGCTTTTAATCAATACCAGGGGTACTCAATAATAAAGGAAGTTCCTTGAGTATGTCCCAAGGTATTTTTGATTATTATGACATGAACTGGACAATTGCATTTGTCCTGATATAAGCTGTATAAAAACTCCCGGGTCTGCGAGCATCAGTTGAGTCAGCTGGGGTGGCATTGTACCTACCCCAGTATGAGAGGTCGCCGATGATGAAACATGCCATGATATGTTGTGGGTGAGACAACTTCACAAATGCCTTTTTATGACCCTACGCCCAGCGCCGAATTTGTAAAAGAAAAAGTGCCTGGGCCCTAGTCAGGAGGACACTGCAGCTTGCACCATCCATTGCCCCTGCCAGCTCTGTTACTGACAGTACCAACACAACTACTAGCCATCATACTTTTACAAATGTGACGATTCACATTTTTTCAGGCCCACAAAGCTATAAAGATTTCTTGCGTGGCAGGTAATAGGCATTTTTTTATGTATTTTGTTTTTATAAATGACCGTGCCAGCATGTAGCAGACTATGCATAAGCGCCGGTGCTGACAATTAAGTGCTGGTGCCGAGCACCGGAAACCACAGTCTCAAATTAAGCACTGCTGACATAATTGCTTCCAAACTGTGAAAAGACAGAGAGGACTATGGGTTTGTGAACTCAAGTATTTGTTGTGTTAAGATTTCACTTTGTCCTTCAAAGAACTCAAGTTACACTCGATTTGAGCATTTTACCTTTCACCGTTGACCCACTGGAGAAATCACTGGCCAGTATGTCAAACCAGGACACCCCACTTTGGGGGTTTGTCGCTCTGTCTGAAGATGATGAAATGGATTTTAGACCGGATTGTTGTTCCCTGGTTGGATCGGAGTACCCCAAGGCAGAATTCACTGCTCCTTGTGTTTTGCAAAAGGATGCAGGGGATTTGGAGGGAGAGATGGGGTTGAAGCTCTATCTTCACCATAGTGGCTGTTTATTGCATTCCTTTGTTACTCATTCTTGCCATGGTGCTTCACAAAATCTGGGCGTAAGGTGTAACGTCACACTTGTAGCACCTTTTAGTGTGCGTCTTATTTTGTTGCCCCTGTGCCAACTGTTGGCAGTATGGCCTGAGTGGTCTCTGACTCCTCTCTGGGGGTCTAGATCTGAGTACCATTACTAAGTGTGCATTAAAACAGTCCTTCACTTTTAATTCATATTTGAAACATTGGCAGTCATTTTGTTCTTGGTGTGCTGTTCATTCCCCCTCACTTCTGTCATGTGATAGATTGTGAATTCTAGACTTCCCGAGCGATGCTTTTTACAAGGGTTTGGCTACTACTGTACTCCACCTTTCTTCTGTGCGAGGGTAAGTGACATGGGCCAAAACAGTAAGCAGACTTTTTCTGAGAAGAAATGCCCCCCAGGTTGCCTATGTGTCTTTTGAGAGTGTTTGCCCATTATCTGTGCATATACCTCACCACCTTTGTATGTGGGTACCGCCAAAGGGTAAACAGACAAAATATCGAATTAAAAATATCGACAGGACAGAATATCGAGTTTTTAATATAGAATGGACAGAATATCGAATTGCCAAAATATAGTGGTGAAGAATATCGAAAATCAGGTAAGAAATATCGATTTAAATAATATCGAAGTAAGTAATATCGACAGTCATAATATAGTTGTTAAAAATATCGATTTTTTTTATAGTGTTTTAGTGTTAGTATATGTGTTAAAAGTATGTATTAATTTTGTAATGTATGTTTGAATATTTTTAAAGTAATACATTTTATGTTATTTAATTTATGTGTAATTTAATTCCGTAGCGGGTTGTGGGTTTATAGGGGATTAGGGTGGGAAGTAATTTAATTATAGTACATAAAATAATAATTTTTAGGAATTATTAATTATTGTTAATGTAATTTGGCGTTTTACTTCTGTAGCGGGTTGTGGGTTTATAGGGGAATAGGGTGGGAAGTAATGTAATTATTATGAGGTAATTATGAAATTGGTATTGAAAATTAATTGGTTGTTGATTATTAATTGTTAAATAATTTGTATTAATTGGTAATTTATTTGTATTAATTGTTTAATTGATAATTATGTTAATTGTATTAAATTATTATTTGTAGCGGGTTGTGGGTTTATAGGGGAATATGGTGGGAAGTAATTTAATTGTAAATAAATAATTATAGAAATAATGTTTGTATATTGATAATTAAATTATTATTAATTAATTATTAATTGGTATTAATTGTATTTAATAAATGTTTGTATTGAAAATTAATTGGTTGTTAATTATTAATAGGTAATTATTTTTTTTTAAATTGTATTTATAAATAATTCATTATTAAATATTGTGTAATTGGTAATTAAACTTAAGACTTTTTTTGTATTAATAAATAATTTATTTTTAATAAAATATTAAAATATTATTTTCCCTACTATTGCACTCACTGGAGTGGGAATAGTAATTTTCACCCCTACGCTATCCAACGCTTTCCCTACTATTGCACTCACTGGAGTGGGAATAATAATTTTTACCCCTACGCTATCCTAAGCTTTCCCTACTGTTGCACTCATTGGAGTGGGAATAGTAATTTTTAACCCTACGCTATCCCACGCTTTCCCTACTGTTGCACTCCTTGGAGTGGGAATAGTAATTTTTACCCCTACGCTATCCAACGCTTTCCCTACTATTGCACTCACTGGAGTGGGAATAATAATTTTTACCCCTACGCTATGCAACGCTTTCCCTACTGTTGCGCTCTTTGGAGTGGGAATAGTAATTTTTACCCCTATGCTATCCAACGCTTTCCCTACAGTTGCACTTACTGGAGTGGGAATAGTAAATTTTACCCTCCCGCTATCCAACGCTTTCCCTACTGTTGCACTCTCTGGAGTGGGAATAGTAATTTTTACCCCTACGCTATCCAACACGTTCCCTATTGTTGCACTCTTTGGAGTGGGAATAGTAATTTTTACCCCTACGCTATCCAACGCTTTCCCTACTGTTTCACTCACTGGAGCGCGCGCAGGCTCCCGCCGGAGTCAATCAAGAGAGAAGGCTGGAGGACAGAAGGAGCTGTCACAAGCAGGCCGGTCTGTCTCTTGTAATCACTGCAGAGTGCACATGAGGGCTTTTCAAGGAATTACTTTGTTTGCGTGCCTGCTCTGCCAATATCAGTGTCAGATGCAGTGACGGGAGCAGAAGAGCATGGTCGAGTCCAGGTTTTGCGTTTGACCCGAGACCGGAGATCGGCGGGAGCGGGAGCAGGCGAGGACGCTGGATGCCGGAAAAGCTTGCTCCGTTGTTTTCAAAAGCTTTTTGCCGAGTTTTTGCCGGATTATACTGGAACAATATCAGACTATCGCCGGACTGTCGAGGCACCCGAGGTCCTTGAGGCTGGTGGCCAGCCTACTTTGCCTGCTCTGTCCGACTTGTGAGTTCCAGGCTTACTGAGCGGTTTCATTATTTGGAGCAGTCGCTGCTTCCCGTGTTTCCATTGTTCCATGAGCATTTTTTCTGGAATTCATTGAGGCAACAGATTGGGATACAGCCTGAGTAAGCGTCTTTTGTAGAACGTCGTTAGCTGGTGTTTTACTTTTCAAGTTTTCTAAGAAATACACGGGTGTCTTCGGGCAGTGCTCCATCCCTGGCTTTGCTGTGCTGTTCTGATTAGCGGGAGCGGGACTGCGAGGCCCAGAGGTGCTTGTGCCAGGACATCGCGCGCACCTGGTGCCTCTTCCCGCCCCCTCCTCCCTGAAGGCCTTTTAACGCCTCGCGGCCCCCGCTTCGCGGGAGCTGCTCGCAGTAGCTTCTACCAAGTGTGCTCTGGGGAGGAATTCCGTGTTACTTTGACATTTCCCTAATTGAAGGAACTCTGGTGGAGTCTTCGAGCCCGTGTGCTCCATTCTTGGCTTTGCTGTGCTGTTCTGATTAGCGGGAGCGGGACTGCGAGGCCCAGAGGTGCTTGCGCCAGGACATCGCGCGCACCTGGTGCCTCTTCCCGCCCCCTTCCTCCTCCTACTTAGCCCAGCTCCCTTGCGCGTAAGCGGGACGCGCGCAGACTGCAGCGCGGGCGAAGCCCGGGACAAGGGCGGGACAGTCTTAGACAGTCCTAGACTAGCCGGGACTGGACTGGGCCCGCCACTCTGCCCGCACAATTGTCAAAGCTAGTCGGCTGAAGTAAGACTATACCACCTATTTTATCAAAGTAGTTTTCATGTGATTGTAGTTAGCGCGCACTTATTCTGCTGTTATTTGTTTGTGTCGTATAGCAGTGTTTACCACCAACAGAAAATATGCCTAAGAAAATTGTCTCTGGAGCTTTAGACACGTTTAACACCATAGATAACTATCTGGTTCAGGTGGTAAATAAAATAAACAGTGACAGAAGGCAATCGCTAGGTTTGAGTCAATCCCTTAACCTTCAATTAGCAAGCCCTTCCACTAGTGCGCAAATGACTGATACATTATCGCAAGACCCCAGCACGAACATCCCTGACACCTACCCCCTTGACGTCGGAAACCATGATCAAAGCATAGAACTGTTGGTTGACCTAGAGACAAGCGCAGAGTCTGACCCCGAGTCTCAGGCGGAACTCATAGCAGAGGAATCCTCACCCTCTGTGCCTGTGACTAGGGCGGTGAGAACCTGCAGAAAAAGTCAGCCTAAACGCGGGGGACCACGGTCAGGGAGGAAAAGGGCCGCTTCCCCACCAAAGTCTAAGGAAAAAAAACAAGAGCATGAGGGAGATAACCTTAGACAAATTATAGATGATGATCTATTTAACAGGATAGCGGATATGATAGATCTAAAGATAAAGACTATCATTAAGCCACTGATTGGAAAAATTGATAAGCTTACCGCAGAGGTGAAAAGGTCGGGAGGGCTGCAACGTAAGCTAGTAGAAGAAATAGAGAATGTAGTAACCATTGTCACTAAACCAGTAGACACTGTGTTGGGAAATAATGGGGGTGATATAGTAGCAGATGAAGGCTTATCAGAGACCATTCCGCCTGGTCAGGCACCACCAGCTGTACCTAGTCAGGAAGCAGCAAGAGAGGCCCCTATACCCCCATCTACTGCACCAACACCGCCATCCCTAGGGGATAACCCCACACAATTTATAGTGGAAGCTTCACCATTGGTACTGGTACTAGCGAATGTACCCATCTTACCCCCTGGCCAGACAGAATCTATTTCATCTCTGACAAGCAAGGCGTTACACTGGCTGTCAAGCAACATGCAGATGGCACATTATGGGAAAGAGCAGTTGGCAGGGGAAATTGTAATGGCGAGGAGGATGACATGGATTGGGAACGGGGAAAAAAAGTTCAAGGGGGACTGTATAGTGTTAAATTTCTCAAACGCAGACGTGCTCCCAAATGTCCTGTCAAATATATTTCCCCCCCCAACGAATAAGTGGAACTATAATCCCTCTCACCCTAAAATTTTTCTATAGTGAGCAGCAAAACGCGATCCATCCAAATATTCCAAGACCAGGGTGGGTCACAAGAAGTAACAGATGGGGTGGGGGTTTTGGACCCATACATAATGACCATGGTATTGGCCCAGCAAATAGATTCGCTGCAGGGCCAGGTGATCATCCGAATGTGTTATTTTCTAAGACCCCTAGATCAAACTGGAATATAATGAATAGGTGGGGGGCAGGTGTCCCGGTAAATGACCGAAATGACCCCGGGATCTGTGGAAATGGGTTTGGAGCTTGGCCGGTTGATGAGCAGTTTTGGATGCGTCCCAATACCCCATTACCAAGGTGGAATGTAGCAACAAATGGATGGGGATTGGAGGCCCCACCCTATGATTGGGGGTTTGGTACAGTGAATAGGTATGGGGTTTTGGCAAACTTAAATGATTGCGATTGACGTATGGGGGGCCCAAATACGTTTAAAAATGGATCAAGGGTCCCATGCATAATAAGCCACACCAAAGATAGGGGCAGAGGTATTATAGATGGTATAAACATGTTTGAGACAATTAATCTGGAAGGCCGCAAAGCGCAAGTTGCTCCAGAAAGAGAAACTGCTCCTGACCAAATTGTGGGTGTGATCGTTGGTGCCTCCCTTAAGGAGAACGAGAATGTTATTGTTAATGATAATGATATTTCGCATGATCAGTTAAATGCAGTAGAGAGAGTGGGCAACTTATCGGCTAATGGAAGCCCCCACCTACGAGCAGAAGATGGGGTCCCCTTGACCGATTTTGTGGCGAAGAGAACTGTAGAAACATGCAAGATACTATGTTGGAATGTAGCGGGACTTAATTCCAAACGTAATGATAAGGAGTGGTCAAGCTTTGTTGTAAGACATAACATTATTGCCCTCCAGGAAACCTGGGATACAACTGCTAACTTTTGGTGGGATGGGTTCACTAGCTTCGCCAAGGCAGCTATTCCTAGCCGCAGCGGCAGAGCTAAGGGAGGCCTGTTATTGTTATTCTCTCTAGAATTGAAGGGCTCCCTAAAACAGATTAGTACTGACTCGCACAACATACTTATCGTAGAGAGAGAGATTAACCCCACTAGGAGGTCCTTATACATCAATTTTTATAACTCAGGGAATAGGGACTACAGCGGTAGCAATATCGCCACTTTAGACACTATATTAAGGTCAGGCAGCCAGATTACTCAGCTTGACACAGAGTATATCCTACTAGGCGATTTTTACATTCATCCCTGCACGTTAGCATGCAGTTTAAGTAACAAGGAATGGGGTGATGGTCCCGAGGGACCTCACTTTGAACATACCACAGAGGGAGAGGAGCTAGAGGACTTCCTGGCAAATTTCAACTTGTACGAACCAGAGGGGGGCCCAAGAATAGCTACCTTCACGGGCACCAATCCCGGAACCATAATTGATTATATTTTCACCACACAAGGTATTCTAAACCAGGTGCTTTCCTACTGCACTGTGTTATCTCACCACAGTGATCATAACCCTGTCTTACTTGAAGTGGCTTGGGGAGATTACATGGGGCCAAATCCGGGGAAAGTGAGGTCGGACCATACTTTGCGTACCTCTGATCAGGGTAGGAGAGTTAAGTGGGCTAAGGTGGTCCCAGAAAACTTCTATGCTGAGGTTTTCCCGAAAATTAAGGAACAGGTTGAGGTTTGCCAGAACCCTCGTGCCCCGGGTTGTGAAACTATAGGGGCCTTTGAGTTGATCTGTGGGCAGGTGTCGCATGATCTCCTGGCTAAACCAAAGAAAGGAGAACCGAATAAGAAGCGCTGGTTCGACACCGCATGTTCAAAACACAGAGGTCTCTGATGGTAGCTTTGAAAAAAATACCTAGGGTAAGGGGCGAGATTGTTAGATTGAGGAAAACCTATAAGTCAGCTATAAAAATCAGACAAGAAAGCATCAAACGGGAAGCCTGGGAAAATCTCCTATCCGTGGCTGTCCTGAAGGACAGTCGGAAATTCTGGGAAATAATTAAACAACCATTCTTTTCCGACCAAAATAACGAGGCCATGGACTGTGTCATCCCAGATGACAAGTGGTTGAATCATTTTAAAAATGTGTGTGGGGATAATGATCAGGCAACCCAGGATGTGTCGCTGGCCACTTTAGACGCCACTCCTATTCATTTCTATAGTACAGAAGTGGAGAAAGCTATCTTGGCCACAACCAAGCATAAGGCCCCGGGCCCCGACGGGGTGCCAGCCGATTTTTTCATACATGCCCCAAAGTTGTGGGCAGAGGTATTGGCCAATGTCTTTACCGCTGTTAATAGCAACCCTACACCATCTTCCTGGGACATTTCCACCATCGTCCCCATCTTTAAAAAGAGCCAGCGGGACGACCCCGGGTGTTATAGGCCCATATCCCTCTTGGACTCGTCGGTGAAGATCTTAGGCAGAGTCCTTTTGTCCAGGCTGAGGGATAATGTTGAGAGTTGTGGAGGGTTGTCAGAGATCCAGTATGGGTTTAGAGAGAGGAAAGGCACAATCGAACAATGCTCCAACCTACACCTGCTCATATCAAACTATACGGTGGCCAAGGAGGGGTCCTTGTTTCTAGCATTCATGGACCTCTCCTCGGCCTTCGATTTGGTGAACAGGGCTAAGTTATGGATGACCTTGCTGAAAATGGGGATCGACGAGGCATTGGTACGATTTATGGCTTCCCTACACCAGGAGCTTTTTTCGGCCGTACGAGTCACAAATGAGGGTAGGTGCACGTCCCTTTTCAAATCCCTGAGGGGGGTAAGGCAGGGCTGCATATTGGCCCCTCTGCTCTTCACAATTTATATTAACGGTCTGGGTGCACATTTGGAGGAGAAGGAAGTCGACGTTCCGCGTGCGGGAGCAGTTAAGATCCCAGCGCTCCTGTATGCGGACGACGCCGTGCTAATTGCGCGCACGGGTGTCAGCCTTCAACGCCTCTTAAATGCCTTTGGCACATTCATGGAACAGCTTGATTTAAAAATAAATGCTAGTAAATCGCATACCATGGTGGTGGGCCGAGAAAGTAGTAAGAGGAGAACAAAAACCTTTACGTGTAGAGGGGATATGGTTTCTAGAGTTTACACCTTTCCCTACTTGGGGGTACTTTTTGACCAGAGAGGAACTTGGGGTCCTCAAGTGAGGGCGAAGAGGTTGGCGGTTATTAGATCATCGTCTGCCCTCATGGGCTTTGCGGGCAGGTTAGGTGCCAGGCCCTTGGAAGCGTTGTTAAAAATTTACAAGAGTAAACCTGTCGCCGTTGCGTTATATGGTTCACCAATTTGGGGCTATGTAAACGTGAAACCAATCCAGAGAGCGGAGAACAGATTCATACGGACACTCCTCTCTGTGCCGCAGTCAACACCAACTTACTCAATACACTTGTAGGTGGGCCTAGATTTCCTTACTGATGGGTTGAATATGGCTCCCCTGATCTTTTGGTTAAAGACGTGGCTTAATGAAGACCTCCCACTGAACCATATGATCATGTCCGACGTCTTGTCCCTAGACCATTGTAAAAAGATCCCCTGGCTGGCCTATCTGTTGAAGGTATTCTTAGATTTGGGACGACCAGAGCTCTTTACTTCCCCCCAAGATATCAAGGTCCAAGACATCGATCTTGTCAAAAAGCATTTTATGGGGAGGGCAAGAGCACTTCGTGAAGAAAGGGAATTAGTGAAACCATCAGTAAGGGGCCATTACTTACTTGTTAATTCATTTTCTTTAGCACCGTATCTTGGTTTCGTTACAATTCCATTCCATAGGTTTCTTTTAACCAAGTTCAGGTTTACTTTGTTACATTTTTATTTAGGCACTTTTCAAACATGGGAAAAACCGGAAATAGCCTCACCCTGCAGTTGCGATCATTTCTCACCCCAAGATACCATGCATTTTGTTATGTTTTGTGGGTTTTATTTAGAGCCAAGGAAAAAATATCTGGTATCAGCTTTGAAGGAGGCGGGCTTCACACAAGTGAGACCGGCTCTGCTCTTCTTGCAATCATTGCCCAACATACATATTACCTTTTGTATAGCCAATTTCTTGGTAGCTGCAGTTAGGATGAAAAAACACACCCATTAGATCCATCGTTATTCCTTTTTAACTTTTGTATGCCTAGATTTGTTTTAATGTAAATTATTTTATTGTCATATTTTAACACGCATGAAATGTTCCTAACTCTTTGTATGAAATGTTTTTAATCTCTTTGTATGACTTTAATTGAGTCGAATAAAGATATTTTGACTGACTGACACTCACTGGAGTGGGAATAGTAAATTTTACCCTCCCGCTATCCAACGCTTTCCCTACTGTTGCACTCTCTGGAGTGGGAATAGTAATTTTTACCCCTACGCTATCCAACGCGTTCCCTACTGTTGCACTCTTTGGAGTGGGAATAGTAATTTTTACCCCTACACTATCCAACGCTTTCTCTACTGTTTCACTCACTGGAGTGGGAATAGTAAATTTTACCCTCCCGCTATCCAACGCTTTCCCTACTGTTGCACTCTCGGGAGTGGGAATAGTAATTTTTACCCCTACGCTATCCAATGCTTTCCCTATTATTGCACTCTCTGGAGTGGGAATAGTAATTTTTACCCTCCCGCTATCCAACGCTTTCCCTACTGTTGCACTCTCTGGAGTGGGAATAGTAATTTTTACCCTCCCGCTATCCAACACTTTCCCTACTATTGCACTTCCTGGAGTGGTAATAGTGAATTTTACCCGCCAGCTATCCTACACAAAAAATATTGAATATTTTTAATTAATATTACGTTAATATATGTATTAATTTTTTTTTAAATTACATTAATTATTTAATAATGTTAAAGTTATTTAAGTTTTTTTAAGTATGTTTCAGTTAATTAGATGTATTATTTCATTAATTTTACATTACTTTTAAGACAGTTAAAAAATTTGATATTTTGACTAACTATATTTTTTACAACGATATTTAGGATTCGATATTTTTGTACTTACCTGTTTGGAGATAGGCATTCGATATTTTGGCATTCTATATTTTTCCTTCTATATTTTGGTAGTTCGATATTCTTCTTCTCGATATTATGTCAGTGATCCCGCCAAAGGCCTGACACCGTAAGACAGATAACAGATCATACTTGAGGGATGTGTGAGGTGCAGAATGGTATTCCCTGAGGAACCAGACAAGAAACAGTGTCAGGTATGTCCTGTTCTACTCTACCACTTTCTTCAGAGTATGGCTAAAGCACTCAACTGCGCCCTGGGCTTGTGGCCATTGGGGGTGTCACCTTTCCACGCACTACTCCAATTGACTCTTGCCCACAGAAAAGTGGTCTGTTATCTGACTTCTTCTCAAAGCAGCATGCAGGGATGTATCTCATGGGGACGAGGAGTGCTTGGGTGGGTCATTCTCAGGTTGGTGGTAAGGTCTGGGGCAGGGACATCTTAAGGACTTTTGGGGCCTCAGGCAAAACATATCTTGGGTCCTTTGTTCAGACCAACTTTAAATGTATTGCATATTTTCTGCTAATTCCAGCCTGCATAATTCCAGTACACACGGTAGATAAGAATGCTAAAGCATGTGTTTATTATACAATTTCTCAAAAGTACACTTTTCTCCTGATCTCCATTAAGTTGTCAGCAGGGCCACCTGATCGCTATTAAGTTGCAAGGCAGGGATTCGTCTTCGGGTTGAGCAAGGAGAAAGGCAACATAGACAGTGGAATGAAAGTTCTCTCAATCTTCTGTTCTCATTATCAGGGGGGCCCTTGGAAGGTGGGGGCCCTGGTCAATTGCCCACTTTGCCCATGTGTTAAAAGGTGAGTTCCTTGGTGAATGATGACACAGGAGTCAGAAAATCTTCTTAAATTGTTTGATCTTAAGTTGAAGGAGTAAACAGCTCAGCCACCCAACCGACTCAGGCTCATCTCAGTCAATCACACCACATTCTAAGTTTGAGCCAAAGCAGCTTTTACATTCTAGAATTCACATATGTCACTAGATGATGCTAGTGTCAGATAAGACTACATAACAAATAAGTATCTTTACAACATATCTCCCTCCTTTATACAGAACAGAAAAAAATATAACAAAAATAAAAGAACAATAAATGTAAATATCATGAAAGCATTATACAACATAATAATTCAAGTATGAAGGAGTGCGAGAAATTCTATTGGACCCCTTTAAAATCTCAGGAACATTCTTATCACCAATATTTTCAGGAGAGACACACAAATGATCCTTTTTACCACATACCGCAACGCGGCCCAAATTCCAAACTCTGTGGTCAGAAGTTCTCACAGCGTTGTCAAACACTTTAATAACCTTCAAAGGTTTCAAATATTTAGCACCAGAAACACAGAAACCAGGTCTTTTGATCTTGACTAGATCACCCACCGAAACCTTAGTTGTTTTAACAGCATGTTTCACATCATAGTTCTCTTTGCTCTTCAAACACATATGATCTTCCTTCTCCTTCCAAGAAGTTAAATCCAGAACCCCACCCTTGACAGAAAGGAATTTGTTAACCCATGGTGGTTCTAGAAAAGTATCAGGTTGTCTCCTACGAAACAAGAGAAAAGGAGACTTTCCAGTCGTAGTATGGGGAGCAAAACGATACACACAAACTCTTTTTGAAACCTCATCTTTCCAATTAAGACCATTCTGCTTTGCTAATGAGACAGTTTCTTTTAAAACTCTATTAAATCTCTCAACAGTGCCATTAGACTCAGGGTGATATAAGGCACACTTTTTGTGAACTATACCACAATTACTAAGAAAATCTTCCATATCCCCAGAGACAAGTTGAACAACATTGTCCGTCAGTATAGTTTCAGGTATGCCTTCCCTAGAGATGAGTTTTTTCAGAAAATCCATCACAGTATTGGTATTCACATTTTTTACAAAAGATATTTCTGGCCACCTTGAGTACAAATCCATCACCACAATGATAAATGTGTCAGACCCATCACCATGTACAGGTCCTAAAATATCAAGAGCTCTGTCCTTCCAGCGACCACTGGGATGCGACCTTTTTCCATGGGCTGGGTCCTGATCGTCAAGTTTTTCTCACTAAGAGAACATTGAACACGTTATCTAACCAAACGCTCAATATGAACATCTAAGCCAGGCCACCAATAACTGGAGCGCACTCTTTCTTTAGTCTTAGATATTCCTAAGTGTGCCTCATGAGCTAAATCTAACAAGTCTTTCCTTAAAGACAAAGGTGGAACTAGTCTGTGACCTCTCAACAGCATTCCTTCACAACAGGAGAGCTGATCTCTCACAGACCAAAAGTCTTTTACAGACAGACTTCCCTGTTCCTTATGATGCCAACCATCACAAATAAGATTCAAAACATTTTGAATAACCTCATCTTCTTGACAGGCATTTAACCAACGTTCATGAGAAATTATTTTATAATCAATCTCACAAACAAAATCATGGGGATGACCAAAAGCTGGATCAAAATGATTATCAGATTGAGCAATAGGAACTAATCTTGAAAGAGTGTCTGCAACAAAGTTATCAGCACCAGGAACATGTTTTACAGCAAAATTAAAACCTTGTAACCCAACAATCCACTTAGAGATTCTTGGAGAAATAGAATCGATACCTTTACTTGTCAACACTTCACACAAAGGTTTGTGATCAGTTCTTACTACAAAGGAGGTACCCCAAATAAATGTTTTAAATTTTTTAAAGGCCCAATAGACCGCAAGAGCTTCCCTCTCAATTACTGAATACCTAGATTGAGCACCTTTCAAACTTCTTGAAATAAACATGATGGTGTTGTCTGGACTTGTGCCTTTAAGGCTGGCATCAGTAGAGATGATCAAACATTTAGTGGGGTCAAAATTTCGAAGATTAGGTGCATTATGTAATTTAAGTTTTATTTCAATAAACTCTTTTTCACACAACTTGTCCCACACAAATTTCACCCCCTTTTTAAGTAGATTTCTCATATTTAAGGTAGCTTCTGCAAAAGTTTTAATACATTTATTATAATATTCTGCCATCTCAGAAAGCGCATGAGTTCTTCCTTGGATGTGGGGGCAGTTAGATCTCTGATGGTGTTCACTAATTCTGCTTTGGGAACTACTCCATTCGCTGTTATAGTATGACCCAGATAATCAATTTTGTCAAGACCAAATTTGCACTTCTCACGTTTGATGGTAAGGTTGTGAGCAGAAAGTCTGTCTAACACCTGTCAAACTCTCTTCCCATGTTCCAATTCATCACACCCATGTACCAAAATATCGTTCTGGTAAATACAGACCCTGGTACATTAACTAACACCTTCTCCATGACTCGCTGGAAGACAGAGGCGGCAAAGACTAGGCCAAAAGGGAATCTTATAAATCTAAAAGTTCCAAAAGGTGTAACGAAAGCAGTTAAATCCCTGGAGGACTGGTCAAGCAAAATCTGATGGTACGCAGACGTCAAATCAATTTTTTGGGAGTGGATATTTATCTACAAGCACACATTTGTTGAGCTGCCTGAGATCTACACATAGGTGCCGATCACGATCCGGTAAAAACCGGGTACGAACCGTTGGACGGAGCATATTCTCCGTCCGACGCGTACCCGGTCGTCAAAATGTACAAACAAGGAATTACGATTCGCACGGAACACCATTTCCGTACGATTCGTAAAAAAGCCCGACCGAACAAAATAAACCTACCAATGCGATCCGGGAAAGGGCCGACCTGACGTCGGGACGCTCGCAGCCTGCCATTCACGAACCAGGAATCACGATTCGCACCGACGTCATCCCGCACGGTGAATATTTTCCGGCTGCCAAAAACTGCCGGGAAATCAGGACGACGCGAACAAGGACCACCAGTACGCGACGGACACACAGGACGCCACGAACAAGGAGGACCAGTACGCGACAGGACGACGTGAACAAGGAGTACCAGTACGCGACGGACAGACAGCACGACGCGAACAAGGAGGACCAGTACGCGACAGGACGACGCGAACAAGGAGGACCCGTACGCGACGGACAGACATGGACCCGAACCTACGGGTCATCCCGGCCCTCATGGCAGTCCACCTCCTCTACAGGTTACGACGCAGACGCCGCAGAAGGTCAGAACAACTAAGGGAGGGGGGAACGGGGGGGGGTGGGGGTGGCAGGACCAGGGCAGGCCAAAAAACCCCCACCAAAGTCACACACCACACATGCCCAGGACATACCAGACACCCATGCCCTGGTCACTACGAGGGGGTGGGGGCGTGTCCAGCTAAGCCAGCGACCGCCACAACTGAAGTCCGTCACCACGCGAACCGGCAACGCAACCAGACCGGTACGTCCCGTACCCACGCCTCAAGAGCGTGGGTACAAGACGTACCACGCCCACACCCACGTCACCCCAACAATGGCGGGACGGATCGTACCCACGTGGCAAAGGCCTGGGTACGGCCCGCACAAGCATCACATAGCGTGGGGATAGAGATGTATGGACCCTACCCCCACCCCCCCTATGCATGGAACGTACCCCCACCCCAACAGTGTAAGTACGACCCGTACCCTCACCCGCGTATGCATGGAGCGTACCCCCACCCCAACCGCGTATGTACGTACCGTACCCCCACCCCAACAGTGTAAGTACGACCCGTACCCTCACCCTCGTATGCATGGAGCGTACCCCCACCCCAACAGTGTAAGTACGACCCGTACCCTCACCCGCGTATGCATGGAGCGTACCCCCACCCCAACTGCGTATGTACGTACCGTACCCCCACCCCAACAGTGTAAGTACGACCCGTACCCTCACCCTCGTATGCATGGAGCGTACCCCCACCCCAACAGTGTAAGTATGACCCGTACCCTCACCCGCGTATGCATGGAGCGTACCCCCACCCCAACTGCGTATGTACGTACCGTACCCCCACCCCAACAGTGTAAGTACGACCCGTACCCTCACCCGCGTATGCATGGAGCGTACCCCCACCCCAACCGCGTATGTACGTACCGTACCCCCACCCCAACAGTGTAAGTACGACCCGTACCCTCACCCGCGTATGCATGGAGCGTACCCCCACCCCAACCGCGTATGTACGTACTGTACCCCCACCCCAACAGTGTAAGTACGACCCGTACTCTCACCCGCGTATGCATGGAGCGTACCCCCACCCCAACCGCGTATGTACGTACCGTACCCTCACCCGGGTATGCATGGAGCGTACCCCCACCCCAACAGTGTAAGTACGACCCGTACCCTCACCCGCGTATGCATGGAACGTACCCCCACCCCAACAGTGTAAGTACGACCCGTACCCTCACCCGCGTATGCATGGAGCGTACCCCCACCGTGTATGTTCCAAGCGTACATATCCAGAAATAGGAGGTGTGTGTGCAGAGTCCTCCCAGCAGTGCCCTGAGACAGGAGGGGTGGGTGCAGAGTCCTCCCAGCAGTGCCCTGAGACAGGAGGGGTGGGTGCTGAGTCCTCCCAGCAGTGCCCTGAGACAGGAGGGGTGGGTGCCTAACACTCCCAGCAGTGCCCTGAGACAGGAGGGGTGTGTGCCTAACACTCCCAGCAGTGCCCTGAGACAGGAGGGGTGGGTGCAGAGTCCTCCCAGCAGTGCCCTGAGACAGGAGGGGTGGGTGCCTAACACTCCCAGCAGTGCCCTGAGACAGGAGGGGTGTGTGCCTAACACTCCCAGCAGTGCCCTGAGACAGGAGTGGTGGGTGCAGAGTCCTCCCAGCAGTGCCCTGAGACAGGAGGGGTGGGTGCCTAACACTCCCAGCAGTGCCCTGAGACAGGAGGGGTGTGTGCCTAACACTCCCAGCAGTGCCCTGAGACAGGAGGGGTGGGTGCAGAGTCCTCCCAGCAGTGCCCTGAGACAGGAGGGGTGGGTGCCTAACACTCCCAGCAGTGCCCTGAGACAGGAGGGGTGTGTGCCTAACACTCCCAGCAGTGCCCTGAGTCAGGAGGGGTGGGTGCCTAACACTCCCAGCAGTGCCCTGAGACAGGAGGGGTGGGTGCTGAGTCCTCCCAGCAGTGCCCTGAGACAGGAGGGGTGGGTGCCTAACACTCCCAGCAGTGCCCTGAGACAGGAGGGGTGGGTGCTGAGTCCTCCCAGCAGTGCCCTGAGACAGGAGGGGTGGGTGCCTAACACTCCCAGCAGTGCCCTGAGACAGGAGGGGTGTGTGCCTAACACTCCCAGCAGTGCCCTGAGACAGGAGGGGTGGGTGCAGAGTCCTCCCAGCAGTGCCCTGAGACAGGAGGGGTGGGTGCCTAACACTCCCAGCAGTGCCCTGAGACAGGAGGGGTGTGTGCCTAACACTCCCAGCAGTGCCCTGAGACAGGAGGGGTGGGTGCCTAACACTCCCAGCAGTGCCCTGAGACAGGAGGGGTGGGTGCTGAGTCCTCCCAGCAGTGCCCTGAGACAGGAGGGGTGGGTGCCTAACACTCCCAGCAGTGCCCTGAGACAGGAGGGGTGGGTGCTGAGTCCTCCCAGCAGTGCCCTGAGACAGGAGGGGTGGGTGCCTAACACTCCCAGCAGTGCCCTGAGACAGGAGGGGTGTGTGCCTAACACTCCCAGCAGTGCCCTGAGACAGGAGGGGTGGGTGCCTAACACTCCCAGCAGTGCCCTGAGACAGGAGGGGTGGGTGCTGAGTCCTCCCAGCAGTGCCGTGAGACAGGAGGGGTGGGTGCCTAACACTCCCAGCAGTGCCCTGAGACAGGAGGGGTGGGTGCCTAATACTCCCAGCAGTGCCCTGAGACAGGAGGGGTGGGTGCCTAACACTCCCAGCAGTGCCCTGAGACAGGAGGGGTGGGTGCTGAGTCCTCCCAGCAGTGCCCTGAGACAGGAGGGGTGGGTGCCTAACACTCCCAGCAGTGCCCTGAGACAGGAGGGGTGTGTGCCTAACACTCCCAGCAGTGCCCTGAGACAGGAGGGGTTGGTGCAATGTCCTCCCAGCAGTGCCCTGAGACAGGAGGGGTGGGTGCCTAACACTCCCAGCAGTGCCCTGAGACAGGAGGGGTGTGTGCCTAACACTCTCAGCAGTGCCCTGAGACAGGAGGGGTGGGTGCCTAACACTCCCAGCAGTGCCCTGAGACAGGAGGGGTGGGTGCCTAACACTCCCAGCAGTGCCCTGAGACAGGAGGGGTGGGTGCTGAGTCCTCCCAGCAGTGCCCTGAGACAGGAGGGGTGGGTGCCTAACACTCCCAGCAGTGCCCTGAGACAGGAGGGGTGTGTGCCTAACACTCCCAGCAGTGCCCTGAGACAGGAGGGGTGGGTGCAGAGTCCTCCCAGCAGTGCCCTGAGACAGGAGAGGTGGGTGCCTAACACTCCCAGCAGTGCCCTGAGACAGGAGGGGTGTGTGCCTAACACTCCCAGCAGTGCCCTGAGACAGGAGGGGTGGGTGCCTAACACTCCCAGCAGTGCCCTGAGACAGGAGGGGTGGGTGCCTAACACTCCCAGCAGTGCCCTGAGACAGGAGGGGTGGGTGCAGAGTCCTCCCAGCAGTGCCCAGACACAGGAGGGGTGGGTGCCTAACACTCCCAGCAGTGCCCTGAGACAGGAGGGGTGGGTGCTGAGTCCTCCCAGCAGTGCCCTGAGACAGGAGGGGTGTGTGCCTAACACTCCCAGCAGTGCCCTGAGACAGGAGGGGTGGGTGCTGAGTCCTCCCAGCAGTGCCCTGAGACAGGAGGGGTGGGTGCCTAACACTCCCAGCAGTGCCCTGAGACAGGAGGGGTGTGTGCCTAACACTCCCAGCAGTGCCCTGAGACAGGAGGGGTGGGTGCCTAACACTCCCAGCAGTGCCCTGAGACAGGAGGGGTGGGTGCTGAGTCCTCCCAGCAGTGCCCTGAGACAGGAGGGGTGGGTGCCTAACACTCCCAGCAGTGCCCTGAGACAGGAGGGGTGGGTGCCTAACACTCCCAGCAGTGCCCTGAGACAGGAGGGGTGGGTGCTGAGTCCTCCCAGCAGTGCCCTGAGACAGGAGGGGTGGGTGCCTAACACTCCCAGCAGTGCCCTGAGACAGGAGGGGTGTGTGCCTAACACTCCCAGCAGTGCCCTGAGACAGGAGGGGTTGGTGCAGAGTCCTCCCAGCAGTGCCCTGAGACAGGAGGGGTGGGTGCCTAACACTCCCAGCAGTGCTCTGAGACAGGAGGGGTGTGTGCCTAACACTCCCAGCAGTGCCCTGAGACAGGAGGGGTGGGTGCCTAACACTCCCAGTAGTGCCCTGAGACAGGAGGGGTGGGTGCCTAACACTCCCAGCAGTGCCCTGAGACAGGAGGGGTGGGTGCCTAACACTCCCAGCAGTGCCCTGAGACAGGAGGGGTGGGTGCTGAGTCCTCCCAGCAGTGCCCTGAGACAAGAGGGGTGGGTGCCTAACACTCCCAGCAGTGCCCTGAGACAGGAGGGGTGTGTGCCTAACACTCCCAGCAGTGCCCTGAGACAGGAGGGGTGGGTGCAGAGTCCTCCCAGCAGTGCCCTGAGACAGGAGGGGTGGGTGCCTAACACTCCCAGCAGTGCCCTGAGACAGGAGGGGTGTGTGCCTAACACTCCCAGAAGTGCCCTGAGACAGGAGGGGTGGGTGCCTAACACTCCCAGCAGTGCCCTGAGACAGGAGGGGTGGATGCCTAACACTCCCAGCAGTGCCCTGAGACAGGAGGGGTGGGTGCAGAGTCCTCCCAGCAGTGCCCAGACACAGGAGGGGTGGGTGCCTAACACTCCCAGCAGTGCCCTGAGACAGGAGGGGTGGGTGCTGAGTCCTCCCAGCAGTGCCCTGAGACAGGAGGGGTGTGTGCCTAACACTCCAAGCAGTGCCCTGAGACAGGAGGGGTGGGTGCTGAGTCCTCCCAGCAGTGCCCTGAGACAGGAGGGGTGGGTGCCTAACACTCCCAGCAGGGCCCTGAGACAGGAGGGGTGTGTGCCTAACACTCCCAGCAGTGCCCTGAGACAGGAGGGGTGGGTGCAGAGTCCTCCCAGCAGTGCCCTGAGACAGGAGAGGTGGGTGCCTAACACTCCCAGCAGTGCCCTGAGACAGGAGGGGTGTGTGCCTAACACTCCCAGCAGTGCCCTGAGACAGGAGGGGTGTGTGCCTAACACTCCCAGCAGTGCCCTGAGACAGGAGGGGTGGGTGCCTAACACTCCCAGCAGTGCCCTGAGACAGGAGGGGTGGGTGCAGAGTCCTCCCAGCAGTGCCCAGACACAGGAGGGGTGGGTGCCTAACACTCCCAGCAGTGCCCTGAGACAGGAGGGGTGGGTGCTGAGTCCTCCCAGCAGTGCCCTGAGACAGGAGGGGTGTGTGCCTAACACTCCCAGCAGTGCCCTGAGACAGGAGGGGTGGGTGCTGAGTCCTCCCAGCAGTGCCCTGAGACAGGAGGGGTGGGTGCCTAACACTCCCAGCAGTGCCCTGAGACAGGAGGGGTGTGTGCCTAACACTCCCAGCAGTGCCCTGAGACAGGAGGGGTGGGTGCCTAACACTCCCAGCAGTGCCCTGAGACAGGAGGGGTGGGTGCTGAGTCCTCCCAGCAGTGCCCTGAGACAGGAGGGGTGGGTGCCTAACACTCCCAGCAGTGCCCTGAGACAGGAGGGGAGGAGGGGTGGGTGCCTAACACTCCCAGCAGTGCCCTGAGACAGGAGGGGTGGGTGCATAACACTCCCAGCAGTGCCCTGAGACAGGAGGGGTGGGTGCTGAGTCCTCCCAGCAGTGCCCTGAGACAGGAGGGGTGGGTGCCTAACACTCCCAGCAGTGCCCTGAGACAGGAGGGGTGTGTGCCTAACACTCCCAGCAGTGCCCTGAGACAGGAGGGATTGGTGCAGAGTCCTCCCAGCAGTGCCCTGAGACAGGAGGGGTGGGTGCCTAACACTCCCAGCAGTGCCCTGAGACAGGAGGGGTGTGTGCCTAACACTCCCAGCAGTGCCCTGAGACAGGAGGGGTGGGTGCCTAACACAACCAGCAGTGCCCTGAGACAGGAGGGGTGGGTGCCTAACACTCCCAGCAGTGCCCTGAGACAGGAGGGGTGGGTGCCTAACACAACCAGCAGTGCCCTGAGACAGGAGGGGTGGGTGCCTAACACTCCCAGCAGTGCCCTGAGACAGGAGGGGTGGGTGCCTAACACTCACAGCAGTGCCCTGAGACAGGAGGGGTGGGTGCTGAGTCCTCCCAGCAGTGCCCTGAGACAAGAGGGGTGGGTGCCTAACACTCCCAGCAGTGCCCTGAGACAGGAGGGGTGTGTGCCTAACACTCCCAGCAGTGCCCTGAGACAGGAGGGGTGGGTGCAGAGTCCTCCCAGCAGTGCCCTGAGACAGGAGGGGTGGGTGCCTAACACTCCCAGCAGTGCCCTGAGACAGGAGGGGTGTGTGCCTAACACTCCCAGCAGTGCCCTGAGACAGGAGGGGTGGGTGCCTAACACTCCCAGCAGTGCCCTGAGACAGGAGGGGTGGATGCCTAACACTCCCAGCAGTGCCCTGAGACAGGAGGGGTGGGTGCAGAGTCCTCCCAGCAGTGCCCAGACACAGGAGGGGTGGGTGCCTAACACTCCCAGCAGTGCCCTGAGACAGGAGGGGTGGGTGCTGAGTCCTCCCAGCAGTGCCCTGAGACAGGAGGGGTGTGTGCCTAACACTCCCAGCAGTGCCCTGAGACAGGAGGGGTGGGTGCTGAGTCCTCCCAGCAGTGCCCTGAGACAGGAGGTGTGCAACACATGTGTGTGAGGCTGGAAGTACCCACATGCATACTGCCTACAAGGGAACATGTCCCCATGAACTCATGTCAACAGACTCCACACACAAGTACAGTGATCACCAAGGATGCCACGAATGTTGCAGGTGGAGACATGGCCCTGCATGCATGGCCAAAGTAGAAGGGCTCCGTCACACACACAGCTCATGTAGACACAGCTCTGCGCTAAACATTGGGAACACCCTGCAGGGAAGATATCAGGGTACACAGAGGGAGGAATACACCCTGGGACAATTGCACCATGTAGTAACTGCTGACATGAACAAAGAAAGTTAGCTAACACCTTGTGATGGCACACAGATCCCAGGGTCCCCCCAATGAGCAGCCCACTACTACATTTCCCACACACCCAACACATAAACACCACCCAAAACCATGTAGCAGCCCCACCAACACCAATACCAGCATAGCAGTAGTGTCAGAATGGAAAAAAAATTAAGCTTTATTCAGGATGATCACAGTGTCCGTGGATTGCAGGCAGTTAAACATTCACAAAGCCCATAGGGCAGTCAATAAGTCTCAGCTGGATGGGGGACACAGTGGGATGCGTGTCCCCTAGCTTGCCTGCACAGTTACATGCCGTCGTCTTCCACAGGGGTGAGGCCATCAGGGGGGGGGGGAAGCACCAGGTACCGCAGGGACATCAGGGCAAAGGGGAGGCGTTGTGGGTGCAGGGATGGAGGACTCCACCACAGGGGGTGGGGCAGGGCCAAAGGCGGAGGCCAGGATGGCCCTACACACCTTTGCAAGGTCCTCCAGGGAGTCCCCTGCACCCGAAGGATCCACCGGCCCCAAGGAGGGGGGGGGGTCAGAGGGATGGGTCGCAGCGCCACCGGGGGAGGGCGTAGACAGGGGGGGGAGAATCAACCACCGTGACCGAGGACTTCCTTGACCGCTTGCGGGGTGGTGTCACTGTGGGGCTCAGGGACAGAGCGGCCATGAAGGAGTCCTTGGGGGAGATGTGGCCAGGAGAGCTTAGGGGAGGGGATTTGGAGGGAGTGGACTGGGTGGAATGCGGACTCCCACTATGGCTGCGTGTCACACGTTTGCCCCCCGACCCAGTGGGTGTGCCTACCTCACCCTGTGTGTGCGTGTCAGGAGGAGTGCGGTGGACCTTCCCTGCTGGTGTGGTGCCTGTGTCTGTTGATGTGGGTGCATGCCGACATCTGGGTGTACGTGGGACAGGCATGGGAGTGGGAAGTGTGGATGGGGCAGGGGTAGGTGGGGGGAGGTCGCGCTGCAGGAGACCCACTGCTGCAGTCAGTGTCGAGTCTATGGACCTCAGCAAGTTGCGTTGGTCAGCCTGCGATGAATGAATGCCCTCCAAGTATGCCTCGATGTTGTTGAGTGTCTGCCCGTGGGCATGGAGGACATTAAGGATCGCAGCCTGACCAACCTGCAGTTGCCGCTGGATGTCCACAGACTCAGCATTGGCGGCAGGAGTGGAGACAGGGGCAGGGGGTGCGGTGCCTGGCATGAAGGAGACATGCGGTGACCGGGCACGCTGGGAAGGGACACGAGCAAGTGGGAGGCGGCTGATGGGAACTGAGGGGGCGGTGCGAGGTGTTGTTCCGCTGTCAGCTGATGGTGCAGCCTCCGCCCACTCGGAGACATCCTCCTCGGACCTGTCAGCTTCGTATTCTGATGTGCCAGTCGACAGGTCCTCGGCCACACTCTCCTCCGCCTCTGTCCCACTCGATGTGCCAGCCCCGATGTCACGGCTGGCACTGGTGCTCGGTCCCTCCGCCTGGTCCGTGTCCATGTCTCCCTCTGTGTCCCCCGACGATGCTGTGGGCAGGGTGGAGAGACAGAAATTAATCAGACACCTGTACACATCTGTCACATGAGTCCAATCTACATAGGTAACATTGCATAGCCTGAAAAGGAAGATCCCTAACATCTACTAAACAAGGTACCGATGTAGGGCATGAAACACACAGTTGGTTGAGCCACCATGCCACTGAAATACCATGGAGAGCATGAGACAATAGCTAAAGACAGGAAACGGAGTCTGACATAGCACCCAGGCCCTGGGGACAATCCAGCACTGCATCTGCACCACACAGTGTTGGCGAAAATACCGACGACCAGGGACCATATCCATGAACTTGAGACACATGCTGCATAGGTAATGCAGAAAACATGCACAACATGACTCGGTCACTGCACCTTGCGTGTGTGTCCAGACAAACATCACACACTGCCCAGACCCAGCAAGTAGAAATCTGGATTTGACATATAGGCTTTGCCCGCCCCAACCACCCCCTACACGAGGCAAATAGTTGAGACACAGGTGGCACCAACATCTCATACTCTGGGTGATAAACACAGGGGCAGGCAAAATGCAAGATTGGACGCCAAACAGCCAAGGTGCGCCTGTACAAATAATGAGGCACCAGTGCCCATCCTCAGATGAGTATAACAAGACACACAGGCACTAGCAACTGTGAGTATGAAGAAGGACATTCAGGTCAGGCTGCACAGTGGACACCTGTACAAAATAGCACGTCTATATACATGGTGCCAGGGGACAATGGCACAGAGCACAACCTACGCTGTAGACACTGAGAGTGTCCACGTTTATGATGACACATACAACACCGATGAAAAGGTGCCCCAGGGGACAGTAGTGGCCACGCAACTCCATGCTCCTGAATGGTAATGACTGCAACACACGCCACCATCCCTGCACTATGTGTATCGCACACTCATGCACATCATGTCACAGGCCACTACATAGGACATGCGCGCTGTAAGGCATGACACATGAGAGACCAACTCCCATGCCTGGAGTCGGCATCAGTGCCAACTGACATGGAACCCACATGCAGTGAACTTGACAGGGCACAGCCAAGGTCCCAAAACCTGTTACCCACCACCCCCACACATGATGCTACAGGCATAGTTCTCGTGGACAAAGCGCCAGCCTACATTACCTTGTGAAGGAGTGGCTACACACAGACCAGGGAACACTTTGCAAGGAGGGGAAGGGTGGCAGGGGCGCAGCGCTATACTGGGGCAAAATGGATCTGCACAGCACCTTTAAACCCTGGCAGTGAATTCATGCTACTGTGCCCTTACAAATGCCGGTGACACACAACACACACATGTACCTACCCCCTTCCGGCTGCTGCTTCGCCTGTAAGCGCCGATCCAAGTCTGGAAAGACCACCGGCAGCACACGCCTGTGGAGGTGGCTCAGACGGCGGCGCCCGCGGTTCTTGTGGCTCTCAGGTGAGTCCCACAGCAGGACCTGTGCAATCCTCCACGTCCAGCACCGGATATCCTGCCAGCGTTTCCTCACCTGGGACATGCTCCGCCTCCGACCATCCACACCCCTCACGGCACTGATGGCGGTCAGCCAGATCTGCTCCTTGGCAGTGGCGCCTACCTGTGAGGACGTACAAGTGACACCACATCAATACACCAGCCACATGTCACAGAGAGACATTTTATAACAAATTAGCTGGTAACAACAAGGCATGTCATGCTGCCAACGCATTGCACCTTTGTCATAGGGACATGATCCTCTGGTGAGGGAAAAAGCAGTACGTGCCATAGTGGGTACACAGGTGGAATGATGGCAATGTCACAATCAATGATCAAGGCTCAGACTGTGCATCACACCCACCCCCCATGTCTCAGGGCACTGCTGGGAGCACTCTGTACCCACCCCTCCTGTCTCAGGGCACTGCTGGGAGCACTCTGTACCCACCCCTCCTGTCTCAGGGCACTGCTGGGAGCACTCTGTACCCACCCCTCCTGTCTCAGGGCACTGCTGTTAGTGATAGGCACACACCCCTCCTGTCTCAGGGCACTGCTGTTAGTGATGGGCACACACCCCTCCTGTCTCAGGGCACTGCTGTAAGTGATAGGCACACACCCCTCCTGTCTCAGGGCACTGCTGGGAGCACTCTGTACCCACCCCTCCTGTCTCAGGGCACTGCTGGGAGCACTCTGTACCCACCCCTCCTGTCTCAGGGCACTGCTGGGAGCACTCTGTACCCACCCCTCCTGTCTCAGGGCACTGCTGGGAGCACTCTGTACCCACCCCTCCTGTCTCAGGGCACTGCTGGGAGACATCAGGCATCCCCCCCCCTGGGACCCCCCCAACAGTACATGGCATGTGGGTCACACCAGGACACAATGGCAGAAGTCACAGTCACAACATAGGGACAGTCTGTGCCACTGGCCTATGCACTCACCTGATACCCTGGTCGCCCATACAGCATGGGGTACTGTGGGAGGATCACATCCAGCAATGCCATGTTCTCCTCCAGGGTGAATGGCTGTGACCTCTCCACAGCCCTTGACATGGTTCCAGGGAATCAGTAGCAGCAGCTGGGTCGACGAATTCAAAGATGTGCAGGCAAGTACTCCCTCATGGGACCTGGCTGCCTTATATGTGCCTTTCTGCCCTGTCTCATGCACAGGAGTACAGAGTGATTGGTCACTCACATTTGCATCCTATGTTTCCACCAATCCCTTCAAACCTAGCAGTCTGTGTGTACTCCATCGGTTTCATTCTCCTGCATGATGTCAGCTCCACAAACACATTGCAACAAAGTATTTTTATTCCAACTGACTTCTGCTGTTCACCTTCCAGAAGAAATTCGAATTTTGAACTTGGTTTCCATGACAACCAGCATGCATGTAGGCCTTAATACTTGTCCCTCATGTGTCCCCTATGTAATTCTGAGCTCCACACACAGGTACGGTGCGTTCCAGGGCCCTAGGGCACCCCAAATGCATTGCAACGGCCCGTACACGCGTGACTACGTTCACTATCAGTATGTGTGGCCTCGCGTATGCGTACTCGTAGTGGTACGGGCCGTACACACGCCTGTACGCTCCCTATCACTACGAGTACGCATACGCGAGGCCACACATACTGATGGGGAGCGTACAGGCGTGTGTACGGCCCGTACCACTACGAGTACGCATACGCGAGGCCACACATACTGATAGGGAGCGTACACACGCCTGTGTACGCTCCCTATCAGTATGTGTGGCCTCGCGTATGCGTACTCGTAGTGGTACGGGCCGTACACACGCCTGTACGCTCCCTATCACTACGAGTACGCATACGCGAGGCCACACATACTGATGGGGAGCGTACAGGCGTGTGTACGGCCCGTACCACTACGAGTACGCATACGCGAGGCCACACATACTGATGGGGAGCGTACAGGCGTGTGTACGGCCCGTACCCCTACGAGTACGCATACGCGAGGCCACACATACTGATAGGGAGCGTACACACGCCTGTGTACGCTCCCTATCAGTATGTGTGGCCTCGCGTATGCGTACTCGTAGTGGTACGGGCCGTACACACGCCTGTACGCTCCCTATCAGTATGTGTGGTTCGCGTATGCGTACTCGTAGTGGTACGGGCCGTACACATGCCTGTACGCTCGCCATCACGATGGGTACACATACGGCTGAACTCCCATAGTGATATGGGAACGTACACAGGCCCTCTTTGCAGCAGTACAGCGGGATTCACACATCACAGTGGTGACAGGCGGCACACAGGTAGGGATAGGGCGGACATACTTGTCCATGGATGGACATACTTGTCCATTAATTGACATTGAGGCATCGTCTGTGCATCACTACATGTGTGGGGCCCAGGTGTGAAAGGCCTGTGATGTGGAACATTACTCCTGAGTCGAGAAGGCACCAGATGTAGGATGAGATGTGTACAGATGTACTGTGTGATGGTGCGATGTGTGCCAGGCATGCCCTTGACTCCTTTGACATGTGTGCATGTCGTACTGCGCACTTGGGGTGAGCGTCACTGGCATGGCACGGACACCAACACACGGAAGTGTCCCCTGATGCCCGGTACAGGGGTTATGACACCTGACTTGTCACTACCCACGGTGCACAATGTGACTATGTCATGTATGTGTGGGGGCTTCACATCAGGTTGATGTGGGAGCACCCTCAAAAGCTGCAGCCGTTGCAGCAACAAACATGTGTCTGTGTGTAGATTGTCATTGCACACTGTTCCTCACCCCATGCCACATGTGGTATCGGATGTGAGGTGCACATGTATGCATGGGACACAGAGTAGCGTGACAAGGACATGTCAGCATCCTCACAAGGTATGTGTGGTGAGTCATGACATGTGCACCTTCATGGCAAGGTGTGTGGGCTGGCCTAGTGTAATGTCATGTGACCTGTGGCTCCAGTGTTCCGCTACCAATCTCTGCAATCAGCATCCTACTGCTGCTGATGTGTGGGTGTATGTCACTCCTGTGTTGCGTCTGGCTGTTCACTTGCACTGGGACACAGCTATTCCCATGGCGTGGCATGGGGAGGTTCTCAATCTCCGTGTGTAGCTGGGTCTTTGAAGGAGTGTCACCTTGCATCCATACATGTCCTGGCCATGTAGCACATACCTGACTCCCTATGTAGCATGTGTGTATTGCCAGATTAACATGTGCTCAGTACACATGAGTTGTTGTCGTAGTGCACTCACTCTTCCTTGTCACTTCCAAATTACTGCAGAGCGCCGCCTCTTGCCCGAAGAATTCCAGACTTGGCTGCCATGCAGGAGAATGACAGCATCCGGCTCTACCGCTTCACCCAACCATTGATTCTGGAGTTGACGGCGAGACTGGCACCACACCTGCAACCGCAGCACAGGTATCCCACGGCACTGACACCCCAGCTGAAGGTAATGGCTGCCCTACATTTTCTTGCCACGGGTACCTTTCAAAATACCATAGCTCATGTTGGTGGCATGTCCCAGAGCACGTTCAGTGGTGTGCTGCATGATTTCTTAGAGGCTATGTGGATTCACCTGGATGACTTCATCAAGTTCCCAACCCCTGAACAGATGACTGAGGTCAAGCGTGGATTCTATGCCCTGGGAGGGATGCCCCATGTCATTGGGTCCATTGATGGGACACATGTAGGTTTGGTACCACCACACGAACGGGAGGTGGCGTACCGCAATCGGAAGCACTACCACTCCATCAATGCCCTTGTGGTGTGTCTGTCCAACATGGTGATTTCACATGTCTGTGCTCGTTTTCCAGGATCAGCACACGATGCCTACATCATGAGGCGTAGCGGGATGCCTGATATGATGATGCAGCTGCGCAACGAACGGGCATGTGTTGTTGGTGGGTACAGTCTGTCTGTCCTGTATTCAGTATAGCCTACCAGCACGACCGCTTCACCACTTCTAATGATGACCATGTGCTTTCCATGTAGGGGACGCTGGCTATCCCAACATGCCTTGGCTGCTCACACCTCTCCGCAACCCCATCACGCCGGCCCAGCTCCGCTACAACACCGCCCATGGCCGGACAAGGCGAGTGATAGAGAGGACGTTTGGCATGCTGAAGAGCCGATTCAGGTGCCTCCACAAGACCGGCGGCGCACTCCCATATGCCCCGGCAAAGGTCTGCAAGATCTTCATGGTCTGCTGCATGCTGCACAACATGGCAGTTGAAAGAGCTGTGCCACTCATCCTGAATCAACATGACGAGGACCATCCACCCGTGGAGGACGAAGGGCTTGGCAATGGGGCTAGTGATGTTGAGGATGTGGAGCCGCAAGAGGACATCCGGACTCGGCTCATACACGACTTCTTTGCATAGTGGTGAGTACCAGTGTCTGAGTGTGCACGCATTGGTCCCCGTGTGGCATGCGTTGTGATGTGTGTCTCCACCTGCATGTATGGCACGTGAGTCAGAGGTGTGTGTGGGTGTGTCACTGGGGTGATGGTGCCAGTGATGGTTGTACTTCCGCAGTCATAATTGTGACCTAGCATGTTGTCATCCATACATGTGTCGAGTAAATGCCAATGCAAGTGGCTGTGCTTTTTGTGGCTGACTTCTTGTGTGTTTCTCTTCCCCAGGTACCTGCGCATGCCGTCTGCTGGTTGCATTGTTGTGGCACTGCTATTCCTCATGGACATGACATCGTGGGCTGACTCAGCGTTACAGGCACGGACACGTTTGGAAGTCTCCATGGGGTAAGGGATGCATCTGGGGTATATTGGGTGTGGCAGTTGTTCACGATGTGTGCACACTGTCCCTGTCGGTGTTTGGTTCCTCTGCAGCCATGTCGCATCCCCATGGGACACGACATGCAGCTGTGTACACCTGAATAGATGGTCTGCCTGGTTGACAGTCATCAGTGATGGGATAGGGGATTGTGATGATGGCATCAATGTGTGTGACACTGCCCTCGGACACATTCGGTTAGCATTGGCTTGACATGGTGTGGGACTTCGACATCCGCGGATCTATGGTGTATGGCAGGCTCTCCGTGTGCAGCTGTGGGTATTTAGCTGTTAGCCGACGCTTGTGTGCCAGTTCCATGGCGAACACGCATGTGTGCTGCTGAAGGGGGGTGCCAGTGTTGGACCCACATGTTACTCCACATGATGTGTTCATGTGTACTTCGAGTTGCCTCTGCAATCCCGAATACATGACTAATAAAGGTGTCCCTATGCCTCCAAGGTGCCTCTTCTCAGTCAATGCTGGTGTGTTGCCATGGTGCATCCTGCTTGTCTGGCATGGTATTCCCTGATTGTGGCTATGTGTCAATGTGTCGAGTGGCAAGATGCAAGCTGTGTGTGTGGGCTGAGACTGTGTATTGGGCATGATGTCCATGACTGTGTGGGTATTGTGACATGTGCCATCCCCATGCATCCAACGTTGGCCAGGCCCCCATTCTCTGCATCCACCGGACTCAAGCTTGCAGGACATGTTTCTGCCTCCTGTCTACACATACCTGGGTGCCCCCCAGGACACTGGACTGGATCCCTGACCTCTGCGCATGACTGTTGCTGTACTCAATGTGTCTGTCAGCACGGTTGTTCGGTAACCCCCTCAGCTGGTTGGGCCCATCACGGGTGTGTATGGTGCTCCATGTCTGTCTTGCCTAATACACTGTGACCCATGTGTCCTGTGCCAGACTCAGGCCCCAGGGTGTGGGTGGTTGAAGACAAAAGATGACTCAGGCATGTTTTGACTTTACATGACACATGTTAGGTAATAATGCTACCAGCAGCCATCTACTCTTCATAGTGTGATTTATTATTGGGGGGGGGGGGGGGGGGGAAACAAAGTGAGTGTCTTTCCGGGTAGTTTGAATCCAAAGTTCAGTAGGGGAGTTGGTGTCCTTGCCATTGGATGTCCTCAGAGTCCATGCCACAGTCTTTGTCAACATTGGTCAGCCAGTGACCAGCAGGGCCATGTGGCAGGGAATGTCTCTTGATGCTGTGATGCTGTTGCTCCAGTGGGCCAGGTGCCAGGCCAGGTGTCCTCGGAGATGGTGATGTAGCGCCGACCCTCACGGTCCTTTCCGTGGACGACCCGGCCTCCTGCGGGGAACCTCACCAGCAGGCCGTGACGACATCTGGGATGCTCCGTCGGATGTTTCCTCCTCCTCCTCCTGATCCCTCCCTGTGGGTGGTGATGTTCTCCGCCTTCTGGCACAGGGAGGGTCGGCCATGTTGTCGGCCATCCGACGGAGTGTAGCGTGAATCCCCTGGAATGCCGTCACTTGCTCAGCCTGTCTGTCCTCCATCCTCCGTTGGTGTACCAGTAGACAGGCATGTAGCTCCGCATGTTGCTGGGCCTGCTGGGTCTTTATCTCATCGAGGCTCCCCTTGATCTCATTGAGGGTGGACACAACCTGGGCCATGCCCGTGGTGTCCTGCCGGTATGAGTCCAGGATGTTACGGACATGGGAAAATACCGGATCCCCAGCCAACTGGTCAGGCTCGTGCCTCCGCCGTCCTCCACTCCCACCACCCCTGCCCACTTGCGCCTGGCCTGCCCTTGCGGGCACAGCGGGTCTCCGGGACCCGTGAGGGGTGGCATTGGTGTTGTCGCCTGCCTCCTCCTGGGTGCCCGGGACACCGTGTCCCTCCTGGCCAGCCTGGCTGCATTGTGGTGTTGGGGCAGGGATCCTGGGTGTCTCCTGGGATGTGGCAGGAGTGGGGGTGGTGGTTGGCACAGTTGTACCTGACGCAGGTGCTGCAGGAGGTTGGACACCAGAGGGGCCAGGTTGGTCGGGGTCGTCCACAGAGTGGTGAGAGTGGTCGCTGCCGGTGGGATCGGGCTCCTGCAGATCCGGGTCCTGTGAGTGTTCCCCCCCAGTGTTGGGGGGTGCACCACGACGTTGACCTGTGTGTAAGAGAGACAATGTTAATTTTGGTCCATGCAACATCCATGTTTCATCATTTCATAAGTTGGCACATTTCCTCTTGGAATTAGGATCTGTCTTGCATTCCACTCACAGTGCACTTGTGCATGGGTGTGTCCCTTGGGCACCACTTTGGCACCTTTAACTAAGTGTGGCACAGTCTTACTTGCTGCGTCAAGTGTGACTGCAGTCAGCAGTGGGGTGGGCCGGTGTTGCGAGCCATGCATTGGCGCCTTTCGTGTAGCACTGTACATGTGCACATGGATTTGTTCCACACACTTATGTGATGCAGGTAGCTGTCATTGTGCTCGTGCACAGGTTGTGACATGGCCCTGTGTTTTGCCATGGTGAAGAGGGGGGGTTCTGGCACGGGCCACCCTTGGCTACATGCACGCAGTCTACCTGCTGACGAGCAGACATTCCCACACACCACACGGCTGATTTGCTCTCCCTGTGTCTCGCTCCCTCTCTGTCCCCCTCTCCCTCCCTCTCTGTCCCCCTCTCCCTCCCTCCCTGTCACCCTCTCCCTCCCTCTGTGTGTCAGCCTCCTCCCTCTGTCCGTCTCCCTGTGTCTCCCTCCCTCTCTGTCCCCCTCTCCCTCCCTCTCTGTCCCCCTCTCCCTCCCTCTCTGTCCCCCTCTCCCTCCCTCTGTGTGTCAGCCTCCTCCCTCTGTCTGTCTCCCTGTGTCTCCCTCCCTCTCTGTCCCCCTCTCCCTCCCTCTCTGTCCCCCTCTCCCTCCCTCTCTGTCCCCCTCTCCCTCCCTCTGTGTGTCACCCTCTGTCACCTCAGCCCAGCTTCCTGGTCACACACTGTTAGCAGATCTTTGAGTGGCCCTTGGCTTGTTGATGTGAGTTTGTTTCTGATCTCCAGGCACCCATTGGGTGTGATGTGTGTCTGTGCGCTGCTGCTGTGGTGGTGTGTGCTGCCACTCTTTCACAATGTTGGCTGTTCATTAGCTGCTGTCATGTGCAAAACAGTGCCTTCACCCCCATGTGTTGATGCAAGGCGTCCGCCATTTGCTGGCAAGTCATTCCTGTGTTGGGACACACTGTTTGTCTGGCTGTGACCTAGGCCATATGGGCAGAGTGCATAGTTGTCTGCTTCGGAGTCGCACTATGTGATTTTTGGGGTCCAGCCTCCCGCCATCCGGGTTACCGTGTCATGTGTTGTTGTCTTCTGTGACTTGCCATTGTCCAGCTGGGTGCATGGGGCATGGTGGCAGCAGTGGCATGTGCGTGCTCATGGAGTGTGGTTGAGTAATGCGATGGCTTGTGGTGGTTGCGTGCCTGTTAGTGATTTTGGTTGTGGATGCCGTTCCCCCCATGTGAGGTGCGTTGTTTGTGTACTCACCCGGGTCTCGGAGTCCTTCTAATCCTTCGACTGCCTCCACCGGCAATATGGCCATCACCCTCTCCTCCCAGGGATGGTACTGTACGGGTCTGCGGGAGGGCCCTCCTCCGGTGGCGTTGGCCTGGTCGTGTTCCTCCTGCCTCTTGGCTCTGACCCTCCTCCGCAGATCGTACCACCTGTTCTGGCATTCCTGCCTGGTCCTCCTGGTGTCCGCAACAGCATTCACAGCATCGACGATGGTCTGCCACATGGCTGTTTTTGCTGCCTGGCTGGTGTTTCTGACCAATGTTCCAAAGATCTGTGGCTCGACTCTGAGGATTTGATCAACAAGGACCTCCAACTCTCGGTTACTGAACTTTGGATTCTTGGTAGTGGGCATGGTGAGGGGTGTGGGTGGGGATGGTGGGGGGGGTGTGTGGATGTTGGGGGGGGGGTTTGGATGGTTGTGTGTGTATGTGTGTGAATGTGATGAGGGGGTGTTTGTGAGGGTGGTTGTGTGAAGGTGTGCAAGTGTAAGGTGTGGTGTAGCTTGTTGTATGGTTCTGTGGTGTCTGGCAGCAGTGAGTCTGTTGCAAAGGCTCATGGTTTGTGTGTGTGGGCCCTTTTTATTGGTCCATGGGTGGGTGTGGCAGTGTTTGAAAATTGGGTGGGTGTGTTATAAGTAGTGGTGGTGTTTTGGCCCTCTGTTTGTCTTTGGCAGTTGCAGGTCAGTGAAGGTGTATTTGTAGTGTTTGTTGGCCATGTTTAGTGGCTTTGTGCCATTCGAATAGTGTCTTCTTGTGTTGTTTTGTTTTGTCCTGGTTGTGTACGTGCGTTTTGAGCGTGTCTACGGTGTGTAGATGGGCCATTTGGTTGTACGGTGCTGTCCTTGTGTGTGGGTTGGTACGACTCGTACATGCGGTTGTGCTGTTGGGCCCTGGGGTGCGCTCCGTACTTAGGAGGTTGTGTTGGGGGTAGGACCGGAACGTACTGTGGTGTACATAGACGGTGGTACGACACGTACTGGGTTGGGGGTACGACTGGAATGTACTGGGGTGTAGTTACACGGGGGGTATGACACGTACTGGGGTGGGGGTGGGGCTCGAACGTACTGGGGTGTACATAGACGGTGGTACGACACGTACTGGGGTGGGGGTACGACTGGAACGTACTGGGGTGTAGGTACACGGGGGTATGACACGTACTGGGGTGGGGGTAGGACCAGAACGTACTGTGGTGTACATAGACGGTGGTACGACACGTACTGGGGTGGGGGTACGACTGGAACGTACTGGGGTGTAGGTACACGGGGGGTATGACACGTACTGGGGTGGGGGTGGGGCTCGAACGTACTGTGGTGTACATAGACGGTGGTACGACACGTACTGGGGTGGGGGTACGACTGGAACGTACTGGGGTGTAGGTACACGGGGGGTATGACACGTACTGGGTCGGGGGTGGGGCTCGAACGTACTGGGGTGTACATAGACGGTGGTACGACACGTACTGGGGTGGGGGTACGACTGGAACGTACTGGGGTGTAGGTAGACGGGGCATGACACGTACTGGGGTGGGGGTACGACTGGAACGTACTGGGGTGTAGGTACACGGGGGGTATGACACGTACTGGGGTGGGGGTACGACTGGAACGTACTGGGGTGTAGGTACACGGGGGGTATGACACGTACTGGGGTGGGGGTGGGGCTCGAACGTACTGGGGTGTACATAGACGGTGGTACGACACGTACTGGGGTGGGGGTACGACTGGAACGTACTGGGGTGTAGGTACACGGGGGGTATGACACGTACTGGGGTGGGGGTGGGGCTCGAACGTACTGGGGTGTACATAGACGGTGGTACGACACGTACTGGGGTGGGGGTACGACTGGAACGTACTGGGGTGTAGGTACACGGGGGTATGACATGTACTGGGGTGGGGGTACGACTGGAACGTACTGGGGTGTAGGTACACGGGGGTATGACACGTACTGTGGTGGGGGTACGACTGGAACGTACTGGGGTGTAGGTACACGGGGGGTATGACACGTACTGGGGTGGGGGTGGGGCTCGAACGTACTGTGGTGTACATAGACGGTGGTACGACACGTACTGGGGTGGGGGTACGACTGGAACGTACTGGGGTGTAGGTACACGGGGGGTATGACACGTACTGGGGTGGGGGTGGGGCTCGAACGTACTGGGGTGTACATAGACGGTGGTACGACACGTACTGGGGTGGGGGTACGACTGGAACGTACTGGGGTGTAGGTACACGGGGGTACGACACGTACTGGGGTGGGGGTACGACTGGAACATACTGGGGTGTAGGTACACGGGGGTATGACATGTACTGGGGTGGGGGTACGACTGGAACGTACTGGGGTGTAGGTACACGGGGGTATGACACGTACTGGGGTGGGGGTACGACTGGAACGTACTGGGGTGTAGGTACACGGGGGGTATGACACGTACTGGGGTGGGGGTGGGGCTCGAACGTACTGTGGTGTACATAGACGGTGGTACGACACGTACTGGGGTGGGGGTACGACTGGAACGTACTGGGGTGTAGGTACACGGGGGGTATGACATGTACTGGGGTGGGGGTGGGGCTCGAACGTACTGGGGTGTACATAGACGGTGGTACGACACTTACTGGGGTGGGGGTACGACTGGAACGTACTGGGGTGTAGGTACACGGGGGTATGACACGTACTGGGGTGGGGGTACGACTGGGACGTACTGGGGTGTAGGTACACGGGGAGTATGACACGTACTGGGGTGGGGGTACGACTGGAACATACTGGGGTGTAGGTACACGGGGGGTATGACACGTACTGGGGTGGGGGTGGGGCTCGAACGTACTGGGGTGTACATAGACGGTGGTACGACACGTACTGGGGTGGGGGTACGACTGGAACGTACTGGGGTGTAGGTACACGGGGGTATGACACGTACTGGGGTGGGGGTACGACTGGAACGTACTGGGGTGTACCTAGACGGGTGGGGGTATACATACACGGGGGGTATGTGTCGGACGTACGGGGGCTGGGGGGAGTGTTGGGCGCGTATGCGGGCACATGTCTCCATGGTTGCTATAGGAGTTCGGTGCGGACGGTGTTTTTTCCATACGGTTGTAAGCTCGGACGCACGGGATGGATCGTGATTCCTCGGTCGGACTTGGCTTTTCACGTTTGTAAGGTAATTCGTCCGAGGACGTGTCGGACACATTTTCCGACCCGAGGACGTGTGGGGAATGATTCCCAGTGCGGTTCGTATGGACTTTTTACCATGCGAATCGTGATTGCCAGTTTGTACGGCACTTGTACGATTCGTACGGTAAAAAGACCCGATACGAGTCGTACGGGGACATTTTTTACCGGATCGTGATCGGCACCATAATCTCAGAGACCCATCAGCCTTCCTAGCAGCCACTACAGGAGCTAACCAGGATGTTCCTTCCACCTCCTCAATGATGCCCTGAGATTTAAGCTTCTCCAACTCTTTCAACATCTCATCTTTAACAGTGAAAGGAACATTACGCACTTTACTAGATACTGGAACAGATCCTGGAGACAATTTTATCTTATAACACTAACCCTTTAAACACCCAAGTTTGTCTCCAAATACTTGTGGATATTCCTCCATCAGTTGGGTTTGTAAAGAAGAATGATCAACAGACTTGATAACTCCTCTCTCTTTAAGAATAATAGGAGGAGTGCTATTAGGGTCTAACATGACACCCAGATCTTTCTGATGCCACCAACTGATAATACTGTCACCCTTCTTGGAGACATAAACTTTACCAGAGGTAAAACAACCCTCATATTCTATTAGACCCACAATATATCCTCCTAATTCAATGGGGTCTCCCCCATAAGCAGTGGGACGGATGTCAGCTTTTAAAAGATTAACTTTTGAACTTAAGTTATCACTGAAAAATTAACTCGAAATGATAGTAATTTTCGCACCAGAGTCAAATAATACTTTAGTGTTATGACCTACCACAAGAATGTAGTCTAAAGGCCCATCACCTCCGACCTGAACAACAATCTGCCCACATTCAAAATCATGTTGATCAGTCGAATTCTCATGGCAAACTTAATTCACTCTTTGTTTAGAAGCTTTGATCCTACAGGCAATAAAAAATGTTGCTATTTTTTACAATAAGTGCATACAGCATTTAAGGCCGGACAAGATTTATCATTAGCCCAGTAGCCAGCATTGTTACATCTATAACACTTATTTTCTTTACTGAATTGAATGCGCGACCTATTTATTTGTTTGTCTTTAATTTGAGGTTTTATTTGAGAGTCTTTTGACTTGAAAGTTACATTTGTGTTGACCACTGAAACATCTTTATTAAGATCCTTCTTAATTTCTTTGACACACTCAAGGGAATGCTCAATTATTTTGGCCACTACTAGGACTTCATCAAGAGAAAGTTCATCCTTGAGCCATAATTCATCACACACCTTCTGAGACACACAACCTAACATAAATTGATCTCTTATTCTTTCATCTATAAGTGCACTAAATTTACAAGTTGAAGCTAAACGGCTTAGATCAGTGACGTAATTTTCAATACTTTCTCCTTCTTTTTGCATACGTCTACCAAAAATGGTAACGTTCTAAAATAGTACTGACCTTAGGCAAATAATGTGCATCTAGTTTATAAATACACAACTCAAATTCATTCATATTTGTAGCAGCACTGTCTGGAACATCTGGAAGATGATCAAAAACATTTTGCCCCTTTGATCCAAGACAGTGCATGAGCAAAGCTGTTTTCCTCTCAATACTGAGAGAGGTACCGCAAACACGGGCATGGTGTTCAAAAACTTTTTTCCATTTAGACCATTTGATGGGAAGATCTGCTAGTGACTGCAGAAATAATGGAGCTGCAGTGACGTTTTGCATGACTTAGATATACACCATACAATAAAAAAATAAAGAAAACGAAATTAACGTAGATTTGTCGTGAATACCAGTAATAAGGTACACCAATGAGATACAATATTAATATGTTCTAATTATGAGAGGTTATTGATGACAACAAATGATTATCAGCATTTAAATAACGAATGTACTGGAAGAAAATGCAGAGTGTCAGCGAAGGTTAAGAGCCCTTGACACACAATAAACAACAGCGCTATATCCAAATGAAGCTGTGTTTGTCAGCGCCGTAAATAAATAATCAGAGTTGCTGTGCACATCAGCGTAGTAATGCAACAGTGCACGGAAAGACACGCTGTATGTAAATAAAGCTGTGCGTGTCAACGCTGTAAATAAACTATAAGAGTTGCTGTGCTCATCAGCGTTGTCATGTAACAGTGCACGGGGAAGACATGCTGTATCCAGGTGAAGCTGTGCGTGTCAGCACTTTAAGCAAACGTACAATGTAGTTGTGCATCAACGTTACTAGGTGACAGTGCGCAGAGGAAAAGATCTTCTGTGCGCGGGGAAAACACGCTGTAGCCAAATGAACCTGTGCGTGTCAGCTCCGTAAATAAATTATCCGAGTTGCTGTGTGCATCAGCGTAGTAATGTAATACAGCACGGAGAAGACACGCTGTATGTAAATGAAGCTGTGCGTGTCAGCGACGTAAATAAATTATCAGGGTTGCTGTGCGCATCAGCGTTGTCAAGTAAAAGTGCACGAGGAAGACACGCTGTATCCAAAGAAACTGTGCGTGTCAGCGCTGTAAGCATATGTACAATGTAGATGTGCGCATCAACGTTGCTAGGAGACGGTGAGCAGTCTATATATCGACTTTTTAATATCGAGGGACATAAATATCGAGTCAAAAATATCGAATGTACAAAATATCGAAATAGATAATATCGATGTGAAAAATATCGTTTTTTTTTTTTACTTATATGTCGATGTAAGTAATATTGTTAGTAATAATATCGACATGTGAAAATATCGTCATTGTGTGTTTAGTAAATATTTTGAAGTTGTTTGTATAAATAGTTAAAATGTATATAATATGAGAAATATTTATATTGTTTTAGGGGCGGGATGTTGGGTTATAGGGGATAAGGGTGGGGAGTGTTTTAAAAAAGTTAATTTATTTTTTTAATATATTGTAAAATGTAATTAGTAAATTTTATTTAAAATGTGAAATGTATATTTAATTTTAGGAGCGGGATGTTGGTTTATAGGGGATAAGGGTGGGAAGTGTTTTAAAAATGTTTATATATTGTTTAATTTAAAAAAAAATTAATTTAGAAATTGTAAATTAAATGTAGAATTTTAAAAATAATTTTAGGAGCGGGATGTTGGTTTATAGGGGATAAGGGTGGGAAGTGTTTTAAAAATGTTTATATATTTGTTAATTTAAAAAAAAGCATTTTTTAGAAATTGTAAATTAAAATTAGAATTTAAAAAAAAATTTTAGGAGCGGGATGTTGGTTTATAGGGGATAAGGGTGGGAAGTGTATTAAAAATGTTTATATATTGTTTAAATTTTTTAAAACATTTATTTAGAAATTGTAAATTAAATTTAGAATTTTAGAAATAATTTTAGGAGCGGGTTGTTGGTTTATAGGGGATAAGGGTGGGAAGTGTTTTAAAAATGTTTATATATTGTTTAATTAAAAAAAAAAATTAATTGAGAAATTGTAAATTAAATGTAGAATTTTACAAATAATTTTAGGAGCGGGATGTTGGTTTATAGGGGATAAGGGTGGGAACTGTTTTAAAAATGTTTATATATTTGTTAATTTTTAAAAATATATATTTTGAAATTGTAAATTAAATTTAGAATTTTACAAAAAATTTTAGGAGTGGGATGTTGGTTTATAGGGGAGAAAGGTGGGAAGGGTTTTAAAAATGTTTATATATTGTTTAAAATTTTTACAAATTCATTTAGAAATTGTAAATTAAATTTAGAATTTTTTAAAAAAATTTAGGAGCGGGATGTTGGTTTATAGGGGATAAGGGTGGGAAGTGTTTTAAAAATGTTTATATATTTGTTAATTTTTTATTAAAAATATGTATAAATTGTAAATTAAATTTCGAATTTTACTAATATATTTCGGAGCGGGATGTTGGTTGATAGGGGATAAGGGTGGGAAGTGTTTTAAAAATGTTTATATATTTGTTAATTTAAAAAAAAAAAATAGAAATTGTAAAATAAATTAAGAATTTTACTAATAATTTTAGGAGTGGGATGTTGGTTAATAGGGGATAAGGGTGGGAAGTGTTTTAAAAATGTTTATATATTTGTTAATTTGTTATTAAAATAATTTAGAAATTGTAACTTTAATTTAGAATTTTACAAATAATTTTAGGAGCGGAATGTTGGGTTATAGGGGATAAGGGTGGGAAGTTAATTTAAAATGTTTATATATTTTTTAATTTAAAAAAAAAAAAATATTAAAAAAATTTAAATATATTTTAGAATTTAACAAATCCCATAATTAAATATAGATTTCAGTCAGGATAGTAAATTAATTAAGTTCACTGTCCAGCACTTATCTTAATTAAATATAGACTGGAGTGGGAATAGTAAATTAATTAGGTTCATTGTCCAGCACTTACTGTAATTTTATATAGTTTGGAGTGAGAATAGTAAATTAATTTAGTTCAGTGTCCAGCACTTATCTTAATTAAATATAGATTGGAGTGGGAATAGTAAATAAATTAAGTTCACTGTCCAGCACCTACTCTAATGTAATATAGGTTGGAGTGAGAATAGTAAATTAATTAAGTTCAGTGTCCAGCACTTATCTTAATTAAATATAGACTGGAGTGGGAATAGTAAATTAATTCAGTTCAGTGTCCAGCACATACTCTAATTAAATATAGGTTGGAGTGAGAATAGTAAATTTATTAATTTCAGTGTCCAGCACTTATCTTAATTTAATATAGACTGGAGTGGGAATAGTAAATTATTTTAGTTCAGTGTCCAGCACGTACCCTAATTTAATATAGGTTGGAGTGAGAATAGTAAATTAATTAAGTTCAGTGTCCAGCACTTATCTTAATTAAATATAGACTGGAGTGGGAATAGTAAATTAATTAAGTTCATTGTCCAGCACCTAATGTAATTTAATATAGTTTGGAGTGAGAATAGTAAATTAATTAAGTTCAGTGTCCAGCACTTATCCTAATTAAATATAAATTGGAGTGGGAATAGTAAATTAATTCAGTTCAGTGTCCAGCACATACTATAATTAAATATAGGTTGGAGTGAGAATAGGAAATTAATTAAGTTCAGTGTCCAGCACTTATTTTAATTTTATATAGACTGGAGTGGGAATAGTAAATTAATTTAGTTCAGTGTCCAGCACCTACCCTAATTTAATATAGGTTGGAGTGAGAATAGTAAATTAATTAAGTTCAGTGTCCAGCACTTATCTTAATTAAATATAGAGTGGAGTGGGAATAGTAAATTAATTAAGGTCATTGTCCAGCACCTACTGTAATTTAATATAGTTTGGAGTGAGAATAGTAAATTAATTAAGTTCAGTGTCCAGCACTTATCTTAATTAAATATAGATTGGAGTGGGAACAGTAAATTTATTCAGTTCAGTGTCCAGCACATACTATAATTAAATATAGGTTGGAGTGAGAATAGGAAATTAATTAAGTTCAGTGTCCAGCACTTATTTTAATTTAATATAGACTGGAGTGGGAATAGTAAATTAATTTAGTTCAGTGTCCAGCACCTACCCTAATTTAATATAGGTTGGAGTGAGAATAGTAAATTAATTAAGTTCAGTGTCCAGCAGTTTTGTTAATTAAATATAGACTGGAGTGGGAATAGTAAATTGATTCTGTTCAGTGTCCAGCACATACTCTAATTAAATATAGGTTGGAGTGAGAATAGTAAATTAATTAAGTTCAGTGTCCAGCACTTATCTTAATTAAATATAGACTGGAGTGGGAATAGTTAATTAATTAAGTTCAGTGTCCAGCGCCTACTCTAATGTAATATAGGTTGGAGTGAGAATAGTAAATTAATTAAGTTCAGTGTCCAGCAGTTATCTTAATTAAATATAGACTGGAGTGGGAATAGTAAATTAATTAAGTTCAGTGTCCAGCACCTACTCTAATTAAATATAGGTTGGAGTGAGAATAGTATATCTATTAAGTTCAGTGTCCAGCACTTATCTTAATTTAATATAGACTGGAGTGGGAATAGTAAATTATTTTAGTTCAGTATCCAGCACCTACCATAATTTAATATAGGTTGGAGTGAGAATAGTAAATTGATTAAGTTCAGTCTCCAGCACTTATCTTAATTAAATATAGACTGGAGTGAGAATAGTAAATTAATTAAGTTCATTGTCCAGCACCTACTGTAATTTAATATAGTTTGGAGTGAGAATAGTAAATTAATTAAGTTATGTGTCCAGCACATACTCTAATTAAATATAGGTTGGAGTGAGAATAGTAAATTAATTAAGTTCAGTGTCCAGCACTTATCTTATTTAAATATAGACTGGAGTGGGAATAGTTAATTAATTAAGTTCAGTGTCCAGCACCTACTCTAATGTAAAATAGGTTGGAGTGAGAATAGTAAATTAATTAAGTTTAGTGTCCAGCACTTATCTTAATTAAATATAGACTGGAGTGGGAATAGTAAATTAATTTAGTTCAGTGTCCAGCACATACTCTAATTAAATATAGGTTGGAGTGAGAATAGTTAATGTATTAAGTTCAGTGTCCAGCATTTATCTTTATTTAATATAGACTGGAGTGGGAATACTAAATTAATTTAGTTCAGTGTCCAGCACATACTCTAATTTAATATAGGTTGGAGTGAGAATAGTAAATTAATTAAGTTCAGTATGTAGTGGGAGTAGTATGTTAATTAAGTTTGGTAAATAGCAAAAATTAGAATTAAATATAGAGTTGAATAGGAACAGTTAAATTAATTGGATTTAATTTACAAAAAATCTGTAGATTTTAGTTTTGGTTGGATAAAAGATAGAAGTTATATCAGAATGCAAATTCCAATTTTTTTTTAAAATAGTAGAAAGGAAAATAAGATTTATTTTATAGTTGTTGGAATGTATATTCATTAGAGAGAAAATTTTGTTTATTATTATGCATATTCTAATAATTAAATCATTGAAATAAACATGTAATAAAATAATTAATATTTAACATTTGTATTATAGTTATAATGTTTTTATAATGGATATATATTTGTTTAATGTATATTTTGGACATGAATATATGAACACACAAAATAATTAAAAATAAAAAAATCAGATTTTTATAGCTGTATAATATTTATAAATTTATATTGTGTACTCTCAAAATTTTTAGACTTTATTAGAATTTATAAGAAATTGTATGTTTTGAAATATATGACTAATATATTTTAATTATTAATATTTATATTACATATTTAATATTGAAATTGTTTACATTTTAGAATATGTATTTTTTAATTTTTTTTTTGGTATGTTGTTGATACAATATATTAATTATATCATGTTCATCTATTTATTTTGGTAATATATACTGTTTTATTGATGTATTAATAAAAATATTTTATTTATTATATTTATTTTTATACGTTAAATAATTTTCACATTGATAAAAAAAATAGGTATTCTTTTTGAGTATTTTATTCTAATGTTTTACTAATTTTTAAAGTAATGTGTAATGTTAAATAAATAGTTAGGGCATTTATTGGTATTTTTTTAGTTGTTATGTTTGTTTGGGTCTTTTATTTTGTAACCGCTCGCTGTTGTTTTGGGTTATTTTGGTCGAATCCAGGTAGCGGTCGTGAGCTGTTTCGCGTTTGAGAAGGTAAGAGTTATTTTCTTTATTATTAAATAGTTTTAAGTGTTTTGTGGAAGTAGTAATGTTTTTTTTTTTTTTTTTTTTTTTCTTTTTTTTTTGTCCTCATATTCAGCCCATTTGAAGCCACCCAGGCATTGGAGCGAGAAGAAAAGAGTGACACCGCCTCAGTGCACTGGATTTGTAAACTTTATCAACAGACAAGCTTACCGGTGTATCTCCTTCTCAAACACTAGCCAGCGGCGACATACACTAGGGACCCAATTGCTAGGCCCGGAGAGGCAATAGCAAGGCAGGAAGGGCACTGAAATCATTGGACAGGGGGGAGAAAAAAAAAAAAAAAAAAAAAAAAAAAAAAAAAAAAAACCCCGTCACCACTTCATAAGTTTCCAAAATTCCTGCTTCTTCTTACTTCCTGGTCTTATAAGGTCCATCTTGGATATCCTTAGGAGAGAAGTCTGCCAGTCTAAAAATTCCGGAGGCTTGGGATCTTTCCATTTAATACAAATCTCTCTTCTTGCTATTAAGATGGCATAAAATAGCAGATGCTTGGGTGAACCAGTCAGATTGGGTATTAATCCAAAGAAAATCAGAGAAAAGTCAAGGGTAATAGATATCCCCAAAGAGGTAGACAGAGCCTTACCCACTTGGTACCAAAAGCTCGATAAGAGAGGGCAAGTCAGGAACATGTGAGCATCAGACGCCGCTTCTTCACCGCATCTAGCACAGCACACAGGAAGATCTTTTGCAAATTTAGTTAGCCTCTGTGGTGAAAAATAGGCTCTATGAATCGTGAAGATATGATTCCTTCTTAACCAAGCAGGCTTTACAATATCCCATAGTGTCTTACACGAATTAAGCCACAACAGCTCAAGATCAACCTGTGGAATGCAGCTATTCCACAATGAAGTTGGGAGTTTAAAGTCACCATCGATCTCTTCAAGAATAGTGCGATACCAAAAACCAACCTCTTTTCTAAATGGAGGTTTCTGTGTAGCCTGTGTCTCCAACTGTGTAACCCTACCTAGAGTGTAATTGCTTCTAATAGCATAATTTGTGGTGGCCCAGCTAGAAAGCTGGAGAAATTTGAATCTGGAGATAGAAAAGCCAGTATTTTCTCGGAGGGCCTCCCAAGGGATCAGTGAGCCCTCCACGAAAAGTTCACCCCACCTCGCTATACCGGCTACCCTCAGTGGTAAGGACAAACTATCCTTTAGGAACTCAGGTGTCCCAGGCGAGTCCCAGATTGGGGCTAGGTTAGAAAAATACCCCATCTTCATTGCAGCTCGCATTTTAACCCAAGTTTTTAACAAACCCCATAAAACCTTTAATCTAACTTTTTAAAAAAACTTGGGATCTCCATATTTAAATAGGAAGCCATCTTCGGAAAAGCCACTCACTCTTAGCATGGACAGGAACATCAAACCCATACCACTACTTGTTGGAACCTTTAATAGCATCCGTGAATGGGTGAATTGGAAGGCCCAAGCATATATTTGCAGGTCTGGGGCTGCCAGGCCGCCCTTCTCTCTACGTCTTCTTATTTTCTTCCAAGCGATCCTGGACCCTCTAGAAGCCCAAATGAAGGTGTTAAGCTCACTCTGTATTTTTGCTAGAGAAGCACTCTCAAAAAATAAGGGGATACAATCAAAAAGAAAAGTAAACCTTGGTAAAATTGACATTTTGATCAAATTAACCCGACCCAACATTGACAGAGGTAAGTTGGCCCAATTTTTCAATAGTTTTCTGATTTCTTTTGTAATTAATGATAAATTGTGAGAGGGGATCTTATCAATTTCATGTAGGATATGGACACCTAGATATCTTATATCGGTTTTTAAGGAAGGAAGATGAGAGTCTACATACATATTCCAGGCCATAATTTCCGTCTTCGAGGTGTTTATCTTATAGCCTGAGACAGATCCAAATTTCTGGGCTAGTTCGATAACAGCTGGGAATGCCATATTCAAGTTGTCTGTCAGAATAAGGATGTCATCGGCATATAATGCCACTTTCCTTTCCCACTCCCCGCATTTAAATGGAGACACCCTAATGTCATCTCGCAACATCTGTGCAAAAGGTTCAATATATAAATTAAATAATAAAGGGGAAAGAGGGCATCCCTAACGCGTACCCCTTGTTATCGCAAGAGATTTTGTGAGGGAGCCGTTAACCATGATATTCGCCGATGGATTGCAGTATATAAGAGAGATAACTCGTCTAAATTTATCGCCTAGCTTAAATTTGGCCAAGACCTCCGACATGAACAGCCAATTGACCCTGTCGAAGGCCTTCTCCGCGTCCAATGTCATTCCCGCCAAAGGAAGGGACCATGCTGAAGCCATATCAATGGCTCCAATGAAATCATAGGTTAGATCAGACAGGTGACGGCCCTTGACAAAACCCTTTTGGTCTAGATGTAATAGAGCACCTACGACTCCTCCCAATCTATTGGCCATGGTGGAAACAAAGATCTTGTAGTCGGTGTTCAAAATTGAGATTGGCCTGTAAGATTCGCAATTTGAAGCTGATTTCCCAGGCTTCAATATTAGTGATATTGTCGCTTTATTCCACGAGGGAGGAAGAGGAGTGCCTTCTTGTAAGATTTCATTAAACAAGGTAGTTAGGAAAGGGGTGATCTCTTTTGCCAAGCATATATATATTTCCGAGGGTAAACCATCCGGCCCAACTGCTTTCCCTTTCTTTGAGCTCATCACAGCCCTATATACCTCATCATATGTAATAGGTGCATCTATTTTCGTTTGTTGATCTGGATTTAACCCAGGAAGGTTTATATTGTTTAACAAGGACAGAACTTTAGCGGAGTCATGGTGTCCCTCTTCCTTATATAAGTCTGAAAAAAAAGAATAGAATTGTGTTTTGATATCCTCATCAGAGGTATACAATATCCCAGATTTAGAAACTGAACTAATATAATTCCTTGCCCGGTCTGATCTAATTTTCCAGGCAAGAAGTTTCCCGGCGCCCTCCCCATACTCAAAATGGGCGATCTTGCTAGCTTCCCATCTTTGTAATAATCTGGAATTAAGGACAGACTCCAGGTCCCCCTTCAGGGTCCGTAGAGTCTCTTGTGCACCCTCTATACTCTCTCGATTGCCCAGATCAATGACTGCTTGGGTTGCTTTGATTTTACTTTCGATATCCGCGATGTCTGCCTTGTACCTTTTTGACCTATAGGAGGAGATACTTGTTATATGCCCCCTCAAATAGGCCTTAAAAGCTTCCCATATAATAGTGGCTGAAGCAGTTAGGGCATTTCTAGCTAAAAATAATTTAGTTTCCGACTGGAGGCCTACTAATACCTCTTCCTGCATAAGTAGAGTGCGGTCCATTGACCATGTCCTCTCCACTGGGGGCGCCGGTTTATTGATGACTAGGCTGATCGCAGAGTGGTCAGAGAGGTGAGACGGAAGATAGAAAATATCCTCTACCCAGCTTTTTATTGATTGACTCACTAAAATAAAGTCAATCCTAGACTTATGCCCGTATTTGTAGTTGCAAAAAGAGTACTCTCTTTTAGTCCCTGCTTTTATCCTCCATATATCTAAGAAACCCAATTGTTTCATAAAGTCGGTTAGGCATGTTCTAGTTTTGTGAGATGCAAGTGGCCTGTACTGGGAGGTCTTGTCTAACAGGGGGTTCAAGATCAGGTTAAAATCACCTGCCAAAATAACCGGGCTAGAAAACGCTATTAAAGCAGATGCCATGCCATTGAAGGAAAGAGGGTCGTCCTGATTTGGACCATAGTAGCCAGCAATTGTTAATCTTACATCCTTTACTTGACACTCTGCTATGGCCCATCTCCCCCCTGAATCCACGACTTTAGAAAGGAGTGTTGCTTGGGCTGATTTTTTAACCAGTATAGCTACTCCCCTGGTATTAACAGATTGAGTGGTACAAACTACAAAATCCAACCAACCCAACCTCTTAACTAAAGTAGATAGTTCTGACTCAGTTAAATGCGTCTCCTGCAGTATAATGACCCGCGCACTACTATCCCGTAAATATTGGAAAATCCGATGCCTCCTTGAATTAGTGCGCAGGCCATTAACATTCCAGGAAAGAATGCCTAAGCTATTCATGATTCTGAGTCATCCTCAAAAAAAAAAAAACCCTCTTGGCTACAAATCCCACACACACTTATCATGCTTCTAACTCCCATATAAAAGACAAAATGGACTATAATAGGGAAAATGAGGACTATTTTTTTCTTTTTTCCCAATGCAACACCCACCCTTTTCACCCCCCCGTGCCCTCGTCCCAACCCTGCCACCCCTACCACCCCTAGAAACCCACCCGTGGAAACCCTTGCCCCAAGAATCTGGACCTAGTCCAGAGTTCAGCACCTTTGATGCATAATGCGAAGCACTCAGCTGTAATTAAATTAAATTCATGCCTATACTATTCTTTTATTATCCCATTCTCTCATCCCGCGAGCCAAGCAATTGAAGGAATAACTTTTTTTTTTCTTTTTGCATTATTTTCCCCTGAGTTGTTGAAGAAGCCCGTCCGCTGCCTCCACAGATCTAAGATTGTACATTTTGTTATTGTACATTACTCTCAAGGCAGCGGGAAACTTCAGCTGGGCCACAGCACCCAGCTTGCGGAAATCTTCCAGTCTGTTACCTAGCTCCCACTGTCTTTCAAGAGTAATTTTTGAAAGATCTGACCTAATCTGAAAAGAGAAACCTTTAGCTGAAAGTGATTTTTGTTTGAGAGCTAAAGTTAATATCTTCTCCTTAAGGGTATACGTCATAAAGTTGACTAAAATCTTCCTGGGCTTCTGTCTTTGTGGGGATTTACGAAATGGGTCTCTATGGATCCTTTGTATATCTTCGTGGAAGTAGTAATGTTGTAATAAGTGTGTATTGATTGATGTTTTAGAAGTTAGGGTGTTAGTAATAGTTTGTATACGGTTTTATAATTTACGTTGTGTTCCGTGTTTGTGGCTTTGTTAGTGTTTTGTTATTTCGGTGTGTTAAAGTTTTCTAGTGTTTGAATAACGTTTGTAGTGATGTTTTTAGGTGCGTTTTGTGTGTTTGTGGGTGGGTGGGAATGTTTGTTTCTCTTTTGTAGGTTTTACGGAGAAGATATTTTAGTCGGTTTCAAACACCTTATTTTTTTTAAAGGAAGTGTGTATTAGTTGTGTTTACTAATGTTTATTTTACACTTCCTTTATTGTTCGGGTTTCCAGGAGCGGTTATTTACCTTTTTAATATTTTTCGGGATTTTTATGGTTAATGGATAGTCGTGTTTTTCCGTAGACGTTGTTTTCGATAAACAGTTGTATTTTTACATTTTATTGGGATTTTTTTTTGGATACCTATGGATTTTGAACTACCTGGATTTATTTGGAAGGAATGTTATTATCCCATTGGAGCAACTACACAGGTAAGTTCATTTAAATATTTTTATTGTTGGTGGCCAAACCTTATATATTTAATATTGTTGTTGTGTACTTGGTTTGTTTAATTATGTTGTCTAAATATATGTCCATATAATTGATTTATATATTTTAGACCACATAATTAAATATGTGATATAATAAAGTGGTTTATTTATGTTGTGATAGTTGTTTTAGTAGAATTGTGGGTTAATATTTAGGAAAGGGTTTAGAAGAGAGTTTGAGCTATTATATTTAAGTACTCAAGTCCTCTTGTGGATGGCTATAGCTGTACCTGTTGTTGTAGGTAATTATACATTTGAGTAGTTTGTCTAGACTGTTTTGGTTTTAATTGTAGGACAGATTGTTGCATTCTTAATTCTTGGAAACTTTGTTCCTTTTGTATGGCAATTAGTAGTTTTTGTAGTGTTGGAGTTGTTCTCCCAGTAGAAGTTAGGAATGCATTATGCCAGCCTTCGACAGCGCTGTTAGTTTTGGCTTGTTGGTTGAGTGTACTTACATATACATTCCACCAAGGTATTTGGAACTTGGGCTGACGTCTATGGCCTGATCTGTGTAGTCTCCCCACCCAGGTATCCTCAAAATAATCTAAGAGGGGGGATAACTTTACTTCATTTTGTTTGTAGAATGGACTTTCTAATAAAAGATTGTAATGTTCTGCAACATCTGTGGTTGGTACATAAGCTAGGGCTGTTAGAAGTTTTATGTGATGTGCAAAACTTATGTTAGTGGCATATTCTACACTAAGGTGCCGATCACGATCCGGTAAAAAATGTCCCCGTACGACTCGTATCGGGTCTTTTTACCGTACGAATCGTACAAGTGCCGTACGAACTGGCAATCACGATTCGCATGGTAAAAAGGCCATACGAACCGCACTGGGAATCATTCCCCACACGTCCTCGGGTCGGAAAATGTGTCCGACACGTCCTCGGACGAATTACCTTACAAACGTGAAAAGCCAAGTCCGACCGAGGAATCACGATCCATCCCGTGCGTCCGAGCTTACAACCGTATGGAAAAAACACCGTCCGCACCGAACTCCTATAGCAACCATGGAGACATGTGCCTGCATACGCGCCCAACACTCCCCCCAGCCCCCGTACGTCCGACACGTACCCCCCGTGTATGTATACCCCCACCCGTCTAGGTACACCCCAGTACGTTCCAGTCGTACCCCCACCCCAGTACGTGTCATAACCCCATGTACCTACACCCCAGTACGTTCCAGTCGTACCCCCACCCCAGTACGTGTCGTACCACCGTCTATGTACACCCCAGTACGTTCGAGCCCCACCCCCACCCCAGTACGTGTCATACCCCCCGTGTACCTACACCCCAGTACGTTCCAGTCGTACCCCCACCCCAGTACATGTCGTACCACCGTCTATGTACACCCCAGTACGTTCGAGCCCCACCCCCACCCCAGTACGTGTCATACCCCCGTGTACCTACACCCCAGTACGTTCCAGTCGTACCCCCACCCCAGTACGTGTCATACCCCCGTGTACCTACACCCCAGTACGTTCCAGTCGTACCCCCACCCCAGTACGTGTCATACCCCCATGTACCTACACCCCAGTACGTTCCAGTCGTACCCCCACCCCAGTACGTGTCGTACCACCGTCTATGTACACCCCAGTACGTTCGAGCCCCACCCCCACCCCAGTACGTGTCATACCCCCCATGTACCTACACCCCAGTACGTTCCAGTCGTACCCCCACCCCAGTACGTGTCGTACCACCGTCTATGTACACCCCAGTACGTTCGAGCCCCACCCCCACCCCAGTACGTGTCATACCCCCGTGTACCTACACCCCAGTACGTTCCAGTCGTACCCCCACCCCAGTACGTGTCATACCCCCCGTGTACCTACACCCCAGTACGTTCCAGTCGTACCCCCACCCCAGTACGTGTCATACCCCCGTGTACCTACACCCCAGTACGTTCCAGTCATACCCCCACCCCAGTACGTGTCATACCACCGTCTATGTACACCCCAGTACGTTCGAGCCCCACCCCCACCCCAGTATGTGTCATACCCCCCGTGTACCTACACCCCAGTACATTCCAGTCATACCCCCACCCCAGTACGTGTCGTACCACCGTCTATGTACACCCCAGTACGTTCGAGCCCCACCCCCACCCCAGTACGTGTCATAACCCCCGTGTACCTACACCCCAGTACGTTCCAGTCGTACCCCCACCCCAGTACGGGTCGTACCACCGTCTATGTACACCACAGTACGTTCCGGTCCTACCCCCAACACAACCTCCTAAGTACGGAGCGCACCCCCGGGCCCAACAGCACAACCGCATGTACGAGTCGTACCAACCCACACACAAGGACAGCACTGTACAACCAAATGGCCCATCTACACACCGTAGACACGCTCAAAACACACGTACACAACCAGGACAAAACAAAACAACACAAGAAGACACTATTCGAATGGCACAAAGCCACTAAACATGGCCAACAAACACTACAAATACACCTTCACTGACCTGCAACTGCCAAAGACAAACAGAGGGCCAAAACACCACCACTACTTATAACACACCCACCTAATTTTCAAACACTGCCACACCCACCCATGGACCAATAAAAAGGGCCCACACACACAAACCATGAGCCTTTGCAACAGACTCACTGCTGCCAGACACCACAGAACCATACAACAAGCTACACCACACCTTACACTTGCACACCTTCACACAACCACCCTCACAAACACCCCCTCATCACATTCACACACACACACACACACACAACCATCCAACCCCCCCCCCCCAACATCCACACACCCCCCCCACCATCCCCACCCACACCCCTCACCATGCCCACTACCAAGAATCCAAAGTTCAGTAACCGAGAGTTGGAGGTCCTTGTTGATCAAATCCTCAGAGTCGAGCCACAGATCTTTGGAACATTGGTCAGAAACACCAGCCAGGCAGCAAAAACAGCCATGTGGCAGACCATCGTCGATGCTGTGAATGCTGTTGCGGACACCAGGAGGACCAGGCAGGAATGCCAGAACAGGTGGTACGATCTGCGGAGGAGGGTCAGAGCCAAGAGGCAGGAGGAACACGACCAGGCCAACGCCACCGGAGGAGGGCCCTCCCGCAGACCCGTACAGTACCATCCCTGGGAGGAGAGGGTGATGGCCATACTGCCGGTGGAGGCAGTCGAAGGATTAGAAGGACTCCGAGACCCGGGTGAGTACACAAACAACGCACCTCACATGGGGGGAACGGCATCCACAACCAAAATCACTAACAGGCACGCAACCACCACAAGCCATCGCATTACTCAACCACACTCCATGAGCACGCACATGCCACTGCTGCCACCATGCCCCATGCACCCAGCTGGACAATGGCAAGTCACAGAAGACAACAACACATGACACGGTAACCCGGATGGCGGGAGGCTGGACCCCAAAAATCACATAGTGCGACTCCGAAGCAGACAACTATGCACTCTGCCCATATGGCCTAGGTCACAGCCAGACAAACAGTGTGTCCCAACACAGGAATGACTTGCCAGCAAATGGCGGACGCCTTGCATCAACACATGGGGGTGAAGGCACTGTTTTGCACATGACAGCAGCTAATGAACAGCCAACATTGTGAAAGAGTGGCAGCACACACCACCACAGCAGCAGCGCACAGACACACATCACACCCAATGGGTGCCTGGAGATCAGAAACAAACTCACATCAACAAGCCAAGGGCCACTCAAAGATCTGCTAACAGTGTGTGCCCAGGAAGCTGGGCTGAGGTGACAGAGGGTGACACACAGAGGGAGGGAGAGGGGGACAGAGAGGGAGGGAGGGAGGGAGAGGGGGACAGAGAGGGAGGGAGAGGGGGACAGAGAGGGAGGGAGACACAGGGAGACGGACAGAGGGAGGAGGCTGACACACAGAGGGAGGGAGAGGGGGACAGAGAGGGAGGGAGAGGGGGACAGAGAGGGAGGGAGAGGGGGACAGAGAGGGAGGGAGACACAGGGAGACAGACAGAGGGAGGAGGCTGACACACAGAGGGAGGGAGAGGGTGACAGGGAGGGAGGGAGAGGGGGACAGATAGGGAGGGAGAGGGGGACAGAGAGGGAGCGAGACACAGGGAGAGCAAATCAGCCGTGTGGTGTGTGGGAATGTCTGCTCGTCAGCAGGTAGACTGCGTGCATGTAGCCAAGGGTGGCCCGTGCCAGAACCCCCCCTCTTCACCATGGCAAAACACAGGGCCATGTCACAACCTGTGCACGAGCACAATGACAGCTACCTGCATCACATAAGTGTGTGGAACAAATCCATGTGCACATGTACAGTGCTACACGGAAGGCGCCAATGCATGGCTCGCAACACCGGCCCACCCCACTGCTGACTGCAGTCACACTTGACGCAGCAAGTAAGACTGTGCCACACTTAGTTAAAGGTGCCAAAGTGGTGCCCAAGGGACACACCCATGCACAAGTGCACTGTGAGTGGAATGCAAGACAGATCCTAATTCCAAGAGGAAATGTGCCAACTTATGAAATGATGAAACATGGATGTTGCATGGACCAAAATTAACATTGTCTCTCTTACACACAGGCCAACGTCGTGGTGCACCCCCCAACACTGGGGGGGAACACTCACAGGACCCGGATCTGCAGGAGCCCGATCCCACTGGCAGCGACCACTCTCACCACTCTGTGGACGACCCCGACCAACCTGGCCCCTCTGGTGTCCAACCTCCTGCAGCACCTGCGTCAGGTACAACTGTGCCAACCACCACCCCCACTCCTGCCACATCCCAGGAGACACCCAGGATCCCTGCCCCAACACCACAATGCAGCCAGGCTGGCCAGGAGGGACACGGTGTCCCGGGCACCCAGGAGGAGGCAGGCGACAACACCAATGCCACCCCTCAGGGGTCCCGGAGACCCGATGTGCCTGCAAGGGCAGGCCAGGCGCAAGTGGGCAGGGGTGGTGGGAGTGGAGGACGGCGGAGGCACGAGCCTGACCAGTTGGCTGGGGATCCGGTATTTTCCCATGTCCGTAACATCCTGGACTCATACCGGCAGGACACCACGGGCATGGCCCAGGTTGTGTCCACCCTCAATGAGATCAAGGGGAGCCTCGATGAGATAAAGACCCAGCAGGCCAAGCAACATGCGGAGCTACATGCCTGTCTACTGGTACACCAACGGAGGATGGAGGACAGACAGGCTGAGCAAGTGACGGCATTCCAGGGGATTCACGCTACACTCCGTCGGATGGCCGACAACATGGCCGACCCTCCCTGTGCCAGAAGGCGGAGAACATCACCACCCACAGGGAGGGATCAGGAGGAGGAGGAGGAAACATCCGACGGAGCATCCCAGATGTCGTCACGGCCTGCTGGTGAGGTTCCCCGCAGGAGGCCGGGTCGTCCACGGAAAGGACCGTGAGGGTCGGCGCTACATCACCATCTCCCAGGACACCTGGCCTGGCACCTGGCCCACTGGAGCAACAGCATCACAGCATCAAGAGACATTCTCTGCCAAGTGGCCCTGCTGGTCACTGGCTGACCAATGTTGACAAAGACTGTGGCATGGACTCTGAGGACATCCAATGGCAAGGACACCAACTCCCCTACTGAACTTTGGATTCAAACTACCCGGAAAGACACTCACTTTGTTTCCCCCCCCCCCCCCCCCTCCCAATAATAAATCACACTATGAAGAGTAGATGGCTGCTGGTAGCATTATTACCTAACATGTGTCATGTAAAGTCAAAACATGCCTGAGTCATCTTTTGTCTTCAACCACCCACACCCTGGGGCCTGAGTCTGGCACAGGACACATGGGTCACAGTGTATTAGGCAAGACAGACATGGAGCACCATACACACCCGTGATGGGCCCAACCAGCTGAGGGGGTTACCGAACAACCGTGCTGACAGACACATTGAGTACAGCAACAGTCATGCGCAGAGGTCAGGGATCCAGTCCAGTGTCCTGGGGGCACCCAGGTATGTGTAGACAGGAGGCAGAAATATGTCCTGCAAGCTTGAGTCCGGTGGATGCAGAGAATGGGGGCCTGGCCAACGTTGGATGCATGGGGATGGCACATGTCACAATACCCACACAGTCATGGACATCATGCCCAATACACAGTCTCAGCCCACACACACAGCTTGCATCTTGCCACTCGACACATTGACACATAGCCACAATCAGGGAATACCATGCCAGACAAGCAGGATGCACCATGGCAACACACCAGCATTGACTGAGAAGAGGCACCTTGGAGGCATAGGGACACCTTTATTAGTCATGTATTCGGGATTGCAGAGGCAACTCGAAGTACACATGAACACATCATGTGGAGTAACATGTGGGTCCAACGCTGGCACCCCCCTTCAGCAGCACACATGCGTGTTCGCCATGGAACTGGCACACAAGCGTCGGCTAACAGCTAAATACCCACAGCTGCACACGGAGAGCCTGCCATACACCATAGATCCGCGGATGTCGAAGTCCCACACCATGTCAAGCCAATGCTAACCGAATGTGTCCGAGGGCAGTGTCACACACATTGATGCCATCATCACAATCCCCTATCCCATCACTGATGACTGTCAACCAGGCAGACCATCTATTCAGGTGTACACAGCTGCATGTCGTGTCCCATGGGGATGCGACATGGCTGCAGAGGAACCAAACACCGACAGGGGCAGTGTGCACACATCGTGAACAACTGCCACACCCAATACACCCCAGATGCATCCCTTACCCCATGGAGACTTCCAAACGTGTCCGTGCCTGTAACGCTGAGTCAGCCCACGATGTCATGTCCATGAGGAATAGCAGTGCCACAACAATGCAACCAGCAGACGGCATGCGCAGGTACCTGGGGAAGAGAAACACACAAGAAGTCAGCCACAAAAAGCACAGCCACTTGCATTGGCATTTACTCGACACATGTATGGATGACAACATGCTAGGTCACAATTATGACTGCGGAAGTACAACCATCACTGGCACCATCACTCCAGTGACACACCCACACACACCTCTGACTCACGTGCCATACATGCAGGTGGAGACACACATCACAACGCATGCCACACGGGGACCAATGCGTGCACACTCAGACACTGGTACTCACCACTATGCAAAGAAGTCGCGTATGAGCCGAGTCCGGATGTCCTCTTGCGGCTCCACATCCTCAAAATCACTAGCCCCATTGCCAAGCCCTTCGTCCTCCACGGGTGGATGGTCCTCGTCATGTTGATTCAGGATGAGTGGCACAGCTCTTTCAACTGCCATGTTGTGCAGCATGCAGCACACCATGAAGATCTTGCAGACCTTTGCCGGGGCATATGGGAGTGCGCCGCCGGTCTTGTGGAGGCACCTGAATCGGCTCTTCAGCATGCCAAACGTCCTCTCTATCACTCGCCTTGTCCGGCCATGGGCGGTGTTGTAGCGGAGCTGGGCCGGCGTGATGGGGTTGCGGAGAGGTGTGAGCAGCCAAGGCATGTTGGGATAGCCAGCGTCCCCTACATGGAAAGCACATGGTCATCGTTAGAAGTGGTGAAGCGGTCGTGCTGGTAGGCTATACTGAAAACAGGACAGACAGACTGTACCCACCAACAACACATGCCCGTTCGTTGCGCAGCTGCATCATCATATCAGGCATCCCGCTACGCCTCATGATGTAGGCATCGTGTGCTGATCCTGGAAAACGAGCACAGACATGTGAAATCACCATGTTGGACAGACACACCACAAGGGCATTGATGGAGTGGTAGTGCTTCCGATTGCGGTACGCCACCTCCCGTGCGTGTGGTGGTACCAAACCTACATGTGTCCCATCAATGGACCCAATGACATGGGGCATCCCTCCCAGGGCATAGAATCCACGCTTGACCTCAGTCATCTGTTCAGGGGTTGGGAACTTGATGAAGTCATCCAGGTGAATCATTATGGCCTCTAAGAAATCATGCAGCACACCACTGAACGTGCTCTGGGACATGCCACCAACATGAGCTATGGTATTTTGAAAGGTACCCGTGGCAAGAAAATGTAGGGCAGCCATTACCTTCAGCTGGGGTGTCAGTGCCGTGGGATACCTGTGCTGCGGTTGCAGGCGTGGTGCCAGTCTCGCCGTCAACTCCAGAATCAATGGTTGGGTGAAGCGGTAGAGCCGGATGCTGTCATTCTCCTGCATGGCAGCCAAGTCTGGAATTCTTCGGGCAAGAGGCGGCGCTCTGCAGTAATTTGGAAGTGACAAGGAAGAGTGAGTGCACTATGACAACAACTCATGTGTACTGAGCACATGTTAATCTGGCAATACACACATGCTACATAGGGAGTCAGGTATGTGCTACATGGCCAGGACACGTATGGATGCAAGGTGACACTCCTTCAAAGACCCAGCTACACACGGAGATTGAGAACCTCCCCATGCCACGCCATGGGAATAGCTGTGTCCCAGTGCAAGTGAACAGCCAGACGCAACACAGGAGTGACATACGCCCACACATCAGCAGCAGTAGGATGCCGATTGCAGAGATTGGTAGCGGAACACTGGAGCCACAGGTCACATGACATTACACTAGGCCAGCCCACACACCTTGCCATGAAGGTGCACATGTCATGACTCACCACACATACCTTGTGAGGATGCTGACATGTCCTTGTCACGCTACTCCGTGTCCCATGCATACATGTGCACCTCACATCCGATACCACATGTGGCATGGGGTGCGGAACAGTGTGCAATGACAATCTACACACAGACACATGTTTGTTGCTGCAACGGCTGCAGCTTTTGAGGGTGCTCCCACATCAACCTGATGTGAAGCCCCCACACATACATGACATAGTCACATTGTGCACCGTGGGTAGTGACAAGTCAGGTGTCATAACCCCTGTACCGGGCATGAGGGGACACTTCCGTGTGTTGGTGTCCGTGCCATGCCAGTGACGCTCACCCCAAGTGCGCAGTACGACATGCACACATGTCAAAGGAGTCAAGGGCATGCCTGGCACACATCGCACCATCACACAGTACATCTGTACACATCTCATCCTACATCTGGTGCCTTCTCGACTCAGGAGTAATGTTCCACATCACAGGCCTTTCACACCTGTGCCCCACACATGTAGTGATGCACAGACGATGCCTCAATGTCAATTAATGGACAAGTATGTCCATCCATGGACAAGTATGTCCGCCCTATCCCTACCTGTGTGCCGCCTGTCACCACTGTGATGTGTGAATCCCGCTGTACTGCTGCAAAGAGGGCCTGTGTACGTTCCCATATCACTATGGGAGTGCAGCCGTATGTGTACCTATCGTGATGGCGAGCGTACAGGCATGTGTACGGCCCGTACCACTACGAGTACGCATACGCGAACCACACATACTGATAGGGAGCGTACAGGCGTGTGTACGGCCCGTACCACTACGAGTACGCATACGCGAACCACACATACTGATAGGGAGCGTACAGGCGTGTGTACGGCCCGTACCACTACGAGTACGCATACGCGAGGCCACACATACTGATAGGGAGCGTACACAGGCGTGTGTACGCTCCCTATCAGTATGTGTGGCCTCGCGTATGCATACTCGTAGTGGTACGGGCCGTTCACACGCCTGTACGCTCCCCATCAGTATGTGTGGCCTCGCGTATGCGTACTCGTAGTGGTACGGGCCGTACACACGACTGTACGCTCCCCATCAGTATGTGTGGCCTCGCGTATGCGTACTCGTAGTGTTACGGGCCGTACACACGCCTGTACGCTCCCCATCAGTATGTGTGGCCTCGCGTATGCGTACTCGTAGTGTTACGGGCCGTACACACGCCTGTACGCACCCCATCAGTATGTGTGGCCTCGCGTATGCGTACTCGTAGTGATAGGGAGCGTACAGGCGTGTGTACGGCCCGTACCACTATGAGTACGCATACGCGAGGCCACACATACTGATAGTGAACGTAGTCACGCGTGTACGGGCCGTTGCAATGCATTTGGGGTGCCCTAGGGCCCTGGAACGCACCGTACCTGTGTGTGGAGCTCAGAATTACATAGGGGACACATGAGGGACAAGTATTAAGGCCTACATGCATGCTGGTTGTCATGGAAACCAAGTTCAAAATTCGAATTTCTTCTGGAAGGTGAACAGCAGAAGTCAGTTGGAATAAAAATACTTTGTTGCAATGTGTTTGTGGAGCTGACATCATGCAGGAGAATGAAACCGATGGAGTACACACAGACTGCTAGGTTTGAAGGGATTGGTGGAAACATAGGATGCAAATGTGAGTGACCAATCACTCTGTACTCCTGTGCATGAGACAGGGCAGAAAGGCACATATAAGGCAGCCAGGTCCCATGAGGGAGTACTTGCCTGCACATCTTTGAATTCGTCGACCCAGCTGCTGCTACTGATTCCCTGGAACCATGTCAAGGGCTGTGGAGAGGTCACAGCCATTCACCCTGGAGGAGAACATGGCATTGCTGGATGTGATCCTCCCACAGTACCCCATGCTGTATGGGCGACCAGGGTATCAGGTGAGTGCATAGGCCAGTGGCACAGACTGTCCCTATGTTGTGACTGTGACTTCTGCCATTGTGTCCTGGTGTGACACACATGCCATGTACTGTTGGGGGGGTCCCGGGGGGGGATGCCTGATGTCTCCCAGCAGTGCCCTGAGACATGAGGGGTGGGTACAGAGTGCTCCCAGCAGTGCCCTGAGACAGGAGGGGTGGGTACAGAGTGCTCCCAGCAGTGCCCTGAGACAGGAGGGGTGGGTACAGAGTGCTCCCAGCAGTGCCCTGAGACAGGAGGGGTGGGTACAGAGTGCTCCCAGCAGTGCCCTGAGACAGGAGGGGTGTGTGCCTATCACTAACAGCAGTGCCCTGAGACAGGAGGGGTGTGTGCCTATCACTAACAGCAGTGCCCTGAGACAGGAGGGGTGGGTACAGAGTGCTCCCAGCAGTGCCCTGAGACAGGAGGGGTGGGTACAGAGTGCTCCCAGCAGTGCCCTGAGACAGGAGGGGTGGGTACAGAGTGCTCCCAGCAGTGCCCTGAGACAGGAGGGGTGTGTGCCTATCACTAACAGCAGTGCCCTGAGACAGGAGGGGTGTGTGCCTATCACTAACAGCAGTGCCCTGAGACAGGAGGGGTGTGTGCCTATCACTAACAGCAGTGCCCTGAGACAGGAGGGGTGGGTACAGAGTGCTCCCAGCAGTGCCCTGAGACAGGAGGGGTGTGTGCCTATCACTAACAGCAGTGCCCTGAGACAGGAGGGGTGTGTGCCTATCACTAACAGCAGTGCCCTGAGACAGGAGGGGTGTGTGCCTATCACTAACAGCAGTGACCTGAGACAGGAGGGGTGGGTACAGAGTGCTCCCAGCAGTGCCCTGAGACAGGAGGGGTGGGTACAGAGTGCTCCCAGCAGTGCCCTGAGACAGGAGGGGTGGGTGTGATGCACAGTCTGAGCCTTGATCATTGATTGTGACATTGCCATCATTCCACCTGTGTACCCACTATGGCACGTACTGCTTTTTCCCTCACCAGAGGATCATGTCCCTATGACAAAGGTGCAATGCATTGGCTGCATGACATGCCTTGTTGTTACCAGCTAATTTGTTATAAAATGTCTCTCTGTGACATGTGGCTGGTGTATTGATGTGGTGTCACTTGTACTTCCTCACAGGTAGGCGCCACTGCCAAGGAGCAGATCTGGCTGACCGCCGTCAGTGCCGTGAGGGGTGTGGATGGTCGGAGGCGGAGCATGTCCCAGGTGAGGAAACGCTGGCAGGATATCCGGTGCTGGACGCGGAGGATTGCACGGGTCCTGCTGGGGGACTCACCTGAGAGCCACAAGAACCGCGGGCGCCGCCGTCTGAGCCACCTCCACTGGCGTGTGCTGCCGGTGGTCTTTCCAGACTTGGATCGGCGCTTACAGGCGAAGCAGCAGCCGGAAGGGGGTAGGTACATGTGTGTGTTGTGTGTCACCGGCATTTGTAAGGGCACAGTAGCATGAATTCACTGCCAGGGTTTAAAGGTGCTGTGCAGACCCATTTTGCCCCAGTATAGCGCTGCGCCCCTGCCACCCTTCCCCTCCTTGCAAAGTGTTCCCTGGTCTGTGTGTAGCCACTCCTTCACAAGGTAATGTAGGCTGGTGCTTTGTCCACGAGAACTATGCCTGTAGCATCATGTGTGGGGGTGGTGGGTAACAGGTTTTGGGACCTTGGCTGTGCCCTGTCAAGTTCACTGCATGTGGGTTCCATGTCAGTTGGCACTGATGCCGACTCCAGGCATGGGAGTTGGTCTCTCATGTGTCATGCCTTACAGCGCGCATGTCCTATGTAGTGGCCTGTGACATGATGTGCATGAGTGTGCGATACACATAGTGCAGGGATGGTGGCGTGTGTTGCAGTCATTACCATTCAGGAGCATGGAGTTGCGTGGCCACTACTGTCCCCTGGGGCACCTTTTCATCGGTGTTGTATGTGTCATCATAAACGTGGACACTCTCAGTGTCTACAGCGTAGGTTGTGCTCTGTGCCATTGTCCCCTGGCACCATGTATATAGACGTGCTATTTTGTACAGGTGTCCACTGTGCAGCCTGACCTGAATGTCCTTCTTCATACTCACAGTTGCTAGTGCCTGTGTGTCTTGTTATACTCATCTGAGGATGGGCACTGGTGCCTCGTTATTTGTACAGGCGCACCTTGGCTGTTTGGCGTCCAATCTTGCATTTTGCCTGCCCCTGTGTTTATCACCCAGACTATGAGATGTTGGTTCCACCTGTGTCTCAACTATTTGCCTCGTGTAGGGGGTGGTTGGGGCGGGCAAAGCCTATATGTCAAATCCAGATTTCTACTTGCTGGGTCTGGGCAGTGTGTGATGTTTGTCTGGACACACACGCAAGGTGCAGTGACCGAGTCATGTTGTGCATGTTTTCTGCATTACCTATGCAGCATGTGTCTCAAGTTCATGGATATGGTCCCTGGTCATCGGTATTTTCGCCAACGCTGTGTGGTGCAGATGCAGTGCTGGATTGTCCCCAGGGCTTGGGTGCTATGTCAGACTCCGTTTCCTGTCTTTAGCTATTGTCTCATGCTCTCCATGGTATTTCAGTGGCATGGTGGCTCAACCAACTGTGTGTTTCATGCCCTACATCGGTACCTTGTTTAGTAGATGTTAGGGATCTTCCTTTTCAGGCTATGCAATGTTACCTATGTAGATTGGACTCATGTGACAGATGTGTACAGGTGTCTGATTAATTTCTGTCTCTCCACCCTGCCCACAGCATCGTCGGGGGACACAGAGGACACGGACCAGGCGGAGGGACCGAGCACCAGTGCCAGCCGTGACATCGGGGCTGGCACATCGAGTGGGGGAGAGTGTGGCCGAGGACCTGTCGACTGGCACATCAGAATACGAAGCTGACAGGTCCGAGGAGGATGTCTCCGAGTGGGCCTCGTGTAGGGGGTGGTTGGGGCGGGCAAAGCCTATATGTCAAATCCAGATTTCTACTTGCTGGGTCTGGGCAGTGTGTGATGTTTGTCTGGACACACACGCAAGGTGCAGTGACCGAGTCATGTTGTGCATGTTTTCTGCATTACCTATGCAGCATGTGTCTCAAGTTCATGGATATGGTCCCTGGTCATCGGTATTTTCGCCAACGCTGTGTGGTGCAGATGCAGTGCTGGATTGTCCCCAGGGCTTGGGTGCTATGTCAGACTCCGTTTCCTGTCTTTAGCTATTGTCTCATGCTCTCCATGGTATTTCAGTGGCATGGTGGCTCAACCAACTGTGTGTTTCATGCCCTACATCGGTACCTTGTTTAGTAGATGTTAGGGATCTTCCTTTTCAGGCTATGCAATGTTACCTATGTAGATTGGACTCATGTGACAGATGTGTACAGGTGTCTGATTAATTTCTGTCTCTCCACCCTGCCCACAGCATCGTCGGGGGACACAGAGGACACGGACCAGGCGGAGGGACCGAGCACCAGTGCCAGCCGTGACATCGGGGCTGGCACATCGAGTGGGGGAGAGTGTGGCCGAGGACCTGTCGACTGGCACATCAGAATACGAAGCTGACAGGTCCGAGGAGGATGTCTCCGAGTGGGCGGAGGCTGCACCAGCAGCTGACAGCGGAACAACACCTCGCACCGCCCCCTCAGTTCCCATCAGCCGCCTCCCACTTGCTCGTGTCCCTTCCCAGCGTGCCCGGTCACCGCATGTCTCCTTCATGCCAGGCACCGCACCCCCTGCCCCTGTCTCCACTGCTGCCGCCAATGCTGAGTCTGTGGACATCCAGCGGCAACTGCAGGTTGGTCAGGCTGCGATCCTTAATGTCCTCCATGCCCACGGGCAGACACTCAACAACATCGAGGCATACTTGGAGGGCATTCATTCATCGCAGGCTGACCAACGCAACTTGCTGAGGTCCATAGACTCGACACTGACTGCAGCAGTGGGTCTCCTGCAGCGCGACCTCCCCCCACCTACCCCTGCCCCATCCACACTTCCCACTCCCATGCCTGTCCCACGTACACCCAGACGTCGGCATGCACCCACATCAACAGACACAGGCACCACACCAGCAGGGAAGGTCCACCGCACTCCTCCTGACACGCACACACAGGGTGAGGTAGGCACACCCACTGGGTCGGGGGGCAAACGTGTGACACGCAGCCATAGTGGGAGTCCGCATTCCACCCAGTCCACTCCCTCCAAATCCCCTCCCCTAAGCTTTCCTGGCCACATCTCCCCCAAGGACTCCTTCATGGCCGCTCTGTCCCTGAGCCCCACAGTGACACCACCCCGCAAGCAGTCAAGGAAGTCCTCGGTCACGGTGGTTGATTCTCCCCCCCTGTCTACGCCCTCCCCCGGTGGCGCTGCGACCCATCCCTCTGAACCCCCCCCTCCTTGGGGCCGGTGGATCCTTCGGGTGCAGGGGACTCCCTGGAGGACCTTGCAAAGGTGTGTAGTGCCATCCTGGCCTCCGCCTTTGGCCCTGCCCCACCCCCTGTGGTGGAGTCCTCCATCCCTGCACCCACAACGCCTCCCCTTTGCCCTGATGTCCCTGCGGTGCCTGGTGCTTCCCCCCCCCCTGATGGCCTCACCCCTGTGGAAGACGACGGCATGCAACTGTGCAGGCAAGCTAGGGGACACGCATCCCACTGTGTCCCCCATCCAGCTGAGACTTATTGACTGCCCTATGGGCTTTGTGAATATTTAACTGCCTGCAATCCACGGACACTGTGATCATGCTGAATAAAGCTTAATTTTTTTTCCATTCTGACACTACTGCTATGCTGGTATTGGTGTTGGTGGGGCTGCTACATGGTTTTGGGTGGTGTTTATGTGTTGGGTGTGTGGGAAATGTAGTAGTGGGCTGCTCATTGGGGGGACCCTGGGATCTGTGTGCCATCACAAGGTGTTAGCTAACTTTCTTTGTTCATGTCAGCAGTTACTGCATGGTGCAATTGTCCCAGGGTGTATTCCTCCCTCTGTGTACCCTGATATCTTCCCTGCAGGGTGTTCTCAATGTTTAGCGCAGAGCTGTGTCTACATGAGCTGTGTGTGTGACGGAGCCCTTCTACTTTGGCCATGCATGCAGGGCCATGTCTCCACCTGCAACATTCGTGGCATCCTTGGTGATCACTGTACTTGTGTGTGGAGTCTGTTGACATGAGTTCATGGGGACATGTTCCCTTGTAGGCAGTATGCATGTGGGTACTTCCAGCCTCACACACATGTGTTGCACACCTCCTGTCTCAGGGCACTGCTGGGAGGACTCAGCACCCAGCCCTCCTGTCTCAGGGCACTGCTGGGAGTGTTAGGCACACACCCCTCCTGTCTCAGGGCACTGCTGGGAGGACTCAGCACCCACCCCTCCTGTCTCAGGGCACTGCTGGGAGTGTTAGGCACCCACCCCTCCTGTGTCTGGGCACTGCTGGGAGGACTCTGCACCCACCCCTCCTGTCTCAGGGCACTGCTGGGAGTGTTAGGCACCCACCCCTCCTGTCTCAGGGCACTGCTGGGAGTGTTAGGCACCCACCCCTCCTGTCTCAGGGCACTGCTGGGAGTGTTAGGCACACACCCCTCCTGTCTCAGGGCACTGCTGGGAGTGTTAGGCACCCACCCCTCCTGTTTCAGGGCACTGCTGGGAGGACTCAGCACCCACCCCTCCTGTCTCAGGGCACTGCTGGGAGTGTTAGGCACCCACCCCTCCTGTGTCTGGGCACTGCTGGGAGGACTCTGCACCCACCCCTCCTGTCTCAGGGCACTGCTGGGAGTGTTAGGCACCCACCCCTCCTGTCTCAGGGCACTGCTGGGAGGACTCAGCACCCACCCCTCCTGTCTCAGGGCACTGCTGGGAGTGTTAGGCACCCACCCCTCCTGTCTCAGGGCACTGCTGGGAGTGTTAGGCACCCACCCCTCCTGTCTCAGGGCACTGCTGGGAGTGTTAGGCACACACCCCTCCTGTCTCAGGGCACTGCTGGGAGGACTCAGCACCCACCCCTCCTGTCTCAGGGCACTGCTGGGAGGACTCTGCACCCACCCCTCCTGTCTCAGGGCACTGCTGGGAGTGTTAGGCACACACCCCTCCTGTCTCAGGGCACTGCTCGGAGTGTTAGGCACCCACCCCTCCTGTGTCTGGGCACTGCTGGGAGGACTCTGCACCCACCCCTCCTGTCTCAGGGCACTGCTGGGAGTGTTAGGCACCCACCCCTCCTGTCTCAGGGCACTGCTGGGAGTGTTAGGCACCCACCCCTCCTGTCTCAGGGCACTGCTGGGAGTGTTAGGCACCCACCCCTCCTGTCTCAGGGCACTGCTGGGAGGACTCTGCACCCACCCCTCCTGTCTCAGGGCACTGCTGGGAGGACTCTGCACACACACCTCCTATTTCTGGATATGTACGCTTGGAACATACACGGTGGGGGTACGCTCCATGCATACGCGGGTGAGGGTACGGGTCGTACTTACACTGTTGGGGTGGGGGTACGTTCCATGCATACGCGGGTGAGGGTACGGGTCGTACTTACACTGTTGGGGTGGGGGTACGCTCCATGCATACGCGGGTGAGGGTACGGTACGTACATATGCGGTTGGGGTGGGGGTACGCTCCATGCATACGCGGGTGAGGGTACGGGTCGTACTTACACTGTTGGGGTGGGGGTACGGTACGTACATACGCGGTTGGGGTGGGGGTACGCTCCATGCATACGCGGGTGAGGGTACGGGTCGTACTTACACTGTTGGGGTGGGGGTACGGTACGTACATACGCGGTTGGGGTGGGGGTACGCTCCATGCATACGCGGGTGAGGGTACGGGTCATACTTACACTGTTGGGGTGGGGGTACGGTACGTACATACACGGTTGGGGTGGGGGTACGCTCCATGCATACGCGGGTGAGGGTACGGGTCGTACTTACACTGTTGGGGTGGGGGTACGCTCCATGCATACGAGGGTGAGGGTACGGGTCGTACTTACACTGTTGGGGTGGGGGTACGGTACGTACATACGCGGTTGGGGTGGGGGTACGCTCCATGCATACGCGGGTGAGGGTACGGGTCGTACTTACACTGTTGGGGTGGGGGTACGGTACGTACATACGCGGTTGGGGTGGGGGTACGCTCCATGCATACGCGGGTGAGGGTACGGGTCGTACTTACACTGTTGGGGTGGGGGTACGCTCCATGCATACGAGGGTGAGGGTACGGGTCGTACTTACACTGTTGGGGTGGGGGTACGGTACGTACATACGCGGTTGGGGTGGGGGTACGCTCCATGCATACGCGGGTGAGGGTATGGGTCGTACTTACACTGTTGGGGTGGGGGTACGTTCCATGCATAGGGGGGGTGGGGGTAGGGTCCGTACATCTCTATCCCCACGCTATGTGATGCTTGTGCGGGCCGTACCCAGGCCTTTGCCACGTGGGTACGATCCGTCCCGCCACTGTTGGGGTGACGTGGGTGTGGGCGTGGTACGTCTCGTACCCACGCTCTTGAGGCGTGGGTACGGGACGTACCGGTCTGGTTGTGTTGCCGGTTCGCGTGGTGACGGACTTCCGTTGTGGCGGTCGCTGGCGTAGCTGGACACGCCCCCACCCCCTCGTAGTGACCAGGGCATGGGTGTCAGGTATGTCCTGGGCATGTGTGGTGTGTGACTTTGGTGGGGGTTTTGTGGCCTGCCCTGGTCCTGCCACCCCCACCCCCCCCCCCTTCCCCCCTCCCTTAGTTGTTCTGACCTTCTGCGGCGTCTGCGTCGTAACCTGTAGAGGAGGTGGACTGCTATGAGTGCCGGGATGACCCGTAGGTTCGGGTCCATGTCTGTCCGTCGCGTACGGGTCCTCCTTGTTCGCGTCGTCCTGTCGCGTACTGGTCCTCCTTGTATGCGTCGTGCTGTCTGTCCGTCGCGTACTGGTACTCCTTGTTCACGTCGTCCTGTCGCGTACTGGTCCTCCTTGTTCGCGGCGTCCTGTGTGTCCGTCGCGTACTGGTGGTCCTTGTTCGCGTCGTCCTGATTTCCCGGCAGTTTTTGGCAGCCGGAAAATATTCACCGTGCGGGATGACGTCGGTGCGAATCGTGATTCCTGGTTCGTGAATGGCAGGCTGCGAGCGTCCCGACGTCAGGTCGGCCCTTTCCCGGATCGCATTGGTAGGTTTATTTTGTTCGGTCGGGCTTTTTTACGAATCGTACGGAAATGGTGTTCCGTGCGAATCGTAATTCCTTGTTTGTACATTTTGACGACCGGGTACGCGTCGGACGGAGAATATGCTCCGTCCGACGGTTCGTACCCGGTTTTTACCGGATCGTGATCGGCACCTTAGTGAAGATTTTTGTAAATGTCTCCATATACATTGGTTTAGATGGAAGTAACATCCTTGGATAGCTGTATGGGGGTACAGTTTGAGAATGGAATTTATCATGGCTTGCTCAAAGTCTATGATAATTCTTTGAGGGTAAAAATCATTTGATTTTTGTTTTAGTTTTCCTAGCATTTCATTATATGTTGTGTTTTGTTTGTTAGGTAATAGTGCATAAATTAAAGGTATGGAAGTGTTGTGATATTGACCGTGTATTGTGTAAAGCTGGTAGAATGGTTTTGGGCATATTGTAAAGGTGCCATCCATCATCCATGTTTGGCATTGTTGCAGTTTAGTTATATTGTTTGCAGTAGCAAACATTATGATTCTTTTTTCTGTGCTTTTGTTATAAAAAAAATAAAAGGTTCATTATTGTGGGTGATACTTAATTCTGGTGGAATGATGATCTCTTGAAAAGTTTTAGGGGATGGTATAGTTGTCGTGGTTGCTTTTTTGGTCCTAGCAATAGTTCTTTTTATAGAAGCAATTGATGGTAATTGGCCCCTTGCTTCTTTGGGCACTCTAGGTAATAGTTCTTTTAGGATTGCACTTGTAGCAGTTTGTGAACCAGTGCTTAATTCTTTGATATTTTCAAGGGTTGATCTGACTTCTATTTCAGAGAGATTGGGTGGATGGTTATGCTCTCTTGTATATAGTACAGTTGTTTCTCTTGTTGTTGCTCGTCCGTAGCATTTGTTCGAATAATATTTAGTACACTTCCAGTTCACTTTTCGGTCCGTCTGCTTTTCTTGGGTGTATGTGTAACCCATGTAAGTAACACAATAGGAATTTTCCTTTCTGCGAAGTTATAAATTGTGCTTCTTCTGTCATCGTGATGTGTTTGAAATCTGGAAAAAATGTATATTAAAATGTATGCAATAGTACTTTATATATTTAAATGAAAATAGCAAAAAAGCATTTTTTTATATATATTTACCGAGTGTTTTTGGTTGTATTTGAATGAAGATGTTGTTTGTAGACAAAATGCTGTTTAGTTGATGTAGTCTCTGAAACTTAAAGAAAATATATTGTTGTTGTTGGTTTAGTTTTTTAAGTGGGGTGGTATTGCTGTTTGGTATAGACTATATTTTTTTTGTTGAAACGTATTTTATTGTTTTACAAATCAACAAGTCAAAAAACATTCCCCCGCCTTCACCTGTCCCGGAAGTACCACACATTTATCATCAAGACCAATTATTCAGGAGAATGAACAACCTTCCCACCCAGTTCTCTACCCCCCCTCCCCCACCACATGTCAATGTACCCCCGTCCCCTACCCCTCTTACTATGTGCCCCTCCTCCCTAATAAACAAGATGCAGTAGCCTAACCTCTCCCTAAGCAAACAGAGCCTACCCTCATGCCCAGTGGTATAGACTATAGGTGTTAATTTATACAGGTTTTTAAAAATTTAATAAAGAGAAAATGGATTTGTTTAGGGGTTTAGGATGTTTTGGGGTTTGAGTAGGATTTAATTAATATTTTATAAAGTATTTTGATAGTATACTTACTTTTTAGTGAGTCTTTTCTGGCAATCTTCAATATTTTCTTTAGCTGTTTGGAGTAATATCTGTAGTGGAAACATAAAGAGATGGAATATATAAGTTATTTATTTATTTGAGTAAAGATAAATTAGTGTTTTAGTTTAATTTAGCAGTTTAGTTAGAAAAGAATATTTACTTACGTTTTTAGAATAGTAGTAGGATGTAGGTTTCTTCTGTTTAGTAGAGTTTCTTCTTCGTTCAATGCTTTGGTTTAAGGCACAGTAGAAGACTTGTTTTAATTGGTTTATATAGTGGTTTCAAATTGTTTCTTGAATGTTATTAGTTGTTTTCTGTATGTGGCCTTTCTATTGGATGGTTTGAATTTTTTTTAGTTAATTGGTTTCCTTTTATGGAAAATGCTAAGTAAGAGTATATTTAGTTTTAAAGGAGGAGAGTTTTAAATCATTATATATAAAAAGATTGTTTATAATGTGTAGTAATTTTATTTAAATGTGTTCGAAATGCCAATGTGATAATTATTTCAGTGTTTTTTTATTATGTTGTTTAATATTGAGATCGCTATAAATGTTATGTTTATGTTTAAGTAGAATCTCATTTGAAAATGTATGTTTTGGGAAAATATTGTCTTTATGTTGTTGAAAGTATTGGTTTTATTAGTATTAGAATTGTCGATATATTTAAAAAAAACGATATTATTGATGTCTATATTTTGGTTATCGATATTTGTGACATGTGTCATATTTATTAACTCATGTCGATATTTAGTATTGCGATATTTATGTGTGCGATATTTGTGTGATCGATATAATTGTATTACGATATTGTAGTGTCGATATTAGTGTAGTTTTTTAAATAAGTATACAATGTCGATATTTTTTATGTCGATATATTTGATGCGATATTTGTGTAGTTCGATAATGTGTCTGTCGATAATATGTCAGAGATCCCTAGGAGACAGTGCGCAGAGGAAAAGAACTTCTGTGAGCATCAGCATAACTAAGTAACAGAGAGCAAAGGTTACACATGTTGAAGACTTGAAACGTAGGACGTTGCGTTTCAATGGCACGTCAGAGTTTCAGTGATGAGAGGAGATTGTGAAGAGACGTAATAGAAGGCACGTGAAAGTAGTAGGTGGAATTTGAATGTAATTAACGTAACTACAGGGTCCGCGGTGAAATTTATTCAAAGTTTAATGTTAGAATTGCCTCGACTTAAATGTCATAAATTGCAGTTTAGCACATTAAAGTAACAGTTTGTCCATGTGTTAAACTGTACGCTCTGCTTTAAATATACGCCGAGAAAGTCGATTGCGTCATATGCATCGGTCTGAAAAGTATTTAACTTGATAAGCTGCACGCGCTAAGTAGAAAATAAAGATCATACTTGACAGTCTCGTTTTGAAGTCTCGTTTTGAAGTCTCGTAAGTCAATTTCGTAGTAATGACTTCTATGAAGAGATCTTGACTTCAACGTAATTCTGTAATTATCCAAAGAATGAAATTACCGATTAATTAGATAGCTGGAATTGAGCTGTTGTTTACCCAGTCGTCGCCAGTGTTAAAAGGTGAGTTCCTTGGTGAATGATGACACAGGAGTCAGGAAATCTTCTTAAATTGTTTCATCTTAAGTTGAAGGAGTGAACAGCTCATCCACCCAACCGACTCAGGCTCATCTCAGTCAATCACACCACATTCTAAGTTTGAGCCAAAGCACTTTTTACATTCTAGAATTCACATATGTCACTAGATGATGCTAGTGTCAGATAAGACTACATAACAAATAAGTATCTTTACAACACCATGCCTTACAAAACATCTGGTCCAGGGACTCACATTCAGGTCTGCATTGAGTTTCCTGTGGTATCAGCAGCACTCAGTACAGAGACAAAAGGGGTTGTTACGATGGTGGGTGGACCGCCTCTGACAGGCCGTCGGTGGCGGTTCGCCCGATATCCTGGGCAATGGTCCAACCGCTGCATTACAATATCAGCGGTTGGAGTGCAGAGGTCAAGGGGGTGTAGGATCATCCGTCCGCATCCAAGATCCAGTCGGGCAGCGGTCTGACTACTATCCCTGCAATAGAGGCGACGCCTGCGCAGGCACGGCCATAGGGATTAGGATGTTCCTTTCCGAATGCCTTTTCATGGCGGAAAGTAACTTAGGGGGCCCCAAACCAGGCCCCCGTGCCCCATAGGCCACTGTTAAATAGCCCTGGGGCACATGTCCCACACATCCATGCATGGTGTGCCAGGCACCACATGGTGCCTGGCACACTCTGCATGGATGTGAACAAAGTACTTTTTAGGTCTCGCCTGACCCAGCGCATGCGCTGGACTTGACGAGACTTTTAGTAAGGGCCTCAAAAAATGCTGCCATGGCTGGCCTAGCGCTTGCGTTCATGCGAGCGTGCCCGCGTGCAGCCGCCATCTGTCTTTCACGGGTCATTAAGCATGTGGACGCTGCAGCTGCTTTCAGTTTTGCAGCCACACGCCCACTCGCTCCGCCCTGTCCGTGTCCATGTCTTTACTTTTGCTATAATCGTGGCACCTGCGCTTTACTTTTAACATTAAAAGTAAAGCGCGGGTGCCGCGATTATAGCAAAAGTAAAGAAATAGATTTTTTTTCTATTTCTTTACTTTTTCTATAATCGCTGCACTGGCGCTTTACTTTTAACATTAAAAGTAAAGCGCGGGTGACGCGATTATAGCAAAAGTAAAGAAATAGATGTTTTTTTCTATTTCTTTACTTTTGCTATAATCGCGGCACCCGTGCTTTACTTTTAAAATTAAAAGTAAAGCACGGGTGCCACGATTATAGCAAAAGTAAAGAAATAGATTTTTTGCACCCCTGTGCTCAATCTTTCTTCCATCAGGTATTCTAGTGGTTTTAAGTTTTGTTGGGTTGAACCTCCAGGGGCAGTGATGTTTGTCTCTCTTAATAATGCTCAGACTATATTTGCTTCCTCGTTGGTAGAAGCAAGTGCCCATACTCTGTTCTCAGTGAGAGGTGCTATTTCGTCAAAAGACATGTTTTATTCTGAGGAGTTTATACACGCGGCACACATCGGTGAGCAGTTGTATGTTTTTATTAATTTCTGACTGTTGAGACTTTCACTTACTTTATCACTTATTTTTGGAGCCCCTGGTATATCTGACTCGCAATGGACATTAATGTCTTTCATCCTTTTGCCACCGGGTTTGACGGCTTTGTTTCTGAGCCGGATCTGTGGTTTTCATACATTTCATTACAGCCAACAGTTGATTAGTTTCAAATGAGAAAGCAGCACGTTTGCTCGCGTCTTCCTAACATATAAAGGCCGTTTCAGTTTATTTTTCTTATGTTTGTGGCATGTGTTTGAGGTGGTTTTTGGTGTCCCCTATTACCACAATTACCTCTCGGTAACTATTACCAGCTGGCATGTTTTTCACAATGCATGTAGGTGGTGGGGTCTCTACGTGACTTGTTTCCGCATAGGTGGAGATTTCTGATTTTATTTTTTAGATGCGATCAGAATATTCCCCTGATGGACAGGAGTTCTGAAATCCACTGGAAACCATGCAATTAGAATTCTGCAGTGATGGATTCATGTTGATGGAAATATCACAACGTGTTGTGTTTAACCCCTTCGACGCGCTTGACGGAACAGTTCCGTCATGCACGTCGGTTGGGCTGTGCTTATGACGGAACCGTTCCGTCATGGCCCCGCCCGCGCACGGAATCTTCAGCGTGGCGCGGAAATCCGCGCCGCGCTGAAGGGGTTAATAAAAAAAATATAATTCAAGCGAAGTAACAGGACGGAGAAGAAACACTTGAATCGTTTTGAGTTTTCTTCATTGCAACTGTGCGACTTTAGACAATGATTGTTCGCAATTGTCCCAACTTGTATCCTCGGCACCCGAAGACGGGAGCAGCCTCGCAGCATGAGCTGCAGTTTGACCTGATGACCCGTTACTTGGTGCACTCGTTTGGAGGGCTCGAGAGTCTTGGTACATTGTGTGTCTGGAGCCTCACATGTATGACCTGTGCATGCACATGACATGCGCATCTCTGGCCTAGACTGTGACCACCTGGCATGTACCCTGACTGCCCATCTCATGAGAAACATGCCCACATGGCAGTGGGACCAGGAGCATTGGCATAGCCAATAGGACTCGCTTTTGGGACCTTATAAGTGTTTAGCCATTCAACAGTTGATGTTGTTGCATGAAGGATATTTTGCTGCATAACTAAATACTTATAAGGTCCCAAAAGCGAGACCTATTGGCTATGCCAATGCTTGTTTCTTCTGTGGCTTGTGCTCCTTTCATGTGTAGCAGCACAAACCGCAGTAGAAAAAGGCACTTTACGACTGCCTGCACAGTGGTTTTATCCTAATAGGGCAGGTGAGACCGCTGACTCATTGTGGTACGGTCACCAGCCCGATACGATGGCGGTCTGTGGTTTGACCGACCACTGTCGTAATGCAAGCCAAAGTATGACATCACAGTACACATTGAGACCTGATGATGCTGTTGTGTCTTACCTTTCTCGTTTTAAAACTGATCCATTCTGAAATGAAATGAGAGAACGTTTTTACTTGTTGATTTTGTCATTGGCATATAGAGGCTTAAAGAAGCAGAATCTCAAAAGGGTAGGCTAGTGGGAATACCACTGGTCCCGTTCGGACACGTTTCTGTTTTTGGGGGGGGGGAGTGGATTAGGAATGGAGAGATCAAAAAGGTCATGATGTTGCACACGGTTGTATGATTTTACAACGCATGCCGTTACAACGCATACCTTTACCCCGATTTGCTTTCGGGGGTGCGCCAGAAGTTGGAATAGTATAATTTACTATTCCAACTCCAGTGTGTGCAACAGTAGGGAAGGTGTTGGAGTTAACTCCAACACCTTCTATCCCCTGCAACAAGCCTTTTGCGTTGTAACGACATGCGCTGTAATGGCATGCGTTGTAATGCTTCCGTTGTAAAGGCTGTTTCCCATTGCACACAAGCTCCTGCATCCTAGGACTGAACCTGAAAACAACTTTTATCATCACCATATAAAAATATATGTATTTATATCTAGGAACCTGAGATCCTGGTGTTTAATCCTGAGTTGAACATGTGGTGGCTGTGGGCAATTTACTGTTATGTCCATGAATCACAAATTGTAAATGGCTAATGTAAAAACGTAATGTAAAAACGAACTGTGTTGTGTACTTTCTAGTATTACCCTCCAACTCCTCATAACATTCAGCTTTTTGTTAATCTGGTTTCAACCATTTTCCATGTACGTAATACAATTTTGTAATGTTCAGCACCTCAATCTGAGGTCAATTATGACGTAATACATTCTAGAGTAATCGCTCCACTGATCCTTACAGCATTATCAAATCCTCACTAAACTCTCTTCACTGCAAATATCTTGTACCATCATTTCTGGTTCGATACGCGTAGGGTTGTTCCTCACTATGATGACAAACTCCTGAAATGTAGAAAGCCATTCTAATGAAACTAGACTGATGAAAATTAGGTTGAGGAATCGTTAGTATGATGAAATTCCCTTTTCCATGACAATTAATTGATTTTTCTGTATAGAATATACCAGACCTGGGTTGGAATACCAGATCCAGTCTATAGGTAAAAGAGTTGGGCTGAATATAATGCTATCACTGCAAGAGGAGGGCATGGAAACTGTACCACCCACTTTCAACAACCCCCAGCTTAATATTTTGATATTGTTCTTCTTGTTGTTTCGGACCTCTGCTATGAGTGAGTCTCAATCACTACAAGCTACTGATAAAAAGGTATCGAGTGATAACAATCAGCGTCTGACTTTTTAAAGTACGGCCCCTAGCTGTGCAGGTAGGCAAGAGGCCACCTGCTGGTTACACGTGACCATGTGCACACATGTTTACAGGCTGAATGAGACAGACTAGTGTCTGGCTTAGCCAGGTGTCTGTGCCCAGGTAGTCTGTTACAGATCAGACATTTAATAAATTCCTTGTGGTCTATGCAGGCATTCTAATGTAATGTGACAACAAAATCTAAACATCCCATCTGTTTTTGTCTGGAATATGAGTCTGTAGAGCTTTACTGTATAGACTGGCTCAACATAAAGAGATGATAATAGCCACTTTCCCTATTTTCTTAAAAGTCTCAAAGACAAAGCTAGAATTAATTTAGCCATATCTGTGCTCCTTCACATACTTTGGGCTCCATTTACAAGAAATTAACGCAGCGCGGTGCCGCAAGTCATTTTGCTGTGCCGCGTTGCATTGCGTTAGTTTCGAAGCACAGGGATGCAACATATTTACGATAATTTGTTGCATCTCTGTGCTTTTCCCTGCACTGGCGCACAAACTGCTGCCATGCGCCGGCGCAGGCACCCTTGCACCATGGTGCAAGAATGACTGCGTCATGGGAAGATTGTTTCTGTCCAGGAAGGGGAACATTCCTGCTCAAAAACAATCAATTGAGGTGATTTGCTCTTCCAATGCGTGCTGTAGAATGCAGCACGCTTTGAAAGAGGAAAAAAACGAGGAGACATAAAAACATTTCTCCTTGTTGTGCCTCACTACGTCACCCCTGGGTGGTGTAGCATTCTGACGCATTTCCAGGTTTACGATTGCTCATAAATCTAGAAACGCATCAGTGGACATGGGTGTTGCGTGGGAACACCCACAGCAACACCCATGTCACGCCCTTAACACACAAACTGTTGCATGAAAAGGGGTGATATCTACAAGCATATGTAAAGCCACATAGTGTGCTTGTAAATATCACGCAGCAGGTTGCACCACCGGTGCATCACGCAACGTGACGCATCGGTGGCGCAAGGGGCTTGTAAATAATCCCCTTGGTTTTTTGAAAATTTCTTTGAGAGAGCATTTAATGAGATTTGACTTTTGAACTACGCTGATGGGCCAAGTTATTTATACCTCTGGTCAACTGGTAGAGCAAAGTCTCTCCCAGACAATAGGCATATTTGACTGGGATTAACCTTCTCCTGGCAGACGAAAAGAGTGCAAGTGAAAACTGCTTAGTTTGATTAACTCAACATTCCACTTATATGCCTGGGCATGCCCTTCTCACAAGGACAAAGGAGAGTAAGCAGTCTTCTAGTACCAATCACAACAGCGGATCCTTTTGAAGTGTGGAGGAAAGTAACCTGTTTTGCAGTGGTAGCTAAGGGTGGAGTTTAAGCCTGGGAGAGAACTATTGCAAACCAAAAACGTGATTTTGCCACTGTGCAAAATCCCAAGATGCTGGGCAGGCTGGTGGACACATCTGTGGGCTCCTCCGAGAAGATGCTGGACAAGGGTAGAGGAGTGATATGCAATATTTCGATTGTGTAGAGACAGCCACCTTCGAAAACGTTCTACCTCCATTTTTAAACTCCTCTTCTGCATTAAGCAGTTTCTGATATATCCCACAGGGAGGCCACTGCCCCAGGGGACCAGCCACAGCCCACAAACTGTCACAAGTGAAAGAAAATACTATTGGGTCTACCACTGCCCTGAGGGCAAATCGGCCATCAAAATTGCAGAGTGTGCCCAACCACCTCTGTTACCCATGCCTGAAGGAAGAAGGGCTGAGCTGGAGGGAAGGCCAGAGACAAAACTGCAGGAAGAGCGTAACTCTCAGCCCTTCCTGCCCACATTTCATTATTGTGCACATGGGTAGGAGAAAAGAAGAAACTGGCTCTCCTACAGGGAGAGGTGTACCAGACAAGCTGAGCCCCACAGGCTTTAGCACCACACGACCCACTGCTCAGTGTGCGTGGGTGTCTCATGGGACAGGGACACTCACCTGTGGAAAAGGAAAAAGATAAAAATGTGCTGACAGGGTCTTTGCTAAAAAAAAAAAAAGCAAAATGAAACGGGAAATGGTTTGCAGCCCACATCTGCTTCAAAAGAATTGACTGATGGCATAGAAGCATTCCAGAAGCCTCTGTAGAGCTGATCTAAATTTGCATATTGGTTGTGGCAGCGCGCCAAGAAGGTCTGCTGTATATGGGGGCTGCCCAGAAGATTCGCAGACCCCCCTTTGAGAATCTTTATATATTAAGAGGGTCAGTCCAGTGTCTTCCGGGTCCCAGGATGAGTGACACAGACAGAGTTGACTGCTGTTTTCAAGCTCTCCTGGAGCTGAAACTTTTGTTCAGGGTCTATTGTATGCCTGGGACTTTGCTGATAGTTCCTTCAGTTGCCCGACAGCCTTGTTAACGGTAGAAGAAAACTCTGAGACTGTAATATTTGACTGTTGAAAACGTTGTTGACTTGTATCTTTACAGTGCATGATAGTGATCCCAATGAAAGATGATACCATTTTAGGTTTTCTTTGTTGAGTTGCATTCAGATGGAAAGGCTTGCTATACATTTGACTGCTATGCTGCCATCCTGAAAAAGCCAGTATATTTTTTCTTCTTTTTTCCCCCAGAGTTTTATAGTGCGTAAACTTAACCCGAAGGTATCAGAGCGCTTTACATGAGCACCAGTTGCTTACGGAGGGATACATTTCTCTTTTGGTAGGCACGGGGAGATTAAGTGATTTGCCCAGAATCACAGGATGTTGAGCGTCCCTGCTGAGACTCGAACCTGGTTACGCAGCATCGACATCAACCGCTCTAGCCGTAAGGCCACATCCTCTCTCATTACTAATGCACTCCTCATGTTGTGCTAGGCACCCAGGGCAGTATACCGTTTTCCTTGGAGTTAGGGCTTACTGGCGTGCCAATCATTGAGGTTCTCCCAGAGTAGGTGTCCAAGGGTACATTTAGGGTGTTACAAGGCACACATAACCTTTCATAAGTGTGTGCTTCCTGTAAGTTTTGAGGCCCATTTGAGGGCGCCACCATGGGTATTTCTGACCTCCGTTTTGTAAATATTTAATATGTTAGCTGTCTGTAATATTTTTTTATTTTTACAATTGTTTTGGTACTAATTTTAAAGTGCTGTTTCTGGGTTGTTGATTTTGTAGGGGAGTAGGTTTGGAATATATTTTAAATTCTTAATACATTTTCGAAAAAATGTTAAATTTAACTGACTAATTTAATTATTCATTATGTAAATTATTTCATTATTACATTATTTCATTTATTTTAAATTGCAATTTAACTGTTTTTCAATTGGTTAATTAGATTATCAGGTATGTAAATGATTTAATTAATACAATATTTAATTTTCCTGTAAATAATTTTTCTTTTAATTGGATAATTACATCATAAGCATTTGAATTCCTTTATATAAATGTATTATATTTTTGTTTTGTACATGATTTAATATTGTTTTGTGATTTATTATATTTGTTACAGTTTATTACATTTCTTTAGAATAATTCCCCTTTTTTTCTGCAGCTTGCTTGGATTGTAGGGGAATAAAGAGGGAAGTGTTTTTAAATGTATTTTTTTAAGTACATTTTAGGACTATTAGGTGTTTATAGAAATGAGTGTATTTACATATTTAATGATTTTTTTAAATTGTTTTCTATATTTTTTTAGTGTTGTGACTTAATTTTTTTTAATAATAATGTTATATTTTGTCCATCACTTTTCCTACTGTTGCTTTATTTAGAGTGGGGATATTACATCTGCCCCCGCCAACTTCAAAGGCTTTCCCATATTGTTTCTTAGGTTGGAAAAGTAAATCTGGCCCCTCCAAAGTCCAGCACTTTCCCTACTGTAGCTTAGGTTGGAGTAGTAATAGTAAATCTGACCCCTTTAAATCCAATACTTTCACCAGTGTTGCTTAGGTTGGAATTGAAATAGTAAATCTGACTACCCTAAAGTCCAATGCTTTCCCTACAGCTGTTTGTATTGCGGTTGGAAAACTAAATTTTACTCCTCCAAGTTCCACTGCTTTACCTACTGTTAGATTGGAGCACAAAAGTTAATCTGACCCCTCCAAAGTCCATTGCTTTCCCTATTGTTGCATAGTAGGAATAGTAAATCTCTTCTGACCAAAGTACAGTGCTTTTCCTACTCTTGCTTAGGTCCTTATTATGACCCCAGCAGTCCGTAGTCATGGTGGTGGTCCAACCACCGCCACAGTGTGAGACCGCCTGCTGTATTACAAGTGGGGCGGTCGGACCACCACTGAACCTCTGCTACCGCTGTGGATCAAAGATCCTGCGATAGTCTAGCAGTGGTTCGAGGCAGAAATATGCTGCACCACCAAGCATATTTTGAGTTGCCTCACTTCCACCCTTTTCATGTTGCACCGCCATGCAAAGGGTGGCGGTGAAATAACACACACCTTGTGCCTCTGGGCATGGGGTGCATACAGGGGGCACATGTTGTGCCCCCCTGTGTTTTTGCACCCCCAGTTCCTGCAAGGAAAGGAATGCTCGACATGGTGCATTCCTTCCTAGGAACAGGCAATGGCAGTCCTGCGACGGTGCTGTTTAAGGCTCAAATTACAATTACTTGTAATCTGGCGGGCGGGCGGTAATGAGTTTCAGCGGTCCCGGAGCGGTGGCGTGCTGCCTGTTCCAGGACCGCTGAAACTCATAATAAGGTGCTTAGTTTGGAGTAGGAATGATACATTTGAACCCTCCTCTTCCAAAGTCAAGTGCTTTTCCTACAGTTGCTTAGATTAGAGAGGGAATAGTAAATCTTACCCCTCAAAGTCCAGCACTTTCCCTTCTGTTCCTTAGGCTTGGGAATACTACATTTCATTCTTCCAAAGTGCAACACTTTCCCTACTATTGCTTAGCTGAAGTGCAAATAGTAAATGTATTCCTCAAAATGTTGCCATTTTTGTTAATTCTGGATTTTTCATTTTGTTTTTATGGTTAATTTCTATTGTAATGGAGTTTATATGTTTGATATTTATTCCTCATTTATAAAATGTATTACTTTTGATGTTCAATTGAAATAATTTTTCCCTTTTTGTTGATGATATATCTATTTTTATAATTTTTTGGAGATGTTTTCATAGTATTTTGAATTTTGTTAAAATGTTTATGTTGTTTGTCTTTGTGTTTTTGTTGTTTTAGAAGGTTATGGTGATTTTATTATTCAACATATTTGTAATATAATGCTTTTATTTGTATCTTATTTTGTAAGTTTTTATGAGCAATATGAATTTTACTGTGTTTTTAAAATGCAATGTTAATGTTTTGTGTAACTGTAATATTTATTTCATTTTTATTACATATGTATATTATATAGATTTACACATTTTAGTTATTGTACGTTATAATTTAAAAAAAATCATCTGTTCACATTTTTATTATAATTTTAAACACTTTTGAAATATACATACTTACATATATATTCTCAATATTTAGGACCACATTATTTTGTAGACAGTGCTTTTGAAAGTGTGTTTACACTGTAAGTATGAAAACTCGATATTTGGGACTACAATACTTTTACAGCAATGTTTTTGTATTGCAATATGTTTTACAATGATACTAAGGGGCCAATTTCGATGTCAGGAGGAATTGCTCCCGCCCAACACCGTCTCGTAAACGTAACTGACCGACACCCGGTCGGCGGTCCCGCCCGCCTTATCATGATGCAACGAAATGCTGTTCGGTCGCATTCCTACATTTCCCTATGGGAGCATGCATTATGGCCGCAAACGGGCCGAAATACATGCTCCCATAGGGAAAAGGGAGGTGTTGTTCATCCCTGCACCCCATGGCAGGTGCCTGCTGCGGGGTGCAGGGATCAACAGGGGGCACCATAGGTGCCCATTTGGCACCCAACCGGAGGACGCACACACAAGGGGGCCCTGCTGGGGGCCCCAAATCACTCTTTCTGACATGATTTCCATGTCTGACTGGCCGGCATGGAAACCATGTCTGAAACTGTGCATCGCAATCCAAAGGGAGGAAAAGCCCGCCCTTTGGGATTACCAGTCGGTTCCGACTGGCTCAAGGAATGACCAGCCGGTTTCAATTCCGACCAGCTGAAACATAATCAGCTGGTTGGAATTGAAATTGACGATGGCAGTCGGAAAGCCTCCGACTAAAGGTCGGAAGCTTTCTGACCTCCATCGTAATAGGTCCCTATGTCATGGAAGAGAGGATGAGATGCCTTCACTATGTGTATTATCAACAATTGTACATCTGCCAAGGAAAGAGATTTAACTCTGTGGTAGTTTCCACAGTGTGCCCCCAGTCTTTACAGTGCAGTTCTAACCCATCCACGAGAAGAACCATGAATTATTCACTGTATTGAAGGACCTACAGGGTATAGACACATCTGTGCTTTGTTGGACTCGATGGGGATGTAGGGGTGAAACTGTGGAGTTTTTATTAAACTGGCATACCAAACTTTACCTGGGTAGGAGCTTTTTTATTATGTATTCAGTAGCCACCCCAGCTGTTCATTGTATTCCCTCCTGCCCCACTACTAGGATGTTTCGGTGTTTCATGCTCTATTTCACCCATGGTCACACTGCATTTAGTGAGTGTCCACTTTCTGCATGCTCGCTGAGGAAGTATCAACGTAAAGAAAAATGTGTGTTTTTTTGGATTCAATCAAGGAGTCAATACAAGGGGGCATTAGAGTTGAACTAGTAAAGAGAATTACCAGGAAAGAGTGAGGGGTAATGCAAGCGGTTGCTTTGCAGTACCACACTTATCATCCTGAAAGTGAAGCATGTAGACTTTAATGGTGGAACAGTTCTGAACTTTCCTCTGTTTGCCAGGATTTTTGCCTTGGGTCTTGCAAGAACTTTCACAGCACGATTTCCAATTTTTAATGCTGCTACAAACACCTCAGTAATCATCCTGTGTGAAACCTGATTATGAGTTTGGCAGTCTGGGAACCTCCACACCCGCAGTTCGACTACCGTGAGCTTGGCGATCCAACCGCCGTATTACCAGATGGGCGGATTGCTATTGGAAAATCTGCGGCTGAACCGCCGACACTGCCAGCACACAACAGAGGTCACAATCGTGGACACACAGCTTCCCTAGGGCAATACAGAGGAGTTCCACTGCAGATTGTATTCCGAGTTGGCTTTCCGACAAGCCGACCACAGCTCATGGTGGCGCGGCAGTGGTGCATCGAGCCACTGCTGCACCGGGGGTCTGAAGCCTAATTATGACTCGGCATTCGGACCGTACTAGGAGCACATGCTCCGCCAGGGAACAGCCGTTCCCTGGCGTTGGAGCAGCAGTCAGAAACTGTAATATGCTTGGTGGGACAGCCTCGGTCCCGCCAAGCATATTATGAGTTTCCTCTCAACCAGACTTTTCATGGCAGACTGCCATGAAAAGCCTGGTGGAGAGGAAACAAAGTGGGCCCTACAGGGCTCCCCTGTGCCTCTGAAATATGAGGATGTACACAGGGGGACATAACATGTGCCCCCCTGTGTGCTTGCACATAGGTTCCTGCACAGTACGGACTTACAAGTCCATTCTGTGCAGAAACCTTGTGAGGCGTTTTTAAAAGGCACACCATTTTTTAAAGGGCACCGCAGGGGGAATCACCACGCTCTCCGCCCACCACACCACTACAAAGTAGTAATCTGGCAGGCGGCCGCAACCTTCGACAGAATGGTGGCGCTGCGGTTTGCACATCGGCACCACAGCCCTGCTGTAAGGGCGTAATCAGGCCCTAAGGGTGAATGCATGTCAGGTTGCTGTGAGAAAGTGGTGCAGTAACATTTTAAATAGTGAATCATTTTATAAGATTTGTCTTGGTGGTGCAAATCAATACGAGTTAGCAACATGAGGGAAGAAGTGAAAATAGTTAGTGAAAGGGTATAATGAATCTTACTTACTGTTGGTTTGAAGGAGGAATTGGGTGTTGTTGCGCATATAAAGCAGCTCTATATTAGGTTTACAGTGGCCATGTTTGCTTCTGACGCTATGTTTAAGAAATATTGGAGAGGGCATTTTATACCATCAAACATCAGCTACGTGGCATTGGGCAAATACAGTTTGATGCATAGAGATATTTTAAAGACTGTTTAGAGTTTAGTAACAGCAGCACATTTACCAAAAAAATGAGAGTCTGAGGGACATAGTGGGCTGGACTGATCAAGGGAGAATAGGCATAGTTCTGAGACAATGTACGAACACTTCTCTTACGTTAGCGGAACAACTTGAATCAGCCCTCAATAAAAATGTTCATACGAGCAGCAAGTTATTTGCAGTAAGAAATGAACGGTGTAAAGAGTGAGGATCTGGAATATTAACCCTAGAATAACGTGTTCAAAAACAAAATATTGTGACTACGACAGTATTAAAGAAAGAAATATCAAGTGTACGTATATCTTCACTTTTACTAAATTATTGAATGTTAAAATATTAATTAGTAAAATATAATTGTACTTAATATCGTTTTTTGTATAATATTTAGTTTGTTTTTTATTAGACTTATATATTTAATAACAATATAAAATATATGATAAAAGTGATACTTTTTCATGTTGGTGTGCTTCCCCAAACTGATGGGTGTGATAGATAACAATTCAATACCTAGGGGCAGATTTACAAGCCCCTTGCGCCACTTTTGTGTCAATTTTAACAAGGGAAAAGTGACGCAAAAGTGGCGCAAGGGGATTGTAAATCTGCCCACTAGTATATATACAGTATTAGCACCCTCGGTTAAAAAGCTGAACTTTTCGAGTGAGTGCATTACATAAAATATGCATGATATTTTGACACATTCCTTTATTTCTGGTAATACACCTACCAGTGGATCTCTGACGGAGTGGCGGTCCACTCCAACCACTGTTTTTGTATACCAATTTATTTATGGTTGAGTATGTTTCTGGGATGAGTTATACAACATACCTCTCTCTTTGGTCCTGAAGAAAGCCGCCACACCTCCACGGAAGGTATAAGGCTGAAACATGTTGATCCTCACTGCTCTATGACAGGTTGAATACCTTCCTGCCATAGGAGACCTACACTGCTCTATGACAAGTTGAATACCCTCCTGCCATAGGTTTGTCTTTTAATCCTGACCTTAGGATGCCCCGATAAAGTTATTGCCATCTTCGGAGTTAGTTTTACCTCACACACACTTCTTTTCTTTTCTCACTCCTCACCACACTCTGCTCATCTATAGGTTTTAGGATACCTCTTTCCAGCATTGAAAACATCCCTGAGCTCCTCCCTCTCAGAAATGGGGTTGTAGCCCGCATTGTGAACAGGTTCACAATGCGAGGAGGTTACCCTATGAGGAAGCATGCCACCTTCGGGTAGGTGAAAGAAACCATCCCATAAAAGGGCCACCCCAACACCTCTCCATATCACTTAGAACCAGGGGCCTTTTTTAGTGGTTTGTAATTATGTCATAGGGGAAGTCATCTCCTGCTGGTCTCTAAATCTTCTCAGGCCCCCTTTTGTGTTATAGTTTCAGTAAGTGTGCCCAGCTTCATCCTTCCAAATCATCTGGATAGAATAGTGCAACAAGTATATCAGTAAGGGACTTAGTTTACAGTGGGGAAGACGTTGCTAACAGTCGTAGCTGCAGGGGAGGTGTGTGCCATAAGTTGGATTTGATGTGCCATCTTTCTTGGAGTTTGGCATTTTGTTTTTCTTGAAGTTAGGTTGTTTTGTGTTTTGCTTTGATTTGTCTGGTTTATTCTTCATGTTACTTTCCCTGTTCTCAGGCTGCGGTCCTAGCCCTTCTTACTAGTCTGTGGGTGTACACGATCGTTATGCTGGCTCCAGATTCCATTCTTGACCGTTTCTGATCCAGTAGGTGTTTGTTGTTGGCATAGATGGGTGTTGCCTTGCGAGATCTCACATTGATGAACCTCACTTGCATTTGTAACCCTGCTGTAATTGTGACTTTTTCAGTGGCCATGGCCCTTGGTCATAACAAGTATGTGGTAAAACTGAAATCAGTTGTAGTATAAGGTTTGGGGATTAGGTACTGATAAGGAAGTTTAGTGTTAAAAACAGGCGTTCCTCAGTTTAGACAGATTGATAGATGGTATTAAAGGTGACATCGTTCAGTAAAGTTGAGGGAAGATAGGGTATGCAATTTGTTTCAGTAAGGATTCAGTCACCATTAAAACAAATGTAGTTGCAATACCCAGAAAGCATGGAAAAGGATTTACCAGCAAAGAGTATTAGGTGGAAGGTCAGAACAGCGTCAGGTCAATGCAAGAGCTGGATAAGTGGCCTCTGGAACACAGATTGCAGGAAGGACTCATGAGACACATAGGTAAGGGGGAGGTAGCATGGGAAAAGTTCTATGGTTATAAAGGCACAGTCAGCAATGAACACTTGCCTAGCAACTTTTGCGTGTTGCAAGGTATCTGGTTGTTCATATCAGTTTGCACTCTACTTGCAGCACTTATGTTTGTTTTGTCCTTCATTTGTTTAGCTTGTCTATACGTACCTTGTTATCTATCATATCTTTTTATAGTGCAGTGTTCCATCCTGCTCCATGTTTGAGGGTTATATCCTGGATACCCTTGAGCTCATCAGTGTCTTTACCTTTGAAGAAGCAAGATCTTATTTAACATGTTGCATGCACACTCATATGGGGGGAGGTTCAGTTCAGACGTAATCCTATGGCATAATATGTTGTGCAGTATACGAGATCTTCTGTTTCCCACCTTACCTCCACTCTTCCCCTTTGCGTATACAGTTGGAAACGAGTTTTCACTTCCACTTCCAAAGAATATTAGAAATGAAGTGTAAGAACGGCATTGACGGCCCCAATCCTGACAGAGGTTTAAAGATGCATGGGCCTCGTATGGGAGCGTTTGATAAGGCAGAAGTGAGTGGATGCGTTGATTGAGCTGAACTTGTGGAAGACAAGAGAAGCATGGGGTTGGATGTTAGTAAATATGATAGTTATGGTTCTGTCTTGGGTCATGTGGTGGGTGGTAGTGAAACCAACACTTCTACTATGGGGACCAAAGGGTTTGTAAAAGCTGGTGTGACCTTCCCAGTAAAGAGGTTATCCTTCAGTTTTGATGCCATTGCATTAGAGAGAGGAGAGGTAGGAGCTATTGTCCATGTGCATCTGCTCAAAAATCTCGTTAATTGTCGGTGGAACAAAAAAATATACGTATTTTCTCCCATTGCTGAGACTCAGATCCTCTGATTCTTGGCTCCCCCCGAGTCCTCTGACCCCTTTGCACAGGAGTTACTCGGGCTACTTCATGCTCTACAAACCCATCAATTCTTGGGAATCTCCTACATGGGCTTTTATCTTCACTAGCCCTACGTGTCGGTTGGAGAGAATTTATAGTCAGGGGACGAGGGATCATGATAAGGGAGCCCTGTACGGCAAGTCCTTGTATCAAACATAGATGTGAGTTCAGATGGTTTGGTTTCAGGGACATGGTATTCCCGTTGCTCCAGTGTGCTCCTCTGGTAATCCTTGTAAGCCAGTCTGTTCTTCACATCAAGATATTAGTCTATCTCAATTGCATACATTTTTCCTAGTTGATGGATGTTGGCAGAGTAACTTCCACCTCCATTTATAGATGCTCCTCTGTGCTGTCAGTTTCCTCTAGCTCACATAGTACAAGCAGTGGCAGAGTTGCATTCCCCAGTTGATACTTCACTGTGTGTGTCTAGTCTTAAATCTAGAGGATTCACTTTTTTATGCACAATGGCAGACATGAATGTGGCCTGTTGAACAGATGCGTAAATGGCCTATGGTGAATAGAGATCACTAACAGCACCCATAGCTATAAATGTGGCAGTGCTGGCACATTCGCAAAATGGCTGTTGCATATTGCTTGATTTAAGAGTAATTTCTGTGGGTTCCACTAAACGTCTGTGATCACTTTGCAGTAGGACTGCACCAACGATACACAGGCTTGCATCTACCACCAGATCTCCACTTTTGGTATGGGTCAACTAAGCAGTTGTTTTGTCAACCAGCACAACATATTTGTTACCTTGAAAAGTAACTTCTTGTTATTCACACCAGCACCATTTGTTCTATTTATGCAACTCTCACATGGCTGAGTCAAACAGACCAAATTAGGATTGAATCACTTGCACTATGGAGCCATAATTAGGAATCTGCAGCTCTAGACACCCCCAGGAACCACTACTTTCTTGATATGTTGCACATTTCACTTCACACATGAAAATAACACACCGCTGAAGAACTCTAACAGGGACTTCAGGAATTCATATTTGTTCTGATGAAAAGAGAAATGGGGTCACATAGACTCTGCAGTTTGACTTGGGAATGGCCAGTGCTCTTTTTTTCTGTGGTAACATCATGCACATTTTGCCACTACATTTAAAACACTAGTACAAATGATCAGTATTCCTTTGATGGTATTTTGAACAGATGTAGAGGAAATATGCTAACTCTTTCTTTGGGGTGTCAGGCCAAGATGGGTGGAAAACATTTTATGTACCAGAAGTCCTCAAGCTGGTGAAGTTGGGGGTCCCAGCATTTAGATCCAAGTTTGAGAACTATAGAATGTGATTCTGTCCTACGCTAATAATGCTGATGTAAGATAACTTTCTTGGTAGAAGGCTAATGTTAGAGTATTATGTTGGTTGACTTACTTAGCCCACATGCAAACAACATTTTAGGACACCCACAGAGTTTTTAGAGCTATTACGTCTTCCAGCTTTGCTTTGTGAGTTCCTTTCCTTCCAATTTTTGTTGTGCAGTGAGGTGCGACAGTGTCAAAGATCCACTGCCACACTGAGGTGCAGATGTGCAGCTTCCTTTTCTTCCAAATGATGCTCCTCATCCTCTACAACTTGGAGAACTCCTCAAGAATGTCTACATTTGGTCAGCGGCCGATGCTGATGGTGAACTGGATTAGGTTGATCAGCTGATTAATGTTTGTTCCTGCCTCAGCGATGAGCATCATGGCCTCAACTTCTTCCCAACTTCACTTGGCATGTGAGGGTTGATATAAGCTGTATGGGCTGTATCAATCTTAATATTTACTTTATCCTTTTTCGACACTGGGCTTCAGCCCACCCATGTTGTCAACTTCTTGAACTTGTTAAGCACCACTGATCCCCTCAGTGTCTATCACCCTGGCTGTGAGTTGACATCACTTGTACTGTACCGCTTAATCTTTTCTTTAATTTCTCGTGACAGTTTGGAGATCTTCATCCTCATCTCTCTATTCAGACAACCTGTATGTAAGTCGACTTGGGAATCCAAAGCTATTGTCCTTTTCCAACTAGCATATGTTTACAATATGGATGGTGTTTCTGCATCTCAGTGCCTACCATTGGCAGGGCAACCACTGTTTGTGTGTGTGCTTGTCGTAGTATCCTCCAAAAATGGTCTTGTTTGTGGGGCCCTGCTTTTTGCTCTGGTCCTATAACTCTATTTTTGATGCAGTAGATGATACCTGACAAAGGAATCTTCTTATATCATGTTGCTATAAAGACCTCTTCCTTTTTTGATAATAGTAAGCAAAAATCCAATTCTAGGATGGTACCTGGCTCACTCAGATTCAACTTGGAGGAATCACTAAGTAAAAAAAGAAAAAAATGAGAGCTGTGTGCTTCCATTAATATCAGCCACTGATTACTACTCTGCTGGAAACAGTTGAAGTGGTACATGCGCGAGTGGAGGCAGCCATGGCCCAGGTCTGCTTCTCTAAATCACAAAGATATAAAAGCAAAGCACCTATGAATTTAAAAGGAACAGAAGGGCTTACATTTATTAAAAATGGAACAATAACACACAGGGCATAGGAAGCCTCTGATAACCTAAAGTATATAAAAACAATTCCTGCACAAGAGCACATAAAACACAAAGTTATCTTATTTAATGTTACCAAACTGTTATTGATTAGAAGGGTTTATTTGAAAAACGTTATAAGCATGAAACTATCCTTTTCATCCTTCGTTTATAAGGATCTGTTTTTGAAAAATAACACAAATACAACAGAATCCTTAGAGGTGAACTTCCAGAGTATTTTGTATGAAATTTTGTGGTATAAAAATGGAAAGACGAAATAGCAAGTACCAAATATCAAGAAGGTAAGTATGTATTAGTAAGTATAGGTTTAGTATACTGTACTCCACATTATGTACCCTGGTGCCTCAAATCCTTCTGACTTTGTAAGCCTATGAATATTATGTAAATCGAAACGCGTCAGGCATGGTCAGATGCTTCAAATTATCCAGTGACCGTGCTACCTGCACCAATTAAACCAATGGGGTATGCTTACTACACTCATGTGCGGCTCACTTTCTGGACACTCCCCACTGAGCTGAACATATTTAGGCGGTTGTCCCGCCGCCGAGCGAGCACCACCCTGGGAAACGAGGGCCACGGGAGCCGCAGATTTTGAGTCCCAGTTGTGGGGTGTAGGCGAGGATTTGAGGCAGCAGCAATTCCTGGGGCTCATATGCGAGCTTGAAATCAGCATCCATAAAGGGCGCATCCATTCAGGATTTAAAAAGGAGGACTCTGTTTCTCATAAGGCTACGTGTGCAATCCATATGTGCAACGATACTGCTGAACCATGAGAAACAAAAAGAGGACTTACCATGCTCCCTTCTGACTTTGTGAGCCTATGAATAAGATGTAAATCGAAACGCGTCAGGCATGGTCAGATGCTTCAAATTATCCAGTGACCGTGCTGCCTGCATCAATTAAAGCAATGGGGTATGCTTCCTACACTCGTGTGCGGCTCACTTTCTGGACACTCCCCACATAGCTGAACAAATATACACATATATATATATATATGTCGCTCCAAGTACACCAAAATACGAGTCACTCGTTGCGGGCGGGTGCCGAGTGCGGTGGTGTACCGCACACAATATAGGCTCCAAAGATTCCTCCGTATTCTAGAAGGAAAAAACGGCACGCACGGGGCTTTGTTTCAGCAGGGTTTAATGGTTTAAACTGAATGCAAACAGACGCGTTTCAGAATAGATCCTTCTTCAGTGTTTGCCTAACGCGCTGTGAGGCGCCATTAAAAAGAGTTACATCGATTAGCCTAAACATAAACAGGGGACTAGCGCATTTCCATCATGAGCGCCATCTTAGAGTGGTCAATTATGCACGTTTTTTTAAAATATAGTTGATTGAATACAACATTTTAAGCATTTCACAAGAAAATTCATAAGCATGCTTGATTCTATAATCCTAACCTTGCTATGACCCATCAATTCATTACAATTTTACCGTATATCGGTCAATTGTACCAAACAAATTATGTTACATGTGTCCCTCGTTTGTTATTATTTCGCCGTGTATCGGCAAATGCTTTCGATGTTCCAGGTTTTTCACCAGTCAACATTTCAACGATCAATGATCACATTAAATTACATGACAATTAGTTACCCAGATGAACTGTCAATTCTTCCCCACCGTTTAACCCATTTGGGGACTTGGATTGGAGATCTATAATATATCGTGATTCAAGTCTTCGCAACTTCAGAACTCTGTCTCCTCCCCTTACATCAAATGGAATGCAGCCTATGCTGAAGTACTGTAACAGATCCCTGTTACTATTGTGTTTAAGGGCAAAATGACGTGCCACAGGATAGTTAAAATCTTTTTTAGCAATTGCACGCATGTGCTCTAAAATTCTAAGTTTCACACAATGTATCGTGCTCCCTATGTATCTCAACCCACAGGGGCATTTCAGACAATAGACCGCATGGGTGGTATTACAGGTCATGAACTTCTTGATTTTTTTAGGTGCTTTCAGGCCTTTGATCTCATACGTAAGCACCCTTCTGCTGTACGCACAGGCCTTACATCTCCCACAGGGGAAAAAACCCTTCATTTCACTAATGGTTCCCTGTTTAGATGGTATAGTATCTAGATGGCTATGAACCAAGCTGTCTTTGAGGGATCGGGCCTTTTTGAAGGTGATTAGTGGTCCTGCTGGAATATCTGTGCCAATAATGGCATCAGTTTTTAATATGTGCCAGTTTTTCCTCATTATTCGTCTTAGACTGTCGGCATCTTCCGAGAAGGTGGTTATCATACGGAATTTGCCGATTTGATCATCACGGACCTTTTGCTGAAATAAGTCCTTTCTAGGTATTCTTTCTACCTTCTTAAGTGTGTTTTCAAGGAGGCCTGAAGTGTAGCCTCTTTCTATAAATCTATTTATACTTGCTCTGGCTGCCAGTTTAAAATCGTTTTCTTCAGAGCAATTCCTTTTCAGTCTAAGAAATTCCCCATATGGAATGCTGTTTTTCAGTTTCTGGGGATGGCTACTAGCAGCATGTAGCGTGCTATTTCCAGCAGTCGGCTTTCTATATAAGGCTGTTGTAATCTTCCCCTCCTGTATCTCGACTCTCAGGTCAAGATAGTTTACTGCCACCAAACTTATCTCGCCTGAGAATCGTAGATTGATCTCATTCTTATTTAGATGTTCAATATAACTCTCTGCCTGATTCACCGTGCCATTCCATACCAGGAAAAGGTTGTCTATGTACCTGTACCACGATATGACTTTATTAGTCCAATCTGTATTTTCTTCAGACCATGCCACCTGCTCCTCCCACCAGCCCACGAACAAGTTCGCGTAACTGGGGGCGAAGCAGGTGCCCATCACGGTACCCGAGATTTGCCTAAAGAGGTCCCCCTGGAAGATAAAGATGTTATTATACAGACAGAATCCGATAAATTCCAACAACATCTCGTTGTGAGTACTGAATTTCAAGGATCGTTTCTGGAGAAAATATCTCACTGCGTTTATGCCTTGTGTGTGGTTAATACAAGTGTATAAACTCGTGATGTCTAGAACAGTTAGGCAATAAGATGGTTGCCAAGTGAGTTTCTCAATCTGTCTTATGAAGTCGGTAGAGTCTTTAATATAGGATTTTAGTCCCAATACCGCTTCAAAAAGGAAATGATCCAAGAATCTGGAGAGATTCTCTGTCAAGCTTCCTATGGAGGAAACTATCGGTCTACCCGGTGGTTGATTTCTATTTTTATGCACCTTGGGTAGGTGATAAAATGTGGGTAAGACGGGGTTATTGGTTCTTAAAAACAAGTATTCATCAAAGTCCAACATTGAATGCTCATACCACTTTTTTATTAAAGTGTGTAGTTGTTCTATGCTTGTCTGGTATTTCGCCATTGTGGTTGTCTCATAACAACTTTTATCTCCTAGCTGTCGCAGAAGCCATACGACAGCTAGGAGATAAAAGTTGTTATGAGACAAGCACAATGGCGAAATACCAGACAAGCATAGAACAACTACACACTTTAATAAAAAAGTGGTATGAGCATTCAATGTTGGACTTTGATGAATACTTGTTTTTAAGAACCAATAACCCCGTCTTACCCACGTTTTATCACCTACCCAAGGTGCATAAAAATAGAAATCAACCACCGGGTAGACCGATAGTTTCCTCCATAGGAAGCTTGACAGAGAATCTCTCCAGATTCTTGGATCATTTCCTTTTTGAAGCGGTATTGGGACTAAAATCCTATATTAAAGACTCTACCGACTTCATAAGACAGATTGAGAAACTCACTTGGCAACCATCTTATTGCCTAATTGTTCTAGACATCACGAGTTTATACACTTGTATTAACCACACACAAGGCATAAACGCAGTGAGATATTTTCTCCAGAAACGATCCTTGAAATTCAGTACTCACAACGAGATGTTGTTGGAATTTATCGGATTCTGTCTGTATAATAACATCTTTATCTTCCAGGGGGACCTCTTTAGGCAAATCTCGGGTACCGCGATGGGCACCTGCTTCGCCCCCAGTTACGCGAACTTGTTCGTGGGCTGGTGGGAGGAGCAGGTGGCATGGTCTGAAGAAAATACAGATTGGACTAATAAAGTCATATCGTGGTACAGGTACATAGACAACCTTTTCCTGGTATGGAATGGCACGGTGAATCAGGCAGAGAGTTATGTTGAACATCTAAATAAGAATGAGATCAATCTACGATTCTCAGGCGAGATAAGTTTGGTGGCAGTAAACTATCTTGACCTGAGAGTCGAGATACAGGAGGGGAAGATTACAACAGCCTTATATAGAAAGCCGACTGCTGGAAATAGCACGCTACATGCTGCTAGTAGCCATCCCCAGAAACTGAAAAACAGCATTCCATATGGGGAATTTCTTAGACTGAAAAGGAATTGCTCTGAAGAAAACGATTTTAAACTGGCAGCCAGAGCAAGTATAAATAGATTTATAGAAAGAGACTACACTTCAGGCCTCCTTGAAAACACACTTAAGAAGGTAGAAAGAATACTTAGAAAGGACTTATTTCAGCAAAAGGTCCGTGATGATCAAATCGGCAAATTCCGTATGATAACCACCTTCTCGGAAGATGCCGACAGTCTAAGACGAATAATGAGGAAAAACTGGCACATATTAAAAACTGATGCCATTATTGGCACAGATATTCCAGCAGGACCACTAATCACCTTCAAAAAGGCCCGATCCCTCAAAGACAGCTTGGTTCATAGCCATCTAGATACTATACCATCTAAACAGGGAACCATTAGTGAAATGAAGGGTTTTTTCCCCTGTGGGAGATGTAAGGCCTGTGCGTACAGCAGAAGGGTGCTTACGTATGAGATCAAAGGCCTGAAAGCACCTAAAAAAATCAAGAAGTTCATGACCTGTAATACCACCCATGCGGTCTATTGTCTGAAATGCCCCTGTGGGTTGAGATACATAGGGAGCACGATACATTGTGTGAAACTTAGAATTTTAGAGCACATGCGTGCAATTGCTAAAAAAGATTTTAACTATCCTGTGGCACGTCATTTTGCCCTTAAACACAATAGTAACAGGGATCTGTTACAGTACTTCAGCATAGACTGCATTCCATTTGATGTAAGGGGAGGAGACAGAGTTCTGAAGTTGCGAAGACTTGAATCACGATATATTATAGATCTCCAATCCAAGTCCCCAAATGGGTTAAACGGTGGGGAAGAATTGACAGTTCATCTGGGTAACTAATTGTCATGTAATTTAATGTGATCATTGATCGTTGAAATGTTGACTGGTGAAAAACCTGGAACATCGAAAGCATTTGCCGATACACGGCGAAATAATAACAAACGAGGGACACATGTAACATAATTTGTTTGGTACAATTGACCGATATACGGTAAAATTGTAATGAATTGATGGGTCATAGCAAGGTAAGGATTATAGAATCAAGCATGCTTATGAATTTTCTTGTGAAATGCTTAAAATGTTGTATTCAATCAACTATATTTTAAAAAACCGTGCATAATTGACCACTCTAAGATGGCGCTCATGATGGAAATGCGCTAGTCCCCTGTTTATGTTTAGGCTAATCGATGTAACTCTTTTTAATGGCGCCTCACAGCGCGTTAGGCAAACACTGAAGAAGGATCTATTCTGAAACGCGTCTGTTTGCATTCGGTTTAAACCATTAAACCCTGCTGAAACAAAGCCCCGTGAGTGCCGTTTTTTCCTTCTAGAATACGGAGGAATCTTTGGAGCCTATATATATATATATATATATATATATTCACCAGAAAACGCCGAAACGCTTGAGGCCGCAACACAGCTGCAGGTAGGTCAACAAACCTTTATTCAAGCAATAACTGGTTTTCAACACACGGCCTCTGAGGAAGGAGACAGACGCTCCGAAATGCATCAGGCCAGGGACTTTTAAAGGGATGCGAAGTTGCCTGCTTTATTGCTTGAATAAAGGTTTGTTGACCTACCTGCAGCTGTGTTGCGGCCTCAAGCGTTTCGGCGGTTTCTGGTGTATATATATATATATATATATATATATATATATATATATATATATATATATATATATATATATATATATATATATATATATATATATATATCTATATATATATATTATCTACTGGCAGTCGCCAGTAGATAGTTATAGTTAGGACCGAGTTCCCATAGGAAATCTGAAAATTCTATTTTGAATAACTTTGGCGCCGGTTGACAAATCCTCGCGAAATTTTCAAAACTAATGGGGCGCTCCGCTCAGCTCCTACCCTGAAAGTCTCGGGGTGATTCGTCAAGCGGGGGCTAATTCCTAACTATGCAATTTCCCATAGGACCTTTAGTCGAAGGTACAGCCCGAACGGCTGAACAGAATTACTTGAAATTTGGCAAAGAGGTAGTCCTGAGGTCAGGCATGTGCCTTTTGCATATATGGTGTCAATCTGTTCAGTAGTTCCTGAGAAAATTGCAGTTAAAAGTACATATATATCTATATGCGCGCACCCTGCGCGCACGGTGCGCGCACCCTAACGTGCGCGAGTGTACTTCTGATTGGTGGTTACATGTCAGTCAACATTCGGATCGGTCGAAATCAGGAAGTGTTGGCCGCCATTTTGTGTGTTTGGTGTGTGACAGTGAAAAAGAAAGGTGGAGAACGTGAAAAGGGGGCAGGGTACAGAGTTCCTGACCCCCTAGCCTTTGTCAGGGGGTCCCTGAAGGACCCTGAAGGACCCCGAAGGGGGAAAAAAACCTTTTTTTTTTTCAAAAAATCGTGAGGTCCGTGCACCGTGCGCGCACGGTGCGCGCACGGTGCGCGCACGGCAGAAAAAAATCATTAAAAAAATAGAATTAAAAATCAAGTTTAAGTGTTTAGATGTTAATTGAGGAACAGAGGAACAAAAAAACAAAAAAATGAAAAAAATTATGGGGTGGAGCATGTGTGCTGCTGTATCTTTGTCTCTATTAGGTTAATGCTGGTGTCATCATAAGAGAGAAGAGCATTGCACAGATTGCACCGTATATGAACCCTCTGGAACAGAGGGTGCATATCCAGAGGTCGAGAAGCAGGTGAAGCTGCGGCCGCAGATGAAGTGCTTGGCTGAGCTGCCGATGATGTGCTCGGCTGAGCTGCTGCGGATGTGCTCGGCTGAGCTGCTGGAGGGTTGTCTCCAGCAGCTCGAGTAGACTCCCGAGCATAAGCCACAGGATGTACTCCTTTAACGTGCCTTATCATAGAGAAAATACTAAAAGAGTATTTTTTTTTAGGATCTCCTCTTGATAAGACCACTCCACAAACAGTGCAGGTGACTTTAGGAGCATTCACCTTCTTCTGGCCCTCTGGAAAAGTAAAACATTTCCAAATAAATGAGTCCTTCTGTTTCCTCTGCCTTGGTGGCACAAAGGTCTCCTCCTCACTCCCAGAAGATGACTGCTGCTCTGCCATTTTCAAGTACTGGAGTACTGGAAAAGCTACTCAGCTCCTTCTCCCAGGAAATCAGAAGAAATAATGAGGGGAGTGGGTGTGGTGTTGGAAGATTCTGGAACTGAAACTACTATGAACCAATGAAAAGTGTTGTTTCATAATCACATGACTTGCCGTGCGCGCACGTAGCACACGCGCACGTAGCACACGCACATGCGCGTACGTAGCACGCGCGCATGCGCGTACGGAGCACGCGCGCACGGCACACGCACGACGTACGCATGCGCACACGGAGCACGCACGCATGCCCACACCGTGCGCGCACCTTCAAAACCCCTAAAAAAAAAAAATTTAAACTGTTTATAAGTTTATAGAAGATATTAACTATGCTGTTCAACTTTATCCAAATTAAAAAAAAAAAAGAGCTGAGCCATTCCATATTACAGGATACAGTCAATCTATAACTATATACATAGGTAGCTTATTGTAAAATAAATATTTTAAAAATATAATAATACATTCATAAATTAGCATTTAAAAAACCTTTGAAATTCACTGAAAAACCCATATGTTTCACACACGTTATAGTTATTTATTTATTTATTTATTTATTTAGCAATTTGTATAGCGCCTGGTGACCCGAGGGCATCCCCGCGCTGTTAATATTGAGTCCTGCTGAGGGGGAGAGAGGTGGGGGGTTTATTTAGGGAACAGAAGGGTTTTAAGTTTTTTCCTGAATGTCAGGTGGTTGGGTTCCAGTCTGAGGGAGCGTGGGAGAGAATTCCAACCAGTGGACGCTTTAACAGAGAAGCGTCGGCCTCCAGTGCGTGTTCTTTTGAATTTAGGGATGTTGGCCAGGTGCTCGTTCTCCGACCGTAGGGCCCTTGGTGCAATGTAGGGGGTGACCAGACCCCTAAGGATCGCAGGTCCCGATCCGTTGATTAGTTTATGGGCCGTGCACATGGCCTTAAACTCCACCCTTTGGCGGACTGGCAGCCAGTGCAGCGCCTTGATGGCGGGTTTAGCGGATGCTCTAGGAGGTATGCTCATGATTAGGCGGGCTGCAGCGTTCTGGGTTCTTTGCAGTCTCGCTAAGGTGGCTTCCGGCGCACCTAGGTAGACCAAGTTGCTGTAGTCTAGCCGTGACAATATGAGGCCCTGTACTATTAGTTTCCTGGACACGGGTGGTAGGAGGGGGAGGATTTTGCGAACAGTTCGCAGAAGCCCAAGACAGATTCCGGCGGTTTTAGCCGCTTGGGTCTTCATTGAGAGAGCGGGTTCTAGCCAGACTCCGAGGGTCTTGATTTCGTGTTTCGGGGTGAGGATTTCCCCGAACACGTCTGGCCAAATTGCCGGGGGGATGGTCGCCCATTGTTTGCCCATGAGCATCACCTCGGTTTTGGAACCGTTGAGTTTTAATGACGATTCACACATCCACCCGTGAATTTCGGTGAGACAGTTTGGTAATTTGTCTGGGTGGTCGTCAAGTTGGGAGAGGGAGACGACCAATTGTGTGTCGTCAGCGTAGCTCACGATTTTTATCCCGTATGGTGTTACCACATCTTCCAAGGGGGCCATGTACACATTAAAAAGTGTGGGGCTCAGGGAGGAGCCCTGAGGAACCCCGCTGGTGAGTGGGAGTGTGGCCGAGTGGAATTCGCCATCCCAAACCTGGAACGTGCGTTCAGTGAGAAAGGACTCTATCCATTTGAGTGCCATCCCGGTGAGCCCTGCTGCAGCCAGTCGGTGAAGAAGGACACGGTGATTGACCGTGTCAAAGGCGGCACTCAGATCCAGGAGGATCACTGCCACTGATCCCCCTGAGTCTAGAATGCGCCTTGCTTCCTCGATGACGGCAAGCAGGGCGGTGTCTGTGCCGTGTCCCGGACGGAACCCGGTTTGGGATTGCCGCAGGATGTTATTAGTCTCGAGAAATCTGGAGAGTTGACTATTCACCAGTTTCTCGGTGATCTTGCTAATCCCTGGAAGGAGTGATATGGGCCGGTAGTTTGCCATATCAGTAGGGTCGAGCTGAGGTTTTTTAAGGAGTGCCTTCACCACTGCCTTTTTCCAGCTGTGGGGGACTGATCCTTGAGCAAGTGAGCAGTTGATAAGCTCCGTGATTGTAGGGGTGATAGCGGGGGCCACGTTTTTGAGGAATCTCAGAGGAGCAGGGTCTAAAGGAGATCCACTTTTTATTTTATTCAATGTAGTTTCCACCTCGTTGGGCGTTGTCGGCTTGAATGTCTCGAGTTGGGGACGTAATCCCGTCTCATCGGGGGGCTGAATAGTGTTTCTGCGGGAAGGGGAGCTGGGGGGAGGGAGGGATGTGAGGATGCGGGCAATTTTGTTGTTGAAGTTAGAGGCTAGGTCATTACTTCTATCTACCTGAGGGGTGGTGGGCGAGGAGGCGATGGGAACTTTCAGAAGCTCCTTCACAATGAGATAAGATTCCCTAGAGGAATTGGATGATTCCTTTATCCGGGTGTCATAGTGAGAGGCTTTGGAGAGCTTGATTGCGGTTTTATAGGTTTTGACTGAGGAGTGGTATGCCTCTTTGCTGGCGTTGTGCCAGTCTTTTCTCCAAAGCCGTTCAGCTCTTTTACAGTTTTTACGGAGCTGGCGGAGTTCTGGGGTGTACCACGGAGCAGAGCCGATGTTGTTGGTCTTATCTTCGCGCATTCTGAGTGGGAGCACAGAGTCAAGGGAGGTCGTGATCCAATTTCTGAAGTTGCTATCGGCGTTGTCCGGGATATTGTCGAGAGTAGGGGTGGTAGATGTCAGGGTGTTGGCCCATTCTTCAATAGGTAGTTTGGACCAAGTCCTGCCTTTAGTGAAGGAGGGAGGTTTCTGAGGTTTCTTGAGGGGTCCTGGGAGTTGGAATAGGACCAAGAAGTGGTCCGTCCAGGGAAGGGGAATGGAGTCTATTTCTTGCATCGCGGGGGTGCTGGTGAACACTGGGTCCAGCAGGTGGCCTTTGATGTGGGTGGCTCCTGAGTTAATGAGACGGAGGTCCGAGACCGCTAGTTCGGAGATCAGGTCGACTACTCCAGAATCTGCCGTGTCTTCAAAGTGGATATTCAGGTCTCCCACTAAGATGAAGTTCGTGGCGGAGTGAGCCTGTGTTGCTACCATGTCTAGGAGGGCATTGGAAAAAGGGCCAGGGTGGCCGGGGGGACGGTAGATTAGAATCCCTGAAAGGGAGTTCATAGGGTCAAGTTTAATTGAGAATTGAAGACTTTCCGAGTCTGGGATTTGTGCATCGCTGGCGTTGCAGGTGAAGGAGTCACGATAAATAATGGCGATGCCTACCCCTCTGCCAAGTGGTCGAGGGAGGGATTGGATGAGGAATCCCTGAGGTGTGGCTGACACTGTGTCCGAGTCAGAGTGTGGGGTGAGCCACGTTTCCGTTAGGAAGAGAATGTCAATCTCGCAGTCTTCTATAAGGTGGTGGATTTGTGTCGCATGTTTAGGGAGAAAGCGACAGTTCAGTGAGGCAAGTTTGAGGGTTGCATGCTTCAGTACTCGTGTCGGGATTTGAAGCTGAGCTGGCTGGCAGTTCGTGCAGCTGACAAAGGGTCCATCCATATCATGGATATATCTGCATGAGGGGGCGGTAGAAGGTCTGAGGCTTAAAAGGTCACGGCGGGAATATGTGGGTTTGGCGGAGGCTCTGGCAGCCAGGGGGTCTGGCCCTAGGCCCGGTCGTGCGCGGACGGGCGCAGACGGGCTTGCCTTAGGCGCGCCTTCGGCGCGCAAACGGCGCTCCCGCTGCGCTCGTCCGCTGCGCTGGGGGGGTCGACACATTTGTGCTGGAAGTTAGTGGGCGTGGCCTCGCAGGGGGCGTGGCTTCGCCTTTGGCGTGCTCTCGGTAGTGGCGATTCCCCGAGGCTGATGAGCTGGATTAGCGCGTGACAGCAGCGCTTCCAGTAGGTAAGGCAGAGCGTTTGTATGCTTAAAAAGAGCAGTGAATACAAGTTATTTAAGTGACAATTTTAAAAACGAGCGAGTTACAAACACCTCCGGCTTCCGCCTCAGAGGCTATCAGGTGAATGGGGGTCGGTGCGCTAGAAGAGCGTTTATAGGCTGGGTCGGTGGGCGTGGCCTCGCAGGGGGCGTGGTTTCGCCTTTGGCGTGCTCTCGGTAATGGCGATTCCCCGAGGCTGATGAGCTGGATTAGCGCGTGTCAGCAGCGCTTCCAGTAGGTAAGGCAGAGCGTTTGTATGCTTAAAAAGAGCAGTGAATACAAGTTATTTAAGTGACAATTTTAAAAGCGAGTTACAAACACCTCCGGCTTCCGCCTCAGAGGCTATCAGGTGAATGGGGGTCGGTGCGCTAGAAGAGCGTTTATAGGCTGGGTCGGTGGGCGTGGCCTCGCAGGGGGCGTGGCTTCGCCTTTGGCGTGCTCTCGGTAATGGCGATTCCCCGAGGCTGATGAGCTGGATTAGCGCGTGTCAGCAGCGCTTCCAGTAGGTAAGGCAGAGCGTTTGTATGCTTAAAAAGAGCAGTGAATACAAGTTATTTAAGTGACAATTTTAAAAGCGAGTTACAAACACCTCCGGCTTCCGCCTCAGAGGCTATCAGGTGAATGGGGGTCGGTGCGCTAGAAGAGCGTTTATAGGCTGGGTCGGTGGGCGTGGCCTCGCAGGGGGCGTGGCTTCGCCTTTGGCGTGCTCTCGGTAATGGCGATTCCCCGAGGCTGATGAGCTGGATTAGCGCGTATCAGCAGCGCTTCCAGTAGGTAAGGCAGAGCGTTTGTATGCTTAAAAAGAGCAGTGAATACAAGTTATTTAAGTGACAATTTTAAAAGCGAGTTACAAACACCTCCGGCTTCCGCCTCAGAGGCTATCAGGTGAATGGGGGTCGGTGCGCTAGAAGAGCGTTTATAGGCTGAGTCGGTGGGCGTGGCCTCGCAGGGGGCGTGGCTTCGCCTTTGGCGTGCTCTCGGTAGTGGCGATTCCCCGAGGCTGATGAGCTGGATTAGCGCGTGACAGCAGCGCTTCCAGTAGGTAAGGCAGAGCGTTTGTATGCTTAAAAAGAGCAGTGAATACAAGTTATTTAAGTGACAATTTTAAAAACGAGTTAGGAATTAGCATTTAAAAAACCTTGCAAATTCACTGAAAAAACCATAGGTTTCACACACGTTAAAGTTAGGAATTAGCATTTAAAAAACCTTGCAAATTCACTGAAAAAACCATAGGTTTCACACATGTTATAGTTAGCTGGACATTTCACTCGCACAAAACCATTGAAATCCCCCCGTTATAGTTAGTTCAGCTAACTATAACTCGCGCGACCGCAATCCACTGCTGATGACGTCACATTTTACATCACTCATGACATGGTCAGTGACATCACTCATGACATCACTGATGACATCTCAAATGACAGCACTGATGACATCATCCAGTGAATATGTGTCTTTCTGGAAAATACATATTTTTTATATATGTATATCTAAAGGTTAATGGAAGAAAAAATGGGTAAATAAGTGTCTAAATGGATGTTTTTTTGGTAAAATTATTTGTTATTAACAGTATCTTAGTGAATACAAGTATTAGTGAGTAATGTTTAAATATTTAAATATCTGTATCAGTGTCTCACTTTGTGGATAAGTGGCTGCATGGGTTGGTGAGTAGCTACATGAGTGTGTATATGGGTTATTAGTTCGTTTTTAGAGTATCAGTATGAGTGTCTGTATGGTTCAGTGGGGGATGTTACTAAGCGTATGGACGCATGAATGAGTAACTCACTGTTTGTATGTATTTTGAACACAGTATGTGAGCAGGACAGTATGGGTGGATGAGTGTGTGTATGGGTGAGTAAGAGAGTGAATGACTGTCTCAATAGTGTCTTTATGAGTAAGTCTATATGTTTTGAACTAGTATATGTGAGTATTGATGTATATAAGTGAGGATATATGAGAGTGAGAGATTGGAAGTGTTCCTGTATAAATATGTATGTGTTTCTATAAGTGATTGTTTTAGAGAGTAAGTATGTGTACGTTTCTGTAGAAGTAAGTGTACTGGTGTGTGTATAGCTGTACATGCAAGTAAATGGATGTTTATTTGCATGTGTGAGAATGTGTGTGAGTAACTCTATGTATGAGTGTAGGTGTGTAACAGGATGTATAGGTGTATGAGTACATATGATGACTGAGTACATGTATGAGTGACTATATAGAAGTGTTGATAAATGAGTGGATGCGTATGTAGATTTTGGAATTACTGAATAGGTTGTTCTAACTGGTATTGGTATCTTTAGTTTGTATTTTTCAATGTGAGTATCAAAGTTTATATTAGGATAAGAGGAGGTCTGCCACTCTTACACAAGGATGATGTCATCAGTGATGTCATCAGTGATGTCATTTGAGATGTCATCAGTGATGTCATGAGTGATGTCACTGACCATGTCATGAGTGATGTAATATGTGACGTCATCAGCAGTGGATTGCGGGCGCGCAAGTTATAGTTAGCTGAACTCACTATAACGGGGGAATTTCAATGGTTTTGTAGAGTGAAATGTCCAGCCAGCTATAACATGTGTGAAACCTATGGTTTTTTCAGTGAATTTGCAAGGTTTTTTAAATGCTAATTCTTAACTATAACGTGTGTGAAACCTATGGTTTTTTCAGTGAATATATATACATTCACACATACAAATATTCAAGGTGCATAGCTGTGGAGCTAACAATATGAAATATCTATCTATCTATCTATCTATCTATCTATCTATCTATCTATCTATCTATCTATCTATCTATCTATCTATATACCGATATAATATAATGACAAAGCTGAGGCTAAAAGTGATGAGTTACAACGCAATCTTCTTCTAGTTGATAAGGAAGAAGTAGCACAGACAGGTACAAAAGGGACTCATGGTGATACTCAACTGAGACTGATCACAGACTACACAGAAAAGTCACCCCAAATAATGCATATTCTGAAGAAAAATTGCCGTTTACTTAAAGCAGACAATATAGTGCGGAGAGCAATACCAGAGACACCACTAGTGACCTATAGAAGGGGAACATCATTAAAGGACCATTTGGTCAGGAGTAACTATAGAGCCAAGCCTAAAAGAAAAGATGCCATCAAGGGATTTTTTCCTTGCATGAAATGTAAGGCCTGCAGAAACAGCAGGAAAGTCAAGGAATACTTTGTACCGGGAAAAAAAGTGAAGACACAACTCACTAAATTCCTGAATTGTAACTCAGAGTATACTGTGTACAGTTTAGAATGTATGTGTGGCAAACAGTATGTAGGCAGTACGATCCACCCAACAAAAAAGAGGATTTTAGAACATCTTAGGGCGATCAAAAAAAAAGATCAAATGTACCCGGTCGCCTGTCATGTTGAACTCCTACATGAAAGCAATGGCAATTTGCTAAAATTCTTCTGCCTAGATCAGGTAGAAAGAGGGGAGAGAGGTGGCGATAGGGTGAAATTCCAATGAATCCTTGAGTTCAAATACATTATCAAACTGCAGAGTAAGGCTCCAAAGGGGTTAAATAATGAGGAAGAAATGTGGATACATATAGAGTAATTGAGGCATTCAACTACTCTTCTGATAAACATCTCCCTGGCATCCACAAATGATGTAGACCCTAGCTAATACAATGTTGGGTATATATAATGAGGCTGTCTGAATGACCAATGTTCAATGTGGAAATGATAATGTGTATATTGCTCTCTTTTTTAGAAACTGTACAGAATATTATTTGTTAATGGTGCCTGAGTACAGAATTTATTTGTGATTTTTTAGCCATAACAACTGTTACCACAGACCATACAGGGAAAAATAACACAGGTAGAGATAATGCTCCCCTTAAGGAAATGTATAGAATATTATTTCAAGGTGTTCTAGCAAGATACCACTTCCTACTTATATAAATTAATGTTCAGAATATCAAATGACAGTTGCTGCTAACGCAGCCCAGTCAGGACAGCATCAAGTATGCAGGAAAAGTAGCTGTAATATCACAAATAATATCGGTGTGAAACTGCAGATAATGAGGAATAGATTGATTGTGTATATGCCTTAGTTATTTTGGTGCTTTTAGGGCATAATAGAGAATCAGATGGGTTGACAGTTTTTTTCAATGTAATGAATATTACTTATATTGGAATTTGGAATAGATTAGCATCATTGTGGTGATGTCACGAGTGAATCAAGTGAATATCATTGATGGCGACATTTATTTAATGCGCCGTATAAATGATTATGTTTTTTCTTCTATTTAAAAATTGGACAATACAATCCGCATACGGCCTGCACTGGGGCGATACGTTTGCCAATTGAAAGATGGCCGCCACTTGTATTAGCTATAACAATGTGAGATATCAGGTAGTTGAGTGTGGTGTGCACCTGGACACAACCACAAGAAAATAGTGTTATCATGCCCGATGATGAAGCGCTGGTAACGCATGTAGATTGTGGAACTACAGGAATTATTCAATGACATTAAGAATGAATTAATGTTAAGATAAATTTGCAAATCGATTTGTAAGTAGAAGATTGAATTAATCGTTACTTAACTATTGTATATATTGTAAATATTATTGCCTGTTCCGCTGTTCCCATACACAGTGTAAATGCACTAAAAAACAAAAAAGGTCTGCAACAGTTCACAAGATCACACAGACACCACGCAAAGTAACCTTTCTATGTCACTTATTTCCGGTTTGAATGCGGATAGGAAAAACTTTATTTAAAAAGCAATTTTTTGAATGTATGGTTGACACTGAGGAAGGCGGTAACGCCGAAACGTGTTTGTTGTCAGTCCGACACAGGATTAAAATAATTTCTAAAAGCATTGGCTCCAGAGTGCGCACTTTTGTCAAAGCAACTCCAAGGATGGGAGAGTTGCGGTGCAGGTATAAATATATATATATATAAAGTACTCTACTTCAAGATATTTTGGTTCTCGATACTTAAGCACAACATTTTTATACCACAATGTTTCTATCATAGATATTCTTACATCCATCCTTCTTAGGCCATGTACTTCATACTTCTTCACACATATGAAAGTTCATTATGGGAATATTTATTTTCAGTAAATGGTAAAGTCCAGTTGATATTCCAAGATCTTTATTCAAATCCCACTGTGTATAAAATTGTAGGACACTATAATGATACTGACATATTCCAAAAGTGAACATTAAAAAACACTCTTTTACTTAATATAATAGCACATTTTCTTTGTTCTGCAGTATTTCTTTTGGCACACAAATGCATATTGATTGCAAGCTTCCACAATTACTTTTCACATATTCCACCTTGAAAAATCAATTATCTTCTTACCCAAAAACATTGTCTATTAAGTCACCAGGAAGTATTTGTCCATAGAAAAGTTTAATATATAAGTTTGCCAGACCTGCTGTAGTCGGTTGCTCATGTAGTGCTTTGGCCTTGAAGAACTTTGAAAGAAAAAACAGTCAACATATGAAAAGAAACAAACAACGAGATGATGTTTTTAGAAAACCTATGACTCTAACGGTTCCTTCAATAATTCAATAGATCCTTAGTAATCTGTATATTTGATGGGAGATACACATCAAACCAGCTTCACAGTCAAATATGCATTGTCTATTGGATTCTGTCTCATAGTCCTGGAAGAATGGAGGCTACCTATGGATTGAGAGAATGTGTATCACCGAAGGATGCTTAGAGCATATCTTTGGTCCTTCAAGTGATCCATGACTGTAGTAAGAGTTAAAGTAGTCTTCTGTGCACAGGATTATTTAGCACTTATCCGGCTGTGCTGGTAACAATTCAAGAAGTTTGGTAGACTATACAGAGTTTGCGACAAAGGGGAGAACTTGCCCTATTAAATAATGTCAAAATTCATATGCTGGATCCGAATTTAAGGATTATCCCTAGTCTTAGATAAACATATGGTGGTGTGAAAAATATGCCTGGCTGTTCATTTCTGTTTATAACTTCAGAAAATCAATGTTACATGCTAGCTTGGGATGCTGTTGTGTGCAACTGATAGTTGATCAGGTATGTTTTGATTAAATATAGACTGTCGCCAATCTTCTTCCTGGATGGCATGCAACATTGGAGGCTAGAACAATTCACTCCTCTCCTGTCACATTTACCTAGGTGATTGCTACCATGCTACCTCCCTTATTACTACCCCGTCCACTTTTTTCTTCATAATGTTGCTGTTGTCTCTTTCACTTCTCCCACTCACTCCCTTTCTTTCATCTCCTCTGTGCAGCTTCCTCTCCTATGTTTCCCAGATTGTCTCCCTCTCGAGTTTCATTGGGCAATTGACTTGCATTGGTATTCAGAAGTTTGTAAATATCTGATTAAATTCCTCCAGCTTTTTAACAATATTTTGTATAGGAATTTCATGATTATTTTGTGGTCATTAAACTTCATCTGGTAATTTTTGGCCTGGTGTCCTGCCTTTGGGTAATATTTGTGCAATATAGTGTGCCCAAATCAATCAATCAATCAATAAATAAATGAATAAATATGACCAGATTTTGAATGCCCATGTTTTTGAAGGGCATTTGACAAAGGAGTGAGAGTCAAAGCTGAAACAATGCAGTACAACACAATAAATCATAATATACAAGTTGCATTTTACAAAGGCTTTACCCAGTTGTGGCTTGATAGTTAGAAATAATTATTATATGGGAGCTGTGCATACATCGTAGTCCATTAGTGAGTCAACCACAGCAACAATATCACCATTTCTAGCATCATACTGAAGAAGGGAGTCACATGTTAAAATAACTGTGCTCAATTTAAATTCCATACACCATACTGACTTACCAATAGTTTCTCTACACATTTCAAATCCTCTCCTAGTCTTTTGTCCTTCACCCGTCTCTTGAAAGTAATTAATTGGAGGCAAGAACAATGCAATATTTAACAAAGGTAAACAGGTTTGATATTGTTAGGAAATCAAAGGCAGGCGATTTTCATAATAATAACTAACTATTAACAAATCTAATCAATGTTTCGCCTCACATAGAGTGTCTTCATCCAAACAAACTAATCTAAATATTCAGGTTAATAGCCACCAGTAAGAGTTATGTGATCATTGATTAATTTGCTGTGTCCACACTTATAACATTTCTAAATAGGTATTTCTCTTCTTAAATACCCATTCGAATACTGCATAATTGTGTCTGTTTATTGATATTATGGTATAATTTGAGAACGCACTGATAATGAAAAACTTCTATTACAGTGCTAAGGCATTGATATGAGGTAGCATCCCTCTCCCCTCAGATCTAGAAAATGGCTCTTAATGAGAACTTGGAAAAGCATTTGCTTTCATATCAAGAGCTGTAAAAAAAATTACATTGCGGAGCCTTAAAAACACAGCACATGTTTATTTGTGGAACTCCATGTTTCTAGTTTTCCCTTCTATTGTTTTCGACCACTTATAGATTTCTTGAAACTGAAACTCTAACACAACCACATCCTTTGCATCACCACTGAAATTTATGGTAGTCTGGTTGGTGAACTTACTAGTGGCAGACATTACTGTATATTTCTGGTTGTATGCTAAATTGCCCTTAATGAAAAAGAAGGGCCAGAGTTGTGCAGGGTCTGATCATATACCAGGTTTTAAACTATATATCCCAAAATAAAGAGAGGGGTCCTACTCTGTATACCCACTGCTTGAAAGGAAGCCCAGCAAATTGTCCAAGAGTTGGCACATGTGTTTTATTTGCGTGTAAGTCAGTAACTGCTCCAGATGCTGCTTCAGGCAGACCTTAGAGTCAATGCACAAGATATGCAGGCAAGCCCCAATATATGCCAATGGCAAAGCCATGTCTGAAAGGGACTAATGGTAAGACGTGTTGATCAAATTGGGATTTTGCCAGGTTAAGGCACTTTTTTTAGTGACGGTAAGTGAAATCGCTTGTTTTGACTGTAGCTCTAATTTGGGATGCCAGAGATATCAATATCAGTTATGATCTCCAGCTTCTTGACTGCCACAGTTTGCATGCCATAGGGGCTAGCCAAGAGAAGGAGATGATGTTTCTTGAATATGAATAAGGGCACTGACAAAAACCAAGACCAGTGTTTGCAGGATTTTGCTTCAGAAAAATACTCACATCGGTTCATTAAGGCATACAAACTGCTTACTGAAGGTATGTGCTACAGGCAAAAGGACTATAGACGTTATCGGGTGTTCTACAGCAAAATCAAGCTTTTAATATTGATTAGCAACAAAACTGATGCAGAATATCCACTAGCACTGCACTGTCAAGGTAAGTACATACAGACCAGCACACACTTAACATTCTTAACTCCAATACAACTGAACTTGCCTACATAGATGATGTCAAGTTCAGCAGATGGACAATATAATGGTAGTCAATATTTTGGAGTCTATGTGGCCGATTTTGTTTCAGGTCAATTTGCACCTTGGAATTCTGACATGCAACCCTTGAGATCAAAAGGTATGGCACGGACAAGCTGTAAAGCCAGGTGTTTCAATGTAGGAATGATTAGCAATATTAGTTTACGCCTCTTTTGGCCTTTTCTCGGGGATGTGCAGGCCACAAGACACACATGCATTTTGCATGGCAGGTTAAACTGGTACAATTGGCTAATCGTCATACACTTTGTATACTGCTTTGATCAAATTGTGCTGCTGGTGAAAAGTTCTATTTACATTTTACATCAAGTAAATGACGCGTTTGTTGTTTCAGATTTTTCATGAAGTTTTGAGCGGTTGAAAAAAATACGAAATTAACATATTTTACTCTATTTGTCAGGTGCGTGTGATGATCTTTATAGAAAAGCAAGAAGAAGGCTCTTCATGTAGAGAACATGGTCGGTACCAGCACTGAGTCAAAAAGGCCAAGGTAATGTGCAGAGATCGTACAGGTAATTCTTTGCTGTGCTGCAACAATACAAAGCAATGTCTGCATGTATGCATTGCACTGCCAAATGAATATACTAACTCTTCTCTACAGGATTTCAGAAGGGCAGGAGCATCATTTTTGGGGGTTGGTTGCATAATATTTAATAGAGATGTCTTTGCCCCGTGTTTTCGTTTTTGCATCTTACCAAGTCCTCTTTTAATCAGAGCCCTCCATGTTCTGTGAATGAAGCAGCAGTATTCACAGAGGCTCTTCAGTTTCTCATGGAAGCTGAGGTACTGGAACGCCGTTTGCTGAGCCTGGACCGCCTGTGTACGTGTGTGACCAGTGAATGGCCAGTCTTTCTTTCCATTCCGCCCTGCCTTGACGATCTTTGCTAACATCTAATTGCTCTGCTCATCCCTTGACTTCCATCACCCTCTTGCAGTGTGAGAACTATGTTTTAAGACATTGCACAAAGAGTTATTGTGTTAATCAACTTTACAGATGCCCGGGGGAGGCCAGAAAGACCATTCCCAGTTTGCACAACTGTGTTCCTCGAGAGGCACATAGAAAAGCCTTCTTTGTTGGGCCTTTCCACCTCATCCCAACTCCAGAGGGAAAATGAGATTGATGGTGGAATTTGGAAGGAACCACATTTGAATGGCAGAGAAGGCAAATCAGAACATATTCATGATGTATAGAAATGATTATTATGCTTTGTACTTGGATATGCCAATACACTAAACTCTATTTTTTAGGATACTGCTCAGTTTTTAATACGTATGCTGTATTTTTATAACTAGTGCATCAAAAATGTCTGAACAGTTTTTTAAACGTTTGTTATTAAGTCTTGAATTATTGATCAAAGATGTGGAAAATTTCTACTTCAAACATGGTTACTGAGCTGCTGCTCGTCTTCTCCTCTTCTCTTTGTATTTTAAAATAGCTGTTTTCTTTTTTCTTTTAATATTGATTTTGTAATCTCTTTTAAAGATATCTGTGTTATATCTAAATAAAGATTATATATATATAGAACATATTCATGTGGTCTTTTGTTCATCCAGAACATAAGCTCTGGAACATATATTCCTTGTACAGAAACGTACCTGAGACACATCAAAACCCAGAGCACATAATTCGGAAAGGCACGTTTCTACAAGAACCCTATGCATAAGTGTGTCACAGGAATGTTACTTTCTTACCTCGTGATAAAACCTGCCTCTGCCATTCTCCGGCTTCTTTGAATTTTTCAAAAGGCTTGTTGTGCTTATGATTGCCTTATGTTTCTTTAGAAACCGATGCAGAAACCTTCACTCTGTAGTTTTTGTTCAGGGGTACTTATTGTCAGGCTGAAATATTGGAAGTACTATTTTTGATGCACAAGGCTTCATTTGACTTCCTCTGCGATTCTGCATTTACAGTATGTCCTTTTTATGATAGGTATTCTAGGGTGTGTGTGTGTTGTTTCTGCCTGACTGTGTGTGTGTAACTGGAGGAGACGAGGCCATATTCCCTGAAACTCATTTTTGGGAGCATATCAACGATTAGAGATAAACATCGCTAAGCGCGTTTAGCGATGTTTATCCTATCGTTGGATTTCATCGCCATGATAGCACTGTATCAACAACGCTTTTCACAACGGCGATAAGAAATCCAGTGATAGCGGGGAAATTGCCGTTTTGCAGGGAACATCACTGGTTTTCCAGCGTTGTTCCCTGCAAAACAGCGATTACCTTGCTGATATGACCCTGTGGTCATATCAGCATAATCCACCCCCTATGTTAAGCATAGGTAAGTCAGGATTTTAGCAGACGTTAGTTTTTGGCGAAAACCGCAGTTTTCGCCAAAATCTAATGTGTGCTAAAATCCTGTGGGCTGCCTTGTAAATATCGCGATGTGAACATCAGCGATATTTTACCAGGTCGTCCATCCGGAGTACGCCCAGTGATGCCCACTTTGCATCTCATTAGAGATGCAAAGGGAGGCGTCGGGAAAAAGGGTGCTAACATGCGATTATGCATGTTAGCACCCTCTTGTACATAGGGCGATAGTTTTATCTCTGCTTTTTTGGCTTTTTAAGCCAAAAAAGCGGAGCTAAAGCCCTTGTTAATATGCCCCTTGATCTTTTAAGCCTTCTTTCCCATCAGCGAGGACTGAGTTTCCACTTTTCCTTAGTGGGACACAACAGTCAGAGAGCTAAAGGTGGGCAGAAATTGAGCATTCATGCATATACTCACTTCAGGAAGTGTGTTTCTGTTTTTTACAATGTAACCAATGCATGAACATCAGGCAAAGTATAAAAAAGGAAACGCTGTTCAATTAGCACTCAAAAGTACATCTGTGAAGAAAACCCTTCAAAGCCTAATGTTCAGAGAATACTATTTCAGAAAACCAAGTCGCAGCTGGATTGTTTTGCGCAAGAAAAATCACCCGCAGTCGTGTTGTGCTAAGTCACATTTTGGATTTTCCACAAAAGAGTTTCATAGTACAGAAAGTGCTATATTGGCCGTGGTTGATAATATCAGGCTCTCTCTCTCTTGACATAGGTACCCCTATTATGCTGATGCTGTTGGATTTGTTGTCAGCATTCAAAACATTCTCTTATTCCATCTTAATTCGCAGGCTTCATGAGGTTGGGTTACATGGCAACGCTCTACGTTGGCTCTGCAGCTGTCTTACCAATCGAACACAACCGGTCTGCCTGGACCCTTTCAAATCTCGTAGTATGCACTTGCATAGGGGAGTCCCCCAGGGCTCGTGTTTAAGTCCAACCCTTTTTAATATTTATATGGCCCCTCTTGCCTGGATCATGAGAGCTTGTGATGTGGAGATAGTGTTGTATGCTGACAACACCGAACTTCTCATTTCCGTCAGACCAGACCCAGACAAAGTGGAAAGCAAGTTTGCTAATTGTATGAGGAAAGTTGCTGCATGGATGTCTACTAACTATCTTCAACTGAACAGAGATAAGTCTGAGATCATGCTTTTGGGAAAGCACCAGAGCTCTAGTCTGCTGACTGGCCACCTGAATTGGGCTCAGAAACTTCTCCTAAGCAGTCTGAAAAATCTTGGAGTGAAGTTGGATCGGTCTCTCTCCATGAAGAACCAAGTTAACGCCACCTGCGGTTTATGCTTCACCTCTGTGAAGCTTCTAAAAAAGGCTCTTCTTTGGCTCCCCCACAGTGCCAGAAACCTCTTCTCCGAGCTCTCATAATCAGTCGCCTGGACTACGGGAATGCTCTGTTAACATCAGTTAATGAATCTTTGTTGACGAAGCTGCAGGTGGTACAGAACACCGCCTCTAGACTAATTTGTAATTTTCCCTATTGTTCCCCCTCTTCCCCTATTCTTCGGAATCTCAATTGGTTGCCTATCAGTAAACGGGTTATTTTTAAACTCTGTTGTCTGACACATAAAGCACTTCACAAATCCCGCCCGTCTACTTGTCCATGCGTTTAATACCTTATCATCCTGTGAGATGTCTTAGAATCTTGGATAAGGCTTTTTTGACTATCCCTCGCATTCAGACCTCAAATTGGGGGATAGAGATTTTTTCTACGATGCCCGCTATCATTGGAATACACTCCCCACTAATCTTCGCTAATTCTCAGACACTATTGCTTTTAAGAAGGCTTTGACGACCTGGCTGTTTTAGGAAGTTCCTCCTGCTCAGTAGTGTAGCGCCGATATACTCCTTCAGGAGTGATTCATGAGCTAAATTAAATGTCTTTATTAAGTCCACAAAATGCAGCTTCACAAAGTGAAAGAGTAACATGGCACTTGGGATTATGACTAGAAAAAGTGAAATGTATCTGGCGAATCTGTGATAAATTGTTAAACTGTAAACTCTGCACAACTTCACGACTGGGTGATGTTTGAAGTAGGAAACAAGAATGTGTCTCCATCTACGGAACTTATCTCTCTCTCTCTCTTTTTTCCCATTCCCTCACTCTAGGAAACATGATATTTCTTTTGTTTGTTTGAGGACTGCAGCAACCCCTACTTCGCATTTTCCTCTAAGCTTCTAGGGTTAGAGAAGACTTTGAATACACAAGAGGCTAGGATGCCTCGTAGTGCTACAGGCTCATCTCTGTGGAAACCTTGATGAACAGGAGCAAGATATGGCGTATCCAAAAAACCCCTTTCACCAGATCCAAGTCGCACTCTTAACTGTTATCAATTTGACTCCATTTAAGGAAAAACAAGGGAGACTTCCTTGACAAATCTCCAGAAGTTGGGAAGACGGGAAGTGTGGAACTTGAGTTTTCTTGCCAGAATCATGGCCTCTGCACAGGGACCATTTAGAGTCCAGTGAAGTGATGAAAACTTGCAGAGTCAATTTGTCGGGTCCTTTTTACCACTGCTCAAATTAAGACATCAGTGCTATTTCTGAAACGCTCACTGTTTTTTTTTGGGGGGGGGGGTGGGGAGGGGTTGCTGTAAAGCAAACAAAAGAAGACACAACAGCCAAAGTTTCGCAAAAATATGTCTGTGCTATCCTAGTGGTGCAGTGTAGCGAGCCAACCCGTGTTTCTGGCATGGATGCATCATGGTCAGACAATTTTAACAGAAGAACTGCTCGATCGTTCATCAGTGAGGTTCTGGTTCAGCTATTATCCACTAAATGGCAAGCTGTAGTGCCAAGCAGACAACAATTCATCATTAGACTGATCCTTGTTTTCTGCTTGTTGTTAACTAAAGATCTTGTTTAGAGGTGAGCAGTAACAGGACATCTATCAAAAACTAGTGTTGCATATGCTCCGGATTCCCTTCTCGTTTAGAAGTCCAGAAGACCTCTGGGTTGACTCGATGCTAGTGAATATGGCTTTGAAGGGGCTGCCCTATGTATGGGCATGGGGCTCTTTGACAGCATTCCTGCCAGCGTCCGTTTTGCTAGGGGTCACCATGTAAGCCACAGCAGTCATAGATCGAAAAGTCAAATTAAGTCCCTCACTTACTATGACACTAACAACCAAAACATTGTTGTTAACTTCTGCAGGACTTAATTAAGAAAATTAGCTGGTTCTACCATTAGAAGTAAACTTGTTTCCCAATCTTAACAATCTGACTAAAAGAATCATTGATAAAGAGCTCTTTATATGGATTTTTATGTAGATAATTGTTTTGGTGAGCACATAAATAGGGCAATCTCCTTTCTTCTACAGTTTAGCATGGAGACATGACTGGACGTCATATCAAGAGCAATTATTGATAATTCATTTAATCACATTTTTAAGTGGGAAACCAGTTTGTCTGTCTGGACCAAACCAGCCAATTTGCTAAATTAATTCTGTTGGCTGACATTTTAAGGGCATGAAATAAAATATGTAACATTCTACTGTTTGAGAACACTTTTATAACAAAAAGATTCAATTAAACTCTTTCTAAGCATCACTTGAATTTAGAATAAATCAATTAAAAAAATAATAATATTAGTGCCCAATCCTCCTTGTTTTTGCAAATACTCTGAAGTTTGTGTTTACCTTGCTCATTTTGCATATTGGAATCAACTCTTAGATGAAGTGTCATGTTGTAATTTAAGAACGTCTTAAACTAAGAACAAAGTTTGTGTTTACCTTGCTCATTTTGCACATTGAATCAGCTTTTAGACGAAGTACTCATCATGTTGCAATTTAAGAATGAAGCTCTGTGTGATAGTTCTAGACAGCAAAATGCACTTTATGCTTCTCATGTACTAAGTCTGTGTTTACCTTGCTCATTTTGCACACTGAATCAACGCTTAGACGAAGTATTCATCATGTTTCAATTAAAGAATGAAGCCCGTGAGGTAGTTGCTAGTCAACACATTGCACTTTACGTGCCCACAGCATGAAGAGCTACATGCCCCTTCTATTTCTTCTCTTCTGCATTTGGAATTTATTTTAAAAGCAGTGTTCATTAGGTCCATACTTAAGACCGAAGTTTGTGTTTAGCTCGCTTATATTGCACATTGAACCAACTTTTGGATGAAATGTTTATTTTGACTCATCTGAAGAATGAAACTTGCGTTTTTTCAGCTCTTGTTAGACTTGTGTACTTTAAGCTCTTAAATAATGTATATTTATTGACTACTTCCACATTATGCCCAAATTGTTATGGTTTTAGTTAACTAAACAAAAAAATGTACCTTACCTTAGAATGAAACACAGAAGGGGATAGCAGGTGTTATCAGGGAGCGCAATGTAGCCCTGGCTACTTCTTGTATAGGCGAACATTGTTTGTTTCTGTTTGTGTTTCTTTGGAGTATATGCTTTATACAGTAAAGTTATTATTCTAAAACTATAGTTATTTATGTTAGTAGGAATGTCTTATTTGTAAACCATGTGCATGTCAATAAGATCACCCATGGATGCTTAATATGTGATGTAACAACACAGTGGTAGGAGAAATTATGTGAGTTTGGGCTGCTAAGATTAGCAGGCGGTGCTGTACCCTTAATGCTGCTTCGGAGCAAATTGTGGATAATGGGGTTTCTCTATTGGCTGAGCAAAGCCAACTGCCAGAATTTCCTCTCACTACAAATTGATACACAACTAACCAAAATTAACATTACAACCAATGCAGGCACATCTTCGGCAGCAGCACTGTGTGATTTTGCTTCATCATGGGTTATGCAGAGGAAGAACCAACATGTTACCCAGTTCTCACAGTACTGTGATATCCTAAAGGAAGCAAATGGACAATGCAGTACAACAACTAGTGTGCTGTTTTTTTCCTGCAACAGGGTAAACTCCTGCATCAAGCCAGTCTAATATTAAGTGGAACAGATCTAAGAATGCACTGCTGTATATGGTCTTGCAGGAGACAAGGCTACCTAATGGAGGATCAAGGACACTAGATGGCTCTTCCATATCAACATCCTGTAGAATATCTTGCAATCTTTGTTGAACTACTCAACAAGGTGTTGCTGCCTAAAATTTGCGATATTCTATCAGAACAAAAGAAATACAGTGTTCCTTCTTGAATTTTCCGACTCAACCAATCACAGGTCACCAAAAATGGAAGACACAAGATCCAGTGAAGAACAATATCCTGCTAAAGACAGTGACAGTTGCATAGGAGACAAAGGAAGACAATATTTGATACAAAAGAAAGACTCCACCTAGTATTCTGATTCTGGTGCCAGGAAGATTCAGTTGGGCAAAGTGTTTTGTCAAGAGAAATGAAGCAGAAATTAAACTACTGGTGTGTATTGGTTCATGTCACATGATCACTCAAGGAAACACCATGATCTACACTGACAACTGAGCATCCCTCATAGACAGAACCCTTCAAAGTTGGCCTAGAAATGTCCTGAAATTTAATTTCCATTAACTCATCAAGAAACTTGAGTGGAGCAACACATCTACAGGTTTTCCAAAAGAAGTTACATCATTGTGAAAGGGCAACACCAGGATTTGTTCCCATGGTTTCACCATGTCTTTCCATAGATCATGTACACAATAAAAGCGCTCACGTGTTGCACACAGCTCAATTTAACTTTAAAATCTGGAAGGAACAAAATATTTACGGTACAAATATTTGAAATACATACTTTCCCTGTTCCACCTCCTCCCCCCTCCCCATCTTAAGTTTTTTCGCGCTTTTGCAAATATAAACAGCATTTTGAAAGTAGGCATAGGCTCTAACGCTGGGTTGAGTGGGCTCAGATCTTTAACATTGTTGAGCTGCTTCACTGCCCCGCATGGCAGAGTTGTTAATCCGGAGCGACATCCCATGAAGGCGTAGTAACCCTTGTGCCCAACCTGGGAAAGCCAGCGTTTTCTAAAAATTGACCCATGAGAAAGTCCTGAAAGGTAGAACCCTCTACAGCCTTTGAGGAGGGAACAAGCCCATTGTGCTTTACTTACTTTTTAGGCATTTTCTTTTTATAGTCAAGGAATACGTAGATACAAAAGTCCCAAGTTCATAGGCATAAAGGTGACATGTGTCAAGGTGCATTTCGCAGGTATGGAATATTTCTTCAAAGTCCCTGCAGATTATATTCATTAATGTTCGAGAGGAAACCTTGACATGTTTTAATAGACAATGTTTCACATTGAGCATGTCTTTACACCCAAATGGCTTATATTTATTTTTATGTAGCGTTCATTTTAACAATAGGTATGCAGAAATTGCCCTCTGAGTCTCATGAATAAAAGTAAAATCCACCACGGATTCCAGCTCACTGTGGTTTCAATGACAAATTTTCCTGAATTCTCCAGTAGCGGGGCCTCTGGCCAGTGTGTCCCTCTCACTGCCATCTTGCACGGCCCCTTTAGATCGTGGTATAGATGTAAACAAAAATGATGACAAGCAGGTTTAAAACCGTCCCGAAGATCCCCAGCATCGCCAAGATGCGCTCCTCGCGATCCTCTTTTGATTCGATGGGCGGGCCAGAGTTCAGTCCGTCGCCACGCCCCCCTGGCACCATTTTCACACTGAGTTTTTCAACGCGTAGCCTCAGGTCTACCTGCTGAAGAGGGAAAGAAAGGTATTAGAGTGGCACTGGTAACATCTACAACCTGTGACGATGAGCTATGTTGAAATAAATAAAGGCAAACTATATTTGTTTAATACCAGCTCAACTCTTATAACGACAATACAGATCTTATCAATTCAATTTTCTTTTTTAATTATTATAAGCAGTCCTCAGACCAGGAGTTTAATTGGAATGATGAAAGTGGAGAGTCTAAGGGGTGCAGCCTATGTAATTAAGGGTGTGGATTGAACATGTAAATTAAATGTCTGTGATTTCCATAGAGTAACATGTGACTGATATTTTGGTTCCTCTATGAGCTTTATGTTATTGTATCCAGCTATATAACAAAATTGACAACTAAAAACCGTCATGGTTGTTGTTTTTTTAAGACAAATGAGTAACAACAATAAATTTGTTGTAAATAATTAATACTGAAAATGTTTCGATTATGAAATTATGAAACCGTGAGTTAAAAATTACTGAAGCCAGTAGAAGGGATAGTGGCCTTCAGAGTGTCTCAATCACTCCTCTTATCTTTACTCTATGTTAGACATGTATGCTGCTTTTTCTCTCCATATCTCCTCCATCCAGCCATGGCCGCTGCAGGTAAAAGCGGTGAGGCCGGCTGGGGGGGGGGGGGTGGGGGGGGGGGGGTTTCGAGAGACAACCACAAGGGGAAATTGAATAAATAATTTATTTTCCCTCGTGGTCGACTCTAGAAATCCCCCCCCCCCCCACCGGGCCCACCGCTCTTACCTGCAGCGACCATGGCTGCCTCCATCTGAATATCTTACACCTCATCTCTATCCTCTTCAGAACTCTCTTATCGGTCTCTCCTGAATGCACAGCCCCTTTAAATCTCCTTCACTTCACCATCCCACTCAATGCACCCACTCACCTGCAAGCACTGCATTTTCTTTTACATTCACAATGTCAATACTGTGACAACTGTCACAGAATGCACAGAATGACAATTTCATTTGGAATACGTGACCATTGCTCGGTATGCTCTGCAGAGAAGCCAAAGAATGGATGTCCATGTATTCTGAACACTTTTTTGAAGTCTAAGATTAATTGACAAATGTGCATGCGGATGGAAACAGTTGGATCTAGAGGATATGACATCAGGAAAACTGTAGAATAAGCCACCAGGAGTTACAGATATGACAGCAGGTCTCCGAATGACAGCAGCAAGACTTTCACAAATTCACTCACTCATCCACCTATCCATGTGAATAAGTGTGCATGTTCTCTGAGTGAGTAAAGCTTGTACTAGTTTGCCCTTATGAATTTGTTCTCCGGGTAATGGAAGATTGAACTGCTGCCTTTTATTAGAGAAAAAAGCTTATTTTGGTACTGCCATTCACTACCTGTTCTGTGAGAAAGCAAAGCTTGCACTCCTGATGCCTGATTTCAATGTTGTGTTATGGGGAAATCTTACGCTGCTGCTTCTCTAGCTGTACCTGTTCTCTGATGGACTGAGGCTTACAATGCTTCTGTCTAAGAAGTGCCTGTTCTATGAAGAAGGGTTGTTTTGACTCCTGCTGCCCCATCTGATTGAAAAACAAAGGATGTATTGAATGCACTTCAATAACATCCCACACGAATCAAGGGCTGTTTCACAATATGTGATGTGAGATACCAAGACCTGTAATCTCAAGGAAGGTGCCTGACTCAATAGGGCCAATATTCGAGTGCTGAGACCTGTTTTTAAGCTGGTGGTAGGGAGACAGCACTAAAAAAATTATTTTCGCTCAACAATATGTAATTTTAAAGCAACAAAGGGAGAACATGAATGCTAACTTGATGGATATAATCTATCCCAAACTAGGGAATTCATAATCAGAATACTGCACAACCACTCAAAAGTAGTATCGTCAGATGCTTGCCAGTGCTAAATGTGGAACCCACTGATAAGGCATACCACACTAGGTAGGAGAAGGTTCATCAACCTATGTCATAACATGAACGTATGGAAATTCAATAGAAGATTTGGTTGTTTCTACCAGGATTATTGTACTTCTTGTATGTTTATGTCGGTTTAGAGAGAGCATATACCAGCCTCTCTTTTATGTGTTAGCCACCATTATTGTACTTGTTCTGTATGTATGAGACAACTGTTTGATGTCCCTCCTGCTTTGCAAAGCACAGTGTTGTATCAGTGTTGTCATTTCAAATGTTATCAGTGATGTTATCAATGACTTCATAGAACATGTAATGAGTGACGAACTGTGTGAGATCATAAGCAGTGCCTGGCAAGGGCACGAGTTTTAATTACTTCAGTTGACTATAACTGGTGAATTTCAGTGGTTTGTTTTGTTAAAAATGTTATGATTTAACTTACATGTTTTCCTAACTACACCGTAAATTTAATCTCTGTTGATTTCCAGTGAATTCCTGAGATTTATTTTAAAGTAAACTCAGATATTATTACTATACCTAACTATGACATCACTTTTTTAAACATAAAGAAAGAATATAAATGGGTTTTATGTTAGGAAAAGCAGACCTACTGACTTTGTCAAAGGGTTAGAACACCAAAATATAAAAGATAGGCCTATTGGCTTTATCAGGGAGTCAATAATACATCAAAGTTATAGGACACCCAGTATTCCAAAGAACAAGGGTAATAAACCACACATAAAACAGTGTTCCCGTAGGAATAGTTCAATTCTTAAATCATACATGGCCAAACTGTTCGTACATGAAAGAGAAATCAACACAAATGATGATTGATGCTCTGTATTCAAGTATACAAAAAAGGTGAATGGGCAATCAAAGTAGTCAAAAAACAAATGCAGGTGCTCCAAGTGACAGAGCAGTGCAAGTGCAATAAGGTGAGCTATACAATAACAAACATATTACACTGACAACATTTATAATATGTGCAAAGTGTCCCTGCCCATAAGACACAAAATGAGTTCTTAGTTCCAAATGTTATGAGCATCATGTATCAATAGCCCAACAACAATCAGTGATATGGGTGGGCCCTAATCAGTTGACGTTTCGACCTCTCAAAATAAATCTCATGGAGTCTTTATCAGGACATTAAAGCGGTAGCAACCTGACCAAAACAATCTGATTAATATTCATTTATTTCAAGAGTTCAGAGCTGAAAAAATCTGTCTTTAATCCAGTTGATAATTACAGGCCCATTGTAGCGTGCCAGCATGGAGCTCTAGACAATGAAGGCCTGCCTGAAACAGTGACCTTCTGATTAAATCAATCGGTGAAAGTCACATGAAGAGAACTGCTTAATCAGATTGCTTAATCAGAAGTTTTGGCCAGGTTTCTGACCATATGCACAGTACCATCCCAAGATGGACACTCAGCTAACAACACACTGGGTGCCTGTCTTCAAATGATAAAGTCCTAAAAGTTCTTATCCGGCCTATTAAACCCCTTCGCCGCGGCACGAATTTTGCCGCGGCGCTGGGGGGGTTGGGACAGCGCGGCGCCGCCATGCTCGTGACGGAACCACTCCGTCATGAGCCACGGGCGCGCTGTGCTCATGACGGATTCACGACTCCGCCCACTCGCGCTAATCGCCCGCACAGGCGGGGAATCAGCGCCGCGTGGGCGGAGCGGCCGCCAACGGCCGCAGCATGACGGAACCACTCCGTCATGAGCACATGGCGCCCGTGGCTCATGACGGAGTGGTTCCATCATGAGCAGGGAAGGGGTTAAGACCATAAAAACACATAAGAAAATGTTAACACAGCACAACAAATAAAGGTACTTTGGACATTCATTTCGTAAATATATGTACAACTTCTACGTGGATGTACGTACAAAGAGCAATTTAGAAACACAATTAAGAGAGATGATTGTAACATGCATAGTAAGGGACTCATTCAACATAGACCAGTGAACAAAAACCTCAAATATGGGCCCGCTATGTTAGCAGGAACTGTTTAGGGCCACCTAAGAATCATCAATCAATCCAATTTCCTTTTACTTCACTTATCTTTCCCAATCTAAAAATGTATTATAGATCACAGATATTCATGCTTAAAACATTGAAAATGCAAGTTCAGGCAGAACTTAATAACTTGTATATAGTTATTTGACATAGATAAAATGCTGATAAATTGTGTATAAAATACAATAACTCTCTTAAGGTCAAAGATAAATCTATAAAATGCTAGTAGGGCAATAAAAGGTCTCAACTCAGTACTCCCAGGAAGGGGTTTGCTTTATACCTATTTGCCATTCAAAGTATAAAGAGTATCACTATTGTATTGGTTGATGTGTCCTATATACTCCTTCTAAACATGCTGGCCATCTGAGAATGGAAAAACAATGATACAGTACAGACACTACCATTTCTGGCTGCCCAGTTTAGAAACAGTGACAGCACAGGATGAAGCACAGCAATGACATGAGGGGCGAGCAGGGGTTAGGACTTCAGGGGAGTTGGATGTATATGTATGTAGAGTTTTTTTTTTCAATGATCACACTGGTCTTGCTGTAGTAATTTATGAAATGCCATGTATCAAAATGCTGCATAACAGTGTAATATCAATCCACTCTTAAGTGACAATTAGCTTTAACATGTTTGTCACAATAAATAAGCCAGTCCTACTGACCATTCAATCAGCTTCCTTCGATTCATTCATAAATACAAACAATGAAAGCACTCAATAAATTAAAATGTATAAATCTAATGCATAATGTAAATTTCCAAATGTCTTAAAAACTTTCTATCATACATCAATTGGTTGATGACGAATACTATAGCATGGCATATTTTGACATCCTCCATATTGCACAAATATAAAGAGCAGGTCTATGACAACTAACACTTCTATTCATCAATATTAACTTCAAAAAGTGTTTCCCTGAAAGTGCATACAATTTACGGAAAAGTGCAAAGTGCAATGTAGACTTCTTTGTCCTTCCATCGCATGGACAGTGTAGTTATTCTTTACTCCATTTACCCATTTTTTGGGAACGCAACCACATGAGGTACTAAACCTATCCTACAGAGTGTCAATATATATTGATGTTGTGTATTGGTTATGATGGACAGATGCTGTGGCATACCACCAACTTGATGAAAAGACATATAGTGTTGGCCTGTTGGTTTCTGAATTCCTAATACTTCTCTCTGCTCTTTTTTATGATCCAAAGGTAGACATTTGAGTTCCTTTTTCTGGTGTGATACTGTAGACTCTGGGTTTTCTAAACACGATGGAAGGTCAAAAAGTTGAAAACTCTTTCTGATATAGGCCAGTCAAGGGTCTATTCAAAACATGCTCAAGGTCAAGACAATCCTTAATAATAACTCCAGTGGGCTAAATCTCAGACTTAGTCCAGAACACATACCAAAGGAGAAGAGGCTTTACAAGAAAACTATCTTCTAAGTATAGAATTCCCAATTCCTTATGGACAATTAATGTTGAAATGGATTGTAGTTGCGCTAGGGGTCTTCTTAAGAATATATTCTCTTGCCTTTAAAGAATAGCTATATTGGAAATAGCCCACACACCCACCACATGTGTAATGGCAGGCAGGAATTTACTCTTGTAAAAGGCCAGCATTTCCTTAACCAGCTTGCTGCCTGAGAAGGTGACCACTCCCTTAATTTGTTCTCCATTTATAATATGGGTGCACGTCTTAGGTATCCCCTGCCTGCAAATCATAGTTATAGATTTCTAAAGACAGATTCTCATATGCCTCTCTTCCATATGGGCAGGAAATAGATCAAATAAATATTGTAGACCTTTTGCGGTCCTAGACAAGATGACCACACCATTTGCACCTAGTAAATTGGAGACATGCCGAGAACTAATTCTAGGTGACTCAGAGCTTCCGTCCTGTAATGTTTTATCAATACCATTGATTTACAGCGAGAAGAAGAATGGGGCAAGGTCACATCCTTTCCTTATCCCTCTTCTCACATTGAAAAGTTTGGTTCATAATGGACTCTGGCAGCAGCCCTTTTTTATAGTATTGCCAAAATTGAGATTATTACCACTGGGGCTCAGATAAATTTAATAGTTTCCCATAATTTGTCATGGATAGCGTGATTAAAGGCACTACTCAGATCCATGAAACAGAGGTGTAAGTGATCCACCATTGCCTTGGTATATTTGACGATTAGCAAATTCAAATTGAAGCACTGGTCCACTGTACCCATACCCAGCCTGAACCTGGTACTTAGTGTGTCAGTGAGAATGGAGGAATCAGCCCATCTTTCCAATATAGACAAAATGACCCTTCCCAAAAGCTACACGGATGAGTCCAGGAGAGATATGGGTCGGCAGCTTTTGGGTTCACGCCTACTTCCCTTTTTGAAGATAGGCACAATAAGGGATTCAGTCCATGCAGTAGGAAATTGCACTGTCCTGCATGCATTTAACACTAGTGTTAAAACCGGCACCATTAAATCTGAAAATTTGTCATATGTGTCCATTAGCAATCAATCTGGTCCCAGAGCCTTCCCCCTGCTGCTTCCTGACAGGGCAGATGTGACTTCATTGAGAGTAAATATTAGTGAATCAAAATTCGGCAATATATAGGCCTTAACCTCATAAAGAGTTAAATATGAGCCCAAAATGATTGAACTAATCATCTGGAGAACTCACAGAGTCAAGCTGACAATATGTTTTCCTTTAAAAAACATATTTAAAGTTTTCCAAAACAAGACATTATTATTAGTAATTCTTGCCTATCCCAATGTTGCACAGGCCTCCACTTGAATTTATTTGTTTCTTATCGCTAATGCTATGTTATATATTTTCCTACATTGCTGCACTAATACCGACCTACTGTTTTTGTTCTAATTTTTCAGAATAAATGGATTGGCCAATGGTATCTATAACTTTTCCTACTTATAATTTTATTTGTATTTATATAGCGCGCTTACTACCTTTGACAAGGCATTAAAGTGCTTTTTGGCGAATAGCACGCTACTCCGGAACCCAAAGTGGATTAGTGATGGATTAGTATAGAGAAATTTAAGTTGTTAATATGAGTGGTGGACAAGTGAGTCTGTGAGTTGGATTGAATGGGATAAAGGAGGGATAGAGGAAGGAAGAGTCTAGAAAGTGTTTTTGAGAGAGCATAGTAGTAAAAGGAGGTTTGAGATGAGTCAAAGAAGGGACAGAGGAGGGAATTGTTTTGAAAGGGTTATTTGGAAGATCATAGAAGTAAAAGGAGTTTTTGAATCAGTTAAATGAAAACTAGTGGAGGGAAGAGTCCTGTGTCATTTTGAAGATCATAGTAGTAACATGAGATTTGGGATGAGTCAAATGAGGGATAGAGGAGGGAAGAGTCTAGAAGGGTTATTAGGGAGATCATAGAGGTATAATGAGGGTTGGGATAAGTCAGAGAGTGGCGATAGAGGATATAATAAAAGAGGTATTGGATAAGACATTGAATAGTGAATTGGAGAGATTTGAAAGGTTCATTTTTTATTTTATTATATACATTTTAGTTTTTTCCATTTTTTTTCTACAGTAGGAGTAGAGTAACGCATATATGGATACATAACTGCATAGAAAGGTATACATGTAAATAGAAAATAATTAAGAGATATAAAGTTGTATTATGTAAAGTCCCATATGCACCTGTATCGATATATAGTTATAGACACAAACTTTGAAATGTTGCTGTACATAAAGCTAATTTCTTATGTATAATATCTGTTGGGGGAATGTAATGGGTTTTCCCCTTTTTTAAATATGTTTATTTATTTTTATTTGATATTTTCCCAACATTTCAATAGTGAAGCACTCATAGATACAATTGTAATGATCATATTTACACATTGTGATAGATAAAATAAAAAATAAAACAGAGACCCATAAGCATATAATTAAATAACTTATCACATATTGTGATAGATAAATAAAATAAAATACAGACCCAGAACCATATAATCCAATAACCAGTATGTAAACTATGCAGTGACCTATATATATATTAAACATACAATAATATATAAATTTAACTAATAAGTAATATATACATTTGTTAAGCAGACCTATCAGAATATCTACATATTTTAAACCATAAGTAGTATATATATTTACACAAAGAAATGCACATATCTAGCTACATACATATAATCAAATTATACATGTTTACATACACAGGCATATGCTGTAAATATGTATTTTTAGTATGGTGCTCATGCAGGAAAGAGCCAAGTCTTGAGTAGTCTTCTGAATAGAGGTATCTGTGGATCCTATGCTTGAGAGTTGTGAATTCCATAGTTTGGCTGCTTGAACAGAGAAAGATGTACCACCCATGTGTTTTCCGTGTATGCTGGGGTGAGGTGACAATCTGAAGCGAAGGTTTGTTGTATGTAATTGGTGATTTTTTTCCTGATTAAAAGTGATCCTATTCCATGTATAGCTTTGTTGGTGATACAAAGCAGCTTGAAGATGGTTCTTCTGTAACCGGTAACCAAATTAGGGCCCTCATGGAAGGGAAGATGTGGGCTTGTGGCTTTATATGTAGGAGTAAGCTGAGGTACCCCTGCTTTTGTGAAGTATGGTTTGGATAAGAAAGGGGGAGTATGGATGACATTAGTTCTGTTTTAAAGGTAGTATGTTATTTAGTGGAGAGCAGTTCGCTCTATGCCGGCTTCATAGAGTCCTTGGAGTAGAATATTATGATCAACTCTGACGCAGGCACCTGAAAGGTCCAAAAGAAGGAGTACAGTGACCCCGTTCGGGTCTACTGTGTTTGTAAGATCATCATGGCGTTGAGGGCAGATTCTGTGCCTCTTCCTGGATGGAATCCTGTTTGAAAGTCAGAATGTAAGGAGTTGTCCTCAGTGAATTGTGACATCTGGGTGAATGCTGCTCTTTCTGTGAATTGTGACATCTGTGTGAATGCTGCTCTTTCTTTCAGTTTGCCCAGGAAAGGTTCATTTGTAGTCAGTCTGTAGTTGCTGGGTCCAGGTTTGTTTCCCGTAATAATGGGCATATGTATGCCTTTCGTAAGTCTTCTGGAAAGACTCATGTGGTGAAAGAATTATTGATGATTATTCTGACTAGTGTGGCAGCAGAGGTGGTTAAAATAATGTATCATTTTAAATTCTGCTTGAATAGTGCCTTTTTGTTTTCTTTTTTGATTGTTGATTTGTATATTCTATTAACTTTGTGTAGGTAAAGTTTGTCTTGAGTGTTGTTTGTTTTGAGCCAGGTGCACTGCAGCTTTTCAATTTGTTGTTTTATATTAGTTCTGCATTCATCAAGGTGCTTGTTTTCTTGATTCTTCTTTTGTTGTTTTTAGCAATATTAGGATATCAAATGCTTCCTGGAGTCACTGATAGAGTTTTTTAACTGCATTTATTGTGTTTAGATCCGTGTTGGATGTTAGTTGTGTTTCTAAGTATTAAAAACTAAGTTTGTTCCACGGTCAAAGGTTGCATGTAAGGTGACCTTAGGTGCGTGATTTGTAGAGTTTTATATTGGTAAGTTATCAGATGGTGTTCCGGCCATGTGACTGGAGTAATCCTTTGAAAGGTAACTAGTTCTTGATTTGCAAAAATGACATCTAGGGTGTGTCCAGAGATGTGTGTGGCTTTGTGGGCGATCTTAGGTAGATTCAGTGTGTCTAGGCAAGTGATATTAATTTTTGGATGGGGCATAGTTTGTTTCTCAAACCATATGTTTAGGTCCCCAAGGATGCATAGGTTGGAGTGTAGTGTCATAAGGGTTCAAACTGTGTCTAGAATTGTGCCTGGGAATGCTGCTTTGCCAGGTAGTGGTCTGTAATGAAAGAGAAAGTTACATGATGAAGTTGGTGCAGGTTTGCATCTCGTGATGAGGGCCTCTCAACCTTGTATGGAATAATCATCAGCTTTGGTGTGATTTATTGTTAATTTGAATACAACAGCTAGGCCACCTCCTCTTTTGCATGTGTGATTTTGCATGACAGTTGGATAGCCTGGAGGAACAGCTTCATGCAACACTGGAGCCATGTAATCTCCCAACTCTGATTCAGCTATGAAGAGTAAGTCAGGTAGTGTGTCAGTGAGTAGGTCGTAGATGTGGTGCTTGTTTTTAGACAGCAATTGAGCATTTATTTGTAGGCAGCCTAGAGATTGTGTTTTGGTGGGGGTGTGACTTTGGTTTCAACAAGAGTGAGTAGTATTCTTTGAAATAGTAGCAGGTGTATTAATAGTGTTGGTATTAACTGTATTAGGATAGCAATATTGTTGCTTGTCTCTATCGTGATCTTTGTCCAGCAGGCTTAGAAGGCATTTTGTTGGGTCTGTGTGTGCAGGTAATACAGACAGTGGTTGAAAGTTAGTTAGCGGGCTGTGTTGGTTTTGTAGAGGTGCCTTGTGTAATAGACAAGCAGATTAGATGTTGTGAATAGGGGTATGTTGTTTATTTCATTTGCACCTGTATAGGGGGAAGGGGTACGAGTTAGGGGTGGTGGTGGTGGTGGAGCATGTGGGGGATGTTTTAAGGCTCTAAATTGTGGAATGGATGAGAGGTGTGTGAATGAATGTTTTTGTGTTGGGGTGTCTGTGGTAGGTTGTGATGAAGATAGAACATTTGGGAGCAAAGTTTGTTTAGGAGCTGTAGTATTTCTCGTAGAAGTGAACGTGTTTTCTATTTTGTGATGGAATGTAGTATAAAACTGTGTGCAAGCAAGATTTTGATGTGCTGGTGTGAGTGTTATGTTTTGTATTTGTGGAACAGTGAGATGAGACATTGATGTGGTGAATTTTTGTGAATGGCTTGGATGTAAAGAATTGTTAGTGAGTGGAAGTTGAATGGTAAAGGGGTGGTGATGTGCGTTAGAGGAGAGTGTATGTGTAGTTCACATGTGGAGTGTCTACTGAAGATGGGCCATTGGGACACCATCGTCTGGCGGCCCGTGAGGCTACCTTTAGAGGATATCGTTAACAGAAACGTTGCATGCTATTTCCCCACACCTGCTTCTGAAATTTACTTCAGACCAGCAGCGGCTCCTCCGTTAAGGCAGAGGAGTGTCGCCCCACTGCTTTTGAGTATATATATAAAAGGAAGGGCATAGCCCTAGCCACCTCAATGAGAAACCTCTATTCCAAACTGACGGGTCCCTCACTTGCCCCACTAGTTGAAGGATATGCTCATGGAACATCAACGGGCTAAACAGCAAGCTGTCAGACCACGCGTTCATGAATTATCAAAAGTCATTCCATATCATTGCTTTCCAGGAGACATGGATGACGGATCCACCACATCTACAAGGATATCTACGCTTCTATGCACCAGCCCTCAAAAGAGTAAGATTTGGTCATCTGCAGGGAGGCCTGGTGATCTACGTAAATACCATCTGCGCAAACTCAGTCCATTCAGTGGCCTTAACAACACTAGAATCCATCGCTATAAAAATCTCCACCATAAAGGGGCCATCAGGGAATAGGCACAAGTATATAGTAATGATAAACATGTACATACATCCTAACAGGAAATCTAAAGTTGCAAAACAACTGGCCAACTTCGTAGAGTCTTGCATGAGCGAGGTCAATACACCAGACATGATACTGACAGGAGACTTTAATTTACATCTACTTGGCCCATCAAAAATGGAGGAAGTTTCTATACATAATCAGTTATGGAACATCCCGCAACAGGGTACCAATTTATCAGCAGCTCCCTCAAAAATCGGCCAGCGTCTTATAGAGGATCTTGAGCATCTCATGCTTAGAGCAGCGAATGGCAGAACAACAGGTGATGCACCCCCTGCATTCACCTGTCAATCATCAACAAAAAACTCAACGTTGGACTATACATTTGAGTCCCTAACTAACTTTAATGAAATGTTCTCATTTAGCATGGGCGACAAAGCTGATAGCGATCACCGGCCCCAGGAACTTATATTGCGCACAAATATCCCAAGATTTATGAAATGGAAGGGCCTACCAGGCACAACCACTACAATCAACTTTAGGAAAATAAAATTCACACAAGCAATGCAGGATAACTTCCAGGAAGCGGCTAGATTTCTATTTGAATCACGGGAAGGGGACAACGAAATAGAGAGATGGACAAACTATACACATGCCTTGGCAACATCTTTCTCCGTCCCAATTAAATCTAAATTACAGCAGGGTTATAGAGGACACACTAACTTCACCATGCCACAAAAGAGCAAGATAAAATCCATCAAAAATAGCATCAACTACTCTTTGCGGCAGGTGTGCCGGTCTCCAACCAACATCACAAAACTAGCTGAATTGCAACAGCAGAAAACACGACTGAAGCATGCAATTTGAGAATGAGGATATCCTATGGGCGAAACTGCATGCGGACTCTAAGTTAAAAAACAGTGCGAGATTCTGGGAAACAATCAAAAGATTCACCCATCTGACGCACGAGGGTCTGTCCTCAAATATATCCGAGGAAGACTGGGCCACTTATCTTGGAAACCACTTTCATCAAGGAAAAACCTTATTGCACACAAAAACTAGCATGGATTCCACACAGTGGCCTATCATCTTGAAGTATCAATCCAACGAGGGAAATACAACACCAGAGGAACGGCATGAAGGAGAATCACCTGGATGCATACCCTTAAATGATTACATAAAATCAATCAACAATTATATCAAGAAGGGAAGGCAAGAAGGGTCACCGGGGCCTAATGGAATTCCACCAGTGGTTTACAAACAAGACACAGAATATTGGGCAAAAGCACTCAGTCCTCTTTTTAGGGAAATAAGAACGACAGGCCTAATCCCTCCATCCTGGCGGGCTTCGATAATTTCACCAATTTTCAAAGCAGGTGACAAGACTCAGCCTAAGAATTACCGGTTAGTTGCCCTCTTGGACAATGAGGACAAATTCTTTGCCGGCACCTTGCTGGACGTACTGCAACTCTGGGGGGAAGACAATTCGATCATTCCCCTAAATCAAACAGGCTTCTTCAAATCTGTTGGGACCACAACAAACATAACAACTATGGCTCTGTTAATGGATAAGGCCGAGAAAACAAGAACGCCACTACATTTGTACTTCATTGATTACCAGGCAGCTTTCGATCATGTAAATCATCACAAACTCTGGTTGAAACTGGCAGGCTGGGGCATTCCCCAGGCTTTACTGAATCTGTTAATTAATCTGCATACCTGGATTCAAGTAAAGCTGGGTGACGGGTCAACCCTATTGAGGTAAATTCCAACAACAAAAGGCCTCAAGCAAGGCTGTGTACGGGCCCGATGCTATTTAATCTGTTTCTTGCAGATCTGATCCTGCTATTAAACGCCAGCAACTCACACTCTCCAAAGATTGGGAACCTAGTACTACCATGCCTACTCTACGCTGATGACCTAGTATTGATCAGCCAAACAAAGGTGGGTCTTCAGCGTCTTCTTGAAATCACATTTGAGTACTCTGAGGCTAATAACTTAAATATTAACCTGGAAAAAAACAAAACCATGACAATCAAAAAGAACCTTAACAAAATACCTGTCTGGTTTTGGGATAAGACTCGAATAGACTCAGTTACAGAGTACAAATATTTGGGGGTGATCATTGACAAAGGCGGGCACTTTGTAACCCAAAGAGATACAATTAACCCGTTCGACGCTTGTGACGGAGCGGTTCCGTCACGTGCGTCGGTTGCGCTGTGCGCATGACGGAACCGCTCCGTCATGGCCCCACCCGCGCACGGAATCTTCAGCGCGGCGCGGAAATCCGCGCCGCGCTGAAGGGGTTAAAAGGAAGGGCATAGCCCTAGCTGCCTCAATGAGAAACCTCAATTCCAAACTGACGGGTCCCTCACTTGCCCCACTGGTTGAAGTTATACAAGCACAACTCCTACCTACAATAACTTACGGGAGCGAGGCACAGAGGGGAAGGAACTCTAAGCTCTTGGATGTTGTGGTCGCAAAAGTTTATAGAATAATTTTTGGTTTACCAACACAAGTCGCTCCAGCACAAATTAGGCTCAAGTTTGGTGTTCAAAAACTGACCATTGCAAGAAAAGGTGCAATAGTTATTTTCTGGGACAAAGTAAGGAAATCTAAACCAGGTACCCTAAATTGGCACTTGTGGTCTGAGCTACAACAGAAAGAAGCATCACCAGCGGCAAAATATTTGGCAACTAGCTTGTCAACTTTGGGTCTTACTGAACTTTGGGCAATTCCGATAAGTCATTGCCTCCTTAAAAAATCAACAAAGAAAATAGTAAAGAATCAATCTTGGATTGAAGATGAGGCAGCCTTAACAAAGAGGTCGCATGGCTGGATGATCTTGAGTTCCTACTCCTCCCTGGCTGCACAAAAGTATCTAGCTTCGGGTTTTTCCAAATATACAAAAATTCAATTTTTAAAATACAGATTATACTTGCTGCCATGCACAAAGCACTTTCCATACTGGCTGAAAAACCAATCTGATCCCAATTGTCGCTTATGTGGTACATGCAAGAAGATATGCTGCACCTTCTCTGCACATGCATGGAACTAACAAAGGAAAGTAGACAGCTTTTAAAACCACTTTTAAATCAGAGAGGTATCCACACACGGAGACAGGCTGTGCTGGCATGTTTCGCACCCGAGGACACGCAGCTTAACTGCCGCTTTGTAAAATTCATAACCTATGTGGAGAAGAAAATGCCTAGTCAGAACAGCAATTGAGCCGACAAGGAAAAGTCAGACACTGCCAAATAACTGCTTACTCCTTTAATGTACTGTAAACATCAATTGGTTATAGTGTTTTTTTTTAAATTGGTTTTAACATTTTTAATAACTGATGACATGCAATGAGATATCGTGTAGCAATGGTTTTAAGTAACTCTGTTAAATAAAATAAACTTGAAAACTTGAAATTATATATATATATATATATACATATATATATTATCTACTGGCGGTCGCCAGTAGATAGTTATAGTTAGGACCGTGTTTCCATAGGAAATCCGCAACATTCTATTTGGAATAACTTTGGCGCCGGTTGACGAAGCCTCGCGAAATTTTCAAAATAGGTGGGGTGCTCCGCTCCGCTCCTACCCTGAAAGTCTCGGGGGGATTCGTCAAGCGGGGGCTGAGAAAAAAGGGGGGTCTCAAAACGCGTTTTCCCCATGCAATTTTCCATAGGGACCTTTAGTCCAAGGTACAGCCCGAACAGCTGAACAGAATTACTTGAAATTTGACAGAGAGGTAGTCCTCAGCTCAGGGAAGTGCCTTTTGCAGGTCTGGTGTCAATCTGTTCAGTAGTTCCTGAGAAAATCAAAAGTAAAATCATATATATATGTGGGCGGAGCCTAACCACATATCTCATCCTGAGATCTGATTGGCTGTCAGCACTTCATCCAAGAAGTGTTGGCAGCCATCTTGGGACCAATATACATGATAGCACCTCATTAAAAAGCATTGCAGTTAATAGAAGGTTTTAAGACTTTAGTTACATTATAAATCATTTGTTGATGGTACCATACTCATTTTAGGAATTGTTGTATGTTCTAAGGTGATTTCACCATGTGAAAAAGCCTTCTGCTGGGATATCATGATTGAGAGAAAAATATTTTCTCATGCTTTTCCCACAGAGGTTTGTAAGGTGATCTATAAGCTAAACTGAGAGCTTATTTTCTGTAAATTCACATTATCTTTCTCAGTCATGTGAGAATGAAGTCTGACATTCTCAGTAAAACATGTACATCCAACAAGGGCAGAGACTGTCAGTTGATTCCTTTGTGTTCTACTGCAGCTTACCAGAGTGTTCCAAAGAACAACTAGAGCACTAACAGTCCTACTTATGATAAACGTATGGCACACCTGAAGCCATCTTGCTTGGATTAAAGTGGTAACTCTTAAAACATTTAATTTAAAAAGGAACAAAATGAGGGGGTTCATTTTTCCATAACAAGTATGATTAGTGCTGCAGAAAGAAAAACTAGGGCACATTTTGACTTCTGAAATCCTCTTTTATTTCATTAAAAAATTCTGACATGCAGACTGAAACATGCACTTTCAATACCAGCAGCAGTTTTCCCTGGTGAGCAGTAGCTTTACTACAGTGATCTAATGAGCAAAAAGAGTGCTAACATTCTGAATTTATGGCAAATGTGTGACACATCTGAATGCCTTCTTGATGGAATCAAAGTAAAAAACTGATAGTATTTCCTACTGAGGAGACTGCAGTAAATGAGGAAATTAGGAAACTTCATAACAAATAAGTCTCCCAAGATGGCCACCAGAGACAAAAGAGCCCAAATGTAGCCCAAATATCACCCAGATGTAGCCCAAGTATAGCCCAATGACAGAATATCCCAGAGTGTTCTTAAAAACAACTAGAGCGCTCACTGTCTTCATTATGACAAAAGTATGGCACACCTGAAGCCATCTTGATTGGAATAAACTGGTAACACTTAAAACATTTAATTTAAAAAGGAACACAATGAGGGGGTTCATTTTGCCATAGAAATTATGATTAATGCTGAAGAAAGAAAATGAGGGCACATTTTGAGTGACTTCTCAAATCCTCTTCTATTTCATTAAAAAATTCTGACATGCAGACTGAAACATGCACTTTTAATACCAGGAGCAGACTTCCATGGTGAACAGTAGTTTTACTACAGTGATCTAATGAGCAACTAGAGTGCTAACTTTCAGAATTTATGGCAAATGTGTGACATATCTGAATACCTTCATGATGGAATCAAAGTAAAAAACTGAAAGCATTTCCTACTGAGGAGACTGCAGTACATGAGGAAATTAGGAAACTTCATAACAAATAAATCTCCCAAGATGGCCACCGGAGAAAAAAGAGCCCAAATGTAGCCCAAAATCACCCAGATGTAGCCCAAATATAGCCCAATGACAGAAGTGTGCAAAACACTTATTATTTTGTGTTTTTGCAGTGTTATATAGTGCAGACTTGTCAGGTATTGGAGTGCTTTACATGAGCATTGGTTACATCACACAAGAACAAATTCATTTTGGTTGTAGACATGGGGAGACTAAGTGATTTGACCAGAATCACAGAATGTCGAGCTGAAGCAGAAACTCCAACCTGGTTCCCCAGTTGCAAAGTCTGCAGTTCTGGAAGTAACACCACATCCTCTCCCCTAAGTGCAACATTTAATCAAGTGGTCAACTGGATACATAAAGATAACAGATAATTTAAAAGTGCTTTGTCGCTATTTGAAAACTCAGAAAATATGTCCTTATTTTAGTCTTTTAGAGCACTAACCATAATTTTGATGCCAATAAGACCCTCTCATATATGTAATTTCTAAAGGAAATGCTCTAGGTATTACAGTTTTGATTACATCAAGATGAGGTCAGGCGTTCCACACTTTTGTAATAAATATAGAATGTTAGCAATCTAGTTGTTCATTAGGATACTGTTGAGAGGCAGAGGCCAGGGGCACGGACTCTGAAAATTGAAGGCAGGTAGGAGGGTGCAAAGGCAACAATTTAACCACACTGAGCAGGCAGGAAGGGCCGTGGCAGCACAACAGACTATGGAGGGCAGTGGAAAGGGGGGCAGGGGCAACAAACCAACAATACAGGACTTGCAAGAGAGGCTGTGGCAATGTAATAGACCATTGTGGGCAGAAGGAAGAGGCAATGGTAGTACAACCATACATGCCAACAGACCCGATTCAGCCAGGAAACTTCCAATGTTTTTAAGCTCAAATGGGCTTTATTTGATCTGTCTCCTGTCTACAATCTCCTCTTTTTCAATGTAACTCAAAGGGGAAAATCAATACCCCAGTTTTTTTTCAAAATCTCCCTCTTACCAAGTTCAAAATGTTCGCAAGTATGGTACATTGGATCATGGAAGGAAATGGGGTAGGGACATGGACTTGGATAACAGAGGACAGGAGGGACATGGAGAGGTGCACCAAACTGACCCTGCAGGGCAGGCATCAGGGTTTGCAGCAGCACAATACACCACACAGGGCATGCGGAACGGGAGTGCAGCACAACAATCCATAGAAAGCAAGAGGGAGGGGACAGGACCATGCACATGGACAACAGAGAACAGAGGGGCAAGAGGCAATGGTAGCTAGCTGACCATAATGGACAGACAGGAGAGAAAGCTGCAGCATAACAGACCATAAAGGGCAGGAGGGACGGATCAGGGGCATTACAATGGAATAGACAAGCCAGGAGGGAGGGAGCAGGGGTCTGCACATGTAAACAGAGGGCTGGGGGCAAGGGGGCAGGGCAGGAGCAGCAAGATAGCCATGGAGGTCAGGCAGGATGGGCACTAGAAGCAAGACACACCATGAAGAGCAACAGTGAGACTGTGATGGCATACACACAGACCATGGAGGGAAGGTGGGAGGGGGTCAGGGGCAGCTAACTGACCACAGAGGGAAGGTGGGAGGGGCCATGGCAGCACAGAAGACCATGCATGGCAAGTGGGAGGGTTAGTGGCAGCACAATGGCTATGATGGGCAAGAAGGAGGGTGCAGGGGCATGCACAAAGGACGATGGAGGATAGAAGGGAGGGTCAGGACCCAGAAAGTTCAGGGGAAGGGGCCTCACAACAGACCGCACGGGGCAGGCAGGAGGAGCAGTTGCAGCACAACAGACCAGGGAGGGCAGAAGGGTGTGGCAGTACAATGGACCATGTAGGACAGGAGGAAGAGGATAGGGGCATGGCATGTGGACTGGCAGGGTGGAGGTGGCAGGGACAGGTTACAGTCATCTGACAATGCTAGGCAGGTGGGAGGGGAGTGGCAGCTCAACAGAACACTCAGAGTAGATAGGAGTGGTAGGTCCATGGAACATGGTGGGCAAAAAGGATGGAGCAGGGGCATGCACAAAGACATCGGAGGGCAGGGGGAAGGAGAATAGGGGCAGCAAGCTAAGCACAGAGTTTAAGCAGGAGGTCAATGATGGGGCATAGAATTGGGCAATGGAGGGCAGGAGGAGGGGACTGGTACATCATACTAAATTGAGGGCAGTGGCAGCACATCAGACCATGCATGGCAGGAGGGAGGAGGCTAGTCCATGGATTCACACAACAGAGGATAGGGAGGAGGGGGATGGGGCAGCAAGCTAACTGTTCAGAGAAGGCGGGTATTAGGAACTTTATTGTTTTTAAAACGTGTGTCTGTGCGAACTACTTAAAATATGAACAAGTATGCAGCATAATCTCACTTTTATTCAGGAAGAAGAGGACGTTTGTGACTGTGACTCCGGGCTCACTTGGCAGAAACTGTCGCGATTCCGGCGCTTGCTGGTACTCCCGTTGCTCCCGCTAACACACACACAGAATGATTGGGAGACTCACTTCCGGGTGGAAGTAGAGTCCCGGTCTAGTCTTTTCGACACCAACGAAAGGTCAGGAAACCACTTCCGGGGGAAACGCTTAAACAGCGCGTTTCCCGCCGGAGTCATTGCTTCGAATACTAGGAGGTAGCTTGAGTCACGAGGATCGTCCCAGAGCCGAAGCAGCGTCGAACACCAGTGGACTCGCCGTGCTGTGGAGACAGGTGGAGGCTTCGCAACCACACTGGAACCAAGTACAGGTATCCTACCCGATCCGTGAATCTTGCAAATGCCGGAGCGTTGCGAGGTTTTGATCTTGTTTTCCCCGCGCTGGAGCGCATTGGCCTTGTTTGTTTTCACCGCGCTGGAGCACATTTGCCTTATTTGTTTTCACCGCGCTGGAGCGCATTTGCTTGTTTATTTTGCGTGTTTATTTCCACCGCGCTGGAGCGCATTATCCTTTTTGTAAGTGCACCGCGCATGGGCGCTAGTGTTGCTTTTTGATTTCTTGCGCCGAAGCGCTTTATGGTAATGTTGTCCCCAAACCGCGCAGGAGCGCTGAGGGGTTACTTTGGGGGGTTATTTGCTCTTCTTTACTTTTGCACAGTTCCATTGCCCTGACGCTGAGGTGGGCCAGGATACCCCAGTGCTGTATTAGCATTCAGCGGAACGTGTGCCTACCAGAAGTGCCTCAGGTGCATGAGGACACTCGAGGGCACGATACACGCAGGAGCGCTTTTCTTTGACTTAGGAGGAGCTTACAGGACAGCACCTGTTTCAGGAAGCCGCTCCGGGCTGCCAGTATATTTGATACCCGTGGTCTGCTGAACACTGGTGAGTCTTCCGAACGGGGACAAGAGCATTTCTGTGTGTGGGTTACGGGGTGTATAGGAGAAGGGTCCCTTACTAAGCTGGGTCTTTGTTCTTATTTTCCAGTCGTCTTCGAGAAACCCTACGCTCCAACCCCCTACCTTCTTTTCTGGCTCCCTTCCATGCGTCCATCTCATCCCTGCTGGGTTCTACCTTCCACGAGGGTCAGGTGGGTACAGGGACGGGCGCTCTTGTTGTCTCTGCGGAATCACTCCACAAGCAGAGGTAAGCCTTGTGGGGTACTTGACAGAAACACACCCTGACCCTCCACCCCCTATCGCAAAATGTAATGCCCGTGAAAACGGTAGGTGAACACAGTGTTATATAGAACATAGCCCTGAGAGCACGATTGAAAATGAAAACTAGATATAGTGTATGGTATAAACTATGCACCAAAAAGTGTGATATAAGATGAACCGGGCGTGAAATATAATATGCAATACATTGTGCGCAATGACAGATTCATTGGAGAGCGCGAGATAGCACAGGCACTAGCGCGTGCTATGCGATGTGCGCCTTGGAGTGTAATATGCACAGGGCAGTGTTGTGTAACCTAACTAGTCTCTAAAGTTGTAATATAAAATATGTGCTGGGGAGTGTAACGTTGCATATGCACTGTGACAAATATATGGATCCCAGATTGTAATATGTATGGCATAGCACTGTGCGTTATAACATAGGCATCGAGGAAGGCACGTTAGATGGGGCAATATAACCCGTGCGAAGACAAGTGTGGCATGACATATTCACGGGGTGGTGTTACAGTGCACATGGGCTAGAGAGTGTCATAGCATATGCACTAGCTGGTGGAATACAACACAGAGGTGTGTGGCACTCGGCAGGCAATGGTGGGTGTAACACAGCATTGGGCTCTGCCAGGAGCACGCTGTGACTCTCAAGTGATGTTCGTCCCCTTTCCAGAGAGTAAAAAAAAAAGTATTACACATCCGGCAGTGGATGTGTGTTATATAAACCGAGAGGGGGGTTTCTTACATAGTTTTGGTCGAATTTTTGTCGAATCCCCTTTGAATGGCTTGGTGTGCATGTGTATTAAATTTGCCCGTCAATAGCTACCCATGTTTGTATAAATAAACGACAAGGGTGTCTACCGGGATTAGGCACGGTAGGGCATCAGACATGTCAGAGCTTCACTAGTGGTGTCAATACATTCCACGTGGATTCATTGTATGCATAGTCGCCTTTTAATGAATATCACTCAAATGGTCATGGTGATAGGTACGTACGGTTTGTCCAGTATGTCCTAGGTGTGTCTATAAATATATATATTTTTAAAATAATAAAAAAACAGTGGCCAGCCCTGGGGATTGGGGTCAAAAAAATATAATTAGGAGACAGGCCCCGGGGGATGGGGTCATCAGGGCCAATAAATTAGAATAAGAAGGGGAACCACACAGCCCCCCTTCTTAAAAAATTTAAATAATTAAAAGACTGGCATCGTGCCGGAGGCCACGCCCCCTCCTTGCAGCACTCTGCAAATGCGCCCCCTGGCGAGTTGTAAGTTGGGGAATTAATTCCTCTTCAATACTGAGGGTCCCTGAGGGCCAACTAGCCCAACCGGCATCTCCAGTATGCGCCAGGGAGCTGCGCTGCAGACAGGTGTTCTGAGGCCAAGCCCCTTTTTACACCTCTCTGCAACGCAGCTCTGTGGCGCTTACTGGAGGTACCTAGTGGTCTAGTTTGACCCTAGGGACCCTTAGGATTCAAGGGGACTTAATCTCTCAACTTAGAACAACCACAGGGCGCGTTTACACAGTGGTGAAGGGAGGGGACGGGGCCTGAGGTGACGTGTGCAAACACGCACGCTGGCACGTTTTAAATTGGGGATATAATTTCCCTTCAATACTGAGGGCCCCTGGGGCCTAACTAGCCCACCAAGTGCTTCCAGTAAGCGCCACTGAGCTGCATTGCAGAGAGGTGGTAGAGGCTGTGCCACTTTTTACACCTCTATGCAAAGCAGCTCTGTGGCACTTACTGGAGGTACCTAGTGGGCTAGTTGGACCCTAGGGACCCTCAGGATTCAAATGAACTTAATCTCCCAACTAAAAACGGACACAGGGCGTGTTTACACAGTGGTGAAGGGAAGGGACGGGGCCTGAGTTAACGTGTGCAAAAACGCCCTGTGGCCTGTTTTAAGAGGTAGTTTTAATCCCCATGCCCTATTATATACTAGGGGCTTACAGAGGAGGTCATGCTAATCACAGGGGGACCCCAACGCATAATGTTCCCTAGTGTATGTAGGTGTTTTCACTGTATTCTAAGTGTCTTTTAACATAGCACTGGCTCTAGGACTGGTTAGTCAGACTCAGTTACCACCAGAATCCGTCTGAAAAAGTTGAGGGTACAGGATGATTTTGCAACAAGGATTCTTTCTGCTCTTCTTTTTGTTCTTTCTGCACGTTATCCTTCTTCCTGCACTTTTCTTTGTCTTTGAGGACTTCTGTTGCTTCTTTCTGCACTTCTTTTCTTTCTTTCTGTGCGTTTTTTCTTCTTTCTTCACTTGTCCTATCTCTGTAGGCATAGTTAGAAATTAGCATTTAAAAAACCTTTGAAATTCACAGAAAAAACCATAGGTTTCAGGCACGTTATAGTTAGGAATTAGCATTTAAAAAACCTCAGAAATTCACTGAAAAAACCATAGGTTTCAGGGGTGTTATAGTTAGCTGGACTTTTCACTTGTACAAAACCATTGAAATTCCCCCGTTATAGTTAGTTCAGCTAACTATAACTCGCGCGCCCGCAATGCACTGCTGATGACGTCACATATTACATCACTCATGACATGGTCAGTGACATCACTCATGACATCACTGATGACATCTCAAATGACATCACTGATGACATCACTGATGACATCATCCTTGTGATAGAGTGGCAGACCTCCTCTCACCCTAATATAACCTTTGATACACACATTCAAAAATAGAGACTAAAATTTTCAAAACAATGGACATACCAATACCAGTTACAACAACCTCTTCAGTAATTCTAAGATCCACATACACATCCACTCATTCACCAACAGTCCTATACAGTCACTCATACATGTACTCACTCATCATATGTACTCATACACCTATACATCCTGTTACACAATGCCACTCATCCATATAGTTACTCACACACATAGTCACTCATGCTAATAAAGAATCAAACATACATTTACTTGCATATACAGTTATGCACACACCACCACACTTACTTCTACGGAAACGTACACATACTTAGTCTTTTAAACAATCACTTATAGAAACACATACTTATTCATACAGGAACTCTTTCAATCTCTCACTCTCACATATACTCACTTATATACACCAATAGTCACATATACTAGTTTAAAACATATGTAGTTACTCATAAAGACACTATTGAGACAGTCATTCACTCACTAACACACCCATACACACACTCATCCACCCATACAGTCCTGCACACATGCTGTCTTCAATACATACAAACAGTGAGTCACTCATTCATGCACCTATGCACTACGTAATACCCCCCACCGAACCATGCAGACACTCAGACTGATACTCAAAAAACCAACTAATAACCTATATAGACACCCATGTAGCTACTCACCAACCCATGCAGCCACTTATACACAAAGTGAGAGACTGATACAGATATTTACATATTTAAACATTACTCACTAAGCCATGTATTCACTATGATACACTTAATCAGTCAGTTACACAATCAATTTTTCAAAAACAAATCATCCATTTAGACACTTATATACCCATTTATTCTTCCATTGACCTTGAGATAAACATATATAAAACATATGTAATTTTCAGAAAAACACACATTCACTGGATGATATCATCAGTAATGTCATCAGTGATGTCATTTGAGATGTCATCAGTGATGTCATGAGTGATGTCACTGACCATGTCATGAGTGATGTAATATGTGATGTCATCAGCAGTGCATTGAGGGCGCGCGAGTTATAGTTAGCTGAACTAACTATAACGGGGGAATTTCAATGGTTTTGTACAAGTGAAAAGTCCAGCTAACTATAACGTGCCTGAAACCTATGGTTTTTTCTGTGAATATATATATATATGTATATTCACTGAAAAAACCATAGGTTTTAGGCACGTTATAGTTAGGAATTAGCATTTAAAAAACCTTAGAAACTAACTGAAAATGGATAGGTTTCAGGGGCGTTATAGTTAGCTGGACTTTTCACTTGTACAAAACCATTGAAATTCCCCCGTTATAGTTAGTTCAGCTAACTGTAACTCGCGCGCCCGCAATGCACTGCTGATGACGTCACATATTACATCACTCATGACATGGTCAGTGACATCACTCATGACATCACTGATGACATCTCAAATGACATCACTGATGACATCACTGATGACATCATCCAGTGAATGTGTGTTTTTCTGAAACTTACATATGTTTTATATATGTATATCTCAAGGTCGATGGAAGAATAAATGGGTATATAAGTGTCTAAATGGATGATTTGTTTTTGAAAAATTGATTGTATAACTGACTGATTAAGTGTATCTTAGTGAATACATGGCTTAGTGAGTAATGTTTAAATATGTAAATATCTGTATCAGTCTCTCACTTTGTGTATAAGTGGCTGCATGGGTTGGTGAGTAGCTACATGAGTGTCTATACAGGTTATTAGTTGGTTTTTTGAGTATCAGTATGAGTGTCTGAGTGTCTGTATGGTCCGGTGGGGGTATTACGCAGTGCATAGGTGTATGAATGAGTGACTCCCTATTTGTATGTGTTGAAGACAGCATGTGTGCAGGACTGTATGGGTGGATGAGTGTGTGCATGGGTGTGTTAGTGAGTGAATGACTGTCTCAATAGTGTCTTTATGAGTAACTACATGTGTTTTAAACTAGTATATGTGACTATTGGTGTATATAAGTGAGTATATGTGAGAGTGAGAGATTGAAAGAGTTCCTGTATGAATAAGTATGTGTTTCTATAAGTGATTGTTTAAAAGACTAAGTATGTGTAAGTTTCTGTAGAAGTAAGTGCGGTGGTGTGTGTATAACTGTATATGCAAGTAAATGGATGTTTGATTCTTTATTAACATGAGTGACTATGTGTGTGAGTAACTTTATGGATGAGTGGCGTTGTGTAACAGGATGTATAGGTGTATGAGTACATATGATGAGTGAGTACATGTATGAGTAACTGTATAGGACTGTTGGTGAATGAGTGGATGTGTATGTGGATCTTAGAATTACTGAATAGGTTGTTGTAACTGATAATGGTATGTCAATTGTTTTGAAAATTTTAGTTTCTATTTTTGAATCTGTGTATCAAAGGTTATATTAGGGGGAGAGGAGGTCTGCCACACTATCACAAGGATGATGTCATCAGTGATGTCATTTGAGATGTCATCAGTGATGTCATGAGTGATGTCACTGACCATGTCATGAGTGATGCAATATGTGACGTCATCAGCAGTGCATTGCGGGGGCACGAGTTATAGTTAGCTGAACTAACTATAACGGGGGGAATTTCTAGGGTTTTGTATGAGGGAAATGTCCAGCTAACTATAACGCCCCTGAAACCTATGGTTTTTTCAGTGAATTTCTTAGGTTTTTTAAATGGCAATTCCTAACTATAACGCCCCTGAAACCTTTGGTTTTTTCAGTGAATTTCAAAGGTTTTGTAAATGCTAATTCCTATCTATAACTTATCTCTAAAGATATCAGGCCCGATTCACAGAACTAACTTAAGACAAAATCCTAAACTTACTACCATTTTGGTATTCATAGAAGGCACTTACTCATTTCGGTATTCACAGAAGTTAGGAGTCCTAACTTTAGGACTCCTAAATGCCTTCTGTGAATACCGAAAGACTTAAAGTTAGGATTTTTCTCAGTTTAGGAGTAGTAAAGTTAGGACTCCTAACTTTAGGACTCCTAAATGCCTTCTGTGAATACCGAAAGTCTTAAAATTAGGATTTTTCTCAGTTTAGGAGTCCTAAAGTTAGGACTCCTAACTTTACTACTACTAAAGTGAGAAAAATCCTAATTTTAAGACTTTCGGTATTCACAGAAGGCATTTAGGAGTCCTAAAGTTAGGAGTCCTAACTTTACTACTACTAAACTAAGAATAATCCTAATTTTAAGACTTTCGGTATTCACAGAAGGCATTTAGGAGTACTAAAGTTAGGACTCCTAACTTCTGTGAATACCGAAATGAGTAAGAGCCTTCTGTGAATATCAAAATGAGTAAGTGCCTTCTGTGAATACCAAAATGGTAGTAAGTTTAGGATTTTGTCTTAAATTAGTTCTGTGAATCGGGCCCCTCATGTTTAATGATTTTCATTGGATTTCTATATTTTTCAATTCCAGTGTGTCAATTTAATTAATTATGTTTTTTTGAAATACTGTTTTATCACAATTTTTTAAACTTATTTTTTCAATTAATTCTTTTAAAGAATTAAAAAATATTATTTGTTTTTATTGGGTTTTTCAAACATATTTTTTTATATTTTTAAAAATATTTCTTTAACTATATGTTAAAAACTTTATTTTATATATATTTTTTCCATGTTTTTGGATCCGCGCACCCTATGCGCACCGTTCTCGATCCCTACGCATTAGCATCCACGCATGGTATGCGTTGGGTACGTGTTTAGTGCGCCATCGCAATGCGACAGGTACACGACTCCCAGCCTATACGTGACACGTTCGATGTACGTAATGCGACATTTACACGCTTCTGCGATGCGTCATCTGCGTCTATGACGCGGTAGGTGCGCGGATCCCGCAAAATATTTAACATTTAAAAAAACATTTATATATGTATTTCATGTGAATATTAATTGAAGACAAACTCTAAACTAGTCTTAAAACTAATATATTTTTACATCTAATCCTATAATTTTTTTTATTCAATTTCGCGGATGCGTGCTGGGTGCTTGCTGCGTATGCGCAGGGTGCGCGGATCCCATGTGACCTGCAAAAAAAGAGATTTGATTGGTTCATTACACTTCCTATTCTAACTATTGAAAGACCCCACCCATTTCAATCATTCTTCTTTGAGCTTCTTTGGAGGAACATCTCACACCTTAGAACTAGAAGAAACTTTTTGGGGAAGATTTCCACAGCTGCAATTTTTCTGAAGACAATGGCTTCTGCACAGCAGCCACCATCAGAATCAGACCATTCGTCCAATGAGGAATTTGTTGTGGAACCTCCACGCACAGAAAGATACACCTCTGTGGTGTGGAAATTTGTTACCTTCCCAGAAGGACAACAAATAAATAATTCAACTAAAGTGACATGTAAAATATCTCAAAGAGTGCTTTCCAGAGGAGATCCATCAAAAAAGTACTCTTGTGGGACTGCGAGTATGTTAAAACACCTGAAGACTCTGCATCCCGTGAACCTGGCCAAGCAGGAATGCAGAAGACTCCGACAGCAGCCTCAGCCAGCAGTGGCAAGCACTTCTGCTGCATCACCATCGAGCACTCACCTGGACATACATCCAGAATTTGGAAAACTAAAAATGAGTTGCATTAAATGCAACAAACTGCTATGTTACGGCGAGCAGTCAATTGAACTAATCTGTCGAGCGCAGCAAAACCACAAGTGCTAAACTTGTGTTTTGGTTTTTTTGCAGAAGTTGACTTTTCTTCCTCCTGTTGTCTTTTTTTCCTTTTGAAAAAAACAAAAAAATAACAAAATTGTTCCAAAAAGTACAAAAAAATTAAAAAACAAAAAAGAAGAAAAAGAAAAGTTCTTCTAAGAACTAACTTTCCTGGTTTAAAAAAAGAGCTATATTTGTTTGTTTGTCTGTGAAAGTTTAGATGAATGTATGTGTAGTACGTAATTGACTGAACGAATGCATTAGTAGTGTATGGTGAATGTGTGAGTGCAGGACTATGAGGAAGTGCTGCAGCATCACACAGTAACCTCTTTAACTACAGTGAGCTGTAGTACTTCCGAAGCACAGGGATGCAACATATGTACATAAATATGTTGCAAATCTATGCTTCTCTCTGCATGGCTGCTTAAACTGCAGCCATGTGTTGACACAGGCACCCTTGCACCATAGTGCAAGGATATCTGTGTCATGTGCTGTTTGTTTTTCTGCAGGAAGACACATCTTCCTGCACAAAAACAATGAGAAAAGGCATTTTTCTCCTTCAATGTATGCTGAACATTTTAGCATGCATTAAAGATGTAAAAATGTGGAGAAATGAAAACCATTCTCCTTGTTGTGCTTTCCTACACCAATTTTAGAATGGTGCAGCATTCACACACATATCGAGATTTATGATTTCTGATAAATCTAGACATGTGTCTTGTTCTATGAGTATTAATTGCAATCATGCACAACAACACTTATAGAACACCCTTTCAACGCAAAGTGGTGTGCATGATGAGGTTGAATTTACATGGAGTATAAAAAGTGCACAGAGTGCCTTTTCCTCTCTTTGTAAATATGAAAGAGTATCTTGCACAATAACTATGTTACAAAAAGTGACATATTTCCGTTTTTAAAATTCCTTGCAAATGATAGAAGGTAAGCACAGAGTTTTGTCTACAAAGATGTTCAAAGAAGAATGATTGAAATGATTGCGGTCCTTCAATAGGTACAATGGGAAATATTATGAACCCCTCAAATCTCTTTTTTTGCAGGTCACATGATATCTGATTATGGTCAGATTTCAAAACTACATAGGTATAAACAGAGTGTTTTTAGAAACGTGTTTTAACTTTGTAGCTTCCTGCAGACCTCCTCATTCTGCATATTGAGACTTAGTTAAACTTACCTTCACAGTAATAGGAATAAAAAATGGTATACATTTTTTCAGATTTTCATTCCAATCTAAATTCATATAAATGGCTTATTTTAAAATTTGGATCTGTTAAAGAAAAGGAAAAAAAAATTATAACATGTAATAATACATTTTTTACAACACAGCATAATTTCCACAAAGTAATTTGTTTGCCTTTTTTGCTGTTCTCAGAATATATTAAATTTCACTAAACATTGTGATTTCAATCGTACTTAACAGCGGGCAAAAAAAAAACAATCACAAAGATTGTTATAAAAAACAACATGCTATACTCAACAAAATACCACAAGATACAAATCACAGATATATAAAATGCTTACAGCTAACAAAATGTTATAAGTTTAACTTACAAAAACTGTAAATGTTGTCGCTTTAAAATATTCACCGAATCTAAGGATGAATTTTTGGAGGACGCACCACGCCACAACGTTTTCCTTCAGTGGTGTGGACATTTTTTACTGTTCCCGAGGGGCAAACAAAGACCAATGCCACCTTGGTCACGTGCAAGATTTGCAAAAGAGTTCTGTTGCAAGGGGATCCTAACAAGAAATACTCGTACGGCACGGCAAGTATGATGAAACACCGAAGGACCCTTCATCCAAACAATCTTGCACGAGAAAAATGCAAACAGATGAGAAACACTCCTGTTCTGTATCTGTAAAAAAGAATCACAAATAAATGTATATTAATAACTTTCAAATTTATACTATTCCATTACTGTACAAACACATTTTATATAAAAACTGACTAAGAAACTATAGCCCTGAATCACAAGTGTGACGATCGTTAAAACACTAGATGCATAGTGCATACTACTTTGAAGCAGTTCATGCCCTACAGCCTACCTCACTAAAAGACTACATGCTAACTGACTGAATGATTACAGTACTATAAGGAGACACACTGGGTGAGTAACAGGGTGTTTGCTAGAAGTGTATGAATACTGACTGGGGAATTGAAGGTGTACAAGACAACTGTGTAGGTGGTTAGAGGCCTGCATGCATAGTGGATAGGCGTTTGAAGCAGACTATGTCATAAGGCCTGGCTCACTGCATGAATACTTGGGTACTGACTGAATGATTAGAGTACAGCAAGGAGAGTGCCTGGGTGAATTTATAAGTGTTTGGGTTTTGGCGCAGTGAATGGATTAGTACATGGTGCTGAATGGGTCACTAGAGGAGTGTGAGTGGAGTGACAGGGTGTTTGCGGGAACTGTATGAATACTGACTGGGGTATTGAAGGTGTGAAAGACAAGTGTGTAGATGGATAAAAAACTGCATGCATACTACATAGACATTTGAAGCAATCTATGTGGTAATGTATGGTTCCCAACATGAGTGCTTGGAAACTGACTAAATCATCAGACTACTGCTAGGTTAGTGCCTGGGTAAAACTTTTAAATTTTCAGTTCTGGCACAGTGAAGAGAATAGTACATGGTACTGCACTTTAGTGTCAAACCCTGACTGATTTTATCAATGCATAAGCAAAGAATAGCTTCTAAAGCTACTAAAACTTGACAACATGACCGATTTTAAAACAGTTATCTGTCAGCAAATACACTATGTTACCAAATGCTTCTCTCACAATCCTTAGCCAAATGTACACAGACTCGCAGTGTGATTTTAGACAAGCAACACTATCCCTAGCAGTTTACCAAAACTCATTCACTAGTCTAGAAGAGGTAATGGTACTGCACACAATCTACATATTTAAGTACAGCACATAAGTGTCAAAGCATGACTCATTTAATCAACGCAGAAGCAAAGACTTGCTTCTAATGCTACTAAAACTTGACAACATGATAGGTTTTAAAAGAGTTATCTGCCAAAAAATTCACAATGTTACCAAATGCTTCTCTCACAGTGGTTCCCAAATGCACACAGACTCACAGTCTGATTATAGACAACAACCACTATACCTAGGAGTTTACCAAAAATCCTTCACTACTGTGGAACTGATAAGGGAACTGCACACAATCTACATATTTCAGGACTGCACTATTGTGTCAAAGCCTGACTCATTTAATCAAAGCATAAGCAACAACTGGCTTCTAATTCTACTAAAACTTGACAACATGACAGGTTTTAAAACAATTATCTGTCAGCAAATACACAACGTTACCAAATGCTTCTCTCACAGTGGTTCCCAAATGCACACAGACTCACAGTGTGATTCTAGACAAGCAACACTATCCCTAGCACCTTACCAAAACTCATTCACTACTGTGGAAGGGGTAAGGGGACTACACATAATCAACATATTTCAGTACTGCACTTTACTGTCAAAGCATGAATCATTTTATCAGTCCATAACCAAAGACTGGCTTCTAATGCTACTAAAACTTGACAACATGACAGGTTTTAAAAGAGTTATCTGTCAGCAAATACACAATGTTACCAAATGCTTCTCTCACAGTGGTTCCCAAATGCACACATACTCACTGTGTGATGATTCTGAACAAACAACACTATCCCTTGCACTATACCAAAACACATTTCTTCATCTAGGAGTACTACATTTTAATATAGAAACATAACTAATTTCACAAATTCATAAACAATGACTGGTTTCTAATTCTACCAAAATATAAAAACAGCACAGTTATCTGTCTGCAAACACATGAAAAGCACAAATGCTTATCACAGATTGGTTTCTACATGCACACACACTGTCAATAAGATTGTAGAGAAAAAAAGTACTCCCTAAACTTTAACAGGAGAAATACATTAGTCTGATTAAAATCAAATTAGTCTACATACATCCCCTCACAATTAAATAACTCACCGTTCAAGTTGTTTTGTTGATTAAGAAGTATATCAGTCACACACCAGATTTTCTTTTACAGAATCTCTGCACTGTGCACCTCTCACCAAAAACAAAGAATGGAAAAGTTTCCCTTTCATTTTCCACACATATACATGTATAAATCAAATCACAATCCTTCACACATAAATTCAAAAGCAAACACACATTTCTATTGGTTAAACATTTCAACCCTTTCCAACTGAAATACATTTCAACCCTTCCCCCAATCTGCCTTCTGCCTGTTACCATAGAAACAGGTAATGGAACACTGCACTGAGCACACAGGTCACAAGTTCAGCACACAAAGTTGCTAAACAAGACAGCAAGTGTGCTTGACTTTTTAACATATCAGCTTATCATATATAATGTTCCTTACAATCTGTTTTTGTTAACCAATAAGACTCATACCTTTAAAAAACATAAATATACACCCTACCTTTCAGTGTATAAAGTAGTCATACAACCAATGATTTCTTGTCTTTTTTTTAAAAAAAATTCCGTGGATCCGCGCACCCAACGCGAGAGAATCCGTGCACCCAACGCGATAGGATGCGCGCACCGTGCGCGCATTCACCGTTTAAAAAACAAAAAAGGGGGCCCCAGGGGGCCCTTCTGTGACCCCCTAAGCACCTCTAGAGGGTCAGAGTATTTCCACTCTGCCCCCTTTATATGTTTTACACACTTATTCCCCTTGCTTCTTCAGCCTCGCTTTAGCATTCAGCGCGCAATCAGGAGGGTGCGCGCTCGATTCAGGGAGGGTGCGCTTACGGTGCGGGTAGGGTCCGCGGATCCTCCCCGGCCATAGATATATATGTACTTTTAACTCTAATTTTCTCAGGAAGTACTGAACGGATTTACACCATTTAAGCAAAAGGCACGAGGCTGAACTGAGGACTACCTCTTTGCCAAATTTGGTGTCATTCCGTTCAGCGGTTCGGGCTGTAGCTGCGACAACAGATCCTATGGGAAATTGCATGGGGAAAATGCGTTTTGGGACCCCCCTTTTTTCTCGGCCCCCGCTTGACGAATCACCACGAAACTTTCAGGGTAGGAGCGGAGCGGAGCTGGCCAAACGTTTGGAAAATTTCGCGAGGATTTATTAACCGGCGCCAGACTTATTGGGAATAGAATGATGCGGATTTCCTATGGAAAATAGGTTCTAACTATAACTATCTACTGGCGACCGCCAGTAAATAATATATATATACAAACATGTACTGAGATTCAATAAACAACGACTGCTTCTTATATCTTTGCTCAAGACTTCTTTATTTTATTCTTTGAGTCTTTCTTTCAATACAGCAATTCAGCCTCCAAAATTGAGATTAGCCGCAAACAGCCAGCCAACACGTGTTTCGCACCAAAACGCGCTTCTTCAGGGCTCATAGGTCAATGTCTTCTAATTTCATACGTCTTTGTTATTCTTTATTAGTATTCCCATCTCACAGGGTAGCATATTAGTAAGGTCTTATAAGTTATTAATAGATTGTATCGCCTATTTTCGTTTTCAATTCTTTTAGTTCTTCTATTTAGTATCCAATCAGTGTTTAGTTCCCCATTGATAAGGGTTGTAACTCTCCTGTCAGCCTCGTCCTTCCTGTCTGAAACAAAAGCAGCACTCCTATTTATATATATAGTCCCTCCAAACTGAGAGACTGAAATACCCAGCCAATCGGGCCGGGATTCATATGCGGACGTCTCTCATGAGTACACATGCGTCAAAATTTCCTTTTCTTGTTCAATCGAGGGGATGTAATAAAGATTTTGATAGAAAAACAGACATTTGAGGTGAGCAGATCTAGAGTGTCGCTGGTTTTGAGAGTGCTCCATACAGGAGCTGCTTTCCACCTAAACTTGAGAACTACCCAGAGTTCTCTGCTTCTTTTTTGCATAATTTATTCGTCACTCTATGCCTGAAAGGGTATTTCTTTGACTTATACTGGGTGCTCCCTTGTGTCTGGACAAAGCTATACCTCTCTGAAGAGCTCTAATTAGAGCGATACACTGTGTCAGGGGTTGCTTTTACTCATTTCAGGTTGGCTTGATTGGTATTTTACCAACTCAAAGCTGTAATACTGTGCCTGGAGTGGTATTTGGCTTTTGTCATTTTACAGCTCGGCAAGGACAGCACTGTGCTAGTCCTATGCTTAAAGACTTTGCTGTACAAATGGCAAAAGACTTTGTCCTTTTCTATCTCGGCGTGGATGGCACTGTGCTAATCCTATGCTTAAAGATTTTGATAGAAAAACAGACATTTGAGGTGAGCAGATCTAGAGTGTCGCTGGTGTTGAGAGTGCTCCATACAGGAGCTGCTTTCCACCTAAACTTGAGAACTACCCAGAGTTCTCTGCTTCTTTTTTGCATAATTTATTCGTCACTCTATGCCTGAAAGGGTATTTCTTTGACTTATACTGGGTGCTCCCTTGTGTCTGGACAAAGCTATACCTCTCTGAAGAGCTCTAATTAGAGCGAAACACTGTGTCAGGGGTTGCTTTTACTCATTTCAGGTAGGCTTGATTGGTATTTTACCAACTCAAAGCTGTAATACTGTGCCTGGAGTGGTAATTGGCTTTTGTCATTTTACAGCTCGGCAAGGACAGCACTGTGCTAGTCCTATGCTTAAAGACTTTGCTGTACAAATGGCAAAATACTTTGTCCTTTTCTATCTCGGCGTGGATGGCACTGTGCTAATCCTATGCTTAAAGATTTTGATAGAAAAACAGACATTTGAGGTGAGCAGATCTAGAGTGTCGCTGGTGTTGAAAGTGCTCCATACAGGAGCTGCTTTCCACCTAAACTTGAGAACTACCCAGAGTTCTCTGCTTCTTTTTTGCATAATTTATTCGTCACTCTATGCCTGAAAGGGTATTTCTTTGACTTATACTGGGTGCTCCCTTGTGTCTGGACAAAGCTATACCTCTCTGAAGAGCTCTAATTAGAGCGAAACACTGTGTCAGGGGTTGCTTTTACTCATTTCAGGTTGGCTTGATTGGTATTTTACCAACTCAAAGCTGTAATACTGTGCCTGGAGTGGTAATTGGCTTTTGTCATTTTACAGCTCGGCAAGGACAGCACTGTGCTAGTCCTATGCTTAAAGACTTTGCTGTACAAATGGCAAAAGACTTTGTCCTTTTCTATCTCGGCGTGGATGGCACTGTGCTAATCCTATGCTTAAAGATTTTGATAGAAAAACAGACATTTGAGGTGAGCAGATCTAGAGTGTCGCTGGTGTTGAGAGTGCTCCATACAGGAGCTGCTTTCCACCTAAACTTGAGAACTCCCCAGAGTTCTCTGCTTCTTTTTTGCATAATTTATTCGTCACTCTATGCCTGAAAGGGTATTTCTTTGACTTATACTGGGTGCTCCCTTGTGTCTGGACAAAGCTATACCTCTCTGAAGAGCTCTAATTAGAGCGAAACACTGTGTCAGGGGTTGCTTTTACTCATTTCAGGTTGGCTTGATTGGTATTTTACCAACTCAAAGCTGTAATACTGTGCCTGGAGTGGTAATTGGCTTTTGTCATTTTACAGCTCGGCAAGGACAGCACTGTGCTAGTCCTATGCTTAAAGACTTTGCTGTACAAATGGCAAAAGACTTTGTCCTTTTCTATCTCGGCGTGGATGGCACTGTGCTAATCCTATGCTTAAAGATTTTGATAGAAAAACAGACATTTGAGGTGAGCAGATCTAGAGTGTCGCTGGTGTTGAGAGTGCTCCATACAGGAGCTGCTTTCCACCTAAACTTGAGAACTACCCAGAGTTCTCTGCTTCTTTTTTGCATAATTTATTCGTCACTCTATGCCTGAAAGGGTATTTCTTTGACTTATACTGGGTGCGCCCTTGTGTCTGGACAAAGCTATACCTCTCTGAAGAGCTCTAATTAGAGCGAAACACTGTGTCAGGGGTTGCTTTTACTCATTTCAGGTTGGCTTGATTGGTATTTTACCAACTCAAAGCTGTAATACTGTGCCTGGAGTGGTAATTGGCTTTTGTCATTTTACAGCTCGGCAAGGACAGCACTGTGCTAGTCCTATGCTTAAAGACTTTGCTGTACAAATGGCAAAAGACTTTGTCCTTTTTTATCTCGGCGTGGATGGCACTGTGCTAATCCTATGCTTAAAGATTTTGATAGAAAAACAGACATTTGAGGTGAGCAGATCTAGAGTGTCGCTGGTGTTGAGAGTGCTCCATACAGGAGCTGCTTTCCACCTAAACTTGAGAACTACCCAGAGTTCTCTGCTTCTTTTTTGCATAATTTATTCGTCACTCTATGCCTGAAAGGGTATTTCTTTGACTTATACTGGGTGCTCCCTTGTGTCTGGACAAAGCTATACCTCTCTGAAGAGCTCTAATTAGAGCGAAACACTGTGTCAGGGGTTGCTTTTACTCATTTCAGGTTGGCTTGATTGGTATTTTACCAACTCAAAGCTGTAATACTGTGCCTGGAGTGGTAATTGGCTTTTGTCATTTTACAGCTCGGCAAGGACAGCACTGTGCTAGTCCTATGCTTAAAGACTTTGCTGTACAAATGGCAAAAGACTTTGTCCTTTTCTATCTCGGCGTGGATGGCACTGTGCTAATCCTATGCTTAAAGATTTTGATAGAAAAACAGACATTTGAGGTGAGCAGATCTAGAGTGTCGCTGGTGTTGAGAGTGCTCCATACAGGAGCTGCTTTCCACCTAAACTTGAGAACTACCCAGAGTTCTCTGCTTCTTTTTTGCATAATTTATTCGTCACTCTATGCCTGAAAGGGTATTTCTTTGACTTATACTGGGTGCTCCCTTGTGTCTGGACAAAGCTATACCTCTCTGAAGAGCTCTAATTAGAGCGAAACACTGTGTCAGGGGTTGCTTTTACTCATTTCAGGTTGGCTTGATTGGTATTTTACCAACTCAAAGCTGTAATACTGTGCCTTGAGTGGTAATTGGCTTTTGTCATTTTACAGCTCGGCAAGGACAGCACTGTGCTAGTCCTATGCTTAAAGACTTTGCTGTACAAATGGCAAAAGACTTTGTCCTTTTCTATCTCGCCGTGGATGGCACTGTGCTAATCCTATGCTTAAAGATTTTGATAGAAAAACAGACATTTGAGGTGAGCAGATCTAGAATGTCGCTGGTGTTGAGAGTGCTCCATACAGGAGCTGCTTTCCACCTAAACTTGAGAACTCCCCAGAGTTCTCTGCTTCTTTTTTGCATAATTTATTCGTCACTCTATGCCTGAAAGGGTATTTCTTTGACTTATACTGGGTGCTCCCTTGTGTCTGGACAAAGCTATACCTCTCTGAAGAGCTCTAATTAGAGCGAAACACTGTGTCAGGGGTTGCTTTTACTCATTTCAGGTTGGCTTGATTGGTATTTTACCAACTCAAAGCTGTAATACTGTGCCTGGAGTGGTAATTGGCTTTTGTCATTTTACAGCTCGGCAAGGACAGCACTGTGCTAGTCCTATGCTTAAAGACTTTGCTGTACAAATGGCAAAAGACTTTGTCCTTTTCTATCTCGGCGTGGATGGCACTGTGCTAATCCTATGCTTAAAGATTTTGATAGAAAAACAGACATTTGAGGTGAGCAGATCTAGAGTGTCGCTGGTGTTGAGAGTGCTCCATACAGGAGCTGCTTTCCACCTAAACTTGAGAACTACCCAGAGTTCTCTGCTTCTTTTTTGCATAATTTATTCGTCACTCTATGCCTGAAAGGGTATTTCTTTGACTTATACTGGGTGCGCCCTTGTGTCTGGACAAAGCTATACCTCTCTGAAGAGCTCTAATTAGAGCGAAACACTGTGTCAGGGGTTGCTTTTACTCATTTCAGGTTGGCTTGATTGGTATTTTACCAACTCAAAGCTGTAATACTGTGCCTGGAGTGGTAATTGGCTTTTGTCATTTTACAGCTCGGCAAGGACAGCACTGTGCTAGTCCTATGCTTAAAGACTTTGCTGTACAAATGGCAAAAGACTTTGTCCTTTTTTATCTCGGCGTGGATGGCACTGTGCTAATCCTATGCTTAAAGATTTTGATAGAAAAACAGACATTTGAGGTGAGCAGATCTAGAGTGTCGCTGGTGTTGAGAGTGCTCCATACAGGAGCTGCTTTCCACCTAAACTTGAGAACTACCCAGAGTTCTCTGCTTCTTTTTTGCATAATTTATTCGTCACTCTATGCCTGAAAGGGTATTTCTTTGACTTATACTGGGTGCTCCCTTGTGTCTGGACAAAGCTATACCTCTCTGAAGAGCTCTAATTAGAGCGAAACACTGTGTCAGGGGTTGCTTTTACTCATTTCAGGTTGGCTTGATTGGTATTTTACCAACTCAAAGCTGTAATACTGTGCCTGGAGTGGTAATTGGCTTTTGTCATTTTACAGCTCGGCAAGGACAGCACTGTGCTAGTCCTATGCTTAAAGACTTTGCTGTACAAATGGCAAAAGACTTTGTCCTTTTCTATCTCGGCGTGGATGGCACTGTGCTAATCCTATGCTTAAAGATTTTGATAGAAAAACAGACATTTGAGGTGAGCAGATCTAGAGTGTCGCTGGTGTTGAGAGTGCTCCATACAGGAGCTGCTTTCCACCTAAACTTGAGAACTACCCAGAGTTCTCTGCTTCTTTTTTGCATAATTTATTCGTCACTCTATGCCTGAAAGGGTATTTCTTTGACTTATACTGGGTGCTCCCTTGTGTCTGGACAAAGCTATACCTCTCTGAAGAGCTCTAATTAGAGCGAAACACTGTGTCAGGGGTTGCTTTTACTCATTTCAGGTTGGCTTGATTGGTATTTTACCAACTCAAAGCTGTAATACTGTGCCTGGAGTGGTAATTGGCTTTTGTCATTTTACAGCTCGGCAAGGACAGCACTGTGCTAGTCCTATGCTTAAAGACTTTGCTGTACAAATGGCAAAAGACTTTGTCCTTTTCTATCTCGGCGTGGATGGCACTGTGCTAATCCTATGCTTAAAGATTTTGATAGAAAAACAGACATTTGAGGTGAGCAGATCTAGAGTGTCGCTGGTGTTGAGAGTGCTCCATACAGGAGCTGCTTTCCACCTAAACTTGAGAACTACCCAGAGTTCTCTGCTTCTTTTTTGCATAATTTATTCGTCACTCTATGCCTGAAAGGGTATTTCTTTGACTTATACTGGGTACTCCCTTGTGTCTGGACAAAGCTATACCTCTCTGAAGAGCTCTAATTAGAGCGAAACACTGTGTCAGGGGTTGCTTTTACTCATTTCAGTTTGGCTTGATTGGTATTTTACCAACTCAAAGCTGTAATACTGTGCCTGGAGTGGTAATTGGCTTTTGTCATTTTACAGCTCGGCAAGGACAGCACTGTGCTAGTCCTATGCTTAAAGACTTTGCTGTACAAATGGCAAAAGACTTTGTCCTTTTCTATCTCGGCGTGGATGGCACTGTGCTAATCCTATGCTTAAAGATTTTGATAGAAAAACAGACATTTGAGGTGAGCAGATCTAGAGTGTCGCTGGTGTTGAGAGTGCTCCATACAGGAGCTGCTTTCCACCTAAACTTGAGAACTACCCAGAGTTCTCTGCTTCTTTTTTGCATAATTTATTCGTCACTCTATGCCTGAAAGGGTATTTCTTTGACTTATACTGGGTGCTCCCTTGTGTCTGGACAAAGCTATACCTCTCTGAAGAGCTCTAATTAGAGCGAAACACTGTGTCAGGGGTTGCTTTTACTCATTTCAGGTTGGCTTGATTGGTATTTTACCAACTCAAAGCTGTAATACTGTGCCTGGAGTGGTAATTGGCTTTTGTCATTTTACAGCTCGGCAAGGACAGCACTGTGCTAGTCCTATGCTTAAAGACTTTGCTGTACAAATGGCAAAAGACTTTGTCCTTTTCTATCTCGGCGTGGATGGCACTGTGCTAATCCTATGCTTAAAGATTTTGATAGAAAAACAGACATTTGAGGTGAGCAGATCTAGAGTGTCGCTGGTGTTGAGAGTGCTCCATACAGGAGCTGCTTTCCACCTAAACTTGAGAACTACCCAGAGTTCTCTGCTTCTTTTTTGCATAATTTATTCGTCACTCTATGCCTGAAAGGGTATTTCTTTGACTTATACTGGGTGCTCCCTTGTGTCTGGACAAAGCTATACCTCTCTGAAGAGCTCTAATTAGAGCGAAACACTGTGTCAGGGGTTGCTTTTACTCATTTCAGGTTGGCTTGATTGGTATTTTACCAACTCAAAGCTGTAATACTGTGCCTTGAGTGGTAATTGGCTTTTGTCATTTTACAGCTCGGCAAGGACAGCACTGTGCTAGTCCTATGCTTAAAGACTTTGCTGTACAAATGGCAAAAGACTTTGTCCTTTTCTATCTCGCCGTGGATGGCACTGTGCTAATCCTATGCTTAAAGATTTTGATAGAAAAACAGACATTTGAGGTGAGCAGATCTAGAATGTCGCTGGTGTTGAGAGTGCTCCATACAGGAGCTGCTTTCCACCTAAACTTGAGAACTCCCCAGAGTTCTCTGCTTCTTTTTTGCATAATTTATTCGTCACTCTATGCCTGAAAGGGTATTTCTTTGACTTATACTGGGTGCTCCCTTGTGTCTGGACAAAGCTATACCTCTCTGAAGAGCTCTAATTAGAGCGAAACACTGTGTCAGGGGTTGCTTTTACTCATTTCAGGTTGGCTTGATTGGTATTTTACCAACTCAAAGCTGTAATACTGTGCCTGGAGTGGTAATTGGCTTTTGTCATTTTACAGCTCGGCAAGGACAGCACTGTGCTAGTCCTATGCTTAAAGACTTTGCTGTACAAATGGCAAAAGACTTTGTCCTTTTCTATCTCGGCGTGGATGGCACTGTGCTAATCCTATGCTTAAAGATTTTGATAGAAAAACAGACATTTGAGGTGAGCAGATCTAGAGTGTCGCTGGTGTTGAGAGTGCTCCATACAGGAGCTGCTTTCCACCTAAACTTGAGAACTACCCAGAGTTCTCTGCTTCTTTTTTGCATAATTTATTCGTCACTCTATGCCTGAAAGGGTATTTCTTTGACTTATACTGGGTGCGCCCTTGTGTCTGGACAAAGCTATACCTCTCTGAAGAGCTCTAATTAGAGCGAAACACTGTGTCAGGGGTTGCTTTTACTCATTTCAGGTTGGCTTGATTGGTATTTTACCAACTCAAAGCTGTAATACTGTGCCTGGAGTGGTAATTGGCTTTTGTCATTTTACAGCTCGGCAAGGACAGCACTGTGCTAGTCCTATGCTTAAAGACTTTGCTGTACAAATGGCAAAAGACTTTGTCCTTTTTTATCTCGGCGTGGATGGCACTGTGCTAATCCTATGCTTAAAGATTTTGATAGAAAAACAGACATTTGAGGTGAGCAGATCTAGAGTGTCGCTGGTGTTGAGAGTGCTCCATACAGGAGCTGCTTTCCACCTAAACTTGAGAACTACCCAGAGTTCTCTGCTTCTTTTTTGCATAATTTATTCGTCACTCTATGCCTGAAAGGGTATTTCTTTGACTTATACTGGGTGCTCCCTTGTGTCTGGACAAAGCTATACCTCTCTGAAGAGCTCTAATTAGAGCGAAACACTGTGTCAGGGGTTGCTTTTACTCATTTCAGGTTGGCTTGATTGGTATTTTACCAACTCAAAGCTGTAATACTGTGCCTGGAGTGGTAATTGGCTTTTGTCATTTTACAGCTCGGCAAGGACAGCACTGTGCTAGTCCTATGCTTAAAGACTTTGCTGTACAAATGGCAAAAGACTTTGTCCTTTTCTATCTCGGCGTGGATGGCACTGTGCTAATCCTATGCTTAAAGATTTTGATAGAAAAACAGACATTTGAGGTGAGCAGATCTAGAGTGTCGCTGGTGTTGAGAGTGCTCCATACAGGAGCTGCTTTCCACCTAAACTTGAGAACTACCCAGAGTTCTCTGCTTCTTTTTTGCATAATTTATTCGTCACTCTATGCCTGAAAGGGTATTTCTTTGACTTATACTGGGTGCTCCCTTGTGTCTGGACAAAGCTATACCTCTCTGAAGAGCTCTAATTAGAGCGAAACACTGTGTCAGGGGTTGCTTTTACTCATTTCAGGTTGGCTTGATTGGTATTTTACCAACTCAAAGCTGTAATACTGTGCCTGGAGTGGTAATTGGCTTTTGTCATTTTACAGCTCGGCAAGGACAGCACTGTGCTAGTCCTATGCTTAAAGACTTTGCTGTACAAATGGCAAAAGACTTTGTCCTTTTCTATCTCGGCGTGGATGGCACTGTGCTAATCCTATGCTTAAAGATTTTGATAGAAAAACAGACATTTGAGGTGAGCAGATCTAGAGTGTCGCTGGTGTTGAGAGTGCTCCATACAGGAGCTGCTTTCCACCTAAACTTGAGAACTACCCAGAGTTCTCTGCTTCTTTTTTGCATAATTTATTCGTCACTCTATGCCTGAAAGGGTATTTCTTTGACTTATACTGGGTACTCCCTTGTGTCTGGACAAAGCTATACCTCTCTGAAGAGCTCTAATTAGAGCGAAACACTGTGTCAGGGGTTGCTTTTACTCATTTCAGTTTGGCTTGATTGGTATTTTACCAACTCAAAGCTGTAATACTGTGCCTGGAGTGGTAATTGGCTTTTGTCATTTTACAGCTCGGCAAGGACAGCACTGTGCTAGTCCTATGCTTAAAGACTTTGCTGTACAAATGGCAAAAGACTTTGTCCTTTTCTATCTCGGCGTGGATGGCACTGTGCTAATCCTATGCTTAAAGATTTTGATAGAAAAACAGACATTTGAGGTGAGCAGATCTAGAGTGTCGCTGGTGTTGAGAGTGCTCCATACAGGAGCTGCTTTCCACCTAAACTTGAGAACTACCCAGAGTTCTCTGCTTCTTTTTTGCATAATTTATTCGTCACTCTATGCCTGAAAGGGTATTTCTTTGACTTATACTGGGTGCTCCCTTGTGTCTGGACAAAGCTATACCTCTCTGAAGAGCTCTAATTAGAGCGAAACACTGTGTCAGGGGTTGCTTTTACTCATTTCAGTTTGGCTTGATTGGTATTTTACCAACTCAAAGCTGTAATACTGTGCCTGGAGTGGTAATTGGCTTTTGTCATTTTACAGCTCGGCAAGGACAGCACTGTGCTAGTTCTATGCTTAAAGACTTTGCTGTACAAATGGCAAAAGACTTTGTCCTTTTCTATCTCGGCGTGGATGGCACTGTGCTAATCCTATGCTTAAAGATTTTGATAGAAAAACAGACATTTGAGGTGAGCAGATCTAGAGTGTCGCTGGTGTTGAGAGTGCTCCATAGAGGAGCTGCTTTCCACCTAAACTTGAGAACTACCCAGAGTTCTCTGCTTCTTTTTTGCATAATTTATTCGTCACTCTATGCCTGAAAGGGTATTTCTTTGACTTATACTGGGTGCTCCCTTGTGTCTGGATAAAGCTATACCTCTCTGAAGAGCTCTAATTAGAGCGAAACACTGTGTCAGGGGTTGCTTTTACTCATTTCAGGTTGGCTTGATTGGTATTTTACCAACTCAAAGCTGTAATACTGTGCCTGGAGTGGTAATTGGCTTTTGTCATTTTACAGCTCGGCAAGGACAGCACTGTGCTAGTCCTATGCTTAAAGACTTTGCTGTACAAATGGCAAAAGACTTTGTCCTTTTCTATCTCGGCGTGGATGGCACTGTGCTAATCCTATGCTTAAAGATTTTGATAGAAAAACAGACATTTGAGGTGAGCAGATCTAGAGTGTCGCTGGTGTTGAGAGTGCTCCATACAGGAGCTGCTTTCCACCTAAACTTGAGCACTACCCAGAGTTCTCTGCTTCTTTTTTGCATAATTTATTCGTCACTCTATGCCTGAAAGGGTATTTCTTTGACTTATACTGGGTGCTCCCTTGTGTCTGGACAAAGCTATACCTCTCTGAAGAGCTCTAATTAGAGCGAAACACTGTGTCAGGGGTTGCTTTTACTCATTTCAGGTTGGCCTGATTGGTATTTTACCAACTCAAAGCTGTAATACTGTGCCTGGAGTGGTAATTGGCTTTTGTCATTTTAGAGCTCGGCAAGGACAGCACTGTGCTAGTCCTATGCTTAAAGACTTTGCTGTACAAATGGCAAAAGACTTTGTCCTTTTCTATCTTGGCGTGGATGGCACTGTGCTAATCCTATGCTTAAAGATTTTGATAGAAAAAGAGACATTTGAGGTGAGCAGATCTAGAGTGTCGCTGGTGTTGAGAGTGCTCCATACAGGAGCTGCTTTCCACCTAAACTTGAGAACTACCCAGAGTTCTCTGCTTCTTTTTTGCATAATTTATTTGTCACTCTATGCCTGAAAGGGTATTTCTTTGACTTATACTGGGTGCTCCCTTGTGTCTGGACAAAGCTATACCTCTCTGAAGAGCTCTAATTAGAGCGAAACACTGTGTCAGGGGTTGCTTTTACTCATTTCAGGTTGGCTTGATTGGTATTTTACCAACTCAAAGCTGTAATACTGTGCCTGGAGTGGTAATTGGCTTTTGTCATTTTACAGCTCGGCAAGGACAGCACTGTGCTAGTCCTATGCTTAAAGACTTTGCTGTACAAATGGCAAAAGACTTTGTCCTTTTCTATCTCGGCGTGGATGGCACTGTGCTAATCCTATGCTTAAAGATTTTGATAGAAAAACAGACATTTGAGGTGAGCAGATCTAGAGTGTCGCTGGTGTTGAGAGTGCTCCATACAGGAGCTGCTTTCCACCTAAACTTGAGAACTACCCAGAGTTCTCTGCTTCTTTTTTGCATAATTTATTCGTCACTCTATGCCTGAAAGGGTATTTCTTTGACTTATACTGGGTGCGCCCTTGTGTCTGGACAAAGCTATACCTCTCTGAAGAGCTCTAATTAGAGCGAAACACTGTGTCAGGGGTTGCTCTTACTCATTTCAGGTTGGCTTGATTGGTATTTTACCAACTCAAAGCTGTAATACTGTGCCTGGAGTGGTAATTGGCTTTTGTCATTTTACAGCTCGGCAAGGACAGCACTGTGCTAGTCCTATGCTTAAAGACTTTGCTGTACAAATGGCAAAAGACTTTGTCCTTTTCTATCTCGGCGTGGATGGCACTGTGCTAATCCTATGCTTAAAGATTTTGATAGAAAAACAGACATTTGAGGTGAGCAGATCTAGAGTGTCGCTGGTGTTGAGAGTGCTCCATACAGGAGCTGCTTTCCACCTAAACTTGAGAACTACCCAGAGTTCTCTGCTTCTTTTTTGCATAATTTATTCGTCACTCTATGCCTGAAAGGGTATTTCTTTGACTTATACTGGGTGCTCCCTTGTGTCTGGACAAAGCTATACCTCTCTGAAGAGCTCTAATTAGAGCGAAACACTGTGTCAGGGGTTGCTTTTACTCATTTCAGGTTGGCTTGATTGGTATTTTACCAACTCAAAGCTGTAATACTGTGCCTTGAGTGGTAATTGGCTTTTGTCATTTTACAGCTCGGCAAGGACAGCACTGTGCTAGTCCTATGCTTAAAGACTTTGCTGTACAAATGGCAAAAGACTTTGTCCTTTTCTATCTCGCCGTGGATGGCACTGTGCTAATCCTATGCTTAAAGATTTTGATAGAAAAACAGACATTTGAGGTGAGCAGATCTAGAATGTCGCTGGTGTTGAGAGTGCTCCATACAGGAGCTGCTTTCCACCTAAACTTGAGAACTCCCCAGAGTTCTCTGCTTCTTTTTTGCATAATTTATTCGTCACTCTATGCCTGAAAGGGTATTTCTTTGACTTATACTGGGTGCTCCCTTGTGTCTGGACAAAGCTATACCTCTCTGAAGAGCTCTAATTAGAGCGAAACACTGTGTCAGGGGTTGCTTTTACTCATTTCAGGTTGGCTTGATTGGTATTTTACCAACTCAAAGCTGTAATACTGTGCCTGGAGTGGTAATTGGCTTTTGTCATTTTACAGCTCGGCAAGGACAGCACTGTGCTAGTCCTATGCTTAAAGACTTTGCTGTACACATGGCAAAAGACTTTGTCCTTTTCTATCTCGGCGTGGATGGCACTGTGCTAATCCTATGCTTAAAGATTTTGATAGAAAAACAGACATTTGAGGTGAGCAGATCTAGAGTGTCGCTGGTGTTGAGAGTGCTCCATACAGGAGCTGCTTTCCACCTAAACTTGAGAACTACCCAGAGTTCTCTGCTTCTTTTTTGCATAATTTATTCGTCACTCTATGCCTGAAAGGGTATTTCTTTGACTTATACTGGGTGCGCCCTTGTGTCTGGACAAAGCTATACCTCTCTGAAGAGCTCTAATTAGAGCGAAACACTGTGTCAGGGGTTGCTTTTACTCATTTCAGGTTGGCTTGATTGGTATTTTACCAACTCAAAGCTGTAATACTGTGCCTGGAGTGGTAATTGGCTTTTGTCATTTTACAGCTCGGCAAGGACAGCACTGTGCTAGTCCTATGCTTAAAGACTTTGCTGTACAAATGGCAAAAGACTTTGTCCTTTTTTATCTCGGCGTGGATGGCACTGTGCTAATCCTATGCTTAAAGATTTTGATAGAAAAACAGACATTTGAGGTGAGCAGATCTAGAGTGTCGCTGGTGTTGAGAGTGCTCCATACAGGAGCTGCTTTCCACCTAAACTTGAGAACTACCCAGAGTTCTCTGCTTCTTTTTTGCATAATTTATTCGTCACTCTATGCCTGAAAGGGTATTTCTTTGACTTATACTGGGTGCTCCCTTGTGTCTGGACAAAGCTATACCTCTCTGAAGAGCTCTAATTAGAGCGAAACACTGTGTCAGGGGTTGCTTTTACTCATTTCAGGTTGGCTTGATTGGTATTTTACCAACTCAAAGCTGTAATACTGTGCCTGGAGTGGTAATTGGCTTTTGTCATTTTACAGCTCGGCAAGGACAGCACTGTGCTAGTCCTATGCTTAAAGACTTTGCTGTACAAATGGCAAAAGACTTTGTCCTTTTCTATCTCGGCGTGGATGGCACTGTGCTAATCCTATGCTTAAAGATTTTGATAGAAAAACAGACATTTGAGGTGAGCAGATCTAGAGTGTCGCTGGTGTTGAGAGTGCTCCATACAGGAGCTGCTTTCCACCTAAACTTGAGAACTACCCAGAGTTCTCTGCTTCTTTTTTGCATAATTTATTCGTCACTCTATGCCTGAAAGGGTATTTCTTTGACTTATACTGGGTGCTCCCTTGTGTCTGGACAAAGCTATACCTCTCTGAAGAGCTCTAATTAGAGCGAAACACTGTGTCAGGGGTTGCTTTTACTCATTTCAGGTTGGCTTGATTGGTATTTTACCAACTCAAAGCTGTAATACTGTGCCTGGAGTGGTAATTGGCTTTTGTCATTTTACAGCTCGGCAAGGACAGCACTGTGCTAGTCCTATGCTTAAAGACTTTGCTGTACAAATGGCAAAAGACTTTGTCCTTTTCTATCTCGGCGTGGATGGCACTGTGCTAATCCTATGCTTAAAGATTTTGATAGAAAAACAGACATTTGAGGTGAGCAGATCTAGAGTGTCGCTGGTGTTGAGAGTGCTCCATACAGGAGCTGCTTTCCACCTAAACTTGAGAACTACCCAGAGTTCTCTGCTTCTTTTTTGCATAATTTATTCGTCACTCTATGCCTGAAAGGGTATTTCTTTGACTTATACTGGGTACTCCCTTGTGTCTGGACAAAGCTATACCTCTCTGAAGAGCTCTAATTAGAGCGAAACACTGTGTCAGGGGTTGCTTTTACTCATTTCAGTTTGGCTTGATTGGTATTTTACCAACTCAAAGCTGTAATACTGTGCCTGGAGTGGTAATTGGCTTTTGTCATTTTACAGCTCGGCAAGGACAGCACTGTGCTAGTCCTATGCTTAAAGACTTTGCTGTACAAATGGCAAAAGACTTTGTCCTTTTCTATCTCGGCGTGGATGGCACTGTGCTAATCCTATGCTTAAAGATTTTGATAGAAAAACAGACATTTGAGGTGAGCAGATCTAGAGTGTCGCTGGTGTTGAGAGTGCTCCATACAGGAGCTGCTTTCCACCTAAACTTGAGAACTACCCAGAGTTCTCTGCTTCTTTTTTGCATAATTTATTCGTCACTCTATGCCTGAAAGGGTATTTCTTTGACTTATACTGGGTGCTCCCTTGTGTCTGGACAAAGCTATACCTCTCTGAAGAGCTCTAATTAGAGCGAAACACTGTGTCAGGGGTTGCTTTTACTCATTTCAGTTTGGCTTGATTGGTATTTTACCAACTCAAAGCTGTAATACTGTGCCTGGAGTGGTAATTGGCTTTTGTCATTTTACAGCTCGGCAAGGACAGCACTGTGCTAGTTCTATGCTTAAAGACTTTGCTGTACAAATGGCAAAAGACTTTGTCCTTTTCTATCTCGGCGTGGATGGCACTGTGCTAATCCTATGCTTAAAGATTTTGATAGAAAAACAGACATTTGAGGTGAGCAGATCTAGAGTGTCGCTGGTGTTGAGAGTGCTCCATAGAGGAGCTGCTTTCCACCTAAACTTGAGAACTAGACAGAGTTCTCTGCTTCTTTTTTGCATAATTTATTCGTCACTCTATGCCTGAAAGGGTATTTCTTTGACTTATACTGGGTGCTCCCTTGTGTCTGGATAAAGCTATACCTCTCTGAAGAGCTCTAATTAGAGCGAAACACTGTGTCAGGGGTTGCTTTTACTCATTTCAGGTTGGCTTGATTGGTATTTTACCAACTCAAAGCTGTAATACTGTGCCTGGAGTGGTAATTGGCTTTTGTCATTTTACAGCTCGGCAAGGACAGCACTGTGCTAGTCCTATGCTTAAAGACTTTGCTGTACAAATGGCAAAAGACTTTGTCCTTTTCTATCTCGGCGTGGATGGCACTGTGCTAATCCTATGCTTAAAGATTTTGATAGAAAAACAGACATTTGAGGTGAGCAGATCTAGAGTGTCGCTGGTGTTGAGAGTGCTCCATACAGGAGCTGCTTTCCACCTAAACTTGAGCACTACCCAGAGTTCTCTGCTTCTTTTTTGCATAATTTATTCGTCACTCTATGCCTGAAAGGGTATTTCTTTGACTTATACTGGGTGCTCCCTTGTGTCTGGACAAAGCTATACCTCTCTGAAGAGCTCTAATTAGAGCGAAACACTGTGTCAGGGGTTGCTTTTACTCATTTCAGGTTGGCCTGATTGGTATTTTACCAACTCAAAGCTGTAATACTGTGCCTGGAGTGGTAATTGGCTTTTGTCATTTTAGAGCTCGGCAAGGACAGCACTGTGCTAGTCCTATGCTTAAAGACTTTGCTGTACAAATGGCAAAAGACTTTGTCCTTTTCTATCTTGGCGTGGATGGCACTGTGCTAATCCTATGCTTAAAGATTTTGATAGAAAAAGAGACATTTGAGGTGAGCAGATCTAGAGTGTCGCTGGTGTTGAGAGTGCTCCATACAGGAGCTGCTTTCCACCTAAACTTGAGAACTACCCAGAGTTCTCTGCTTCTTTTTTGCATAATTTATTTGTCACTCTATGCCTGAAAGGGTATTTCTTTGACTTATACTGGGTGCTCCCTTGTGTCTGGACAAAGCTATACCTCTCTGAAGAGCTCTAATTAGAGCGAAACACTGTGTCAGGGGTTGCTTTTACTCATTTCAGGTTGGCTTGATTGGTATTTTACCAACTCAAAGCTGTAATACTGTGCCTGGAGTGGTAATTGGCTTTTGTCATTTTACAGCTCGGCAAGGACAGCACTGTGCTAGTCCTATGCTTAAAGACTTTGCTGTACAAATGGCAAAAGACTTTGTCCTTTTCTATCTCGGCGTGGATGGCACTGTGCTAATCCTATGCTTAAAGATTTTGATAGAAAAACAGACATTTGAGGTGAGCAGATCTAGAGTGTCGCTGGTGTTGAGAGTGCTCCATACAGGAGCTGCTTTCCACCTAAACTTGAGAACTACCCAGAGTTCTCTGCTTCTTTTTTGCATAATTTATTCGTCACTCTATGCCTGAAAGGGTATTTCTTTGACTTATACTGGGTGCGCCCTTGTGTCTGGACAAAGCTATACCTCTCTGAAGAGCTCTAATTAGAGCGAAACACTGTGTCAGGGGTTGCTCTTACTCATTTCAGGTTGGCTTGATTGGTATTTTACCAACTCAAAGCTGTAATACTGTGCCTGGAGTGGTAATTGGCTTTTGTCATTTTACAGCTCGGCAAGGACAGCACTGTGCTAGTCCTATGCTTAAAGACTTTGCTGTACAAATGGCAAAAGACTTTGTCCTTTTCTATCTCGGCGTGGATGGCACTGTGCTAATCCTATGCTTAAAGATTTTGATAGAAAAACAGACATTTGAGGTGAGCAGATCTAGAGTGTCGCTGGTGTTGAGAGTGCTCCATACAGGAGCTGCTTTCCACCTAAACTTGAGAACTACCCAGAGTTCTCTGCTTCTTTTTTGCATAATTTATTCGTCACTCTATGCCTGAAAGGGTATTTCTTTGACTTATACTGGGTGCTCCCTTGTGTCTGGACAAAGCTATACCTCTCTGAAGAGCTCTAATTAGAGCGAAACACTGTGTCAGGGGTTGCTTTTACTCATTTCAGGTTGGCTTGATTGGTATTTTACCAACTCAAAGCTGTAATACTGTGCCTGGAGTGGTAATTGGCTTTTGTCATTTTACAGCTCGGCAAGGACAGCACTGTGCTAGTCCTATGCTTAAAGACTTTGCTGTACAAATGGCAAAAGACTTTGTCCTTTTCTATCTCGGCGTGGATGGCACTGTGCTAATCCTATGCTTAAAGATTTTGATAGAAAAACAGACATTTGAGGTGAGCAGATCTAGAGTGTCGCTGGTGTTGAGAGTGCTCCATACAGGAGCTGCTTTCCACCTAAACTTGAGAACTACCCAGAGTTCTCTGCTTCTTTTTTGCATAATTTATTCGTCACTCTATGCCTGAAAGGGTATTTCTTTGACTTATACTGGGTGCTCCCTTGTGTCTGGACAAAGCTATACCTCTCTGAAGAGCTCTAATTAGAGCGAAACACTGTGTCAGGGGTTGCTTTTACTCATTTCAGGTTGGCTTGATTGGTATTTTACCAACTCAAAGCTGTAATACTGTGCCTGGAGTGGTAATTGGCTTTTGTCATTTTACAGCTCGGCAAGGACAGCACTGTGCTAGTCCTATGCTTAAAGACTTTGCTGTACAAATGGCAAAAGACTTTGTCCTTTTCTATCTCGGCGTGGATGGCACTGTGCTAATCCTATGCTTAAAGATTTTGATAGAAAAACAGACATTTGAGGTGAGCAGATCTAGAGTGTCGCTGGTGTTGAGAGTGCTCCATACAGGAGCTGCTTTCCACCTAAACTTGAGAACTACCCAGAGTTCTCTGCTTCTTTTTTGCATAATTTATTCGTCACTCTATGCCTGAAACGGTATTTCTTTGACTTATACTGGGTGCTCCCTTGTGTCTGGACAAAGCTATACCTCTCTGAAGAGCTCTAATTAGAGCGAAACACTGTGTCAGGGGTTGCTTTTACTCATTTCAGGTTGGCTTGATTGGTATTTTACCAACTCAAAGCTGTAATACTGTGCCTGGAGTGGTAATTGGCTTTTGTCATTTTACAGCTCGGCAAGGACAGCACTGTGCTAGTCCTATGCTTAAAGACTTTGCTGTACAAATGGCAAAAGACTTTGTCCTTTTCTATCTCGGCGTGGATGGCACTGTGCTAATCCTATGCTTAAAGATTTTGATAGAAAAACAGACATTTGAGGTGAGCAGATCTAGAGTGTCGCTGGTGTTGAGAGTGCTCCATACAGGAGCTGCTTTCCACCTAAACTTGAGAACTACCCAGAGTTCTCTGCTTCTTTTTTGCATAATTTATTCGTCACTCTATGCCTGAAAGGGTATTTCTTTGACTTATACTGGGTGCTCCCTTGTGTCTGGACAAAGCTATACCTCTCTGAAGAGCTCTAATTAGAGCGAAACACTGTGTCAGGGGTTGCTTTTACTCATTTCAGGTTGGCTTGATTGGTATTTTACCAACTCAAAGCTGTAATACTGTGCCTGGAGTGGTAATTGGCTTTTGTCATTTTACAGCTCGGCAAGGACAGCACTGTGCTAGTCCTATGCTTAAAGACTTTGCTGTACAAATGGCAAAAGACTTTGTCCTTTTCTATCTCGGCGTGGATGGCACTGTGCTAATCCTATGCTTAAAGATTTTGATAGAAAAAAAGACATTTGAGGTGAGCAGATCTAGAGTGTCGCTGGTGTTGAGAGTGCTCCATACAGGAGCTGCTTTCCACCTAAACTTGAGAACTACCCAGAGTTCTCTGCTTCTTTTGTATATATATTTATATATATATATATAAATATACATACATACATATATATTGTAGGAACCTGAGGTCACCAGGCCCTAAGGGCGGTAACGTGGCGCGAGCCGGTCGGGCAACCAGAGGGCTATGTGTTAAGCAACCATACACCACACGCTTCTCATGGACTAGGGACACACACAATAAGTGACGCCACACCGTTGAAATTATGCAAATACTTCAAGTTTATCCAAGTATAGCTGGTCAGTTGCAGTTCAGGAAGTAACAAGGCGATACATGCATCATAATACCATCCATCAGTAAATACGGCAACCTTGGCGATATTTATGCAGTGCCTAACCTCATTCAGATACCCACGGCAGTTGGCTAAGTCCGGGTGATTATAGCGCTGTGCGCGCTAAGCGAGGCCTTTCCCTGAACAGGCCGTCTAACACAGCACGATACTCGTAATGGGTGACTTCGGGTACATTAACATGGAGCCTGTAGAACTGAGCGCTCCTCGTAATCGATGGCCCCTAATCCTGTGAAGCAAAGCATATAAAACCAAGCGCTACGCGCAATCATTTACCTGTGAATACATTTGAGCAGGGCATATAACACAACGCGTTATTCTTAATCAGTTGCCTGTAACTACTTCTGAGCAGAGCATATAACACAATGCGCCGCTCGTAACCCTGGGCATGTAAATACTTTCGAGCCGGGCATATGACACCACGCGCTACTCGCGATCATTAGCATGCAAATACTTTCGAGCAGAGCGTAGAACATAACACGCTACTCGTGATCGTTGGCATATAAATACTTTCGAGCAGAGCATATAACATACCACGCTACTCGTGATCCTTAGCATGTAAGTAGTTTCAAGCAGAGCATATAACGTAACGCGCTACTCGCGACCATTGACATGCAAATACTTTCGAGCAGAGCATATAACATAACACGCTACTCGCAGTCCCGGTCTCTCAGGACGTGGAAGCAGAGTCGGTGGCGTGAAGCGCCACGCGAGGGTAATGTTAGTCAGTACTTGGGAAGGCTTCCAGCGGGGAGTGTTCCCGGACTCGAGGAGCAAGTCCCTATGCTCCGGTGCAGTTCACAGAGCACCGCGCTCAGTATCGCGGAAGGGGGGGGACACGGACAGGATCCCTCGGCGGGGTCTCTCCGTCGCGCAGGCAGGGGAGGGGACTCCCACGGAGGGGACAACCCGGGCCAAGTGCGGTGTGGTTCCCAGACCAGCAGGGGGCGCACCAGGGGGGATCTCGGCCTCCGGGCTTACCTCCGTCTCAGCATCCGCAGGCGTCCGTCCTCACGACGATGGGGGAACTCGGCCCCGACCTTGCGCTCTTCCTCACACGGCTGCGACGGCAGCGGCGGGGCCCCGGGCTTCTCCTGGGCCTCGCGTCACAGCAGGGCACCTCTCCAGGCCTACAGGCCGCGGCGGTGAGTGCGCTGGCTTCGTCGTCGCAGGGGGGGGGGGCTCAAATTCAGGATGGGGATATGGTGCTCCGCGGAGCACGCTGCCGGGGGTCCCAGACCAGGGCAGGAAGCGCGGGGGTCACAGCGCTAGTACCTGGTCGATCCCCGGTGGCTTGACAATCGATTTAGTAAATATTTCACTAGGTTAGCTTGGACATGCAGTCTCAGCTCTGGCCTTCAAGGCTTACAGCTCGCTCTTGTCATGCAGTCTCAGCTCTTGCAGTTAGGTTTCAGGTCTCAGTTGTCAGATGAAGTCTTGTGGCGCAGATGTATCTGGCGCCCTTAAGGGATTCTGTTACAGGGGGTAGGAATGGAGAGGGCGACTAGATCCTTCCTAGTCAGGCTGGCAGAGAGTCTCTGGGTCCTCCTACTACTGGGCAAGATCAGTGGGATTCACAGGGCACCTCACTCACTTAAGAGGCAGTACCTAAATCCTGTCACTCTCAGAGGCATAAGTCCCTGGCTAGGCCCTACCGCCTACACTCCTGGTGGATTCTTCCAGCTCTGCTTCACCCCAATGGCCAACTCACCACAAAAGTTTCCCTCCCACTCTTAAATAGCCCTAGGTCAGGTGACCTCTAGCCAAGGCGGCAAAAGTAAAACCCCACCTCCCTTCTAGAAGGTTCCAGCATCTTCCAGGAGCTTCCCCACTCTACCTATGGGACAAAAAGGTGGGCTGGTGTCGCAACATTGTTCTGGGTCCCAGCCAGCTCCTGGCAGCTAGGGTGCTACTATGAAAAACGACCACCCTGCAGTAGCAGGGGTCTGTGGCAGCCATCTTGGGAGAAGGGAGCACCTGCACCTTAACACTGATTGGCAATGAAAAGGCGCCCGGAGACCTAGTCCAACATAAAAATGAGGGTGAAAAAAAATGAGGCACGATACAAAAATAGAAGGGGAGACCACCCTAGGGCTGACAGGTCCAACATGCGTCCCCCCCAGCCGAAAGAGGGGAGAGCCACCCAACCTCTAGGGAGTTCTCTTCACTAAGGCGGAAAAACCTGGAGAGACCGTCAGCATTGGCATGGTCAACTCCAGGCCGATGTTCCACCCGAAAGTCCATCCCCTGTAGGGAAATGGACCACCTCAACAACTTGGGGTTTTCGCCTCTCATCTGCATGAGCCAACGAAGGGGGCGGTGGTCGGTCTGGATAAGGAAGTGAGTGCCAAAGAGGTATGGCCTCAACTTCTTCAGAGCCCATACCACCGCGAAGGCTTCTCTCTCAATGGTGCTCCATCGCCGTTCCCGAGGGAGGAGTCTTCGAGATATGAAGGCCACATGTTGGTCCTGGCCCTCGGTGTTGAGTTGCGAGAGCACCTTACCTATGCCGTGCTCTGAGGCGTCTGTCTGTACAATAAATTCCTTGCTGAAATCGGGTGTTGCTAGTACTGGAGCTGTACACATCGCATTTTTCAGCGTATCAAAGGCTTCTTGGCATGCAGCTGTCCATATGACCTTGCGAGGTTGTTTCTTTGAGGTCAACTCCGTCAAGGGGGTCACGATGGTACCATATCCCTTGACGAACCGGCGGTAATACCCAGTGAGGCCGAGGAAAGCTCGGACCTCGGTTTGGGTCTTGGGGGGCTCCCAAGCCAAGATGGTTTCAATTTTGGCCTGGAGGGGTTGCACCTTACCTCCGCCCACCAGGTGTCCCAGGTACACGACAGATCCCTGTCCAATCTGGCACTTGCTGGCTTTAATGGTTAAGCCAGCGCGTTGCAGCGCCTGCAATACCTCCTGGAGGTGTCGCAGATGGTCCTCCCAGCTGCTACTGAAGACAGCTATGTCATCCAAGTAGGCTACTGAGAAGGACTCCAGGCCAGATAGTACCTGATTCACTAACCGCTGGAATGTGGCCGGAGCATTTTTGAGCCCAAAGGGCATCACTCGAAATTGGTAGTGGCCCTCTGGGGTGGAGAACGCTGTCTTCTCCCGTGCTCCGTCGGCCATGGCAATCTGCCAATATCCGGATGTCAGGTCAATGGTGCTGAGGTACCGGGCTGCTCCCAGCCGGTCCACTAGCTCATCTCCACGGGGGATGGGGTGAGCATCTGTCTTCGTGACAGAGTTCAACCCCCGGTAGTCCACACAGAACCGAAGTTCTGGCGTCGTACCCGGTGGGGCCGCTTTTGGCACCAACACCACTGGACTAGCCCACGGGCTGCTGGAAGGTTCTATCACCCCCAGCTCCAGCATCTTTGCCACCTCACGCTGGATGCTATCCTTCACTCGGTCAGAGAGCCGGTAAGACTTGTTCTTCACCGGGGGGCTGTCCCCTGTGTCCACATCATGGGTATACCAATGAGTGATTCCAGGCGTGAGTGAGAACAACGAGGCGAACTGTCCCAGGACATGGCGACAGTCCCTCTGCTGCTCTGGGGTCAAGGATGGGGAGAGGACTACACCTTCCACCGAACCATCCTTCTCTTGTGCCGCAAGAAGGTCAGGAAGAGCTTCACTCTCTTCCTCTTCGCTCCCATCCGTCACCATAAGGAGAGCAAGCTCCGATCGCTCATGGTGCGGCTTCAGGCGGTTGACGTGGAGCACCCTGAGGGGCTGACGGGGGGTTTTTACATCCACAACGTATGTGGTCTGGCCTCGCCTCTCCACAATGTCGAACGGGCCAGTCCACCGGTCCTGGAGGGCACAAAGCTCCCCAGGTTCCATAACCCACACCTTCTGTCCAACGTCTAACTCGACCGTCCGAGCGTTGCGGTCATACCACTCCTTCATCACGGTCTGGCTAGCCTCCAGGTTCTCTGTGGCTGCCTTCCACAGCTTGGCCATCTGGCTGCGGAACGCCAGCATGTAGCTGACAATGTCACGGGGAAGCTTCTGTGAAGTCTTCTCCCACCCCTCTTTCACTAAACTGAGGGGACCCCTAACGGGATGGCCATAGAGCAATTCAAACGGGCTGAACCCGACTCCCTTCTGCGGTACCTCCCGATAGGAGAATAACAAGCAGGGGAGGAGGACGTCCCACTTACGCCTCAAGCCCTCTGGAAGGCTTCGGATCATCCCCTTCAATGTCTTATTGAAGCGCTCTACAAGTCCGTTAGTCTGGGGGTGGTAAGGAGTGGAGAACCGGTAGGTCACTCCACACTCCTTCCACATGGCCTGCATGTAGGCCGACATGAAATTTGTGCCCCTGTCCGACACCACGACCTTCGGGAATCCCACTCGGGTAAAAATTCCCAACAGTGCCCGCGCCACCACCGGTGCAGTGATGGTCCTCAGAGGAATAGCCTCCGGGTACCTTGTGGCGTGGTCCACCAAAACCAAGATGAACCGGTGTCCCGCTGCGGTCGGAGGGTCCAATGGCCCAACAATATCGATACCGACCCTCTCAAACGGGGTCCCGACCACGGGGAGTGGTTCCAACGGGACCTTCAACTTAGTCCCAGTCTTGCCACTAGCCTGACAAGACTTGCAGGTCTTGCAAAAGGTGTCTGAGGCAATCCTCATCCTGGGCCAATAAAAATGGGGGACTAACCGTGCAAAGGTTTTGTCCTGGCCCAGGTGTCCAGCTAAGGGTATCTCGTGCGCTAACTCCAGCAGGAAGGCCCGGTAACATTGGGGGACCACTATGGCCCTCGAAGATCCATGTACCGGCACCCTGGGCTCACTGTATAGGAGACCATCCTCCCAATACACATGATAACCTCCCAGTTTTGACTGGCCACTTGAGCTTCGGCCTGCCGCCGCATACCCTCAAGAGTGGGGCACGTCCTTTGTGCTTGACAAAATTCCTCCCGGGTAGGCCCTCCTTCCACTTGCCAGTCAGAAAGGGTCGGCAAGTCCTCCACAGGAATGACATCTACCTCCGCGGACTCCGGGGGCACCTCTGCGGCCTCCCCATCTGACTCACGGGGCATGTCCTCTACCACCTTCTTCTTCCCACGTTTGGGTTGGGCCATGATTCCAGGCTCCAACTCCGGGTGAGTTTCATGCCGGGCAGCCATGGACCGCGTGCTTACGCAAGTCCACCCTGGTAATCCCAGCATCTCAGTGTGAGCGTGAAACTCGACGTACTTCCATTTGGTGTGCTCCAGGTCGTTCCCTAGCAAACACCCCACAGGCAAGGCAGGGCTCACAGCAACTCGCAGTAGGCCTTTGACTCCTCCCCACTCGAATGGAACACGAGCCACTGGATAGTGACTCAAACTGCCGTCAGCCAATACGGCCGGATGGAACTCCTCGGGGACTACTTGGTCTGGGGACACCAGCCGCCGCACGACAGTGGTCATGCTGGCCCCTGTGTCCCTCAGAGCTTCCACCTCCTCCCCATTAATTCTCACCCTCTGCTGATATTTAGCAGTGTTCGGGGGCAGGGACACTACGGGGACCACTTCTCTATCCCCGAGTGAAACCAGCGTCAGGCCTGTCCACTCCCCTTCCCTATCTAAGGGCAGCTCCACCCCAAGCGCTATACTACTCACCCCGGGACTTTTCCCGCCCAATGGGGCTGGTGGTCGCTTGCGACACTTGGGATCTCCTCTGTAGTGTCCAATCTCCCCACACTCGTAGCACCGCACAATCCTTGGCTGCTGACTCCTGTCAGGGTAAGTGGGTCTTGTGGAATTGGACGGGGGTGGGGTTCCTACTCCCTTCCCAAACTTATTTTGGGGACCTTTCGAGAACTCCACCTTTTTATCTCCCCCCTCTTTCTTCTAGGGGAAACCCTGTCCGCCTTTCGAGCCATCTCCCCCGGGGCCCTTGTGAGTCACCCGGGTGCTCACCCAAATATCTGCCTCCTCCGCAAGCTCTCGAGGATCCTTCAGCTTGCGGTCTACCAGATGTTGGCGCAGCTCCGGAAAGCTCTTATCCAAGAGGTGCTCCCTTAAAAAAAGATCGTACAACCCTTGGTAGTCCTGCACCTCGCTGCCACGCACCCAACCATCTAGTGCCTTCCTCGCATAATCAAAAAAATCTACCCATGTCTGGGTGGACAGCTTATGGCTGCCACAAAACTTCTGCCTATACTTCTCGGGGTTCAGGCCAAACTTCTTTAACAAGGCCTCTTTCATGGGGGCGTACTTAACCTGATCCGCCTTGGCCGAATATAACAGGGTGTCCCTAACAGTGGGAGGTATATACCGATAGAGACCACCTCCCCAGTTACTCTCGGGTACCCCATGGGCCGTTAAGGCTACCTCGTATGCCTCCAACCACTTCATGATGTCATCCCCTAATGTATAATTGGCTATGACTTCTTTGGGTAGGTAGAATTTTGGTTCTTGAGGTTCCCTGGGTATGCTGCCACCATTGTCTTTGTTAGACGCGTTCAATTGGAGGGCGCGTAGCTCCAGCTCTTTTAACTGAAGCTCGTGTGCCAGCTTCTTCTCCTCCATTGCCCATTCCAATTTTGGTAATTCCTTTTCCTGTTCCAATCTGGCCCTTTCCCTTTCATTCTCCTGCTCTAATTTGACCAGCTCCCATTTTAATCGCCTCTCTTCCCTCCTGTCCTCGTACTCTTCTGGAGACGCGCTCCTCCTGTACCCTGTCCTACTACTGGCCCCAGAACGTCTTCCTGGGGGCACATTCTCAGACATGTCTACATTCAAGATGCCTAGGACTTCCTGGACGCTCTCCCCCTGAGGTGCCTCTGGCGCTTCCTGTCCCTCATCCCCTCTCCCTTCTGGGTGGGCTTGTACCCATGCCCTAATGGCGGTACGGAGTTCCGGCCCTTTTGCCTTCCGCATCCCGGGCACCCCCATCTCTTGCGCGAACTCCCTTAGTTGCTTCACGGTGTACCCCTTGAGGTCCACCAGCCGGGATTCCATTCAGGCAGGTGGGGACCTAGACACTAAGGAGAAAATTCCTAGGGTGTAGGCAACAGTCAATAGCTAACCAGGCTTCTTGCACTCTCTACCTGGACAGTGGAACCAATAATCCAGCAACCAATGGTTTTTGAGCTCTGGAACAAAAAACGTAGGATAGGCGTTTAATTGTGGCGCCCTTCGCCTCATGGAAGGGTGCTGTATGGTCACAGGTCCCAAGGATCCCACCGCTCGCCAACAACAAGCGGCCCGGGAGAACGAAATCCGCCTCGGGACGCAGGAACGGAATACGAGCGTCAGGGTGGTACCAGGCATAGGTGTGCGCACATTGCGCAACCAGATAGTACAAATACAGATCCGGTACCCCGAGGCCGCCCCTATCATGAGGGAGCGTGAGGGTCTTCCAACCGATCCGGGGGTGCTTCCCGCCCCATACCAGCCTGATCAGCTGGGATCGCAGCGTGGAGAAAAAGGCCCGGGTGATAGGGACAGGGATATTATTGAAGAGGTATAAAAATCTAGGGAGAACTATCATTTTTATGATTGCAATTCTGGCCGACATGGACAGCGGGAGCCTCAACCATCCTTCCACCTGTGTCTCCAGCCTATCCAACGCTACTCGTGATTCTTAGCATGTAAGTACTTTCAAGCAGAGCATATAACGTAACGCGCTACTCGCGACCATTGACATGCAAATACTTTCGAGCAGAGCATATAACATAACACGCTACTCGCAGTCCCGGTCTCTCAGGACGTGGAAGCAGAGTCGGTGGCGTGAAGCGCCACGCGAGGGTAATGTCAGTCAGTACTTGGGAAGGCTTCCAGCGGGGAGTGTTCCCGGACTCGAGGAGCAAGTCCCTATGCTCCGGTGCAGTTCACAGAGCACCGCGCTTAGTATCGCGGAAGGGGGGGGACACGGACAGGATCCCTCGGCGGGGTCTCTCCGTCGCGCAGGCAGGGGAGGGGACTCCCACGGAGGGGACAACCCGGGCCAAGTGCGGTGTGGTTCCCAGACCAGCAGGGGGCGCACCAGGGGGGATCTCGGCCTCCGGGCTTACCTCCGTCTCAGCGTCCGCAGGCGTCCGTCCTCACGACGATGGGGGAACTCGGCCCCGACCTTGCGCTCTTCCTCACACGGCTGCGACGGCAGCGGCGGGGCCCCGGGCTTCTCCTGGGCCTCGCATCACAGCAGGGCACCTCTCCAGGCCTCCAGGCCGCGGCGGTGCGTGCCCTGGCTTCGTCGTCGCAGGGGGGGGGGCTCAAATTAAGGATGGGGATATGGTGCTCCGCGGAGCACGCTGCCGGGGGTCCCAGACCAGGGCAGGAAGCGCGGGGGTCACAGCACTAGTACCTGGTCGATCCCCGGTGGCTTGACAATCGATTTAGTAAATATTTCACTAGGTTAGCTTGGACATGCAGTCTCAGCTCTGGCCTTCAAGGCTTACAGCTCGCTCTTGTCATGCAGTCTCAGCTCTTGCAGTTAGGTTTCAGGTCTCAGTTGTCAGATGAAGTCTTGTGGCGCAGATGTATCTGGCGCCCTTAAGGGATTCTGTTACAGGGAGTAGGAATGGAGAGGGCGACTAGATCCTTCCTAGTCAGGCTGGCAGAGAGTCTCTGGGTCCTCCTACTACTGGGCAAGATCAGTGGGATTCACAGGGCACCTCACTCACTTAAGAGGCAGTACCTAAATCCTGTCACTCTCAGAGGCATAAGTCCCTGGCTAGGCCCTACCGCCTACACTCCTGGTGGATTCTTCCAGCTCTGCTTCACCCCAATGGCCAATTCACCACAAAAGTTTCCCTCCCACTCTTAAGTAGCCCTAGGTCAGGTGACCTCTAGCCAAGGCGGCAAAAGTAAAACACCACCTCCCTTCTAGAAGGTTCCAGCATCTTCCAGGAGCTTCCCCACTCTACCTATGGGACAAAAAGGCGGGCTGGTGTCGCAACATTGTTGTGGGTCCCAGCCAGCTCCTGGCAGCTAGGGTGCTACTATGAAAAACGACCACCCTGCAGTAGCAGGGGTCTGTGGCAGCCATCTTGGGAGAAGGGAGCACCTGCACCTTAACACTGATTGGCAATGAAAAGGCGCCCGGAGACCTAGTCCAACATAAAAATGAGGGTGGAAAAAAATGAGGCACGATACAAAAATAGAAGGGGAGACCACCCTAGGGCTGACAGGTCCAACATATATATATATATATATATATATATATATATATATATATATATATATATATATATATATATATATATATATCCAAACTCAGTTCCAGCCCCGCTTTTCACGATTGAGCGAGGATCATCTGGCAAGGACCTCTTGACGAACATCCATTCAAGATCAAAACAGGAAAACAGGAACACACCAGGATATAGTGTGAAGTGCATATTTTTATTTCCAGCAAAATAGATCCAAAAACTACTCGGGCTTAGTGCCCGCCACCATATATATATGTATGTATATATACATTCACTGAAAAAACCATAGGTTTCGCACATGTTATAGTTAGCGGAAATTTTACTGATAAAAAACCAATGAAATTCCCCCGTTATAGTTAGTGCAGGCAACTATAACTCACGCGACCGCAATCCTCTGCTGATGCTAATACTGTATTTAGACACTTATTTGCCCATGTCTTCTTCCATAAATTATTAGCTATACATATATTACAAATATTTTTTTTTCATAAAGACACATATGTCATCAGCAGAAGATTGCGGTCGCGTGAGTTATAGTTGCCTGCACTAACTATAACGGGGGAATTTCATTGGTTTTTTATCAGTAAAATTTCCGCTAACTATAACATGTGTGAAACCTATGGTTTTTTCACTGAATTTGCAAGGTTTTTTAAATGCTAATTCCTAACTATAACGTGTGTGAAACCTATGGTTTTTTCAGTGAATTTGTACGTTTTTTTAAATGCTAAGTTACTTTACGCCATTCGTGGCGTGCGCGCCCACTTAACGCAGTGCGTTCCGTGCGCGCACGGTGCGCTTCGCGCACCGTGCGCGCACAGTGAGCACGCAGTGCGCTTCGCGCACCGCGCGCCCACTTTACGCAGTTAGTGCCGTGCACATGGAGGACATATGATGCGCTTCGTTGTGAAAGGTAATATTTTAATTTTTCACATCTGTGATATGCCATGCACAAATGGTGCACTTCGGGCACCATTTGCACATGGGGTGGGGAGAGTATGGATACTTTTTTAAAAAAAAAACTTTTTACCGTACGCGTACGGTAAGCGTAATCGGCGAAATTATCGAAAAAATTTAAATTCCGTTTTTGGCCTTGGGGGATCTTTGGGGACTCCCCCAACATGGCTAGGTGCTTAGGAGCTGTCTAAACAGCCCCTTTACATGTTTTTGTCCTTTGTTTTTTAATCCCCACTCAGAGTGCGAGAGAGAAAATGGCGGCCGCCGCTTCCTGGTTTCGACCGATTCGAATGTTTACTAAGATCTAACAGCCAATCAGAATCGCGCTCGCGCACGTCACCGTACGCGTACGGTAAGCGCACCGTAAGCGCACCGTAAGCTGGCTCAGATATATATATTGATTTAAAGGCTATTTTCTCAGAATCTACTGAACAGATTTACACCAAACCTACAAAAGGCACTTCCTTGACCTGAGGACTACCTCTCTGCCAAATTTCATTTAACTCTGTTCAGCCGTTCGGGCTGTGGCTGTGTCTAAAGGTCCTATGGAAAAATGCATGGGAAAAACGCGTTTTGGGACCCCCCTTTTATCTCAGCCCCCGCTTGACGAATCCCCCCGAGACTTTCAGGGTAGGAGCGGAGCGCAGCGCCCCACCTATTTTGAAAATTTGGCGAGGATTCGTCGACCGGCGCCAAAGTTATTCAAAATAGAATGTTGCGGTTTTCCTATGGTAAGAGGGTCCTAACTATAACTACCTACTGGCGACCGCCAGTAGGTAATTCACTGAAAAAACCATAGGTTTCAGGCACATTATAGTTAGGAATTAGCATTTAAAAAACCTTAGAAATTCACTGAAAAAGCCATAGGTTTCAGGGGTGTTATAGTTAGCTGGACTTTGAGATGTCATCAGTGATGTCATGAGTGATGTCACTGACCATGTCATGAGTGATGTAATATGTGACGTCATCAGCAGTGCATTGCGGGCGCGCGAGTTATAGTTAGCTGAACTAACTATAACGGGGAAATTTCAATGGTTTTGTACGAGTGAAAAGTCCAGCTAACTATAACGCCCCTGAAACCTATAGCTTTTTCAGTGAAATTCTAAGGTTTTTTAAATGCTAATTCCTAACTATAACGTGCCTGAAACCTATGGTTTTTTCAGTGAATTTCAAAGGTTTTTTAAATGCTAATTTCTAACTATGCCTACAGAGATAGGACATGTGAAGAAAGAAGAAAAAACGCACAGAAAGAAAAAAAAGAAATGCAGAAAGAAGCAACAGAAGACCTCAAAGACGAAGAATAGTGCAGGAAGAAGGATAACGTGCAGAAAGAACAAACAGAAGAGCAGACAGAAGCCTTGTTGCAAAATCCTCCTGTACCCTCAACTTTTTCCGACGGATACTGGTGGTAACTGAGTCTGACTAACCAGTCCTAGAGCCAGTGCTATGTTAAAAGACACTCAGAATACAGTGAAAACACCTACATACACTAGGGAACACTATGCGTTGGGGTCCCCCTGTGATCAGCATGACCTCCTCTGTAAGCCCCTAGTATATAATAGGGCAGGGGATTAAAACTACCTCTTAAAACGCGCCACAGGGCGTGTTTGCACACGTCACCTCAGGCCCCGTCCCCTCACTTCCCCACTGTGTAAACACGCCCTGTGGCCGTTTTAAGTTGGGAGATTAAGTCCCCTTGCATCCTGAGGGTCCCTAGGGTCCAACTAGACCACTAGGTACCTCCAGTAAGCGCCACAGAGCTGCGTTGCAGAGAGATGTAAAAAGGGGCACGGCCTAGACCACCTCTCTGCAACGCAGCGGAGTGATGCTTACTGGAAGCACCTGGTGGGCTAGTTGGCCCCCAGGGTCCCTCAGGATTGAAGGGGAATTATTTCCCCAACTTAAAACGCGCCACAGGGCTTGTTTGCACACGTTAACTCAGGCCCCGTCCCCTCCATTCACCACTGTGTAAACACGCCCTGTGGCCGTTTTTAGTTGGGAGTTTAAGTTCATTTGAATCCTGAGGGTACCTAGGGTCCAACTAGCCTACTAGGTACCTCCAGTATGCGCCACAGAGCTGCGTTGCAGAGAGGTGTAAAAAGTGGCACGGCCTGGACCACCTCTCTGCAACGCAGCTCAGTGGCGCTTACTGGAAGCACCTGGTGGGCTAGTTAGCCCCCAGGGGCCCTCAGGATTGAAGGGGAATTATTTCCCCAACTTAAAACGCGCCACAGGGCTTGTTTGCACAAGTTAACTCAGGCCCCGTCCCCTCCCTTCACCACTGTGTAAACACGCCCTGTGGCCGTATTTAGTTGGGAGATTAAGTTAATTTGAATCCTGAGGGTCCCTAGGGTCCAACTAGCCCACTAGGTACCTCCAGTATGCGCCACAGAGCTGCGTTGCAGAGAGGTGTAAAAAGTGGCACGGCCTGGACCACCTCTCTGCAACGCAGCTCAGTGGCGCTTTCTGGAAGCACCTGGTGGGCTAGTTAGCCCCCAGGGGCCCTCAGGATTGAAGGGGAATTATTTCCCCAACTTAAAACGCGCCATAGGGCGTGTTTGCACACATCACCTCAGGCCCCGTCCCCTTCCTTCCCCACTGTGTAAACATGCCCTGTGGCCGTTTTTTAAGTTGGGAGATTAAGTCCCCTTGAATCCTGAGGATCCCTAGGGGCAAAATAGCCCACTAGGTACGTCCAGTAAGCGCCATTGCAGAGAGGTGTAAAAAGGGGCACGGCCTGCACCACCTCTCTGCAACGCAGAGCAGTGGCACTTACTGGAAGCACCTGGTGGGCTAGTTGGCCCCCAGGGTCCCTCAGGATTGAAAGGGAATTATTTCCCCAACTTAAAACGCGCCACAGGGCGTGTTTGCACGCGTCACCTCAGGCCCCGTCCCCTCCCTTCACCACTGTGTAAACGTGCCCTGTGGCCGTTCTAAGTTGAGAGATTAAGTCCCCTTGAATCCTAAGGGTCCCTAGGGTCAAACTAGCCCACTAGGTACCTCCAGTAAGCGCCACAGAGCTGCGTTGCATAGAGGTGTAAAAAGGGGCGTGGCCTCAGAACACCTGTCTGCAACGCAGCTCCCTGGCGCACACTGGAAATACCTGTTGGGCTAGTTGGCCCTCAGGGACCTTCAGTATTGAAGTGGAATTAATTCCCCAACTTACAACTGGCCAGGCGGCGCGTTTGCAGAGTGCTGCAAGGAGGGGGCGTGGCCTCCAGCGCGATGCCGGTCTTTTATTTATTTTATTTTTTTAAGAAGGAGGGCTGTGTGGCCCCCCCTTTTTTCTAATTTACTGGCCCTGGGGACCCCATCCCCCAGGGCCTGCACCCTAATTTTTTTTGTTGAAAAAAATTAATTTGGCCCTCCCAAGGCCTTAATCGGCCCCGGGGACCCCAACCCCCGGGTCATGGCCTTTTTTTTATTTAAATTCTTTAGGAGGGGGCTGCGTTGCCCCCCTCCTCAGGCCACTTATGGCTCCGGGGACCCCATCCCACGGGGCCGGCCTTTGTTTTTTATTATTTTAAAAATATATTTATTTATAGAAACACCTAGGACATGCTGGACAAACCGTATGTACCTATCACCATGACGATTTGCGTGATATTCATTAAAAGGCGACTATGCATAGAATGAATCAACATGGAATGTATTTACACCGCTAATGAAGCTCTGACGTGTCTGACGCCCTACCGTGCCTACCGAGCCTCTCCAAGTAGACACCCTTGTCGTTTATTTATACAAACATGGGTAGCTATTGACGGGCACATTTAATATACACGCACACCAAGCCATTCAAAGGGGATTCGACAAAAATTCGACCAAACTATGCAAGAAACTCCCCTCACGGTTAATAAAAAACACATCCACCGCCGGATGTGTAATACTTTTTATTTTACTCTCTGGAAAGGAGACAAACCTCACATGAGAGTCACAGCGTGCTCCTGGCTGAGCCCAATGCTGTGTTACACCCACCAGTGCCCGCCGATTGCCTCACACCTCTGTGTTGTATTCCACCAGCTAGTGCGTATGCTATGACACTCTCTAGCCCATGTGCACTGTAACACCACCCCGTGAATATGTCATGCCACACTTGCCTTCGCACGGGTTATATTGCCCCATCTAACGTGCCTTCCTCGATGTGTATGTTATAACGCACAGCGCTATGCCATACAAATTACAATCTGGGATCCATATCTTTGTCACAGTGCATATGCAACGTTACACTCCCCAGAACATATTTTATATTACAACTTTAGAGACTAGTTATGTTACACAACACTGCCCTGTGCATATTACACTCCAAGGTGCATATCGCATAGCACGTGCTAGTGTCTGTGCTATCTCGCGCTCTCCAATGAATCTGTCATTGCGCACAATGTATTGCATATTATATTTCACGCCCCGGTTCATCTCATATCACACTTTTTGGTGCATAGTTTATACCATATACTACATCTAGTTTTCATTTTCAATCGTGCTCTCAGGACTATGTTCTATATAACACTGCGTCCACCTACCCTTTTCACAGGCATTACATTTTGCGATGGGGGTGGAGGGTCAGGGGGTGTTTCTGCCAAGTGAGCCCGGAGTCACAGTCACAAACGTCCTCTTCTTCCTGAATAAAAGTGAGATTATGCTGCATACTTGTTCATATTTTAAGTAGTTCGCACAGACACACATTTTAAAAACAATAAAGTTCCTAATACCCACCTTCGCTGAACAGTTAGCTTGCTGCCCCATCCACCTCCTCCCTATCCTGTGTTGTCTGAATCCATGGACTAGCCTCCTCCCTCCTGCCATGCATGGTCTTATGTGCTGCCACTGCCCTCCATTTAGCATGATGTACCAGTCCACTCGTCCTGCCCTCCATTGCCCAATTCTATGGCCCATCATTGACCTCCTGCTTAGCTTCTGTGCTTAGCTTGCTGCCCCTATCCTCCTTCCCCCTGCCCTCCGATGTCTTTGTGCATGCCACTGCTCCATCCTTTTTGCGCACTATGTTCCATGGACCTGCCACTCCTATCTACTCTGAGTGTTCTGTTGAGCTGCCACTCCCCTCCCACCTGCCTAGCATTGTCAGATGACTGTAACCTGTCCCTGCCACCTCCACCCTGCCTGTCCACATACCATGCCCCTATCCCCTTCCTCCTGTCCTCCATGGTCCATTTTACTGCCACACCCTTCTGCCCTCCCTGATCTGTTGGGCTGCAACTGCTCCTCCTGCATGCCCCGCGCAGTCTGTTGTGAGGCCCCTTCCCCTGAACTCTCATGTCTGTGCCCAGGTCCTGACGCTCGCCTCTATCCTCCATGGTCCTTTGTGCATGCCCCTGCACCCTCCTTCTTGCCCATCATAGCCATTGTGCTGCCACTAACCCTCCCGCTTGCCATGCATGGTCTTCTGTGCTGCCATGGCCCCTCCCACCTTCCCTGTGTGGTCAGCTAGCTACCCCTGACCCCCTCCTACCTTCCTTCCATGATCTGTCTGTATGCCACCATAGTCTCATTGTTGCTCTCCATGGTGTGTCTTATTTCTAGTGCCCATCCTGCCTGACCTCCATGGTCATCTTGGTGCTCCTGCCCTGCCACTTTGCCCCCAGACCTCTGTTTCCACGTGCAGACTCCCTATTCCCTCCCTCCTGGCTTGTCTGTTCCATTGTAATGCCCCTGATCCATCCCTCCTGCCCTTTATGGTCTGTTATGCTGCAGCTTTCTCTCCTATCTGTCCATTATGGTCAGCTAGCTACCATTGCCTCTTTCCCATCTGTTCTCTGTTGTCCATGTGCATGGTCCTGTCCCCTCCCTATTGCTTTCTATGGATTGTTGTGCTGCACCCCCGTCTCGCATGCGCTGTGTGGTGTATTGTGCTGTTGCAAACCCTGATGCCTGCCCTGTAGGATCAGTTTGGTGCACCTCTCCATGTCCCTCCTGTCCTCTGTTATCCGAGTCCATGTCCCTATCCCAATTCCTCCTGCCTACCATGATTCAATGTACCATACTTGCGAACATTTTGAACTTGGTAAGAGGGAGATTTTGAAAACAAAATGGGGTATTGATTTTCCCCTTTGAGTTACATTGAAAAAGAGGAGATTGTAGACAGGAGACAGATCAAATAAAGCAAAATTAGGGCACATTTTGAGTGACTTCTCAAATCCTCTTCTATTTCCTTAAAAAATTCTGACATGCAGACTGAAACATGCACTTTCAATACCCGCAGCAGACTTCCCTGGTGAGCAGTAGCTTTACTACAGTGATCTAATAAGCAACTAGAGTGCTAACATTCCGAATTTATGGCAAATGTGTGACACATCTGAATGCCTTCTTGATGGAATCAAAGTAAAAAACTGAAAGTATTTCCTACTGAGGAGACTGTAATAAATGAGGAAATTAGGAAACTTCATAACAAATAAGTCTCCCAAGATGGCCACCAGAGACAAAAGAACCCAAATGTAGCACAAATTTCACCCAGATGTAGCCCAAGTATAGCCCAATGACAGAATGTCCCGGAGTGTTCTAAAGAACAACTAGAGCGCTAACAGTCTTACTTATGACAAAAGTATGGCACACCTGAAGCCATCTTGATTGGAATAAAGTGGTAACACTTAAAACATTTAATTTGCAAAGGAACAAAATGAGGGAGTTCATTTTGCCATAGAAATTATGATTAGTGCTGCAGAAAGAAAAATTAGGGCACATTTTGACTTCTCAAATCCTCATCTATTTCGTTAAAAAATTCTGACATGCAGACTGAAACATGCACTTTGAATACCAGCAGCCTGGTGAGCAGTAGCTTTACTATAGTGATCTAATGAGCAAATAGAGTGCTAACATTTAGAATGTATGGCAAATGAGTGACACATCTGAATGCCTTCTTGATGGAACCAAAGTAAACAAACGTTGAAAGTGCCATAGGTCTCGCCCACGTTTAAGTTAAAGCAATTCTGTTTGTAATTAGTGGCTTTTTAGCTTTGCTTGTATTAGTGTTTTTCAAACTTTCATGTACATAACATGCATATGTATGCATATATGTATATGTATATGTATGCACGCATTTATATTTGTATTTACATAGATATGCAGATTATATATATGATTATATATGTATGTATTTATATATATACACATACATATATATAAATGCATATGCATATATATGCATATATATATGTCCATATGTGTGTGTGTAGAGAGAGGTAGAGAGAGGTAGAGAGGTAGAGGTGTAGAGGTAGAGGTGTAGATGTAGAGAGGTAGAGGTAGAGAGGTAGAGAGGTAGAGAGTAGTAGAGAGAAAGGTAGAGAGCGGTAGAGAGTAGAGAGTGAGTAATAGATAGTAGAGAGTGAGTAGTAGAGAGTAGTAGAGAGTAGTAGAGTAGTAGAGAGTAGCAGAGAGTGAGTAGTAGAGAGTAGTAGAGTGAGTAGTAGAGAGTGAGTAGTAGAGAGTGAGTAGTAGAGAGTAGTAGAGTAAGCAGTAGAGAGAGTAGTAGAGAGTGAGAACTAGAGAGAGTAGTAGAGAGTAGTAGAAAGTGAGTAGTAGAGCAATTAGTAGAGAGTAGTTGTGAGCGAGTAGTAGAGAGTGAGTAGTGGAGAGTGAATAGTAGAGAGTAGTAGAGAGTGAGTAGTAAAGAGTGAGTAGTAGAGAGTGAGTAGTAGAGAGTGAGTAGCAGAGAGTCAGTAGTAGAGAGTAGTAGAGAGTGAGTAGTAGAGCATGAGTAGTAGAGAATAGTAGAGCAAGTAGTAGAGAGTGAGTAGCAGAGAGTCAGTAGTAGAGAGTAGTAGAGAGAGAGTAGTAGAGAGTGAGTAGTAGAGTAGTAGAGAGTGAGTGGTAGAGAGAAGTAGAGAGTAGTAGAGTGAGTAGTAGAGAGTAGTAGAGAGTGAGTGGTAGAGATAGTAGTAGAGAGTAGTAGAGTAGTAGAGAGTGAGTAGTGGAGAGTGAGTACTAGAGAGTAGTAGAGAGCGAGTAGTAGAGAGTGAGTAGTAGAGAGTAGTAGAGAGTGAGTAGTAGAGAGAGAGTAGTAGAGAGTGAGTAGTAGAGTGAGTAGTAGAGAGAGAGTAGTAGAGAGTGAGTAGTAGAGTAGTAGAGAGTGAGTGGTAGAGAGTAGTAGAGAGTACTAGAGTGAGTAGTAGTGAGTAGTAGAAAGTGAGTAGTACAGAGTAGTAGCAGAGAGTAGTAGAGAGTAGTAGAGAGTGAGTAGTAGAGAGTGAGTAGTAGAGAGTAGTAGCGAGTGAGTAGTAGAGAGAGTAGTAGACAGTAGTAGAGAGTGAGTAGTAGAGAGTGAATAGTAGAGAGTAGTAGAGTGAGTAGTAGAGAGTGAGTAGTAGAGAGCAGTGGAGAGTGAGTAGTAGAGAGTGAGTAATAGAGAGTAGTAGAGAGTGAGTAGTAGAGAAAGAGTAGTAGAGAGTAGTAGAGTAGTAGAGAGGGAGTAGTAGAGAGTAGAAGAGAGTGAGTAGTAGAGTGAGTAGTAGAGTAGTAGAGAGTAGTCAGTCAGTGTCAGTCAGTGTCAGTCAGTCAGTGTCAGTCAGTCAGTGTCAGTCAATCAGTGTCAGTCAGTGTCAGTCAGTCAGTCAGTCAGTGTCAGTCAATCAATGTCAGTCAGTGTCAGTCAGTCAGTGTTAGTTAATCAGTGTCAGTCAGTGTCAGCGTCAGTCAGTGTCAGTCAATCAGTGTTAGTCAGTGTCAATCAGTCAGTGTCAGTCAGTCAGTGTCAGCTAGAGCAGCTCTGCTGACCTGGTTTGCTGGCTTTAAAGCAGCTCTGCTGACCTGGTTCTCTGGCTCTAAAGCAGCTTTGTTGACCTGGTTCTCTCCCTTTAAAGCAGCTCTGCTGACCTGGTTTCTCTGGCTCTACAGCAGGCCTACTGACCTGGTTCTCTGGCTCTAGAGCAGCTCTGCTGACCTAGTTCTCAGGCTACAGAGCAGCTCTGCTGATCTGGTTCTTTGGCTCTACAACAGCTCTGCTGACCTGGTACTCTGGCTCTAAAGCAGCTCTGCTGACCCGGGTCTATGGCTCTAAAGCAGTTTGCTGACAAGGTTCTCTGGCTCTAGAGCAGCTCTGCTGACCTGGTTCTCTCCCTCTAGAGCAGCTCTGCTGACCTGGTTCTCTCCATCTAAAGCTGTTCTACTGACCTGATTTCTCTGGCTCTACAGCAGCTCTGCTGACCTGGTTCGCTGGCCCTAGAGCAGCTCTGATGACCTGGTTCTTAGGCTCTAGAGCAGCTCTGCTGACCTGGTTCTCTGGCTCTAAAGCAGCTCTGCTGACCTGTTCTATGACTGTAAGGCAGCTCTGCTGACTTGGTTCTCTGGCTCTAGAGCAGCTCTGCTGACCTGGTTCTCTGGCTCTAACGCAGCTCTGCTGACCTGGTTCTCTGGCTCTAAAGCAGCTCTGCTGGTCTGGTTCTCTGGCTCTAAAGCAGCTCTGCTGACCTGGTCCTCTTCCTCTAAAGCAGCTCTGCTGACCTGGTTTCTCTGGCTCTACAGCAGCTCTGCTGACCTGTTTCTCTGGCTCTAGAGCAGCTCTGCTGACCTAGTTCTCTTCCTCTAAAGCAGCTCTGCTGACCTGGTTTCTCTGGCTCTACAGCAGCTCTGCTGACCTGGTTCTCTGGCTCTAAAGCAGCTATGCTGACCCAGTTCTATGGCTCTAAAGCAGTTCTGCTGACCTGGTTCTCTGACTCTAGTGCAGCTCTGCTGACCTGGTCCCTTGGCTCTAAAGTAGCTCTGCTGACCTGGTTCTCTCCCGCTAAAGCAGCTCTGCTGACCTGGTTCTCTCGCTCTAAAGCAGCTCTACTGACCTGGTTTCTCTGGCTCTACAGCAGCTCTGCTGACCTGGTTCTCAGGATCTAGAGCAGCTCTGCTGACCTGGTTCTTAGGCTGTAGAGCAGCTCTGCTGACCTGGTTCTCTGGCTCTAAAGCAGCTCTGCTGACCTGGCTCTATGGCTCTAGAGCAGCTCTGCTGACCTGGTTCTCTGGCTCTAAAGCAGCTCTGCTGACCTAGTTCTCTCCCTCTAAATCAGCTCTGCTGACCTGGTTCTCTGCCTCTCGAGCAGCTCTGCTGACCTGGTTCTATGGCTCTAAAGCAGCTCTGCTAACCTGGTTCTCTGGCTCTAAAGCAGCTCTGCTGACCTGGTTCTATGGCGCTAAAGCAGCTCTGCTGACCTGGTTCTCTGGCTCTAGAGCAGCTCTGCTGACCTGGTTCTCTGGCTCTAAAGCAGCTCTGATGACCTGGTTCTCTCCCTCTAAGTCAGCTCTCCTGACCTGGTTCTCTGCCTCTAGAGCAGCACTGCTGACCTGGTTCTATGGTTCTAAAGCAGCTCTGCTGACCTGGTTCTCTGGCTCTAAAGCAGCTCTGCTGATCTGGTTCTCTCCCTCTAAAGCAGCTCTGCTGACCTGGATCTAACCATCTAGAGCAGCTCTGCTGACCTGGTTCTCTGGCTCTAAAGCAGCTCTGCTGACCTGGTTCTCTCCCTCTAAGTCAGCTCTGCTGACCTGGTTCTCTGCCCCTAGAGCAGCTCTGCTGACCTGGTTCTATGGCTCTAAAGCAGCTCTGCTGACCTGGTTCTCTCCCTCTAAAGAGCTCTTCTGACCTGGTTCTCTGGCTCTGAAGCAGTTCTGCTGACCTGGTTCTCTGGCTCTAGAGCAGCTCTGCTGACCTGGTTCTATGGCTCTAAAGGAGCTCTGCTGACCTGGTTCTCTGGCTCTACAGCAGCTCTGCTGACCTGGTTCTCTGGCTCTAAAGCAGTTCTGCTGACCTGGTTCTCTCCTTCTAAAGCAGCTCTGCTGACATGGTTTCTCTGGCTCACACAGCAGCTCTGCTGACCTGGTAATCGGCCTCTAGAGCAGCTCTGCTGACCTGGGTCTCTGGCTCTAGAGCAGCTCTGCTGACCTGGGTCTATGGTTCTAGAGCAGCTCTGCTGACCTGCTTCTTAGGCTCTAGAGCAGCTCTGCTGACCTGGTTCTCTGGCTCTACAACGGCTCTGCTGACCTGGTTTCTCTGGCTCTACAGCAGCTCTGCTGACCTGGTTCTCTGCGCTCACGATGCACGCATCTGACTTCGCGAAAATATATTTACAAATAATATAAGTTTATTATAAGTACAAATATATTATTTTTATGAATATCTTAAATAATCTCTTACCCTAGTATGTATATTAAAGACATACATATCATTTTGGAACATCATTTTTTTTTGCCGGAGTCGCGCACCCAGCGGGCCCCAGCACGTATATGACGTCATGCGGGACCCGCCACCGCGCAAGCCTCTCGTACCGTAATGCGCATATGTCGCGAATGTATATGATGTAACTGAAAAAACACGCAGCCGTCGCACACCGTACGCGGACCCTTCACGACTTTTCTAAAATGGTGACTAGAATCCGCGCACCCACCGTGATGTGTACGCTTTGAGTGCGCGACTCTGAAAAAAAAAATGGAATTTTTTTTAAAGAAAATAATATAAATATATTAAAATAACAAATGAAAACAACAAAATTAATCAATATTTCAGTTTGAATTTTTTTTTATTTTTGTCTTTTGCAATTTTCAGAAAAATATGTTATTTAATGAATAAAATATTTATCAATAAACAGTTAAAAAACTGTAGAAAATCAGTACAAAAAAATAGGTGTAACTACTATCACACTAAAATTAGCTTTGAAATTCACTGAAAAAAACCATAGGTTTCAGAGACGTTATAGTTAGAAATTAGCATTTAAAAAAGCTTTGAAATTCACTGAAAAAAACATAGGTTTCAGAGACGTTATGGTTAGAAGACAGCATTTAAAAAACTTTAGAAATTCACAGAAAAAAACATAGGTTTCAGGGGTGTTATAGTTAGCTGCCCATTTCACTCGTAAAAAACCATAGAAATCCCTCTGTTATAGTTAGTTCTGCTAACTATAACTCACGCGCCCGCAATGCACTGCTGATGGTGTCACATATTGCATCATTCATGACATGGTCAGTGACATCACTGATGACATCACGTCTCTGAAACCTATGTTTTTTTCAGTGAATATATATATATATATATATATATATGCAAGAAGAGTTGCCCCTGGGTGGGATGCACTCCCAGGTGGAGATTCCGCAAAAGCAAGGGCACACGCCATGAACAAAGTCCTTTTCTGGTTTCCTCCCAGATGCGTTTCGGGCCAACGCCCTCTTCAGTGGCAGACCATGTACTTACCTTGATGATATAGTAGTTGTCGAAACCCGCTTCCAGCCTCCCAGCCGTCCAACCGTCCCCCTCACACTACTTAATGGCAGCCACTGCACCTGGAAGGAGCAACTTCACTGACGTTGTTAGTGATCTGATTCCCTTCCAGCGCAGCTCTGCCAGGTAGCTGCTGGCTCTTGCAAGCTGACTGACCCGCGCTGGTTGTTCCGTCAAGGCCCTCCCCCACCTGCAGGCTCCCACCTGTGCTTCATCCCTGGTGGTCTAGTGGGGAGCATCTTTGGTCTGCTGCTGGTCTGCCTTGTGTCCTATTGCTTTCTGCCTCTTTGCAATCTTTTTTGCTTTTTTCTCTCTTCATCCTTTTTTTGCTGTTTCTCACTTTTTGCTCTCTCTTTGTGCTGTGCCCCTGCTCGACCCCGCTGCACTTCCTAGCACAGCGTTTCCCACTTCCCAGCTTTCCAGCGCTCCCCTTCATACAACTTAATGGCGCCCGCTGTGCCAGGAAAGGAGCAATTTCACTGACCTTGTCAGTGATCTGCTTCCTTCTTGCACAGCTCCGCCTGGTAGCTGCTGCCCCTTGCAAGCTCACTGCCCCTCGCTGGTTGGTGGTATGAGGTCCTCCTCCACCCGTAAGCTCCCGCCTGCACCTCATCCCTGGTGGTCTAGTGGTAAGCATCTTTGCTTTGCTGGTGGTCTGCCTTCTGTCCTTTTGCTTTCTGCCTCTTAGCACTCTGTTTCGCTTTTTTCTCTCCTCACCCTTTTTTTGCTGTTTTTCACTTTTTTTCTCTCTCTTTGCGCCATGCCAATGCTCTATCCCCGCAGCCCTGCCCCCTTCCTAGCCCCGCGTTTCCTGCTTTCTGGCTGTCTAGCCCTCCCCCTCACACTACTCAATGGCGGTCGCGCAGCGGGCATGCCAAAGGCAAGCCCGTCTGTGCCTAAACTGTGCCCAGTGCCATGGACCCTGGTTCTCGGCCCTTCTTCGATACGACACCAGCAACCTCCTCGCCCTCACCACAAGACGCCACTGCGTTTCGCTGAAAGAACACCCAACGACCTCTTTCCTGCCCAAAACTGCAGCTGCACTCACCCACCTCTGTACTCCAACTCTGCCCATCGCAGGGCCGACCGACAGCACATGTGACCAGTTCAGCGACATCCTCCTCAACATGTGCTCCCTCCACGGACACGCCACAGAAATCTGGGAACTCCTTGATTCTGTCTTCCCCAACATCACCTTCCTCACGGAAACCTGGACCAACCCTGGCTTGGGCCCGGACATCGTTATTCCTGATGGCTACAAGATCACCAGCAAGGATCGCACCAACCGACCTGGAGGCGGCATCGCTATCATCCACAAGAACTCCCTCCACCTGACCATCGACTCGGACGACCCTACGGCAACCATGGAACATCTCCACTTCCAGGTCCAGATCAACCACAACATCACCCTCTGTGGGACCTTGTCTACAGACCTCCTTGCCCTCACCCACCCTTCACCGAAACATCATTGACTTCATCGCACCCTAGGCTCTCTGATCCACTGATTACATCCTACTCAGCAACCTCAACTTCCACCTGGACAACCCCAATGACCAGAACACTGCATCCCTTCTGGAGTACCTCACCAACATTGGACTCAAGCAGCTAGTCACCTCTCCGACCCATGCAGCAGGACACACGCTCAACCCCGTCTTCTCTACCAGCGAAAACATCACCTACAGTCACACCTACAAACTCCTCTGGACCGTACACCAATGTGTTCACTTCCCCTTCACAAAACTAACCTTTCACCAATGCACCGACCGACCCCCTCCCCAACTGGAACAACGTCACCGAAGAACATCTCACCACCTCCCTCAGCACAACCACACCGCCGACATCCACAGACTCCAATACCTCAGCACATAACTGTGAGAAGGTGGCCTGATATATGCTGTCCACTAGTTCTAGTGGGCAACTTGTATCAGTCCAAACAACCCCTTATGGTGATAGGTTAAAGACAACCTTTATTGAAAGCTATCCTAGTGGTAGCTATGGAGAGCAGCCTTCAGGCTAAGTCTTGAAGGAATGTAAAGCAGCTTGTTTTACCAGTCTATAATCTCTTGAATGATCAAATGAAAGGACAACCACACCAGGTATATATTCAAAATATATGTATTTAAGATAAAACACACCCCTCTCGTCTCTTTATGAGACTGGAGTTCGGAGTACTTAGTTTACAAGTGAGCAAGCATCAGTAATAGCACAAATACACGTTTGGGCCCTAGGGGCGTACCAAACCATATACCAAAAAAGTGGTATAAGAACCACGACTAGAATAGACACTAGGCCTATAGCCTGTAGAATCGCTGGGACCCCAAGGAACCACCCAAGGTAGTGACACAGGGGACCCACGGGGACTGTATGCAGTGTGTAAACACAACCGCGGGTTCCCGTTATCTTCTATGGGTAATGTCGCGGTTGGAAATTTAAAGATTAGGGACACTACTAATCGAGTCTGGACCAAACCCTTTTGGACTTAAGAAGTTCTAAGGCTAGCACCCACATGAATACCAGAGTACTCGAGTTACCTCACCCAGGGAAGCCAGGTGCATAGGTGTCTTTTGGTGTCGGGTCGCGTCGTCGATTTCAATGGAAGCCTGCAAAGAAGTGCTGCTGCCGTGAAGAGGAGAAGTGTCCGAAGAGATCCAAGCCTGGATCTAGGAAGGAAGGAACCTGAAAGCAGAGGGGACAGAGTCTGGGTCACTTGCCAGTGGCCGAGGGTAGGATGGACCAATGCTCACAGACATCGGGTGCTTCAGGTGAGTTGATGGGTGTCTTGACTCTTCAGCCACAAGGTCCAGGAGGCGTCGACGAAGTCCACGAGCCGGATTCGAGCTGTCCCACAAAGTCTGTCGAGTGCTGTGGTGTCAGCGACCAGATTGGACCCAACAAGCCTTGGCAACGGCAAGTTACTGGAATTCAGAGAAAGGACTGCGGTGCAGACCAGCAAAGTCTGAGGGACTCACCCAGCAAGGGTAAGTCAGGGCACGTCTGGAGCAACCAGGAGAGCCCAAGCAGAAGAGAAGTTGCCTTCGTGGGGACCTGCTAGCCAATGGGCTAGTGATCGAGAAGGAGCCTCGAGCGGTCGCACTTGAAGCTGGCCCACGGGTCACTCGTGGAGTGGGAGCCAACAATCTTCGGTGCAGGAGGTGCTCAAGGCTGGGGCTACTTAGAGCCCAAATCACATTTTCGAGGAGGAGAAGGAAGATAGTGTTGCTGCAAAAGTTCACGGTGTCCAGGGGTCACGGTTCCACATCACCCACGATAGCCACGGGCCTCAGCTGTGCTGTGGACTCAGGGTAGCCTAGGGGAATTCAGGAAATCCACCTCTGGTGATGCAAAGACTTTGACGTCCGGCGGGAGCTTCAGCGATACAGGCCGGTCAGTTGCTTCTTTTGTGCCTGCCAAGCAGGGGAGTCACTCCTTGACCCCAAGGGAGATTTCTTCAGTCTTCTAGTTAAAGTAGAACGTCGAAGGTCCAGGATATTCAGCAGAGTTTTGTCCAGGGTAATCTAAAGTCCTAGGGACTGGATTCCTATACTTATAGTAAGTTTAGGAGATGGACTAACTCTAAGGCCCCACCTATGGGTGGGTTTGGAAAGAGAGGTGGTTACACCCATTTCCTTTGTCCAGTTTCGCGCCAGAGCAGGGGCAGGTAGCCCCTGCAACCGGTTTGAACTGGGCTACGCACAGGGACAGCAAATGTGCCCCCAGTGCAGGACTTCAAAGCACCAGAGAGTGCTCCCGCCCAGCCCCAATACACATCTACCTGTCTGGGGAGGTGGTGACACCTCCCTTCGACAGAAAACCTATTGTCCAGGCCTCCCCTGCCGGAGTTTCGGTCAGCAGCAGGAGGCCAGACCCGTGTCTGTGGCAGAGGCATCCATTTTGTGATGCCAGGGCTCAGGAAAGTCCTACCGGGTTTAGCCAGTGTGAACATGTCTCTCCCTCTAGAAGGGTGGCATGCTACCCCCGTCGCCAGAACTGGTGGAGGGGGGGGTAGTATTCCAAAGCGTTTGACACCAAACACGACATGTTTCTAAAGTTAGCATTTACACATTAGGAGTATATGGTATGGCTGTATCACAGAACAGCCATAAGGAAGTATTTCCAAAAGCTGCAGAGGGGCTCAGCTCATGCTTGGGCACCTACTCACATAAAACCAAGCACTCTGCCTTCAGGATTGTCAAGGTCTGCCATAGGAGTGGCTTATAGGTTTATATGTGTATAGGGAAGTGATATAGGTAGCCTATACCACAGTAAGGGGTGCAAGCACACCCTTACCCAGGCTGCAGTAGCAGACCTGTGGTGTCATTTTGGAGTGCTTCCCAGGGGTGGCATAATATATGCTGCAACCCCTGGTAGGCCTCTGAGGTACCCATGCCCTAGGTACATAGTATACCATATACTAGGGACTTATAAGGCACTCCAGAATCCAATTAGATATGTACCTAATGTACATGCAAACTATTTTAGAGAGGAAGCAGCTAGGCTGTGGTCCTGATTAGCAGGGCCACAGCCAGATCCTACTCTCCTACAATAACCTCCAACGATGGATCTCCAACTGCTCCGACGCGCCAGCGCCCCTCAAGATAGCACCTGGCAAGCAACACTCCAAAAAGCCAGCTGGTTCACTCCCGCCCTCCTTGAGCCCAGACACACATGTAGACGGCTTGAGAAGAGATGGAGGAACAACAAAACCGCCAAAACCCATGTAGCCTTCAAAGCCGCCGCCTCCACACACCACACCCTCCTCAAAACCGCAAAGAAAATGTACCTTCACGTCAGAGTCAACGTCAAAGCACACAAGAAGCAAATAACTCTTCACCATCATCAAGGAGTTCACCAAACCCCACAGCAAGACCACCAAAGTTCCACCCTCTGCAACAAACTTTGCACCCACTTCCAATACAAGATCAAGCAGATCTACGACAGCTTCGACACCCAAGACCCGCCCATCACTCGCCGCCCCTCAACAGATCCTGCTCAACTGGACCCTGCTCACCACCGACAACACCCTCAAGACCATGAAAAGCATTCACTCCGGAGCCCCCGTGGACACCTGCCCGCACCACATCTTCCACAGAGCCTCATCCACCATCGCCCCCAATCTACGCCGCAGCATCAACTGTTCCATCGAGACCGCCACCTTTCCTGACGACTGGCAACACGCCGAAATCAACCCCCTGCTGAAGAAACTGTCAGCTGACCCGACAGACCTCAAGAACTTACAGACCCAACTCCCTGTTCCCCTTCAGAGCCAAGGTCATCAACAAGGCCATCAACATACCACTCTGAGTTCATCGAAGCCAACGATGTCATGGCCTCCTCTCAATCCCGCTTCCGAAATTAAACCACAGCACCGAGGCCGTCCTCCTCTCTGCCACCGACGACATCCGCTCCCTCATCGATGGTGGAGAAACAGCAGCCCGCATCCTCCTCGACCTTTCAGCTGCCTTCGAAACCATCTCTCACTGCACCCTAACCACGAGACTCTATGACACCGGTATCCATGACAAAGCCCTCGACTGTATTTGTTCCATCCTCACCGGTATAACACAGCAAGTCAGACTTCTCCCGTTCCTCTTAGAACCCATACAGATCAGCTGCGGAGTGCCTCAGGGCTCCTCCTTGAGCCCCACACTTTTTAACATCTACATGGCCCCGCTCGCAGTCATTGTCAGGAGCCACAGACTCAACATTGTTTCCTACACCAATGAAACCCAGCTGATTCTGTCCCTTACAATCGAACCCATTGTTACCAGAAACAACTTTCACAATGGGATGAAGGCCATAGCCATCTGGATCAGAGACAGCTGCCTCAATCTCAAATCGGACAAGACCGAAGTCCTCATCCTGGTGCCCAAGACCTCTACTTGGGAACACTCCTGGTGGCTGGCCGAGCTAGGAACCCCCCTACACCCACTGACCATGCACGAAAGCTCGACATCATAGTGGACTCTCCACTCACCATGAACCACAAGATCAACTCCATCACGTCATCATGCTTCCACACTCTTTGCCTGCTTCGGAAGACCTTCAGATGGATCCCCACTGACGGTCACCCACGCACTCATCATCAGCAGACTAGACTACGGCAACACACTCTACGCAGGCGCCACCCAGCAACTCCTCAGGAACCTTCAGAATGTGCAAAATGCCACAGCCAGACTGGTCCTCAACATCCCCTGCCACAGCCACATCTCCGAACACCTAGATTGGCTCCCAGTCAACAGAAGAGTCACCTTTAAGCTACTCACACATGCCTTCAAAGCACTCCATGACGCCAGACCAGCATACCTGAACCACCGCCTCTCATCCACGTACCCAGCAGATACCTACGCTCCACCCAACTGGCCCTCGCCACCGTCCCTCGGATCCGCAAGACCAGGACCGGAGAAAGATTCTTCTCCTACCTGGCTTACAAATCGTCTCCACCTCAGGCTTTCCACATCTCTGACACAAATCAGGAAGGATCTCAAAACCTAGCTCTTCGAATGAACCACAGCACCCAGTCGGACCTGCAACCCCTTCCCCCCCCCCCCCCCCCCCTCCCGCCGAGTCCCACGTGGTTGAGTAGCTTTGCTCAACAAGTACTGATTGATTGATTGATACTGAGTACTTAATAATGTTGCACGTGGATATTTGACTACAGTATTTTGGTGTACTAACCCCAAGCAAAAGGTGAGGGAGCATTTTATGGCAAAGGGTAAAATAATAACTGATAATACCCAGACATCTTGTTGTTAATAAGGCTATTAGAATTAGTGTTGCATACTCATCCAACATCACCAAATAAACACACCCACTGTTTCTATCAGGTCCTTGCTTCACATTGTCAGTTAATTTATAATGCAGACACATGACAATACTTATGTTCGCCATTCTAAACGCTCTTATTGGCTGGGTAAAGTTCAGCATTCCATACAAAGATCTGCTTTCGAGCGTGAATGACTAATTCTTCAAAAATATTATCATGGCAAGCAAGGACAACCTCTCTAACAACAGGGTTAACAGGGAATGTAATTTCTTTCTTATGATATCAAAGTTCATCAAATACCACCTCAGCCAATGAACAGCAACATCATGGCCACATACTGCAGACTGTCGAAATTAAGTTGGCCGAAAAAGGAACAAGAGTACAGGGACACAGTGCTAAAGACGCAGCTTGCCATTAAAATCTGAAATATTTCCGGGCTGAAATGGGCTGTGGCTATCACGCAGCTTCGAGCATCCCTCCTCTCCCTTCGGATTTGCTTGTACGCGCCTGTCTGGATAATATACTAGACGAGCAGAAAACTCTGCACGCTCTATTAATGCAGCTTTAAGTCAATGAAGCCTGATCTATTATGCGCCTCTGCTACAGCCTCCCAATAGAGACAACACAAGCTACAAGGCCCAATCAATACAAAGTGAGAATTAGCGGCACGCGCGCCCGCCTCAAGAAGCATGAATCACTCAGCGCGCGGCATCGAAAGGAATTAGAACATTGATGAACTGGCTGATCAGAACAGCGGGGGCGCGTGCGTCTCTTTCGGAGACATACACCTCCACCTCTTTGTGACCCTTGGCTTGTTAGCTTGTCCGACCTTGTGTCCAACATAACATTGTTAAGTCTCGGTAGTGCCATCGGTTACCCGTGCCCACTAAAAGTAGAAGAAATAGACAACAACAGGGAAAAGACATCGTGTAATGATGCTGGGGAGCTATGTAGATTAGGAAGAACTTGCAAGTGGCCAAACTGCTGATGAATAACAAGTATTGGCAAAGCCAAAAGGTCTTGCCTAGGCAAGAGCTATTGGCTTTGACAATATTTTTTAGCCATGTTGTAAACCAGCGTGGCTGCTGTCCTGCATGGCTGAAAGTCAGTAGTGTAAAGGAGAGTAACGCAGAGAGGAGTGTCGTAAAGTGGAGTAGAGTGAAGTGTTATGGAGTAGTGTACAGTGTCGTGGAGTGTCATGGAGGGAGCAGATTGTAGTAAAGTGGAAGGGCGTAGAGTTGAGTGGTGTAGAGTGGAGCACAGTGTCAGTTGAGAAGAATGTATCAGAGTGGAGTGACATAGAGTGTCACAGAGTGGTGTAGAGAAGAGTGGAGTGGTGTAGAGGGTGTTGAGTAGAGTGGCATACAACGAAGGAGATTGTCCTAGAGTGGAGTGGCATAGACCGGAGTGTAGTAGAGAGGAGCAGTGTGTCATAGAATAGAGTGGAGTAAAGTGGCATAAAGGGAGTTGCGTTAATCGTCGTATAGTGGCGTAGTGTTGTAGAATGGATTAGAATGCGGAGTGGCATAGAGTGCAGTAGAGTATCAGTTGAGCAGAGTTTAATGGAATAGATCATCATAGAGTGGAGTATCGTGGAGTGGAATGTCGTAGAGTGGAGTAGAATGGCCAAGATTGGAGTGGCATAAAGTACAGTGGTGCAGGGTAGATTGGCGTAGAGTGCAGTGGCGTGGAGTACTTTGGTTTTGAGTAAAGTGGTGTACAGTGCATTGGCATACAGTGCAGTGACATAGAGTAGCGAAGAGTGCAGTTGCATAGATTAGAGCGGTGCAGAGTAGATTGCAGTAGCGTAGAGTGCAATGGGGTAGAGTGAAGTGGTGCAGAGTGGAGTAGAGTAGGATAGAGTGGGGTAGAGTAGAGTGTAGAGTGAAGTAGCATAGACTGAAGTAGCATAGAGTGAAGTGGCATAGAGTGGAGTGGTGCAGGGTAGAGTGCAGAGAAGTAGAGTGCAGATGCGTAGAGTGTAGTGTCATAGAGTGTAGTGCTGTAGAGTGCAGTAAAGTGGAGTGGTGCAGTGGCATAGAGTGCAGTGATAAAGAGTAGAGTGTCAGAGTGCAAGGTCATAGAGTACAGGGTCATAGACTGGTGCAGAGACGAGTGGTGCAGAGAGCATTGACATAGAGCACAGTGGTGCAAAGTACTATAGAGTGACGTAGAATGCAGTGACTTAGAGTACAGTGGTGTAAATTGACGTAGCATGCAGTGGCATAGAGAATAATGTTGTAGAGTATCATTGTGTAAAGTGCAATGGTGAAAAGTAGTTGGCATAGGTGCAGTGCACTGGTGTAGGGTACTTTGGTTTTGAGTAAAGTGGTGTAGCATGCAGTGTAGTAGAATGGGGTAGAATGGCTTAGAGTTCAGAGGCATAGAGCAGATTGTTTCAGAGTAGAGTGGAGTGGATCATGGTAGAGTGCAGTAGCATAGAGTAGAGTGGTGAAGTGTGGCACAGAATTGATTGCAGTGGCATAGAGTGGAGTGGCATGGAGTAGATTGTTTCAGAGTAGGGTAAAGCGGTGCAGAGTCTAAGTGGAGTGGTATAGAGTGTGTAGACATAGAGTGCAGTGTTGAAGAGGTGAGTGCTGTGGAGTGGTGCAGAGTGGTGTGGCCTAGACTGGAGTGCTGCAGAGTCTAAGTGGAGTGGTATAGAGTGCAGTGTCATAGAGTGCAGTGGTGCACATATTAGAGTGGCGTGGAGTGCAGTTGAATGGTGTAGAGTGTTGCAGAGTAGAGTGCTGTGGCATAGAGTAAAGTGATGCAGAGTAGAGTGGCATAGAGTTCAGTGGTACAGAGTGCAGAGCTGCAGAGTAGAGTATTGTAGAGTGCAGCTGCATACAGTGGTGCAGAGTAAAGTGACATAGAGTGCAATGATGTAGAGTGGCGTAGAGTGCAGTAGCATAGAGTAGAGTACAGTAGCATACAGTGTAGTGGTGAAGAGCAGATTGGCATAGAGTGCAGTGACGTACAGTGTATTGGTTTTGAGGAAGGTGGTGTTGAGTGTATAGGCATAGAGTGCAGTGATGTAGAGTGGAGTGGCGCATAGTGGATTACAGTGGGGTAAAGTGCAGCGGTGTAGAGTTGAGTGGCATAGAGTGCATTGGTGTAGAGTGCAATGGCATAGTGTGCTGCAGAGTAAAGTAACAGAATGCAATGGTGTAGAGTGCAGTGTTGTATAGTGGCGCACAGTGCAGTGGGGCAGAGTAGACTGGTATAGTGTGCAGTGGCATAGAGTGTTTTGGTTTTGAGTAAAGTGATGTAGAGAGCATTGGTGTAAGATGCAGTGGCAAAGAGTGCAGCAGCATACAATTGAGTGGCATAGTGTGGAGTGGTGTAGAGTGGATTGGCACAGAGTTGAGTAGAGTGGTGAAGCCTGTAGTGGAATAGAGTAGATTGTTGCAGAGTAGAGTAAAGTGGTGCATAGTACAGTGGTATAGAGTAGAGTGTCATAGAGTGAAGTGGTGCTGAGTAGATTAGAATGGCTTATATTGGATTGGTGTAGAGTTCAGTGGCAGAGAGAGCAGTGTTGCAGAGGAGAGTGAAGTAGAGTGAAGTGGCATGGAGTGGAATGGTGCAGAGTAAACTGGAGTGGAGCAGGGTAGAATACTGTGGCATAAGAGTGTAGTGCTGCCGCGTAGAGTGGTGCAATGTAGAGTGGCACAGAGAGAAGTAACGTATTGTACACTGGTGCAGAGCAGAATAGAGTGGCGTAGAGTGCAGTGACATATAGCGCAATGCTGTTGAGTGATGTAGCGTGCAGTGGCATAGAGTATAGTGTTGTAGAGTATTGTGGCGTAATGTGCAATGGTGCAAACTATTTCCAATAGATACAGGTGGTGGTGTAGAGTGAATTTTTGTAGAGTGCAGCGGTTTAGAGTAGAGTGGATCAGATTGGGGTAGAGTGCAGTGGCATAGAGTGCAGTGGCGTAGAGTAGACTGTTTCAGAGTAGAGTGGAGTGCAGTGGTGCAAGACAGAGCATAGTGGAGCAGGATAGAGTGCAGTGGCATAGAGTAGTGGTGTAGGGTGCAGGGCATAGAGCAGCATAGAGTAGAGTGGTGGAATGTTGATTACAGTGGTGTAGAGTGGAGTGGCGCAGAGTGGATTACAGTGCCGTAAAGTGCAGTGGCATAGAGTGCAGTGACATAGAATAGATTGTTTCATAGTAGAATAAAGTGATGTAGAGTAGATTGTTTCAGAGTAGAGTGAAGTGGCGTAGAGTGGAGTGGTGCAGAGTATAGTGGAGTGGTAAAGAGTGGTGGCGTAAAGTGCAGTGCTGCAGAGTGAAGTGGCGTAGAATGGCGTACAGTGCAGTGGCGAAGAATGCAGTGGTGCATAGTACAGTGGGGTAGAGTGCGCTGGCATAGAGTAGAGTGATGCAGAGTAGAGTAGAGAAGCGTACAGTGAAGTGGTGTAGAGTGCAGTTTCAGAGTGCAGTGGTGCACAGTGGATAAGCGTGGTGTAGAGTGCAATGACGTAGAGTGCAGTAGCGCAGAGGAGAGTGGCCCAGAGGAGAGTGTCACAGAGTAGAGGGGCACAGAGTCCAGTGGCATAGAGTTCAGAGACATAGAGTTCAGTGGCACAGAGTTCAGCAGCAGACAGTGCAGTGGAAGAGAGTGCGGTTCTGCAGAGTAGAGTGTGGTAGAGTGGAGTGGTGTAGAGTAGGATGTGCAATGGAACAGAGAAGAGTATAGCGTGGTGCAGAGCAGATTGGCATTGAGTGCAGTTGTGCAGTGTATTGGTTTTGAGTAAAGTGGTGTAGAGTGCATTGGCATAGAGTGCAGTGGTGTGGTGTGGAGTGGTGCAGAGAGAAATAGAGTAGTATAGACTGCAGTGGCAGAGCAGATTGTTTTAGAGTCGGTGTGAAGTGGCAAAGGGTGCAGTGGTATAGAGTAGCATGACATAGAGTGCAGTGGTGCAGAGTTGATTAGAGTGGCTTAGAGTTGATTGGTGTAGAGTCCAGTGATATAGAGTGCAGTGTTGCAGAGTTCAGTAGTGTGGAGTGGTGTAGAGTGAAGTGGCATAGACTGGAGTGGTGTAGAGTGCAGTGTCAGGGAGTGCAGTGGTGCACAGTAGATTAGAGCGGTGTAGAATGCATTGGCATAGAGTGCAGTAAAGTGGCATAGAGTGGTGCAGAGCAGAGCACAGTGGCATATAGTAACGCGGTGAAGAGTAGAGTAGCAGAGAGTGCAGTGTTGCAGAGTAGAGTGTCAAAGAGTGTAGTGGTGCAGAGTAGAGTGGTGTAGAGTGCAATGACTTACAGTGGTGCAGAGTAAAGTGACATGGCGCAATGGTGTAGAGTGGTGTAAAGTGCAGCGTTGTAGAGTAGAATATAGTGACATACAGTGCAGTGGTGCAGAGTAGATTGGTATAGAGTGCAGTAGCATAGAGTGTATTAGTTTTGAGTAAAGTGATGTAGAGAGCATTGGTGTAGAGCACAGTGGTATAGAGTGCAGCTGCATAAATTTGAGTGGCATAGTGTGGACTGGCGTAGAGTGAAATAAAGTGATGTAGACTGCAGTGATATAGAGTAGATTGTTTCAGAATAGAGAGACGTGGCACAGAGTTCAGTGGTATAGAGCAGAATGTCATAGAGTGCAGTGGTGCAGAGTAGATTAAAGCCGATTGGCGTGGATACAGTGGCGTAGAGTGGAGCAATTCAGAGTAGCTGTCATAGAGTTCAGTGGCGAAGAGAGCAGAGTTGAAGAGTAGAGTGACGTAGAGTGAAGTGGCATAGAGTTGAGTGGTGCAGGGTAGAGTGCAATGGCATAAGAGTGTAGTTATGCAGAGTAGGATGTGTAGAGTGCAGTAATTCAGAGTAGAGTGGCATAGAGTGATGCAGAGAGCAGTGACATATAGTACAGTGGTGTGGAGTGATATAGAGGGCAGTGGTGTACAGTGCAGTGGCATAGAATATTGTAGAATATAGTGGTGTAAAGTGCAGTGGTGCAAAGTAGTTGACACAGGTACAGTGGCGTAAGGATGCATTGGTTGTGAGTAAATTGTTGTAGAGTGGATTTGCGTAGAGTGCAGTGGTTTAGAGTAGGGTGGTGTAGTGTAGAGTGCAGTGGCGCAAAGTGGTGAAACATAGAGTGCAGTGGAGTGGTACAGAGTGGCATGGAGTGTAGTGGCATAGAGTCAACTGTTTCAGAGTACATTGGAGTGGTGCAGAGTAGAGTATAGTGGTGCAGGGTAGAGTGCAGTGGCATAGACTAGTGACATAGAGCACAGTTGTGTAGAGCAGAGTGGTGTAGAGTAGAGTGGCGCAGCGTTGACTGCAGAGGCATAGAGTGGCATGGCACAAAGTAGAGTAGAGTGGAGTAAAGTGCAGTGGAATAGAGTGTAGTGGCGTAGAGTAGATTGTTTCAGAGTAGAGTGAAGTGATGTAGAATGGAGTGGTACAGAGTAGTGGCGTAGAGTGCACTGGCATAGCGTTTAGTGTTGCAGAGTGGAGTGGCATAGAGTGGTGTAGAATGCAGCAGCAAAGAGTGCAGTGATGCATAGTAGAGTGGGGTATAGTGCACTGGCATAGAGTAGAGTGAAGCAGAGTAGAGGCATAGAGTGAAGTGGCGTAGAGTGCAGTGGTGCACAGTAGATTAGCATGGCTTAGTGTACATTGGCATAGAGTGCAGAAGAGTGGTGTAGAGGGTAGTGGCATAGAGTAAAGTGGCGCAGAGTAGAATGGCACAAAGTAGAGTAGCCCAGAGTAGAGTGGCATAGAGTTCAGTGGCATAGAGTTCAGTAGCAAAGAGTTCAGTGGCAAAGAGTTTAGTGCTGCACAGTAGAATGGCATAAAGTGCATTGGTGTAGAGTGCAGTAGCGTACAGTGGTGCAGAGTAAAGTGACATAGAGTGCAGTGGTGTAGAGTAGAGTGGCGTACAGTGTAGTGGCATAGAGTAGAGCAGGTGTCTCCAACCAGTCGACTAAGCGCTACCAGGAGCTCGCAGACACCTTCAAAGTAGCTCACAGCCTTGAGTTGATTTTTAAATAAGTACAGGGTCACAGTTTGCTTTTAAGGCTAGGGGAACACTGTGTTTATTTTACATTATTATCCTGAGGCTGCAGATAGCAGAGCCTAATAATAAGCAGTGCTAAAGTCAGATTTATGACCCGGGGCACAGAGGTGAACAACTTAATTACTTAGGTATTTAAATATTAAATAAAATTCCTTGTCAACTCAGTATTGGAGCATGAGAACAAAATTATGTTACTGAATGATTTTAAATGAGAGAAATTTAAAATGAAGAGTTCACTTAATGGTTACGTAAATTCTTCATTTAAATTTTATCCCATTTCAAAGTATTGCATTTACAAACAGCAGGCCTCTTGCTCCCATTGGTCAATAGACACTGAGTCATATTAATAATTGAAAAATACTGTCATTTTTTTTTTAAGTGGGAGAAATTTAAAGTGGATAAAAATATTTCTATGGACCATTGAGTCAATGTTTTTCTCCACTTTCAATTAAGCCAATTACGTCTTAATATTTTACGAAGAATGTGCCTTCACTTTAAATTCCTTCTAATTAAACAAATGGCTGTATTTTTCTGTTATACATATGGCATAGTGGCTACAGGCCACTAGGTGCAATACGCCTACTGTTTGTAAATGTGACAAATTGAAATGGGAGAAGATTTAAATGATAAGTTTTATGGAATCCATATAAACATAAAGTTTACTTTGGTAGACACTGTTTCATATTTGTAACTAAAAAAAAATATGTTTTTCTGAGTGGGAGAAATTTAAAGAAAATGTTTCCATATTATGAACATTTTTTGCAGGACATATTTCTGCACTTTAATTTCTCCTATTTAAAAAAAATGGTTATATGTTTGTTTTATACATATAAAAGTGCCACTTATGGCAAAAGGTATGTCCAGTCGCACAAGTTCATACAACACAGATTCTTATTCAGCCATACACCTATGTCCCATTCAAAAGGACATATGTTCATACATAAGACCACACTCTCACTGACACATAAGGCAGCCCTGTCATAGTGCCCCTCGTCAAAGTAGTTTGTTCAAACCCTTGTCTTTGGCTCCATGGACATTAGACTTAGATTCAATTATACTGGGCGTGGGGGTGTCTGGTAACATTGCGCGAGTGGCTTGGCCTTCAGTGGCTCAAAATTATTTTTACTGATCAGATGTAGCTCTCACTACAGAAAAGGTTGCGGGCCCGTGGAGTAGAATATGGTGGCATACAGTGCAGTTGTGCAGAGTAGAGTGGCATAGAGTGTATTGGTGTTAAGTAAAGTAGAGTAGAGTGCATTGGTGTAAAGTGTAGTGGCATAGAGTGGAGTGGCATGGTGTGGGGTGGCGTGGTGTGGAGTGGTATGGTGTGGAATGGCACATAGTGCAATGGAGTGGTGTAAACTGCAGTGGCAGAGTAGATTGTTTCAGAGTAGAATGCAATGGTATAGAGTAGAGTGGCGTAGAGTGCAGTGGTGCAGAGTAGATTAGTGTGACTTAGAGTGGATTGGCGTAGAGTGCAGTGGCTTACAGTGCAGTGGTTTAGAGTTCAGTGTATTAGAGTTTAGTGGCGTAGAGTTCGGTAGCGTAGAGTTCAGTAGCGAATAGTTTAGTGGCACAGAGTGGCATAAAGAAGAGTGGCATTGAGTTCAGTGTCACAGAGTATACTGTAGTACAGTGTAGTGGTGTATAGTAGAGTGGCGTAGAGTGCTTTGGCATAGAAGGCAGTGGCGCAGAGTGGAGTGGCATAGAGTGCAGTGGCGTAGATGTACAGTGGTGCAGAGTGTAATGATGTAGAGTAGAATACAGTGGCACAGAGTATGGTGGCGTAGAGTGAATTGTTGCAGAGATTAAATTGGCATGGAATTAATTGGTTTTGAGTAAAGTGGTGTAGAGTGGAGTGGCGCATAGTAGAATAGTGTGGGGGTAGAGTGCATTGGCATAGAGTAAAGTGGAGTGGGGTAGATTAGAGAAGCATACAGTGGAGTGGAGCAGAGATGAGTGGAGTGATGCAGTGTGGAGTGGTATAGTGTGGAAAGGTGCAGCGTAGAGTGGGGTAATGTAGAGTATGCATGGTATGGTAGCTTACTGCCAATACAGACAAAACATCTTCAATTGAAATGACCATTACATTTGCCCTCACATACTGTTTTACTGATAAAAATATACAACACACAAATGATAATGTGTGGAAATATAATCACCCAATGTATTGATTTGGTCATCAGCACAGTTCATTTACAAACATTTTAAAATGTGTTGTGTGCTAGAAAAGATATAACATCTATACAGCCTTCCTCAAGCAAACCCCCACTAGGCAGCGTGACTGTCATATAAATCCTCTCATTTGAAGTACAAGAAAGAAAAATAATCATCAAGCTCCCTGGAAGACACAGCCTGCCATTTTACCCCTATCTCTGGATGCACAGCAAAAGTGACAATATAAGAACAAGATTTAAAGGCCTGTTTACAGAAAGCAAGTTCATGGAAGAATAAGGTAAACAACGTTTGGGCAACAGTAGGGACGAACACGAACTGGACAGCGTAAAGCAAATAAAGCCAGAAAATGTGAGTTACAAACCACACAACCAATGGTAAGCAAGGGGCTGAATAAATTCCTAAGTCAACTTTATGAATGCCTCCAAGATGTCTTTTAGCAAACCAGACAGCTTCTGTCTGGAGGCTGCAACCTAAAAAGGGGAGCACGGCATTTTGGGGGAGATGTAAAACTGGTGCATGTCGTTTCTCTGCCAGAGTCCATCCCTGCTAAAGAGAACACTGCAATGGTGATGAAGGATCTGAGTCCTGGGTACCAGCACCTGTGCCTTCTCGACATCACACACAATAATAAAGCCATCACCCATATGGCCGCAATAGTTACTTAAGGAAAGGATTCCTTTAATAATGCAGGATGTCCTCAAACTTTCTGTTAGTGGGAAAAGCATCTTATCAGGAAGTGCTCTGTGGCTACCTCAGTGACTTGTAGTGTTATATAAAAGTCCTAAATAAATAAAAACAAGCGAAATGACGCCCTGATTCGATGCCATTTCTTACAAACAATATGATCAGTTCTACGGACAGATCTTTTGTATACACTCTTTCCAGTTCGATCTAAGAATGGCGGGAAGGCTCTGGTAAGGAAAAGGGTCAAAGACTTTAAAAAGTTGCTCTCTTACGTCACCAAACCCACAAAGCCTGAGAAAATTTGACAGGACACATAGATTTTAATTTTCATGTCACTCGTTACCTTAAAAGCACACCTTTTCCACAAATGGACGACAAAGTTAATGAAATTCATATTTTTAAAAGGCATCAAAAATTAAGGAACAATAACTTTAAAAAAGAGTTCCAATGGAGGGTTCAAGGGAAGACAAGTTTTTAAAGTGAGGCTGCCTCGTGGCCACTTATGAACACTGCTGGAGCTGCAGATGATGTGTTGGGAGTCCGTAAGGGAGCTTTTAGGGATTCTTAAATATGTAACTGTGCCAATAATTTGATCTAACTAAATGTGGATATTTCACCAGTTTATTGTGTTGTATTTTTATCCATTTATAGGTGGACCATACTGAGAGATTGTGAGATTGTTATCTCTGTATACACCTATGAAATCCCAAATACCTGCAAAATAAATCACTTTTGTGCAAAATTAACAGGGAAGAATTGTCAATCTAGAAAACTAAAAATCTAGTGACCATCTAATAAAATACAATTTCGCTATGGTAATAGCTAAGAGAAGGGAATTAGCCATTGACTAGTGAAGGATACTGGTTTGGCATGAAAATCAGGAACACAGCTTCAGAGACAAATACTGGATGACTGCTTAGAACTATATTGACCATATGAAAACAACAGATATCTACTCCCAAGAAGAGAACTAAATAACTCTTTTTGCAGAAGCAGCAGGCACAGTAAAAGTCAAAATTGATTCATTCTGTCAACGGAGGCCTCAGTGAGTTAAGAGTGAAAAACCTGAGCTACAATTTACATATGGACATCAAACAAATTATGAACAATGGGAATCCCGCTGTAAGCAGTAATCAGTGAACCCAAGGATTCAGTAGTGTTCAGCTGTGCACGACTCACAGAGCATATTTCAATGGTGAAAATGTGTTTGTGTGGCACAAGGCAGCTGAATTGTGTGGCATTCTGAGAAGAGAGCAGCAGCGTCACATCTTAGTAGATTTCACTGTCCTGCTCGCTCCCACTCATGCAACACATGCAGAAAGTTTGGTTGATAAGCGGGGTTGCATGAAATAATAGTATATTTGCCTGTATATCTTTAACCTTAACCATAGTTTTATAAACCCCATACCTTTAAACATATATATATTACCCCATACCGTTAACCTTTATACCACATACCATTAACCCTAGCCCTCTGACCTCAAATCCTAACCCATAACCTACACCCCAGACCCCTATCCCTTAGCACCCATACTCTCTAAAACCCTAGCTGGTTAACCCCAACTACAAACCCTTAACTCATCCCTTAACCCAATATTCCAAGGCCTTGACCTTATCCCAGAAACCTTTACGTTGAGAACTTTGGCCTGTAACAATTAATCCCTATCTCAATATCTCTATACCATATACCCTATTTTCCAAATGCACAACTCTATAAACGCAGCCCATTATCCTAATACCCTGTACCCCACACCCTTAACTCTATACCCCAAACCCTGAAGCCAGTACCCCACAGCATTAACCCCATATATCTAACACTATAACCTCTACCCTTTAACACTTCACTCTTTCACACTGTGCTTGCTTCAATATATGTAGGCAACATACACTTATGGAAGTGTTCCAATTTCTTCAGGAAGTACCTTAAAATCACAATGGAATCTGATGTATAATGATGCGCATTTCACTCTCAATGTGTTTGAAGCAAAATCGAGACTTCTTGGAAAAATCTTTAGTGCGATCCATCACTACAGGACTTCTTGACTCCAACACACAGAGTAAAAGTAGTGCACAGAGGTTGTGCCAAATTTTCCTAATATCTAAACAAAAAACAATATGTATTCGTTTTGTTTATTGTAAGTAAAATTAATGAAGACTGTAATAAAAATGTAATTGAAGCAGTAACCCCTGTTCCTGCATCCTGTTACATCAAGATAATTTTATTGACATGATTGTCTATTACTCCCCACTCTCACTTCCCTGCTGTACATTCGCGAAACCCGATCACTTTTATCACAGAATTGAAAGTTACCAGCCAATCCTGTAGACATGATTTATACAACAGAGTTAAACTTCCAAAGTTGCGTAATGGTTACAGCAGTTCTCCGAGCTCATAAACGTCAATTCACTAAAAAACCAGGGTTACCGGAAGTGGCATCACACACCAATTGACCTTTACGTTCACTCTCTCACACCCATACTTACATACACACACAATCTCATATACACACTTTCTCGCTCACATAAATACACTTTCACCTGCAAGCATGCACACAACATACACTTAAAATCATGTTTTACTTACCTCAGCTGCCAGGAAGGGCCATAACCCAGCTAATTGTATTTTATTTTTTATTCCACTAATAGTGAATAATTACTATTATTTACTATTTGTGCAATACTTTTTTTTTTTACAAAAAGCACGGGAAGTTGAACCCCAACCAATGTCCATAAGGGTGAGCTGCTCCTGTGTTCTTGGTACTGATTTTGCCACCTCTAAGGCCAGGGGTCGCAAATGCAGTGCCAGGGGTCGCAAGGTACAACCAAGGCTCGTAGGGGCCCCTAATTGACGTCCATGCCTGAGCTCATCCTCCCCTTTTACATCATTCAGTGGAAATTACTACTGCTCCTTAAAGTCTGTGAGTCTGTATTTATGATTTTTAAAGCGAGGAGGCCACAATGAAATTGAGCACAAAGTAGAATGGGCTCGAATGGGGCCAGAAAATGGCTGATGCTGCCACTCTCAATGAAGGAGTACATTTATGCAGCTGAACTCCCAAATGATCCCAACCAAACCTTAGTACATGACGATACAGACACCCCACATCCATAGTAACAGGTCGCACCATACAATTTATTTAGTGCTGGTTAGGTGAACCTTCGAAAAGCCATAACCTTCTTGCTGCAACATTAGTACATTAGTGGAGGAGTGTGGCTCAATGGTTAGAGTGGCAGACCCTGATGCAGAGTTCTGGCCCGAGACCAGGTTTCAATTCCCGCCTCGGCGGTTCTTGGGCTTAATTTCCTCAGACCTGTTAATTCTCGCCTCGGTGCCTATTCTAATCATAGGTCCCACGCTGCAACTCTGGGCAATAGCTTGCTTAACCTCCACAATGGCCCCAACAGCGCTAGGATGCCTGGCCTCACCTGGGGGGTGCCCAGGAGTGGGCACTTCACAGGGAAAGGCCAGGAAGGGTTCCACAGCGGTATGTGTACCGCGCCTTGAGACCCCCTTGGGGGTGATACGTGCGCTATATAAGCACTACATTTACATTTACATCAAGAATTTCCTTGATGGCCGCCCAATGGCAGAGATCGTCCACTATCACAAAAGAAATTGATCCTGGGAAAAAAGACAACAAGAAACATGGGGTCAAATATAGAGCGGATAAAAGGAGCTCTGTTCAGGTCGCCAATGTACCAAGAGCAAGTTTTGAATCATGGGATGGCCTCGGTACGTGTGTTTATTTGCTGTGAAATAGTAGTATAGTCCCTGTGGTGCCTTCCAGTGGATCGGACTCACTCCCGAGCAGGTTACTTATTACCATGGGAAAATGAACCTGGAGTCTAACATTTTCAAAATGGCCACAGGGGACGAATCCTTCCGAGCTCCACTTCTACCAGAAGACATGATCAAACGTGAAAGCTTCACAAACTTGCTTTTAGCATCTAACAAATTCACAAACAAAAGGTGCTTCAGAGTTAATTAATGTCAAGGTGGATGCGTTTTCACAGCCAGCAGCAAAATAAGGCACTCTGATGTAGGTGCTGATACAGCCTGAAAAGTAAAAAAGCGAAAGGAGAGCTAAGAGTCACAGGAGGTGACACAGCCCCCGCTCACACACACACCTATCCTCGATTCTGATTAATACCCATGAGGTTGGCCCCAGGTGGACGTTTATGCTTCCTTAATCTTTCGTTCTTGCATGGCCCCAAAAAAACTGTCCCCATGTGGCTAAACAACGTATGTACATGTTCACCTCAGAAGACATTACATGTACCTGAAAGATATACTCCTGGCAGACTGGGCTGGGTGAGAAAAGATGCGGGTGTGGGCTATGGCTAGGATTCCAAATGAAATCCAAACTAAATCAAGTGTATCAACTTGACCGTTGCGCACTTTTTCCTTTAGCTTTTTCATCAAATAAAAAGGATTCCAAATGAGCCTGGTCAGGGAAACCCTACAGAGCTGAACCACAGTCATAAGGGTTTCTTTCTCTCATCCTTTAGTAGCCTAGCAATGCACACCATGACAGTCAAGTAAATGCATAGAGTGCAAGGATCATGATTTCAAATAACAATACACTTCATGGTATACAGATTATGAGGTCTGACAAGGCCTTCCGTTAGTTCTTCGTCTGAAGACTTTATGGACCCTTGATCATGTTCATTGGCTTGATGCAGGCAAAGGCTAAGCATGACTTTACAGCTTCAGATAAAGCCGGCAGAAGCTAAGGTTGGAGAGCTTTGTGAAAGTTAAGAAATCTCTAGCTGAGGACATACTGCTAAATTCCACTCATCTTCTGAATAAATTGCTATTTCTAAGCCCTCCGAAGTATAGAAAAGAGTCTTCTGGAAACCTGAAGTTAGTGGTTTTGTACAGAAGAACTGATTTTGGATTTGGTCTGGCCGACATATTTCCTTAGGTGGTGGTGATATACGTACTTAATTTGAGCTTCAATACTCCATATTTGCATGGGTGACCGGTTTGTTTACTTCTTGATCTGTGTTATGTTGTCACAGATGAAAGATTTCAGGGGAGCAGGACTGTGTTAAGGCATGGCTATCAACAGATTTACTGTAATATCAATAGGTTCCCTGATCAGCATGGTTTACATTTTGATCACAATCTTTGTAGAATTTGTTGTTGAGGTTCACGAAGTGTATGTCCAGCTTCTACGCACCCAGCTGTCTGAGGGATCGGTTGCAACAAAATGTGAACCTGCTGCTATCCCTTGCACTTGGCTTCTAGTTTTTAAAAAAGTTCATTCTTCCCTGCCCGGTCATCACTCTACCATGGTGACGTCAGCATAAGTCTGCTACCACCTAGATGCCACTAGATAGCATTAATTGTGACATAGTTTAGGCATGGGATTTTCTTTATGCACTGCAATGCATTCAGTTTGACTAATGCTATTTGATAAGCCATCTCATTGTGATTTCTCTAGTTGAGTTTGAATTTAATATCACAATGAGATAGAAATTACAGTTTTCCCCTGTTAACAACTCCAAAACGAGATTGATCTGTGGGTTTTCTCGTGTTTTTCATGTGAGGATTTACTGGCCTAACTCCTCTGTCACTAACATTGAGGAAAGCGCATTAATCAGTTTTGGGTAGGGGACAGGAAAGATTAAAATGTACTATTCCAAATTGAATGCAGGTAAAATCCTGAAAGTGCACACATGAAAGTGGTGAGATTTCTTATTCAAACTCCAAATCCAACTAAAATTGTGAAAAGACCATACATACAAGAGGTTTAATTTACTATTCTATCTCCAAGCCAATTTAAATTGGGGAAAGTGCTTACATGAAAGGGGATTAATTTACTATTCCAACTCCAACTCAATATAGATTGGAGAAAGTGCATAAATGGAGTGATGAATTATTTTCCACATAACGTCCTAGAAACACGGGGGGAGTGCATAAATCTGTGAGGTGAAATTTATTATTCTAATTCCATGCTAAACTGGGGGAAATGCATAAATAAAAAGGGTGAGATTTACAATTCCTAATACAGTCAATCATTAATTGGAGAAAGTGCATAAATTAAAGTGGACAAGATTTACTGCTGTAATTCCAATTCAAATAAAATTGGGGAAAGTGCATAAATAAATAGGATGTGATTTACTATTCTAACTTAGGTCTCACAAACACTGATGAAAGTGCATTAATCAGAATGGTGAGATGTACTTTTAAAACTGCAATTCAACAAATCTTTTCGGAAGTGCCAACATGAAAAGGGTGAGATTTACAATATAATACAGACCAATAAACACGTGAGAAAGTGCATAAATCAGGAGTGAGACTTAATTATATTGCCACCCTAATTCAAGTAAAATTGGACAAGTGTGTAATTAAATGGATGAGATTTACAATTCTTACTCCAATCCAACATTAACTGAAGAAAGTCCATAAATTAGAGGGGTGAGGATTACTATTGTAACTCTAATCTCCTAAACACTGGGAAAAGTACATTAATCGTAGGGGTACAATTTATTAATCTAACACCAATCCAAATAAAATTAAGGCAAAACCATTAATGAGTGAGATTAACTATTCTAACTACAACCCAGATAAATTTGCGCAAAGTGCATACATCAGAGGGGTGAAAGTTACTATTATAACTCCAATCCAAATAATATTGGTGAAAGTGTTTTCATTTTGGGGGCTGAAATATATATATATATCTATATATTCACACAAAAAACCAGAGGTTTCAGGGGTGTTATAGTTAGCTGGCCATTTCACTTGTAAAAAACCATAGAAATTCCTCCTTTATAGTTAGTTCTGCTAACTATAACTCGCACGCCCGCAATGCACTGCTGATGATGTCACATATTGCATCATTCAAGACATGGTCAGTGACATCACTGATGACATCTCAAATGACATCAATGATGATATCACCGATGACATCATCCAGTGAATGTGGTTTATTCTGAAATTTAAATATGTATTATATATATACCAATCTGTATTGAAGATTGAGTGGATATATAACTGTCTGAATGGAGGATTTAATCAATCATAGCATTTGTATAGCGCGCTACTCACCCGGAAGGGTCTCAAGGAGCTGGGGGAGAGGGGTCCGTTACTGCTCGAAGAGCCAGGTCTTGAGTTGCTTCCTGAATGAGAGATGGCTCTGGGTCAGCCGAAGGTGGATGGGGAGGGAGTTCCAAGTCTTGGCTGCCAGGTAGGAGAAGGATCTTCCTCCGGCGGTGGCTCTGCGGATGCGTGGTACGGCGGCGAGGGCGAGGCTGGACGATCATAGCTGGCGGGTGGGCGTGTAGAAGGTCATTTAGTAGCTGCCTGACTGTCTGTTTAAGTGAATAATTAAAAGTGTCTCACCTAATACATGGATTAGTAACTAAACTATGTGAATATGTGCAGCACTGTCTCTGTTGTTGTATAACATGCTGCATCAGTTGGTCACTAACTACATGAGTGTGTATATATTGATTAGTTGGGTGAGTATTTGTATGGGACACTGAGTTTGTGTGTGGTTGGATGGGGTGTGTGTAACTCTATGCATAGACGTGTGAATGGTTGATTGACTAGGTGTATAGGTTTAAGAGTGCATGTGGAAACAGTTGTTTGGGTGACTGAGTGTATTTATTTGTATGTTGGTGAGCGAATATATGTTTTAGTTGTACATCTTCAACAAAGTAAAAAAATAAAAGGCATTGTATGTGAGAGTTGATGTATACAAATAAGTATGTGTAAGAGTCAGTGATTGTGAGAGTAACTATATGAATGAGTGTATAATTGTAATGGTGATTTTTCAACATATTAACTATGAGTTACTATGTGTTTGAATAAATGAGGTGTTGTTGGATAATTGTGTAAGTGAGTAAATGTAAGTGTGATTAATTTTTTTCATGAGTGAGTAGGATGACTGCATAACCGACTAAGATGACTGCTGATGTGTCAATGTCTATATATGTGTATAAGTGCATTTGATAGTGTCCTATTAATTAGTGACTGCATGTATAAATGATTCTGTTTTTGAATGGGTAGTTCTGTGTGTAGACTTAGGAATCAGTGAGTGGGTATGTAGTTACTGGTATTGGTGTGTCAATGGTTTCAAATATGGTACTCTGTATTTTACAGTGAGTGATGAAAGGTTATACTAATGTATGATGAGGTGTATCAGATTGTCACATGGATGATGTCATCAGTGAAGTCATTTGAGATGTCATCAGTGATGTCATCAGTGATGTCACTGACCATGTCATGAATGATGCAATATGTGACATCATCAGCAGTGCATTGCGGGCGTGCAAGTTATAGTTAGGAGAACTAACTATAACGGAGGAATTTCTATGGTTTTGAACGAATGAAATGGCTCGCTAACTATAACACACCAGAAACCTATGGTTTTTTCTGTGAATTTCTAAGGTTTTTTCAATGCTAATTTCTAACTATAACGTCTCGGAAACCTATGGATTTTCAGTGAATTTCAAAGCTTTTTTAAATGCTTATTTCTAACTATAACGTCTCTGAAACCTATGTTTTTTTCAGTGAATTTCAAAGGTTTTTTAAATGCAAATTTTTAAGTGTGATAGTAGTTATACCTATTTTTTTGTACTGATTTTCTACAGTTTTTTTAACTGTTTATTTATAAATATTTTATTCATTAAATAACATATATTTTTCTGAAAATTGCACAAAAAAAAATATTTAATTCAAACTGCAATATTGATTAATTTTCTTGTTTTCATTTTTTATTTTAATATATGTATATTATATTCTTTAAAAAACAAAATCATACACATCACGGTGGGTGCGCGTATTCTAGTCGCCATTTTAGAAAAGTCGTGAAGGATCCGCATACGATGCGCGATGGCTGCGTGTTTTTCAGTTACATCATATACATTTAATATTACGTGATGTGCGTGATTGGTATGCGACTAGTCTGCGACTCCTGCTCCCGCGCGTTTGTGACACATGCGCATTACGGTATGAGATACTTGCACGGTTGCGGGTCCCGCGTGACATCATACGTGCCTGGGCACGCTGGGTGCGCGACTCCTGCAAAAAAATGTATGTTCCAAAATGATATGTATGTGTCTTTAATATACATATTAGGGCAAGAGATTATCTAAGATATTCATAATAATAATATATTTGTACTTATAATAAACTTATTATTATTTTTAAATATATTTTCGCGAAGTCGGGTGCATGCATCGTGAGTGCAGAGAGTCAGCAGAACTGCTTTAGAGGGAGAGAACCAGATCAGCAGAGTTGCTTTAGAGCCAGAGAACCAGGTCAGCAGAGCTGCTTTAGAGCCATAGAACCAGGTCAGCAGAGCTGATTTAGAGGGAGAGAACCAGGTCAGCAGAGCTGTTTTAGAGCCAGAGAACCAGGTCAGCAGAGCTGCTCTAGAGCCAGAGAACCAGGTCGGCAGAGCTGCTTTAGAGCCATAGAACAAGGTCAGCAGAGCTGCTTTAGAGCCAGAGAACCAGGTCAGCAGTGCTGCTCTAAAGCCTAAGAACCGGGTCAGCAGAGCTGCTCTAGAGCCAAAGAACCAGGTCAGTAGAGCTGCTTTAGAGTGTGAGAACCAGGTCAGCAGAGCTGCTTTAGAGGGAGAGAACCAGGTCAGCAGACCTGCTTTAGAGCCAAGTGACCAGGTCAGCAGAGCTGCTCTAGAGCCAGAGAAACAGGTCAGCAGAACTGCTTTAGAGCTATAGAACCGGGTCAGCAGAGCTGCTTTAGAGCCAGAGAACCAGGTCAGCAGAGCTGTTGTAGAGCCAAAGAACCAGGTCAGCAAAACTGCTCTAGAGCCTAAGAACTAGGTCAGCAGAGCTGCTCTAGAGCCAGAGAACCAGGTCAGCAGAGCTGCTGTAGAGCCAGAGAAAACAGGTCTGCAGAGCTGCTTTAGAGGGAGATAACCAGGCCAGCAGAGCTGCTTTAGAGCCAGAGAATCAGGCCAGCAGAGCTGCTTTAGAGCCAGAGAACCAGGTAGACAGAGCTACTTTAGAGCCAGAGAACCAGGTCAGCAGAGCTGCTCTAGAGCCAGGGAACCAGGTCAGCAGAGCTGCTGTAGAGCCAGAGAAACCAGGTCCGCAGAGCTGCTTTAGAGGGAGAGAACCAGGTCAGCTGAGCTGCTTTAGAGCCTAAGAAACTGGCCAGCAGAGCTGCTTTAGAGCCTAAGAACCAGGTCAGCAGAGCTGCTCTAGAGCCAGAGAACCAGGTCAGCAGAGCTGCTGTAGAGCCAGAGAAACCAGGTCGGTAGAGCTGCTTTAGAGGGAGAGAACCAGGTCAGCAGAGCTGCTTTAGAGCGCCAGAGAATTAGGTCCGCAGAGCTGCTCTAGCTGACACTGACTGACTGACAATGAGTGACACTGACTGACTGACTGACTGACTGACTGACACTGATTGACTGACACTGACTGACACTGATTGACTGACACTGACTGACACTGACTGACTACTCTCTACTACTCTACTACTCACTCTCTACTACACTCTACTACTCTCTCTCTACTACTCACTCTCTACTACTCACTCTCTACTACTCTACTACTCTCTACTACTCACTCTATACTACTCTCTACTATTCACTCTCTACTACTCAATCTACTACTCTCTATCACTCACTCTCTACTACTCTACTACTCTACTACTCACTCTCTACTAATCACTATCTACTACTCTCTACTACCCACTCTCTACTACTCACTCACTACTACTCTCTACTACTCACTCTCTACTACTCTCTCTCTACTACTCTCTACTATTTACTCTCTACTACTCTCTACTACTCTCTACTACTCTCTACCACTCACTCTCTACTACTCTACTACTAACTCTCTACTACTCTCTCTCTACTACTCACTCTCTACTACTCACTCTCTACTACACATTCTCTACTACTTGCTCTCTACTACTCGCTCTCTGCTACTCACTCTACTACTCACTCTCTAATACTCACTCTACTACTCACTCTCTACTACTCTCTACTACTCACTCCCTACTACTCCACTACTCTCTACTACTCACTCTCTACTACTCACTCTCTACTACTCTCTCTCTACTACTCACTCTCTACTACTCTCTACTACTCACTCTCTACTACTCTCTACTACTCACTCTCCTACTCACTCTACTACTCACTCTCTACTACTCTCTAATACACTCTCTCTGCTACTCACTCTCTACTACTCTCTACTACTCTCTGCTACTCACTCTCTACTACTCACTCTCTACTACTCACTCTACTACTCTCTACTACTCACTCTCTGCTACTCTCTCTACTACTCACTCTCTACTACTCTCTACTACTCACTCTCTACTACTCTCTACTACTCACTCTCCTACTCACTCTACTACTCACTCTCTACTACTCTCTAATACTCTCTCTCTGCTACTCACTCTCTACTACTCTCTACTACTCTCTGCTACTCACTCTCTACTACTCACTCTCTACTACTCACTCTACTACTCTCTACTACTCACTCTCTGCTACTCTCTCTACTACTCTCTACTACTCACTCTCTACTCTCTATTACTCACTCTCTACACCTCTACCTCTCTACCTCTACACCTCTACCTCTCTACCTCTCTCTACCTCTCTCTACATGCATACATATGCACATATATATATGCATTTATATATATGTATGTGGATATTATCTACTGGTGGTCGCCAGTAGATAGTTATAGTTAGGACCGAGTTCCCATAGGAAATCTGAAAATTCTATTTTGAATAACTTTGGCGTCGGTTGACTTATCTTCGTGAAATTTTCAAAACCAATGGGGCGCTCTGCTCAGCTCCTACCCTGAAAGTCTCGGGGTGATTCGTCAAGCGGGGGCTGAGAAAAAAGGGGGGTCCCAAAACACGGTTTCCCCATGCATTTTCCCATAGGACCTTTAGTCGAAGGTACAGCCCGAACGGCTGAACAGAATTACTTGAAATTTGGCAAAGAGGTAGTCCTCAAGTCAGGCATGTGACTTTTGCATATATGGTGTCAATCTGTTCAGTAGTTCCTGAGAAAATTGCAGTTAAAAGTACATAAATATCTATATGCACGCACCGTGCGTGCACGTTGCCGTACGCGAGCGTAATTCTGATTGGTGGTTAGATGTCAGTCAACATTCGAATCAGTCGAAATCAGGAAGTGTCGGACGCCATTTTGTGTGTGGCAGTGAAAAAGAAAGGTGGAAAACGTGAAAAGGGGGCATGGTAGAGAGTTCCTGGCCCCCTAGCCTTTGTCAGGGGGTCCCTGAAGGACCCCGAAGGGTGAAAAAAACATTTTTTTTTTCAAAAAATTGCGGGGTGCGCGCACGGCGGCAAAAAATTCTAAAAAGAAATAGAATTAAAAATCAAGTTTAAGTGTTTAGATGTTGGTTGGCTGTAAAAAGAGCCGTTATGTTCATTGAGTGTTTTTTTGTACCTACAAGTAAGTACCGATGCAAAGTCTAAAGTTCAAGAGGAAGACTCTGTTCCCTTCATCTCTGAAATGTACACCGTCTCCTCTATAAATGCCTTGCATGTTGTAACGCAAGTTGTTGTGGTATATAGAACCCATACCATAGTCTCTGAGGAAAGCAGAAACAGACTTATTGACGTGCTTTCTTGCTTTCTCAATCTGCGGACAATATTGGTTGGACCAGTTCCACTTTTGCCTTTGGCATATATTAGAATATACAAAGGTAGTTTGTGGAAAAAGTGACATAAATTGCACAAAGGTGTCCTTAACAAGCATTTCCAGACCTACCCCAGTTAAAGTGCCTAGGTCATTTCCACCACAGTGCACAATTATAAGGTTAGGCTGTGGGAGATGTAGAAAGGATTTCACCAAAGTCATTAATTGGTGCCACTTTAACCCTCTCTGACCAATCCATTTAATGTCTACATTTGGCAAAGCAAGGTCTTTCACAATACCTCTTTTTTCTGCATACTTTTCACTCCAGTAGACATAGCTATGACCTACAATCCACACTGTGAACATCTTTCAAGGAGATCTGGATGCACTCAGAAGGTGTCTTTCAGTAGAATGGCAATATGAAAAGAAAGATTGTTGTAAAATGGAGGATTACATAGTTTTTTTAAAATAAAAATAACTCATTGGCTGTTTCAGACCATTCAACACTAAAAACTAGGCTGTATGTTTAAATTTTTAAAAGCATGTTTTGTATTGGTTCAGAAAAATGTGTTCCCACAGCAGATTACTTTGGATATGCTGTTAGGTTTGAAAAGTCAACCACTCTTGCTCTTTGGATTAGAAACATTGTGTGCTGAACTCTCTGCTCACACCAGTGTTACATAATCTGTTGCTATGGTAGCAGGCAGAAGTGATGTTGGGGGTAGGAATCATTTGGAAAGGGTTGAAATTTGCAACCAATAGAAATGTGTGTTTCCATTTAAAAAAATGTGGGAAGCAATGTGATTTGAAGTTAACATGTATATGTGTGAAAAAAGAGGGAACGTTTGCAATGTAGTGGTTCTGGTGAGAGGAGTACAGCTCAGAGATTCTCCTTCCCTCACATTCCCTAACTGTCACTATCCTTTACTCATAGTCACTCCTATTCTCCTACTTCACTTCCTCCTGTCTGTATCTCACACCCCTTCACCTTTTCGCATTCTTTCCTTCACTCTCCCTCACTATGCTTTGCTCATTGAAATCCTGACTCCCTTTCTCTCACTCCAGTTTCCTAAATCCCTCCATCCCCTCACTCCCCATCTCTCACTTTCCCTTACCCCCTTTTCTAATCCTCATACCCCTTATCTCACCATCACTCCTCTTCTCTTACTTTCAATCCCTTTACCCTGCTGTACTTCATCCGCTTCATCTGTTACTCCCTTTTCCTATCACTGTCCCTTACTCCCCTTTTCTCACTCCCCCTCCCTCACTCTCCATTACTCACTGCCATTCCCTTACTCATTCACTCTTCTTACCTGTATCCTCTACCCTTAGTCCTTTTGTTGCAGTCAGTCTTTCACTTCCCTTTCATGAATGATCATACTTTCCTTTTCTCACTCATTCTGTCTGTCCTTTCCTCCTCTTCACTCAGTCATTTCAATCATTTCAATCATTCATGTATACACTACACATTCATTCAATAAAATTATAACACAGTATATTAGGAATATAGCTCTTCTTGGAGAAGTGAAGTGAGTTCTGAAAAGAACTGTTTTTTTTGTCTTTTTTGTTTTGTATTTTTTTTTTTTTTAACAATTTTGTATTTTTTTGATTTTTTTAGAGCACCAAAAAAAACTGGGAATGAAAAACTGTTCAACAGGAACAAAAACAATAAATGAAAAAAATTATGGGGTGGAGCATGTGTGCTGCTGGATTTTGTTCTCAATCAAATTAATGCTGCTCTCTCCGTAACAAAGAACAGCATTGCACACATTTCAATGTATATGCACCTTCTTGAACAGTGGGCGGATATCCAAAGATCTTGTACACGGTGAATCTGCGGCCGCAGATGATGTGCTCGGCTGAGCAGGTGGAGGGTTGTCTCTTAGGGCTCTTGTTGTTTCTCGAGCATAGCGTACTGGATGCACTACTTTGAAGTGTCTCAGCATCGAATAAATACTAAAGGAGTATTTTTTGCTGGGATCTCCTCTAGACAAGACACTTCCGCAAATAGAGCATGTCACCTTCGGCGCATTCACCTTCTTTTGTCCCTCTGGAAAAGTGAAGTAATTCCAGATGAAAGAGTGTTTTTGTTTGCTCTTCCTTGGTGGTTCCACAAAGGTCTCCTCCTCACTCCCAGAAGTTGACTGCTGTTCTGCCATTTTCTAGTAAAATTTTACTGGAAAAGCTGTTAAGCTCCTTCTCCCAGGAAATAAGAAGAAATAGTGAGGGGAGTGGGTGTGGTGTTTGAAGATTCTGGAACAGAAACTACAATGAACCAATGAAAAGTGTTGTTTCGTAATCACATGATTTGCGGTGCGCGCACGGTGCCCACACGCATGTGCACACAAAGCACGCTCGGAGCACGCACGCATGCGCGCACGGAGCACGCACCCCCACGGCAGAAGATAGCTAAAGAGAAAAGTTAAGAACGTGAAAACAAGTAACGGAAGACACTTCCTAACACCCTAGGCCCGCACGGTGAGAAACACATTAAAAAAAAAACCATTTTAAAATGTTTATAAGTTTATAGAAGATATTAACTATGCTGTTCAACTACATCCAAATTAAAAAAAAAAGAGCTGAGCCATTCCATATTACAGGATACAGTCAATCTATAACTATATACATAGGTAGTTTAGTCAGTGATGTCATTTGAGATGTCATCAGTAATGTCATGAGTGATGTCACTGACCATGTCATGAGTGATGTAATATGTGACGTCATCAGTAGTGGATTGCGGGCGCGCAAGTTATAGTTAGCTGAACTAACTATAACGGGGGAATTTCAATGGTTTTTTACGAGTGAAATGTCCAGCTAACTATAACATGTGTGAAACCTATGGCTTTTTAAGTGAATTTGCAAGGTTTTTTAAATGCTAATTTCTAACTAACGTGTGTGAAACCTATGGTTTTTTAAGTGAATGTATATACATACATACATATATAAACATATATATTATCTGCATATCTATATAAATACAAATATAAATGCATGCATACGTATTGACTCTATTGTCACTGTATCATATTTGGATGTAGCAATTCTTTGCAGATTACGGATATGATTAGTGATATTAGATTTTAACATTCGATGTAAGGTTGTTTTGATTTTGTTTATGTATGTATGTAAAAGATCTTGTTTTTATTAAGAAAAAGATTATCTATCTTTCAGAATAAAGAGAAAAGATTTTATACATTTCTGAGTTGGTACACTGAGTTTTATAATTATCTTATTTGTTTGCTTTTGTGGAAAGTATAACTATATTGTGCTGTTTACCTTATTGCCTAGGAATTTATTACTCACAATTGTTGCTGTCCTAGGAATTGTTATATCAATTTTACAGGGGGTCCTTGTTATTCTCAAGGCGGTTCTGACAGTGCCAATTCAATCCTCACACCACAGCCACACATTTACCGTTGAACACTTAATGACGGGTGCCTCCTTCCATGAAAGTGGCCTCGCATTTATTAATTATTTACCAAAAATAATCAAGGGATAACAGGAGCACTCAGCGGGTTATAACATTCCTTTGATTTCATCCAGGTAGATGCGTTTCGGCGGATTTGCCTTTTTCAATGCCGGTCAATACTAACACCAGTTCGCAAGCTGTTTAAAACGGTTCAGTCTCGTTCCTATTGGATATTTAAATATACATATTTATTGCAGAGTGGAGGTAGCTATTCTGTAGTTATACTTAGGATCCCCAGAGATAGAAACTCCTCAAATAACTTTGCCCTCATTTGAATCGCTGCAAACCTTTGCAGACCTATTCCTTTTTCTACATTGGCAAATTATGCAAAGTTTTGTGGTGATTCGTTACGGGGTTGCAAAAAAAAAAAGGGACTTCTAAGATGCGTTTTTCCACCAATACATTTTCCATAGACTTTTTACAGGGGCGTAGCAGCAAAACGGATGAACGGATTTTCATGACATTTGGCAGGAATGTAGATTATGGTCATGGGTGGGTGGTAAACTCCATCCGTGGAAGGGGTTTGCAGAGTTTTGCCACTCTGTGCTCCACTTGGAATGCAGAGTTCAGTGAAAACTCTGCTAACCTGTTGGCAGAGCAGAGTTTACTGGCACACTCACCCCTAGTCTAGGCAATCCTGCTGTAGGGGACTTCCTTGTGTCAACAATAGAGGTTCTTGGCTTCCAACAACCCTCATCAGCTAAGGGGGCATTATCTCCCAACCAGCAGTGTGCCAGGAAGCCCCTTTGCAGAGTGGTTGAGAAAGGGGGCGGGCCTCTGGAGACATCTCAGCAATCCCGCTTTGGGGGATTTACTTGCGGCTACAATAGGGGTTCTTGGCCACCAACGACCGTCAGTAGTGTGCCAGGTGGCCCCTTTGCAGAGTGGCTGAGAAGGGGCGGGCCCCCGATGACATCTCAGCTATGCCACTGTGGGGGACTTACTTGTGGAAAGAATAAAGGTTCTTGGTCCCCAACAACCCTAGACAGCCAAGGGGACTTCTTCAGGGGTGTCCGAGCAATACTCTGCTGTGGAATTTGGCAGAGTTTTTCGGCAACACTGTGGAGTGAAAGTCCGCAAGCTCCGCCCAGGAGTAATTATGGTGTCAAAGGATCCTTTTTGGCATTGTAAGAAAAACAAATAGTGATATATCGGGCCACAATATACTGCGGAAATTCTGCTGTATACCGCAGTACATGCTGATGAAAAGACAGTATATAATTGGGTAATCCCCTTACAAAATTTAAAGGCAGCCATGTTGTTTAGCCCACACTTAGTCTGCGCTGTGGTTTGTAAGTGGAGATATAGTGCACCAGTGGGCTATAAATACATAGGAAGGATAGAGGCACTTTAGGTAAGTATGTTAAGGTAGGTCAAAGTAGTTGTATTACTTGTGTATATATTTTTTAAAGTTTAAGGAATACCGTGGTACCTTCCAGAAAGTACAGCAGTACTTAATTTTTTTTATTAAGTATGTAAAAAGTTAAGAAAAACACTATTACATTATATTTAATGGTATATATAGCGTAGTAAAGTGTTTTTTTATTTTTTCAATATTTTATTTCTATTTTTACATTTAGTCTGTGTTCTGGGTTTTAAGGGGAAATATTGTATACAACAGTGTAAAAAAAAATCGAAAAATTAAAAATGTAAAAAATACAAAAAGCATGGTACTACACTATATTTTCTCTTAAAACCCAGAACACAAACTAAGTGTGGTCTAAACTATATTTTGAAACACACAAAAGGTGATGGGAAGTGCTTTCAACAAGTCTAACCACTGGCAATAGTTCGGGCAGCACTCCAACCCATCGTTCTTTTGCTCACCATACCACCTCAGTTTAGACCCAGCTATACCCCAAGCTGTCGCCAGTGGTTAGACTTATTGCAAGCAGCCTCACATCACCTTTTGTATGTTTCATGTACTGCCCTAAGTGGCATGGATAAGCCCAGACGTGGGCCCCGTGCTCACTGTGTCACTGGAACAAAGCTGTACCCGGCTGATGAATCCATAACTAGGGCGAAACTGGTCCTGGGTTGCTTGTGTTCTAGTTCAGGGAGGACCTGGCTTGGCAGATCAGGATGGAATGTTCCCATAAGGGGCATAGTGAAGACGAATTTACATATGACTGGGTCCAAACCGAGGTGGCATGGTGAGCAAAACAATGATGGGTTGGAGTGCTACCCCAAGCGATTGCCAGTGGGTTAGACTTATTGCAAGCAGCCACTCATTACCTTTTGCGGGTTTCTAAACTATATTTTGCACTTTTTCAATTTTGAAAGGGCAAAATATTGTTTAGACAATACTAAGAGCCTGATTTAGATCTTGGTGGATGGGTTAACCCTTCACAACAATGTTGGATATCCCGCCCATCGAAATATAAATCCCATAGGATAAAATTAGATTTATATTTCTGCGAACTGCATATCCGTCACTGTAGTGACAGAGTAACCCATCCGGCAAGATCTAAATCAGGCCCTTAGTCTGTGTTGTGGGTTTTAAGGGGAACAGTGTAATTAATATTTTTTTACAAAATATAAATATGTTAAAAAAAATTAAAACACTGTACTATACTATATTTACCATTGAAAGCCAAAACGCAGACTACGTGTGGTCTAAACAATATGGTAGTACCGTGGTACTCTGCTAACATCTTTTAAATATATAAAGTAATAAAATAACTTTTAGTTACTTATTCACACTTTTATAAACTAACTTGTCCCTGCAGTAGAACACTATATTTTCACTTAAAAGCCAGAACACATCCAAAGTGTGGTCTAAACAATATGGCTACCTTTTACTTGCGTAAAGTCAGTCATTAGCCAACAATCCACTGTTGGAATGGGTAACTATGATATCAGTGAGTACCATGATGTGTGCAGGCCCGAGAAGAACAATACCGATGAATGCAATACCAACGTATGCCATAACCTGTGCCCACATGAAAATGTCAATGCTTATAAGTACAGTGTCAAAATTTGGCATGATCTATGCCTACACAACAGCGATGATAGTGGCAGTAGCAATGTCAATGTATGACATAATCCATGTACCAAAGACAATGGTGTTACCAGTAAAAGCGATTTCAAAATATGTCATTATCTAGAGATGCATAACCATGTCAATATCGGTACAAACAATACCAATGTATGTTATGACAACTGTACACAAGCTGTTGAGAATCTCGATAAAAAAGACAACAGAGACTGCCATATTAGTTTTAGGCGTTCCAGTGAATGTGTACTATTGCTGTCAGATTTACCCAAGGTAACCTCCCCATCAACCCAGAGTCAGAGATACATGGTCAGACGGGCTGCAACCCGCAGCCACTACTATAGAATAACAGGTCACTGGTGGGGCCTCTCTTAACCCAAAGATAAACTCACGCCCAGGGAATACCTTGATCAATCCCACATATAAATCGTTGCACTACAAACAGGTCCCTGGCAATTAGCCTCATTAAAACACGTTTTGCCAAAGGCTCGCATTCCCCCAAAATACCACAAACCTAAATGCTGCATTCAGATAGAAACACTCATCCAATCAGGGCATGACATGCACACCACACGTAGTGATCATGCATTCCCCATGTAGGACATCGGGACACATACATACTGGACCACAGTAGCTCTTCACAAGGTCCATATGCATCCTTATTAAGATGCCCAACTCTATCAATTTACGACTGTTATGCCTTTTAAGAATGCAGAAAACGGTTTATGATACTTCCAAGATGTGTATAAAATCAGCCCAAACTTTATACACTGAGAGACTTTCCTCAGACGTATTCAGTCGAGACTCTCCCAGCCACTGCATTTAATTAAACCAACTTGTTTCTGTTTTGGCAAACACCTTTTGTCTTTTCATTTCTTTAAGGTAAATTCATATCCGAGCAACAACATTACTAAATGTTTGTACCTTATATGCCTTTTTCACAATGGTAAACTTACACTTTTGTGTAAGTTTACTATTGTTTGCAATTCACAAAGGCATTTTACTAGTAGTACATTTAAAATTGCGGAGTCTCCGCACATAAAAAGATAGGACTGTCCTCTTTGTGAATAGCAAACAATCATAAACTCATACAAGTCTAGGTTTTCCATTGTGAATCAGGCCCTTTAACTTGAAAACTATTGCAAAAATGTACATTTACCACCAAAGAACAGCCTTTTCACCCCATAATCTATAGCTCTGTTAAATTCCATCTAAATCTCTTCAGCCATTTTCACACTACGTCTCTTTAAACAATACTCTATGGCATGACACAACACTACACTCCACTGTACGGCAGCCCACTCCACTCTATGACAGGTCACCCCACTCTACGACACCCCAATCCACTTTACGACAATCCACTCCACTCTATGACACTCCATGCCACTCAACTCTACGACACTCCACTCCACTGTACGACATGACACTCCAGTCTACTACATGCCACTCTACTCTGTGACCCTTCACGCCACTCCACTCAATGACATGCCACTCTAGGAGATGCCACTCCACTCTACCACAAGCCACTCCACTCTAAGACATGTAACTCCACTGTAAGCCACTGCACTCTACAACATCACAGCTCACTCTACGCAACTCCACTGTACCCCCCTCAACTCTAAGACACTGTACCAGACGCCACTCTATTACATGCCACTCCATTCTGCTGTACGACACACCACTCCACACCACTCCAATCTACGACAGTCCACTCCACTCTATGACATTCCACGTCACTCCACTTTATGGCACTCCACTCCACTCTACTGCACGCCACGCCACTCCACTCTACGCCACTCCACAACACTCCCCTCCACTGTATGCCCCTCCACTTTACAACACTCTACTCCACTCTACCACATGCCACTCCACTCTACTACACTTCACTCCAGTCCATGATATGCCACTCCCCTTTACAACATGGCACTCCACTGCACGCCACTCCACACTATGACACGCCACTCCACAACACTCCACCTCATTCGATACTACAATACAACATGCTACTCAATTTTACGATACGCCACATCACTCTACTACACACCACTCCACTGTACCTCATGCCACTTCACCCTATGCCACTCTACTCTATGCCACAGTATGACATTCTACCCTGCTCCTTTCTATGAGACTGTACTCCGCTCTGTGCCACACTGCAACATTCAGCTCCACTCTATGCCACTCTACGACACCCTACTCCACTTTACAACACTCTATGTACGTCTCTCTACATCACTCAATGTCACTTTACTCTACTCTACTCTGCATCAATACTGCCTATACTCCAGTGTACCACGCCACACCACTCTACACAACTGTATTCCACTCCACTCTACAACACCCTATACCACCCCACTGTAACACACTGTACAGCATGCCACTCTAAGCCACTCCACTCTATGCTATTCCACACTACACCACTCCACTGTACGCAATCCACTCTGCACCATTCCACTTTCTGCCACTCCGCTCTACGCCACTCTGCTCTATGCCACTCCACTCGACTCTATTCCACTCTATCTCATTCCACGCCATGCTATTCTACTGTACGCCATTCCACTCTACACAACTCCCCTCTATGCTATTGGACAGTATTCCACTCCACTATATGCCACTTCACTGTATGCCACTCCACTCTATGCTATTCCACTCTACGTCACTCTACTGTTATCCAAACCACTCTACACCACTCCACTCTACGCCACTGCTATTCCACTCTATGCCATTCCAGTCTATGCCACTCCACTCTACGTCACTCCACTCTACGCCACTACACTCTTCCACACTCTTCCCACTGTACTCTATGCAAGTCCTCTTCATGACACTCTACTCTACGACGTGAAACACGTTTTTAATAACAAATTGAATTTCAATGAAACAACCAAAGGTTAAAGCTTGGATATAGCTAGAAAAACTGTATTCATTCTTTCTAAACAAAACCAACATAAACTACAGAGACCTTGAAAATTCTACAGTTATAGTTATAACTTACAGTTATAACTTCAGCCACATCTGAAAGGTCCTATAATATGCGAACCTCTGTATACAGACTTCTCAAATCAGCAGCCACACTACATGAACTATAACTCACCTTGCTACCAAACACAGTGTTCACATAGAAGATGTATTTCTACTAGTGATAATTGTTTTTATGAACGCTATACATCTCAGGGGTTGCTTTTATTTATTCCCAGGTTGGATTGGATGGTACTTTACCAATCCAAAGAAATACTATGCCTGAAGTTGTAAAAGGCATTTTTCATTTTTCAGCTCGGTGTGGATGGCACTTGCTAATACTATACTTAAAGACTTTGCTGTAAAAATGGCAAAAAGTTCAGTCACTCTGTAGCTCAGCGTGGATGGCACTGTGCCATATGCTTAAACCCTCCATGGCAAAAGGTTTTGTCACTTTCTAGCTCAACGACGATGGCACCGTGCCCTATGCTTAAAAACTCTGCCAGAGAAATAGACATTTGAGGTGAGCAGATTCAGAGTGTTGGTGGTGTTGTAGGGTGTTCCATATAAAGGAGCTGCTCTCCACCTAAACTTGGTAACTACCCAGTGTCTAATTTATGCATACCTCTAAGCATTTAAATGGTATTGTCTTGACTTATACTGGGTGCTCCCTTATGTCTGGGCAAGGCTATACTTCTCTTATGAGGTCTAACTAGAGCTAAAGATGTGTCAGGGTTGATTTTATTCATTCTAGGTTGGTGTTGATGGTATTTTACCAATTCAAAACTGTAGTACTGTGCTCTGAGTGGTAAAAGGCTTTTGTCATTTTACAGCTTGGCTTGGAGGGCACTTGCGAATTCTATGCTTAAAGACTTTACTGTAAAAATGGCAAAGAGTTTGTCACTCTTTAGGTCAGTGTGGATGGCACTGTGCTAATCCTATGCATGAAAACTCTGTGTCGGTGGTGTTGTAGGGAGCTTCATATAAAGAAGTTGCTCTCCACCTAAAATTGGGAACTTCCCAAAGTCCCTTGTTTCCTTTTTTGCATTATGTATGCAGCACTTCAAGCCTGGAAGGGTATTGTCATGTTTTAGATATAACATAATTTTATTTGAAATCACGCTAAAAAATATTCCACAGTAAAATTACAAAACAAAGTATAAAAACTACAAAAATAACACATAAATTAGTTTTAAGAGGACGTTTTTGAAAAAGTGCACAACAAAAAACATTGCTAAATAATTTAATTTTAATTAAACCCCAAAACAAGAGTTTTTATAAAAATGTAAAATTATTCAAATAAAACGTACTTGTAAAAAATAACCACCACAGGCAAAAGTAAATCACTTAACCAGTGATAATATTAAATAGTTTATAAAACTTATTATCATATAAAAAATGGAACCCCTAAAATATTACCTAATTTTTCAAAATTATAAACAGCACATACCATTATTAGTTTGTAACCCTCTCAAAAACATTAAATACTTTATCCCCCAATAAACCTGACAATCCCCTTCAAGATCTCTAACATGTCCGAGAGATTCCCCTGATGCTGTGCCCACTGGAACTTCAGGCCCCACTGCCGAGCCCGCATATGCCAGCCGGCATGTATCTCAAGCAAAAGAAGGGGGCCTTGAGGACCAGCAGCCTCAGAGTCAGTCTCAATGAAACCCAGGATAGAGGCTGGAACATCAGTATCATAGCCTGAATATCCTGGACTCGCCATTCGGGAGGATAGGCCCACAACTACACTGTGTTCAGAACAGCTCTGATGAAAGGGAGCATCTGAGAAGGTGTCAGGTGTGACTTCAGCACGTTTATAGTGAACTCCAGTGAGTGCAGGAGGTCTGTCGAAGTCTGGTGGTGGGAGATGACTGCCTGAGGCGAGCCAACCTTTAACAGCCAGTTGTCGAGATTAGGAGACCCCCTTCTCTCTTCAGATGAGCTGCAACCACTGCTATCACCTGGGTGAACACCTGAGGGGCACTGGTAAAGCCAAAGGGAAGTACGGTGAAGTGAAAATGCTCCTGACCAAGCGTGAACCGAAGGTAACAGGAATGTAGAAATATTAGCCCTGCAAGTCCAATGCTACTATCCAGTCTCCCAGGTCCAGGGCAGATAGGACATGTGCGAGCATGAGCATTTTGAATTTCTCCTTTTTCAGGACGAAATTGAGAGGGCACAGGCCTAGGATAGGAATAAGGACTCAATTCTTCTTGGCACCAGAAAGTAGTGGGAATAGCAACAATGGTCTACTTCTTCTGCTAGCACCATCTCTATGGCTCTCTTGGCCAAGAGAGCTGCCACTTCCTGGTGGAGTGAAAAAAGATGGTCCTTCGTCAGCCTGATACAGATGGGTAGCCTGGGTGGAGGGGTAGTCATGAAGTGGAGGGAGTAGCCCTTTGAACAATCTGAATAATCCAGTGGTCGGATTTATCAACGTCCAGGGAAGCAGGTGATGGCGTACCCCTGCCCTCCACTGCTTGCCCATGACAATCGGAGGGTGGAATAAAGAGATTTGGAGTCTGTGACTGCCTGGGGAGTGGTGGAATGGCCCAACCTCTGGCTGTCTGACCCACATGGACTGTGGGTGCCGGGTCCTCAGCCACGCAGAGGCTGGGAAGCTTGCGTGCCGTTGTGGCTGGGCACGTATAGATGAGATTGGAAACTTTTTCTGTGGCCATGAAAGGAGTACTGGGGTTGGAGAGGGGCCATGGAAAGGCCCAAGGACCTGGCCACAGCTCTGCTATTCTTGAAGCGCTCCAGCACTGAGTCTGCCTCGTCTCTGAAGATATGAGAGCCATTGAAGGGCATATCCATAAGCAAGTCTGGACATCCCCTGAAAAGCCAGTCATCTTCAGCCAGGCGTGGCACTGTAAGGCCACCGATGAAGAAACCACTCTCCCTAGCGAGTCGGTTGTGTCCAGCCCACATTGAATTATGAACTTAGCTGCATCCGTCCCATCAGCCATAGCTTGGGAGAGTATGGCCCAGGCCTCATCCAGAACCATAGGCAGCACCTGCTCAACCGAATCCCAGAGTGAATGAGAGTAACAGCCCAAAAAGCATGTGGTGTTCACAGACCGTAGTGCCAGGCTGGTGAAAGAAAACATTCTCTTGTCAGAGGTGTCCAGCCTTTTGGATTGCCTTCCCGATTGGGTGGTAGGAAATGCATCAGTGTTCACTCGGGAGGGTGAGGCTTCGACGACCAAGGTCTCCAGACTAGGGTTTTGGGTGAGAAAATTGGGGTCCCCTATGGTGGGTCGATGGTGGCAGGAAATTGTCCTTTTCACGGGAGCCCCTGTGCAGGGCTTGGACCAGGTCCCGAGCAAGACATCCGTGTGGGCTTCATGAAATGGGAGAAGCAGTTCTGAGGGGGTGATTCCCAGCTGAAGCACATCATTCAAGACCTTAGTCTTGACTGCCACCAAAGGCATGTTAAGGTCCAGGACCTCGGCCACCCTCCTAACTACCTAGCAAATGTAGTCACAGTAGGAGAGACTATTCCAGTATCTGGGGAGGTGTCCATTCCATTGGCCTTCACCAATTCCTCACACCAAGTGTCCTCACTGGGGTCTAGGAATTGGTATTCATAAGAGCCCAGTGGCCCCTCCCAATCTTTCCTAAATCCAGCCCATTAGAATAGGGCTCGGCTCTGGCCTGGAGGGAATGGCTCCAGTCGGTGCCAGAATCAGTGTCGGGCGCTGCCCATCCAGCTTAATGTCGGAGTCAGGGATCAGAATAGGGGTTGTGCCAGCGGTAACAGGAGCACTGACAGCGGGGTTAATGCCCTGGAAGGGCGAGGTGTCTCGAACAGCTTCAGTCCAGATCCATCTGTGGATCAATGGGGCCCGACTAGCACTGAGAGCGAACCCGTCAATGGAAAACCAGCAGGGGTCCCTTTCGAACCTGCTGGACCCAAAAGCGCTCCAGCGGGGACGGGCTGCCCAAATATGAGTTGCATGTACTCAAAGTTCATTGACCTGGGTGGGGGTCACTCCAGCTCCAAAACACTCAGGGAGATGGCCCAAGTGCAGGTTCAATTGCAGAGCCAAGCCGCAAGTGTCAGTGCTCCCTCGTCTCATCGGATGACTGACGGGTGGGGAAAAGTCAAACAACTTTTCGGCAGCTTCTTCTTCTTCTTGTGGGACTTACCACAGTAGGCCACTTCAACAAAGATTGATGGATCCGCAACCGATCCCTGGACTTTTCTTCCGACTGGGATCAAGCCCATCATGGCGTGACATGTCAAGAAGCAAGGAGATTGAGGGATCACACCCTTAAGGCCTTGTGGTGCATGGCAAGACAATCGGAACAGGTCTTGGTGTTATGGGTGCGTTTAAGATGCCACAGAAGGACACGGTATGGGTCCATCAGTGACAGTTTTGTGTGACAGGCACAGCAGAGCTTGAATCCAGCCTTCCTCGTAGACATCCCTGCCACACCAAGAGACAATGTCTCAAAAATTTTCAACAAAGGGGTTGAAAATAGGTCAGTCAAAAAATGAATGGAGGTAACTCTCTCCAGATGTGCATTAACTGGTGCAGAAAAAAAAGACCTGACGTCAGCGCGCAGGGGTGGCACCTATGTAGGCACCGCATGTCACTTCTAGCGCAGATTACGCAGATGACGCCACATGGACCCGAAAGACGCCGTCTACTGGTGCACAGGTGCACTGCTCAAAAACAATTCTGGATCCAGTCTGACGCCTGGGGATAATTCTAAGGTAAGAAATCTGCAGCTAAAACTCTATATATTTCAGGCACAGGTTTTTTAATTTGTTAAAATTATAGAATTAAACTGGGGCTGATGGCTAACTGGACAAATGCATCCATTGCAGAGTAAAGTGTCTGGCCCCATTGTTACAGGTTCATATCCAAAGCTTGTCCGATGAGCCTGGCATCTTTCTAAGGTTGATAAAATACATAACATTGAGTTGGAAAAAATCTTTATTTGTCATCTGTCAACAGTGCCAAGAGACCACTCAGGTGTGCATGAAACTACTAATATCCAGGTTCTGTTCTTTTGAGTCGATACATTTTCTTCATAATGCTGTCGTGTTTGGACAGAGTCAGTCAGGTGCACGAGGGTGCTTTCACTTGACTACCCCTGCCCTGATGTCATCCCTCTTCCGATGCAAGACTAGCCCAGCCCACCTATCAAGTGTGATCCTGATATCCTGACATGTGAGTGAGTGGGTCCGGCAGTACAACTAATTCGCTCACTGGTCTGACGTGACTGAATCTGGACCAGCTTTCTAGAGATGAATACATCATGTGACCATAGGCGCTGGAAATAGGGATGCAGGAGGGTGCTACACGCCCCTAGAATAACCATGCTGGAGTTCAGAAGGTAAATGAACTCTGAAGATGCCTTTACATTTTGTTTTAACTTGACACGTTCGTGGTGTGTTCAAAGATAACTGTCAAATGTCAAGCTGGGTCGTCTGACTAATTGCTGGTTATTCTTTTAACATGGAGATTGGTTTTTACTGCCTTTTCTCTAACTGCACAGTTAACACATGTAACATGAAATATCTGTCAATCCTTCTAGAGTGCAGAGAGGGTGAGAGAAAAGGCTGTAGGATATCAGTTTTTTTCCTAACACACAACAAAGCTTAAATACTTGAGCTATACAAAATATTTCAAAATATATCAGCAATAGCTAGGAAAGTACAAATGAAGAGCCTTCTTTTGCAATTCTCAAGTATGATGAAAACAAAGATTTGAAAAGGATGAAAACAAATCAAGAGACTTTACATGGTCATGTGTAAATGATAAATATTTGGTGAAACCAAACTTTTATTTAATATCGTTTGTGCACTGTGGTTTCATCAGTAAAACTGCCTGTCAGTGTGAATTGTGTGTCCATTTTAACCCCGAGAGGGTAACTCCGCTCCGCCAGCTGAGTTTCCGGAGTTTTGCCTGCTCCGCGTTCCATTGCGAACGCAGAGCTTAGGCAAAACTCCGACTACCTGGTGGAGTCGGAGTTAGCCAGCCCCTCCCCCCTCCCAAAGTGATTATAGTGTTTAAAAAAGGCATTATCTGCCATGGCTGCCTCCTCATCGTCATAGTCACTCTCCTTCCTCATCCTCGCCGTCCTTCTTCTTAGATAACCCCTACGTTGTACGTCTCGCGTGTGCGCATGCGCACGTGCAAGACGTACAACGTAGGGGTTATCTACGAACAAGGAAGGCGAGGATGAGGAAAGAGAGGGGCCATGGCGAGGAGAAGGCAGCCACGGCAGGTAAGTGTCTTTTTCATAAACATTATAATTACTTTGGGAGGGGGGAGGGAGCGGAGTGTCACAGAGTTGTTTTCCAACTCCGTGGAACACTGCGTAGAGGCACTACTTCTGCTCCGATCGGGCTTAGTCCATTTCAATGGAAAATGTGATGTCTGTAAAAGTAAAAGATTTGCGGCAGTCTCCTATAAAATGCACCACCGGCTACATAGCACATCTTTGCTACTCTACTGTTGAATGGGCGTGACTCGTTTGCTATATTTATCCTTTGTGTGATGCTTGGATTTTTCACAATCCCTATGACTTCAAGAGATGTAACATTTATGGCAGCAGCCTCGCATTGAACTTTGTTCCATCACCACTAATGACACTTACCCAGCCTAACGGATCTTTTACTAGAGATCTTAGCATATGGCCATCTATTTCTCACTCCTGCCCGAATAATAAACTTGGTGTATGATGTGCTCAAGTAGGCCCATTTTTCAGATCACCTTGTTGAGTGATTTCAGTGCTGCCAAGCTGCCCCATATCAGGTGTGGCACCTTTAGTCAGTCTGGGATATTTGGTAGACAGCAGAACTCTGACTTCTAGGACATTTAATGTTGCTTTTTCCTCTGCGCTCCCAAGTCTTGGCATGTGAAATGTGGTTCACTAATAAGCAATTACAATCTCTGAGTATTATATGTAGAGCATCTATGCAGATATTCGACTGACAGCTCATCTAGCCTTTCAGTGGCAGCTAAGGGAGAGGGAGGTGTATTTGCAATAAAATATATATTTCATTATTAGCAGAATAAGTCAGACAAATATTTCCTAAGCAAATGCACGGCTACAAAAATGCTTACATGACAACATTGCATTTCAGGCTGTTTCATCCTGAAACAACCTGAAAGGCTGGCTTACAGGACAGCTCTTTAAGGTCGCAAGAATGGAAGGATGCAAATGGTTATGTCATAAGTCTTGTCAGAACTATGTTTAAATCCTTTGTCGTTGCAGGTAAAGCACGTGATGGTATCAGTCCCTTCAAACATTCGGTTAAGGCTTTAAATGGGCGAATTCTGAATATGGACATGAATGCCCTATTTGGAAAGTAAGGTTCCACGGTTGCCAAATGCTAACCCAGATTGTTTACGCATCAGTAGTAAATGAATTATTTCTTGGACAGTAACACGTAGTGCAGCAGTGTGGCGTTTAATGGATAAGCGTGTGTCATTGAACATCATGAGTCCTGTACCACTGTCAATCTTTCAGAGTCCAATACTATACCTTATTTTTGTCTGAAAAGATTGGTATGTAAAATAAAATTGTAAATTGATACTTGTATAGCGCACTACTCACGTGCAAGGGTCACAAGGCGCTTGTATGAATACCGCTGTGCAACCCATCCTGGCTTTCCCTGTGAGGCGTCCACTCCTGGGCACCCCCAAGGTGGAGGCCAGGCATCCTTAGCGTTGTGGGGGCCGTTGTGGAGATTAAGCAAGCTATTGCCCAGAGTTGCAGAGTGGGACTCCATGATTGGAATGGCACCGAGGCAAGAATTATCAGGTCCGTGGAATTTTTGAGCCCAAGACCCGCCGAGGCGGGGAATTGAACCCTGGTCCCGGGCTAGACCTCTGCATCAGGGTATGCCGCTCTAATCATTGAGCCACACTTCTCCACCATTGATATGTGGATAAACATTTATGCAATCTTCTGCTTCAAGTCTCATGAGATCGGAGAACTATGGCTATCGTGATTTCTTGTGGTCTACTAGCATCATCATTGGTGCTTGGAACATTTTTCCAACTACACACCACAGAAGAGGCACTGGTGAAAAATGTACAGAAATATGCAAAACAAAGGGAGGAACCTGCTAACTGCTAAGTATAGCAATGATGAGTATTGCTGCTTCTAAACTTGGTATTATACGGTGCAAGCATGCCGAAATTTAAACCTGGTTGCCCTGTCAGCTGGATTCAGCCCTCCGGGACAGCTCTGGAGCTGGACACACTGTGCAATATCAAATTTAGAAGCTGCAATACTCATTATTGCTATTTTTTCTAGCAATTAGCGGGTTCCTCCCTTTGCTTTCATTAATTCAAGCCACTTAACTATCCAAATTGACACATCACATGCTGCCCTAAATTTAGGACCTTGAAAACTCTTCCCTCTGGACAGCTATTTGCACTTAAATTGGGATCTATCTGTAAGTTATGCAAAAGTTTTGTTTGTCCTGCTGTTGACCCACCAAAATCTTCCTTTGGGTCGAAAAGACGTGAACATTATTGCGCATAAAGATAAGTCTAGTTAGGAAGTTGGTCAATTAGGAGCAGTTGATCTATACAAATTGAGTCATTCATCACTACAATTAGCTATTCGATGAATAAGCCCTACAACCAACCTCCTTACTGTCTATTGCCTTATTTTCAATCACGTTATTGTTTTATTAATCACTGCACCCACTTGCACGGTGTGATCACTTTATTTGACAGTGCACCATTTAAGCTTATTGTAGAATCTTGCGTATTAATGTTGTATATAAAAGATTGTTATATAGAATCTAGGTCTCGTAATGTTTACATTCGTTTGTTTGCTTGATTTAATTTTGTGACAATTTACAACTGCTTTTGAATATTCAGTTAAATGATAACTACAAGGCCACTTGTTGTTCTCAAATTGTTATGTACCCTGGCCTTCTTAGGTCTAAGGGTTGCCTCTGTAGCTTTCATATTAGTATAGAAGTAAAGGCATCATCCATCCTGGCAATTTTACCTGGTCTGCTGCATTACAAAGCCCATCAGAGATTGAAAGCCACCCACCTGAGGAAGTAACTGACACATTCCCGGTTCACAGAAAGGTCCACGGAGGCCATGTCAGAGATCCATTTGCGGCTAGATCAGATGAAAGCTCATAGAAGCATGAAATGAGAAGGTGCTCTTCGGACTGGCTTTGGACCTGGTGATTGACTCAAATGCCAGGAATCTGGGCAGGGAAGCAAGGTGCAGCAAATTCTCCAACTAAGGAAAGTGGTGTGAAGAAAAGTCCAGTTTGCATGTAAGTTGCGGGCTTCTTTGTGGTCAGAAGCATGACCATGAATTGGATGAGGGCTGTGTCCTGCTAGTCCCTTGTTTGAAGAACTTGGCAGAGTTAGATAAGAGTTCCTTGCATTTTTACCAGGGAACTAAGTATCAATCAAGTTGAACTATCTCCCAGGATAGACAAATAAAATAATGGATTGTAGTTCTAAGTGTCTTTAGGACTACAGTGCATAGATGTTGGACCAGAAGGTGTTTTAGACCTAGATGGGGTCCATGTGTTATGGACCCATTGCATGCTGTTTAGACTTCCAGCTACGAAGGAATTTCTGTTGGAAAACAGATCCGAGAGTAGAGGCAATGAACTTCTTCATGTAGGAGTGGAGAATGCAATACAACTATGTCTTTCCTGTCGTCGACACATTATTGAGAGTGACAGCTTAAGTGATGCAGCAGTCGGTGTATTTGTTTCTAGTCACACTGATCTGGAGGGGTCAAATCTGGTTTCCAATTCTGTATGAAATTTATTGGGATTACTTCAACTTGTCTTTGCCACTATCGATTTCTCCTAACAGGTGCCCAGGGAGCTAGCCATTGATTAATCAAAATAATTACGCAACGCCTCAAGGCATAGAGGATTACAGGAGTCGCTGGAAGACCCCATGAATATTGGAGCAGGCTGCAGGGTTCATCCAAAGAGCTTAGTGTAAAAACACTATTAAAAGGTATGGATTGGCATGGAAAGCATGGCCATGTTAGTGTTCGGGGCAGGTATTGATCAAATGGGATTCGAACATGTTACAAGTGCTAAATTTCCTATCAGATATAGCAGCATCGGGGCTGGCTTACACATCAGTTAAGGCTTTTAAGTCAGCAATCTGGGTGCAATATGTTTCTATGGATGGGACCCTGGTGTAAAGGAACCCTATTGTCAGTAAATTGCTGAGGGAATGTAGCTATTTTACCTGCCTAATCGGAGGCATTGTGAACCATTGGATGCGAATAGGGTTTTGAATATGTTTCTTTTCCAGTCCTAGAATGAGTCATTTTCTAGGAAAGAACTCTTGGTGAAATTGGCAAGGCTTTTGTGCCTCATATCCCACAGGAGGGTGTCAGATGTGCGGGCACTGGATATCTCAGGCAGGATGTTTACCCTATATGGGATCACATTTACAATTGCCAGTAAAACTAAATCAAATACACCTATGATTTCATACCAGGCATTCCCAGATTTAACAAAACTTTGTGTGGTTCAAAGCATTAAGGCGTGCAAAAGCATCACTGAGGAGCATCGTTGTGCTCCAGAAGTTCAACAGTTACTGATTTTTCAGGAGTCTCCGCTCCCTCCATTGCTTGGTGGGTGTGGTAGATGCCGCATGAGTCCAGTGCTGAGTTATATTTTTGGAGCTCAAGCTGCAAGGAGTACTATGGCGCCCATGCCCTTCGTCTATGAGGACAGATGGAGGACATTATGAGTGTAGCAGACTAGTTGAATTACTCCACTTTTAAACTGTTCTACTTCAAGATGAGAGTAGCTTCCTTAGTTGTAGGCTAGCTTTAAAAGTATATAATCCTGGTTTCGGTTCTGACACAGATGACAAATTTCCTAGCTAAAGTGAAAAAAAAAATTGTATTAACAACAGGCAAGGATTATTCCATGCTGCATCATATGCTTTCATGATCTTTTAGAGGAAGAGTTACTATATAAGAGAAAGTTTCCTATTTTGGTTTATTATGTTCCAGATTATAGCTATAATAAAAGGAGACAAGGGATGTTTAACCATGGTTTTTCCTTTGCAACCGGGTAAAAACCTCTGTCATGTCTGCAGAAATATATTAGTTTTCTTTATCTTCTGTAATCAAAAATGGATCAGAAACAGGATTAAAGATGGAAGTCTATGCAGGATCTAACTTCGCACAAAGGAAGAGGGTGGATTTGCTGGGGGTTACCACTCTGGGCAACTACAAGTCTTCTACTTCCACTGGGCCAGGAATTATCAGGTTTGTACAATCTGGAATCTGTAATTTAGGGCCTGTAGACACCGAATCCAGAGTCTACTATAAAGGTGTGGCAGAGCTTCACGCAGCTGCTGTGCATCGCCTCGAGGGCCAAACTGGCCATAGCGGGCCCAGTGGGCCAGAAGGGTAGGGGCAGGTTTTGCACCAGTGGGGGGCATTTTTGTTAATGAGGGATGGTTTTGCACAGTGCTGCAAAATCGGCACCTTGTAACAAAAGTGCAGCAGCAGTGTTCCCACAAGCCCGCCTATCCCCCCCGCACAACACTCATCCCGGAGTTTTCTTAACACAAAATCATCCGTAGAGGAGGCATTCGTGAAGCAAATGTCTGCATGAGAGAGAATGTGACTATCCGAAAATATGTCACCAAAGATGTGAAGGTTGTGCTGCAGTAGTGTACACTGGACTAATTTCTCGTGAGTGAATGGAAGCCATTGGTTGTCTGCTAAAGGCAATGGAGTAGAACGGCCCAAAGCATTCAGAAAAGACTCCTTCATGCCCAGCAGGTAGCGGAGAGTGTTTGGATGTCTGAGGCATTCATTGGAATACCTCTGGAAAGATTAGAGCGATGAGGCAAGGACCCGGCCTAGTCCATCTCAGGCTTAGCATAGGGGATGCGAACCTCTGCGTGGTATCAATGGAGTGTGAATTGGCACTGCGCAGCCAGGTAATAGAGGTGGACTTTAGGCACTCCAAAACCACCCAATCATGAGGAAGTACCAATGTGTTCCAGCCTATCGGGGGTCTATGGCCAGCCCAGATGAGCCAAATTAAGGTGCTCTGTAGGGTATGAAAAAAACTATTGGTGAGCAATATGGGGACGTGCAGGAAGAGGTACAAAAAACAGGGGAGTAATACCATTGAAATGATAATAATACGGCCCGCCATGGAAAAAGGGAGTTGAAGTCAACCTCTCTACTTGCTTAGTCACTTTGTCTTTGCCTGCCTGTAATTCAGCCGCAACACCTGTTTTTTCTTGCGGTGCAACTGAATGCCTAAATATTTGGTCGAGCCATTGCACTACTTCAGCAGAAATTCACACGTAACCGGGACGGTGATGTCCGAGAGTGGGAGCAGCTCAGATTTGGTCCAGTTTATATGAAGGCCTGTAAATTCACCAAACCGAACAATTTCCCGCAGAATGGGTGCCGGATTATTTGCTGGGTGTCAGACAAACAGTAGGATGTTGTCTGCATTTAGAGAAAGAAGCATGGAAAGTGCAGGATGAGGTGTATGTGTTTTCTTGCAACAGGTATAGCAATAATGAGTAGTAGCTGTGACAGGGAGCATCCTTGTCTGTTCACCTATGTATGGTGAAATGCTCCGTGAGGGAGCCATAATCTTGTAGGTGGGTTACTGGACTAAAGTAAAGTGGTCAGATGAGTGCAATGAACCCATGTGGTAGGCCTAGCTTGTGCAGTGTTGCCTATAGAGAGGGCAATTCTAAGGCATCAAATACCTTATCCGCATCTAACAGGGACACATCAGCAGGCACACTTTGTGATATTCTTTTCAAAACCAAAAACACAATGCACAGAGTGAGTGAGGTGGAGCAGTGGGGCACAAAACCAGATTGCATGGGTGAGATGATTTGGTCCATCAGGAGCACCAATCTGGTTGTATGAATTTTAGCCAATCTCGATTGTTGAAATTGAGTAGCGATAGGGGGCGATACGAAGTGCAATAATGCGGATCCTTACCCGGCTTTCATGATAATGTGATTACTGCCTCGCGCAGCATTGGGGAGAGAACACTGGAATCAAGGGCCTCAGCATACATTTCCAACATTTTCAACAGACGCAGCACAAGGAGATGCTTATAGGTTTTGAAAAAGACTCCTGTAAGGCCATCCAGGCCAGGGGTCTCCGATCCATCAAGAGTGTCAATCACCTGTATTATCTGTCTTGCCTCTGGACAGCTGTCAGCCAGACTATGGCAATTTCCAATGAATATTCCGCCCACACAGTGTCTCACAGTGTGCGTGGGATGTGTATAGCTGCACATAATACAGAAGGAGCTCTTTTTGAAAGTCACAATTATTGGTAATATGGGTCCCATTAGGTAGATACCGTCGTGTCAAAGCACATCCCGGGCGTTCACCCTCCCTATAGCAGGGGGCTCTAGCATACTTCCCTAGGTATGTCTGTTCATTCTCTGTCAACTCTCAATATGTTTAATAGTGTTGTGCAGTAGTGCCTACGGTGCCTACACAGTGGTTGAGCATCAGCGCAAGCGATATCCTTTAATTTTGCCTCGACCCTGGCCAAACTGCTACAGATGTCACACAGCACTCCGGTGTGCTTGGGTATGCATCCCCTGCATGTACACTTTAAAGGTGTCCCTTAGGGTAGTCTGCTTGGAAACAGAGCCTGAGTTTTGCTGTAAATATTCCACATCAGCAGTGCTTGGGAAACGCCGTGGTCTCTCTAAACCCCTTCCCCGCAGATGCACTAGGGAGTGGTCCGATAGTGTATGAGGAAGATATGTCACCTAGTTCAGCCAGGGGACAACAACAGCTGAGACAAACCAATAGTCTATGCGAGTCACACAATATGGGGTGAGGTGTAAAAAGTATAGCCTGGGGTATATGCGTGTTTCAAGCGCCACGCGTCTCTAAGTAGATATACGTCACTAAGATCTCAGAAGACCCACAATGGCCACAGCTTGGCACTGGGCGCTGTGAGTCCAACATGGGGTCTAGAACCATGTTGAGGGCACCCCCCATTACAATTAGGTCTCTTTATCTACACATCCCAGCAGGGATGAAGGATCCTGGAAGAAGTCTGGGGAGTCTATGTTCACAGCATATGTGTTTACCAGGACCATGCGATGACCCGCCATGGTCCTCACCGTGATGACATACTGTCCGGCAGCGTCAACAATGTTAGTAGTGGGGTGAAAGGGTCAGCTCTTCTGTATGAGTGTACACACTCCTCTACAATAGGTACTGAAGATAGACTAGCTATAACTGTTAGGTCCCCAAGAGGAGGCAAATGTGTGGGTGGCCCTAGGGGGTAGGTGTGTCGCTTGCAAGAAAGGGATTTTGATATCATGCCGGGTGAGGTAATGAAGAACCTGCTTGCCTTCGCGAGGGTTGTTGGGCCCTCCAATATTCCAAGAAAGGAACTTAAGTTTAGCTACGTGGTCCAGTCCTTTTCCTGTAACTGTCATGTAGCAAAATGCATAGTTTGGTACTTGCACGCAATGGTGCAGTGGTGCTATCCTCGTAAACTATGTCAGCAATCAAAAACAAACACCCCAACATTATTATTTCCCCCCCCCCACCCACACTAGGTGCCACTCTGCCCATTGAATCCCAAAATTTACATCACCTAAGATCATAAACCCCAACATCATCCAAGTCAGCATACACCTCGGAGATGAGCAACACTTTGGCATCAGGCCCAACGAGTCATAACAGATGGGAGCATTGGAATGGGGAGCAGTGTATCTAGAAAACAGAAGCTTTATTGGCAGTAGGAACATGCATGGTACAACTAGGCAATCTGGAGGATGTCCACTTAAAAAGTAAAATGAAAGTCAGGCTATAATGCACGAAGCACATGTCAGTCGGACGGGAAAAGGTCTGGAAAAGGTCTGCGCTGGCTGAGGGATGAAGATCCGAGGGGGAGTGGTCAGATGCCTTGTGACAAGGAGATGACTTCTCCTTACCATACTGTTTGCAGAATGTTGAGGCATCCTCCGGGTTGTCAAAGAAACAGGCCTTCCCAATGTGCTCAACCTGAAGGCCTGCAGGGTAAAGCATACCCTATCACAGGCTCAGTTTCCGGAGAAGGGATTTAACTTCTGTGAACTTGCGCCTCGTTTTCTGCACTGCCAGCATGAAGTCTGGGAAGAAGGAGATGGTAGACCCCTGGTATTGCACCAGACCATGCTCTCTTGCCAACCAGAGCGATGTGTCCGGGTCTCGGATATTGAGGAGGCGGGCAATTATTGGGTTTGGAGGGGTGCCCGTGGCGGGCGCAGGCCTAGAGAATGGTGAGCTCTCTTCGCCACAGGGTGTACGTCAAGTGTTGGTGGCCAAACAGGTCAGCAAGAAGATGTTCCACAAACAAGTCTGGACAGCCCATATCTGTAATTGCTGCTATTCTCATAATGTGAAGGTTTTCCTATGGGAACAAGCTTCTGAATCTTCGTTTTTGACTGCAAATGTTTTCAGTAGCCGCTCCACTTTCTTCAGACGCTTAATAACTGACATAGCTCCATCTTCCAGGGTAGATTTTCACTCCTATGTGCCATCCAAGTGAATGTTCTGGTGCTCCTGTTGTTTGCCCATATGGTCCAGTGCACATATTGCAGAAAGTATAACCATTTCATGCAAGTCTGCCGGTCTGGAAAAAATAGAAAACCCTGCCCAACAGTCAATGCCATACCAGACGTCATGGAGGAGATGGAGGACATGGATGAAGATGAAGTTGCTGAGTATACAGTACACTCCATCTTCACTGTTGGCAAAGCAGCGAAGATACAATTCCACCTACCGCGCGGCCTAATACAGCTTGGATCACACCTTTTCATGGTAATAGTAGACACAGGTGCCTCAACTGATATTAAAGTCGCAGAAGTCTTTAAAACAATGAAACCAGCACGAACCTGTGAGTATTTGCATACGGACAAGACTGACCATTGCCCATGCTAGGCATGTTCCAGGCATCTGTAAGGCATGAAGAAGTGACAGTAGATACCAACATATGTGTTAGACAAGGAGGGCAAGGTATGCTCCTGAGTTGCCACAAAGCCTAAGCCCTGGGCATTGTCAGCATCGTGTTCAGAGAGCATAAAAAATAATTGTCACACATACTAATGGAATTTGAGAAAGTATTTGCGGGCATCGACTGCATGAAAGGAAAGGTCCTCAAACTACACATTGACAAGTCTATTGAAACTGGTGCTCATCGGCACCAACACATTGCGTTCCATCTGTGACCCCAAGTTGAGAAAGAGCTGGAGAAACTCATGACCACCATCATCATCGAAAAAATATCAGGCACCACCCCCTGGGTATCATCCATTGTAATTCCAAGAAATCAGAAACAGTCAGGCGAAGTCCACATATGTGTGGACATGAGACTCTCAAATGTCGCTATAAAAAGGAAATGACACTTGACCCCTACAATCGATGGTCTGCTCGGAGAGCTAAGTGGGGCTCGCTGGTTCTCCAAAGTTGGTCAGCAGTCAAAATACCAACAACTAACATTAGCTGCAGAAACGAGGTCTGTAATGACCTTTTCCACCCATGTTGCTCTGCAACACTACAAAAGACAAATTTGCAGAACATGAAGCACCGCTAAGGTGTTTCAAAATGCCATTCAAGAGATGCTAGCGGGGCTACCAGGGGTCATCAATGTAAGCAACGACATCCTGATAAATGCAAAGTTGGTGAAGGAACACCAGAAAAGACTGGGGGGAGCCCTACAGTGACTAAAAGAGTCCACACTCATGCCACACAAGGGCAAATGTGAGTTCCTAAAACAGCAGAAGATTTTTTTATGGGGACACCTTCTCCTCCAAAGGAGTGCACCAGACCCCGGAAAAGTCTGTGAAATCAAAGATGCACCCCCTCCCTCTGATGTATCGGAAGTGCGAAGCTTTCTCTGGATGGACAATTACGGTAGCCCTTCCATTAAGGGCCTGACCACTCTGGTGCAACTGCTCTGATGCCTGACCAAGCCATCAGACACGTGGACATGGGAGGAAGACCACAAGCGGGCAGGTCAAGCCACCAAAGACGGCCTTTCAGCCGGCATCACCCTAGCCTACTTCAGCCCTCAGGGGCAGATTGTTATAGCTGTGGACGTCAGCCCGAAGTGACTGGGAGCTGTGCTGACACAACAGCACAAATGTGGGGAATGGATACCAGAAGCCTATGCAAGCTGCTCACTGACCCAAACGGAACAACGCTACTCACAAATAGACAAAGAAGCATTTGCTATCCACTGAAGGGTGCGGGCACTTCCATCTCTACATCTATGGGCACCCCTTCATGTTCATGACAGACCACAAATTCCCTTATTTCAAGGTACGGTGTCAAAACCTCTACAATATAGAGAACAATGGATGTTCCAACTGTAAGAATATGACTTTCAGGTAGAATACCATTCTGGATCTAACAACCCTTCTGACTGCCTGTCACGCCACCCACTGGCTGCCACACCAGATGAAGAGTGTGAAGCCTATGAGACAGAGGAGTATGTTCGTTATGTCATGGAACTGTCTTGCCCCCTGCTGATCTCTTTAGACACAATATGCCAAATGACCACTAAGGATGAAGGCCTAGGCTGGCCCTAGAGACTGTCAAATCAGGTCAGTGGCACAAGTTAAAGACCCACTGGGCTCAACGAACACCAGAGGCCCAATGAACCCTCAACTTTCTGTATCAGGTATGCCATGAGCTGGCAACAGACCTAGGTGGCTGCCTTCTACGAGGGTTCTGAATCATCATTCCCACCAGCCTAACCACCCATGTGGCACAATGGCCCACGCTGACCATCAAAGGATGGTCAAGACAAAAAGCTGGCTTTGCAGCAAGGTGTGGCTTCCTCTTATGGACTAGCTAGGGAAAATTAAAGTAAGGTCATGCCAATGGTGTCAAGCGTGAGAAGAACCCAGCCTGCAAGCACCTGTCATCACAGAACGAGGACCCCTGCAGATGTGAGTGTGCACAAGCCTCGACTTTGGGTACCTCTCAGATTGCAGATACACTTTAGTCTTGTCCCATACCTATTCTCAATACATGGAAGTAGTGATAGTTGACACCCAAGGAGCTGTTGCATGCTCCCCAAGCTAGAGAAAAGGATGGCAACCCACATGCTCCTCCAAGAAATCAGGATGGACAATGGAACACCATTTCATGGCTACAAAATAGCCACATACCCAAAATCCCTGAAGGTCAGGCACAAAAGAGTCACCTTCGATGGCCTCAAGCCAATAGACAGGTAGATAAATTTATGAGGACACGAAACAAAGTGATTCGAATCATATACACCAATCAACAGTCTCTCAGGTGGACTATCTGCTTCTTTCTCAGGGGCACACACTACGACAGAACGAGCCCAGGCCACCATAGCATGGGGGGGTGGTAATGGATTCTATCCCCCACCATCCTCAGTGGACGCCTGCTCCTGTAGAAAGCCACCAGACACTAGTGCGATGGAGCACAATGAACAACAGGCATGGTCCAAAGAATCAGATTTCAAAGTTGACGGCCCTGTTCCAGTCAAGGACAGATTCCCAGGGAGCAAGTTCAGACTTCTGTTTGAACATCATCCATGGGTGGTCACTTAGAGATGTGGCACCCAGATTTTAGCAAAAAGGAGGGATCAAGAAATCACCTGGAGCACCTTGTCCTTCAAGAAGTTCTTCTACCCATCCACCCATCAAGTAGAGGGATGGCCTGAGCCTAGAAGGAGCATCATGATTGACTATCCCAATCCCTGAGGAGCTTGTGCAGGCTCCAGCAGCGGCCTCAGAAAGTCTGAAGTCACCAGATTGAGCAAACAGAAGCAGACCAACAACAGGGGAAGACCCAGAGAGTCAAGAACATCTGACTCGGTACCAACTCCAAGGAGACCATGCCCCATCAACGAAATTAAAGGACCATGCAGTATGATAAAAGGATTCCAGCAGGTTGTGAAGAGACAGTCCTGTATCCTTTCAGTTAGAATAGGCCCGTTTGCTGGTTAGACACCTACAACCAAGTCATCTGCTTGTTTTGTCTTGCTCTTTATTGGTTTTAGTGTTCATTTGTGTTTTTGTTGTAGGGGTGGAACGTGGTGTTTACCAGTGATGCAAATGGTAAACAGAAAAAGATAATGCTGCAGGAGGTGGAATTTGAAGCTCCTACCTGCTGGTGAGGGATATAGTAGAACGCCCCACCATCACGTGTGGGAGATTAATAAAAGGCAAGACGGGGACGATGCACGGCAGAAGATGCACTGCCCAGACCAAGGCTAGGACTCAAGCGCTAGTTGCTCAGTATGTTTCTTGCTAGTGTGTATATACAGGGGCCCAACTAGGTGATGCCCCAATGTTGATTCACGTTTGGATGCCTCTACATCCAGCTGTTTTTCACAAAGGAGTTTACAAGCCAGGTTTACGGATGCTATGTCCCATTTACAAGCGAAAGCCTTGGAATAGGAGGTACTCCTCACTTTCTGTCACTTTGAGGTAATGGAATTTTCTGGGTGCAGTAAATGTCTCACACCATCCGGCCCACTCGTAATAGAGTCCATACTGAAGGGGCCTATATGATGAAATGAAAGATGTTTGAAGCTGAATCCTGACAAGAATGAGAATATGTCAGTCACTTTGCAGGCTAGATTGTGCCGGGGCGACTGTATAGTCACATGGATCGAAGGGATATGTCTGCTCTTTATTATCAGAGTCAGTAACCTTGGAGTCTTCTTCAAACATGACTTTAATTTGAGAAACATACACATAACATTAATATGAAAGCCCAAGATGGTTGCTGTGGTCATGATGGACTTTTTTTAATTATTTATCCAGGCTCATACTCTCCCAAGATGCCAAACACCTGGACCAATTTTCTACCTGCAAGACTGAAGAGCCAGATGGATGAAAGCCAACTGCCTCATGCTCAAAACAGACAAGACGTAAATACTAATATTCAGCAAAGACACCTCACCCTGGGACTCCATGAAGAGGCCTGCCGAACTCAGGCCCGCACCCCCTCCTGTCAACCCACACAAAGAACCTCAGAATAGTAACTAACTCACCAAAACCAGCCAAGTGAATGTAGACTCCTGCTTCCACAAACTAAAGATGCTCTAGATCTTCAAATGGCTCCCCACATAAACGCGCAAAACCGACACCCAAGCCCTCATCCATGGATGGACTACAGCAATGCACTGTATGCTGAAATCAATGCTCTCCTGACCAGAAGACTACATACCATAAAAAACTCCGCAGCCAGGCTCAACCTCAACCTCCCAACTTGCACTCTCATCACACCACACCTCAAAGAGCTCCACTGGCTTCCAGTCCACAAAGTAGCACTCTTCAAACTCCTCATGCACACATCCAATGCCTTAAACAACACTGGCTACACATTCCTCAACAACTGCATAAACTTCTACAAACCTACCAGATACCTCCGCTCAGCTGGACTCCTACTCGCACATATCCCCAGCATATGCAGAACCAGACGTGGCAGCTGTTCCTTCTCCCTCTTAGCTCCTAAAGCCTGCGGCGATCTGACACAGAACCTCAGACCCACCTCCTCTGTACTTGACTTCTGCAAACAAACGAAGACCTGGCTCTTAACATAGCCCCAGCCCTGGCTCGGCCCATACAGCTCCTGCTTAAGCGTCAGGGTACCCGCCTGGGTAAACCGTGCTCTATACAAATAAACATAACTACATTTACTAGAGGTGTATAATTTTCATGTAGCTAGAACAGCCATAAACCTGAAGGAGGAAACTTGTGGGAGTTGGGGTAAAAAAATCAACGGTAGATGGTATGCATTCTGATCAAAAACGGACTACCTGGTTGGTGGATCTTCAAGGAAGCAAGTGAGAAGAGAGATTGAAACGCTGGTGTCATCACAGAGAAGTTGGAGCCTTCTTTCTTTTTAGGACTATTTGGACTGTTAGAAAGAAAGAAATGTTTTTATGTTTCCTATTTGTTGATCATAGATCAGAGCCACACGAAACCTTCTCACTACATGATTTTGTGAGTTGAGGAGATGGACTTGGTGTTTACACAACTCTCTACAAGCAAGCTAGAAATGGAGAGTGCTGACCCCTAGAGCAGTGCAGTCTTTTTCATTTTGTTTTCCTTTTTCACACCCTGCAAAGAGAACAGTATAGTGGGAGGAGGAGTACCATTTTCTATAATTTTTATTTTTCACTGCAGTGATTCACATAGACATAGTGGGAAGACTGCAGTCTGCTATCTTTATCAAATGTATAGAGAGAAGTATTATAGTACTGCTTTTGCATTCCTGAAGAAGCAACGCTATCGTCTTCTTTATATGTAATCTCTTTGCAGAGCAGAATGTGTTGATATCAACTGGCTCTATGTCATCATGCTGACCTTCAGCGAACACCACTAAGCATTCTGGGAATCTTTGAATTCTCCCATAATAATTAAAGGCCCCACATGTATTGTGTTGTTAGTTGAAAGACCAAGACGAGCTAAAGTCAGGAGGACATGGAGCAAGATGACACTTAGGCCCCAATTACAAATGGTCTCTCAATTACGATGGGGCTGGTAACTGCAACTATGAGTCCGTAGGCTTATGAGATATGTAGGAACACCATCTCCATATTAGGGACAGGGGGGAAAAGAGGGATTACCAAGGGGATCAGTTTACAAATTACCTTTCTAATTCCTCATTTGTTAGTAGACCTTCAGTGGTTCAGCTGAAAACAAGCAGGATTTCCTCACCTCTGGAGCTGCCGGTATCCCAGGTATTTGTAACTTTGGTGGAAAGAAATTACCAGCCTATTTTCTGGGCCACTCATAGAAAGGGACCTCATTCTTCTACAATATTTATGGTAGGGCACCTCCCGGCTGCTGCTGTTCTTCGGTAATATTCAAGAAGTCATCCTATTACATAAAAAGCTGGCTCTGCCTATTCTTCATAATGATTTCACACTACCTATGGCAAAACTGAGAGGATTGTGGCTTGAATACCTAAGGTCCTCACCATTTTGAAGTATAAGATTACCACATGGACATCATTTAAGAGTCACCAGGGGTTGCAGCTGTGACCCCTGGCTTGCTCCCTGCTACCCCTGGCACTGCTTTGGTGACCCCTGGCCTCAGAGGAGGCAAAATCAGTGCCTGGAACACAGGGGCAGCTCTTCCTAATGGATGCTGGTTGGAGCTCCACTTGCCTGGTTTCTGTCATTTTTTTTAATGTACAAATAGTGAATAATTGTATTCACTATTAGTGTAATACAAAATGGAGTACATTCGCTGGCATATCTGGAAGTGAAGGTAAGTAAAAAATACTGTTAAATGTATGTTGTATATGTGTGTGTGTGTGTGTGTGTGTGTGTGTGTGTGTGTGTGTGTGCGTGCGAGCGTGTGTGTGTGTGTGTGTGTGTGTGTGTGTGTGTGTGTGTTTCTCAAAGTAAAGGTCAAATGGCTTGCAATGTCACTTCCGCTCCCCTGGCATTTTGCTGAATTGACCTTCATGTTTCCAGTGCAATGCTGTGATCCAGGAATTCGATTCTACATTGCATCTCCCTCAATTAATTAACTTATTAGATAACAAAACCGTGTGCTGGAATATGATATTCCCAATGACATGAAGTCATCCGATAACGAATTGTTGAATGCTCAATTTTCCTTTTCCTGCTGATCCTTTTCCTAAGTGAATGCATATTTTTTTGCCGTTTAAAATATATCTTCATTATTTAATTCTGCTCTTTTGATGTTTTCGTAAAATTAATCACTATTCCTTTAACTCTTCTCTTTTTCCGGTTCTGCTCCTCCCTCCCCCTAGCCCCCTGTTTTCCGCCTGCTTCCGTATTCTTTGGAGTTGCAAGCAAGAGCCAAGGCGTCTTTAAAACTAATCCATGACTTAATGAGCCAAGCATCAGGAAAATATACAATGAAAATGTGATGTCTATCCCTCAGGGGGTAGATGCGCTGACTTGTGCATACTTCTTTGCTCTGTAGCAGCCATAAGAAGGCTACACTGCTGTTCACATATATTACTTTGTAGCGGAAAGAAAAGATGCAAATCCGAACTCTCTCATCCCTAGTCCTCAACTTTTCTATGAGACTAATAACCATGCGATGTTGTCAATTGCATTTAGTATTCTCTGCCTAATTTACTCAACGCACCTTTCAGACATATTATTTACATGTTTGCAAATTCCTCGAGCAAGCAAACTGAACTCAATTTCAGTGCAGTGCAGTGAAACAAGTTGGTTCTTTAGTTTAGATCTTCTCAGGAACCTCTTAGTTTTGGTGTGATTGGCGTGTTGTTGATACAATACTACGTGAGGATTCTATGCTGGCAGCCCTCCGTCTACACGGGGCTATTCACAAATGTAAACTTACTCAAGAGTAAATCTTCACATGTAAGTGTTATGTCCTAGAACTGCATGTTGTTATATGCTTTATCTATGGCCTGGTAGTCATCATCTTTTTTACCTTACACTACACTAACTTTACTCTTACACTTTTGAGTAACTTTACTACTTTTGGATTGACACCATTTATGAGTGTAAAAAGTAAAAGTTTACTAAGCTTACAAATAAATAATTAAAAATAGTTTAATTTTGATGTACATTGGGGAGGAGCCAAGATGGCGACCGGGACGGCAGCGTAGACTCCCGGCTCCGTGAACCTCCGCATCCCGCACGGATATCCTGCACGAGATCCTTAACCTGTGCTACGCGGTCGTGTTTCTGAAGGAGAGAGGCACCCGACTGTGTGACTCCGAGGTTTCTGGCTGCGGTATCGCTGGAGAAATGTGCATTTGAACTTTGCGGCCTGTGCGGCCCTGGAGCCGGGACCTCGAGTGGACGCCGTGGCCGGGTGGCAGTTCAACAACAGCGGCCTGTTGTGACTGGGTGGAGTCGGTCCACCGGAGCGGTGCCAAACTCGGCCTACATTTCGTCGTGGTCGTCTCTACTGTCAAGCGTAGCGGACCGAGTGCATGCCCGGGGGTGCAATTCTCAGACCCTCCGGTGGCCGCCCCTGCCTTTGATGGTGAGCTGCCCGGCCGCCGCCCGTATCCTGCCCTGATCATTGCGGGCCGCCCCCGAATTTTTACGGGAGCTGGTCCGTAGTGGGGACGACTGTTGCCCGTGACCACGCAACGGATAACTTTTCGCCTGCCCCCGGAACCCGGTCACCAGCGACGTGGACATCGAGACGCTTGTCCCGGGGTCCCGGCCCCGGTGAGGGTCGGGCATACTTGGCGGCCATCTTGTTGCGATGAAGCCTACCATCCTGTCCGCTGGGCCGCAGCGGGATTGTGAGAGTGCGACTTTCGGGAGTGTGGCAGCGCGATCGCAGAGAGCTGTGCTGGGGTACGGCGACCTCCTCGAGGCCCTTGGTGCTCTTCACTCCTCCTTGATTCATGGTGTCGGGGTCTTGGGGAGTAAGCTTGACGGTGTGGCGTCGGCGTTGGGGCAGTGGCGGCCCGCCTGTCCGCACGTACACAGGGACTACCCACACTGCGCACAGGAGGACACTTTGGCGGCCACCCCTGAGGTTAGTGCACGGCTGGACGCTCCGGCCAGTATGCTACAGTGTGTTCGTCCAGCTGAGGACCTGATCTGCCCCGGAGGCATTAGACCTGAGTGGGATGTGGTAGCCTCGTCCCGTACGTGCCCTCCTGCGACCCAGAGACAACTCCAGCAACTATTGTCTGCTTTGGCTGCTTCTGCCTTCCTGGACCTGGAGTGCAGTGCATATCCTTGTGCAGCACTGGGAAGCCTGTTTCTCCACGCTGCGGACTGTGTTGATGCTCAGAGACTTCCACCCCACCTGTGTGCGTCGCTTCTCGGACGTTTTTGGACAATCCTCTACCTTGGAACATCGGATATGGTGCTGGGTCGAGGGGTAGGCATGGGCAGACTCCCAAAGAGTGGTCAGGGATGAGGCTGATCCTTCAGGGGTGGTCATCTAGTGGACGGGCGGGCTCAGGGGTTGCGTGCTCTCCTGGCATAGCTAACAGCATAATAGGTGCATAATGCTCCCCATTTTTCTTTGAGAAGATAGATTTTGTGCCGTTTATTGTTCACTTTGGGGGAAACTTACCGTGCGGGAGGGAGAAGCCGGGGGTATGTTTTGAAGGCCCTCCTCCAGTTTATTAATACTTTCTCTACCCCCCCCCGTCTGGTGGGGTTCTTTTCCTACTTCTTTTTCCCTATTCTCCTATATTTCGGGTCTGGTTCCAGGGCGACAGGCACACTGCTGGGGGGGGGGCCGTACTCATCTGCAGAGGTGCAGGGTGGGGGGTTGGGGGAGGGGATTCTTTAGTCTTTTATCTCTTTTTCCATGGCCTCCTTTTTCTTCTCTGATTCTTTTTGTTTTTCTTTTCTGGGATCAGCGTGATACACCTCCTTTGCTATGACTCGTTGCCGCTCCGTGTGTACCACAATTTCCGGGGTGCTCTCCGGGAGTTCTGGCGTGGGACTGCAGGCGCAACTGCTTATGACATTTTTCCCCATCCTGATGTTCTTGTGTTTGCGCCATTGACCTAATGGATTGCTTTAAATCGCTTACGTTTATTACTCTGCATACCTGTAATTGCTGTTTGAAAATTGTCTGGCACCTGATCCTTCTGCCTTGTTTCATTATAAAATGAAAACCTTTTTCTCCTGGTGCCCTACCTACTTTGTTCACAGTATTAGCATTACGATTCTGCTCCCCGAAGTGCTGCCTGTGTTTACACTTGCCTTTTTTTGCTCTGATTGCTTAGCGGCCGGCCCCGGGGGGTTGTAGGCCCATACTTGTTCTTGATTGAACTGTCAATAAAGGTTTTCAAAAAAAAAAAATAATAATTTTGATGTACATTAATTTAAAATACTTATTTTAAATGTAGTACAAAATAAAAAAATGCTTCAGTATTAATAACTTAATTTGTAAACATATTTATCATTGTTTTTAATTCAAATTATTATTTTTTAGAGCTAAATAAAAAAAATCCATCCTAAAGTATAACATTTGCATGTATTAAGTAGAAAAACATGTTTAATTTTCTGTACAGAATTACTTTGAAATAACATAATTACTTTTTATTAAAGTTACATTAATGTTTAAATTTAATTTAAAAAAAATATATTTTATAAACAGATATTTTTGTTTTACAGTTCATATGGCATTTATTATGCCTCCATATTGCAGTACCAGTGGTTAGCCATTTGTGATGCTGGACTTACTTCTGCTCTGAGGTGCAGTACATATATGACTGTTCTAGGTCTTATTTTCCGATAGTAACTAAAGAAGTGCAGTTTGTGAATAGCAATTGGCTTACTCTTTTATGGGTGGGGGCATGTCCCTCCCTAAACTGCTTCGTAACCTTTCTTAACCCCTCCATATTCCTCGTCAACCACCTCCCATTTATACGTAAATATTCCCCAATTTCCAGCAATCTCCCCCATCCCTCCCACATATACTACTAAAACGTATATCTATGTGTGCTGAGATCACCTCAGTTGGGGGTGGAGATATCCATTCACAAAACATAGGAGAGGCAGACAAGGTTTGACTAGGACAGAAAATAGGCCCAGGCACCAAAATAAAGTGGCTCCCAACTACAGAATTAGATTAATTTTATTTATTTATTTTGAACGTTTTATATAGCGCAAACATGACCACCGAGGGTATCAGAACGCTTTACAGATTATGCAACAAACAGGTAAAGAAAAAAAACCTGAATATGCATCGTAGTGTATGAACATGACCATCGAGGGTATCAGAGTGCTTTACAGATTATGCATCAAACGGGTAAAAAACAGATTATATATCATAGTGTATAAACATACAAAGCACAATAACCAAAGTGACAAAATAGCAGCCTACGATTATCCAACACTGTCATGAATGCAAGAAGAGCACATCATCAGGCAAATCACACACTAGAATTGTCTGACCTAATCGTGAATCAGGTGTAAGAGCCAGAGTCAACGGGTATGGGCCTAGAAACTGATGCAGGTGCCAGGCTAAGGCAGAAATTTCTTCATTAGGAGCCCTTTGACCTCTTTCTTGAAGAAGACCGTAGAAGGATTCACCCTGACTTCGGGAGGAAGGGAGTTCCAGATCCTCGGAGCCATCCCCGAGAAGGCTCGGTTATAGGTCTTCTTTTTCTTGAATTTCTGAGGTATAAGCAAAAGGGTACTGGCGCTTCTGGAAGCTCTAGAACCACAAGAGAGTTCCAGTTTCTGTGCTAGATACAACAGGGTCTTGAAGTGGATGGCTTTGTGAGCCATGCATGCAATTTTTAACTGAATCCGAGCTTCATATGGAAGCCAATTCAGTTCCTGCAAGTTCGGAGAGATGTGGTGGAATCTTTTTGTACCAGTTAAAAGCCTAGCAGCAGAATTGAGGGTAGACCTAAGAGAAGCCGTCCTCGCTCTAGGCAGACCACAAAGTGTTGCACTACCATAGTCCAGCTTTGCAATTACTAATGCTTGTACTGCAACCTTGAGGTCATGAGCAGGGAGGAAGGGTTTGTGTTTCCTAAGTAAGCTGAGTTGGAAGTTCTCTCCTTTAGTGAAGGAGCTGATGTGCTTCTGCATGTTCAGGCTTTTGTCTAGAATGATACCCTGAGATGATGCTGAGTCCACGAGGTGCGGCCTGCAGTTAAGAGCCCTCAACTGACTCAGCCATTGTTCCATGACGAGGGATTGGTTGTGGGGTGAGATCAACAGGAATTCAGTTTTAAGAGCATTAAGCTTCAGGTGATTACGTGTCAGCCAACTCTGTGTTTCTAGCAGGACTGAGTTGAGAGACTGGATATCTTCTGGGGAGGTGATCTTCAGATATAGTTGGGTATTGTCTGCATACATATGATAGCGAATGCTGGAAGATTTTAAAACTTCCGTTAGAGGCTCCATGAACAGGTTAAAGTGCATTGGCGACAATTCTGAACCTTGAGGAACACCCAAGGTGACTGGTGCATGGAGGGACAGGGATTGGTCCACCTTGAAACATTAGGATCTATTCTGAAGGAATGAAGAGAACCAGCTTAAAACTGGCCCGGACAGCCCAACCTGTGTTCTAGGAGGTCAATTAGGAGATCATGTTTGACAGTGTCAAAAGCTGACGAAAGGTCGAGGAGGATCAGTATGCACGACTCATTGTGATCCAGCATTCTGAGCGCATCATCCACAATGTGCGTTAGCACCGACTCTGTGTTATGACCTGGATGGAAGCTCGATTGGCATTGGTCCAGGAGTTGGAAATGAACAATGTGATGATAGATAGTTAAAGAAGTAGTGCATGTTTACAAATTGGAAAAGTTTTGTATCGGTGAAGAAACGCTGTTTAAGTGTTTTGCAGGGTATTGAAGACTGCATGGATTTGTTCTTGCTACAGACAATGTTTGTTTTAATTTCATAGAAATCAACAGTAAAACCCGACCCAGCAGGCCATAAAACGTGTCCAAAAGCAGCCAAAAACCGTTGCACACACTGAACTATCAGACCAGCCAGTCGGACACTGCCTGATTGCTTTATGGGCTAGTCCAACCCTGGAGGTGGAGGTGTATGTCTCCACACTTAGCTTAGTGAATGGCATTTTGTAGTACGTTAGTATTACTATTAAACATATTACAAATTGCAGTTCGTGACTCGGCACAACATATGAGAAAGACTAGACATGTATGTTTACTCTTACACTTTGTAGTAAATTTACTACTTTTAGCTATTCACCATTAATGAGTTCAAATTTATTAAAAAGTGTAGACTTACATGTCTCCACCCCGTGAAACCAGGGTATTGGACTTGGACCTCTCTGCAGGGTCACCTCCAAACGTTTTGCCTTCACCCTCTTGTCTTCTGAACCCATTTTGTTAGCTTTTAGGATGCTGTGCACTTGACCACTGCTAACCAGTGCTAAAGTCCTTATGCTTTCTCCCTTAAACATGGTGAAATTGGCTTAAACCCAATTGACACATTTAATTTACTTGTAAATTCATAGTAAAGTGGTACTACATGAACTGAAGGCCTGTAAATTAATTGCTACTAGTGGGCCTGCAGCACTGACTGTGCCACCCATGTAAGTAGCCCTTTAAACCTGTCTCAGGCATATCAATGCATCCTGTGCATGCAGTTTTAAACTGTCATTTCGAACTAGCAAAATAAAGCTTTCGAAAGGCCTAAACCTTCCTTTTTAATATGTATAGATATATGTCAACCCTACCGTAGGCAATTAACAGCTCATAGGGCAGGGAGCACTGTCATTAAAAAGTTAGACATGTACTTTCAAGTTTTACATGTATTGGTAGTAAAAAACTCACAAATGTCTTTTTTTCACTACTTTAAGATCTACCACTCCCATAAGAAAATATTGGGTTACCTTATTACATTTAATAAGTGATAACGTCTAATTGGGAGCAGGTAAGAATATTGAGTATGGTATCTAAAGAACTGAAATTTAGAACCCCTTTTAATTGTAAAGTTGGATTTTAAGTAACAATTCTGATAATGCCACTTTTAGAAAATTGGCATTTTCTTGTCCTAACCATTTGGTGCATGTACCTGTATCCTGGGTCACATGACTGGGTGTAGCTGGCAATTGGTTTTTATGTATTACTGCCAAACAGACAGACATCTCTGACTTGATAGGGGCAGAACTATCACCTACCACACTTGCACATCACAAAGACTCTGCCTCAGCACAATTGCAAAGGGTTTCACACTAGTCTTTTGTGCCCCCAGACAAGCTGGGCCCAGGGCAGGGAGGCAAGAAATTCCAGACATCACTATAGGGGGAAGACTCTAGAAGCTTCTACAACTTCAAAGTGAGCACCAGGTATAAATAGTGGATCTTCAGACCTTACTCTTCAGTACATCTCTGGACCAGTGGAAGGCTCAGAAGCACTGTTGTGCTCCTCTGTTGAAATAAGGACTGCCACTCTACTGCCGTGCTACTGTTCTGCCCTGCTACCTGAGTGAGATGGGCTGAAACTGCATCTTGAACCCAGTACCTGGACCCTACCTGCCCCCCAAGTGGTGCCACCCCAGTACTGGGCCTTTGGAAGTGAGCCTGAAGGTGCTCTGCCAGCCCAACAGTGGTCTTTTAGCAGAACTGATGCACCCTGATGCATCTCCTCTCAGCTCTGCACTGGAACCCACGCTGCATGACGAATCCCCAGCAAAGGACCTCGCAGCTCCTCAGAATCGTTGCTGAGCGTTCTCAAAGCAGGACCTTGGATCGCAGCTCCACAGAACCACCACTGCATGACGCATTCTTGACGCAGGGCCTCGCATTGCAGCCCCGTAGCTGCTTAGACCCACCGCTGCACAGTGCATCATAGATGGAGGACCTTGCATTGCAGCCCTCAGTTCATCGGAACCGCCGCTGTGCGATGCATCCTTCATGCACGATCGCAGAGCGCCTTGCAACCAGGATTTAAGATACTTTTGCTCCCTGTATCTGGCCCACGCTCCATCACAGTCAGCCTGAACTTGTGACTTTGTCCTGGTCTGGCATGACCAGATAGCCACACTTGGTGCTTTGTGCTTTTAAACACTATTTCTACTTAAATCATCAAAATTGCATATGTCCAGTTCTACTAAATAGATTTTTCACATTTTGGAGTCAAATAATTTACAACATTTTACTCTATTTTTCTAAATTGGTGAGGGATTTTTCATGTGTTATGTTCTTACTCTACTGCAGTTTGTAGGCTGCATAAATACTTTACATATCACTTCAAAGTTAAGCTTGACTGCTTTTGTATCAAGCTAGCAAAGGGTTGAGCACAGGTTAATTTGGAAATTGCTTGTGTTTTACCCTGACAAAAATTGTGGTTGCTCCTTGAGGAGGGTTCAACCCCCCTCAACCATTAACCCAATTTCCTGCACAGAGGGTGGTGCCTAATTTACGAGTGTAAAGTTACCACTTGCAACCTTGCGCATGTAGTTGTAGACCTCCACCACCAAAGCAGAGATCCCCCCATTGGTAAATTATAGGTAAAAGTTAAAAAGTTTATTAAACTCAAACAAAAGCAGTTAAAAAAAAAGATGTTAAACATTATAAATTAATGTAATGTAGAACAAATCAAAAACTTCTACAACACCATAAACTGAATATTAAAATTATATATTTATTTAATTTAAATATATTCAATTTAATTTATTTTTAAAGATTTATTTAAAAACCCACTTTGAAAAAAGTGACATTTTTTTAAATTAAAAAAATATTTACATGATTTAAAATAAATTATATTTATATTTTAACTAAGGATATTTAACAAAATTAAATAAATGTACATTTATTTTTTAAAAGTAAAAATAAATTAATTAAATATTATTTCCAATGGTATTCTACATTAAGTTCCTACCTCCATTATTTTCCATGAGAGGTTGTTGCAGTACCAAAGGTTGGCCATGTGTGGTGCTAGACTTACTGTAGGTCTGAGCTGGAGTATATCTCTCCCTTAAGCCCTCCTTACTTCTCTTTAAACCTCTCCCATGTGTGTAGATCTCCGCAGTCAGGATGGGGATCTCGGCACACAAATAATAGGAGAGGCGGAGACCCGTGCACTTAGATTTGAGAATAGTTTGACAAATCAAGATGGAAGACTTTATTATTTATTTATTTAAGAGTTTTATATAGCGCTAGCCAGACCCGGAGGTATCGGAGCGCTTTCCAACATATATCCTGATGCAATCAGTTATACAGTATTACAATAAACAGCATTGTCTTGTGTCGAATTTTGTTCCGGTGGTCTTGTGGCCGCGTCAAACAAGAAAGAGCAGGCGATGGAAGGCCTTCTTATTGAATTGTCTAGGTTCTGCCCTTGGCAGGATTCCTTTGGTGGAGGGGCTCTGTCACATTATGAGGCATCTCTCCCTTCAGATGAGATGGGTTGAGGAAGAGGATTTTGAGCTGGCTTTTGAAGTTTACGAAGGAGGGATTAGTCCTGATGTGGACTGGTATGGAGTTCCAGATTTTGGGCGCATTTCCCGAGAAGGAGCGAGACAGGGTTTTTTGTTCGCGAGCTTTCGGTGGAATGAGAAGAAGGGTGTTGGTGCTCCTGAGGTTCCTCGTTTGTCCGGCCTTTTTGAGTTTGAAGAGCTTTATGTGTGAGACAGGCAGTTCTGAAGTTGGCACGCATTTTGATTGGGAGCCGTTTTAGTTCTCTTAGAGAGGGAGAGATGGGGTCGTATTTCTTTGCTCCTGTGATCATCCTGACAGCTGCATTTAGGGTTACACGGAGGAGAGCTAAGTGAGATTTTGCCATGTCCATGAGAGTTGCGTTCCCGTAGTCCAATCTGGACAGAACCAAAGATTGAGTGGCCAAGTTAAGGTCATTGGGGGAGAATGAAGGGTTTTATTTGTTGAGTAATTTTAGGTTCAAGAATGCGCTCATTGCTGAGTTCTTGATGTGTTTGTCCATGTTTAGACTTGGTCCAGAGTGATTCCCAGGGATTTTACAGAGTCAGCCAAGGTAAGCTTGCAATTAAGAACGTCAATGGATTTTAGCCATTCTGTGACTAGGGGGGTCTGCTCCTTGTTGGATATGAAAAGGATTTTCGTTTTGTCTTGGTTGAGATTAAGGTGGTTGTGGGATAGCCAGTGTTGGACTTCTCGTAGAGTGTTGTTTAATTGCTGTATGTTTCCAATTGAGGATGTTTCTAGGTAGATCTGGGTATCATCTGCATAGAGGTGGAAGGGGATGTTGACTTTTTGAGAATGGAGGTGAGGAGCTCCATGTAGATGTTAAACAGTGATGGGGAGAGAACTGATCCTTGTGGGACTCCCCTGGTTATGGGGAGAAGGTCAGACGTGAAGTTGTTAATTTTTATTCTTTGGGAGAGGTTCTGAACGAAGGAGGTGAACCATTGTAGGACCACCTCGTCTGCACCAATTCTCTCTCGGAGTGCATTTATGAGCAGATTGTGGTCAACCGTATCAAAGGCTGCCGATAGGTCAAGGAGTATGAGTAGGCAGACACGTGAGAGACGTGCTCTCAATCCACTTCATTTATCCTGCACTCATTTTGCTGCACCAGAACAAAATCTGTGCTCCTCCATGAGTACATTGCCCCTTGATTAATTGAGGGGCCCTCAGTGCATAATCAGCTGATAGAATGGCCTGGCACAAGAGACAACCACGAGGGGGAGTGGAGGCCATGCTGATGGAAAGGCTTGCAGTGCTGAGGTGGGCCCTGAGTGCAGTGCTTGGCCCATTATCTTCAGGATGAACACGGGGGAGCAGGAGATGGGAGCGGCAGGGCAATAACAACACGTGCATGGATGACCTGAAAGCTACCACTAACTGCCCAAGGCCAAGGGGAGTTATGTGAAGGGTGCAAGATCCCGGGAAAACAGAGTGGATGGAGACTACTGTGTGGTGCAATGGATGCCTACCAATTAGGGCCTGGAGGAAATTAAGAAGGTGCCTGCTACACTGCACAGTGAGTGAGCCCCCATGGGGCCTGAACTTCTCCTCCCTAGCTATTACTGGGATGCAGCAGAGGTGGCCCAAAGACACCTGCCTCTGAGGGGACTGAGGCAGGCTACACAACGGGACAGCCGAGTTCACACGGCGACTCCCCATATCTCCTACTATCTACTTATCGGGCCTATGTGACACAAGGATATAGATGACTGCCCATTTGACCTCGCCATGGGGGAGATGCCCTGCAGCACATGCACAGCACACTCCATCGACAAAGGGCAGCTGGCTCTGAGAAGTTACAGAGGAGTGGGTCAATACAGGATCTCTTGACTGTGGGCATGGCCTGTGGATTTAAAGTATGGGTAAACCTTACTACAAGGCTGCCTGCAATGGAGGTGTGAGGGAGAGCCCCAAGGATGATCACAGATTTGAAGGGGCTGAGGCTTCTGAATCGTTAGTGATGAGCTCCCATGGATAAAGCGCCATCGCAGACTGATCCGAAATGATACTACAGGCCAGCCGAGATCTCCATGCGGCCCTGGAACAGAAAATCTGCGCAACTGCCATTGATGTGGGCCTGCTAAGGGCAGACCATTTAAAAACTTTCCAACAAGGTTGAGAAAACTGAATTCACCCTTGTTGCTATGAGAACAACGGTATCTGCATTATAAATCCACGTGAAAAGATACGCCAAGACGTACAGACTCTGCTGAACAGAGTGGAAGATGTAGAGTGGTTGTCCTGCCACAATAATATCAGAGTGGTGGGCCTACCAGAACAGACAGAGGAAACTTCTGCGGAATTGTCTTGCTTATAACGTATACTTATTAACACTCAGTGCACATTCTTTACAGACGGAAGAGTGCACAGACTTCTGTCCAGGCCTCTCCCACCGGGCGCTCCCCTGCGACAGAGGATGGTCAGGTTATTAAACTATTGTAACCGAAATGACATCATGCAAAGGACCCGTGCACATGACCCATGGGACCTAAAAGGCAGCAAAGGGCGCATTTTCACTGACTTTACAATGCTGGTACAGCAGAAGAGGCATAGTTTAATGGTGGCCAAGAAAGAGCTAATGACTTTGCGGATTCCTAATGGCGTGCATTACTCAAAGAAGCTGAGAATCACATCAAATGATAAAATGTTTTTCTTCGCTGTCCCCAACCAGGATTGGATACAGCTGGACGAGAACGGCCATTATGTCTCCCATCTACATACAAACAAGACTGATGCCAAGAGAGAATGATAATCTGAATGACATAAGCCAAGACTTCCCTCAGGGCCCCCACGAAGGAACGATCAGAAGCTGTGAGGACGTCCCTGATCTCAGATATCCGAATGAGGAGGGAACTGTGTGTCCATCTGGGATACATTGGTGAGGAGGCGACCAAGGGAGAATCAGAGACAATGTTCTCAGATAGACAGGCATCACCCACAGCAGGACTTCCGTCACTCCCAGGGTGGCAGATGACTTGATCTTAACTTATCTTGGCTGCTCAATGGAGGAGCTGCAGTGAACAACCTGAAGTGAGACATTGCTGACCACGAACTGGGGAGGTACGACCGTTGTCAATATGACAGTGGAAAGTTAGCATCATTACACACAGCTGTAAGATCATCCCCCGCAGAACGCTGCCCATGTGCACGTGTTCATGGACCATGGTTAAGTTGTTGCTTTCGTTTTTGTTGTTTGGCTTAGACTGGGGCACAGATAACCATCCATATTCAAACACTATGTTACTCTCACAGCCTGAATCATAAACCACAACCACAGCAATCTGCTCCCCAATTTATTTCAGCATACATACACAGATAGCCGAGCTATGCCCCTCCCCTTCCCTTGAATCCTTCCCACTGTGATTCATAGATATAATTTTAGCATTTGAAATGTAAGGGGGTTGGGTTCCCTGGCAAAACAACATAAGGTATATATATCTTTGTCTGCCACAGGAAGGACATCTCACTTGCTTACAGGAGACACATATGACAGCCACAGAATTGGGTAAACTGGAGAGATCATGGCGGGTCAACTACATGGGACGGTGTTCTCTGTCTTTGCTAGAGGCACAGTGATATGGGTGGCGCCGGTGTACCTCTCACAATATACCGGACAACTATAGACCCTGAAGGCAGATTCACAATACTGTATGAGGCACTAGATGCGATGTCAGTATCAATAGCCAGCATATATCTACGGGAATACAGGAAAGCTACAGTGTCTAGATTGTCTCTATTGTGGCCATACCTGTTCAAAGTGATGACTGCCATGGGGACCAGGAGTGGTCTTTTGAAGTGGATATACCTATCATACTCAGAAATCCTACCTAGGGTATACACTGGCGGGGTATTCTGGAAAATTGGAAACTGCAAAGGGTCACCTGTTAGAGAGGCCATCTTTTCTCTATAATATTTGTTTTGGTCTGGGAACCTTTAGTAAACTTACTATGTATCAAGGGCCCGAAATGGGGAATTCCATAGGGAAGCAGGCACCGTGCATTGGCATGGTATGCACATGATGAGTTATTGTTTCTAAGAGACCAAGAGGGTGCTTTATCCTAACTTGAATTTATATTGGGCAAATTTGGGGAAGTGTCTGTACTCAATGATAATTGGGGAAAGGACTGTGTGTTCCCATTGAAGACACTTCCTCAGCGGCCTGCCCCGCCATATCTTGGAGGCTCACTGAAGTGCGAGCCCACCACTTTCAAGGATGTAGACTTGAGGGAAGGTAACCTAGATAAGTGCTTCACTTAAATCATGGAAAGCTCTTCTGTTTTGGCACCATCTGCCACTTACCCCTCTAGGACAAGTGGCTATCACATAAATGATTGACCTCCCACAGCTCTTTTATTTTTTTTACAGCCTTACACCGGAGCTTGCCAAGCCTCTTTTTCTGCAATTCTCAGACTTGATATGGGGGACCCAGTGTTACACAAAGCAATGCACCCCTTACATGGGGGTGGAATAGAAGTGCTGAATCCAGAGACCTACTATACAGCCAACCAGCTAGTGTGGCTGGCGAGGCGGCTCGCGCTAGAGACAGACACTGAACAACATCAGAAGCATACTAGGGAGGGGAACTTTTTTGAAAGTGTTATACACCAGGGTAAGACCCAGGAAACCATATCCCCGGGCACTGCAAGTTAATAAAGCCTGCTGGGTTGCCTACTCCAGGAAACTAGTAACAGATGCCCCATACTCCCTGGACCTTCCACTGTAACACCAAATCTAGATACAGTAACTGACAATCTCACCATGCAAGCATGGCCCTAGACTGTGATCACTATGATGAGTGACATACACTGACAGTAAGCTTCTCAGATTCGACAACCTAGTGGAAGAATATGGCTTACATAGGGGCCAGGTCATGACGTGCGAAGCACTATTAAGATTGCTCCAGGACATATCTGTTGGGGTGTGACTCTGACAACATTATTGACACATGGGATACAACATAAGGTAGAGACCTGCATGCACTGAGCCCTGGCCCCCACATACTACATGTCTATGAAAGCCTTAAAAGTCTACGGAGGCAGTTCACTAGACCAACGAAGCACAAACTTACATCTATATTCATAGATTTGGCCTTGCTCCTTTCGAAAAGGGCAGCAGTGATGCATTGGAAAGCACCTACGCCTCCACCATTATTGCATTGACGTAGCGTCCTGATTAAATGGAGTACTACAGAGATAAGCGTTCTAATGCGTACTTACAAGGAATATCTATTACCAAATGGGATACATTACTATTAGCATTACAAACTGAATCGGAAAAGACACCCATTGAAAATAAGTGGCTCACTCCACAACCATCCCCTGGTAATACGTGGATGGCAACCCACGTATTACACAACGAGGCCCGGGTGGCCACCAGATTCCTTGATCATATGCAGTAACACTAATCGAGACAGGTAGGTCGGTTGGTATCTCGAGGTGACTAGGCTCACGATAACAGGTTATTCTTACAACCACATACAGATTGACGTGCGATGAATGTCCTCAGAAGACAAGAGGAGGAATATATGCTATTGGATGGGATTACTAATTAGTGGGTGCACAGTATTTGTTTCAATCTTGATTCTACAAAAAAGTCTTATTGTTAATGCCATGCAATATCCCAGCTCGTGATTAATACATGTATAGTTAACACATATACACATGATGAGAATGGTCAAATTATTGATAACATCTAGGAATGTAACTGTAAACTTTGGTCAGCCTGATGCAAAATAATAAGGCGCTATATAAAAAAGAGAAGCCAGGAGGCTGTAGGACTGGGGGAGCGCAAGAGGGAGGGCATTTTGTTGGCTGGTTGTGGAGGCGCTGCGCAAGATGTCCCCATCAGCAGTGCCGTCTTAACACAGGAGCACGCAGGGCAGTTGCTCAGGGCCCCTAAAGCATAGGGGCCCTATGCAGACCAGAATATAACACAAATTTCCCGTTAAACATTTGTATTCCTGTGAGTGGTTGTGAAGGCAGGGCCCAGGCACTGCTTTGCCCGGAGGCCTATAATGCTGTTAAGACGGACCGGCCCACCAGCAGGAGATTTAGCACCAGGAGCCAAGTGGAGGACAGATCTGGCGTAGGGAGCTAAAAAATGCAGCTCCACATGAAACATATCTCTTTAGAGTACAGGACGCCTGAAAGAAATGCTCCTAGTGGCCAGGGCTGGCCACCAGGAGTGAAACAAGCCAAAGATCATCAAAACTGGCACTACAGGGTCAGAGTGTACCTTTTCAAAGTCTGCTTTTTCTAAACAACACAGGAAGAAAACCAAGCACATGGCACTCAGCCCAAACCTTTGAAATTCCTTCAGGATGGGCCAGGGCCCAAGGAGGTTGGTGCAATGTTGAATTTTCCCTTTCCTGGGGCAGGAGGCGTGCAAGGGGGCCCCTGAATACTTATTGCCCCTGTTCCCCCTCCATCCCTGTGGTCCAGGGAGGGGCTCAGCTTCAGGAGCAGGGGCATTTATTCAGATGCAATCAACCCTGAATGTGTCATGTCTATACAATTTTGAGGGGCCTCACACATTACCTTTCTGTCCAGGACCCCAAAATTCCAAGAACCGGCCCTGGCGCTAGGGACCCCATCTCCGGGGACCAAGAACCGATGCCTAGATAGGCGTGTTACCCACCCCGTGCCCGTGCCCGTGCCTGGGGACGACAGGCGCACTGACTTCCTTCTTCCCTGCCCGTGGCCCCCACTGGTAGTGGCCAATGTCTAGTTCCCGTCAGCAGACAGGAACAAAAGCCTAGCTGTCCCCGCTGCGGCAGGAGCAGACACAAAGAGGCTAGCTCCCACACACCACACCAAAAGAGTGAGGGTGGGGGTCTGGCTGCGGCAGCATGGGATTTGAAGTTCCCTGAGCAGCCCCCAATGAACCCTTGGTTCTGTGAAAGCCTCAGTTTGGACTGGGGCACCCAAAACAAAGAAAAGTGTTGCAGCGTAAGGCGTAAGTATAAAAGTGCCCACGTAAAAAATATTCATAGAGGCAGGCAAGGAGCATCCCATAATGTCTGGCAAGGGATAGTTGCATATTTTGTTTTGTTTGTGGTGTACCAGACTGAGCAAGAACACCAACGACGAATTCTAAAGTGTGATTGCAGGCCGCATGGAGGGCAGAGCAACAGCCACCAGAAGATGCCCACAATGTTACCCTAAGTCTCCAGGGTCATTAAATCCGTGACCCCCAGAAAAGTCTTACCTTTCTTTGAAGGCAGTCTAGAGCTGGAGCTTGTGAGCTCAGGAGTGTGGGAACCCCTTGTGGTTGTCCTTTGGCTGCATTTTGTGGCCTGTTGAGTATGAAGAATTACTCTAAAGTTTTTAATTTAAAAATGCTTTATTGACAATACTGGTGGCAGACAGTGCAATGTTTCCATTTATAATTAATGCTTTTGAATACTGGTATTGTCCCCATCAATTCCAAAGGTGTTACATTTATGTTATGACATCCCAAGAAAGTCAGTAGGCATGTCTTATATATACTGAGGACCCTGTTTATATTGCGATGCTGCCTCTGGTATAGGCCGGGGGTACTGTAATTATGCAGTTCAAATCCCACTAGGTATGCAATGTGACACGAGGGTGTCACCAAACATATTTTCATTTACCAGGTGTGCTTAGCTGTATATGAATTAATAGTATTTAGTAGGTGATGTGTGTGTATATCTAATAAAAGTACTTTTTTCTTTTTAAAAGAAAAGGCGCTGACTGAGCAATAATTTATTGAGTGTTATTGTTGTTGTGTGCCAGTCAATTGGGAATGCTAGCCCACACCAGCTCCGCTGAGTAGGCTTGGACTGCTCTGTTCCGTTACCCTGAGGGAGTCAAGAGCTACAATGGGGTACTTAGTTGCCAATAAAAAGACAATTGTGGATTTACTACTTGTGAAGGACTCGCATCCTTCGCAACTAATAACTCAATTTTCAGAGACATTTTTCTTGAAAGCAGGTATATAGAAACATAAGGAGATAGGAAATTCACCAGGTAAATGAATAACTTCATTTTACCGTCCAACGTTGTTATGGAGCTACAAAGTGTGACAAGTTGAATGCAAATGTTAATAAGAGAGTGAGCGACAATGCCGATGAATTTAGGAGATTTTCAATAATTCAGTGACTAAGTTCACGGAGATATGGAGTGCAGTGACTCTGTAACTATGCAGTTTCCTTGACTTTAGAGCACAGTTAGTTACTGAAACTGTGAGATATTGAAGTCACAATCAATATACCTAGATGGTATGCTGGTAACGTTGCTTACCATATCATCAAATAGTCCTTATCTGAGGGTGTATGGTTGTAGCTTTGGCACTGTATGGTGGGGTCTTTTCCAGATTGTGTGCTTTGGCCAGTTTTGTACCCCTCTCAAACTTTACTAAACTTTAACCAAGGTTTTTCAGTGAAATTTGAGATTTGTAGTTGAAAGCCCAATACCATATACACCAATAACCTCAAGTACTAAACTGCCCTATTGGCCCCAGGAACCAACATTCATCGACAGCCCCAGGCAGTACCAGACATAAATATTGACCCCAGGCAATGGGAAAATCAATGGGCTCGCAGCAATGAACCTAGGTGGCCCAAGGCAGTACTGAGCATCAAGAGCCCCAGGCAGTAAAGAGCCTTAATGATTCATGGTATTATTGAGCATTAATGGACTCGAGTGCCGTGTCTCAACTTCCACAGTCAGTAATAAACATCAACCTTACAGTAAACTCTTCTTGTCTTCACGTTTACCATCAGAGATTAAAAATAGCAAAGATGGAAACATCTCATGTCAAATAGAAAATGTGTTATTAAGTAACCAAACAAGTTCTGGCAGTAGAGAGGTTGGCCAACATTCACAATACATTTACATTGTTATTGTCTTAACCATCAATTTGCCGCATACATATTTTTCAAAACGCAACGTTAAGTGCAAACTCTGGGGCAGCACAACCCACTATCATGCAAGTACGCCCCCGCCCCCCCCCCCCTTCCCACTGTGTTCTTTAATTTTTTTGTGTTTTTAAAGTTTGCAGGGATGACATGCTCTCAGTCTTGAAGCTTTGTCCATGAGCCAAAAAAAAGTTCTGCCCATGTTCCACACATTCATACAATCACCGTGGTCTGGTCAAAAGTCCAGTGAGGTTAGTTTCTGTTCCCACAGCCTCCACTGAGAATCTCTTCAAGCTGTCCAGAGGACTGGGAAGATTATGATTCCTTCTCCCCCACTGCCACATTCCTATTGTCAGGGTGTGCTCTCCATCCCCGCACAAATGTCTCCCTCACCCTATGCGGGACAGATGGCAGCAACCCCAACCATTATCCTAATTGTAAACAGGATTCAGGGGCAGTTATCAGCTGACTTAACCCTCAATTTTCCATATTCTTTCCAGGAGAAGGAGGACTGGGACGCCTAGAGAGTGTTGCCCATATTGACATTGACAGCAAATGTACACCACTACTTGCATCTTGTTTGCCTATTTCCTTCCCACTTCTACCTTGAAGTTTCCACTAAGTTTCAATCGCTGGCTTTGCTGTTAGACTGAAAGTCCTGTGGCTATCTTCGAAAATGTTATAATGAGAACTACATAATTCTTCTTGGAACTATTATCAACAAGACGTGTTCTCCAATTCCTCTGCCACATACACAAGCACACATAACCTCTTTAAAACGACTGCCTCTGGCGCGATGGAAGCAGAAGTGAGACCTACTTCAGGTGTGCCTGATGTTCTGTACCAAAGGACTTATTGTTCATGAAATAGATACAAATAACATGTCTGGTACACGAAAGCGTACAGCATCCGTACAAAGGTGCTGTACTTCTAAAATGTGCACTGGCCGGGAAGGCCATCTCTCCCACTTTTAGCTTATTCAATGGTGCAATGGTATTCTATGTTGTTATTCCCATATGAAACAATTTACCGTCTTTTGCATGGTGTACCCCCAGATTTTGTCTCTCATCTATTTTTGCTACCTGTAGAACTCTATGCACTTTACCCCTGCTAACCAGTTGTAAGGTGCCTGTGCTCTTCCTTTCCACATAATGAAATTAGTAAACTCCTAATTAGCATATTTAACTTAACTATATGCCCCCAATATATGGCACAAAGTTCACTAAGGGCTTGCAAGGTAAATGTCACTAGAGGACTGCGGCATCTATTGTTCCATTCACTACAATGACAGTGTAGAGCATGGCTTCAGGCCTAACAATATAGCCTGACTATGGCAGTTTAAATATTGCAATTCGACCTGTCAAAATAAACCCTTTTAGCAGGTCAAAACTTTCCTTTTAAATACTAACAAGACACCACTATGCAGGCCTTGCTGCCCTTAAGACAGGGTGCATGATATTTAAAAGTCAACATGTAGAAATGTAGTGGTAAACATGCTCTTACAGTGAAAAGACACTAAAAGTGTTTTTTTTTTTACTGAAGCAAGGATGGCTGTTCCATAAGAAAACACTGGTATGCAATATTAAATTTAATAATGCTTTTTCCAGCTAAGAAAAAGCTAGATATATAATTCTTGGCCTCATGGTAATATTGATTAAGGGCCCAACTCATTGGTGAAGTCATATTTTTAATAGATATTAAGGAAAAGGTACATATAGAAAGTTATCTTTTTCCTGACTATAGCCTCTGTGGTCATTTGCATTAACTTGAGTGTGGACAGCGTTTCTGTTCATCTGGCATGATGACCATTTGGGCAGTGCCCAGGAACTTAATTATCTTCAAGGCGGCTATCCTGTCACAGGCAGATGTCAGAGAACACCTGAAAAAGCCTCTTCCTTGTTCCCCCAGTTAGACAGGGTCCAATCACAATGGGAGGGAGATGCTTGCAGAACTGGTTGGGACCACAGAGAAGTGTTTGCTCATTTCCATGGCCACACCTCTGGGGTGGGCACACACACTTTGTACAGGGGGAGAAAGGTTTCACCATTTTGGATGTAGGCAGAGAGGGGCTGTGTGAGATTATCTGCAGTAATCTGAAGTAGAGCACACAGGAAATGCTACAAAGTTGGTAGGGTTACCTCTGAGAACTTTTTTCCTATTGATTAGGGAAGGGCCAGGAGTCACTCCCACCCACAGGTTAGTGCAAAGCATAAATGTGGCATCCATAGTGCTCTCTTCAGAACAATACAGGGCCTGTGGAGAATCAGAAGAGGACTGAACCTGCTGTCTGAGACCTAGGAAGAGCCCTGAAGGACTGGCCTGCTCTCCCTCTAGTACCAAAGACAAAGATGTGGGTCATAAGGCAGAGTTCCTACTTAAGGTCAAGCGAGACAACAAACTACAAGTAGCCTTTTGTGCAACTGCCCTTGTGACAAGTTACAACTTTTTAGTTCCAAAGAAATCCGGAGGCACGGACAAACACGCCAAGCCAATCCAACCAAGGTATATTGCCGCTGGGCTGAAGATTCAGGTTCCCACCTCTCAGAGCTTTTATGCAGCAGCAAATCTGATTCAGTGGCACCTTGCAGAGAAGGTTTATGGCCTTGTTGAGACCTCTTTAGCTACGGTTTCCAGCCTTACACCGCTGGAGGAATCCGAGCTCCGAAAATGTGACTCAGCGCAAATGAAGAAATGTTCAGTGGGCTAAGGTGTCAAAAGTATCCAGCCAGCAAGGGACATTCCTTGGGCTTGAAATTTAAATTTCTCCTGCTCTGAGCTTCCCTGCCAAAATTTAACAGCTCACCTGGACCTCATTGAGCACCTTTCTGGCCTCATGGAGCCCTGCTCTGTCACAACCTGCTGCCTTCGCCCGCTGAAGATTCTGGACTAAGTTCAAATGTAAAACTTTTGACTGGGTCAAACCTGGTTTCTGTAGCCGATCTGCGCTCCATCAGCCTCAAATCGTACATGGTCCTGATCTGCCATGACCAGCTGACCCCGGTGGGTGCGTAACACTTTTTGGTGCTATTTTTATTTAAAACTTAAAAATCGATATCTCTGGTTCACCATATTGGATTATTTGTTATTTCGTGTCATTTTATTTATTAAAATTGATTCTATTTTTCTAAATTGATTTGGGGGTTTTCTCGCATTGTGTTTTGACTTATAACTGTTTTGGTACTGCATTAATACTTTACAAATTGCCTCTAAGTCAAGCCTGTCTTCTTTGTGCCACATCTACCATGGGGTTGAGGTCAGGTTTGTTTACTGTCTTCAGTGTTTCACCCTGATATGGATTGTGATTATTACTCGAGGTCGGTAGTTGCCCCTCAAATAATACTTCAATTTCGTACACCACAGATACACAGTGGGCGTACAGGCCATGGCAAATTAATGTGACTTTTTCATTAAATGTTTACATTCATAATTCCCTGGCAGTGGCAGATCTTTATAAACATTGCAGGTTTTACATCCGAGAAACCATGTGACTATAGAAATAGCTGCCTAGGCTGCCTTAGACTGTTTCTTAACATCAGCATGCGCCAATTAGCATTCCTAAGATGTAAAATAAAAATGTAGTTCACGCCTTAGTAACTTGCCTTGGAGGGAAATTGTACTCTAATTAAACAGATGCAGACTATTTTCTCCCTACTGGGAGGCGGTCAGGTTGCTGGCTCCGTGCCTACCAATAGGACCGCTCCTTTTGCCCTGCCTCACCACATAGGACCTCCCTGTTGGAAAGAACAGCCTGGGAGAGTAGCTCTTAACCAAATCTGAGTGTCTATCTAGAAATCCTAGGCAGTCACACTATGAAAACTGAATGGGCTAAAAGTAAACCTTACTAGATTGTTCTCAGTGCTTAATTTGTAAAATAATAAGTGCTGGTGTTCAATTCTTTTTTTAAGAGGCCACCATCCTCTGCCGACGGCTCCACCCACCGCTATCATTGGCTCCAGTGATACGCACTGTATATTGTGGCTATAATAATTATTGATGGAGCAACATTATAGGCTAGTAAATCAAAGACGAGAGGCTTTTATGAAGTGCGCATACACTTTGACCTTAATCATGAGGCATGAGATTGGTGCAGTGGTGACAGGCAGAATCCACATTATGCACAATGACCACACGTTTCTGGAAAGCTTTCTAACAAGCACAAACTCAAAGGCACATCATCAGTCAGTACACTTGGCTGACTTGAGCCTCTTTCGCACTGACAGGGAGTGCTGACTGCACTCCAAAGAGGCTCCGAGGGTCTGGGAAGAACAGCATGCATGTCGGAGACGCCAGCACTAGTGAAGCCATGACAGGCTCTGCTGGTGCAGCTACCAATGAAAGAGCAGCAGTTTGATTCCAACACGCTGTGCACGAAAAGTATCCAGGGCAAAGGGAGAGCAGGGTAACACGTCCCTTACAGGAAGGGCAACACATACTCATCAACAAAGAAACAGAATAGCAAGTGCAGATGCTTGCTATTCACTGCTTTATATAGCCGTATTTCCAAGATGGCCACCATAACATGGAAAGCCTTCTGATACATGCCATTTACATGTACATTTAATAATTATTGGGTTCACCTCCCACAGGAGAAAAATTCCATGCTATTGGCCCTGTGAAATAAGTTACGGTGCTCAGCACCGGAAACCACTGGCACAAATTAAGCAACGATTGTACTAAAGTCAGGTTTTACGAAAGAAGGTAAATCTGTAAGGGGTAGCTTATAATTAGGCTGTATGTACATAGAAAGTGCCTTGCTATGTTCCACTCAGTTGTGAAGCAATTCCGGAGCTTAGGGACTCTTAATGATTAATTACTAGAGAAAAAAAGTCAGTTCTTCTGTCATAGAAGGCCTGGATTCTCTATACCATTTAAATTAGCCATCTCCCTAGTGAAATGGATTGATACCATCTGCTGTTTTGTACTGCTTGTCTGCTGTGAGAGAACCAAGTCTTCTGAAGTCCATAATGGTGGGATAGCTGGAAGACCAAAGGGTAGCTGACCACTCCTGTACGTCTGAGAACTAGTTTGCACTTAACCTATGCTTTGCTGTGTATCGAAGTAGTGTAAAATGTTGCTGGATCCACTGCTACAGTGTTGGGCCAACGGTATAGTCATTTTACAGCCTGGCTGAAAAGCCTAAAAAGGGCCTAGATGTGTGCAGTCTTCACCCACCAGGTCAACTTTATCTGGAAACAGAACAACTAAAGAAGGAAAATATTTGATTTCATAGCATCAGAGTTTACCTGTCCCTAGGCTGACATGTCAACACACACTGGTAAGTCTTTGCTAAAGCCATGCATTTACCAATCAAAGCTACCTGCCCCATGGGTTGTGCAAACCATCTGGGCCTGCTGAGGTTCTCTAGGGAATCTCTAAATGCTCTGTCCCTCTAGTGGGTCCTTATGGCGCATAGCCTTTCTATTCCTTGAATTTAAATTGACTCAGTAAATAGCTGGGGCATTTTCTTCCAAGGGACTCTTTTTTATTGTTATTTTTAGATATTTGTTTTAGATTCAACCAATTACAAGCTAAATGGACCAAGAAATTAATCTTTCTATTTCTGTGTATGGACCGAGTTTGGACCCTGCGTGCTATATCGGTGTTAAGTGCTGCTGTTAGCACGACCCTAAGCCTACCCAAGTGCAAGGCTTCAACTTGAGCTGTTATGTTATGTTATAAAGTTTTGTATAGCGTTCGTATGCCCAAAGGTGTCTTGGAGCTGTGCTGCATACTGATGATCAGCGAGGCAGGATGCATACCAAGTGGCCTGGGTTTAGGAGAGCCACATCTTTAATGCTTTCATGAACTGTAGAAGTGTCTAGGAATTTTTCAATTCAAAAGGGAGGGAATTGCACAATTTAGCAGTTAGGGTCACAAAGCTTTTGCTGACCCAATGGGCAAGTCTGAAATTGGCCACTATAATATTATTCAGGCCCGAGGAACGTAAGAGTCTAGGAGGTTAAAGAAAAACAAAGGTGGCGGTGTTCCACATGGGAAATATCCGCACTTTCAGTTTAGCATTAGGTTAACATTCATTTAAAGCGTGAAACAGTGTACAACAACGGGTGCCCCACCCTAAAAGAGCCTACCACCAAACTGCTCTAATAGCACAGAAAACAGAAATTTTCTGAGCAACAACTTGCAAAAAAAATATTAGGGTTACTGTGGCACACCTGCAAAAGTTACATGAACCTCTGAAAATATAGAGATTTGGTTCCTAAGCAACATAGGGTACAGTATTCCCTTAACTTCTTTTCTACTCAACAAGAACAATTGACAGGGATTTCAAAAACATAAGTCTGACACCATCCAGTTCAAGTATGGGACTGTAATTCTTTCTTTCGTTTGAGTCCACGAAAAGTTCTTTCATAAAATAATCTCAGCACTTTTTTTGCCAACTGTTCTTGTTGAGTAGAAAAGAAGTTAAGGGAATACTGTACCCTATGTTGCTTAGGAACCAAATCTCTATATTTTCAGAGGTTCATGTAACTTTTGCAGGTGTGCCAAGGTAACCCTAATATTTTGTTTGCAAGAGTCTAGGAGGTGTATACCAGTTAAAGTGTTGCCTGAGGGCAACTGGTCCAATGCACTGTTGCCTTAAAGGCGGTGCACAGAACCTTGAAAGCAATCCTTTTTTTCACAGGTAACCATTTCCAAAGTGAAATAAGTACTCAGTGTTCAATAAACTGGACCAACAAAGTATACAGATGACATATTAAACCTACCAGGCGCTAAGAAAGACAGGATTCTAGTAAATCCAAAACTAGTGCAAAGCACTTCTGTAAACTACGTGTCCTAAAAATTACTCTGCTGTTCTTCATAGTATAAACTTAAATGTGAGGCAAAGGAGAACTCCGTTTACATGTTAAAATCACTGGCTTTCCTGATTTAACTCCACAAAACAATTTCGGAAGAAGCCCCAAATCTCAACTGAGGCAATATGATAGATTACCAGGATGTTATATGGTCTAAGCAAATGGCACCCAGTGTTACAAACGGCCAGTGTGAAGTTCAATTAGCGGCAGTCTGCTGGAAATATTTCCGTTTTCTTGTTATGTTTTTTATTAAAACTGCAAATTCAGTGATGCATAAAAATGCACATTTTGGATTTCATGAATTGTTATCCTATTACAGCTCTACTACATTTTGCAGAATGATGTTCTAGTTTTTTTTCCTTTTCCAAAACTGCACATGGAAGGGGGAGAGAGGGCAATGCCTTGGCTCCTCCTTATACGGGAGGCAAGAGACCATTACCCATAGCAAGCCATGGCTTTCCCACCTATGGAAATGAGCACCACTGTCACGCTGTAGGTGTATTGCATTCAATGCTTAATTTGAGGCGGTGGTTTCCGGTGCTAAGCACCGGCACTTAATCATCAACACCGGTGATTTTCATGAGCACCAGTTATGGACACATTCATTTATGGTAGGCACGGGGAGATTAAGTGGTTTGCCCAGAATCACAGGATGTTGAGCCGACGCCGAGACTCGAACCTGGTTCCCCAGCTCTGGCCATTACGCCACATCCTCTCCCTACTTTCACGGTTAGTAGTTGGTTCTGTTTTAGGAGGCGTCAACAAGAAAATGGGTTGGTGCAAGCTGCTTACTGACAAGAGCCCCGAAACATATTTTTTTTTAACAAATTAACCACTGACGGCAAGCCTCCCAGGTAGAAGGAAATATCCAGCCAATCACTGAAGGTTTCTAGAACATCACCTGTAAGTGAGTTAAGTACTTGCTGCTGAGAACTGGGGCCAACCCGTAGATCACAAATTTGATCGCCTATTTAGTTGACTCTTGCTTTCAAATTTGCACGATAGATAAACTGAGTTGGGTGCTAATCCACAATATTACACATACAGTCTTAAAAAATATGTCAATATCTTTCGAATAAAAACACAAATATTATGTGTGCGTGTCACAGGGACAATGTTCAGCAGCAATGTAAATTGTTGAATCGATGATATGATTATATTCTCTACAACATTTGCCCTTCTGTGCAATCTTGGGATAGACAGAACTACACCCCTGCCTGGATATGACCTTCAGTAGGCATATCTTCTGGGAAGACACTGATTCACAACTAGGTTATTCATACTTGCCAACTTGAAAACAATCCCACGATGTGAGGAGGGGCGGGGCCTTGAAGGGGGACCGAGCCTTCTGCCAAAAGAAGTACCTACGAGGCTCTTTTGTACCCCACCCTGCCCCAAGCCCCCTTCTACCAAAAAAAGCTTTCTGAGCCTTGTGCCAATGTCCTGGGGTGTTTTCAAACCCCTTAATGGACGTCATCAGATCAAAGCCTCGGAAAACGAGCTGGAAAACCACTATTTACCGTTATTTTCAGCTTGTTTTCCCTGCCACAGTGTGGTATCGGCTCCGCACCGGGTGACCGTGTGATGGAAGCCGATATCATGTGTCACACAGTGGCACCGTGTGAGTTGGCAGGCATGGTTATTGTTCATGTACCTACGATGGATGTTTTCTCCCACCCAGGACATGGTTATTCCAAACAGGGGTGGCCACAGGGTCTCATCAGGAGACATCTTGTTCAACCCCACATTCAACCTCTTTCCACCAATTTCAAAGAATCCGTGAACTTTGTAACAAACACTTTATAGTAGAAGGTACTTTAGTACAAGTTGCGTGAGCTCCACTGAGGTGCTGATTACCAGCTCAGAATTTCCCCATTGGGAAGAAAAATCAATATTTCTCTAGGGCAAAACTCCCATAGCATTTCAAGCTGAAGCACTTGGAATGAGGAATAACCTTGGAAATTTGGGTCGAATTCCTCATGTTCTCTACCTATCCCATTAATTTAATCCCAGATGAACTTCGCCAGGTTTACACTGACAAAATGAGCACAGAAACATCTTTTTCTGGTATTGTAATCGGATGTTCACCACAAACTGCTGTTCACAACCTAATCCGAATTAGTCTCATACTTGCAAAGTGGGCTGATGAGGACACTCTTCCGCTCCAAACTGTGAATAAGCCTTTGAAAGAAGCAGCTAGGCTGGACTCCTGCCTTCAAGCTAGGCAATAAATTTCACCTCAGAGATTTCTGGCCTAGCTTTCGTGTCCAGCAGGTAGGTTACATTTTTCAGGATCCGCAACATGTAACTGCCACAATATGTGTCTGCGTGTTGACGGATCACAGATGGCAGGAAGGTAAAGACTATATACTTTATTCTCCAACGTGTAGGCTGCATGTCCATTTTATGTCTCATAGCAAAATCCCACCGGGACCAATGATGAGGCTGAGCTCAGCCTTAAGTGTAGGCTGAGCATTTACAGTTAGAGCTCTCAAGCAAACATGCCATGAGGTGTCTGATTCCACAAAGACTAGAACATTACTCACAGCAACAAGGGGGACTTCAGGGCAAGCTGCAGTAGGCATTAGATGCTAGTGAAAGTCCTCCATTTTGTGAACAAAAATATTAGGCAATGAATCGCAGAGTTTACACATAAAAAAGAGACCATATATTAGGAATATGTAGCTACTGATAGTTTCTTGCCATTGATAAATATGTCCTTTGTGGTACTGAAGCTAGGCTAATCTGGGTTTTACAGTACGTGGACATCACTTCACTGAATTTGGTAAGACTAGGATAGAGGATGGCGACAAAGGAATCAGTGCTGTCAGGAATAGGAAAAGGATGGGTCGGTGTACAGCCAACAGTATACGTAGGACCCACAACCAATCCGTCCAGACTAAAAACCGGCGCAGGAGTCAAGTGTGCAGTGAACGTATGAGCAAGCCAAGCACTCTAGCCAGATATTGAACTCGCCCAGGACAAGCATTCCGGACATAGCTAAGATAAGTCTTGCAACGCCAAATAACAAGTTTACCAAAGGTTAAAGCCAGTCCTGGAGGCAATAGAACAGAAGGTGTACATAACCTAATACTCACGACTTGTATGAGTTGACGTACAATTCGTTGGCTTGCCAAGCTGATAGAATGTGATATTTCAGTGTCAAAGAGTAATCAATGAATGCAGGAGACACCCACCTCGGGGGTAAAGCAAGACAACACACATAAGCAAAAGGAACAAACAATAATCATCTTGGTGTTTATAAAAAATACTAATTATAAACTGAAAACTAATCCAGCTAGTCCTTTGAGAGTACTTGCCTATCTCTAAATGATAAAAGTCTGTATGGACAAGGCTCTTCCTTTTTATTATGTTTTCAGCAACTGATACACCATGACAGACCTTCAGGGGAAGGGAGTGTCTCTGTCGCCATTGAATAAAGGTCTTAAAACAGATAATCATTGACATTTGCAATTACCATCAGCCCTTTCAGAGGGAACTGATGAGAGGTGACATTCTGTCAGACATTTTTTCTCATGTCAACATAATCAAATTCTCTTGCCCCCGTGAAGCCCAGAAGCGAAGCATGACATCGTTTTCCAGGCAGCATTTTTGCATCCCTGCAAACGATTCCGGAGGCTTTCAACATAAATGTCCAAATGAATTTGTAGCACAGATCTGCATGCTCAATTCCCTGAAATTAGCTGAAAGTCGTCTGCGGATATTCATTTTGAAAAACTGATTACACGGATGTTGAAAAGGAGGACAGACATATCTGAGTATGCTATAGAGAGGCAAGCTTCAGTCATGCTGTACTGAATCAGTTCCTTGCGGGTGCAGAAGATGTCCATCCACTTCGCCCCTTCATAGATGGAAAGGTAGTTATTTACTGGTAGCTGCCTTAGGGTAGGCATGTGTTTGGTATTTCCTTTTATCTACTTGTGGTACCATGTACTCTAACATGACTGATTCTCCTTTAGTGAATGGCAGCAGGGAAACTAAGGGAAGAATGCTGCAAAAGTAATCACACCAAGATGCACCATTTGAGTAAATGAAGCGAACAGGACAGATCTCCCTCAGGGACTATTTAGGAGGGGGTCTCAATAAGAAATTTGTAAAAATAGTGCTAAGTCTGAGGGAAAGTGCAGAGGGCGAAGCCACAAGTGACCTCGTAGGCTCTGCTTCCTCCACTTTCAGAATAGGGGTGTGCAACCACAGATAAACTAGACTCAACGAATGGACAAATTCTGACCTCACAAAAAAATTCTGAAAGCATGAAAACTTAACTCGATGAATAAGCATCAGAACTCACAATGTATACAGGAGGAAGAACGCTTGTATATATAATTCCCTTATTTGCTCTTATGGGTCTCTCGGATGGCGATTACCTCGGTATTAACGATCCATTTGTTCGTCCGTTGCCCTAAAGGAACAAGGAAGTGTTCCCAAAATGCCTAAGCTAAAATGGTTTTTTGCAGCAAAAGGAGGGCCTTCTAATAGAAGCCAGAAACCAATGTTTCGCTGTGTTCAATTGCGACAATTTGCTCTTGCTGCCTACACTGTAGAAGAGTACTTTGCTCCCAGCAGTGGGACACTGGCTAGAAAGAACATCAGATCCAGGTGGACTTTCTCCTGTTGCAAAGCAAAGGAGCGAACCACCATGACAATGACATATGCAAACAGCTGGATATAGCAGATTGAAACTGAGGTAGTCGCCATATAAGACTAGAGACAAGAACGCAGCCAGGAACAGAACTGAAACAGAGAAACATTGGGATGGCAAAGACATCAACATTCGGTAAGGAGATGGAACTTATCAGAAGCCGGGAAGGAATGAGGGCTGAGTGTGTGATGCAATTTGGACCACAAAAATATTGTGCTTTCAAGGCATCATAGACAGAAAATTGACTACGACAGTATTCTGAAAGTAGGTATTTAGAGGTAAATAGTGATTTAATGTTCTTAACTCCACATCGCCGTACCCATATTCTCAAAATGAATTTCTAAATACTATCGATCTTAAAAGACAGGCATGGAATATGCGCTCTCGTGTCCGAAGAGCCTACTACTAGTACGAGTTCTGTATGCCCCCAACCAGAGTCAAGATAGAGTCACATAGTCTTTCACGTACAATGTTGGGGTTTTCAGAAAGAGGAGCTATCCTGGTTGGAGATTTTAACAAGGCGATGGACAGAGGTATTGAAGGTCTGGAATGGGATCAAGTGCATCAGGGATAGCTTCGGCAGAGGTGGGGAGGCTCTGAATGACCAAGGGTTAGTGGACATGTGGAGGATTTAACACCTGGATGTTAGAGATTACCCCTTTTATTCACATGTGCACCGCTCTTACTCTAGAACAGACAGGATATGCCTTTTGGATGATTTAAAGAGGGCGGTGAAAGAAGCTACTATAGGGTCCATTACATTATAAGATCATGCTCTAGTCACAATTAAATTATGCAACTTTGCCACATTCCCCAGGGGCAGACGATGTATGCTGGAATTACAATTTCCGCAAGACCCAGTTATCAGAGCTGAGGTGAGGCAGACAGTTTTGAACTATTTAAAAGCTAACAATAGTCCGGAAGCTCCAAAGGCAGTCTTGTGGGACACCCATAAGTCAATTCAAGGCAAGTTACTGGCGCTGAATGCAGCAGGGTAGCGAAATACTGAATTGATTCATGGCAAACTTTAACAGGAACTGAAACAGGAGGAAGAAGCTCACAAACAGTTAAGGTCCCAGGAAAGTTCTCAGAATGCGGTCAAATATTAGGGGTCATTTAAACACACATCGTTAACAAGTCATAAAACAGCCATTGGTGGGCATGCAACTGCATACACAAACCATACAGCGAGCCACCATCCACAGTGCTGCTCTGAATACACACCAAAATCCCCATCATCTCGCTCACTTCAGGGCACATCCACACCCTAGTGCCAACAACAGCAAGTCCGTGACGTGCTTGAGCAAGGACTGTGTTGCCATATTTTGAGTCCTGTTATGAGTCAGAGAAATAAAGGTGATGGCAGAGCAGCCAGGGCAATCAACCCTGTGGCAGCTCCAGGCACAAATCCCCCAGACACCCATCAATCGCACAGACCCAAACACCCTGCTGCCTTTCAGCGAATGCTGCAATCCCACTACAGCGGCACCTTGCTCGCAAACCAGGGTGGCCAGGCTCATTACCTGCTTTAAAGTTATGAATGAAACAAATGATTAGACGAAAAGGTCAATCATTCACGCTATAGAGGAGGAGATATTTCGCCATTTCCAGAACCTTTCTGACACCGTAGACGAGAATGATTATGACTGCACCATTGCAGCTCACTAACAGGCACTTTAACCCTCACATGAACCCTGACTTTGAACACTTTAAGCTTCGCCAAGCCCGTCAGAGGGATGGGGAATCCATTGATGTCTTCTATGCAAGATTCCTTGAACTAGCGAGCACCTGCACAGACAATGACCCCCAAAAGGAGGTAAGGGTGAAACTTGTCTAGGGCTGCAGGTTGGGTGACCTGAAAAGCCTCATCCTCTGACAACTAGGGATAAACCTTGAATAAATGCTGATAACAATGCAAGTACAAGGCAAAATCGAAGATTTATAAACTTATATCATTCTGAAGTCTTTCAGGTGTTCGCAAGCTGTGCTAAGAAAGAAGTATTTCAATCATGTTAGAAATGTATGACTGGGTTTGAGGCAGGGTAAACCACCAAGGACACCGGTGGATGTATGGAACGTTGTTGAACATCAAGGCAACGGATAATATATTTTTCAACACATCCACCTATACATTTCAATCAGGACTTTACACATGCATGTGGCCCAGTGGCCTTTATAAAGTATAGAGACAGTGATGGCAGACTATGACACACCTACCTGAGAGTGGGAGAATGACGTTTTTTGAGAACCGCAAACAAACTTATGGCATAAAGATTTAAATATTACTAAATGAGACTTTAGGTGCTACACCTGATAAAAAAAGGGTGAAGGAACTAAGGCAAAACTGAGGTGAGGTAGCGATAAAAAGTTTTGAGGTCTCTAAAGGCTTAGGGTCGAAGTTATATAAGGTACTAACAAACTCCTCAGTGAAGCATAAATACATGTAAAGATCAGACGGTGGCTTGGGCAAACAGCCCTCTTATATGGGGTCATGAGAAAGGCAATGAACTTGTAGAAAAGCAGACAGGATAGCCAAACTCTAAATCAGGCACTATGTTTTCCCAAGATTCAAATATAAAAGAATGCTTCAGATTCAGGTGGTCCTGTTGCTAACCCGTCATTCACTCCTCAGCATATTTGAATATTGAGAAAACATAGTGCCTGATTTAGAGTTTGGTGGATAGGTGAACCTTCACAAACGTGATGGATACTCTGTCTGCTTTTCTACAAGTCCATTTGGATATAACGTACTTGGAATAATGTGAATGGGATATCTGTCGTGTTTGTGGTGGAGTACCCATCTGCCAAAATCTAAATCAGACCTATAAAGTTTTCAGTTTCAAGCTCAACAACCAAGACTAAAGTGCAATCCTTTCTTTTGGACTGATACCTGCCCTGTGGCCTTCGCAAGTGCATGGAAATAGTAGCAGGTTTTTTGACATGTCAAACTTTCAAGTTTTTGTTGATAGGCCATTTGGACCTTTCTGCCACTTTTGACACTGTCTTTAATCCCGTACTTATTCAGTGACTTCATGAAGTGGGAGTCAAAGCCCTAGCATAGCTTGGTTCATTCGTGGAGGGGCATACCTAGGGCATCTCATCGGATTCTCACCACCTTAGCAACTGCACGGCAGGGTACATCAAGGCTTGTCACTGCATCCTACCTTGTTCATGACGGTGGTTCCTGGAAATGCTAGGTATATCTGCTGGCTCGATGGATATATCTAAATATGGCGAGAGGGGGGCCCTCAGAATGCTGGTCATAAAGTAATCTGCCATACCAAGGGATAATCCTTAATTCGCCAATATATAAATAGGGCCAAGAGCCCTTTGTTCCTTTTGAGTCTGTAACAACCTTTCTCTTTAAAAAGGTCTAGTGGCTACACTACAAAAAATCTAGCAGGTATTTGTCTTTTGTTGTCGGAAGATGGTTTCTTATGTTTCTTCTCACTGGAGCACTAAGCATGTGGGGGCACAGTGATCAAGCTATTGCCACTGGGTTGCTGGGTCGATTGCAAGTGCTGTTGAATTCCATAGTTTCCTCTACATGTGGGATTTGCTTTGTCTTTTCTGGTGGTAACAGTCTCTGGGTGATGCTGTTGATACTGCCGCTGTTGTCGCTTGTAAAATAGTTATGAACCCACTGCAGGATGAAACATCTCTACACAGTGCTTAATTTGAGCTTGTAGTTTACGGTGCTTGACACTGTTACTTAATTATCAACATTGACGCTTGTGACAGTCTGCTACAAGGGGGTGCTGTCTGGCTAATTTAGAGATGACAACAGTTAATTATTAATTCAACATACATTACAATTCACTGTAACCAGCCGTCCAAGCCATTCTAATAGCTTTGGGGTCCTGAAATAGTCCGAATTGTCACACTTGTAGGAGTGTGATGGTAATTAGTTGTGTTGTTACTTTAATTGGCAGCATGGCAGGGACAATGAGAAGTGCATGCTGCAGCCCTGGCACTTTTTATTTTACAAATTAAGCACTGCCCCTAGGACTTAATGTCCCTAGTTCTAGGGAACCTCTTAGTTTATTCAATCCAACAAATTCCAAAAGATGGTCTAGATTTTTCAGTTGAGTATATGAAACCAATGAACTGAGTCTCATCCCTGAGTGAAGTCCCATGGGCACACTGAGGCCATAGCCATGATTCAAAAGCCCAACAGAGTCCTTTGTCAGGAATATCAAGTGATCTGTAGGGAGCACATCCTTGAGAAAAAAGGTTCCCCTTATCCAGACAAATGTGCTGCAATGCTCCTTTGTCTTTTTGACCACTCACTCTCTGAAACTAAATTTTGTGACAATTAAAGCAGATCTCAAAATAAAAAAATTCTCAATTTTGACAAGAAATGTGCTACTATGGAGAGCATTTCAATAGCAAGGCTCTAGATGATGGCTGAGTTCTTGACACCAAGGTAGACCATATAACCTGATGCTCCTGCACCTGTTTTTTCCCAGTGCAGTAACATCAGACCTGATTTTACCATTCAAATATTTTAGTTGGAAAAATCACATGTGACTTTAGCTTTAACAACCAAGCAAGGTCCTCTGAACCATGCCAAGCTTTTTCTTGTGCAAAGGCTAGTATACAGCAGGGGCGGCGCCTCCACTAGGGCGGAGGGGTTGCGCCTCACTGCTTTCTCACAAGGCGAGAAGCAGAAACATAAAATGGTAATAACTTTCAGTTATTACGATTTTATGTTTGGTTGTGGGGTGCTGCTCTGTGAGCAGGGCAGGGGAGGAGTAGTGTCCCCACTCCTGAGTGTGCAAAGACTGTTTGGTCGGCCCTCTGGGGCCGCCCAAACCAGTCATGCACACGCTGAACTTCTCTTTGCAGGCTGCAATGCAGCTTGTATGGAGAGCATTGCCTCCCCATTGGGCCCTGGCTGGGCAGTGTCCCGACCAATCAAAACAGTGGCTTTGGGGAGGGAGCCTGGCTGCTTGCTTCCTGTTCCAGGAGAGCAGGGTCAGGAGCCGGGAAGAAGCAGGACCCGGCCAGCAGAAAGGGAAGTTTATTATTTTTTTTAATTATTATTATTAAATTAAACAATCAACCCCCCCCCCACCCCTGGCAGAACCCGCCATCCTCCACCAACAAGCCATGTCGGCCACGACTGGTATACAATGCTGTGCAGTGTTTCCCCCCCACCAAAACTATCCGCTTCCATTTACCATCAAGACAGAACATTTTTATTATGGGCCCCGGCAGTGATCCACCCATTCCAAATGGTTTAACTTGGAACTGGTGGAATTCCAGGTGGCAATACTGGTAGGTAACCTTAATTTCAGACGCTAGGATTCTCCACTTGGATTTCTGTCTAGCTCATAATCAGGGGCTAAGTTTCATGGCATAGATATCACCTGTCCTGGGATTTATGTGGGGATTTAGTGGGAACCTGAAATAAATGCGTCGTTCTGAGAAGGAAACCTTAGCCCTGGAGCAAGCTTGCTCTCTATCGTTTAATCTACTGTACGGCATCTCCTGAAATGTGCTAAAATATTAAAGAACAATAAAACCCAACAGCCAAACCAGTGCATTCATATTTTGCGGACTTTTGACCACCCCTGGACGGGCACATGTCAGAGACAGCTGTTTAAAAGTTGCCAAGGCATCTAGGGAGAGACTCTACTTAGTTAAAAAGAGAAAGATATGGAAGCCACTTTGTAGTACTTGCTCTCTATCTTAGGAACGAAAATTGACAAACCCAATCAGGCTGTCCTGGCTTGCACTGTGATTTACAACACACACCTAGTGGCTTTGTGGATGTTTAAATGCAGGTGGAGGAAGCAGCTGGGGGCACTTTACTGAAGTAGAGGCCTGGTGGCAGGAGAGAAAAGTAACTTAGTGAGCTTACAGCTTGAGCAGGATCCTAGCAGCATGGGAGAGGATCCACAATGCATGCTCGCTGTGTGAGCATCGTCCTGATGAAAGCAAGAGGAGCCACTGGGCAGGAATTAAACCAAAGCCACCAAGACAGAAGCAGGGGTCTTAGCATCATAGTGGTAGCAGAGCAGAAAAGCCACCAACTGGCCATGTCATAGTGATTGGCTTTTAGCCACAGTCAAACCCTATGCAAACCCTACACAAGCAATTCTACTTGTGGGAAATATTGATTTCTTTGTGGTAAGTGGTCTTAAAAAAGTGTGAACCTATATACAACTCAACAGAGAGCAGGACAGGAATCAAAGGGTATGGCCGCCTATTTTGTATAATACGGTGGGAATTAAGTCTTGTGGTCTGGGAGGTTCCTCATCTATCTTTGATGAGGTCACTTCCTTCCAAACTCTGTTGGAGTGATGTTAGAAGACTAATGGTCTGAGAGACGTTATCCATGTTTTGGTTGCAAATGTCATAAAGAGTTATCTCTTGGCTTACTCTTCTTGTACTTCTTATATACAAATTTGGTGAGGTTATACAAAGTTATCTACAAAGCTGGCTCCTTCTTCCTCAAACCTCTAGATGGGTTGTTAGATTACCAACCATATCAATCTATTTGCTCTGTTGTGTTCTTAAATGCGTAAAAGGCCATGAGATCTTGCTATAGTCTTAATTATTCCTTAGAAGGGAATTACTCAACTAGGCTATCACATGATATTCAATCTGATATTCAATCTTTTTCTGAATTTCAGGAGGTCGATTTTCAGTATGGACCTCGCCACCAAGAAGATTGCTATGTCATCTTACTCTTATTTTACAAATAACAAATACACAAAACAGTCCCATTAAAGTCCCTAAACTAACATATTCAAAGAACAAATATTGGCGACCGTCTGAGCCCCGATTATTGTAAAAAAAGATATACTTCCCGAAGTACAAAGTCATTTTTCAGTCGCAAATCCTACAACTCGCAACATCATAGGGTTTGCAACCACAAAATGGCATTTTTAAACATATTAAACCCATGTTGCATTTCGGCAAAAGCAAAATAGGTTGGAAATGCATAAAAATCAATATTGGGAAGGGTCGTTTTCAGAGCCTTCCTTTCAAATAATTATTTGTTATCTCTGTATAAATGTTTTGTGACTGAAATCTGGTCGCAAAACATTGAAAAGTGACTGACTCCCTAGTTGGTGTGGTAACATCTTCGGAAAAGGGGCGGGGTCACCAGTTTACTAAATTTGAATTCAATCACAGGCATTGTGACTTTTTGACCCCAGCAAGCCACCATCCCTGTGATGGCAACCAATCATAGTGAGTCTCAATCTGAAACCTTCCTCATGAATATTAAGGAACTAATCCGGATTGCGACCCACTATCATTCAGAATTGTGTGACCTATTAGTATATATGTTGGTTCACAAAAGTGAGCAATTTGTGACTACCTTTTGCAAATTGAAATTTCGTGCATGCGGCCCTACGTGAATGATAAAATAATATAAAGTGCAGATTATTTTGAATTTTTAGACCTCACAAACAAAAAATAGCGTCAAGGTGTAATTTAATTTTGTCAAATCTTGGAGTAGCATTGTACTGTAAAATACGCACTTCTCTTCTGCGCCTAAGAGACAGACGCAGCTCCCCAGGTAGGCAATGTAATGGTGTTAACACTTGCATGGCGCATTTACACCATTCCTATAAGGACTTCGCTTCAGGGATCTGGGCTCAGCTGGTTCTGTGATTTCTCACAGATCGGGATGATCGTGTTCTGAGAAACTACGTACGGTCCTCAATTTCCAATTTGTTAGAATAATGGCTTGTAACTCTGGACTTAGCATTATGCCATGAACTTTGCTAGCAATGTCTCAAACAACTGGTGAATGGCCCTGTAAACCACATATTTATGAGATGCGCATGTGGCTGCGCAGAAACAGAAGTCATTTCAACCAAACCACTGACTGTTAAGTTGCATGCTAGGTCTGTCTTTAAAGAAAAATCAAGTCATTCTAAATCTATATGACAAGTAGAGTGTACTGGATGAAATATTTAGGGCTTCAAAAGTATAAAACTTTCATTGAGAGCATATGGAAAGTCTGAAAACGTGAGAGCTTTCCTTCATATTACAAAGACTTGGGAGCAGGAGAGAAAACTATAACTTAACTCTTTCCCATTATAACTTTCGGTACATGGGCTCGGCGCATGGAATGCCCTCGCCTGCAGGCCTGACTCTACCTGCTTTTAGTTCTCTAATCACAGCCAACCATGTGAAACAACCACTGACAAATCCAAGCGCCTGCACACAGAAAAACAACATTCAAACAAACTATTATCATAATAAAAAAGTGATTTTAAACAGCATTTCACGTAACAGATCTTTTTCTAACTGGTGTAAATAGCTATTGTTACAAATACCCAATATATTGGTACTCAACTCTCAAGAATGAGAAGGGAGGAAGGCGTAGTAGGCCTATCAAGGATTTGAACTTATATCTCTCATTACTGCAAATGTTTTCGATAAGTGTTTAATTCACTGAGACATAATCCCTTCATGACAGGCGCGCAACGCCCATTGGGCTCAAAGGGATTCAGCCCCCCCACCCCCCTCCCCCATCGTGTGTGTCAACCAGGCTGAGACAACTTCCCGGGCACACACACAGCCGCACCCGAGTACTTCACAGGTCTTTAAAAGACCATTTACTTGCTAATGAGATTTTTTGTGTTTTCACCCCTTCTTAGAGCCCCAGCACATGGCTGGAAGAATCAGCCCTACCCCCGACATTTTTTGTAAAAATAATGCAGCACTCTCTGTATGCTCATTTCATCTTTGGCCACTCTGAAATACTCACACAGGCATAACATGGTGTTTTTTACCAGTGGCGGCTGGCAGGGAACGGTGGGGGAGGTGAATATATGTTTTAAAATGACGTACCTTTAAAACGGCCGCCATCTTGCTGCTTCTCTTCTAGGAGATATACGAACCAGGAAGCAGCCAGGCTCCCCATAGCCAATCAAAATGTCACAATGCAGCGTTGTGATTGGTCAGAGCGCCGTGGTTCAGTGCTCAAATGGGGACTGGGTGCCTTTAAATGGTCCTCAACAGGCTGTACTTTGCAGACCGGTAGGGAACATGCAAAGTGTGCATGACTGTTTGGCAGGGCCAAGACGGCCGGCCAAGCAGTTATGCTCACTTGGAGTGTGCAAACCTCTCCTTCCACTGTGACCCCGCCACGCCCCACCTGAGCCCCGTAGCAAAGAAAAATAAAAGGATAATAACAAGGTTATTATTATTTTATACTGCGCGCAGTCCGCCTTAGCCGAGGAGCCGCCCCTGTTTATTACATTCATAATATTAATTCTAACAGGCGACACACTTGGGTTTGCCAGACAGCTTAATTTACCCTAAACACTTTGACCATGATTACGAGTTAAGACGTTATTTACTGGCCCTGAGAAATAACAATACCACAGTGTCAGTTATTTATCGGGTGCAACAAATAACACCTATTACGAGCCCATGGGGAATAATATGCCGATTATAGTGTTTAACTTACCAAAATTCTCATGATACGGTAACTAACAAATGGTCCTCCTTGTTAAATTTCTACAGGTTTGACCTAATTTTTTTCAATGAAGGTTGAGTTATTTAGTGCATCCTGTAATTGTCGGATTATTTAAATAACTTCAAACATGTAATTACGACCTGTGAGTAAATAGGGGTTTATGCATGGGTCGCAATATTACGTGCAACTCGTAATCAAGCCCTACATATCTAGTTCTGGACTGTACATTTACAAATCATCATCAGATGCATTGATTAACCGAAGAAAACAAACACTTCCGCTTCCAGAAAGCACTAACTTCTTAAATGAAAGTGCAAGACAAAGCATGGGAGCAAACTGGCAAAATGCTTATTTTTATATTACTGTTTAGAAAAATTAAAGGCATCTTAAGGCATTCTTAATTCTTTTACAGTACTAATCATACATTTGGAGATGCTTTACTGTAGTGTTGGGTTTTCAAACTAATTGAAAATGTTTGCCAGGTGGCAACAAGAATCCAAAAAAGCAGCCACTGCATACGTTTTTTTAAACTATCTTATGATGCCCATGTCCCTGTATGCTTATTTTTCTTGCTGAAAATTACTTGCATGCCATGAATGACTGCAATGCGAAGAGTGTAACACGGAACAAAGAGTGCTACGGTGTCAAAATGAGGATATTATCATCAGCAAAAAGGCATCGATATGGATCAGCTGCTATTGAAGGAAATGCCTGCTTCTCTCTTTTATTTAGTAGCGGCTATTTACCCTGGCATCCGGGTAAATAGTGAATTTTCACTGCTATTTCCTTGCCCACTGACTAAATAGTAGAAGTTATTTACCATTATGCTGACGGCCTTGAAAATAGCAGACAAACTTTATTCTTTACCAGGCCTCTGGCTAAATAATATTTATTCTGCACTGTTCTGCTGGCAGCTGTGCAAATATCAGAAAAGTGTTACTTTTTACCCAGCTGCTGGCTAAATAGCAGAGACTCTGCACTGTTCTTCTGGCAGCTATGTAAATAGCTGAAATGTTTAACTATTTACCCGGACGGTGGCTAAATAGTAGGCCTGGGCGTGAAATTCCTCTCCGGTCATGGAGTTTGCAGAGTTTTTCCCACTCCGCGGTGTTCCAAACAACTCTACTTCGCGTAGGGGAGTTTTTTCCACGCTTGCTTGCCAACTGCGCAACCTCCATTGAGGCCTGCTAAATAGTAGAGATTCTGCACTGTTTGGCCGGTGGCAGTGCAAATAGCAGAAACACTTTAATGTTTACATGGCCACTGGCTAAATAGTAGAGGTTCTGCATTGTTCGGCTAGCCACCGTGCAAGAGCAGAAAAACTTCACTTTTTAGCCGGCCACTGGCTAAATAGTAGAGATTCTGCATGTTTGACTTGCAGCTGTGCAAATAACAATGAAAGCATGGCCCCTGGCTAAATAGCAGTGGTTTTGTACTATTTAGCCAGCAGTTAAGCAAACACAAAACTTCACTCATTACCCAGCTGCTGCAAAACAACAGACCTGTACTATTAGGCCAGCAGCCATGCAAATGGCAAATAAATATAATTATTTATGTGGCTGTCGGTTAAATAGCAGACATTTTATATTATGTGACCAGCAGCCTGGCAAATAGCAAATAAACTGTAATATTTTCCCAGCTGCTGGCTAAAGAGCAATAATGATGTACTGTATTGCCAGTGGCCTTGCAAATAACTTGAAAAGAAACTACTTTATTTACCCAGTGGCTGGTTAATAATAGACATTGTGCACCACTTAGTAGCCATGCGACTAACACAGGAACTTCACTATTTACCATGCTGCTGTCTAAACAGCTAACATTTTTTATACAAATTTCAACAGGTACTTACTCCAGATAGAACTGTTAACATAATTGACATCCATCTCCCTATGAAGGTTAGGGCCTCAATGTATTATTTCATTGGCAAAAAAGAGGTTGCATATTCCACACATGCTTTGCGAATAATTTTGCAAAATGATATATGTACTGTTTAGTTGGTTCACACAATTCTGAATGGCACAGGGCTGCAGAACAATATGCCTAATTAATATTCATTAGGCAGGTGCCAATTTCAGACCCTCTGTGGCTGTCGCTAATCACAGAGATGGTGGCCTTCAAGGGACAGAACACCATCATCTCTATGAATGCTCTGCTCTCCAAAATGGAAAACGTGTTAGTTTTTTTAAAAGTTGAAAGTGTTCCTTATAGAAATCAGTGTTGATTTGAAAAAAAAGTTCTTGGATTGGGAAAACTTTGCCCTCCTGAGCCTGGCCACATCCTTCCCAAAGGGAAAGGGTTCCTAAGGGGACTGCTTCACCCTTGCAAATAAGTAATGACACCAGCCCGGGGGTCGTTAGCTCATCAAAGGTTTGCAACAGCAATTGCAGTCACAAACTATCAATAATTTCATTTTCAAATTGAATAAGGGTGGGAGGAAACCTCCTATTTGCAATTTGGAAAGAGTGCAAAAGTCCTTTTACTAATCAAAATAATTTTCCAGCTCATAAAAAGGGTTTTGTACATAATGATAAGCACCGTTTTGGTCACAAACATTGTGATTTTGTGACATGAACCCCTTAATGCTACAACTGGCTTAGATCCAGGCACTAACTTATAGGTCTAAAGGTCTCAAATGTTATTTTGACAGACATGGCACAGAATGCCACTTCATACTGGGCCAAAACATAGCAACATAGCAACTCGGGAGGCCGTTTATGGAGCTGTCTCGTGCTCCACAAATGGTCCTACACATTTACGCTTACCTGCAGTGGTGATTAATGATAGAGATGATTAGAACCTTTGCATGACCATGGAATAGCTGTTTACTCATCTAAATCTATGTACAAATCCTTTATGGGTTCCAGACTAGTGTGCTACTCGCCGAAAAGCACTTTGCCACCTCATCAGGGCTAGTAGGAGCTATATAAATGCAATTACAATACAATACTTCCTCTCACTCACACGGCCATGGGAATGTATTGGGGACAGTTATAGTATTACCAAAAGACTCCATATTATCAGAACACCTCTTATTCTGCACCAAATCAGTTTACTCTACAATGATAAATTCAAGTTCAGTTCAATTAAACAAATCAGTCTAAAAACTAGAAATGTTGTATCCCAGTGATATAGAGCCATCTAATATTTAGGATGACTTTGGGTGACAAAATAGAAACAATTATAGGGCCCCTTATGAAGTGACTAACACACCATAATCAAGAGGCTTCATTCCAATCTCATGACAGAAGCAACAAAAATTATGAGCCTGAATTAGAGTTTCGAGGATGGACTTAACTCCATCAGAATGGCGGAGGACAATACCTCCGCCAGCCCGAGGGGCCTCCGCTGGCTTCTCTTCGTTGAAAGGAAGTGCTGTCGTGGCGGTTCCTGTCTATGCACAGAAAATTTAAAGGACGAGTACCATCAGACATAATCGCTGGCAAGCAAACTTTTCAAAATGTTTTTGTTTTTCAAAAGGAAACTCCAAAAGTGAGAGCTTGTTTTTGAGAAACAAAAAAACTAATAAGCCCACATGCTGGGAGTTTTTGCCTAGGGTGAGTGATAAGGGCACTATTATTTGTCCTGTGCCTTACAGCCAGGTTTTACTCTTCATAGAGTCACAGTATAAAGTCCTTCCTCCAAATGTGCTACTCTGCCGCTGACCGCGGCCCCCGCAGGGGGCCACTCGGCGGTCGGCGCCTTAGTGGCCCCGGGGCCCCGGTCACCCCTCCCCACTCCCTCCTTCGGGGGGGGGGGCAGGGACACAGACTGGTGCCCCCCTCCGTGTCAGGGCCAATGCGCGTCACTTCCGGGCCCAGGTGTGAGGGGGAGGCTATTTAGCCTTCCCCCACCCTCACTGGCGACCTCTTTGTCGCCCACCTCGCCTTTTTGTCGGTCGCTGTCTCGTCTGTGGCCGTCGACATCGCCTCGCGGGTCCCGCCGTCACCATTTGCTGTACGTAGGTGAGTCTTGCTTAACCCTTCTCGCCCCGGCCCCGTCCCTGGGCAGTACCAGGTCGACGGGGCCCTGTGGCCCGGATGGCCGCGGGCGGGGAGGGCGCAAGTTGGGCCACGATGGCTCAGGGCCTTGTGTGGGATGTTGTCCGGTTGCGTGCGCGTACATTACACCCCCCACCCCTTTTCAACATAGCTGAGAAGCATTGTCTGCTTAGCGTTGGGTGGCTAGCCTCTCCTGGGGCTTATGGCCGGGGGGGGGGGGGAGTTTTCGCCCGTCCTTGTGTGCGGGAACCTGTCTCGAACTAGGAGAGGGTCTGTCGGCCGGTTGGGAATATTGGGTCTCCGGGTGCCCCCCCCCCCTTGCCCCTGCGGGTGCTCACGGGGCATGACGGCGCTTTGATCCGGGGATATCAGCCTGCACTTACGGCTCAGCGTGGCGCGAGAGGGCTGAGCTGGCAGGACAGCTCAGTGGGCTAATGCGCATTACTGGATACACTAAAAGACGCACGGGTTCGCATCTGGGTAAAACCCAGCATTGATTTGAATATTAAATCAGACCACTTTGTGTCCGCTTGCTTGAAATCTAGAGCGTGTGCGTGTTCCGTCTCCTCCTCAGCAGGGTGATGTTTGACTGTTCCGTGTAACTAAATTATCTCCGTTTTTACGCCCTGGCTGTGTGTCGCTAGAGGGAGGGCCTAACGGTTAGTGCGCACGGCACCGCACCTGGAGGGACACAGTTTGGGGGCACTGGAAAGCATGCATGGTCATGGTTTCGTGTCCCATCGGGACGTTAGTGGCGCCACGCGGAAAGGTTTTGTGGCCTAGCGGTCAGAGCCGCTGCGCCCGTTGGCGCGCGGGAATAGCATTTCCTCACGGAGCCTGCTGCCCTTCGAAGGTCCAGGTCAGGTTTGGCTTCCCCTCGGACACGGGTCAGGGGCACCAATGGCTGGTGGCATAGGCGCTGGGCCCGTGTCTCCTTTCGCCCCCTGCCTGCAGCGCCCCTCCGTGCGGGGGGCCTGCACGCGCGCGCATAACTGCGGGTCGAGCGTGCGCTATGTAGATACAACAGGCCTATTGAATGCGGAGACGATTCTTCCAGAGCTCCTAGAATTTCGGGTCGAGCGCGCAATATTTAAACATGACAGGCCTTATGAATCAAACGGGGTGGAACGCTATAACGGTTTATTTAACGCGCTCGGATACCGTCGGGCCTAGCTCGCGCGCGACGCAGCACTACATAGGGGGCAATGGCTCAATGGGCAACAGTAAGTTCATTGGTGTGGCGCAGGCGCGCACCATGTTGCTTGCCAGGTTTCGAGGTGGGGGTAGGGGTAGAGGCGAGCAGGGTGTGCGTTGTTAAAAGTGATATGTATGAACACCTGTTTCCCCCCCCCCCCCCCCGCGCCCACTTGCCCCCCCCCTTTTTTTTTTTTTTTTTTTCTTCGTTTCAGTCGCGCCATTTCCTGTTTGCCTAGTTCTTGTGCTTATGCTGGTTTCTCTTTCAGCACATTCGTCCGTATTCGGTGACTGGAGGGTTATTAAGTGGCAACAGAGAGACGCGAGCCATACATCCTCCGTATTCGGGGCTCGGACGGGAGTAAGTACGGGCAGGTGGGGGAAGGGGGTACCGTTCGGAGTAGCATTTGGCACTCTGGAGCAACGAATCTGCCTCAAAGGGGGCGAACAGGCGGTTAATTTTCTCTCTTTCCCATTTGCAGATAAGAGAGAGCAACTGTTAAGAGATGGACAGCCAAGGATTATCCCCCCCCCTTTTCACACCAGGGACACAGGTTGAGGAGTCCGTGCCGGGCACTTCGGAGGAAGCCCGGATTGCCGCCTTCTTGGAGCTGACAAGGGCCAAGGGTTTAGCTTGGGCAACTGAACTATTGAAAGCCAGTACCCCCCCAGACTCTGGGATAGCGATGGACGTTCCGTCTACAGATAAGGATGTAGGGGAGGTTGCGGGCCCGTCTCGGTCGAAAAGAATTCGCCGCCCCACGAGCAAAGACTTTCCGGTTGAGCAACCGCCGGCACGAAATAGAGCGGCTCCCCTTCACAGGGCCTCAATGACCCCCCAGGCGGCGGTTGGTTTGGGGACGGGGACGCACATCGTACTGCCTTGCCCTCCCCAGGTGACATTTGCATCAGCAGAGGATCTGGGTAAGCTTTCAGACACTTTAAAAGACTTCATGGCTGAGGTCAGATCTGGTCTGTTGCTTGCCAGGTCACCCCTAGGGGTCGGCCCGTCCGCCCCACCACCACCGAGTGTGACCCCGGCGCCGGGGGGCTTCACGCATGTCTGGGGTCAGCAGCCGGCTGCGGTGGAACCTCCCCCGCGGCCCCCACCCCCAGCTGCTGCTGTGGCTGAGAACGCGGCAAGTGCGGTCAATCCCGCAGTAGTGGTTCCCCCGGTGGTACCCATGCCGGCACCAACACTAGCCGTAGTGCCTAAGCCTCTAGTTACTACGGCCCCGCTAGTGTCGGGCCGCTGCTCACTCGCTTGGATGGTCCCTTTAGTGGCCAAAGAGGGGATTTGGCGCAGGGAATTTATCGATATCTTCACCCTTCTCATGCATGGGGCGGAGGGGGTAGATACCAGGAGGATGGGCAACAAGGAAGAGGACAAGAGGGTGCGGTATCATTTATATCCCGCAAAGAATATTGGGACCTGGGGTCAGGCCTTTGCCATCTTTGCGGCAGTAATAGTGGAGAAATTACCAGACGAAGGGCCAGGTCTCTTCCACTATGCAAGCGTGATTACAGAAGAGGCTGCTAAGGGTGGGGGCATGGGATGGTACCACTATGACTGTGACTTCCGCAGACAGAGAGCAATCTGCCCAGATCTTGAGTGGGACCAGTTGGAGGTCCGTTTATGGGTAAAACACATGGGCAAGCATACTGAGGGGTCAACGACAAAGTCAGGTACAGAGGGTGGTGTAAAGAGCAAGGAGGATAAACAGGAGGGGAAATGGCAGAACAGGAAGTCCTTTCGGGGCGGTCGTGGGGTGGGTCGCAGGCCTGGCTTTCGGGCACGGTCTTCTGGAACTTGCAGGCTCTTCAATGCAGGGTTCTGCTCCTGGGACAAAACATGCCGTTTCTCACACAATTGCAGTGTGTGCGGGGCACCCCATGCCGCCACCGTATGCTCCAAGCGCGACACTCCCAACAAGCCTTCCTCGAGCAAGTAGCCCAGGGGGGGTTCCCCCACCTGCGCTTTGGCCCCCTGCGAACACATCTGCCAGCGCGCATGACCTTGCCCCACACGACCACGTGAAAGGGCCCTCTCCCATCAGCGTAAAGAACCTCCTCAGCGCCCTCCACGGATACACTAGCAGGGAAGGGTCCCTCATTTCTGAGGGTTTCATAGACGGTTTCCGCATTCCTTATCAAGGCCCCTTAGTGAGCAGGGATGCGGAGAATCAGAAATCAGCTAGGGAACACCCGGAGGTAGTGCGGGATAAAATAGCGAAGGAGGTGTCTTTGGGCAGGGTGGCGGGCCCATTTTCCTCACCCCCTATGCCCCACTTTGTGATTTCTCCCCTGGGGGTGGTACCAAAAAAGGAGCCAGGGGCTTTCCGACTTATTCACAACCTATCACACCCAGAAGGGGACTCCGTGAATTCCTGGCTTGACGAAGGTAGATGCTCAGTGTCTTACTGCTCCCTAGACCTGGCAGTCGACATGATCAGGAGGGCAGGGAAGGGAGCCTGGTTGGCCAAGTCTGATATCGAATCGGCTTTCAGGCTGCTGCCAGTACACCCGGACAGCCAACACCTTCTGGGCTTCAAGTGGGGGGACCAGGTCTTTTACGATAGGTGTATGCCCATGGGTTGCTCGGTGTCTTGTGCGTACTTTGAGGCGTTCAGCTCCTTCCTACAGTGCGCCTTAACAAACAGGTATGGCATTGAGGGAGTGACCCACTACCTGGATGATTTCCTGTTCATCGGGGGAGCTGACTCGCAAGATTGCGCAAGGGCGCTGCAATGTTTCAAGGAATTGGCAGGACACTTGGGCGTACCTTTAGCTCCTGGTAAGACCGAGGGTCCGGCGCAGGTTTTGGTATTCTTGGGCATCGAGTTGGACACGGTGAAGGGCGTGTCCCGACTCCCTGCGGATAAGGTACAGGCCTTGCGTCAGGAGATCTGCGATCTACTGGGTAGGGACAAGGCTACTCTGGGTGAAATCCAATGCCTGCTAGGGACTCTGAATTTTGCGGTAAAGGTCATACCCATGGGGAGGGTCTTTGCCCGCAGGTTAGCAAGGGCGACCGCTGGTATAAAAAAGAAACATCACTGGGTCAAGCTGGGGACAGGTTTGAAACAGGATCTGGTGGTGTGGAGCGAATTCCTAGCCCGCTTTAATGGGACGGTAATTTGGAAGCAGCCCTGGAATGACAGTCAGGAACTTTGTCTTTTCACAGATGCCTCAGGCAGGGAAGGTTTCGGGGCTATCTTGGGTGAGGAATGGTGTGCTCAGGGATGGCCCAATGTTTGGCGCAGGCGTAGGATCATCAAAAATGTTACTGTTCTGGAGCTCTTCCCGATTGTTGTTGCACTACACCTATGGCCGGCGGCGTTGTCGGACAGAAAGGTGGTATTCTGGTCTGACAACATGGCGGTCGTTCAGGCAATCAACAACCAGTCCGCCAGGTGCCGGCTGGTGCTGTGCTTACTAAGGGAGTTGGTCCGGGCATGCCTGCGCATCAATGTAGAGTTTAAAGCCAGGCACATTGAGGGTATTCAAAATGTGGCAGCTGACGCTCTTTCTCGTTTTCAGTGGCTCCGATTCAGGGAGGCCTGGCCGCGGGCGAGAGCGCAGATGACCCCATTCCCGGACCATCTATGGAGGATCCTGCAGTGGGACTGAGCCTGAAGGCGATGGGAGAAAGAGCTCTGGCCCCAGGTACCAGGAAGCGTTACAGCGCCCACATGGCAACATTCAGAGCAACTTCTGTAGCGCTGGGTACTTCAGGGGCTGCGTTGGTGTCCCAGGTCCGAGCATTTCTAGTGTGGGCTAGGGGACAGGGGAAAAGCCGTTCATGGGTAGGCAGTCACTTGGCGGCCGTAAGCCACGACACCAGGTTGTCTGGCGGGGCGGATCCCACTAACTCCTATCCCATCCGGGCCGCCTTGAAGGGTTGGGCTAGGGAGGAGCCCAGGGCCCCTGATAATCGAGCCCCCATTGATTTCGAAATCCTGAAAGGCATGCTAGGGGCTCTCGAGCTAGTTACCTACTCTCATTACGAGGCCACGCTGTTTTCAGCCACATTCTGCTTAGCATTTTTCGGGGCCTTCAGAGTCAGCGAGTTAGTGGCTAGGTCCAAGGTCGACTGTTCAGGGGATGCGCTGGCAATTTCAGATGTGTCTATTTCCGGATCACTGACCATTCATTTACGCAAGTCCAAAACTGATCAGGCGGGGCGGGGGATCAGGGTGGTTCTTCAGCCCCTAGGTGACCCCAGGTTCTGCCCAGTACAATGGGTAAAGGCGCTTTTGGAGTACAGACCGCCCGGCCCTGGTTATCTTCTGTTGCATTCGAATGGTACCCCCGTGACTATATACCAGTTCGAGCAGGTAATCAGGGCCAGTCTGGCCAGGGCGGGGCTCGCCCGGCCGGACAGAAGGTACTCCAGCCACTCCTTCCGCATTGGCGCAGCCACCGCCGCTCACCTGGCGGGATTAGAGGCCGCACAGGTGAAGAAATTAGGGCGTTGGGAATCTGATTGTTATAAGATATATGTTCGCCCGTGAGGCAGGCTTTAGTTAATGTGTTTTGTGATTTTTATAGTGTGTATCGTTGGAATCACCCTTTCTGATTAAATAACTTGTGTGTACACCATGTCTCCTCTTTATTAGGACGAGTGGTGTGGGTGATCGGGCATTCATTTGTCGCCCGGGCTGCCCAATGGGCATCGCACCGGAATTGGATGCGACACTTCTCTCAGACCAAAGTGGAATGGATGGGGGCGCCGGGGATGAGATGGTTCGAACTCAGGAATAAGATCGAGCAGAGACTAAGAGCACACGGATCCACCTTGCCCCACCTGTTGGTGATCCACCTGGGTGGGAACGACCTTGTTACCCTAGGGAGACGATTGCTGCTATTAGCCATGAAAAGAGACTTAGGGGAAATCTGCAAGCGTCTGGGCGAGTGTGAGATCGTGTGGTCGGAGATCATCCCCCGCAGGTCCTGGCGGGGGGCTAAATCCTTAGAAGCGGTAGAGCACTCCAGGAGGCGCATTAATGGAGCAATGCGTAAGTTCACGTCCCAAAGGGGTTTGGGCTTTCTTCGCCATGAGATGATTCGGGGGAATGTAAAGGGGTACTTCGACTTAGATGGAGTACACCTCTCCCAAATAGGCATGGACCTGTTTTTATTGGATTTAAGCGAAGCATTGGTGAACAGAGGGTGCAGGTAAAGAGCTAGGTTGGTGGGGGACCGTGGCTGCGACGGTTAGCCGCCTCCAGGGCTGTGGCGGAGTTACAGGGCGATCTGGAAGCAGGCCGGTACAAAGGGTACCTCTGCGCGGCACCACGTGGTGCCTGAGCCAAAACGAGGAGCCTCCAGAGAGGTCCCGGAAGCCGGTCGGCGCCCCGCTAGGCCTGCGGGCGGTTGTGGGCCTGAACAACCGGGGGCTTGCTATGCGACGCTCCGCCCCGAGAGGGGGGGTGTGAGTAGAATTTCAACGGCACGTGATCGAAAAAAGAATCACTTGGGGGGCAGCACTTGCGGGTCGTTCCCGTGCTGCCCGGCTCATCAGGCGGGCAGGTGAAGTAGATGGCCGCCTGCCCTTGGATCGCCCGTAAGATAACCCACCTATTACATATCCTGGAATTATGTAATAAACCTGCAGCATTTGTTACCCACTTACAACTGTTTCTTGTGTTTTCATTGGGTAACCTAATTTGGGGGAGGGGGGAAAGCGGGGTGCCCCTGGGGGTACTATGCCGCTGACCGCGGCCCCCGCAGGGGGCCACTCGGCGGTCGGCGCCTTAGTGGCCCCGGGGCCCCGGTCACCCCTCCCCACTCCCTCCTTCGGGGGGGGCAGGGACACAGACTGGTGCCCCCCTCCGTGTCAGGGCCGGAAGTGACGCGCAATGCGCGTCACTTCCGGGCCCAGGTGTGAGGGGGAGGCTATTTAGCCTTCCCCCACCCTCACTGGCGACCTCTTTGTCGCCCACCTCGCCTTTTTCCCTCCCTACCGCTTACCCGGCGTAGGCGTGGTGGGGTGGGGGTTTTTCTGAGCGTTGTAATGTTTTCCTTTTCGTTGCAGGCGGAGTTACAGGGCGATCTGGAAGCAGGCCGGTACAAAGGGTACCTCTGCGCGGCACCACGTGGTGCCTGAGCCAAAACGAGGAGCCTCCAGAGAGGTCCCGGAAGCCGGTCGGCGCCCCGCTAGGCCTGCGGGCGGTTGTGGGCCTGAACAACCGGGGGCTTGCTATGCGACGCTCCGCCCCGAGAGGGGGGGTGTGAGTAGAATTTCAACGGCATGTGATCGAAAAAAGAATCACTTGGGGGGCAGCACTTGCGGGTCGTTCCCGTGCTGCCTGGCTCATCAGGCGGCCAGGTGAAGTAGATGGCCGCCTGCCCTTGGATCGCCCGTAAGATAACCCACCTATTACATATCCTGGAATTATGTAATAAACCTGCAGCATTTGTTACCCACTTACAACTGTTTCTTGTGTTTTCATTGGGTAACCTAATTTGGGGGAGGGGGGAAAGCGGGGTGCCCCTGGGGGTACTATGTCAGGCCATCAGTGGAAGAATTCTGTCAAGGACCCACAAGCAAAAGAATGGGACTACAATTAACTTCAGCCCTGCCAAGTACCACACATCAAGCGTTGGACAGACGCATTTCAGTGTGGTGGTCCACATCTCTGCACTAAAATGCGAAGTCAAGCATTTATAGCGCCTCCTGAAGCTGTCAAGTCAAGAGTGCTATAATTAGCACAGGAAAGCAGGACGCGGTCACGCCGTGCCTACTTTGGCAGCCACAGTCATGTGACTGACAGACTCTGACTGCTGCAGGCCTGGAGGCTGGCTCAGCTGTGCTCGGCTCGCAGGCTCTATTAGGCATTCAGGTGACATGAAGGTGTCACAGAGACTGCAACATTGTGTCCCACATCAACCCAGTGCCGAGACAGGGATCATAATTAAGGTGGCCCGACCGCGGCACGAGGTGAGCAGGCGGCAGTTATAGTTTCAAAGTTAGAGTGGAGTCAATGGAGACCGCCGCTGCTCGCACCGCTAAATCAGATCTCTTTATTGTCTGTTATCAGGCATCTGACATTGCCACCCGGAGCTGCCTGGACTGAAGCACGTGGCCTCACAGTGAAATGTAAAAAACAGCATTGGCCTGCCGAAAACAGCACTTGGATCCATTCCAGTCAGCGCCGACCTTGCCTTGTTGTTTTCTGGCACAGCAGTCATGAGGAGATTGACAATTGCCATTTCCAATTTCAGGTGGTGCGTTGTAGCTTTGTTTTTCCCTTGAGAACGCCCACCACCAATGAAATAACTGTAGCCTGGCGCCTTTCCATCCTGCGCAGACCCCTCCTCCTCCCTCACAAGCCATGCTCACTGTGAGGAGAGCCACCGGGTCGTAGGCTACAGAATGTTATTGTTCCAGGGCACTAGCCAGGCCAGACTCTGCCTGCAGTGTCTCGAGACCTGCAGGCCGCCCCAACACCCTCAGCCCCCAGGTGCCTGTGGCCACCAGACATTGGTACCAGGGCCCCGCCTGCCAGCCCGGCTATGTTAGGTAATGTTAATTAACTTTCATATAACACAACTCATCCCGAAGGGTATCTCGGCTCTGCAAGTATTTAACAATCACAACCAGGGACCCCATTCCTGCTGAGCCACGCCCTGTGAAAGCAGCCCGCTGCCAATGCGGCCCCAGAAATCAGCATGTACACAAATGAAAGCTCCAGCCTCCTGCCCACAGCAGTGCACCATAGTTCCGAAATGAGAACCTGACAGACCAGACCAAGGCCATCAAAGTGACATAACCAGAGAGAGCAGCTTCGCGCGGTGGCAGTGAGTGTCACGGCATCAACCAGGCCAGACAACTTTCTCAGCAGCACACATTCACCTACAGCCAGTCTACAGCACTACTGTGACCCTCTTACCAACAACCTGGCCAAAGATACTTCTCTCAACCACTCTAGCACTGCAGGAGGACACATCATGATGGCACAGGTGAGACTCCAGCAGGGCACTGAAGTAGTGCAATGGGACGTCTGTGAGAGTGTCAGAGCGGGGTCAATTATGGCTCAATGGGCAAAATATTATGGATGGTTCAGGTGCACGCATCAGGATTTATAGATCTTAGAAGCAGGGTCGGATTGGGAGGTCGCGAATTCGAGCATGAGCGATGGGCCAGGAGATGAGGCGCAGCTGTCATCAGTTGTGTTTTTACCCCCGTGCCTCTTCTGTAAACCCACCTGCCAGGAAAACCTGATACAAACCAAAGGTGCTGCTGCCTTAGAAAGGTGTGCATTTCACACAGCCTAGTCGGTGTACTCTCATGTACAGAATGACAATGGGCCGTCTTGGTTGAGTACCCCATGTGAGCCCTTTGCCTCCTCCGAACTGATCATAGGCTTGGGCCCGTGCACCCTCTAGAGATGCCTGGGACTGCGCCATGAGGAGGTGTAGGGTGTAGGGGATGAGGTGAGGTAAAGCAGTTCTGTTGCACCGGTGCCCTGAGTGGTCTGTTAACGTTAACTGGACATTTAGCAGTCCCCGCGGGCATTAATGGCTTTTTGCAATACACTGGCCTCTTGGGTTTCAAGCAGCCTACAATGGTGTAAAAGCTGAGGCCAGAGGTTTATGTGGGATGGGTCCAGTTAAAAACAGTAAAGGTCCCTACCAACTCCTATATTCATCCCCCTGGCGATGGAAGTAAAAACTCTTTTTCAACAGTATGTACAAGAACTCTAAAAGTAATACAAGTCAGCGATGCAGTCCCATTTACATTTTACTGGTTTGACTTCATGTGTTATGGAATATCCAGTCCTGTTTCCTAAGAGTATTTTATTTTCCTACAAATGCATCATCAATTTATTTTGTCTTGCAGCTTGATTTTTGTGCAGTGCATCACGCAAGCTGAGTTGCTCCCAAGGGTTAGTGGGAGGTCAGATTGTGGAAGGGGTTCTTGACAGGGCAAAATTGAGCGCTCCAAAGTTGACTGTGAAAGCAGTGTGAGTTTCACTCTCTGTCATAAAGGTGTCCAGACAACACATTCATTTAATCTTTGGCCTCTCTGAGGAGCAAAGAACGAAAGTCACATTTGTGCCACTTGGAATTACAATTTAAGCTGCGAGTGACTGAAATGCTTAGTCAAAACCAGTGGCGCCACGAGTTTTGGCTTGGGGGCGTTGGTCTCCCCTTCCACCCCCTGCTCTTACCTGGACTGCTGCGGGGCAAAGGAATTGCCAGCCCCCTCCCCCTACATTCGGCCGCTGCAGGCGGCAAACGCAGAGGCTGCCATGGGCGGCCTAAGGCCTAGCTACGCCACTGCTCAAAACTGTACGTTCCTCTGATTATTCCAGTAGTAGAGGGGCCACAGGTCGAAGCTGAGGTACCTTATCAGCCTTCTGTGGAGTGCCTTGGCACAGCTGAGTGTGATGGCCTGCAGGGGAATAAGCAGGAGCTGCTAGAGTTGATTCAGTACTGGATTACAGGCAGAACTTTAGTGGGAATGCACTGGTAAAGTTATTTGAAGGTTACACCATTGCAACAAGAGTCAGTGGAACCAGCCAATGAAAGAACCTGGAATGTGAAGAGGAAGTTCACGAACAAGACAGACGCTTTGCTTATTTACGAGTCTTCATTGGCACACATGTACCAGTTGATGTTCAGGTGCTTTAACCCCTTCGCCGCGGCACGAATTCTGCCGCGACGCAGGGGGTGTTCGGGGTCAGTGCGGCGCCGCCATGCTCGTGACGGAACCACGCCGTCATAAGTCACGGGCGAGCTGTGCTCATGATGGAGTGGTTCCATCACGACTCCGCCCACTTGCATTGTTCGCCCGCACAGGCGGGGAATCAGTGCCGCGTGGGCGGAGCGGCCGCCAACGGCCGCAGCATGACGGAACCACTCCGTCATGAGCACACAGCGACCGTGGCTCATGACGGAGTGGTTCCGTCATGAGCAGGCAAGGGGTTAAAAGCAAATCATACTTTGGCTCAAGGGAATGTTACTCTACAGAGCCAGTGCAAAAAAATAATCCTATGCAAAACTGAATAAAACGAATTCGGATTCAAAAGAATCACTTTTATCATACATTTGTTTTACAAAATATGTGCAGTGCAGCGTGTGGACAGCTCACACTAAGTGGGGCAAGAAATGACACGAGTTACGTCTTCTGCTTTGGGGTGCAACATATAGTTCCATCGAGGTCAGGGTGCATCATCCATTAATGTGGTAGACGCACAAAATGCAGGTCTGCATTAGGGAAAAGTGTATTAGGCCAAGACCTGCCCTTAGAGAGAGTTCAGGAAACACAAATCAGCTCTGGGAAATGTCCCAGAAGAATGGTTCTGTCAGTCTGGAGGATGCAGGAAGCACACTCTTATCAATGAGGACAATGCAAGAAGCACAGTCATGTCAGGAGCGAAGGCTGTAGAAAGAAACAGGTCTACTTGGTGCCAGTGGATGTAGAGGGAGCACGATGGTGGAGAAGGCACAGACCTGCTCTACTAAGGCCTCCAAGGTGCAAATTGGTATGCGGTACTTCTGTACAAACAAGCAGGCACTTCTGCTTGAATGCTTCCCTTTTTAGGTATTGTCCTGGAAAACATTACCTAGAGTGACAGACCCTACAAGTTTTAAAACACTGAATATACCATAAATGTTTCTAAAACTTAGCTCACTGACACATATCAAGCAAGGTTGCATGATCGGTCTTGATCCGCAAACATGGGCTGCTTTTTTTAGGGAGCCGGGCCTATTTTTGATCCCAATCCAACTTTGCTTGCAAGTGCACTGGAAACCTGGTCCTAGGGAATGGGTGGCTGGCAGCGTGTCTGTCACTGCAGGAGGCGCTAAGCCTGCCTAGGAATGTGTCAGGACACCCTGTACCTGATCCTCCCGCCCTCCCACTGCAGGGCAGCTGGAAGGTTTATAGAGGTCTTTCTGGCACAAACACCTCCTTCAACATGAACCAGACATATTCGCAAAACTGTATTTTATGAGGATTAACTGTGAGTTACTGCTTTTCACTAGGTTAGTGTTCTTCCATTTCTGATACTTTACAGCAGTTTTAAGATCTTCTTAGATCTAAGAGGCCCCGGGTATGTCCAAACATGGGTCCCTTGCCACTGTGCCACTGGAACCAAGTTACACCTGACTGAAGAGCTCCAATCAAACCAGTCTTGGGTTGCTTGTGTTTCCGTTCAGACCTGATCTGGAAATTTGGGCTGGACTGTTCAAATCGGAGCAGGGTCACAATTGATTTGCATATGGTGGGGTCCAAACTAAGGTGGCATAGTGGGTGAAAGAATGATGGGTTGGAAACCTACCCCATCAGTGGTTAGACTTATTGCAAGCATCCATCAATTTTAGTGTGTTTGTTGTCAAAATATATTTGTGCCATATACTGAAGCTTTTAAAATAGAAGTTTGATCCCTACATTTCTTCTCTGAATATTAAAACAACAAGGGCCTCATGTAGGTAGCCAAATACCGGTCGGCAACGGCCGATTTTCGGTAATTATACCGTTACCGACCGGTATTTAGGCTTTTGGAATGTAGGGGGACAATTTCTGTATTCGGAATTTACCGAATCGGTAAAATTACCGATTCGGTAATTTTAGCGATTCGGTAAATTCCGAATACAGAAATGAGATGTAGGGGGAGTGTGTGGGTGATGTTTGGAGTCGGTATTTACCACCAACTAATAGTTGGTGGTAAATGAAGAATGGATGTGAAAATGCATTTCAAAGCGCCTACAAGTGTGCAATGTGGCAGACATACATGAGGGCATGTATGTGTGCCACATGTGCACACATGGCAGTTTCAGGGGTGCAACAGGGTGTCATTGTGACACCCTGCCACCCTTGCATGTGTTCCCCCCATTACCGAATCGGTATTTACCGATTCGGTAATGAGGCATACCTTCCCATCAATGGGAAGGTATGCCTCATTACCGAATCGGTAAATACCGATTCGGTAATTACCGAATTTTAACGAATCGGTAATAATTACCGACTCATTACCTACATAGCATTTACCACTTCATAAATACCGAATCGGTATGATTCGGTATTTATGAAGTGGTAAATGCAAGCCCACCTACATAAGGCCCCAAATGTTTTATTCAAATTTGATTAAACAGCTGAGATTATGTGCTATTTCTTCAGCCGCAGGTAAAAAGCAAAGATATGTACTGTTTGACTGGCAGCTGAGTAAATAGTAGGGGTGGGCGGAATTTGCGGAATTGCGTTACGCAAATCTCCGCGAAACGGTAAAAAATCTCCGCGAACACGCAGAAATTCCGCGAACACGCGGAATTGCTTGTTCGCGATGGTTTTTACCTGTTCACAATTGCTGTTTGCGTGCTCGGGGAGAAATATCTCGCGAACACGCATTTTGAGATCGCGAACAAGCAAAAATTTCGCGAAATCGCGGAAAGCAGACTTTTCCAGCAATTTCGCGTTCTCCGCGGAACGCGAAATTACGCAAATTCCGCAAATTCCGCGAGCGGAACGGAATTTACCGCCCAGGCCTAGTAAATAGCCCCTTTCTTTACTTTTACTTAATTCTTGTCTTAAGTCTTGTCTCTCAACACAAGCTACTGAATGCAATTTCAAAGAGAATGAATTGGGTCGAAACAAAACACACTGGTCTAATATCATATTAATAGAGGACAGTGCACATGCCCCCAACAAAACATATAACATAACTCAAAGTCACTTTTGCGACTCCGACGATGTTGGTGAACACTGAGGGACAGAGATGGTCACGCTCACCCCGCTGGACCATCAAAAGAACGGAACTTGGGAAAAAGCTTTTTATGAATATGCTGTTGAACAGATCAAGCCAAGCCTCCACTCTGTGCCAAGGGGAGTCTTGTTCAAGTGTACTGATCCAACTGGGAGGCTCCAACGATGCCACAAAGGCGTTTCAATTTGTACATTTTGCAAGTGTGATAAAACACTGTCTACACTACAGCATCCTTTTTTAAGTTCCTTCACTTTAAAGTTAAAGAAAAGTTTAAAGATTTTGTAGGAGATTGAGGACCTTCAGGCAAAGGTTGTTTCTGCTAAACATCCAGAAGCGGCTGGGCTCCCATGCATCAATTGCACAAAATATGGTTTATTTGAGAGAGGATGCAATCACAGTAAAGCTGGAAATATGTCAGCTTCCCAGAAATGCTACAAACACCATAGAAATAAGAGCATCCGCCGGTCTATAAATAGCTTTGATTGCTCACGGATGGCTTGACAGTGAAGTGTCTGTATGTGCAAAAAAAGATACCACACCTCAGTTACATCGTCTGGAAAGGGGTTTTTCCATATTACGTTTTTTGCTTTTTATCAACATTGCCTTGCAAACATGCAAAAGCTACTTACTGTGTCTTATTCATATTTAGATTGACCATGGCTAATTTAGGTCTGCATTTTAAAATGGCCGGTGTCTGGTTGCCATCTCGTTCCATATACGTGTGCATTTTATTTCTAGTAGAAGCTGAAGTACACATTTACAGACGTATGTCTTGACTTTCTTTCCCATGTGAAATGTTTTCTTTTAATTTTAGAATTGTGTGACTTATGTTAGTGCAATGTAGGCGAGAGTGCGGAACCATTTCAGAATGCTTACAGACCCTTAGAGCAATCCGGTGCTCTCTTTATGGGAGAACTTACTTTAATTCATTATTCCCTTTGCGGTGGCTTTATGACAATTTGTACTCTTGCTTTTATGACTTGATTGCTTTGAACTTCAGATCTACTAATGATCTATGTATTGATTACTGATAGACACTTTACACTAGCGTAACGAAAGCTGAGGGGGCCCCCCTGCAAGGTACACGGAGGGCCCCCCATTCTGGATTTAATCCGGAGCTCTAAGGCCCGAGTACTGGGTGGAGGGGGACCCCCGCACTTCCCTGGTGGGCCGCTAGGATGGGGGCCGGTTTTATTACCGGGGTTGGCAATATCAGACCCCTGGAATAAAATCGGCTGAAACCGGCCCCAGCAAACAGCGCAGCCGCACCCCTCCTGACCCCCCGGGGGGGGGGGGGGGGTTAGCCGAGCGGTTTGCCAGGGCCTGGCGCTTTATGGGCACAAAATTAGCACAAAGAAAAGTTCTAGCAGTGTCTTCTGACAATTTAAACAATCCAGATTTGAGCTGTTATTTTCCTGTTAATATCACATGCTTGGTGAATTGGGCTGTTCATTTTTGGTGTCACTTTTCGACAAATCAGATAAAGGGTCCAATCAATGTTTAGCGACAGTCACCTTTTGTGAAAAGAAAGTATGTGTGTCCAGTGTAAAGGCTAGCTTTATACGGATTATGTTGGAGATCTGATCACGGATGCAACATGTGTTTCTCTACGTCAGTGTTTCCCAAACTGCGAGTTGCAACCCGGTTTTTAGTGTGTCAGGAAAGTCCGAGCAATGAAGAAAGATCCCTTTAAATTCTGTGTTTACCTTATCACATTTGTGAGTGCTTCAAAGACAGGGGTTAAATGTAAGGCTATGCCTTCTGACAAATAGTTGCTTATTCTATTAACATTGGAATTGAAGTTTACTTTTCTTTCTCAGACTGCAAAGGGAGAGTACATTTTAAAGTCAATTATGTGACACTCTAGCTGGAGTACATGGTGTGTGAAAGGAAAGGCTGTAGGATGCTGTTTTTGCAGCACACAACATGTATCTACATTTAAATGAGCTGTATGCATTTAGCAGTTAAGAAAGGAATAGAACATGTTACAACGTAAACATTTACAACGCATGCTTTTACAACGCGGTTTTTACAACACAACATCCATTTTAACGCATGATTTTACAACAGATGCCATCACAATGCATTTTTAGAAACTACATTTACAATGCATTCTTACAATGGATATCATTACAACGCATACCATTACAACACAAAATACTTTCAGGGCAATAGTAGGGTAAGTGTTGAATAGTGTAAGGGTAAAAATGACTATTCCCACTCAGTGAGTGCAACAGTAGGGTAAGTGTTGGATAGTGTAGGAGTAAAAAATACTATTCCCACTCCAGTGAGTGCAACAGTAGGGTAAGTGTTGGATAGTGTGGGGGTACAAATTACTATTCCCATGTACCCCAAAACCCATGCCCAGCCTAAAACTTAAAAAATCCCCATTACTTACCGTATAATGCGTTGTAAAGGCATGCGTTGTAGTAACATGTGTTGTAATGGCATGTGTTGCAGTGACATGCGTTGCAATGACTGCGTTGTAATGGCATGCGATGTAAAGGCTGCTGCGTTGGAACAGCCGCGTTGTAAAGGTAGTGCGTTGTAATGACTGCATTGTAATGGATATTTCCCTTAAGAGAGCAAACACGAAGCACATTTTTTGTACTTATGACGTGTGCTGGGAAAAGAGATTTTAATAGGATCAAAACAAATCAAGACATTTTGCTTAGTGATGCACAAATGATAAATACTTGCATAAATCCAATTCCCATACATTATCATTTACGTGCTATATAGTTTTATCAGTAGAACTCTTTATAAGTGCACATTTAGTTGCCATTTCAGTGGAAATTGTGCTGTCTGTAAATGACAATACTCAACCACGTGATGCTTTAGTTACATCCAAAAATCACCCCACCTCATGTCAATTAAAGGTAGGTTGGTCACAAAAATGTGGTGTTCTACAAATTGGGATGTGGTTCTAAAAGGTTTGGGAAGCACAGCTCAAGATGGTTGCGAAATGGATATACAAAACACAGCTAAAAACAATAATTCAGAGAATAATGTGGATGAAAAACACATTGTCAAGTTATGCAGTTTGATTGTATTTACATAGTGCTTACTACCCTAGACGACGCACTTTTGGCTGGTGACATGCTCCTCCTGAACCTAAGGTTAGTGGCTAATCCAGTGGTTATTGTTCAGTTATTGGTCGGTTATTTTGGGGATTAGTTTTGTTCTCCCAAGGAAACCTTTCTGTTACTTTACTCCATTTTTAGTGGTCGATTTAAATATTAGGTATTATCCTCATGCGATTTCATGCAAGGTTGGTTGGATAATTTATAGATGCGAGGAGATTAGGTCATGTTACACTGCAGGGCTATGGTGTCAAAGAAGGAGGCGAGGTGTGGCAAAATGCAGACATACAATGATAAAGAGTAGGCAGACAGGCTGGTAGAATAGGCTACACTCAAGAGAATAAGTTATGCAGAGGATGGAGGGTAAGAAGGGGGTAATTCAATAGAAAATATGGAGAGAGAACAGCTGCTAGTTTTAAGTCGTGGGCAATTTTTAATTCGTGGTTTTTACGAATGTAGAGGTGGCTTTTTGAGATAGCATGCAATCTGAGGATGTAAACCTGTAGAAAGAGACAACATTATTGACATGTGGGATCACATAATGCACTTCAGCATTGTATACCCCCATGTGGAGTGCCCAAGCACCTATAAACATTCTTATTGCATGTTACATTGAGATACTGTCTACATAAAAGTCCTATCCCACAACTAAAACTTAAATGGGAACTTTCACAAAGCACTTATGATCTGGTTCTCTCTTGATGTTCGTAAAGGGATGTCTGTATAGGGAAGGAGCTGATCTGGTTTTCCTTGATCATTGCCAGGTGGTGCCGTGGCATCTGTTTTTAGGCAGTGAGATCAACATTTGTGTTAATACTTGTCTTTGTGAACAAGATCATACAGATTCTCCAATTTATCACATTGGAAATAGGCTTATTTTTAAGAGCTCTAAACAAGTGATCCCAAACTACCCAATTTTATGGCACTGAATGTATCAACTTCAGGAAGATGAACGCTGAGTTGGCCTCATCAGGTTTCAAGCTTGTGACATGCAATGAACATGTGGCACTGCATGAGAAGGCTAACTACACCTAGCTAGATTTGTGGCAAGGTAAAGCAGGGACCTATATGGGGTTTGTGGTATAACAGGAGCAAGTACTTCAAAGGGATATTATGATGGCAATAGTCTAAACTCAAGACGAATGCTATGATGCTGGGAGCAGGTACGTACCAGGGGTATATGGGACAGCAGGTACTTATCAGGGATGTGAAAGATGCCAGGAGCAGCAGCCAAGTAATGCAGATGCCTGGATGAGGTATCACCAAAGAATGTGTGGAATGGAAAGAGCAAGACTCTACAAGAGCTTGTGAGTGAAGTGTGGTACCGACAACAGATGTGCGAGATGGTGGATGTGAAGATCGACCAAGGATGTAAGTGATGGAGGAGCAGATATCCATCAATGATATGTATTGAACAGGAGAGGATACTTACCAGAGGTATTTGATGGTGAGTACAGATATCGATCAAGGATGTGTAGGGCAACAGAAGCAGGTAACTACCAGGAATATTGGGATGTCATAAAACTAGAACCAATTATGTGACGGTGAGTTGTTGGCAGTAGGTGCCGACCAGGGAATTGTCGGGTGGCAGATGTGGATACATATCAGGGCTGTGTGGCTAGATTGAGCTGGTACTTACCAGGGATTTGTGAGATGGTTAGTGCAGACCAGTGGTTAATTTGTAAACTAAAAAGTGCAGGGGCTCTCCTCAGGAGGCAGTGCTAACAGGAGAAATGTGCTGGTGCAAACTGCCTCCTGACTAGAGCCCCGGCACTTATTAATCTGGGGAGGACTTGGCCTAATGGCTAGGACTGCCGATATTGAAACTAGGGAACCGGGTTCGAGTCTCGGTGTGACTCAAACTCCTGTGATTCTGTGGAAAATCAAGTGTCTTTCAAATGAGTGAGTCCTTAACTGGTCCTATTAGGACCCGTGCTGAGGATTAGGTGCCGGTGCTGAGCACCGGAAAGCACCTGCTCAAATTAAGCACTGGTGCAGACACCTTTCAATGCTGTGAGGAATGGGCATGGCAATCCCTATTGGAGATTTGTGAAGTGGTAAGAGCTTGCATCTGCTAGAAAGCTATGTTGGATGATTAAGTGGGAACCTAAAAAAAGATGACTATGACGGCCAGTGCAAGTACTTAAAATGGTTTTGTGGGATGATGGGTCAGATCTCCAAGAGGGTTGCTTGCAGTAGTATGTGGATACGCCATAAAAAGCATGTAAGAGATCTCTGGAGAGGCTAGCAATGCTTTCAAGGTGGGACATACAGATAACTACCTGAGATGTCTGTAATGGTGGATGCTGGTACCCATCGGCGATGCATGGTGTGATTGGTTCGGTACCTTTCAGGGATGTGTGGGTCGACAGGTGTGAAGGTTGGAATCACCATACTGTCTTATTAATCCTGATGTGCCAGATTAAAAGTGCATGAAGATGGCAGACGAAGAGATGTAATCCAAAAAGGATGATCCTTTCCAGCAGTAGCTCCAGGATCTTACAGTGTCACAGTGGCAGCACTGTCTGAGTTGCTAGAAGAAGGCTGGAAAGAACTGGACGAGATCTGCTCCTTGTACGAGACCTAAAAAATGTTGCATGTCTGCCAGTTATGTAGTTTCTTAGATCTTTTGATCCAGAGGGTAGATCTGTAGTTGTTAATCGGTGCACAAGTCCACCAATGCCCTTGCTCAACTAAGTATGTGTAATGCAGAAAGAGATGATGTTCTCTACTGTTGTGCTCCATGGGGTAATTAGTGGATCAAGCAACCTGCCAACCAAACTCATGTGGGAGAAATGCTTGTTGTAGATTCTCTGCAGTTGTGTTACCATTGAAATTCAGGTTTTAAGACTCTCCACCCTAATCCAGTTAGCTGTGCTGGGGTAATGTTTTCTTTTAACACCTTCGCTGCCAGGCCTTTTCCCCCTCCTGTGCCACGCCCTTTTTTGGCTATTTGGGGTAGTGTGCACTGAGGCCCCTGTAACTTTTTGACCACATAAGGTATCCACGCCAAATTTGCGTCCTTTTCTTCCAACATCATGGGGATTCTGAAGGTACTCAGGGTTTGTGGATTCCCCTGGAGGGGTCACAGAAATGAGCCAAAACACAGCAAAATGTACTTCTAAGTACACTGGCTTAGAATATAAAACGGTATATTTATATAGATATATAGATGACATGGTTGCCAAAGTGTTTGGCTATAGGGTTAAAATTAGCTCTTCCGAGTACATCAACTACGTACTAAGGTAGGTATGAAAGATGAACCACATAGTAGAGGATAGATGATAGTGGTGACTGAGCATAGAAATAAAAAGTATTCATATATTTTGAATGTCTACATTTTGATTTACTCTCATTATTTTATATTGCGTCTATTGAATAGGTTTTTCATGTCATTGTATTTGTACTCCAATTTACATTTGGTTAAAGTTTTGTTCCTTTATAAAATTCATGTACATTTTTAGAAATTGTATTGTGTTTTAGTTTTACGTTGATTTAAACATAAAATATGATTTTACACTGACAACAATAAAAAAATGTTTTAATTTTCACTATTGTATGGTACACTGGTTCTTATTAAAAGTCTTTCTAACGTTTTCAGTTTTATATCACTTGACCTAGTGGCTGATATCTATATCTATTGTGATTGCCTAGGAATATACTTTTCATTGTGTCTGTTGCCCTGTCCTAGGAATTTACCTAAATATTTACAGGGGGTCCTTGATATTTCCAAAAAATTCTTTATAGAACCTAACAGTTAAATATAGGATAAATTGAAAATTTGTTGAAAAAAGCGCCTTTTGTGTCAACGTTTTCACCTGTAACTTCTTCTAATTTTGACAGCTCTTTGAAAGCAATATACCGTTACATCCGCTGGACATTACTGGTTGTGGGGATATATAGGACTTGTAGGTTCACCAAGAACCCGACGAACCCAGAGCCAAAAACTGAGCAGCAACTTGCAATGGTTTTTTATTATGTACCGGGTATATAGTAATTATTCTGTAAAAATGTGTACATGGAAAAATCGGTATGAAAGACACCTATGTATTTCTGAAATGGGAACAAAATATAGAGTTTAGAAACAGTAAATATTTGCACATTTCCGAAATTGGGATAATCATACTAGCATGAGAATTATCAGTAATTTTTTAGAATGACTTCTTTTTTACACAATGTCTTTCATTTGGAAGGCAGAAATGCATCGAAAGTCAATAGGTAATAACAGTTCCTTTACAAATCTGAATTACCTTATGTCTCCCGATAAAAATGGTACCTCACTTGTAGGGGTAGCCATAGTGCCCACGACAGGAAATGGCTCAAAACCCAACGTGAACACACCACATTTTCACAATGCAAAATTACCCTTTTTTAGCAAAGTGCCTAGCTGTTGTTTTTTAACCCTAGCTCTGCCGGCACCTAGGGAAACCTAGTAAACCTATACATTTTTGAAAACTAGACACCCAGGGGAATCCAGGATGGGGTGACGTGACTGCCTCCCACCAGGTTCTGTTACCCAGAATCCCTTGCAAACCTAAAAAATTGCCAAAAAAAACACATTTTCCCCACATTTCTCTGGTGGAAAGTTCTGGAATCTGCGTGGATCCACAAATTTCCACCCACCCCGTGTTTCCCAAAGTCTTCCGAGAAAAATGGTACCTCACTTGTGTGGGTCAGCCTACTGCCCGCGACAGGAAACGGCGCAAAATGTAACGTGGACACACCTCAATTTCACACCGAAAAATGACCCTTTTTTGGCAAAGTGCCTAGCTGTAGTTTTTGAACCATAGCTCTGCCGTCACCTAGGGAAACCTAGCAAACCTATACATTTTTGAAAACTAGACACCCAGGGGAATCCAGGATGGGGTGACTTGACTGCCTCCCACCAGGTTCTGTTACCCAGAATCCCTTGTAAACCTAAAAAATTGGCAAAAAAAACACATTTTCTCCACATTTCTCTGGTGGAAAGTTCTGGAATCTGCGTGGATCCACAAATTTCCACCCACCCTGCGTTCCCCAAAGTCGTCCAAGAAAAATGGTACCTCACTTGTGTGGGTCGGCCTAGTGCCCGCGACAGGAAACGGCGCAAAACGCAACGTGGACACACCTCAATTTCGCTGTGAAAAATGACCCTTTTTTGGCAAAGTGCCTAGCTGTAGTTTTTTAACCATAGCTCTGCCGGCACCTAGGGAAACCTAGCAAACCTATACATTTTTGAAAACTAGACACCCAGGGGAATCCAGGATGGGGTGATGTGACTGCCTTCCACCAGGTTCTGCTACCCAGAATCCCTTGCAAACCTAAAAAAGTGCCCAAAAAAACAAATTTTCCCCACATTTCTGTGGTTTAAAGTTCTAGAATCTGCGTGGATCCACGTTTTAAGGTTAAGAATGATTGTTAGGTGGGTTAAGGCACTGTATATCTGACTGATCTGTATGACGCTTTTGAGTCCAGGTCACACTACATACGAGTAGAATTTTCCCAATATAATGGCGCCTAATTTTTTATCCGGGTGCCTTAACCCACCTAACAATCATTCTTAACCTTAAAACGGTCATGTTTGAGTATATAATATTTTGTACGGAAGTTATAATATGTGACTGGTATTAATTTCTATATACACTTCTGCTGTTTATAAAATTGGTGGGTTAAAAGTAGAGAACCTTATGATGCTACCGGAGGCATTTAATATTGAATTTACATTGCTATGCCGGAGTAGATGACTCCGTTCCAAGATGGCCGATGCATTTAACCCTTAGACAAGGCGGATTGCGATGAAGTTAACGCTTAAATGATTCCCACACGTGGGGGTGGTGGCTTCTCGGATTTGTTGAGCGAGCGGTACGAAGAGAGCTGACTTGGTGGAGACGAAGTAAGTGCCTTTCTTGGGAGGGTTCTGCCACCTCCACATAATAGTAGGTGACGAGTTTCGTTTGACCCGGTCTCTTTCATTTCAGATTGTATAAGCGCAGACGAAGGTGGTCGCTTTATGTAAGTACTGACAGACAGCATGTTTACCAACTTTCGTTTTGAAATAGGTCCTTTGAGGAGACTTAGGACTTTCATTCTGTTTTTAATTCGGTTTTAGATTGAGTGCTCTCATAAAGAATTGGATTACGTGAGCTTAAGGCTTCACATGAAAGTATAAGTAAGTGTCTCTGTTTTGATGAAGGGAGGCATAGTTGTAATTGGACGTCTTTTGAGAAGACATTATTTGTGGTAGAAATTACACACTTTAAAGTTTATTCTATGGCACATATTTGGTGTTACTTGGTATTTTGGTTTTTTGTTATGTTTTTTGGATCACTAGGTGAATTGACACGGACACACTTTATCGGGTGGTTTAAATGGGAGACATCTGTTTTCCTTCAGTGTAGTGACAATAATAATAGATAAGCTCAGATGATTAAAAACGTTAGTAATTTATGTATATTTCTATGATAGATACGTGGTGCAACTTGAGTCCTGATGATGGTCTCAGGAAATGAACTTTAAGAGACCGAAACGTCGACGCTGTGACACTTCTTCAACATAAATAATTTTCATGTGTTGTGTTGCATATATTACAAATGTGTAAATTGGTCTAATATCATATGACCAACTGTGTAAGGTGCATATTTTTGTAAAAGTGTCAATGACTACTGCTTAAGTTGTGAAAAAAGTCGGTAGTCTCGGTTGCCAAGGTTGAAATTGAATGAAGTTTCTGTACTTAATTAATGAAAGGTGTTGAAACATTCTAAAAAAAGATTTATTTTTGATATAAAAAGAACACAAAAGAATGAATTGTGGTCTTGTCTGAGTTCCTTGAAATGTTGTTCACTTCGGTGACGATTCAATTGACAAATATAAGTTAAATAAATCCTCAAGGTTTATTTGTGTGTTAAGATATTATACCCAATCCCTTGGGGTTTATTGGGTTGCCCTATTGTTGTGTACATGACAGGAAACGGCGCAAAACGCATCGTGGACACACCTCAATTTCGCAGTGAAAAATGAACCTTTTTTGGCAAAGTGCCTAGCTGTAGTTTTTTAACCCTAGCTCTGCCGGCACCTAGGGAAACCTACCAAACCCACACATTTCTGAAAACTAGACACCCGGGGTATTCCAGGGAGGTATGGCTTGCATGGATCCCCCAACATTTCCTCACCCAGAATGCCCTGCAAACCTCAAATTTAGCTGAAAAAAATCACATTTTTCACACATTTTAGTGTGTGAAAGTTGTGGCATCACCGGGCTGACACAAATTTCCTACCACCCAGCGTTCCACCGGGTCTCCCGATAAAAACGGTGCCTCACTCGTGAGGGAGGCCCAAGTACCCGCGACAGGCAAGGGCCCACAACGTTTTGAGGCGACATGAAAATTGCCTACCTCAAAACGGCCTGGTTTTGCAAGGGGAGTCACCTGGGTTTTTGACCCGGTGCTCGGCGGCCACCTAGGGGATCCTACCAACCCACACATTTCTGAAAACTAGACACCCGGGGGATTCCAGGGAGGTATGGCTTGCGTGGATCCCCCAACGTTTCCTTTCCCAGAATGCCCTGCAAACCTCAAATTTAGCTGAAAAAATCACCTTTTTCACACCCTTTTTCACACATTTTTGTGTGGGAAAGTTGTGGCATCACCTGGCCGACACAAATTTCCTACCACCCAGCGTTCCCCCTGGTCTCCTGATAAAAATGGTGCCTCACTCGTGTGGGAGGCCCAAGTACCCACGACAGGCAAGGTCCCAAAACGTATTGAGGCGACATGAAAATTGCCTACCTCAAAACGACCTGGTTTTGCAAGGAGGGTCACCTGGGTTTTTGGCCCGGTGCTCGGCGGCCACCTAGGGGAACCTACCAAACCCACACATTTCTGAAAACTAGACACCCGGGGATTCCAGGGAGGTATGGCTTGCGTGGATCCCCCAAAGTTTCCTTACCCAGAATGCCCTGCAACCCTCAAATTTAGCTGAAAAATTCACCTTTTTCACACATTTTTGTGTGGGAAAGTTGTGGCATCACATGGCTCACACAAATTTCCTACCGCCCAGCGTTCCCCCGGGTCTCCTGATTAAAATGGTGCCTCACTTGTGTGGGAGCCTAAGGACCCGCCACGGGCAAGGGCCCAAAACGTAGTGAGGGGCACTACGTTTAGGACCCTTGCCTGTTGAGGCGCACTACGTTTTGGACCCTTGCCTGTTGCGGGTACTTGGGCCTCCCACACGAGTGAGGCACCGTTTTTATCAGGAGACCCGGGGGGAACGCTGGGTGGTAGGAAATTTGTGTCAGCCCCGTGATGCCACAACTTTCCCACACAAAAATGTGTGAAAAGGGTGATTTTTTCAGCTAAATTTGAAGTTTGCAGGGCATTCTGGGTAAGGAAACATTGGGGGATCCACGCACGCCATACCTCCCTGGAATCCCCCGGCTGTCTTTTATTCAGAAATGTGTGGATTTTGTAGGTTTCCCTAGGTGGTCGTGAGCACCGGGCCAAAAACCCAAGTGACCCCCCTTGCAAAACCAGGTCGTTTTGAGATAGGCAATTTTCATGTCGCCTCAATACGTTGTGGGCCCTTGCCTGTCGCGGGTACTTGGGCCTCCCACACGAGTGAGGCACAGTTTTTATCGGGAGACCCGGGGGAACGCTGGGTGGTAGGAAATGTGTGTCAGCCCGGTGATGCCACAACTTTCCCACACAAAAATGTGTGAAAAAGGTGAATTTTTCAGCTAAATTTGAGGTTTGCAGGGCATTCTGGGTAAGGAAACATTGGGGGATCCACGCAAGCCATACCTCCCTGGAATCCCCCGGGTGTCTAGTTTTCAGAAATGTGTGGGTTTGATAGGTTCCCCTAGGCGGCCGCCGAGCACCAGGCCAAAAAACCCAGGTGACCCCCCTTGCAAAACCAGGTCGTTTTGAGGTAGGCAATTTTCATGTCGCCTCAATACGTTTTGGGCCCTTGCCTGTCACGGGTACTTGGGCCTCCCACATGAGTGAGGCCCCATTTTTATCGGGAGACCCGGGGGGAACGCTGGGTGGTAGGAAATTTGTGTCAGCCCGGTGATGCCACAACTTTCCCACACAAAAATGTGCGAAAAAGGTGATTTTTTCAGTTACATTTGAGGTTTGCAGGGCATTCTGGGTAAGGAAACGTTGGGGGATCCACGCAAGCCATACATCCCTGGAATCCCCCAGGTATCTAGTTTTCAGAAATGTGTGGGTTTGGTAGGTTCCCCTAGGTGGCCACCGAGCACCGGGCCAAAAACCCAGGTGACCCACCTTGCAAAACCAGGTTGTTTTGAGGTAGGCAATACTCATGTTGTCTCAATACGTTTTGGGCCCTTGCCTGTCGCGGGTACTTGGGCCTCCCACACGAGTGAGGCACCGTTTTTATCGGGAGACCCGGGGGAATGCTGGGTGGTAGATAATTTGTGTCAGCCCAGTGATGCCACAACTTTCCCACACAAAAATGTGTGAAAAAGGTGATTTTTTCAGCTAAATGTGAGGTTTGCAGGGCATTCTGGGTAAGGAAATGTTGGGGGATCCACGCAAGCCATACCTCCCTGGAATCCCCCGGGTGTCTAGTTTTCAGAAAGGTGTGGGTTTGGTAGGTTCCCCTAGGTGGCCGCCGAGCACCGGGCCAAAAACCCAGGTGACCCCCCTTGCAAAACCAGGTTGTTTTGAGGTAAGCAATTTTCATGTCGCCTCAATACGTTTTGGGCCCTTGCCTATCGCGGGTACTTGGGCCTCCCACACGAGTGAGGCACCGTTTTTATCAGGAGACCCGGGGGAACGCTGGGTGGTAGGAAATTTGTGTCAGCCCGGTGATGCCACAACTTTCCCCCACAAAAATGTGTGAAAAAGGTGATTTTTTCTGCTAAATTTGAGGTTTGCAGGGCATTCTGGGTAAGGAAACGTTGGGGGATGCACGCAAGCCATACCTACCTGGAATCCCCTGGGTGTCTAGTTTTCAGAAATGTGTGGGTTTGGTAGGTTTCCCTAGATGGCCGCCAAGCCGAGGGCCAAAAACTCATGGAACCCCCTTTGCAAAACCAGGTTGTTTTGTGATAGGTAATTTTGATGTCTCCTCAATAGGTTTTGGGCCCTTGCCTGACGCGGGCTCTAGACCTACCCACGCAAGTGATGTACCATTTTTCTCTGAAGACTTTGGGGAATGCAGGGTGGGTGGAATTGTGTGGACCCACGCAGATTCCAGAACTTTCCACCACAGAAATGTGAGGAAAATGTGTTATTTTGGACCCATTTTTAGGTTTGCAATGGATTCTGGGTAACAGAACCTGGTGAAAGCCAGTGAAGTCACCCCATCCAGGATTCCCCTCGGTGTCTAGTTTTAAAAAATGTACAGGTTTGCTAGGTCTGCCTACGTGCCAACTGCGCTAGGGCCCAAAATCCACAGGTATGCACATTGCTAAAATAAATTCGGAGCCCAGTGGGCTTTCTGCCGCCCAGGGGCAAATCGGGGAAGGGGGTTTCATCCTGATATGCCCCAAAAGGGGCAGAAAGACTGTGGCTATTTTTTGTGGGGGTGGGGGCATTAGAATGACCATTTTGGGCAGCCCCCACCCCCACGCATATAAAAAGCCTGCGTACTCGCTGGCGCCTAGTGGGCTTTCTGCCCCCCCAGGTGGCAGATCAGGGGCCACTGCCACCATCTGCCCTCCCGTGGGGGGAGAAAGACTGGAATTTCTCTGGTGGTGGGGTATTGTCATGCCCATTTTGAGGAGCCCCTACGCCTACACTAATAAAACTAAAAAAATCCATGGTTTCTAGTGGGTATTCTGCGCCCCCAGGGGGGGCCAGATTGGGGGTTACAGCTCCCATCTGCCTCCTGGGGGGCAGAAAGACTGTCATTTTTGTGGGGGGGAGGGTGGGGGCATTGGCGTGCCCGTTTCGGGCAGCCCACACCCTAAAAACTAATTGTTTAAGGGCTTTCTGCCCCCCCGAAGGGGCAGATTAGGGGCCAATGCCCCATCTGCCCCCCGGGGGGGCAGAAAGACTGTAATAATTGGGGGGTGGGGTGGGGGCATGGGCCTGCCCGTTTTGGGCAGCCCCCACCCCTATTTTTTTTTTGTATTCCCTGGTGTCTAGTGGTCTTTTTGCCCCCCCCGGGGGGGGCAGATTGGGGGCCAATGAAGGCTGAAAGACTGTGATAGTTGGGGGGTGGGGTGGGGGCATGGGCCTGCCCATTTTGGGCAGCCCCCATCCCTATTTTTTTTTTTTAATTCCCTGGTGTCTAGTGGGCTTTTTGCCCCCTGGGGGGGCAGATTGGGGGCTACTGCCCCCATCTGCCCCCCAGGGGAAGCAAAAAGACTAAATTAGGCCAAAATTATTTGGGGGGAGCAAAGGCCCTTGCCCAAGGGGCCGCTCCCCCCTCCCTGGTGTCTAGTGGGTGGATCCCTGCTTGGGGATCGCTCTCCTGTGGTGATCCCCAAGCAGGAATCCACTGGGGAGGGATACCATTGGAAGGGGGAGATTCTCCCCTTTCCAACGAAACCTCTCCCGTCTTTCTACGTGCTCAGGGGGCTGAGATAGCTCCCTGAGGACGTACAAAGGGAAACTGAAATGAGCCTCTTGGCTCATTTCAGTTTCAGTTTCAGTGTAATGACGTTGGCGCGACGTGCGTGCCGATCGTCATTACACTGAAAGCAGGGAGGGGGCCTCGGGAGCTGGGAAGCTCTTCCCCAGCTCCCGAGGCTATTTTCAGTAAAAGGGAATCCCTCTGGTGCCCGCACCAGAGGGATTCCCCAGGGAATGCCTCATGACGAGCTGGACTCGTCATGGGCACAGCGCGACTGTGCTCCATGACGAGTCCAGCTCGTCATGGGCACAGAAGGGGTTAAGATCTATTGCATTTGTAGGTCTCCAATGTTAATTTGTTCCACAAAACAAAAATTACAATGTTTTCGATATGGTTTTAAACTTGTAAAAAAACACGTAGTCAAGTTTTTTTGTCTGTAAATATATCTTCTCCAAGGCATGGTAGAAATTGCCTGGAAAGTTTGGTAACACTCACAAAAATACTTGTTTGTGAATATTCCCAAACTCTTCTATGCCCATGGTCAGATATTTACTTCTATCAAAGGTAGGAGAAATCTGATTTTTGGCTGGGAGTGGCAAGATAACACCACCCAAGTTGGTGGAGGAGTGTAAAGGAAGTGTTTCTAGAAAGGTAACATTTGTCTCATAAAGATAAAAAGTTACAACATTTTCTCTCATTTTCAAGACATTGACCCATTTCACATTTAAGCATTTATACATGAAGAAATGCCTTATCATTGTAGTAAGCGACAATTCAGAAATGTTTCTGAGGAATGGTACTGGGATTCTGAAATTTGTCACATCTTTCCAGTGTATTTATAGAAGCTATCTAGAACCGCTTATGAATTATCAAAGAAATTGGAACTGTACTCTAAAATTAGGATGAATCCTATGGGAGTACATCTTACTGGAACCATGGCTTGACTGAGTATAACAATATATCCCGGCTTAAGGCAATTTTTTTCGACTGTCTAAAGATGGAAAAGCCAGCCTTAACAATGTCTTATGAAAGGACAAAACTCTTCTTAAATCAGGGACATCTATCTTGACTTAAGGCAGTCCCAGGAGTGTAGTAGCAAAGGGAAAATGCTAGTGTTGTAAGTGAGGAAAAATCTTTAGTAGATGAAGGCCCACAATTATCCCAAACAAAGAAGGACACAATACATAATTCAGTTACTCCTAAAGGCTGCCCATTGTTCGACAAACTGTGTGTTAATATGCCAAAGAAAGTATGAAAATTAACAAGCAGATAGGCAACGAAAATGTGAAGAATGACAATATTATTTGGTTATTAGCATAAATTGATAGGGAATTTAAGATTCAGCTTCACTACATGTTACTACACAAATTCCATTGCATCTAAAACAAAAGCTGTAAAAAATGTAATTTAAAGTCAATCCAAAATATACAAAAATTGATCGATGGAATGCTTGAATTAATCTCAGCCACTGGTAATTATTTGGCCACATCCCAGTCCATCATTATTTTGCACACCATGTCAGCTCACTTTGGACCCAGCTATTCGCAAATCAGTCTTGACCCTGCTCCAATGGGAAAAGTTCAGCCCAAACTGCCAAGCCAGGTCCCCCTGAACTAGAACACAAGCAACCTATGACCGGTTTTGCCCTGGTTATGGGTTCATCAGTTGGGTATAGCTTAGTGTTGGAGCCGGCCTCGTGGCGTGGTCCTGTTCCCCCTCGCTAAGCCACACGAGGTCCCATGCACCTCGGGGCTCCTCCATTTTGGATTGCACGTGACTCTACGTAACCACCTACGTGACCCCGCTCCACCCGGCCTCGGTCCCAGCGAGGCCCGACATCGAGGCGCCAACCCCTGGCCCGGGGGATACCACGTGATCCCTTCCCACTCCCGGTGGAGGGCAGTATCGATGGGACCCCCAACCGTCTTTCCACACCTAGTTGCGATCGCCCCACAGCTCTCTGGGGCCTGGCGCCTCTCCTGCTGGGCGTCTGGCCGCTCCCTACCCGGCCTCTCCGCCCCCCCGGGCGCAAGGGTCCGGACATCAAAGGGCTCCAGACCTATATCTGGGACGACCCGGCAACAAGACGACAGTTGTATCCCGGAGTCAAGAGCCCTGCTGATCGGATCGCGGCTGACCCTACAGAGAAAGACTCATCCTGAAACCACACTCTGAGCCCTGCTGACGACGTCGCGGCTCCACCGTGCTTAAAGACCTTCACGAACCTTTGGGGCCCTGCTGACGCTGTCGCGGCCCGACCTTGTTGAACGTACCATCAGAGCCCAGCTGACCTCGTAGCGGCTCGACCGAAGCGGACCTACCACCGGAGCCCTGCTGACTGTGTCGCGGCTGGACCCAAGCGGAACTACCACCCGAGCCCTGCAGACGCCGTCGTGGCTCTCCACGTCCGAGCTGCTTTGAGACCAGCACGCAAGGTCTGGCGCAGAGCCTCCCCGTACCTGGCTGGTACTGAGACTGTCCCGCTACCCTATCCCTCTAAGGACATTGAGACTCTTTTCTGGATCACTCGATCCCACTGTAAATATTGAATGTGCTACCATTGATAAAGAACCAAGATAAGCAACTGATACGGAGTCCTGTGTGGTGGTGTTACTGGGTCTAGTACGATCACAGGAGAAGGACCTCTCCTAGGAGGCTTCTCAGCGGCGCTCGGCTATAACTTTGCGGTAGGAAGGTGCCCCGGAGCAGTCCCCCCGACTCCCCGGTGGTCCTCCCTCCAACATTTGGTGGCCAGCGACGGGATCCGAGCCAGACGCAATCGTACAGGCAAGTAACGCAACCACTACCTAACCAAACGGAAAGAAGGGAACCATGAACGACCAAGAAGCAACCGTCGCCGCAACCTTCCAGCTGGAAAAGATGGAAGAATACACCCACAAAGAACTGAAACAATTCTGCAAGGACAAAGGGATCCCAACCACAGGATTGGGCACCAAGGAAGAAATGCAGAAAGCCCTGAAAGCCTGGGCAGAATCCGAGACCGCTCCACCCCGAGCCGAAGGGACCTCGGCCAGAGGCGGAAACCTGCCACCGACCATAACCCCGACCGATGGGGGACGAAGCATCCCAGAAGCCGGCCTGTCCCACGAGGAGATGCAAGAACGGGAGAGGGCCCGGACACACGAAATGGACCTCGCACGACTCCGGCTGGACGGTGAACTCCTGCTGGCAGAGAAGAAACTCGCCTTGGAGCAACTACGGCTGCAGGAGGAAATCGAAGAAAAGAAACGGCAGCGAGAACTAGAAGAGAAACGGCTAACCCTCGAGCACGAGAGGGGCCTCAAGGAACTCGAACTGAAATCCAAAACGGGGGAGACCAGCACCCCCGGGGCCCGGGACACTCTGCCACTAACCGAGCCGAAGGTTCATATCCCCAAGGATGTCGTCAAGGAATACGACAAAAACGACGACATCCAGCAGTGGTTCCGAGCCTACGAGGTAGCCATGACCTCCCATCGGGTACCCCGGAAGGATTGGGGTGCCGGCCTATGGAGGAGGTTCCTCAGCGAGGGCCGGGATACCCTGCTGCAACTCCCTGACGCGGTGATGACATCATACGACCACATAAAGGAAGCCCTACTCACACGCTACGGACTATCAGCCGAGATGTACAGGCAGCGCTTCCGGGACTGTAAGAAGCTCCCCAGTACCACATGGGTCGAATACGTGGACTTCTTCAGCCGGGCCTTTGAAGGGTGGATAAAAGGGAGCAAGGTCACCTCGTACAACAAACTGTTCGGCCTCATTGTCTGGGAGCACCTCGCCAACAACTGCTTTGTGGAACTAAGGCAACACCTCCTGGACAGTAAGCTGACCGAGCCCCGGAAGCTCGCCGCCAAAGCCGACCGATGGGTCAACACCCGGGTCACCCGGAACCCCGTGGGGGACTACCAACGGAGTACCACGGGACCTCCTCGCCAGCGGGGCGGAGGAGGGGGGTCCCACCGCAGTCGAGAATTCCCGACCGGGCCGCCCAGAAGCCCGCCATGAGGCCAAGCCGCCAACCACACTTCCCCGACCCTGGCCCGAAGGGGGACCCCCATCGCCAGGCCTGGACCCCAACCAACAGTGACCTGCTTCGGCTGCCAACAGACCGGCCACTATGCGAGCGACCCGGCCTGCCCCGTGAACCGACGGAGCGGGACGGCTGGGCCCCCTCCCCGTCAAATAGCCGCCGCAGCCCTGGGGGAAAGAGAGGAAGAGGAGGAAAACCGCGAGGACGGGTCCCCCGAGTGGGAACCCGCTGCCATGTCACTCGTATGACTGGGCCCCCGAGAAATGGTGCCCCGAGCTGCCATCCCAAGCAACACCCAGAAGTACCAGCAGTGGGTCACCATCAATGGACAACGGGCTGAAGCCCTCCGGGACACTGGGGCCAGTGTGACCGCTGTCCGCTGCCACCTGGTGACCCCCGAGCAAATCCTGCCGCATGTCCTATGCCCTGTCCGGACCGCGGACAACACCGAAAGCATGTGCCGGATGGCCAGGATCCCCTTCGAGTGGGGAGGAGGGTCAGGCACCCTCAAAGTAACTGTCCGTGACGACGCCCCAGTGGACTGCCTCCTGGGGAATGACCTAGAGAGCTCCCCGTGGGCCCAGGTGGAGCGCCGAGAGCATCTGGGGATGCTAGGGCTGCCCGAGTGGGCCTGCACCACCACCCGGTCCATGACCGCCCAACCAGCCGCTGCCGCGGCCCCCGACAAGCCTACGGGCCCAGAACTACCACCCTCCTCCGGCACGGAGGAACCTGACGATGAGGCCGGGCCATCCGAACTTTCTCCCGACGAGGCCGCCTCCCTCAGCGAGATCCCCGAGCTGGCCCAGTGGCGCCACGACGGGGGCCCCACCCGCGAACAATTCCAGCAAGAGCAGAAGGCCTGCCCGTCCCTCGAGGGGGCCCGACAGCAAGCGGCCGCCCAGGCCGCGGGGGACCCCACAGGAAGCCACTGGATCTATTGGGACAATGACTTATTGTATAGCGAGCAAAAAGTCGCCGAACTGGAAGCCGGCCGGGTGTTGGTGGTTCCCCTCCGATTCCGAGAGTTCCTCCTGAACCTGGCGCATGACGTGCCCCTCGCCGGACACCTCGGGCGAGACAAAACTTACAGCCGCCTAGTGACCCATTTCTATTGGCCCCGAATGCGGAGAGACATGGACCATCACTGCCGGTCCTGCCAGACCTGCCAGGCTAGCGGAAAGACTGGGGGTCGAGTTAAGGCCCCCCTCCAACCATTTCCAGCCGTCCACACCCCGTTCGAACGAGTAGGGATCGACATCGTGGGGCCCCTCGACCCCCGAACTGCCCTGGGACACCGCTTCATCCTGGTACTGGTCGACCACACCACCCGATACCCCGAGGCCATCCCACTCCGCACTGTGACAGCTCCAGTGGTGGGCCGGGCCCTGATGGGCATCTTCTCCAGGGTGGGGTTCCCCCGAGAAGTGGTGAGCGACAGGGGTACGAACTTTATTTCGAAGTACATGAGATCCCTCTGGCAACAATGTGGGGTCACCTACAAATTCACCACCCCTTACCACCCCCAGGGGAACGGACTGGTCGAGCGGTTCAACAGAACCCTGAAGGGGATGATCAAGGGCCTGGAAGAGTCCCTGAGGAGGAGATGGGACGTCATGCTGCCCTGCCTCCTGTTCGCCTATCGAGAGGTACCACAGAAATCCCTGGGCTTCAGCCCCTTCGAACTGTTGTATGGGCACCCCGTCCGAGGGCCCCTCAGCCTGGTCAAGGAGGGCTGGGAGGCGAACGTCCAAGGTGCCCCCCCCGACGTCTACCGGTACCTCCTGACCCTGCGGAACCAGACTCGGAAGTTCCGGGCCCTGGCAGAAGCCAACCTCGAAGCCAGCCAAGAAGACATGAAACGCTGGTATGACGAAAATGCATCGACCATCGAGTTCGAGCCGGGCCAGCAAGTCTGGGTCATGTCACCCGTGGACCCCTGCGCCCTGCAGGACAAGTGGACCGGGCCCTTCAAGGTGGTTGAGAGGAAGAGCCCCGTCACTTACCTGGTCGACATGGAGTTCCCGAGGAACCCCCTCCGGGTCCTACACGCCAACCGGCTCAAGCCCCACTTTGCCCGAACTGAACTAAGCCTGCTGCTGGCTACCGACGATGGGGGCGAAAGCGACTCCGAGCCCCTACCAGACCTCCTGGGGTCCTCGGGCCAAGACGGCTCCTTGGAGGGCGTCCACCTCTCCGCCACCCTGACCCCAGAACAGCGCCATGACTGCCGGAAGCTGCTGCAACCCTTCGCTGCCCTCTTCTCTCTCACGCCCGGGGTGACCCCCTGGTGCGTCCACGACGTGGACACCGGGGACAGCCCCCCTGTGCGGCACCCCGCCTACAGAGTACCCGACCGAGTCCGAGCCTGCATACAGACCGAGGTCTCCAAGATGCTCGCCCTCGGAGTCATCGAGCCATCAGACAGCCCGTGGGTCTTGGTGCCGAAGGCCGCCGCTCCCGGCACCCCCCCCGGAACTCAGATTTTGTGTAGACTACCGGGGCCTGAACGCAGTCACCAAGACCGATGCCCACCCCCTGCCACGGGCAGACGAGCTGATCGATCGCTTAGGGGCCGCCCGCTACCTAAGCACCTTTGATCTCACCGCTGGGTACTGGCAGATCAAGCTCACTCCCGGCGCCCAGGAACGATCCGCCTTTTCCACCCCCGATGGGCACTACCACTTTCGGGTGATGCCCTTCGGTATGAAGAACGCCCCAGCGACCTTCCAGAGGCTGGTGAACAAGATCCTGGCCGGGCTAGAAGCTTTCAGCGCGGCCTACCTCGACGACATTGCCGTCTTCAGCAACCACTGGGCCGCGCACCTAGGACACCTCGGAGAAGTCCTGGCCGCTCTCCAAAGGGCCGGGCTCACAATTAAGGCCAGCAAATGCCAGATCGGTCAAGGAACTGTGACCTATCTGGGCCACCAGGTGGGGAGTGGCCAGGTGGCGCCCCTCCAGTTAAAGGTCGATGCCATCCAGGCGTGGGAGCCCCCCGCAACCCAAACCGCTGTCCGGGCCTTCTTAGGCCTCACAGGCTACTACCGGCGATTTATTAAGGATTATGGCAGCATTGTGGGGCCCCTTACGGAGCTCACTTCCAAGAAACAGCCCAAGGCGGTGCACTGAACGCCCCGCTGTCAGTCCGCTTTTGAAGCCCTCAAGGTGGCCATGTGTGCTGCCCCTGTGCTACAGGCTCCTGACTACAGCAAGGAATTTGTGGTTCAGAACGATGCATCGGAGTACGGGGTCGGGGCGGTCCTCTCCCAGATGGACGCCGAGGGCCTTGCGGTGGCTAATGCAAATGCGGGGCGAGAACCCCAAGCTGTTGCGATGGTCCATCTCGCTGCAAGGGATGGACTTCACCGTGGAGCAACGGCCCGGCAACGACCACGCCAATGCTGACGGCCTGTCCAGATTCTTCCGCCTCGGCGAGGAGAACCCCCAAGGAGATGGGTGACTCTCCCTGCCTTCAGCTGGGGGGGACGCGTGTTGGAGCCGGCCTCGTGGCGTGGTCCTGTTCCCCCTCGCTAAGCCGCACGAGGTCCCATGCACCTCGGGGCTCCTCCATTTTGGATTGCACGTGACTCTACGTAACCACCTACGTGACCCCGCTCCACCCGGCCTCGGTCCCAGCGAGGCCCGACATCGAGGCGCCAACCCCTGGCCCGGGGAATACCACGTGAACCCTTCCCACTCCCGGCGGAGGGCAGTATCGATGGGACCCCCAACCGTCTTTCCACACCTAGGTGCGATCGCCCCACAGCTCTCTGGGGCCTGGCGCCTCTCCTGCTGGGCGTCTGGCCGCTCCCTACCCGGCCTCTCCGCCCCCCCGGGCGCAAGGGTCTGGACATCAAAGGGCTCCAGACCTATATCTGGGGCGACCCGGCAACAAGACGACAGTTGTATCCCGGAGTCAAGAGCCCTGCTGATCGGATCGCGGCTGACCCTACGGAGAAAGACTCATCCTGAAACCACACTCTGAGCCCTGCTGACGACGTCGCGGCTCCACCGTGCTTAAAGACCTTCACGAACCTTTGGGGCCCTGCTGACGCTGTCGCGGCCCGACCTTGTTGAACGTACCATCAGAGCCCAGCTGACCTCGTCGCGGCTCGACCGAAGCGGACCTACCACCGGAGCCCTGCTGACTGTGTCGCGGCTCGACCCAAGCGGAACTACCACCCGAGCCCCGCAGACGCCGTCGCGGCTCTCCACGTCCGAGCTGCTTTGAGACCAGCACGCAAGGTCTGGCGCAGAGCCTCCCTGTACCTGGCTGGTACTGAGACTGTCCCGCTACCTGTGAGAAGTTGGCCTGGTATATGATGTTCACTAGTTAAAGTGACCACCTTGTACCATGCCAAGCAAACCTTATGGTGTGGTTGTAAGTCAACCTTTTCGGACCAGCTGCCCTAGTGGTAGCGTAGGCTAAGCAGTCTTTGAGGCTAAACTCGTGAAACGTGTTAAGCAAGCTGTTTTACCAAATGCGACCCCCTTTTATACCAATGAAAGGACACCACACAGATATATATTGAAAATATATATGTATTTATTTCTCAAAGTATCCCCTAGACTCTTTATGAGCACAGGAGCACAAATCGTTAAACAAGAATACGTTAGAATACACAGAAGTTGCACTTTATATGGATAGGCCCTGGTGGCCGCTCAAACCATATACTAAAATAGTGGTATAAGTACCACGAACAGAAAAGGGAAAAGGCCTAGGGCCTCTAGAATCGCTGGGCCTACAAGGAGCTAACTTCAGTTAGTGACCAGGAGGTCCACGGGTTGCGTGTGCAGAGCAAATAGTCACACACGAGCTCCCATAGGTTTTCAATGGGTGCATAAAAGTTACAAAGTTCTGCAAAGAGGATCTTCCGGATGGACTATGAACTTAAGCTTGGAAACACAGACGCTAGAGATGATTCTCTACACCGGAGTGCCAGCTTTACCTCACCCACAGGAAGCGGGTGCACAGGTCTCGAAGTGCGACGGGTTTCTTCTATCTGTTCAATGGAGCCTGAAGACAAAGATGCTGCAGGCGATCGGTCCGGAAGAGATGCGGTGGATCCCAGAGTGGATCGGAGTTGTAGAAGACCTGTAAGCAGAGGGGACAGTGTTCACAGTCACTAGCCAGTGACCAGCGTGGCACCAGGTGGGTACCAGGCGATGTCGGGTGCAAACAGGAAGAAAGGTGTAGCTTGTCTCTGCAGCCACGTGGTCCCTTAAGGTCGACGACGTCCAGGAGTCGGTTCACGAGCTGTCCCACGCAGGCTCTCGCTGTCGGCGGTGTCGGCGACTTGATCGAAGCAAACAAGCCTTGGCAAAAGCAATTGTTGTGGAAAATGAAATAAGCTGATGGTTCTGACCAGCAAGGTCAGAGGGACTGCTCCTTTGGAGGGGAGCCAGGGCCAGTCTGGAGCAACCAGACCAGCGGTGTAGTTCTTGAAGTTCGTCGCCAAGATGGCCACTAGCCAGCGGGCCAGCAACCGGTTAGGCGCGTCGAGTGGCAAAATGCAGAAGGGCCCCACGCAGATCGTGGAGATGCTGGAGGGCTCACCTTTGGTGCAGATGCTGCTCGGGTGTTGGGCTTCTCAGATCCCAAAGCATAACTTGGAGGGAGCCTCGGTTGTTGCACTTGCAGCTTGTCGTGGTCTTTTCAAGATGGCTGGCTCCACGTGTCTCGGTGCCTCCACGGGTTCCTCTTTTTCAGGGACTGTGGATTGGGCGGTGAGAGGTCTGGAGGTCCAGGTCTTGTCAGTCTCTGGGCTCGGGCTCCGGCGGCAGGCGGCGGCAAAGCAGACATTGATTCGCTGGATGGTGCTTGCGTTAGCAAGGTGGTCACTCCCTGACCACAGGGGAGATTGGCTTCAGTCCTCTGTGCGGCAGAGCGTCGAAGTTCCCGTCTTCTTCTTGTAGTTAAGTTGATTCCAGGATGTCTGAAGTCTTAGGACACAGCTCCTACCTTTAAGCGGATTCTAGGGGCCTTGACTACCTGCTAGGTCCCTCCCTAAGGGTGGGACCAGGAAGGGGGGTGGTTACACCCCCAATCCTTTGTCCAGCTCGCCCCAGGTCCAGGGCTGGTGTGCCCCAGGACCGGTTTGAACTGGCATATGCACCGAGGCTCCTTGTGAGCCTCAGGCATGTCTGGTTTCTTTCAAGCCCTACCTGACCAATACACAAAACCCTGTCTGGGGTGGTGCACGCACCTCCCCTGGCAGGAAACCCTTTGTCCACACCTCCCAAGCTGGAAGGACTCCCAGCAGCAGGAGGGCAGACTTGTGTCTGTGGTGGCAGCATCCATTTTGTGGAGCTGAGGCTATGTCTGATTTTACCCGGGTTTCAGGTACTGTACATGTCGTGTCCCTCTAGAAGGGTGGAATGCTAACCCCGTCGCCAGAATTAGCGAGGGGTTAGTATTCCAATTCGTATGACACCTTACTCGACATGTTTTGATAAAGCCAAACCAAAGTTAGCATTTAACCGCGAGGTTCATAATGCACTTAGGAGTATATGGTATGACGATATCTGGAAACAGTAGAAGGAAGTTGTTCCGACCACTGCAGACAGGCTCAGCTCATGCCAGAGCACCATCTCACATGGAACCAAGCACTCTGCCTTCAGGATTGTTAAGGCCTGCCATAGGAGTGACTTATAGGTTACCATGTGTCCCATTTAAGGTTAGGTATAGGTATACTACACCTAAGTAAGAGGTGGTTACACCAACTTACCCCAGCTGAGTGATCAGCCAGTTGTGTCAAATTTGTTAGGCCAAGCCTGGGGTGGCATAATACATGCTTCAGCCCCTGGCAGGCCTTAGATACACCAATGCCCTGGGTACCTAGTGTACACTGGTACAGGGGCTCACAGGGTGATCCACTTCCAATTGGTTATGCACCTAGGGTGCATAGTGTAAATTTAGTAGAGAGAACAGCAGGCTGGGGGTCTGATTGGCAGGCCCACAGCCTCAATATGTCAAAAACCAGTGAAGCAAAAAGCAAAAATTTGGGGTGACCATAGGATAGCAGACCCTACTCTCCTACACAACCCCCCCCAAACGCAGGGACATTAAACTAGCCTTGACCAGTCTCGTCTTCATGTCCTAAGTGGAAGTACCTGGAGAGACCATCTGCATTCCCATGGTCAGTACCTGGCCGGTGCTCCACTGTAAAGTCCATCCCCTGTAGGGAAATGGACCACCTAAGCAGTTTGGGGTTTTCACCCTTCATCTGATTTAGCCACAAGAGGGGCTTATGGTCGGTCTGAATCTTGAAGTGAGTGCCAAACAAGTATGGCCTCAGATTCTTCAGGGCCCACACCACAGCAAAGGCCTCCCTCTCAATAGCTGACCAATTCTTCTCTCTGGGGGTCAACCTTCTGCTAATAAAAGCAATGGGTTGGTCTTGACCATCTACATTAAGTTGTGACAGCACAGCTCCCACACCCAACTCAGAAGCATCTGTTTGGACAATAAACTCTTTGGAGTAGTCGGGACTTTTCAGGATAGGTGCAGAGCACATGGCCTCCTTCAGGTCATCAAATGCCTTTTGACAGCTTACTGTCCACTGAACCTTTTTGGGCATCTTCTTGGATGTCAGATCATTAAGAGGAGTCACAATGGACCCATAGTTCTTAACAAACTTCCTGTAGTACCCAGTCAAGCCCAAGAAAGCTCGAACTTGAGTCTGGGTGGTTGGAGGGGACCAGTCCTCGATGGATTGTATCTTAATCTCCAGTGGTTGAACTTGGCCTCCACCTACAAGGTGGCCCAAATACACAACCTTACTCTGCCCTATCTGGCACTTAGTAGCCTTGATAGTGAGGCCTGCCCTTTGCAGAGCCTCAAGAGCCTTATTCAGGTGGATCAGGTGATCCTCCCAGGTGGAGCTAAAGACAGCAATGTCATCAAGATATGCTGCACAAAAGTCATCCAACCCAGTAAGGACTTGGTTCACCAGCCTTTGGAAGGTGGCAGGTGCATTCTTCAGACCAAAGGGCATCACCACAAATTGGTAGTGCCCACCTGGGGTTGAGAATGCTGTTTTGGCCTTAGACTCCTCAGCTAATCTGATTTGCCAATAGCCAGCTGTCAAGTCAAATGTGCTCAAAAACTTAGCAGAAGCTAGTTTGTCTATGAGCTCATCTGCCCTTGGAATAGGGTGTGCATCTGTTCTGGTGACAGCATTGAGACCCCTGTAGTCCACACAGGACCTCATCTCTCTCTTGCCATCTTTGGTGTGAGGTTTGGGGACCAGAACCACTGGGCTAGCCCAGCGGCTCTCTGAGGGTTCAATGACACCTAATTCCAGCATTTTGTGTACCTCAGCCTTTATACAGTCCCTGACGTGGTCAGGTTGTCTGTAAAGCTTGTTCTTTACAGGCAGACTGTCACCAGTGTCCTACCACATGGGTACACCAGTCAGTTTGGCTAGGTATTAGGGAAAACAGATGTTGAAATGATTGTAGAACTTGTCTACATTCAGTCTGCTGATGGGCAGTGAGGTTGCCTCCCAGGGTCACTCCTTCAACTGAGCCATCTTCAGGGTTCTGAGACAACAGGTCTGGGAGAGGGTCACTCTCTTCCTCCTGTCCCTCATCTGTAGCCATGAGCAAGCCCATGTCTGCCCTGTCAACATATGCTTTTAACCTGTTGACATGGAGTACCCTGTGGGGACTCCTGGGAGTTCCTAGGTCCACCAAGTAGGTGACCTCTCCCTTCTTTTCCAGGATTGTATGGGGTCCAGACCATTTGTCTTGGAGTGCTGCTGGGGCCACTGGCTCCAACACCCATACCTTCTGTCCTGGCTGAAACTCAACCAAGACAGCCTTTTGGTCCTGCCAAGCTTTCTGTAAGGCCTGGCTTGCCTCAAGGTTTTTGGATGCCTTCTCCATATACTCAGCCATCCTGGAGCGGAGACCAAGTACATAGTCCACTATGTCTTGTTTAGGCTTTTTGAGAGGTAACTCCCATCCTTCCTTCACTAAACACAGTGGGCCTCTTACAGGGTGCCCAAACAACAATTCAAAGGGGCTGTAGCCAACCCCCTTTTGTGGGACCTCTCTGTAAGCAAACAGAAGGCAGGGTAGAAGGATGTCCCATCTTCGCCTGAGCTTTTCAGGTAATCCTTTGATCATACCCTTTAGGGTCTTGTTGAATCTCTCAACAAGCCCATTGCATTGTGGGTGATAAGGGGTGGTGAACTTGTAGTTGACACCACATTCCTTCCACCCACATAGCTGTCAAGTATCCTGACATGAAGTTGGTACCTCTGTCAGAAACTACCTCCTTAGGAAACCCCACTCTGGAGAATACTCCCAGCAGGGCCCTGGCCACAACAGGTGCTGTAGTGGTCCTAAGGGGAATTGCCTCTGGATACCTGGTGGCATGATCCACTACCACCAGTATAAATCTGTGCCCAGATGCAGTGGGAGGATCCATGGGACCCACTATATATATTCCCACTCTTTCAAAGGGGACCCCCACCACAGGTAGTGGTATTAGGGGGGGCTTTGTTGTGCCACCTGATTTGCCACTGGCTGGGCAGGTCACACAGGAGCGACAAAACTCCTTGGTATCTTCATTCATGTGAGGCCAGTGAAAGTGAGGGACAAGCCTGTCCCAAGTCTTGTTCTGGCCTAAGTGTCCTGCTAAAGGAATATCATGGGCCAAGGTAAGAAGGAAGCCCCTAAATTGCAGAGGTATAACCAACCTCCTGGTGGCACCAGGCTTGGGGTCTCTAGCCTCTGAATAAAGGAGCCCTTCATCCCAATACACTTTATGGGTACCTTGAGCATTCCCAGCAGCCTCAGCAGCAGCCAGCTGTCTGAGGGGTTCAAGAGAGGGACAGGATAACTGGGCCTGCCTCAAGTCAGCCCTGGAAGGTCCCCCTGTCCCCAGAAACTCAACCTGATCAGGTTCAAGCTCTTCAGGGACAGTTCCTTCAGGGTCCTCTAGATCAGCTTCCTGGGAAGGTTGATCACCACTCTGAGGCAGGGGGGAAGGCACAGCCTTGACCCTCCTGTTTTTCTTCTTGGTAGGTGCTTGGTCCATTGTTCCAGGATCCAAGACCTGAGGTTCAGTAAGGCACTTTTTGGCCTGTGACCTGGTCACAGCAAGGACATGTGGTGATATACCTAACATCTCTGCATGTGTCCTGTACTCCACTTCAGACCATAGAGAACTCTCTAGGTCATTGCCCAACAAACATTCTACTGGGAGGTCTGCACTAACCACAACCCTTTTGAGGCCAGTTACCCCTCCCCATGGGAAGTTAACAACTGCCACACTATGTGAAGTAGTGGCATTGCTGGCATTGGTCAACAGGTAGTTCTCACCTGGTATGTACTGTCCAGGGTCCACAAAGCCTGGTGTCACCATGGTGACACTGGCACATGTGTCCCTGTAGGCTTGAGCCACTTTTTCATTAATTAAAGGAGTCTGTCTGTACTTGCCCGGGTTACTGGGGCTCACAGTTAGGGACAAATCTATGTCCCCATCACAGATCAGGACTGCCTGTGTCAGGGTTCTGTCTAAGTCAGAATCTCCTTCAGTTCTCATAGTGATTCCCACTACACCCTTTGTCTGGGGACCAACATTGCTAACAGTAGTACTGGGAGCAGGTGCCTTAGGGGCAAAGTGTTGGGGGCTCCACCCTTTTTACAATCACTAGTCCAGTGAGTTGTATTCTTGCAAGAGTTGCACCAGGGTTTCTTTTGACCTTCTTTCTTCTTCCCTTTAGGCTGGGACCCACCCTCTTTAGTACTAGTTTGGGGCCCTGTTGAAGACTTCTGGTCTTTAGATTTCTGATCTCCACCCTTTTGGTCTGTTTTCTTCTGATCGCCCCCTTGGCCCTCGTTCTGGTTCTTTTGTTTAACCCTGGTTCTGACCCATTTGTCTGCCTTCTTTCCCAATTCTTGGGGAGAGGTCAGATCAGAGTCAACCAAGTGTTGATGCAGTTGCTGGTTTTGACAGTTATTTAAAATCTGTTCTCTCATCATCAAATTATACAATCCCTTACTTCCCAGCAACCAACCCTCCAAAGCCTTAGTGGCACATTCAATGTATTCAGACCAGTCCTGAGTCTGTGTCTTCTGGGTGTCTCTGAACATTAACCTGTACTGTTCAGTGGTTAAGCCTAACCCATCAACTAGGACACTCTTCAGGACTCTGTAATTTCTGACATCCTCTTCTCTAACAGTGAGGAGTCTATCTCTGCCTCTCCCCTCAAAGGAGAGCCATAAGATTGCTGCCCACTGGTCTTCAGGAACCTGCTGCACTTTGCAGGCTCTCTCAAGAGCAGTCATCCATTTGTGGATGTCATCCCCACTTTTGTAGGGGGGCACAACCTTGGACAGGTTCCTATTATCAAAGACCCTATCTTTGTCCTTAGGGACAATGCTGCCACCAGTGGGTATAGACCCACTCTCTTTATGCTGCCTAGCCTTGCTCAGTTTCTCTTCCATCAGAGCTACTTCTAGCTCCTGCTTCTTGATCCTCAGCTGGGCTTCTTGCATTCTGGCCTCATGCTCCCTCCTCTGAGGGGTGGTCATCCTTCTCCTGGAGTGACCTTGAGAGCCTCTAGAGGCATGAGAAGCATTAGATTCACCTGCGTGATTCCTTTGCCTCCCAGACCCCTGGTTAAGTCCACTAGGGAGATCCAATGGGGTGATCCCATTGTCAGTCCCCAGTAGCCTTAAGTTAGCTGGGCCACGTATAACACTTGGCACTGGGCAAGTTCTCCCTTCATCCTCACTACCTTCTGTATCCCCACCACTTTCCTCCTCTGTAGTATGATTCTCATCTAAGGGATGACTATTGGAAAGGGGTACTTCAGTAGCATCTTCAGAAGGGGGGCCTCCTGTTCCTGTCCCTAAGGGGCCTAACTGGGAGGCTTTCCTGAGAGCTTTCTGATCTTCATCAGCTTGTAAAAGCTCTCTGAGTTCAGCAGAAGTAGGATTCTTGGGCTGTTTAAGGCCCCTGCTATTTGCCAACTGCCTGAGCTCATTTTGATTAAGGGTAGCAAAGATGGATGGTGCCCTCTGGGGGTCACTCTCAACAGAGATGGGTACAGTGGACCCCTCTGCCCCAGCCATTGCTCTTAAGTGTGGGTGGATGTGTTGCAATCTACCTACACTTGGGTTTGCCTACCAAACCTATCTAGTAGTTGTAGTCAGGGTGTGCTACTCCCTTTGCTCTACAACACTAAGTTCAGTAGAACTTAAGTATATCTAATCTTGTTTTATATGTACCTACAGGTACCTATGTGATCTTTCAATTGGTAACCAAGAGATTACAATGGTAAAACACAGCAAGCTCAAATCCAACCGCTGCTCACCAATGTGAGAAGTTGGCCTGGTATATGATGTTCACTAGTTAAAGTGACCACCTTGTACCATGCCAAGCAACCCTTATGGTGTGGTTGTAAGTCAACCTTTTCGGACCAGCTGCCCTAGTGGTAGCGTAGGCTAAGCAGTCTTTGAGGCTAAACTCGTGAAACGTGTTAAGCAAGCTGTTTTACCAAATGCGACCCCCTTTTATACCAATGAAAGGACACCACACAGATATATATTGAAAAAATATATGTATTGATTTCTCAAAGTATCCCCTAGACTCTTTATGAGCACAGGAGCACAAATCGTTAAACAAGAATACGTTAGAATACACAGAAGTTGCACTTTATATGGATAGGCCCTGGTGGCCGCTCAAACCATATACTAAAATAGTGGTATAAGTACCACGAACAGAAAAGGGAAAAGGCCTAGGGCCTCTAGAATCGCTGGGCCTACAAGGAGCTAACTTCAGTTAGTGACCAGGAGGTCCACGGGTTGCGTGTGCAGAGCAAATAGTCACACGCGAGCTCCCATAGGTTTTCAATGGGTGCGTAAAAGTTACAAAGTTACTGCAAAGAGGATCTTCCGGATGGACTATGAACTTAAGATTGGAAACACAGACACTAGAGATGATTCTCTACACTTGGGCACCGGAGTGCCAGCTTTACCTCACCCACAGGAAGCGGGTGCATAGGTCTCAAAGTGCGTCGGGTTTCTTCTATCTGTTCAATGGAGCCTGAAGACAAAGATGCTGCAGGCGATCGGTCCGGAAGAGATGCGGTGGATCCCAGAGTGGATCGGAGTTGTAGAAGACCTGTAAGCAGAGGGGACAGTGTTCACAGTTACTAGCCAGTGACCAGCGTGGCACCAGGTGGGTACCAGGCGATGTCGGGTGCAAACAGGAAGAAAGGTGTAGCTTGTCTCTGCAGCCACGTGGTCCCTGAAGGTCGACGATGTCCAGGAGTCGGTTCACGAGCTGTCCCACGCAGGCTCTCGCTGTCGGCGGTGTCGGCGACTTGATCGAAGCAAACAAGCCTTGGCAAAAGCAATTGTTGTGGAAAACGAAATAAGCTGATGGTTCTGACCAGCAAGGTCAGAGGGACTGCTCCTTTGGAGGGGAGCCAGGGCCAGTCTGGAGCAACCAGACCAGCGGTGTAGTTCTTGAAGTTCGTCGCCAAGATGGCCACTAGCCAGCGGGCCAGCAACCGGTTAGGCGCGTCGAGTGGCAAAATGCAGAAGGGCCCCACGCAGATCGTGGAGATGCTGGAGGGCTCACCTTTGGTGCAGATGCTGCTCGGGTGTTGGGCTTCTCAGATCCCAAAGCACAACTTGGAGGGAGCCTCGGTTGTTGCACTTGCAGCTTGTCGTGGTCTTTTCAAGATGGCTGGCTCCACGTGTCTCGGTGCCTCCATGGGTTCCTCTTTTTCAGGGACTGTGGATCGGGCGGTGAGAGGTCTGGAGGTCCAGGTCTTGTCAGTCTCTGGGCTCGGGCTCGGGCTCGGGCGGGAGGCAGCGGCAAAGCAGATGTTGATTCGCTGGATGGTGCTTGCGTTAGCAAGGTGGTCACTCCCTGACCACAGGGGAGATTGGCTTCAGTCCTCTGTGCGGCAGAGCGTCGAAGTTCCCGTCTTCTTCTTGTAGTTAAGTTGATTCCAGGATGTCTGAAGTCTTAGGACACAGCTCCTACCTTTAAGCGGATTCTAGGGGCCGGACTACCTGCTAGGTCCCTCCCTAAGGGTGGGACCAGGAAGGGGGGTGGTTACACCCCCAATCCTTTGTCCAGCTCGCCCCAGGTCCAGGGCTGGTGTGCCCCAGGACCGGTTTGAACTGGCATATGCACCGAGGCTCCTTGTGAGCCTCAGGCATGTCTGGTTTCTTTCAAGCCCTACCTGACCAATACACAAAACCCTGTCTGGGGTGGTGCACGCACCTCCCCTGGCAGGAAACCCTTTGTCCACACCTCCCAAGCTGGAAGGACTCCCAGCAGCAGGAGGGCAGACTTGTGTCTGTGGTGGCAGCATCCATTTTGTGGAGCTGAGGCTATGTCTGATTTTACCCGGGTTTCAGGTACTGTACATGTCGTATCCCTCTAGAAGGGAGGAATGCTAACCCTGTCGCCAGAATTGGCGAGGGGTTAGTATTCCAATTCGTATGACACCTTACTCGACATGTTTTGATAAAGCCAAACCAAAGTTAGCATTTAACCGCGAGGTTCATAATGCACTTAAGAGTATATGGTATGACGATATCTGGAAACAGTAGAAGGAAGTTGTTCCGACCACTGCAGATAGGCTCAGCTCATGCCAGAGCACCATCTCACATGGAACCAAGCACTCTGCGTTCAGGATTGTTAAGGCCTGCCATAGGAGTGACTTATAGGTTACCATGTGTCCCATTTAAGGTTAGGTATAGGTATACTACACCTAAGTAAGAGGTGGTTACACCAACTTACCCCAGCTGAGTGATCAGCCAGTTGTGTCAAATTTGTTAGGCCAAGCCTGGGGTGGCATAATACATGCTTCAGCCCCTGGCAGGCCTTAGATACACCAATGCCCTGGGTACCTAGTGTACACTGGTACAGGGGCTCACAGGGTGATCCACTTCCAATTGGTTATGCACCTAGGGTGCATAGTGTAAATTTAGTAGAGAGAACAGCAGGCTGGGGGTCTGATTGTCAGGCCCACAGCCTCAATATCTCAAAAACCAGTGAAGCAAAAAGCAAAAATTTGGGGTGACCGTAGGATAGCAGACCCTACTCTCCTACACTACCCTATCCCTCTAAGGACATTGAGACTCTTTTCTGGATCACTCGATCCCACTGTAAATATTGAATGTGCTACCATTGATAAAGAACCAAGATAAGCAACTGATACGGAGTCCTGTGTGGTGGTGTTACTGGGCCTAGTACGATCACAGGAGAAGGACCTCTCCTAGGAGGCTTCTCAGCGGTGCTCAGCTATAACTTTGCGGTAGGAAGGTGCCCCGGAGCAGTCCCCCCGACTCCCCGGTGGTCCTCCCTCCAACACTTAGTTCCACAGACACAGTGTGCACGTGACCCATGTCTTGCGCATACACGTCCTACTTAAGTCGACATACTAAATTATACAAAAAGTGATTATGGAATGCTTGAATTAATCTCAGCCACTGGTAATTACCATGGCCGCATTCCACTCTATCGTTATTCTGAATACCATGCCACCTCAGTTTTGACCCAGCCATATGCACATCGGTCTTGGCTCTGCTCCAATGGGAACATTCCAGCCATAACTACCAGGCCAGGTCCTCCCTGAAACGGAACACAAGCAACCCATGACCAGTTTTGCCATTGTTATGGACTCATCGGCCTGCCATAGCTAGGTTCCAGTGACACAGTGTGCTTGGGACCCATGTCTGGGTATACCCGTCCTGCTTAGGGTGACATACTAAAGTATACAAACAGCGATAGATGGAATGCTTGAATCAATCTCAGCCACTGGTAATTACTCAGGGTCGCACCCCAGTCCACTATTATTCTGCACACCATGCCACTTCAGTTTGAACCCAGTTATATGCAAATCAGCCTTGACCCTGCTCCAATGGGAACAGTCCAACCTGAACTGCCGAGCCAGGTCTCTCTGGAACAGAACACAAGCAACCCAGGATCCGTTTTGCCCTTGTTATGGGCTCCTCAGTCAGCTAAAGCTTGGTTCCAGTGACACAGTGCGCACAGGACACATAACTGGGCGTACCACTCTCACTTAGTTATACTGTGCTGATAAGCAAATAACAAGGGCAAAACCGGTCCTGGGTTGTAATTGTAAATGTATTTATAAAGCGCTTACTACCACTAACGAGGCGTTGAATTGCATTTCCGCAAGTATCACGCTACTCCGGAACACAATGGATTAGTTGTGGATTTGCATAGGGAAATATAAATTGTCAAGCTGAGCAGTGGACATGTGAGTCTGTTAGTTTGATTGAATAGGATAATGGAGGGACAAAGGAAGAGTCTAGATAGTGTTATTTGGGAGATCATATTAGTTAGAGGAGGTTTGGGATGAGTCAAAGAAGGGATACAAGAGTTTTGGAAGTATCATTTTGGAGATCATAGTAGTAAAATGGGGTTTGAGGTGGGTCAAGGAGGAATAGAGGAGGCAAGTGTCAGGAAAGGGTTAAATGGGAGATCATAGTATAAGAGTGAGGTTGGGGTGAGTCACGAAGGACTAGAGAAGATAAGAGTCAAGAAAGGATATTAGGGTGAGCATAGTAGTTGAATGAGGTGTGGGATGGGTCAGAGAGTGAAGTTAGAGAATATATTGAAGAAGATATAGGATGAGACATAGAGTAGTGCATTAGAGGGAGTTGAAGTTTCATTGTTTTGTTTTTTGCTTGTGTTCAGGTTCAAGGAAGACCTGGCTTGGCAGTTTTGGCTTGGATGTTCCCACTGGAGCAGGGTCAAGACTGATTTGCATATTGCTGGGTCCAAATTGAGGCGGCATGCAAAATAACAATGAACTGGGATGCGGCCCTGAGTAATTAGCAGTGACTGAGACTAATTTAAGCATTTCATCTAATGATTATTGTATACTTTAAAAGAAAATCCATGCACTAAAAGTATATTTGTGGGTGCTTCTCCAAACCTATGGGTACATGCAGAGAGAGAGAAAGAGAGAGGGAGAGAGAGAGAGAAATAGGATGTGTGTGTCTGTGTATTGATGTGCGAATGAGTAAACGCCCATGCTCTTTGAAGCACACAAGCAAGATCCCACCTTTTGACAAGAACCTACATCTGTGATGGTTATGGCCAATGGCAGGTGAGAGGTGGGAACGGTTTAGGATTAGGAAACAGTCTAGAGAGTAATAGTAACAGATTCACCATACTTCATCACACTCCTACATCTGAGATCTCTCCTTTTGTCAAATTGTGACTTCACAGCAAGAGAACAGGAATAGTGAAGAGGGTAAATGAGGCAAGAACCAGGAGAATGACTTAAGCTAACAAATGTTCTCAAGATCTCTTGGAATAGTTTAGCATCACCTTTTGGGACCACTGAGGGTTTAGTGTTGAAGAATGTATGTATCCTGGCTCACTTCGCAGACTTGCCTATTTGTCTGAAAATGACCTGCTTGGAGTAAACCAGACACCATCTTCTCTCAGGTTTAATGTGGATGGACACAGTATGTAAGGGATGTTCCCTCTAAACTAGGGCGATGGTAGCTGCAGAAGGTAATGCATCCTATAGTATTGCTGAAGCAGCTTTTCCTGCATCTAAATCTCTACATATAATGAAAACTGGTTATAAGGTAAAAAGCACCTGGTTCTGTCCAGACAGAAGCATTCAGCGCATCTGTCATTAATATTGTGTAATAGAATCGCAACTAAGAAAAAGTGAAGATGCAGACAGGACTGGTAGATAAATCTAAATTAACTGAGTGCTTAACCTTCAAGCTAAAATAGTACTCAGTTTAGAGGCAACAAAGGTGTGGGGTCACTTATGTACCTTCTAAATAGAATGGCAGCCAAGAACGCTGTTTTCTAATAAAGCAACTTTATGTCGTATATTCAAAGGTGTTCTGAATCACATATCATCGAACAACCTGCTGCAGGCCATTCAGATGACAACTGATGAACCTGCTGCAGGAAGGAAAGGATTCCAATTGCCAGTTTCTGTAGGCACCAAAGGAATATCACCCGCTAACTCCGCCGGGTGTCTAGGAAATGGCATGAAGTCATTCACAATCCAAGTTAGGAGACTACAGTCCTTGGACAGAGCCCCACAGTAACCCCTCAGCCACTGAACTTTGCATAAAGACAAGGTGGTAGCATGTTTAAAACGTCATTAAACAACTACTCTTTGAAAACCCGATCATAAACATTCACCCATCGCCTCTCTTACGCCTACTACACAACACCACACGGAACTATTGAACGTCATCCAGAAATACAATTTTTAACCAAGTCATTACGATGGAAACATTACTGAGTCTTTCATTATAAAGCATCAGAAACTCGTTCCTTCCACATGATTACTCCATCCTGCAATTCAGTCACCACAGCAAACCATAGGTTGAGTTAATACGATACTATAAAACAAAGAAATCACTAACCCAAAATACTTGATGCCACCATGTTTGAAAAAGTAATGATGTAATGAATAGCAAGTAAGTTTGTTTTACTATTTATTTACTTAGGGTATATAGAACATTTACTACACCACCTTCCAATAACTATATCTATGACTATCTATCCTGGCCAACACCGGCTGCATGACACAATTTTATTTTACGTGTGCATTTTGTGCATGTTATGGTTACCTTTCACAATAAGATACATGTTCTGAGTACCATTGCAGGGGTTACTCCCATTGAGGGATTGCTCTTGTAGAAGATGCGCTGTGCAGACGAAATTGGAACAAATAGCAAACAAAAAAAACTAAATTCAATCTTGGAATGTCTAGTAGCAGGGTTTTAAATCACTTACTCAAAGGTTTTTAAAATCAACACTATCACACCTGGCGGATGGACAACCTGTTTGCGGAGCATTGTGCCGACCAAATTACCACTGAACTAATTGAGCCAAATGGCAACATATTTCCAGTAGGGTACACCCTTCCTTGTGGGGACATAACATCTCAGCCATTATCTTCCCTTGCCCACTTCCCAAATGCTAATGAACTGTACTGAATATAAACACAGCTAGCAAAACACCAGATCTCACTGGAGCTAAGAACTACAGGCCACTGATTTCAGATGCTAGCCTGGGTCGATTCTCTTTCACTTACAAAACACCCAGAACAACCCAAGTCACCAGACTATGTAGACACAAGTCGAAATATTAACATAGGCACATTTGACAACTTAGTACAAGCAAGCCTAGCAATTCCCAAGATCCAGATGTACACATTAACAAGAAAACTGAATATACTGTTTTTTTTCTTTAGGAGGGAACCAACTTCCATATGTTACCAAGTCTGCCACAAGACTGTACAGGGAAAAAAATCTTCCGCCAAAAGCAAACTAAGCACCCTAAGGCCTATGATGAAACAGTCTAAAAATAACATGATCCAGTCAGGAACAGCTTACCTAAAATCCCAATGAAACAAAGCCAGCAACTGACGGGAAAAAACACTTGTGAAGTGTAAAACACATTACTAATCCCCTCCCCTCAACAAAGGTCTCACACTTCTTACCTAGAATTGGCTGAATCATTAATACCCATATAACAGTAGATATTTTGCAACCCTCTGCAAAAGTATGAGAATGCACGGGGTGCCTCTTTAAAAGCATTAAGGACTTCTTTTTTTTTGTTAAATGTCCAGCGGACGGCATGCCATCAAAGAAGCATGTAGTGGTACCATGGACCACTGTCTGCTCCCTCGAGGCCGCCCGCCAGCATTTAGGGGACAGTTTCCACTTGGGTGTTGGTAACTTTTCAAAAATGTACCACCTCAGTTGAGGTTACAAACCACTGATACATAGCATTGTGACTCACAATTTAGAGGTGAATGCCCCTTTCACACACCCTCCTATTTGAGAGTAGGAATGGGTCATAAAAAGCCATTTTGAAAGTTTGAAAGATGCTTTCAAATCACTTACAGGCACATGCATCATAAGAAGAACCGGTCGCAAACGGGCAGATTCTCAGAATCTGCCCCTTTGCGACAGGTATTTTTGCATTTGGGATGCATCATCCCAAATGCAAAAATCGCAATTTAAGTAATCTCTAAATTGTGATTACTTAAATTGCGATTGCATTTAAGGAATCGTAAATTGAGATTCCTTAAATGCAGTTCATTAAAGTAATAAAATTAGTGATTTCGCTAATAGGGGGCGCAAATTACCATGAAGTTGAACTTCATGGTAATTTGCAAAACCTTTGAAAAATGCACTTTTGTGCATTTTTCAAAGTTTCATGTTGCGCGCACACTTGCGCAACATATGTGCACAGGTCAATTTCAGGGGTGCAACAGGGTGTCCTTTTGACACCCTTGCACCCTGAAATTGCATGCGCAATTTGCGAGTACCTATTGGTACACGCAAATTGCGCTTGCAATTTCCCATTCATTGGTCCATAGGAATGAATGGGAAGCTATTCCTTATTTGCGACTTGGAATTTGCTATGATTATAGCGATCAGCAGCGGTCCGTGGAGGGAGTTCCTTGGGGCGGAAAGGTGGGGCAGGGGAGGGGCAGGGTGGGGGGTACTAAACACTTAAAATAATTGGAGGTAAGTAAACAATTAAATAAATAAAACGAAATTCGTAGCGCGCCCTGCATCACAAAATGCGGTGCAGCGTGCGCTACAAAATTGGTTTTATTTATTTAATTGTTTACTTACCTCCAATTATCCATATTCCGTTGTTTAGTATCCCCCACCCTGCCCCTCCCCCTCCCCACCTTTCCGCCCCACGGAACTCTCTCCACGGACCGCTGCTGATAGCGATTCCTACATGCATAGGATTTTGAGAGCCCTTAATTGCGAATCCTTAATAGTCGCAATTAAGGACTCGCAAAATCCTAGCTTGATGCATGTGCCAGTAAATGTTTTTTGTACATTTTAACCACTGATTATAGCATGTGCATTGCCTGTGATTTTGTGAATCACGTAAAATCACTTAGTACATCCGACTCTAAGTCACCACCTTTATGAAAGAAGCTCCTTACATACCTGTATGGATCAACCTTTTCTCAGCTGTGCACCTCGACCTATAAAGACTGTCACACTGATGAGGCCAGCCAGATATTTTTCTTACTCTACATACAGGCTACCCTTTTCAAACCTACCTTTTCGCCATTGGCACACACAGACACAACAAACAAATGTCCTACCACAATGAAGACTGCCTATTAACCTCAGAAAATCCTCCTTCGACCCATCCTACAAAGGGGACCACCACCGTATCACAACTCTCCACTTCCTAGAAAACAAAAATAAAGACCTATGTCTCCTCATCCATCTCCGAAAACAAATTCCTTGACAAATACGAATTGGCGCCTGATTCACATTATTACTCAAAAGGTTACACTGATGGGAATGCTAATGGTGCACTCTGTAAAAAAGATAATAGTGAACCTCTCACAACCCCATTCCGTCGGCATTCCCCACAACTGACCATGAAGTCCCGTTAAACATCTTGAAGACCCTCTTGAGAACTGTAGAGTCTTCGATCTGTACTGGTCATTGCTGCAACATACCTCAACTTGTTAAAATCAAACACTTCAAACCATTTCAACCTGAGGATTTAAATAAACAAATTGCTCCCTGGTAACTCAACTCACGGTAGCCAGCGATATCTGCCATTCAGGAGAAATTTTTTGGGCTTGTTCAAAGGTGGGTGGTAATGGAACATCTGCCAACAAGAAATGGATGTCTCAGCCATTTGCCTCTGCCTTCCCCAACTTATTTAGGTCATTTTTTCAAAGCAGTGCTATTAATGGTAGAGCTGCTGCAGGCTCTAATGTTGGGAGTATCTCTCTACAGACCCGGCACGGAAATGGTGCCCTTTCTGAACGGGATGCCATGTACCCCTTGAAATGTTCCGCTCACACTTGGAGACAACTCCCAGCTCCTGGGCGATATAAGATAAATAATACACCCACTTTGAAATGTCTATCATAAGGAAGAACAAAAGTAGCAGATCACTTTTCTCGCAACAGGTCTCTCACCATGTACACAGGAGACATTTCCAGGGAGAGGAGGGTGGTGGAGTGTAATGTTCATAACCACGGCAGACACGTTTAGATTAGGTACCCAAGCTGTGGCTGATGCGGCAGGGACACAGACTCAGCTGCATTGGTGGTCTGGAGACCAGGTCACTTACTTTTGAATGAGGCGCTGTGCCTGGAAACTCTGACCATTAGGTAAATGTCTATCAGTTATGTATACCTCCAAATGTAGCGCATCCCCAAAGGCATTCAGGCACATCCATATAAATGTGATTCAAAATGAGAACATCAATATCATATGTAATATATCCACTGAATTATTATTTTTTTTTTAAAGGTTAAGAGTACAAACAGTGCTAATTAACATTTTTAAAGAGTAGAGGCTGTACGCCTGGGAAATTCGAGAGCTAAAATTACAATGCATTCCTAATTTAGTTCCATGCATTTTTAAACTGGTTTGACTAATCCAATTATAAACGCAACAAGTAAATTTCGCCTTCTGTTGGTTCACCACAGAAATATTTAACATTATTTATTCCTAAAGGGTTAAAGTATCACCTTAATAAAATCACTGCTGTTTAAATGTATAGTTACACTAACAATGCCTCACATCCTTAACTGAAATACACATGTTAATTTACATTTACACGTGGAAACCCATGCCACGTTTTTAATTGACACCATGTCGAAAGCAATTCTCAACGCAATCTGAGCTACGCTACAGAGTACCTACTCATCCTCTCAGTGCCTACTAACACCAAAAGATATCACACCCTTAACCAGCCATAGGGAAAAAAGCAAACATTCGCTGTGGACTTTCTTGACTACATGGTAGTTCAACTTCTCTCCTGACAATATAGTTTTGGTAGATTTTAACCAGAAATGAAGAGCCAAAAACCACCCAGCCATGTCAAACCTCTTATCGAACACCCCAACATCTCCACTCACAAAAAAAGATGGCATCCTAGAGCTCATTATATCTAAACATGATTGCACCACTGAAATAGGGGCTACTCTTCTAATAGATTGGCCACACCAGGCCTTGATTCCATTCATCTTATCTGCCCTAATTCCTCCTCCCAGGATCCCGAACGCAAGGGTGGTGACCCGATTAAGTGCACTGCAGAACACTGAGATACCAACTCTTGAAAATCTTGTGAGCAATCCGGTATATATAGAAGATAGGAGGCCACTGAAGATGTTTCAAAATTGTATAGGCCTACGCTGAAAACAACCAAAGTTACAGACCTTTGCAGCAAAATGTTGACAAACATCCTGAAAATAGTCACCTCAAAGAAAACAAAGCAAACATGCTAGGAGAACTAAAAATAAGTTATCTTCTGATACAGCCAAAGAATAGAAGCATATCCATGCATTCAAATTCTGGAATTCCCCATGGGTTCATCCCGGTACCCCTGCAACTCAATGTCTACACTGAACCCCGATGTGAGCTCATATAAGAATTAGACTTCAACTCCGTACAGTACACAGACAACTAACCCATTGATATGACCCATCCACCCCCCAAATCTTGACATTCTGTTTCATCACAATGCAAAATTGGATAAAGACCAAAAAATGCCAAGACAGACTTCCTCTTTCACTTCCACAGTAAAGAAACTATAATCATTGACAAGTGGCTTACTGCCCTAAAAGAATGCATTATCAACAATTAAGTAGTTGTGTTGGTCAGATCCCTAGGCTTCATACCTTACAAAAACATTAAATTTGAATAACAAAGATCTTTCCAAAATTGCAAAAGAGGACTTCAAAAGTGCAATTCAATACCTAGAATGAACGTGTACAAACTACTGGCATTGACACTTCAGGGGCTTTGCCAAAAAAGTGACACCACCACCCTTGAAACTAGTGTTACATGCAGCTGCACATCTCACCACCAACAAGAACATATGTGACCACACTGTTCCTCTGCTATCCTGTCTGAGATGTCTCTCCTAAGATGTTGTCTTCTTCTTCTTCTAAAGGAAATCTGAGGTCTTCTGCTTCTTTTAATAAGCAGAAGACAACATCTGCGAAACACGAGTTGGCTTACACATCTCTTTTTCATTAGGCGCTCATTCTCTAAATAATTTTTTTTTTAAATGTATGATTGTATCTAAACTTTTTGATGTACAAGAAAAATGTCACACTGTAACAGTAATCACCGGGGAACAACCTTTACAACGCAACTGTTACAACGCACTACACTTACAACGCATTTTTTACAACGCATAATCCATTACAACGCACTACACTTACAACGCATGACACTACAACGCATTTTTAAAAACTACCTTTACAACGCATTCCATTACAACGCCTACCATTACAACGCATAATATTACACTACACTATCCAACACTTACCCTACTGTTGCACCCCCTGGAGTTAGAATAGCAATTTTTACCCCTATACTATCCAACACTTACCCTACTGTTGCACCCCCTGGAGTTAGAATAGTAATTTTTACCCCTATACTATCCAACACTTACCCTACTGTTGCACCCCCTGGAGTTAGAATAGCAATTTTTACCCCTATACTATCCAACACTTACCCTACTGTTGCACCCCCTGGAGTTAGAATAGCAATTTTTACCCCTATACTATCCAACACTTACCCTACTGTTGCACCCCCTGGAGTTAGAATAGTAATTTTTACCCCTATACTATCCAACACTTACCCTACTGTTGCACCCCCTGGAGTTAGAATAGCAATTTTTACCCCTATACTATCCAACACTTACCCTACTGTTGCACCCCCTGGAGTTAGAATAGTAATTTTTACCCCTATACTATCCAACACTTACCCTGCTGTTGCACCCCCTGGAGTTAGAATAGTAATTTTTACCCCTATACTATCCAACACTTACCCTACTGTTGCACCCCCTGGAGTTAGAATAGTAATTTTTACCCCTATACTATCCAACACTTACCCTACTGTTGCACCCCCTGGAGTTAGATTAGTAATTTTTACCCCTATACTATCCAACACTTACCCTACTATTGCACCCCCTGGAGTTAGAATAGTAACTTTTACCCCTATACTATCCAACATTTACCCTACTGTTGCACCCCCTGGAGTTAGAAAAGTAATTTTTACCCCTATACTATCTAATACTTACCTTAAATGCAATGTAATATTATGCGTTGTAATGGTATGCGTTGTAAAGGTAGTTTTTAAAAATGCGTTGTAGTGTCATGCGTTGTAAGTGTAGTGCGTTGTAATGGATTATGCGTTGTAAAAAATGCGTTGTAAGTGCATGCGTTGTAAAAGTGTGCGTTGTAACGTCATACATCCGTAATCACTGCATTTATTTTGTGATATTCACATTAACATTTAATATCAACATTAGCAATTGACTATTTTATATTTGGCTTTGTGCAATGCACATTTCAAAGTGTTTTTATACAGTGAAAGCCACTTAGGGTCACTGGCTAGGTGGGTTGTAACTGTGCATGGCCATTGGGCATTCTTCCAAGTTCGCCTGCACTTACTTATTTAAGTGAAATGTTAATGCTCAAATAATTTAGTCCCTTAAATTCATCCTTTGACAAGTTTGTCAGGTATTAGCAGTTGTATAACAATTTCAAAGATCAAACTATCCATCATCATTAATAGCTGCTAGCGGTAATTTAAAAGTGGAAAGTATATTGTCAATCATGGGTTCATAGTCCACATTTTTGAAACAGTCATTTTAATGCAATTTTGTGAAACAAATATTATCATCTTTAAATATCTCGAAACAGATCTTTACAAGTAGTTGCAAAATAAATTCCCTCGCTCAAGTCTCACTGTGCAGTCTGGCTCAAACAATGTCTAAATAGATTGGGCGAAATTGTTCTTTTTAGGTTTCAGGTATGTTTTATGTCCTTCTAGCTTCTTTCATGAGCACTATCTATTTAAAATTAAGGTTTATAATCATGTGTGCTGATTTTTCTCGTAAAAAGTATCTTTGTAAATAATGCTATAACTCTTTTCTTGCAATTCGGTGATTTTTAATTCATCGTTTCATGTGTATTCATTTAGATTCGCTTGCTTGGTCCCAAGGAAAGCTACTGTCTGTGCTCTGAGGCAGCAGAAACGGTTGATAACCACCTCTTGACTTGGCAGCCGTAAAATGACAAAATAAATAATTGCTTCTTGGGATATAGACTGAAAATGTAGAGCCCATTTTGTGGATGAATACATTAAATAACTTTTATGTATGTCCTCCCACCTGAACTATCAAAACTGGTCACACTCCACTACAATGGGCTTGTAAAATAAGCACCTTTGGGGACGAGTTTGACTATCCATTAACTAAACATACGCTAAATTATATTATTACAGCAGAGAGCTCGAAGACAAGTAATACTAGAATTCTAGAATTTCTAGGTTTTGATTGTCTCAATGTTTTTAAGGTTTGCTTCTTGGAAGTTACATTGAAAGGATGTATGCATACTGCTACCCTGTAGTCTTCAAAGATATCAGTGGAGCGCTGGTAGTGGAATGATGTTGGACCTTTCTCTGGCGATTCTCACCCGAGTTCAGCAATTCTTCCAAAAATCTGCGGATTTTAGTTTACTGCCCAGCTCAAAATCAAGTCCCTTCACTGTTGATATAGGAAACTGCGTCTCCCTGCACATTTGAGTAATCTGCGCAGCAGCGCAGGCATGACTGCCCCCGAAAATAACCCTGTACTGTTCTCACAGTGCTGATTCCATGTCTATTCATGCCTTCATGCTTAAAATGTAAAACGAAATTGTGCGTTAATAATTTGAGAATGCTCAATTGGACTTCGTTGGTGCACACGCTTCTAATGGTATTTTGTCATCAGGAAAGGTAAAAAAGTGAAACTCTCCGTGGTGTCGAAAAAAAACAATATAAGGGGCGACTGGTAAAATAAATGCGCACACTGGGTGTACTTTTAAAGGAGCTAATATGTGCCTTAGCATTCTCCATTGGGCTCTTAGGTTGAAAAAAACGACAGAAAAATCAGTAGCACACAACCCAAGGCGCTGTGACCTGCTTTCAATATTTGACATGAACGCAACATTAAGTCCTCATTGAGCTGTTTTCATATACTTCAAAGCAGCCGTGATACTAAACGAACTGTATTCAAAAGAAAAAAGTGAGACTAAACAAACGTCATAAAGCATTGCCTTTTGAGAGGTTTGTTCCACATTGTGTGGCGAGTATCTAGCTGACTTGTATTCTGATGAAACGTAGATGACCCTCAAAACCTCAACCTATGTTATGCTGCTGAGTCTTTCTATGTTCCTTTTTTAATAGCTGCACCTACAAAAATAGTTTAAAAAAAGAAAAGGCAGGCTAAATCACCACAAAACTTTCGAATGGATCATAAACTAAGCATTATATATTAAATAGGCAATGTTAAAGTCTTCTCCACACCCGGAGTCCTCTACACCGGTCATTGCACGTTCTATCACACACCTCACAACTGCAAAGGTGGGGAGGTAGGAATTATTCACAATTACCCCTGCTCTGACAATAATTATTCAGTCACCCTCTTTTGAATACTACCCAACCACCATCATCTCTACTATCAAAGCCAACATTTTGACCATTTACTTCCTTTCGGGCGGAGCTGGCCTTTCTTTGGCGAGCTTGATTTTGTTTTTGAATCATTTGTGCCCAACACCCCACTCACCATTTTTGGTGATTTTACCTTGAACCACAGTCATCAAGTAGAGCACGATCTGTTCTCCTCGCTGCTCCCTCTGGACTTTGACTTGATAGAAACACATAGGAGAAAAGCATGTGTCTAGTTGTAATATCCACCACAAATTACCCAACATTATCTGTCATCTGCTCCTCTCCCTCCAAGCATATCAAAGGACAAATTATGGTCAGCATGCCTCCAGCCCTCCATCCTTCCACTAACACTCCTATCTTTACAAGGGAACACTTTCCAGATTTCCTACTAGCATCCTTGAACCAAATCCATCATGACTCCACACTTCTGTAAAAAAAAAACATCTTTTGAACATCTCCTCAATGCCCTGTAACAGGTTTTTGACTTCTCTAATCCTCTTTGAACGTTCACCCCAGCGACCTCCGTTCGAAAGACCCTGATTTCACAAGCCATTCGCACATCGAAACCAAATAAATGAGGACTACTTTACAAAAGGTTCAAGAATTACACTATTGTACATCTTGAAGCTTATACAACGCCATGGCAATTTACCCTTAACCTTAATGTCAAACAAACATCTTCCACCACCTCACTTTTTCCTCACCCAGAACAACTTGCACTCACAATCAACTGCCTACTCATTCAGTCGCATACAGCTGTAACACCACACACAATCAAAGGCCTACTCAACTCACTCAGTCGCATACAGCTGTAACTCCTCACACAATCAACTGCCTACTCACTCAGTCGCATACAGCTGTAACACCACACACAATCAACTGCCTACTCACTCAGTCGCATACAGCTGTAACACCACACACAATCAACTGCCTACTCACTCAGTCACATACAGCTGTAAAACCACACACAATCAACTGCCTACTCACTCAGTCGCATACAGCTGTAACACCACACACAATCAAAGGCCAACTCAACGCACTCAGTCTCATACAGCTGTAACTCCTCACACAATCAACTGCCTACTCACTCAGACGCATACAGCTGTAACATCACACACAATCAACTGCCTACTCACTCAGTCGCATACAGCTGTAAAACCACACACAATCAACTGCCTACTCACTCAGTCACATACAGCTGTAACTCCTCACACAATCAACTGCCTACTCACTCAGTCGCATACAGCTGTAACTCCTCACACAATCAACTGCCTACTCACTCAGTCGCATACAGCTGTAACACCACACACAATCAAAGGCCTACTCAACGCACTCAGTCGCATACAGCTGTAACTCCTCACACAATCAACTGCCTACTCACTCAGACGCATACAGCTGTAACACCACACACAATCAACTGCCTACTCACTCAGTCGCATACAGCTGTAACACCACACACAATCAACTGCCTACTCACTCAGTCGCATACAGCTGTAAAACCACACACAATCAACTGCCTACTCACTCAGTCGCATACAGCTGTAACTCCTCACACAATCAACTGCCTACTCACTCAGTCGCATACAGCTGTAACTCCTCACACAATCAACTGCCTACTCAACGCACTCAGTCGCATACAGCTGTAACTCCTCACACAATCAACTGCCTACTCACTCAGACGCATACAGCTGTAACACCACACACAATCAACTGCCTACTCACTCAGTCGCATACAGCTGTAACACCACACACAATCAACTGCCTACTCACTCAGTCGCATACAGCTGTAAAACCACACACAATCAACTGCCTACTCAGTCGCATACAGCTGTAACTCCTCACACAATCAACTGCCTACTTACTCAGTCGCATACAGCTGTAACTCCTCACACAATCAACTGCCTACTCACTCAGTCGCATACAGCTGTAACTCCTCACACAATCAACTGCCTACTCACTCAGTCGCATACAGCTGTAACTCCTCACACAATCAACTGCCTACTCACTCAGTCGCATACAGCTGTAAAACCACACACAATCAACTGCCTACTCACTCAGTCGCATACAGCTGTAACTCCTCACCCAATCAACTGCCTACTCACTCAGTCACATATAGCTGTAACACCACACACAATCAACTGCCTATTCACTCAGTCGCATATAGCTGTAACACCACTCACAATCAACTGCCTACTCACTCAGTCGCATGCAGCTGTAACACCACACACAATCAATGCCCTACTCACTCAGTCGTATACAGCTGTAACACCACACACAATCAACTGCCTACTCACTCAGTCTCATACAGTTGTAACACATTCTTCACAGTCAGCAAAATATATTCAATCCTATTTCTCTTCAAAATGTATTATTTCTTTTCTGTGCCTCTTAAAGCTTTTCCTCCACCCTCCAACAACACCTAATTGTTCGGTCTTGTTCTGCAATTCTCTAGCAGTTCACATTTCACACACAGCTCATTTCCATAATCAAATCAGCTAATTCATCTCATGAGCCACCTGACCCCTTCAACCTAAACCCCATCAAACCTCTAGCTTTAACCTCTAAGGTTCCTCCCTGCAAATCCTCTTCAAATCTACAGTGGCTGTGCCCTTTCTTTAAAAACCTACAGACTATTCTTCCTCTCCTTCTATTTGCAGCTCACCACAACCTATATATCTCCCTAACAACCGACGTTATCCCTTCCAATCAGATGTTTATATGCTACACTCAAGAGAAACTGCCCATCCACTTAAACACAACTTCTTCAACTCATCATAACGACCTTTCATCGATCCTCATGGTGCTTAATTTATATCTGGTGTTAATTTGATGCAGTTGATCGCTCTATTCAACTACTGATCCTGCAACCATAAGGCATCATTGGTCTAGCACACAAATGGTTCTCCTCCTACTTTCCTGTTTGCTTCTTTTTTCGTTACTTGGGACTCCAAGCTATCTGTACCCACTGAGCGGTGCCACAAGGCTCAGTCCAAAGTTCTCAGCTTTTTTCTCTCTACACTGCCTCCCCTGATAACTTAATTTCCTCGTCTGGATTATTGCCCCATTACTATCAGACAACACACATTTTCTTTTCTTTTCCTACATTCCCACTTCTCCTCTAGTTACGTATATGTAAATGTCTCATTGCTATTTGTGACTAGCTCCTCTAAGCTCCCTTGTGTTGAAGACACCAAAGACAAAGGTCCTGTACTTTACTTTTTCTTTTCTTTGTCTCCATGAGTTTCTCTGATTGAATCCATCTCAAAGTGGAAATACTGTGACATCCTCCTACAGGGCTTTCTCTAATATTCTTTCTCCCAACAGATAAGGTCTTAAAATTTGCCACTCTAAATTTACTCAACCTCCCTAGTCCAGGGGTGTGGAATTACCACTGTTCAACACACAAGATGTATTGTTTGTTGACAAGGACAACAAGTTTTACCATTACTGTTGCCTGCACGATAAGTAGGCAGAACCTGCAGCATATGCCCTTTGACTGCCAGCTTAGGGTCCCATTGTATGAATCTGTAAAATAAGATTATCTTCCCCGAAGGCAAGATTTGTATCCATTTCCAGTAGTTAGAAAAACTTGTATATAAGACCCATTAACGGAAAGTCTTTAACATTAGGATGTGTGCTCGAAGGAAAATCAGTAATCTGTGAGTTCAGAATGCATTACTTAACGTGGTTTGCAGTGCGGAAATGTGTACAAATAGTAACAAAATTTACCAACATTCAGACTTATTGTCATGCTCCCAAAATGCCTTGTGATTAAACACACATACACACAGAATCTTGAAAGTAAGATTGGGAATTGTGTGCTTTCAAAATATAACGCACACAAAAATGCAATTTGAAATTGAATTATTGTGTAAAAATGTCCAAGAGGCACCATTTTGTAAAACATGTTAAACACGAATTGGCAAAGCCAATATATCAGGCCTTGGCAGCTGAATTGTGGTTATTTTAACATTTTTTTATTGTGTATTGCAGTATATGACAAAAACATAAAAACAACAAAAAAAACATACAGGACGATTCCTAAACATGACGGCCTAAAAAAAACCATACAGGACGATTCCTAAACATGATGGCCACAAAAAGAAAAAATAACGTATACGGTTTGAATATAATTTTAATAAAACGGTGCCGGGTGATTCCTAGCAGCAAGGTACACCAACAACAGTTATAAGAACTCTTTTTTAGCTCTAATGTAGATCATAGAAATTAGGATTAACATTGGAGCAAAAATATATACTATTGTTTTTAAATTACTATAACAAGAAGCTATAGTTTAAAAACTCAATGATAGCTTTGTCCAGACCCAAGGGAGCACCCAGTATAAGTTAAAGCAATACCCTTTCAGGCTTACAGCGCCTAACATATATTATGCAAAAAAAAGGAATTAAGGAACTCTGGGTAGTTCTCAAGTTTTAGGAGGAGAGCAGTTCCTTTGTTTGGCGCACGGTACAACACCACCAACACACCAAACCTCCAAAACTACTCAAAACACAAATGTAAGGCATTTGAGGTGAGTACTTTCAGTGAGGCAAGTGTCTGGGGGCTGTGGATTGATTCATTTAAGGAGCAGCTCTACAACTTAAACTTGGGAACTACCCGGAATACCCTGCTTCCTATATTGTGCATAACATTCAAGGGTCATTCCTATCCTGGACCTCCTGTTTCCCCCCTACTTCCAACCCTCTGTGTAAATTTAAGGAAAGGGGGCAAAACCAGAGTCTTGTTATAGACCAAACCGTGGTATAATCAGAACCCTGGCATTCAAGGAGACAAGTGGGTTTCTTTGCAGAACAAGACGATTTCTGAAGCATCATATGAAGTGGGCAAGCAGGTATTTCATAAAATGCCTCAATCCTGCTGAGGCAAAGTCCTACCTCCATCAATGTCGCCATGGTGACTTCCTGTCAATGACAAGGTCCCATGTAAGCTATTGACGTTGGTTTAAAAGGCTGTCCATGTTACTTCCCCAATGTCTCTTATTTCTTTTCCCACAAAGCTCCTCTCGGAGCCTAGGATTGGCTAGCCATAACCTACTATTCCCACTGAAACAACTGTTTGCTGCTTCCAGAATCCGTACCCTCATCCTCTTAGGTCTTCTACAGTGGACCTCATTACCATCAGTTATTCACTTGCGCCTTTCACTCCAAGAGTTTGAAAAGCCTTAGAATGTCATCGCCTGCAACTAGAAGGCCAAGAGTGACTATTACTCCACTGAACCCTTTAAGCGCGAACGTACTGCCTTGTTTTAGTTATCGATGATAATGCTTGTCCATCTCTGCTGTCAACGGACACTCAATGGCACCAACTGCCCACAACAAAATTCTTGCCTTTGATGGATGTAAACCCCATTCCTTCATGTACTATTCACTGTTCAAGTTTATTTTGTACAACATTTATTTTTAGATGTTACTGCTGTGTAATAATTGAATAAAAAACTGCAGGTGAGGCCATATGCTGGCAGGAAAGAGTGTCAATGGATTACAAGTATTGGGCAACCTGTTAAATCAACTAACGATACCCTTTTCTCTTCACTTCCTTGGCTTTCGGGTACTTCTTTTTCTAAACCTATTTTTAATAAGCAGTGTAGAAAAGAGTAAGTCATGAAGAACAAACAAATCTTGAGAGAATAAACAAGCGAGGGCAACAGTGAGAGTTTTTATGAAAAAGTATGTGTAGGAGAAAACAAAATATTCTATGAATACTGATGCTGTGACTTGTCATGGTCATACCAAAATACCTCTTATAGCTGGTAAAACTTGAATTGAATAGGGACCATATCCCCCACCCTGTTCGGTTCTATTTTTCCAAAAGCTGCATTGATCTTCTTCATATCCCTTTGATAATCACTCTTTGCCTTAATTACACTTTGCTTATGACATACATCTCCATATCCTCTACTCACTCCACTTACATATAGGGCGTCAACGTACTTGTCATTCTGCCCTGCAACAATTTACATGGCACTATGCTGGAAACTACAATGAGTGTGGTGCAACACACCCACAGCATACTCAATACTGCATTCCAAACATCCCCCCAAAAAATACTGTGCATCCATTGAACACAATTTAACATCTCTTTGTTTACCCATTCTATCAGGCCATTGACGTTTGTACACTACCATGCAATCTTGTGATTACACATTTCACTTTATTAAAAAAAACTGGGGTATCAAAAATATAAACAGCTGAGCACTGTCGAGCACAAGCTCCTATGGAAACCCCACGCTAGAGAAAACACTTGAAAATAACTGAATGGTCAACTCCACATAGGGATTGCCTACAATTCTCACGTCGGCCGAACTTGAAAAATAATCAGTCATACATATGTGCATTTATATGCCACTTCAGAACTTGACAATGGCCTAAAAAGGCACAGCTTTCTTCCTCTGGGGAGCACTGCTCTGGAAATAAGAAGTTTCTCTCTCTCACACTGTACTGTGCATGATAGTACCGCGCTCCCCAAATCTCCATTCGTTGCCCATCTTTGTCGAGTGATTAAGGTTACCTAATTGTATATCGTGAACCACCACTGCAATTCTCCTCCATAAAGAAGTCAGATGACAGAATACATTTTATCACACGAGGACACCATTTTCTCCCAACAACTCATCTTCAAGGTTCCCTTAAGCTTGCAATAAGTACAACTGTTCTTGAATCAGCTGCCAGTCCATGACCTTTTTGATTATGCTTGAAACCTTGTGATAACTTCCATAGCCTCAACCCAGTCCTTAACTGCACATTCCTCCATCAGTGATATCGGACTCCACAATTTAACTCACAACTTCCCTCATCCTCAATAAGCAAGCCAGTCTTATATAAGCCCTTCCATTTCTCTCTCCAGAAAATATTCAACCCTAAAGTCAAACTGCATCAAGTTTGTTGACAACAAGGCCAACCATCTTTTCCCCACTAAGCCTAAACCTTAAAAGGAGCCATCAGCGATCCACACGAAGCATACATGGCTTACCCCACAGACACTCTTGTATTTCTCCACTCCCCAAATAATTAGGAACATCTATTTCTTAATAAATAAACACTTCTGTTTAACTGATCACAACATGTATTACATGAAGGGGTGAGCTCCACCACCTGCAGTAGGTGGGCCTATGACCGGGCAATATAGCCTGCCCAAAAATGAAATGTGAGTCTTAAGCTTTCTAAGTCGGTTTTTGAGGAGTTTTCCTCTTTTTCTCTCTTTAGAATCTGCTGAACACTTCTTTCCAAATTTAATTTTAATACTTTTTGGTATTGTTTGATTCTGATTAAACAAAGGTTGATTTTTATCACGACTGAACCAATCCAGGGTGTAGGATGGTTATCTCTTAACTGTTTAAAGATGTCTTCACAATTATTTTTAGAAAAAGTTAAGGGTTACGATGTGAAGCATCTAAATATGGGACGAGGCAAATTCACTCTTTCTAATCCTACAGCCAATGAACAACTGACAAGACAAGAGATTCCGATCCAATCTTTCCAGTCCCATTATAGGGGTTAAATTGTTCCTCCTGATTTGGACAACTCGTTTTCTTAAAGTGGTCAAGAGTCACTAGATGTGAGAAGACAATTTTGCAAGAGAAGGACATGTTTTGCAAAAGGTCACAATCCCAGGGAGGAGTGCTGTGACTTACTTCAGTGATGATGGGGCGACTTCATTGCAAAATAATGCACCATCAAATGACTGCTTCACTTGATGTCAGAGGGTAACTAGCGGATTCCAAAAATACAGTCTTTCCGAATGATTTAAGGAAAAAGCAAACAAGTGGATTCAAAAGTTACAGACTGTCTGAATGATTTAAATACAAAGCCATCAGACAAATGGAAGGATAAGCCACAGGAAAGTGTAGCCAACTGGCACAGGGGAGGAAGATAGCATGATGTCAAATGTATTGGTCTTCTGGAAAGGCTGGTGGCTGGCAAAAAACAAGTATGGTGTTGAGGAAGGAGGTGTGTCAGCATTTCGGGTTGGGCACATTGGGATGGGGAGAAAGGGTATCTGTATTTTGAGAGTGAAGAAAGGGCAAAGCACCAGGTCTGTCACCATCTTCTGAAAAGAAAGATGAGCAGTACACCAGTTATATGTGGCTTTAGAAGAAGCAGGTCAGGGTGTCTGGTATTCGCATTTGAGGAGATAAAAGGGATATAGGAGGGAGCAGAAAACTAGAGGATTATATATAGGGGTCAATTTCAGTTCAGAAGGTCCTCAGAATTTAAAGTTGTCTGCCCAACTGGGAAAAATGTTTTTACCAGAACTGGCTCTTACCTCTATGGAGAGACCCACTTCAGGGTCAAGGGAAATAGAGGCAGCAATTCCAGCATGCCATGGAGGACTGGAGTGATTGTCACACGTGTTGTTTTCAAAGACAGATTCTCAAACCAAGAATATTTATTCTGAAATAGCATAATTATTATCCCCCATACACAGGAACTTTTTTCCGAGTGCATGGAAGAATTTCTGGACTTTTTGTGCCCAGGATCACAGAGAGGATCAAGGACCCCGCTGGGCCGGCAGTCTTCAACCCAGCAGGAATATACTGGTGGTGCCGCAGCCGGCAATGCTGAACATATTCCGACTTGCCAGTTCGCTGCCCTTTTCTCGGTAGAGAGCCCTCCATTAAAAGGGTAGCAGAATGGCAAGAAAGGGGGCCATAACAGGGGCCATTACTAGATTTGGGCCTGGAGGTGCATGTGCGGGGTGGCACATCTAGTGCCCCCCTCAATTTGCATCCCCAGTTCCTGCGCGGTGTGTTACGTGTGCCACACTGTGCAGGAAGGTGAAGTCGGCACTCTGAGAGAAGCGGCCTGCTCTTTTATGAGCCTGACAGACCGCCGCTCTCAGACCGTCGCAGGACTGCCCGCCAGACCAGGAAAATTTCCTGATCTGGTCGGGAAGTCTTACTGCGGGTTTGGTAGTCCCACACCAGACAGTGAGTTGCACCGTCCTCTGTGGGGCGGCCAAACTCGTAATCAGGCCTTTAGTCTTTTGAAATCGCAGCATACAGGACAGCTGTTATCTGACATCTAGGAGTGGATGGGAAGCTAGAGGGTCTAAGGCATGAGGATACAGGGAAAGAGAGGGAACATTACCCTACAGTACCATGGTGCATAAAAGGTGGGGTAAATGTTTTGGAATTCAAAGCTGAGAATGTGTATTGGCTATGGGCATCTGCAAGGGGTGCTTAAGCGAATAAGCCATCTCAAAAAAATCCAACACAATTATATGCATTTCAATTATTAGACTTGCAATATTAAAGTACAAATAAAATACAATACTTCTCCATCTGGTCATTTTACCACCATGGCAAAATAGTCACACTCCGCAGTGCCGCTGATTGTTTTCTTGCACCGTGGGGAAAGGTGAAACAAGCATAACATTTCTACGAGTACACCCCACTATGAAAGTAGTCAGCCACCTTACACTCCCCTCCCGACACACCTGAAATATCTGTCATACTGCCATTTCATGGGATCACAAAAGAGAAAAATGTTTCACAGGCTTAGTGGGCTAAAAATATTTATTTGCTTTTGCTTTTTTCATTAACAGTTAGACTCAAATGTAAAACAACAAAGGGCATAGAACTAGGTATGGGAAATAATTTGCCCCAATACATAGCTCCTATACATTTTCTCAAAAGACATACATTTTTAGAAACAGGTCCTCATGAAAAAATAAATAATGTAATTGAGACTGTTATCAGGTAAATGTATACCACCCAAAATATGTCAGTGTGGTCCTAAATTGACATCCAGTAAACCATAATAAGCTTTTCCAAATAGGCCTTCAAAATGGCTACTGGTTGTTAGGTTCATATAGTAGAGATAATTTTCAGTTTTCAGTGCTGCATGGAGAACGTTATGTGTACAAATCTTAGTAAAACCATAACTCTGAGAATCCATGTACTTTTTACACTTAAACCCTCCGTTTTATTGGGCTGTGCCACAGCTTAGAACATTTCCTACCAGCCTGCAAAACATACAGAATCCCAAACCAAGTAAACTTATATCCACTTAAACACACTGTTGGTCCAGAACACTCATCTCTTACCCTAAAGGATTGTGGAATTAATGTTGGATTAGGCAATAATTTATAAGAATTCCTTCAAGAAATACCTTATTTTAACTTAGATATAAATGGACCATCTGCAAAGCTCTAAATAGGGGGCTTTGAAGAACTCATGTTGGGTGAAAATATTGATGACTTCCTATGAACTGCCCTCATGTATCTCTGGCTAACTCATTTTCTCCCATTCCTTTGTCTGGGAGTAAGAGTGGACTGCCAGCGTTCTCTAGACTTGTAAGCACTCGGCATTATCAGTAGTGCTGAGATGTCTGCTAAAACTGACAACTACAGTCATCCCAATACTCATCAATTATCACAGGACTTTCTCTTGAAGACAGATCTACCACCTTTTAAACTGTCTGCATTCTTTGCAAAGTTGTATTAAAAAGCATTTGAGACAATATTTAGAAATGTTAAAGCTGATGTCTAATTGGTAGTATGTTCAGTTGTCATTAGTCTAGTTTTAAGCAGAACAGTTAAAGTTTGGTCCCATCTGTTTAATTCAGACGCAAATATTGAACTGGAACCCCGCAGTAGCATTCTATTCTAGATAACTCATGGAGGGAGTCATATGAAATACCGATCTTGTTGGGGCATATATTGGGTATAATTCTAGAAAAAACTCACAATAACATCATTTTGATTCTGTCTTAAATGTACCGGTCCAAAATGTCTGTGGAATTATCATCAGGTGTTGCATAAAATTACTATCATCAAGGCAGAATATGTATTAACATGTTACCAAAAAAATATGAATGTCTTTTAAAACTAGGGCCTGCAATGAGACACCACACCTGTTCAATAGACAAACTTATCCCAAACTGCTGAACAAGACGGTCACATGTTGGTTTACATTATTCGTGTTTTAAATTATTTTTCTGTGAGGAATGCTTATGGTTTATGATGTTTGCTACCTGTCAGCAGTCTCTACTGCATCTTCAGTCTCTGCTAGAAGTGATGGATATAATAGATGGCTGTTAGAAGTGATGGATAGAATAGAGGGCTGTTAGAAGTGATGGATATAATAGATGGCTGTTAGAAGTGATGGATATAATAGATGGCTGCTAGAACTGAGAGAATAATAGATGGCTGCTGAAATTGATGGGTATAAGGAGTGGTGGACAGAGGAGCATACTCACCACGCACTGCATCAGGAGGTGGCTGTAAATAATCCCATCAGATCTCAGTATAAAAGAGGTGATCCTCCCCTCTTCTCCCAGACTACCCAAGTCTCATGGTGGAGTCTCTTCACTCTGGAGCCCACATTCTGCTGTGTATTCTTCACCAGTGTCTTCAGTCAGTCTGTCAGAGGGGACTGCTTTCCAGGATTTACAGATCCGGAGAAGGGTTGTGAAAGACGATGCAGTAAACGTCAGAAGTGACACAGAGTTGAAGTTTAGGGATCATACTCCACAATGTGCCTCATGAAGAGAGCCACTCTGTTCAGGACACCAGACTCACCTTGTGGGTGTTCAACACCAAGGCCCTTTTCAGGTGTCTCTCTCCACCACCCTTAGGTCCCTAGCTTGGCATACGCTGTCGATGTGGGGTGTCCGAGGTCTTCTCCGCCTCATCCCGATAATGTCACAGCAGCTGGGGCTTCTCCCTCACCACATTGCACGCTCAAAGCCCTCATGCATGTGACCTCATGAAAGTGGCCACTGCCCCTTATGAAGCATGAAAGTCCCAAATTCAGCTTACAACACCTACGTGTATTCCGTGAGAATTACCTGATTGGCTTTCCTAGGATGTCTGACACTTCTCTGCCTCCCTATACCTGAAACATCCCGTTTTCCTGCATAGTTGTCATGCTGAGCCCCATGATTGCTGTTTCTTTCCCCATGATTCACTCATTGTAAGTTAAAGGCATCATTTCCCCGCTTCTTTGCCACTGCTTCGTCCCATCGGAACCAGAGTCTCCCTCTCTTCTTTTCTCCTGCTTGAGCCAATCAGCGCACGTGAGACCCAGATCCCAAATTTCCCATCTTTGCACGCCCCCTTCGGTGGCCTTTCTCCAGAGCTTCCCTGCTGCGCTCTCTCTTTGGAACCAGGGGATCCGTTCCTCTGCTCGGTCCCTCCAGATCCTAGAAGACACCTGCTGGACCCCTCAGGTCTGAAAGTCACCGTTTCAGTCTCCAAGCCCCGCTCTTTATAAACGCTTGATCCCACGAGAGCAACGTGCCCGTTTCCCGCGCTTCATTCGGGCGGGCTGGGTGGTCTCCCAGGGAAGTGTCTCGTGCGCCCCGCCTCACGCACGGGCTCCGCTGCAGGCTTGGTGCGCGCGCTGGCCTCTCAGGTAGCTCACCTACTCCTCCCTCCGCGTCTGCGATACCGCGCTGTGTGAGCCTCAGAGGCGGAGGAGGGAAGCGGATCGAGCCCCTTCCTCTCTTGCCGTGCGTGCGTCAGAGGTCCCAGAGGGCGGTGGCCCTCCCCGGTGCCCGCGGGCGAGGTGGTGGCGGCTGCGCAGCCCCGGGCGCCTCAGGCTCGCTTCATTCGTGCGTCCGGCAGATTTATCTCCTCGTCGAGGCCAGGCGTGCGTCGTAGCTGCTACTCTCCTTTACTACCTCCCCCTTTCATACTCACATCTTCTCGCCCTCCCACTCCTCTCCCTCCCTCTCTCCCTTTATTTCCCATATAGCTCAGTCTTCTGCCCCGTTGTCTCCCGCTGGTAGGCGGAAAGGGGGAAAGTGGCTCTTGGCCGCACTATTTGTTGATTCGGCCACCTGTGTGCCCACCTCCTTCGTGCATCTCCTAGCTGTATTTTAAACACATTTCCTGGCGCTCGGGGCTTGCTCAGGTAGGAACGACGAGGATCCGCTAGAAGCGGGTTTTGAATGAGGAAAGGTCAACCACCCGGGAGCCCATTGTGCATCATGGGAAGGGGTATTAGAAGGGAGACGGGTAATGGACAGAAAGAGCCCAGAAGAAAGACAAAGTGATATAGAGAAAGGTAAGCCGAAAGGTTAGAATAAGGGAAGGAGAAATTGAGACAAGGAGACATAAGAAGGTAGAAAGCAACAGCGAGACCATCCCGAAAAGCGAGATGGAAGGAAGAGAAGATATAGTGAGAAGGAGAGAAAGACGGGTGGGTGACAAAGTTAGGGAATAAGGGGAATGTAAGAAACGCAATTTCACGGGGGAGGAAAAGGCAGAAAAGGAAACAGGATCTACTACCATATAAAGAGAAGAAGCCGGGATCAAAATGTGATGAAGAGAAAGAGGAGGGCCTTTGGGAAGCTGTGGAAGAGTTAGCGAGGGTGAAAAACATTAAATATGTAAGACCTGGAAGGCAAACGTAATGAAAAAGCAAGTGTAAAACCGGCGACAGGGCAAGTCTTGGAACCAAAGGTAGTCGTGGCGAACATTTTCAAACCAGCCACCTCACTGCCTCCTCTCTCATCTCGCATGTTTTGTCTTTTCTCTCTCTCTTTCCTCGTTTTCCCAAAACACCCAATGTGTGTGCCCCCAATTAACCGTGGGTGGTGGCTAAAAAGCAGCAGAGGAGCCCACACCAACCCCTTGCCTATGTTTGTGTTAAGCGCTATGTAAATACTTTCATGATTATACATATAAAAGCTTAAGATTGTGTAACTGTTTTTTCTTCAGTCCCACATCACTTCGTCGTCGTCAATGTAGTTGGTGCTTCAGCACACAGGATGTGAGAGAGTAACCATTTAGTCTTCCTTCAAAGTAAACAGTAAGAATGAGCAAAGCTAATCCAGCCTTAACAAAGGACCACTATCTGCCAAACTGCCTCACATTCTCCAAGCCACATTCTATCAACATTTCAGATTCCTACTACACTCTCACACCACGAGAGGGATTTGCCCAAGAATCTACAAATCCCTCCCCAAGCATTTTAAAACGAAGTCAAAGTGCTTCTAATGAACACAGTTTTACTCTAGGCTCATGTACTCTACTAGCTGGCCACATTAGGTCACATCTGTTATAACCATGTAAATTATTGGACTTATATGAATGTAAATGTAGCAGGTGGCAAGGGCTCTGTGATGGCCTCCAGCCTCATTTTGGGTCACTTCCATCCTGTTTCTCTCTAGATTTTGGTATCTATTTTACAGTTTTTTTTCTTGGCCTCTTATAAAGTGCTTTGATACCCTCTTAGGGTTATGTTCACGCTATGTAAAACTTTATAACTAAACATCAATAAAAAATGAGAAACATTTTCACTACACCTGTTGTCTTTGTAAGCTGCTAAAAATGGAAGAACAGTACTTGTGAAAAAGATGAAGTATGCATGACTAGACATCTGGGACCACTGATGGCTTGAAATTAAGTTTTAACTACCTGATGAAAGACTTACTCCGCTTTCCACTATTACATTTAGTACGCTTCGCCGTCCATATTCTACATCAATTTTTACCCCAGCACACAACATTGGGCAATGGGCCTGCCCACTTCAGCCATTGGCTCTCCTTATTGTAATTGACATCATTTTGCTTACACACAACCGCCCGAAAAGTAGTTCACTTCCATGCCAAAGGCGGTGGCTCAATCTCGTTTTCATTACCGCTTTAATTTCATGTTACTTTTTTGGGCAATGGGTCTTTAACTCTTTATTTTTTCAGACATGTGCATGCCACTTTTAGACTACACCATGTTAACGTATTATTACTTTTAACCCTTTGATGCCTATTGCATATGTTTGCAATATTTTTTTATAAAAAAGCATTGTATGCTTGACAAAGACCTAATCATTTTCCTAATGCTTATTTATGGTTAATTTTCCTCTATAACAACTGCCTGCCTATAATCACAAATTGCTCTGTCTAGCTTCAGTTGTCTCCTGTTGTCCACAGTCTGAAATTGCCCTTTCTTACTACAATGAATTCCTTGTCTGTCATTAGCCCATCCTTCTCAATCTTGTATTTAGATTTTACTCTGTTGTAAGAGATGTGTCACATACATGCACATACCTTACATGTGTGTACACACATATATATTTTCTAAAAAAAAAAACTTTACATCACTGAATGAGGTCTGATTTATTTAAATATCAAACGTAGCAGAAATTACATCATGTGCCGTTTCATCCCCCAGGGCTGACCTCTGTATCACCCATAGCCCCTATAGCTCCCTGTTCGCAGCTGTATAGAAGAGAAGTGAGTGCAATCTACACAAACTAACCTCCTCCATTGGAGTTCCATTTACTTTCTATTCCTGCTTTGGATTTCAGGATTCTTTGGGTGAGAGGTGAGAAGGGGATCTCTGAGGGTAGCAAAGGGCAAGCTAATGGCGCAATTTTCTAACTGACGTACATGCATCAATGGATATTAATCGAGTGGGGTATTATTAATCTTTGAGTGAGCAAGCCTAGATATTAAAAGTGATGCAAGCACGGTAATTGTACCACTCGATTGTGCATTTTCTAGAAATTCCGAGAACACTGCCAGACATTATTAGCGATTCAGTGATCATAAGATGAGGGAAAGAGGTACAACACGCACCGCTGAACATTAGAGGCTAACTTAAATTCACGACATTAAAACAATAATGGGCTTTTATAGCAGTGTATGTGCGTCGCAAACATGTAATTTGTGGGAGGCGGGCTTTGTTGATCAGTGTCCCTTAATCGTAAACTGTCATAGGAATTCCTGACTTATTTCGTGGCTTCTTTCTCTGTTCCTTCAGCATTGAAAGGGTTCGGCTTCAGAATCTAAGTTGACATTCATAATATGTGCTCACAATGTTTATTTAAAAATGGTCTATTTTTGTTCATGCATGTATGTAATGATGCCAGGGATTCCCCCTCCCCTCTTTTCGCTTTTTGCATCAGCCTTTGGCTATCATGAAGCAGCAACTGGTTGCTAGGCAACCACCTCTGGGGAGTCACATCCCGCATTTCAACTAGGTCCATACAAGAACAAGACAAAAACATAGAGCGAAGGAATTTGGAAAACCCTTTTGTTTAGAAAATGCAATTAGTCAGAATACTGCAAAGGAGCATTCAACGGTTCTGTGTTTGGTTATTCGTAGATTTCAACGCTCTTTCCATCTATGCATACAAATTTGGATATTATCAAGAAACGAGATTTTAGGGGGAACATACCATTGCAGAACTGACATGATATCCGAAGTGGTATCTTCTGATAAACAGCTGTTTTGATGACAGTGAATGTATTCATGGATGTCTGTATCATTTTGGTTAATAATAGGTGATCTGCATCGCTGCTCGATTTCGCATGCAAACATTTTACTCCTGCTTAAGCGTGCATCAGATAAAATCATAGATTTTAATATGAGAAGACCTTCATATTTGTAGCAATGGACATCTGACAATTAAACACAGTCACTGTCTAACTATGGCACAGAATACAACAAAAACTCAACAAATTGTCTGTTTATATAACTAGGGAGATTGCGACTAAAGCAAGCATGTTTACTTTTAGCTTGCGACAGGAATAGCCCCCAGATAGTTACACACTGGTAATTTGCTCTCCGGTGGTAGTGCTAGAAAACATTTCTTCTGCAGCCAGTTCTGATCCCTGCCTTTGTTCCCCATAATGATATGCACTTCGGCACCAATCCTGGCATAATTAGCTAACAGTGACTGTAAAAGGTGTGCACAATTCTTATCATTAATACGGTATGTCTTAAATAATAGGTTTTATGTCAGACTATTCGCCACTGAAATGTCATACCACACAAACATCATAGAAAGAATACCAACAACAAGAATATCTTCAATGTAAGTTTCTATAAATAAGCATATATTTCATGTTCTGTATATATTACAGAGTGACGGTAGCTACTATCTAGTTATAGTCAGGATTCCCAGAGATAGGAGTTCCTCGGATTTTTGCTTGCTAATAACTTTGCCGCCAATTGACGAATCTCCACACCCCTATACCAGGCACAGCTTGTAACCTTTCATATTACATCACTTGTACCATGTTAAATCATAGCGTTCTTAGCAACCCTTATGACATCTGAAATGACATTATGTATGAGATACTATGCATGGTAGAGGAGGGAGTTATAGTTAATGTAGTCAGCCTAGCGAGTTCACAACACTGTACGGACATCCTCAAGTTATACTAAGTTTTGTCCAGGGCGCAACTTGTTACTTTAAGTTATAACTATAAAGTTATAACAATTACTTTTGAATTTCTAATGTTTGGGTGGTTTAGTTGGGTTCTGTGTAGAAATCATAAATAAAGTGTTCCTAACAATAACTAAGCTTTAACCTATGGGGATGTCAGTGGTTGTGTGGGAGTGAGTGTATGAGATGTTGAATGGGATGTAAGTGGCCGTGTGAGAGTTTCTGTGGATGATGTAATCAGTGATATAATTTGAGATGTTATCAGTGATGTCATCAGCAATGTCACTGACCATGTCATGAGTGAGGTAATATTTGAGGTCATAAGAAGTGCATTGCGGGGACGTAAATTTAACTGCTGAATTTCTCTTATTTTGTATGAGTGAAATGTGAGCCTAGCTATATTGTCCCTGTAACTTTTGTTTTTTCAGTGGATTTTGTTTAAGGTTTCTTAAAATCCATTTCATAACTATAACGTCTGTTAGAATCCGGGGTCTCTGGTTGGCGCAGGTGTGCACTTGCGACAAGCAGGGACCCTTTCCTCTAAGACAGGGCGTAGGATTACCTCTTTAAAAATAACCCCTGCTCACCCTCTAGGTAACGTGGCGCGAGCAGTCAGGCTAGATTTCCAGAGGGCATTAGGTTAAGCATTCAAGGTATCCCACACAATAATCACCACCCCACCACACAAAGACACCAGGCTGTATTTATAGTAAAATAAAGTTCTTTATATATAAGATCTCTTTAGGCAGGTTGCAAAAATACAGTTCTCTTGTTCAAATAATGTTCCAGTTACTTGCAAATGCTTTTCAGGCAGTCCACAGATGTTATAAGCGCAAAATTAGACTTAAAATAGCTTCTTTGGGGTATTTGTACGCTTCGTAGCGCTATCTGGACGTGTCGTACCATTCCTCACGCTTTCCGCGTGAGTACGCGTATGCCGGACTCGAACCGTACAAACCGTACCCTCATTGGTACGCGTCGGACACGTTCGGGACACTCTTTGCCAAACCTCACGCTTCCCGCGTGAGCGCCTGCACTGGATTTAACACGGGACGGACCGTACAGCAGCAGGGACGCGCCGCACACGGACGGCAGGGTAGGCACGGCTCGTACAAGGCAAGTACGGGTCGTACCAAGGCGCGCAGGGCACAAATACCTTATTTCTTTGGGGGCAAATGTTCATGGAGGCTTGCAGACGTCTTCCTTGAGTGTCCCACGTCGCGTCCTAGTCTCGGCTCCTCCGTGGACTGCGATGTTTCGTGGGGACGCTTTCCAAACTTCTCAGCACACCAGCAAAGGGGAATGTCAACTGCGGCCTCGGGGGTCCCCAAAGAGGTGTCCCACGTCGCGTTGTCGTCCCTCAGAGTCAGAGGGCGGCGGTGCTTCGTGAAACACTCGAGGATGGTCCCAGCCACACGACAGTGCTCAGAGGAAGGGAGGGCAGCTCGGGGGCGATTCCCAGCGCGTTGCAGCGCGATCGGCTTTCCAGGGGATCACCAGTGTCATAGGTCCTCACGGTGATCTCGGCGGCACAGGGTCGCAGAGGCTCGGTGCTTAGACGGTCAGGGTCTTTTCCTCGCGTTGCGAGCTGCGGCTCGGAGGGGCAGGTACTTGCGGTGCTCGGACCGGGTGGACAGGTCCTTGCGGTGCTCGTGGTTGCCCTAGGTGGCAGATGTCGCGGTGCTTGGAAAGAGAGAGGGGCACACAGATTCTCTGGGGGTCAGCGTCACAGGATCGCTTCCAGCAGCTTCTCCTCCTCTGGGGGAAAGGTAGCGCCCACTGTTCCTGGAACACAGATCAGGGGGCAAGTTCACAAGCAAGCCCTTGGAGATTGTTTTAAAAGCATAAGTTGAATCAAAGTCTTTTTCTGTTAGTCTTTTCCTCTCCTTCCAGCAGACAGGCACCCACTGCAGGCCAGTCTCTCAGGCAGAGAGACAGTATTCCTCCTTCAGCTTCTCCAGGTCCTTCTCCTTCAGGCAGAGTTTCTTCTTGGCGCAAACAGGATCTGATTTCTTAGGAGCAGGGCTCCTTTTTTTATAGCACAATTCTTTTGTTCTTTGTCGCCAGGGGGCCTGGGCCTGGCTCAGTCCAGTTTTGGAGCACTGTGTTGTGGTGACTCTGCTCTTTCCTTTCAGCAGCAGGGCAGAGACATCAGCCGCTCCACAGGGTGCGGAGCCGGCATTGTGGTGGCAGAGCACAGGTCTATTCAGAGTCAAAGGTGTACTCCTTCCACCCATCCGGGTGTAATCTCTCTACCCACCACCTGGCAGCCAGCCTGTCTCCTGGAATTCCCCAGCCCTGCTCCTTTACTGTTGCTAGGCAGAACACACACACACAGCAGAGGCGGACTGAAATGGCCAGGTCAGTAAATGCTAACTTTCTAAAAGTAGTATTTACAAACACAGGATATTAAAATAAACTTTACTAACAGAAGTATTTTATTATTCTGAGTTCAGGCATACTAAATATAACTTGAGGAGAAGTGGAGGTGGCACCAGGTATGAAGTCACAGTTACATGAGAACGAATCAGTTCACCGTAATATTTTATTCTTCTTCATATGACATAAAAGCAAGTGGTACGAAAGTGATCCCAAATGTGGAAGTTCCTAGTAAAACAAGCCTAAAAACTTTATTTATTAGACTAGAGAGACTAAGAAAACAGGAATTAAGTAGGTGGTGGGATGGGGTTACTCTTAGGCAATATATGGAAAATGGTAAAGTCCCTAGAGGACTCAGAATCCTCATCTTTCCTACCTTCGAAGATCTCAGTGAAAGTCTACTCAAGGAATGGGAAGGGAATTTAGAAGGTGCCTCACGCATCATGATGGAAATTTTGATTAGACATTCAATTGAAAAAGGAGAAAGATTACAGGAAGAAATTGAAAAGATAGAAAAGGAGATTAATGAATTGAGAGAAAAAGAACTTGTTGAAAAAAACTTTGCTATACTTAAACAGGTGATGGATAACTATCAAACATACATTAAGGATAAAAAGTTAAGTAAGATTAAAAGGGACGATCGTGATTACAAAGAGGGGCGCATTTACACTTTCGCCAAAAAGTTTGACCACCTGTCAGGGTCTGATGACAAAAAAAGAAATAGGGAGGAGAGGGAGGATGTGGATGATGTCCACTCTGTAAGCAACCTCTCAGTTTCCTCCACAAACAGCACAACTTTCTCCAATGCTAATCAGGAGATCCCTTTAGGGGAAGGGGCCTCTTCCTTCCAAAAGGAACTAGCAAAGCTACGCATCTCAAGCCGTATACAGCAGAAAAAAGAGCAACAAAAACCAGGAGGGGAGGTAATAAAAGGAAAAGGGGCCAACAAGCCGCCAATAGAAAAAACGGAGGCTGTAGTCAGACCCAAGAGATCTTGATCAATCAAACCCCCACGATCAACATGAAAACACAGGTGACAATACTGGACAGTGCAATATGGGTGATAATATTTCTGATTTAAGAATTGTAAATCTTTCTAATAAAGTATTGGATGCAGAGGAAACTAAACTTCTGTGTAAGGGTCTTAACTTTTGTCCAACTCAAAGTGGAGATTTTACAAACATTCATGTCGACCTGTTTAAATTTACTAGGATCCTTAAGCTTAGGGATTTTTTCTCGGAGCAAGTCCCTAAACAAGTAAGACCATTAATCACTGGGGAAGAAGGAACACATACTATTGCAGATGTACGTAATATCCAATGCCTCCTCTCTATTTCTGATGAGGAAGGTTCTGATATGACAAATTTACTGAAGGAATTGGATATTACACAGGATATACCAACTAATAGTCTATTGCGCCATAAATCTAAATTTGTCCCTGCTAGTGGTTACCACCCCAATATTGATATTTTTCACAAACAGGTAGCGGAAGATCTATACAAACTTGAAACTACAAGAAAACACAATGGTCATACCAAAATGAATCTTACTTCTCGTGAACGGCAGGCATTACAACGTCTCAGGGAAGATCCAGAGATTGTCATTCGTGAAGCCGATAAGGGTGGCAACGTTGTAGTAATGAACCGTTGTGATTACTTGAATGAAATTAATCGGCAGCTTAGCAACATTAACAACTATAAAAAGATAAGTGAAAATCCTATTCCTAATGTCACTTTGAAAATTAATTCAGTGCTATGTGAATGGAGGGATTCTCGTCTAATAACTGAAGACGAGTACAGAAGCTTACGGGTTGATGGTCCCTCCTATCCTTGCATATACATTTTACCTAAAGTGCATAAGGGGGGACAATTCCCCCCTGGAAGACCAATCATTTCTCGGGTGGGTGCACCGACTGAAAAATTGGCTGAATACGTTGATTTGAAATTACAGAAACATGTTCTGGGCCTTCCGTCATACATCAGGGATAGCAAGGACATTTTAATGAAATTACAGAATTTTGAGTGGTCGGATGAGCTTTTGTTCGCTACTTTTGATGTCGAAAGTCTTTACACCTGCATAGACTGGAAATATGGTGTTATGGCTGTGCAGTCTTTTCTAAATAAGGAGGGGGCAGAACTATATGCACAGAACGAGATGATTGTCAGTATGATCCATCTAATTCTTTTGAACAATTTTTTCCTCTTCAATGACCTTTGGTTCCAACAGGTCAAGGGGACTGCGATGGGCTCCAGGTTTGCTCCCTCTTATGCTTGCCTCTTTATGGGGTGGTATGAGAGGGAGCACGCCTGGGCCAGATGTGCCTCCCCATGGACCCAATATGTGGTGTACTGGGGGAGGTACATCGATGATGTCATTTGTTTATGGTCGGGATCTATTGAACAATTGGAACAATATCACCTTTATCTAAACAATAATCCATTTAATGTAAAGCTCACTATGGCCTACAACAGAGAAACCATCAACTTTCTAGATATAACTTTCTATGTCAAGGATGGGATTGTTCAAAGTAAATTATATCGTAAGGTGACATTTTGCAATTCTCTCCTGCACGCCACAAGTGAACACGCGAGTTCTGTCATTAAAAACATTCCTTTTGGAGAACTGATTCGCGTACGGAGAAATTGTAGCGAGCAAGAGACTTTTCAGGCAAATGTCATCGAGACCAAAAACAGATTTCTCAAACAAGGCTATGACATTGGAAATGTCAATAGAGCGGAGACAAAGATCAATCTAACTAACAGGGATACTACTCTGTGTAACAGACCAAAAAATAGAAATAATTCACAAGAAAATAATGCTGGAATTAGGTTTGTTACTCAGTACACCACACATTGTGATAAGATCTTCAATGTATTTAGCAAGAATTGGCATTTGTTGACAGATATCCCTAGTTTGAGAGGATCTCTAGGGAACCGTCCATCCATCACATATAGGAAAGGCAGGACCATACGCAATCACCTATGCCCCAGCTATGTTACATCAATATCTAGTGGTGGGACATGGCTGCCCTCCAAACCCAAAGGTTTCTTTTGTTGTGGGATGTGTGTAATATGCCCTATGGCTAGAAATAAAATAACTTCTTTTTCTTACAATACTGAACAGAGATACACGATTGACCAGTTTTGCAACTGTAACTCCACACATATTGTCTATGTACTAGGTTGCCCATGTGAAAAGATCTATGTGGGCAGCACAGTTCGTCCATTGAAATTACGAATCCAGGAACACCGACGAGCCATTAGGGGTAAGGATTCGAGATACCCCATTACAGAACATTATAACCTAACACATGCACACGACAACTCATTTTGGTTTCATGCAATTGAACATATCCCGCCCAGTAAGAGGGGAGGTAATAGAGAGCTTACACTGAGAAGGGCAGAAGCCAAATGGATATGTCGCCTACGGGCCACCCAACTGGGACACAATACTGATAGCGAAATGCACTATTTTTTGTGATTTGGTGGTCTGTTAAATATTTGGGCTCAAGTAATTCCTGTTCGGAATGCAATTGCAGATGCTTTGGATTTGGGATGCTAATTTCTATATGCTTAGTTCCCGTTCTGTGAGAATACATATTGACGCATTGGGGCCGAGTGTGGGCTCCATGGAAATTGGATGTCTTGTGCAAGTCTGATCGGAACACCATTGTTGATGTCTCAAGACTTGGGATGCTATTTCCCCTTAAGCACATAATTTTAACTCATTCACTATCACTAGGTGATATTTTCACTCTTTTGTTGCAATTCTGCTTGTGCGATATGCTATAAGAACACGCATACAAAGATCTTTGTACTATTATTAGTGATATGGATAACGACCTTTTATTATCATTAGTTGTCCCCATATTGAGTATATTTTGGGCTGGAGTCCTATGGCCTGTTACCTAACCTATACATCTGATGTTCTTTTTGTGAATCATGATTCAAACTATGCGGTTTACCAACACTCAATGATGGCACTAATCACCTGAGTGCGAGTTACGAATTCTTCTATCCTGTGTTGGTCCCTTGAGAGTGTTATTCATGCCGGTCCCTGTGACCGATGCCTATACATAACGGGCCGTTGTCATATTTCAACTTGTGGTTTCTGATTTTGCGAAGCTTGTTGCAAATATACAGAACATTTTCCTTTTTAACAAAACGGGCATTTCGACCGTTCTAACATGGCGCTGGATGTGTCGTCATGTTTCACAATTCTTTGTTTTTTTTTAAGTTATGGGTGATCTCGGAGACCCCATATACTAAAGTTGGCGGTTACTTACCTTGAGGAGCATGTTATAAACTAAACATCTTTACAATACGTATGTTTTGTACATTTAAGTACTTCGGGGCGTACCAACATGATTAATACATATGTTTAGTTATTTTTGACATTTTGTATAAGGCTATAGATTTCATATATTAATGGATAATAACAATGGGTCATTTTTCAAACTTATGACCTATTTTTGTAATTCTAATATAATTTCAACCATCCCCAATACGGTCTTTGTATATTTAAAGATGGCGATGTCCGGGCTGATACACTGCCATTGAGTCTCTGTTGATCTCATCCCCTGACGCGATACGTCATTCCGTACGTGTCAGTGAGTAATGCGTTTTTAAGCCGGTCTTGGAATTGATTCGGTTGCTTCCTTCCTGGACCTTGGGTGCAGAATCTCTCCTCGAGAGGCGTCAATTGTAACGCTGCCAACTTGTAAGTAAATTCCTATGGGAATCACACGACGTTGATAAGTTATGAATATATATATTTTTTTAAATCGGAAACCACGTGATTGGTGTTTTATTTACCTTAACGCCGTACCATTGCATATTAAGCCTTGTTTTGTTTATACCATGGGGACTATACATTATTGGTGTTCCCTCCAGGTTTTACCTTGTATTATCGAGGCTTTTTTCGACATTGGTCTATTACGAACTCTTCCTATGCTGATAGCATCCAAATAATGGAGACTCTTTTACCGTACTAGTAAACGGCTTCAATATTGCATAATGGGATTTTAAATACTAATATGAACATACTTTTGCACAACGAGAATTTGCAGATGTGATGGTATTAACGGTCGGATACAGGGTGGTGTTTCTGGTAACATTTCCTCGTCTATTTATATTTCACTTCACAACTATACAATCATATTGACTAGAAAGGCCCCCTTGTTTGACAATATTCGGGACAATAGGCTTACTTAATTTTGTTTGCTTGGGATCCATGTCAGGACTCAATATGGGAAGTGCCCGTGATAGTCTATTTGGAACGTTTTTGTTTAGATATCGCTTCTGGATTGTGATGCGGTTTCTATAAACATGAGTTGTTAACATATTGCAGCTTACTTGGCAAAACATAATGGGTGTCATTCGTTCATGTTTTAGATATACCTCACCAATCTTTGACGCTCATCTTATCGGATACCTACAGAGAAAATTATCAATAAACGCTCACTTCTGAATTATTTTTGGTGAGATTTCATACATATACACATATTCCTTTGTGCATTTAACCAATTTGGAAATTGTATATTATATATGGTTGCGTGCCTTATTCTATGTGCCTTATTTGGGGTATGTCTATTGTAATTATTTTTGGTGAGATTTCATACATATACACATATTCCTTTATGCATTTAACCAATTTGGAAATTGTATATTGTATATGGTTGTGGGTCTTATTCTATGTGCCTTATTTGGGGTATGTCTATTGTATTTACGTTAGTAACATGTGGTACTATGTTATGGTTGGATTCTTTTCATTTCTCCCCTTACCTGCTGCCTTTCTCCTTCCTTTATTTGTCTTTTTTTCTACTATAAGAAATGATGGTTTTACATGATTGTACATAGCATCCATTTTGTAATTGGTCGTTGCTTTTAACCTTGTATGCATAGGACTATCTATGTTGTGCTGGTTGCTAGTTATGTCTACATGTGTCGGATGAAATTTTAATTGTTTCTTTTCTATATATTTGTCGGTCATTTAAGCTCTACGTGCCATACAAGTGATATGATTATGATTTTCTTCAGTTATCAAATGTATATGTCTATATTTATGTTGTTATTTATATGTTGTTTTGTATCGTTTCCAGCCCTGATTTAGTTCCTTTAAAGGGAACGAAACGCGTTGGCTGTTGCTTTTATGTCATACGAAGAAGAATAAAATATTACGGTGAACTGATTCGTTCTCATGTAACTGTGACTCCATACCTGGTGCCACCTCCACTTCTCCTCATTTCTCGTTTCTGGTTTTCCAGTAAGATCTAAGCACAGCAGGTCTCAGAGTTGATTGGCACAGGATCTACACAAATATGGGACTTTGATACTGATGTGCGCACTATCAGTCGGCTATGTAATCTTTGGTTATTTCATACTAAATATAACTTTCTACCATGCTCTAAGAGTCCACTGGGATTACAGCGTGTAGTAATTCCAGCAGCCCATTCTGGCCTATGGAGAGCAGGTAGCCTTCAACAGTGAAAAACGAAAATGGCTGTAATTCACTATTAAGACATGCTACACACATCAGGGCATGCCCTACCTTATGTCTACATGCACCCTGCCCTTGGGCCTACCAGAGGGGTGACTAATATGTAGTTAAGGGAAGGTTTAGGGACTGGCAAGTGGGTGCACTTGCGCAGTTAGCGCGACAGTACCAGACTGCACGCAGGTTCTGCAGTGGCAGACCTTAGACACATTTTACCAGGCCGCGTCTGTGGGTGGCACAACCAGTGCTGCAAGCCCACCAGCAGCATTTGTATTTACAAGCCCTGGCACTCCTGGTGCACTTTACTAGGGGCTGATAGTAAACCAAATAAGCCAAACATGGACACCAATGAACATCAACATTTTACCATAGGGAGAGCATATGCACCTTAGCACTGATCAGCAGTGGTAAGGGGCCCAGAGTCATAAAACAGCCAACAACAGGTCTGAAAAAATACAGGAGGAAGGCAAAAAGTTTAGGGATGACCCTGCAAAAAGGGCCAAGTCCGACACAACCCCCTTCCAGCCAAAACGCAGGGTAGACCAATCACCACTGTGATGGTCTTCCCTGCTTGGGGCGATAGAACAAGGACCTGGCCCGCAACTGCAGGGGCAGACTCCAGTTCTACGCCAATCTGAACCTATTGGACTTCCTCTGTCCATACTCTCAGGGCCCACCAAGCCAATCCATGGGGAACCCTTCTCCTCACCTGTGGACACCACCTGTGCAGCACCTCACCTTAACTGGCCCACAGGTGTGTCCCAACAGACAGACAGCAAAATGCTACAGCGGCCAATGACAGTAGTCAGGGATGAGACCCAGGCCGTATGCCTCTCAGGGCTCTCAATCCTCTGTGGCGCCAGGGAGCGGGGGGTGTAGCCCCAGGTGCTTGGCACCCTTTGTCCATTCTCCCCCTGGTCAGGTCAGGTATGACATCCTTGCACTGACCCACCAGCCCCAGGCCAGTACCCGGCGGCTGGACCAAAGACTGGGGTGGCCTCTCCCACACCCGGTCCTCTTCCTTGGGGCTCTGTACCCTCCCACCTGGAGTGGTACCCCCTTCCAGAATTGCCAGGGCACCTGTGGCAGGTGTCCTGCGCAATTCGGCCACCAGTTCAGGGGTTCTATCCTGCAACTGGGTGTCCAGGTCAGGGGGGACACCCTGAACCTGGCCCTTCAACCTAGGGTCTAAACCCTTCCGTTGAGCCGGGGTCAGAGGCGAGGACTCCCTCCCTCTGCACCCCCTTCCAGATGGCTGCACACTCCCAACTGGAGTGGTACCCCCAGAAGCAACATGGGTCAGGGCACTGATTACAGTTGTCCCACCCTCCAGGTCAGACAACACCTGAACCTGGCGTCCCAACCCTGGGACCAACCCATGCGGTTGAACGCTCGCCTGGCGCACCAGGAATTCCCGGGGACACGCATGCCCCCCCTGAGGGGGACACATAACTCATGTCTCGTGTGATAGTCTGCCTGGCCCAGATCTCCCACCCCTGTCCATCTGACAGTGCGTGAAGATCCCCCAGGACAGAAGTGGTGTCACCATGGTCATTCACTGGTGACGCAGCCCTTCTGGCTGGCCCCTGACCCACTGGTTCTTCCACTGGGAACTCTCTCCCCCTCTCACCCCTCAATCTGGACTTCTGCACCCTCCCAACTGGAGCGGTACTGCCAGACACAAGAACTGATGGAGGTCCGATTACAGACACTCCCAGCTCACCAGACACTAGGGGATCCCCCTCAACGGGCGGCCCATCAGGACAGTCTATGCTCCCCGCCTGGTGTTCCCTTAAAGAACCCTCCAGGCTCTGAGACTGGGCTTCGGGCACCTGGGGGCACACCGCCCCACACTCACTCCTTCTCCACTGAGACAGGACGTGAGGCCCTACACCCCTCCCACTACCATGGGACCTAGCTGGGCTACTCTGCACCACTTCCACCACTCTGGGTTGGAAGATACCTGAGCCACTCCCCACGGGGTCACTCCCCCAATGCCTCTCCAGACCCTCTGGAATCCACCAAAAGGTCTGCCTCCAATGTGAGCTCCCTGCGATCAGAGAACTCGCTCTCCAACAGGTGTTGGCATAGCTCTGGAAAACAGGGATTTAAAATATGCTCTCCCACAATTGGATCACACAGCCCCCTAGCAGGGTTAACCAAACTATCCTTCACCTCACCATCCAGTGCCTCACACACGTACTTCACACCACTCTCCTGAGACTGGCAAGACAGTATCTGACTGTCCCTGTCACACAACTAACACTCTTCTGGGCGGTCTTCACACTCACATACCAGGACTTCAATTTTGGGGGAACCCCTCTCCCTGCACCTCTCATCTAGAGTCAGTAGAGTGTCCCTCCCGCCACTAGGACCATGAACCCCTGCGCCAGTTACCCTATTCCCTTCAGGGATACTGCGCACTACTGGAGCCACCTCATGCCCTTGAACCTCCTGGTGTATGTTAACCCCCTCCTTCAAGTCAGGTGCCACATCTCTGGGTGTGCGTACTACTCTCTCAGCACTAGAAAATTCGATATTGGTGCCACCATCTGAGCTGGATTCCTCCTCCCACTCAGAAAAGCTCAACCTCTGAGCTACACACCTTTCTTGCTGCTGGGCTGAGACACTCATGGCCCCAGCCTCTCGAGCTCCATATCATATTTCCTCATTATAAAGTCATGCTCCATTTGCATTTTCTTTTCTTCCAGAGCCAGCTTCTTGCTTTCTAGCTCCAATTGGCTTTTTACTTCCAGCTCTGCCAACTTCAATTCATGATCCCTGGTGGCCTGTCTGTCTGCCAGCTCCTCTGGCGACAGGCCTCTGCAAAAACTGCGAATGCTTTCCGCTGGTTTCAATGGTGTAACTTCCTTAGTTGCACCCCTTGATTCAATCCAGGCTTTCAGCGCCTTGTAGAGCTCTGTTTTGTTCCTGCATCCTTCATGTGGAACCTTTAGCTTCTTGCAGAAGTGCTTGAGTTCTACTTTTGTGTGGCTGTCCAGTTTTGACGCATCCCATTCCATTCCTAGGATTTCAGAGGTTTCAGAGAGCGATTTCTCAATGCTGTTTGGGCCCTGCATGACTCCAAACACAAGGGATCTTCTTTACTTGGCAAGCGAAAATAAAAAGTTCTGTGGCTCAAGCTACTGGACTGTCCTCACTGTGCAATGGTTAGTAATCACTGCGCAGACACCAAGAATGCAAATCCGTAAATCCTCACCGCTGCCACCAATGTTAGAATCCGGGGTCTCTGGTTGGCGCAGGTGTGCACTTGCGACAAGCAGGGACCCTTTCCTCTAAGTCAGGGCGTAGGATTACCTCTTTAAAAATAACCCCTGCTCACCCTCTAGGTAACGTGGCGCGAGCAGTCAGGCTAGATTTCCAGAGGGCATTAGGTTAAGCATTCAAGGTATCCCACACAATAATCACCACACCACCACACAAAGACACCAGGCTGTATTTATAGTAAAATAAAGTTCTTTATATATAAGATCTCTTTAGGCAGGTTGCAAAAATACAGTTCTCTTGTTCAAATAATGTTCCAGTTACTTGCAAATGCTTTTCAGGCAGTCCACAGATGTTATAAGCGCAAAATTAGACTTAAAATAGCTTCTTTGGGGTATTTGTACGCTTCGTAGCGCTATCTGGACGCGTCGTGCCGTTCCTCACGCTTCCCGCGTGAGTACGCGTATGCCGGACTCGAACCGTACGGACCGTACCCTCGTTGGTACGCGTCGTAAATGTTCGGTACGCTCTTTGCCAAACCTCATGCTTCCCGCGTGAGCGCCGGCACTGGATTTAACACGGGACGGACCGTACAGCAGCAGGGACGCACCGCACACGGACGGCAGGGCAGGCACGGCTCGTACAAGGCAAGTACGGGTCGTACCAAGGCGCGCAGGGCACAAATACCTTATTTCTTTGGGGGCAAATGTTCGTGGAGGCTTGCAGACGTCTTCCTTGAGTGTCCCACGTCGCGTCCTAATCCCGGATCCTCCGTGGACTGCGATGCTTCGTGGGGACGCTTTCCAAACTTCTCAGCACACCAGCGAAGGGGAATGTCAAATGCGGCCTCGGGGGTCCCCAAAGAGGTGTCCCACGTCGCGTTGTCGTCCCTCGCAGTCAGAGGGTGGCGGTGCTTCGTGAAACACTCGAGGATGGTCCCAGCCACACAACAGTGCTCAGAGGAAGGGAGGGCAGCTCGGGGGCGATTCCCAGCGCGTTGCAGCGCGATTGTCTTTCCAGGGGATCACCAGTGTCATAGGTCCTCGCAGTGATCTCAGCGGCACATGGTCGCAGAGGCTCGGTGCTTAGACGGTCAGGGTCTTTTCCTCGGGTTGCGAGCTACGGCTCGGAGGGGCAGGTACTTGCGGTGCTCGGACCGGGTGGACAGGTCCTTGCGGTGCTCGTGGTTGCCCCAGGTGGCAGATGTTGCGGTGCTTGGAAAGAGAGAGGGGCACACAGGTTCTCTGGGGGTCAGCGTCACAGGATCGCTTCCAGCAGCTTCTCTCCCTCTGGGGGAAAGGTAGCGCCCACTGTTCCTGGGGCGCAGATCAGGGGGCAAGTTCACAAGCAAGCCCTTGGAGATTGTTTTAAAAGCACAAGTTGAATCAAAGTCTTTTTCTGTTAGTCTTTTCCTCTCCTTCCAGCAGACAGGCACCCACTGCAGGCCAGTCTCTCAGGCAGAGAGACAGTATTCCTCCTTCAGCTTCTCCAGGTCCTTCTCCTTCAGGCAGAGTTTCTTCTTGGCGCAAACAGGATCTGATTTCTTAGGAGCAGGGCTCCTTTTTTTATAGCACAATTCTTTTGTTCTTTGTCGCCAGGGGGCCTGGGCCTGGCTCAGTCCAGTTTTGGAGCACTTTGTTGTGGTGACTCTGCTCTTTCCTTTCAGCAGCAGGGCAGAGACATCAGTCGCTCCACAGGGAGCGGAGCCGGCATTGTGGTGGCAGAGCACAGGTCTATTCAGAGTCAAAGGTGTACTCCTTCCACCCATCCTGGTGTAATCTCTCTACCCACCACCTGGCAGCCAGCCTGTCTCCTGGAATTCCCCAGCCCTGCTCCTTTACTGTTACTAGGCAGAACACACACACACACAGCAGAGGCGGACTGAAATGGCCAGGTCAGTAAATACAAACTTTCTAAAAGTAGTATTTACAAACACAGGATATTAAAATAAACTTTACTAAAAGAAGTATTTTATTATTCTGAGTTCAGGCATACTACATATAACTTTCTACCATGCTCTATGAGTCCACTGGGATTACAGCGTGTAGTAATTCCAGCAGCCCATTCTGGCCTATAGAGAGCAGGTAGCCTTCAATAGTGAAAAACGAAAATGGCTGTAGTTCACTATTAAGACATGCCACACACATCAGGGCATGTCCTACCTTATGCCTACAATGCACCCTGCCCTTGGGCCTACCAGAGGGGTGACTAATATGTAGTTAAGGGAAGGTTTAGGGCCTGGCAAGTGGGTGCACTTGCGCAGTCAGCGCGACAGTACCAGACTGCACGCAGGTTCTGCAGTGGCAGACCTTAGACACATTTTACCAGGCCGCGTCTGTGGGTGGCACAACCAGTGCTGCAAGCCCACCAGCAGCATTTGTATTTACAAGCCCTGGCACTCCTGGTGCACTTTACTAGGGGCTGATAGTAAACCAAATAAACCAAACATGGACACCAATGAACATCAACATTTTACCATAGGGAGAGCATATGCACCTTAGCACTGATCAGCAGTGGTAAGGGGCCCAGAGTCATAAAACAGCCAACAACAGGTCAGAAAAAATACAGGAGGAAGGCAAAAAGTTTAGGGATGACCCTGCAAAAAGGGCCAAGTCCAACAACATCCCTCTAACCTTTGGTTTTTTAAGTGAATTTAAATGTACATTTTTTTTACATTTAATGTACTTACTGTAACCTGTTGAGGTTTAATTTCTGTGAAATGAGCATAGTGCCAAAATGAATCCTGCCCTGCATAGTTATCCAAGAAGAGGCCACTGTTTTGTTCAACACCTCTACCCAATTGGAGTACTTTCTACTTGCTAATTAGTAAGTGCTACCCTGTTGGGTAAATGTATAGTGCATCTCCTACACTACAGCTGTGTAAAGAATGCAGAGGAAATGTTTCCAGTGGCCTTGTGTGTCTGTAGCTTTGCAAATGTGATTGTTGTTTGAGCATCTTCAACAGCTAATTTTGCAAGGTGGAACTGCAGAGAAACCACACCTGGATGATTTATACTTTACAGAAGTAAGTGCTTCTTTGTTTGGTGGACATGCAATCGTATTCCTAGGCATCAAGACTCTTATTCCAAAATCAGCGGGAAAAGCGCTCAGGGGCCTTTTAGTAAGTTGTCCATGAGCCTGGGAAAAGGGCGAGAAGACGTTGCATACCATGAATGTATCTGGAGCGGGACCAAACAGGTAGGGCTTCTGGGCAAGTTTACATGCTTCTAGTTTATAAAAGTTTAGAACACGATCTCTGATCTCAGCAGCAGATAAGAAAGAACCCCCTCGTCACAGAGACTACGTAATATATTGCACTCAAGAAAAGAAAAGATACAAACACCTCCATCACGGATTACAGATAACGTTTCGGTAGAAATGCAGAGAAAACACGCTTGCTTTGCCTTGGCCATGCATACGAAGTTTGGATGATTTCTGTTCAATGAGCATCGTGCAAGAATGAATTTTGCCCTGCATATTTATTGAAGAAGACCCAACCGTTTTGTGCAACACTTCTTTCCAACTGGAGTGCTTTCAACTGGCTAATTAATAAGTGATACCTCATTAGATAAATGTGTAATGCATCTCCTACACTACAGCTAAGTAAAGGATGCCGAGAAAATGTTTCCAGTGAACTTGTATGTCTGTAACTTTGCCAATGTGACTGTTGCTCAAGCGTCTTCAACAAATGTATTTATTTCTAAATTTCTAAAGCGCGAACAAATACCATAAATGGTGTCTCGGCGCTGGGCAGACAAGGAGGCACGTCCTTACAAATAACTTTACAAGATGGAACTGCAGAGAAAACACACTTGGATGATTTGTACTTTAAAGAACTAGGTGCATTTTTTTTTTACTGTGGGGAAGGGGGCCCGCAGCTCTCCTTCCTCGGCCTATTTCGGCTCTGGGGACCCCATCCCCCAGGGCCCGGTCATGTCACCTGTGTACCCTTAGGGCACCCAATGTTCAATGGGACAGCGGAAGGAGCCTCAAGGGCCCCCGCTTCCTACAGAAGCCGGCATTTGCTCTTACAGACAGGGGGCTGCTGAAAGGCAGCTCCTTGTTTGTCAGAGCAAATGTTTTCTTCTGGTTCCCTGCACAAATATTTGCATGAAGGCCAGGCTTAATTTGTAAAACAATAAATGCCAGGGCCCTTGTCAGGAGGCCACTGCAGCTTGTACCACCCATTGACCCTGCCAGCGCAGCCAATGAGAGAACCAACACAACTACTGGACCTTCACACTCCTACAAGTGTTATAATACACACTATTCCATGCCCACAAAGCTATAAAAATGGCTTTGGCAGAAAGTATTAGGGATTTTAATGTATATTTTTATTAATAAACAACTGTGGCAGACTCCTATAAATGCCGGTGTTGACAAGAAAGTGCCCGTGCTGAGCACCGGAAACCACCAGCTAAAATTAAGCACAGCATGCAGGGAAACAGATGGAAACTCCACTTTGTGCACGCCGGAGCTGTTTGACAGCTCCGACTTGCAGAAAGTGGAGTTATGTTTGCTTTTGATTGGTAGGAGCTACCAGCTCCCACCAAGCAAAAGCAAACATCTACCTCCCAAGGGTGAAAACCTCAGGAGATAGCAGGAGCCAGCCCTGGGGGTGGCAATCCCCAGGGCCATAAATGGCTCCACTAGGTGGCCCGGGGCCCCTTCTATCGTACAATTTAGCCCTGTGAAGGTGGTGATTTCCGGGGCTGGGGGTTCGGGACGGACAACCAACATAATTTATTTCAACCCGAGGAGGTGGCAGTCCCTGGGGTTGTGGGGGGCGCAGGCCCTCCCCTTAAATTCTATATATTGTCACCGGCGAAGTGGCAGCCCTCGAAGCTATAGGGGGGTCCATGCAGGCCCCCATCATTGATTTTATGTTTTTTCCTAGAAGATAGCGGTCCCTGGGGCACAGGCGGGCTCGCCTGCCTATATATTTTGATAGTACCGGGGGAGGTGGCGGTCCCCATTGCTGCGGGGAGGCCCATCCCACATTGATTTAAACATTTGCCCAGGGAGGTGGTGGTTTCTGGGGCATGGGAAGTGCTGCGCTGGCACGCCCACATATTTATATTTGCTGATGCCCCCTTGACCTGGCTCATCCGGGGGCTAAAGTTGCAGAAGTACGGTAGCCAGCGCTTCTTTTTTCTTTCTTTTTCAGTGGGAACTGTGGTTCCAGTGCAGCTCCCACCGAACATTAAAAAAAATCTTTTTTGCCCTGCGGGGTCCCTTTGGGGACCCCCCCCCCCAAGTGGCCTATGTGGTCAGGGTATTCCTACTCCACCTCTTGTCTATTTGTTAATGTTTTTCTCTAGGACTCGATGAAGCCGAATCCTAAGATGGCTGCCAACACTTCCTGGTTTGAAGTGTTGGCAGCCAATCAGATTTGAGCATAGTCCCTATGTATAAAAATTTGGATTTTCCTTAATATTTTCAAAACTACTGATCGGATTTACGCCAATTTACAAAAAGGTTGCTTTGTGGACCAACAGCTACCTTTCTGCCAAATGTGGTGTAATTCGGTTCAACAGTTCGGGCTGTAGTCGTGTCTAAAATCTCTACGGGAATTAACATGGGGAAAATGCGTTTTGGGACCTCCCCGTTGTTTCTCAGCTCCTGCCTGACATATCACCACAGCACATTAAAGACAGCACCTGAAGAGATCGACATACTAGTTTTGGAAATTTCGTGAGGATTCGTCAAATGACACCAAAGTATTGGCAAATGAAAAAACTAACTTCCTATGGAAACTAGGTCATAACTATAACTATCAACTGGCGACCACCAGTAGATAACATATATACATATGCCATAAAGCTGTGATTAAATGGATTTTCTGAAGCTCCCCGCTGTGTCCTCTGATTGCTTTGAATAAGTGGTCTGTTTGTGATATATATATATATATTACCTACTGGCAGTCGCCAGTAGGTAGTTATAGTTAGGACCTATTTTCCATAGGAAATCCGCTACATTCTATTTGGAATAACGTTGGCGTCGATTGATGAATCTTTGCAAAAGTTTCCAAACTTTTGGCCAGCTCCGGTCCGCTCCTATCCTGAAAATTTCACAGTGATTCATCAAGCGGGGGCCGAGAATACAGGGGGGTCCCAAAACACGTTTTCCCCATGCATTTTCCCATAGGACCTGTTGACGCAGCTACAGTGCTGAACGGAATTACACCAAATTTGGCAAAGAGGTAGTCCTCAGTTCAGACTCGTGCCTTTTGCTTAAATGGTGTAAATCCGTTCAGTAGTTCCTGAGAAGATCAAAAGTAAAATCACATATATATCTGGGCGGAGCCTAACCACACATCTCATCGTGAAATCTGATTGGCTGTCAGTACTTCATCCAAGAAATGTTGGCAGCCATCTTGGGACCAATATACATGATAGCACCTCATTAAAAAGCATTGCAGTTAATGGAAGGTTTTAAGGCTTTAGTTGCATTATAAATCATTTGTTGATGGTACCATACTCATTTTAGGAAATGTGGTGTGTTCTAAGGTGATTTTACCATGTGAAAAAGCCTTCTGCTGTGATATCATGAATCATGTTTGAGAGAACTATTTTCTCATGCTTTTCCCACAGAGGTTTGGAAGGTGATCTATAAGCTAAAATGAGAGCATATTTTCTGTAAATTCACATTATCTTTCTAAGTCATTTGAGAATGAAGTTTGACATTCTCAGTAAAACATGTACATCCAACAAGGGCAGAGACTGTCAGTTGATTCCTTTGTGTTCTACTGCAGCTTCCCAGAGTGTTCTAAAGAACAACTAGAGCGCTAACAGTCCTACTTATGACAAACGTATTGCACACCTGAAGCCATCTTGATTGGAATAAAGTGGTAACTCTTAAAACATTTAATTTTAAAATGAACAAAATGAGGGGGTTCATTTTGCCATAGAAAGTATGATTAGTGCTGCAGAAAGAAAATTAGGGCACATTTTGAGTGACTTCTCAAATCCTCTTCTATTTAATTAAAAAATTCTGACATGCAGACTGAAACATGCACTTTCAATACCAGCAGCAGACTTCCTTGGTGAGCAGTAGCTTTACTACAGTGATCTAATAAGCAACTAGAGTGCTAACATTCTGAATTTATGGCAAATGTGTGACACATCTGAATGCCTTCTTGATGGAATCAAAGTAAAAAACTGAAAGTATTTCCTACTGAGGAGACTGTAGTAAATGAGGAAATCAGGAAACATCATAACAAATAAGTCTCCCAAAATGGCCACCAGAGACAAAAGAGCCCAAATGTAGCCCAAATATCACCCAGATGTAGCCCAAGTATAGCCCAATGACAGAATGTCCCAGAGTGTTCTAACGAACAACTAGAGCGCTAACAGTCTTACTTATGACAAAAGTATGGCACACCTGAAGCCATCTTGATTGGAATAAACTGGTAACACTTAAAACATTTAATTTAAAAAGGAAAACAATGAGGGGGTTTATTTTGCCATAGAAATTATGATTAGTGCTGCAGAAAGAAAATTAGGGCACATTTTGAGTGACTTCTCAAATCCTCTTCTATTTCATTAAAAAATTCTGACATGCAGACTGAAACATGCACTTTCAATACCAGCAGCAGACTTCCCTGGTGAGCAGTAGCTTTACTACAGTGATCTAATAAGCAACTAGAGTGCTAACATTCTGAATTTATGGCAAATGTGTGACACATCTGAATGCCTTCTTGATGGAATCAAAGTAAAAAACTGAAAATATTTCCTACTGAGGAGACTGTAGTAAATGAGGAAATCAGGAAACATCATAACAAATAAGTCTCCCAAAATGGCCACCAGAGACAAAAGAGCCCAAATGTAGCCCAAATATCACCCAGATGTAGCCCAAGTATAGCCCAATGACAGAATGTCCCAGAGTGTTCTAACGAACAACTAGAGCGCTAACAGTCTTACTTATGACAAAAGTATGGCACACCTGAAGCCATCTTGATTGGAATAAAGTGGCAACACTTAAAACATTTAATTTACAAAGGAACAAAATGAGGGGGTTCATTTTGCCATAGAAATTATGATTAGTTCTGCAGAAAGAAAAATTAGGGCACATTTTGACATCTCAAATCCTCTTCTATATCATAAACAAATTCTGACATGCAGACTGAAACATGTACTTTGAATACCCGCAGCAGACTTCCCTGGTGAGCAGTAGTTTTACTACAGTGATCTAATGAGCAACTAGAGTGCAAACATTCTGAATTTATGGCAAATGTGTGACACATCTGAATGCCTTCTTGATGGAATCAAAGTAAAAAACTGAAAGTATTTCCAACTGAGGAGACTGTAGTAAATGATTAAATTAGGAAACATCATAACAAATAAGTCTCCCAAAATGGCCACCAGAGACAAAAGAGCCCAAATATCACCCAGATGGAGCCCAAGTATAGCCCAATGACAGAATGTCCCAGAGTGTTCTTAAGAACAACTAGAGCGCTTACTGTCTTACTTATGACAAAAGTATGGCACACCTGAAGCCATCTTGATTGGAATAAACTGGTAACACTTAAAACATTTAATTTAAAAAGGAAAACAATGAGGGGGTTTATTTTGCCATAGAAATTATGATTAGTGCTGAAGAAAGAAAAATTAGGGCACATTTTGAGTGACTTCTCAAATCCTCTTCTATTTCATTAAAAAATTCTGATATGCAGACTGAAACATGCACTTTTAATACCAGCAGCAGACTTCCGTGGTGAGCAGTAGCTTTACTACAGTGATCTAATGAGCAACTAGAGTGCTGACATTCAGAATTTATGGCAAATGTGTGACATATCTGAATACCTTCTTGATGGAATCAAAGTAAAAACTGAAAGCATTTCCTACTGAGGAGACTGCAGTAAATGAGGAAATTAGGAAACTTCATAACAAATACATCTCCCAATATGGCCACCAGAGACAAAAGAGCCCAAATGCAGCACAAATATCACCCAGATGTAGCCCACATGTAGCCCAATGACAGAAGTGTGCAAAACACTTATTTTTTGTGTATTTGCAGTTTTATATAGTGCAGACTTGTCAGGTATTGGAGTGCTTTACATGAGCATTGGTTACATCACACAAGATTAAATTCATTTTGGTTGTAGACATGGGAGATTAAGTGACTTGACCAGAATCACAGAATGTTGAGCTGAAGCAGAAACTCCAACCTGGTTCCCCAGTTGCAAAGTCTGCAGCTCTGGAAGTAACACCACATCCTCTCCCCTAGGTGCAGCATTAAATCAAGTGGTCAACTAGATAAAAAAACATAAAGATTACAAATAATTTAAAAGTTCTTTGTCGCTATTTGAAAACTCAGAAAATATGTCCTCATTTTAGTTTTTTAGAGCACTAACCATAATTTTGATGCAAATAAGGCCCTCTCATATATGTAATTATTAAAAAAAGAAAATACTCTAGGTATTACAGTTTTGATTACATCAAGATGATGTCAGGCGTTCCACACTTTTGTAATAAATATAGAATGTTAGCAATCTAGTTGTTCATTGGGATACTGTTGAGAGGTAGAGGCCAGGGGCACGGACTCTGAAAATTGAAGGCAGGTAGGAGAGTGCAGATGCAACAATTTGACCACACTGGGCAGGCAGGAAGGGCAGTGGCAGCACAACAGACTATGGAGGGCAGTGGAAAGGGGGGCAGGGGCAACAAACCAACAATTCAGGACTGGCAAGAGAGGCTGTGGCAATATAATAGACCATTGTGGGCAGAAGGAAGAGGCAGTGGTAGTACAACCATACATGCCAACAGACCTGTTTCGGCCAGGAAAAGTCCAATGTTCTTAAGCTCAAATGGGCTTTATTTGATCTGTCTCCTATCTACAATCTCCTCTTTTTCAATGTAACTCAAAGGGGAAAAGCAATACCCCAGTTTTTTTCAAAATCTCCCTCTTACCAAGTTCAAAATGTTTGTAAGTATGGTACATTGGATCATGGTAGGCAGGAGGAATTGGGGTAGGGACATGGACTCGGATAACAGAGGACAGGAGGGACATGGAGAGGTGCACCAAACTGACCCTACAGGGCAGGCATCAGGGTTTGCAGCAGCACAATACACCACACAGCGCATGCGGGACGGGAGTGCAGCACAAAAATCGATAGAAAGCAATAGGGAGGGGACAGGACCATGCACATGGACAACAGAGAACAGAGGGGAAAGAGGCAATGGTAGCTAGCTGACCATAATGGACAGACAGGAGAGAAAGCTGCAGCATAACAGACAATAAAGGGCAAGAGGGACGGATCAGGGGCATTACAATGGAACAGACAAGCCAGGAGGGAGGGAATAGGGGTCTGCACATGGAAACAGAGGGCTGGGGGCAAAGGGGCAGGGCAGGAGCAGCAAGATGACCATGGAGGTCAGGCAGAATGGGCACTAGAAACAAGACACACCATGGACAGCAACAATGAGAAAATGATGGTATACACACAGACCATGGAGGTAAGGTGGAAGGGGGTCAGGGGCAGCTAGCTGACCACACAGGGAAGGTGGGAGGGGCCATGGCAGCACAGAAGGCCATGCATGGCAAGCGGGAGGGTTAGTGGCAGCACAATGGCTATGATGGGCAAGAAGGAGGGTTCAGGGGCATGCACAAAGGACCATGGAGGATAGAAGGGAGGGTCAGGACCTGGGCACAGACAAGAGAGTTCAGGGGAAGGGGCCTCACAACAGACCGCGCGGGGCAGACAGGAGGAGCAGTTGCAGCACAACAGACCAGGGAGGGCAGAAGGGTGTGGCAGTAAAATGGACCATGGAGGACAGGAGGAAGGGGATAGGGGCATGGCATGTGGACAGGCAGGGTGGAGGTGGCAGGGACAGGTTACAGTCATCTGACAATGCTAGGCAGGTGGGAGGGGAGTGGCAGCTCAACAGAACACTCAGAGTAGATAGGAGTGGTAGGTGCACGGAACATGGTGGGCAAAGAGGATGGAGCAGGGGCATGCACAAAGACATCGGAGGGCAGGGGGAAGGAGAATAGGGGCAGCAAGCTAAGCACAGAGGCTAAGCAGGATGTCAATGATGGGCCATAGAATTGGGCAATGGAGGGCAGGAGGAGTGGACTGGTACATCATGCTAAATGGAGGGCAGTGGCAGCACATCAGACCATGCATGGCAGGAGGGAGGAGGCTAGTCCATGGATTCAGACAACAGCGGATAGGGAGGAGGTGGATGGGGCAGCAAGCTAACTGTTCAGAGAAGGTGGGTATTAGGAACTTTATTGTTTTTAAAATGTGTGTCTGTGCGAACTACTTAAAATATGAACAAGTATGCAACATAATCTCACTTTTATTCAGGAAGAAGAGGACGTTTGTGACTGTGACTCCTGGCTCACTTGGCAGAAACACCCCCTGACCCTCCACCCCCATCGCAAAATGTAATGCCCGTGAAAAGGGTAGGTGGACGCAGTGTTATATAGAACATAGTCCTGAGAGCACGAGTGAAAATGAAAACTAGATATAGCATATGGTATAAACTATGCACCAAAAAGTGTGATATAAGATGAACCGGGGCGTGAAATATAATAAGCAATACATTGTGCGCAATGACAGATTCATTGGAGAGCGCGAGATAGCACAGGCACTAGCGCGTGCTATGCGCTATGCGCCTTGGAGTGTAATATGCACAGGGCAGTGTTGTGTAACCTAACTAGTCTCTAAAGTTGTAATATAAAATATGTGCTGGGGAGTGTAACGTTGCATATGCACTGTGACAAAGATATGGATCCCAGATTGTAATATGTATGGCATAGCGCTGTGCGTTATAACATAGGCATCGAGGAAGGCACGTTAGATGGGGCAATATAACCCGTGCGAAGGCAAGTGTGGCATGACATATTCACGGGGTGGTGTTACAGTGCACATGGGCTAGAGAGTGTCATAGCACACGCACTAGCTGGTGGAATACAACACAGAGGTGTGAGGCACTCGGCGGGCACTGGTGGGTGTAACACAGCATTGGGCTCAGCCAGGAGCACGCTGTGACTCTCAAGTGAGGTTCGTCTCCTTTCCAGGATTATTACACATCTGGCAGTGGATGTGTGTTTTATTAACCGTGAGGGGTGTTTCTTGCATAGTTTGGTCGAATTTTTGTCGAATCCCCTTTGAATGGCTTGGTGTGCGTGTATATTAAATGTGCCCGTCAATAGCTACCCATGTTTGTATAAATAAACGACAAGGGTGTCTACTTGGAGAGTACCCACCGGCGGGGGCGCTGGGATTAGGCACAGTAGGGCGTCAGACATGTCAGAGCTTCAATAGCGGTGTAAATACATTCCATGTGGATTCATTCTATGCATAGTCGCCTTTTAATGAATATCACGCAAATCGTCATGGTGATAGGTACATACGGTTTGTCCAGCATGTCCTAGGTTTTTCTATAAATATATATTTTTTTAAAATAATTTTAAAAAAAGGCCATGACCCGGGGGTTGGGGTCGATTAAGGCCTTGGGAAGGGGGCCATGCAGCCCCCTTCCAAATGAATTTTTTTCAACAAAAAATGTAGGGTGCAGGCCCTGGGGGATGGGGTCCCCAGGGCCAGTAAATTAGAAAAAGAAGGGGGGCCACACAGCCCTCCTTCTTAAAAAAATAAAATAAATAAAAGACCGGCATCACACCGGAGGCCACGCCCCCTCCTTGCAGCACTCTGCAAACATACCCCCTGGCCAGTTGTAAGTTGGGGAATTAATTCCCCTTCAATACTGAGGGTCCCTGAGGGCCAACTAGCCCAACAGGTATCTCCAGTATGCGCCAGGGAGCTGCGTTGCAGACAGGTGTTCTGAGGCCACGCCCCTTTTTACACCTCTACGCAACGCAGCACTGTGGCGCTTACTGGAGGTACCTAGTGGGCTAGTTTGACCCTAGGGACCCTTAGGATTCAAGGGGACTTAATCTCTCAACTTAGAACGGCCACAGGGAGCGTTTACACAGTCGTGAAGGGAGGGGACGGGGCCTGAGGCGACGTGTGCAAACAAGCCCTGTGGCACGTTTTAAGTTGGGGAAATAATTCCCTTTCAATCCTGAGGGACCCTGGGGGCCAACTAGCCCACTAGGTGCTTCCAGTAAGCGCCACTGCTCTGCGTTGCAGAGAGGTGGTGCAGGACGTGCCCCTTTTTACACCTCTCTGCAATGGCGCTTACTGGACGTACCAAGTGGGTTATTTTACCCCTAGGGATCCTCAGGATTCAAGGGGACTTAATCTCCCAACTTAAAAAACTGCCACAGGGCGTGTTTACACAGTGGGGAAGTGCAACGCAGCTCTGTGGCGCTTACTGGAGGTACCTAGTGGTCTAGTTGGACCCTAGGGACCCTCAGGATTCAAGGGGACTTAATCTCCCAAATTAAAACGGCCATAGGGCGTGTTTACACAGTGGGGAAGTGAGGGGACGGGGCCTGAGGTGACGTGTGCAAACACGCCCTGTGGCGCGTTTTAAGAGGTAGTTTTAATCCCCTGCCCTATTATATACTAGGGGCTAGCAGAGGAGGTCATGCTGATCACAGGGGGACATCAACGTATAGTGTTCCCTAGTGTATGTAGGTGTTGTCACTGTATTCTGAGTGTCTTTTAACATAGCACTGGCTCTAGGACTGGTTAGTCAGACTCAGTTACCACCAGTATCCGTCTGAAAAAGTTGAGGGTACAGGATGATTTTGCAACAAGGCTTCTCTCTGCTCTTCTGTTTGTTCTTTCTGCATGTTATCCTTCTTCCTGCACTTTTCTTCGTCTTTGAGGACTTCTGTTGCTACTTTCTGCATTTCTTTTTTTTCTTTCTGTGCGTTTTTTCTTCTTTCTTCACATGTCCTATCTCTGTAGGCATAGTTAGAAATTAGTATTTAAAAAACCTTTGAAATTCACTGAAAAAACCATAGGTTTCAGGCATGTTATAGTTAGTAATTAGCATTTAAAAAACCTTAGAAATTCACTGAAAAAAACATAGGTTTCAGGGGCGTTATAGTTAGCTGGACTTTTCACTCGTACAAAACCATTGAAATTCCCCCGTTATAGTTAGTTCAGCTAACTATAACTCGGGTGCCCGCAATGCACTGCTGATGATGTCACATATTACATCACTCATGACATGGTCAGTGACATCACTCATGACATCACTGATGACATCTCAAATGACATCACTGATGACATCATCCTTGTGATAGAGTGGCAGACCTCCTCTCCCACTAATATAACCTTTGATACACACATTCAAAAATAGAAACTAAAATTTTCAAAACAATGGACATACCAATATCAACCTATTCAGTAATTCTAAGATCAACATACACATCCACTCATTCACCAACAGTCCTATACAGTCACTCATACATGTACTCACTCATCATATGTACTCATACACCTATACATCCTGTTACACAACGCCACTCATCCATAGAGTTATTCACACACATAGTCACTCATGCTAATAAAGAATCAAACATCCATTTACTTGCATATACAGTTATACACACACCACCACACTTACTTCTACAGAAACTTACACATACTTAGTCTTTTAAACAATCACTTATAGAAACACATAATTATTCATACAGGAACTCTTTCAATCTCTCACTCTCACATATACTCACTTATATACACCGATATACTAGTTTAAAACATATGTAGTTACTCATAAAGACACTATTGAGACAGCCATTCACTCACTAACACACCCATACACACACTCATCCACCCATATAGTCCTGCACACATGCTGTCTTCAACACATTCTAACAGTGAGTCACTCATTCATGCACCTATGCACTACGAAATACCCCACACCAAACCATACAGACCATCAGACACTCATACCGATACTCAAAAAACCAACTAATAACCTATATAGACACTCATGTAGCTACTCACCAACCCATGCAGCCACTTATACACAAAGTGAGAGACTGATACAGATATTTACATATTTAAACATTACTCACTAAGCCATGTATTTACTAAGATACACTTAATCAGTCAGTTATACAATCAATTTTTCAAAAACAAATCATCCGTTTAGACACTTATATACCCATTTATTCTTCCATCGACCTTGAGATATACATATATAAAACATATGTAATTTTCAGAAAAACACACATTCACCAGATGATGTCATCAGTGATGTCATCAGTGATGTCATTTGAGATGTCATCAGTGATGTCATGAGTGATGTCACTGACCATGTCATGAGTGATGTAATATTTGACGTCATCAGCAGTGCATTGCGGGCGCGCGAGTTATAGTTAGCTGAACTAACTATAACGGGGGAATTTCAATGGTTTTGTACGAGTGAAAAGTCCAGCTAAATATAACGCCCCTGAAACCTATGGTTTTTTCAGTGAATATATATATATTCACAGAAAAAACCAAAGGTTTCAGGGGTGTTATAGTTAGCTGGCCATTTCACTCGTACAAAACCATAGAAATTCCTCCGTTATAGTTAGTTCTGCTAACTATAACTTGCGCGCCTGCAATGCACCACTGATGATGTCACATATTGCATCATTCATGACATGGTCAGTGACATCACTGATGACATCACTGATGACATCTCAAATGACATCACTGATGACATCATCCAGTGAATGTGCTTTACTTTGAAATTTAAATATGTATTATAAATATACCAATCTGTTTTGAAGATTGAGTGGATATATAACTGTCTGGATGGAGGATTTAGTAGCTGTCTGACTGTCTGTTTAAGTGAGTAATTAAAAGTGTCTCACTTAATACATGGATTAGTAACTAAACTATGTGAATGTGTGCATCACTGTCTCTGTTGTTGTAACATGCTGCATCAGTTGGTCACTAACTACATGAGTGTGTATATTAGTTATTGATTATTTGGGTGAGTATTTGTATGGGACACTGAGTTTGTGTGTGGTTGGATGGTGTGTGTGTAACTCTGCATAGATGTGTGAATGGTTGATTGACTAGGTGTATAGGTTTAAGAGTGCATGTGGAAACAGTTGTTTGGGTGAATGAGTGAATTTATTTGTGTGTTGGTGAGCGAATATATGTTTTAGTTGTACATCTTCAACAAAGTAAAAAAATAAAAGGCATTGTATGTGAGAGCTGGTGTATATAAATAAGTATGTGTAAGAGTCAGTGATTGTGAGAGTAACTATATGAATGAGTGTATAATTGTAATGGTGATTTTTTAACATATTAACTATAAGTTACTATGTGTTTGAATAAATGAGGTGTTGTTGGATAACTGTGTAAGTGAGTAAATGTAAGTGTGATTAATTTTGTCATGAGTGAGTAGGATGACTGCATAACCGACTAAGATGACTGCTGATGTGTCAATGTCTAGATATGTGTAAGGGTGCAGTTGATAGTGTTCTATTAATTAGTGACTGCATGTATAAATGATTCTGTTGTTGATTGGGTAGTTGTGTGTGTAGACTTAGGAATCAGTGAGTCGGTATGTAGTAACTGGTATTGGTCTGTCAATGGTTTCAAATATGGTACAATGTATTTTACATTGAGTGATGAAAGGTTATACTAGTGTATGATGAGGTGTATCGGATTGTCACGTGGATGATGTCATTAGTGATGTCACTGACCATGTCATGAATGATGCAATATGTGACATCATCAGCGGTGTATTGCGGGCGCGCGAGTTATAGTTAGCAGAACTAACTATAACGGAGGAATTTCTATGGTCTTCTACGAGTGAAATGGCCAGCTAACTAAAACACCCCTGAAACCTATGTTTTTTTCTGTGAATTTCTAAGGTTTTTTAAATACTAATTTCTAACTATAACGTCTCTGAAACCTATGGTTTTTTCAGTGAATTTCAAAGCTTTTTTAAATGCTAATTTCTAACTATAACGTCTCTGAAACCTATGGTTTTTTTCAGTGAATTTCAAACGTTTTTTAAATGCAAATTTTTAAGTGTGATAGTAGTTATACCTATTTTTTTGTACTAATTTTCTACAGTTTTTTAACTGTTTATTTATAATTTTTTTATTCATTAAATAACATCATATATTTTCCTAAAAATTCCAAAAAAAAATGTAAAAATTTCAAACTGAAATACTGATTAATTTTCTTGTTTTCATTTTGTATTTTAATATATTTATATTATTTTCTTTAAAAAAAAATCAATTTTTTTTTCGGAGTCACGCACTCAAAGCGTACACATTACGGTGGGTGCGCGCATTCTAGCCGCAATTTTAGAAAAGTCGGTGTGCGACGGCTGCATGTTTTTCAGTTGCATCATATACATTAAATATTACGTGATGTGCGCAATTGGTATGCGACCAGTCCGCGACTCCTGCTCCCGCGCATTCGCAACACATGCGCATTACGGTACGAGATGCTTGCGCGGTTGCAGGTCCCGCGTGACGTCTTATGCGTGCTGGGGCACGCTGGGTGCGCGACTCCCGCAAAAAAAATGTATGTTCCGAAATGATATGTATGTCTCTTTAATATACATATTAGGGCAAGAGATTATCTAAGATATTCATAAAAATAATACATTTAACCAGGTCAGCAGAGCTGCTTTAGAGGGAGAGAACCAGGTCAGCAGATCTGCTTTAGAGCCAGAGAACCAGGTCAGCAGAGCTTCTCTAGAGAGAGAGAACCAGGTCAGCAGAGCTGCTTTAGAGCCATAGAACCAGTGCTTTAAATGGGCCGGTACTCACAGGTGCTGAGTACCGGCACTTCTTAGTTTTATCTTAGTTTTATCTCTCTAAGTACCGGTACTCATGAAGCACTGGTGCTGGCGGCCTGTCTCTGTCAGCCAAGCCACTTCTGTAGACCTGAGCCGAGCCCCCGCTGAACTATTCAGCTTGGGCTCATCTGCATACCGTCGGGGTGTTCACCATCATGCTGTGTTGCAAACACAGAAATTGAGGCAGCCCAGTGACAGCGGTATTCAGAAAGCCGTGGGAGGTAACCAGATTCAAATGGCTTTAATCCCACCTGATTCTTTTGTGTAGGAGTCTGCTTATGTTTGTCTGCTTGCCTGTGATTGTTTTTGTGTGAGAGAAATACGAGAGAAAGGGGGAGAGAATAGAGACACTCATGGAAGATATATTAAAGGAAATGAGTGGAATGCTTGTGTGTGCTCGTCTGCTTGTTTCGGTGTCCCTCGAGAATATATAGTATTGTGCCAAGCAACAGCAATGAACAGATTGATGTTGCAAATATTAAAAAACTAGGAAATGTTAAAATATCATCGCGTTTGGCTTTCGTTGTGTAGAGTAGACAAACCTTTGTTTATTCAAAGACATTTCTCATGTGAATTTTGGGTATGTGCTGCAAGTAGTATAGAAGTCAAGAAGTATCAGCATGACATCTCCTAAGCCCCGCCCCCAAGTCCCGCCCACTCGCCACATTTCAATGAGTACCTGCACTATTTTTCCCCCATTTAAAGCACTGCATAGAACCAGGTCAGCAGAGCTGCTCTAGAGGCAGGGAACCAGGTCAGTAGAGCTGATTTAGAGGGAGAGAACCAGGTCAGCAGAGCTGCTTTAGAGCCAGAACCAGGTCAGCAGAGCTGCTCTATAGCCAGAGAACCAGGTCAGCAGAGCTGCTTTAGAGCCATAGAACCAGGTCAGCAGAGCTGCTTTAGAGCCAGAGAACCAGGTCAGCAGAGCTGCTCTAGAGCCTAAGAACCGGGTCAATAGAGCTGCTTTAGAGCTAGAGAACCAGGTCAGCAGAGCTGCTCTAGAGCCAGAGAACCAGGTCAGCAGAGCTGCTCTAGAGGGAGAGAACCAGGTCAACAGAGCTGCTGTAGAGCCAAGGGACCAGGTCAGCAGAGCTGCTTTAGTGCCAGAGAACCAGGTTAGCAGAGCTGTTGTAGAGCCAGAGAACCAGGTCAGCAGAGCTGCTCTAGAGCCTATGAACTAGGTCAGCAGAGCTCGCTCTAGAGCCAGAGAACCAGGTCAGCAGAGCTGCTGTAGAGCCAGAGAAACCAGGTCAGCAGAGCTGCTTTAGAGGGAGAGAACCAGGTCAGCAGAGCTGCTTTAGAGCCAGAGATCCAGGCCAGCAGAGCTGCTTTAGAGCCATAGAACCAAGTCAGCAGAGCTGCTTTAGAGCCAGAGAACCAGGTCAGCAGAGCTGCTTTAGAGCCAGAGAACCAGGTCAGCAGAGCTGCTTTAGAGCCAGAGACCCAGGTCAGCAGAGCTGCTCTAGAGCCTAAGAACCAGGTCAGCAGGGCTGCTCTAGAGCCAGAGAACCAGGTCAGTAGAGCTGCTCTATAGCCAGAGAACCAGGTCAGCAGAGCTGCTTTAGAGCCAGAGAACCAGGTCAGCAGAGCTGCTCTAGAGCCTAAGAACCGGGTCAATAGAGCTGCTTTAGAGCGAGAGAACCAGGTCAGCAGAGCTGCTCTAGAGCCAAAGAACCAGGTCAGCAGAGCTGCTCTAGAGGGAGAGAACCAGGTCAGCAGAGCTGCTGTAGAGCCAAGGGACCAGGTCAGCATAGCTGCTTTAGAGCCAGAGAACCAGGTAAGCAGAGCTGCTTTAGAGCCAGAGAACCAGGCCAGCAGAGCTGCTTTAGAGCCATAGAACCAGGTCAGCAGAGCTGCTTTAGAGCCATAGAACCAGGTCAGCAGAGCTGCTTTAGAGCCAGAGAACCAGGTCAGGAGAGCTGCTCTAGTGCCTAACAACCAGGTCAGCAGAGCTGCTCTAGAGCCAGAGAACCAGGTCAGCAGAGCTGCTGTAGAGCCAGAGAACCAGGTCAGCAGAGCTGCTCTAGCTGACACTGACTGACTGACACTGACTGATTGACACTGACTGACACTGATTGACTGACACTGACTGACTGACGGACACTGATTGACTGACACAGACTGACTGACTGACACTGACTGACTGACACTGTCTGACTGACACTGACTGACACTGACTGACACTGACTGACTACTCTCTACTACTCTACTACTCAGTCTCTACTACTCTCTACTACTCTCTCTCTACTACTCACTCTCTACTACTCACTCTCTACTACTCACTCTCTACTACTCACTCTCTACTACTCTCTACTACTCACTCTCTACTACTCACTCGCTACTACTCTCTACTACTCACTCTATACTACTCTCTACTATTCTCTCTCTACTACTCTCTACTATTCACTCTATACTATTCAGTCTCTACTACTCTCTACTACTTTCTCTCTACTACTCACTCTCTACTACTCACTCCACTACTCTCTACTACTCACTCTCTACTACTCTCTCTCTACTACTCACTCTCTACTACTCTCTCTCTACTACTCACTCTCTACTATTCACTCTACTATTCACTCTCTACTACTCACTCTCTACTACTCGCTCTCTACTACTCACTCTCTACTACTTACTCTCTACTACTCTACTACTCTACTACTCTCTACTACTCTCTCTACTACTAACTCTTTACTACTCACTCCTCTACTACTCTACTACTCTCTACTACTCTCTCTACTAATCACTCTACTATTCTCTACTACTCACTCTACTACTCTCTACCACTCACTCTCTACTACTCTACTACTCACTTTCTACTACTCTCTCTCTACTACTCACTCTCTACTACTCACTCTACTACTCTGTACTACTCACTCTCTACTACTCTCTCTCTACTACTCACTCTCTACTACTCTACTACTCACTCTATACTACTCACTCTCTACTACTCTCTACTGTTCACTCTCCACTACTCACTCTCTACTACTCGCTTTCAACTACTCTCTACTACTCACTCTACTACTCACTCTCTACTACTCTACTACTCTCTCTTACTCTCTCTACTTCTCACTCTCTACTATTCTCTCTACTACTCACTCTCTACTACTCTCTACTACTCACTCTCTACTACACACTCTATACTACTTGCTCTCTACTACTCACTCTCCACTACTCTCTAGTACTCACTCTACTACTCACTCTCTGCTACTCTCTACTACTCACTCTCTACTACTCCACTACTCTCTACCACTCACTCTCTACTACTCACTCTCCACTACTCTGCTACTCTCTACTACTCTCTCTCTACTACTCACTCTCTACTAGTCACTCTCTACTACTCTCTACTACTCACTCTTTACTGCTCTCTCTCTACTACTCTCTACTACTCACTCTCTACTACTCACTCTACTACTCACTCTCTACTACTCACTCTCTACTACTCTCTAATACTCTCTCTCTGTTACTCACTCTACTACTCACTCTCTACTACTCTCTACTACTCACTCTCTACTCACTCTCTACTACTCTCTACTACTCACTCTACTACTCACTCTCTACTACTCTCTACTACTCACTCTCTACTACTCACTCTCAAATACTCACGCTCTACTACTCTCTACTACTCACTCTCTACTACTCACTCTCTGCTACTCTCTCTACTACTCTCTACTACGCTCTACTACTTTCTACTACTCACTCTCTACTCTCTATTACTCACTCTCTACCTCTCTACCTCTCTCAGTACATTCTCTCTACCTCTCTACCTCTCTACCTTTACCTCTCTACCTCTACACCTCTACCTCTCTACCTCTCTCTACCTCTCTCTACACACACACATATGCACATATATATATGCATATATATGCATTTATATGTATGTATGTGTATACATATACATACATATATAAACATATATATAATCTGCATATCTATATAAATACAAATATAAATGCATGCATACATATACATATACATATATGCATACATATGCATGTTATGTACATGAAAGTTTGAAAAACACTAATACAAGCAAAGCTAAAAAGTCACCTAATTGCAAACAGATTTGCTTTAACTTAAACGAGACCTATTGCATTTTCAATGCTTGTTTACTTTGGTTCCATCAAGAAGGCATGCAGATGTGTCACACATTTGCCATAAATTCAGAATGGTAGCACTCTAGTTGCTCATTAGATCACTGTAGTAAAGCTACTGCTCACCACGGAAGTCTGCTGCTGGTATTGAAAGTGCATGTTTCAGTCTGCATGTCAAAATTTTTTAACAAAATAGAAGAGGATTTGAGAAGTCAAAATGCGCCCTAATTTTTCTTTCTGCAGTACTAATCACAATCAAGATGGCTTCAGGTGTGCCATACGTTTTTCATTAGTAGGACTGTTAGCGCTCTAGTTGTTCTTTGGAACAGTCTGGGAAGCTGCAGTAGAACACAAAGGAATCAACTGACAGTCTCTGCCCTTGTTGGATGTACATGTTTTACTGAGAATGTCATACTTCATTCTCACATGACTGAGAAAGATAATGTGAATTTACAGAAAATATGCTCTCAGTTTAGGTTATAGATCACCTTCCAAACCTCTGTTGGAAAAGCATGAGAAAATAGTTTTCTCTCAAACATGATTCACGATATCCCAGCAGAAGGCTTTTTCACATGGTAAAATCACCTTAGAACATACCACAATTCCTAAAATGAGTATGGTACCATCAACAAATGATTTATAATGTAACTAAAGTCTTAAAACCTTCTATTAACTGCAATGCTTTTTAATGAGGTGCTATCATGTATATTGGTCCCAAGATGGCGGCCAACACTTCTTGGATGAAGTGCTGTCAGCCAATCAGATCTCACGATGAGATGCGTGTTAGGTTCCGCCCAGATATATATGTGATTTTACTTTTGATTTTCTCAGGAACTACTGAAGGGATTTACACCATTTAAGCAAAAGGCACGAGTCTGAACTAAGGACTACCTTTCTGCCAAATTTGGTGTAATTCTGTTCAGCAGTTCGGGCTGTAGCTGCGGCTAAAGGTCCTATGGGAAATTGCATGGGGAAAACATGTTTTGGGACCCCCCTTTTTTCTCGGCCCCCACTACACGAATCATCCCGAGACTTTCAGGATAGGAGCAGACCGGAGCTGGCCAAAAGTTTTGAAAATTTTGCGAAGATTCGTCAATCGGCGCCAAAGTTATTGGGAATAGAATGTTGCGGATTTCCTATGGAAAATAGGTCCTAACTATAACTACCTACTGGCGACTGCCGGTAGGTAAAATATATATATATATATATTCACTGAAAAAACCATAGGTTTCACACACGTTATAGTTAGGAATTAGCATTTAAAAAACCTTAGAAATTCAGTGAAAAAACCATAGGTTTCACACATGTTATAGTTAGCTGGACATTTTACTCGTAAAAAACCAATGAAATTGCCCCGTTATAGTTAGTTCAGCTAACTATAACTCACGCGCCCGCAATGCACTGCTGATGACGTCACATATTACATCACTCATGACATGGTCAGTGACATCACTCATGACATCACTGATGACATCTCAAATGACATCACTGATGACCTCACTGATGACATCATCCAGTGAATGTGTGTTTTTCTGAAAATTAAATATGTTTTATATATGTATATCTCAAGGTCGATGGAAGAATAAATGGGTATATAAGTGTCTAAATGGATGATTTGTTTTTAAAAAATTGATTGTGTAACTGACTGATTAAGTGTATCTCTCACTTTGTGTATAAGTGGCTGCATGGGTTGGTGAGTAGCTACATGGGTGTCTATATAGGTTAGTAGTTGTTTTTTTGAGTATCAGTCTGAGTGTCTGTATGGTTCGGTGGGGGGTATTACGTAGTGCATAGGTGCATGAATGAGTGACTCACTGTTTGTATGTGTTGAAGACAGCATGTGTGCAGGACTGTATGGGTGGATGAGTGTGTGTATGGGTGTGTTAGTGAGTGAATGACTGTCCCAATAGTGTCTTCAGGAGTAACTACATATGTTTTAAACTAGTATATGTGACTATTGGTGTATATATGTGAGTATATGTGAGAGGGAGAGATTGAAAGAGTTCCTGTATGAATAAGTATGTGTTTCTATAAGTGATTGTTTAAAAGACTAAGTATGTGTAAGTTTCCGTAGAAGTAAGTGTGGTGGTGTGTGTATAACTGTATATGCAGGTGAATGTATGTTTGATTCTTTATTAGCATGAGTGACTATGTGTGTGAGTAACTCTATGGATGAGTGGCATTATGTAACAGGATGTATAGGTGTATGAGTACATATGATGAGTGAGTACATGTATGAGTGACTGTATAGGACTGTTGGTGAATGAGTGGATGTGTATGTGGATCTTAGAATTACTGAAGAGGTTGTTGTAACTGGTATTGGTATGTCCATTGTTTTGAAAATTTTAGTCTCTATTTTTGAATGTGTGTATCAAAGCTTATATTAAGGTGAGAGGAGGTCTGCCACTCTATCACAAGGATGATGTCATCAGTGATGTCATCAGTGATGTCATTTGAGATGTCATCAGTGATGTCATGAGTGATGTCACTGACCATGTCATGAGTGATGTAATATGTGACGTCATCAGCAGTGCATTGCGGGGGCGTGAGTTATAGTTAGCTGAACTAACTATAACGGGGCAATTTCATTGGTTTTTTACGAGTAAAATGTCCAGCTAACTATAACATGTGTGAAACCTATGGTTTTTTCACTGAATTTCTAAGGTTTTTTAAATGCTAATTCCTAACTATAACGTGTGTGAAACCTATGGTTTTTTCAGTGAATTTCTAAGGTTTTTTAAATGCTAATTCCTAACTATAACGTGTGTGAAACCCATGGTTTTTTCAGTGAATTTGCAAGGTTTTTTAAATGCTAATTCCTAACTATAACGTGTGTGTAACCCATGGTTTTTTCAGTGAATTTGCAAGGTTTTTTAAATGCTAATTTTTTTTTTTATTCTTCATTTTTTTCAAACATATTTTTAATTTAATTTTCTTTCATTTTATAAAGACTATGCTTAAATTTTTAAAATCCTTAAATATTTTTTTTTAATATATTTTTTAAAATAAACATGTAAAATTTATTACCAGATTTTTTTTTTTTTATAGTACGCGTACCGTAAGCTCACGGTAAGCGTACGGTTTACGCAACGTCCGTAATCTATCTACGCTGCTTGCGTATAGTTACGCACTTTGCGTAGCCGCGCGTACTGCGCGTGGGACGCGTGCGCGCTTACGCCACACGCGCACGTTACGCGGAAGTGCCGGGGAGTGACTGTTATGCGCATGCGCGCAAGCGCGTGTCTTTTTTACGCGCACGCGTACTTTTTGCCGTAAGCGTACCGTAAGCGTACCGTAAGCGTACGGTAGGTCATGTGATCATGAAACACAACTTTTGATTGGTTGAAACTACTTTCAGTTCTAGAACTCTCCTACACCACACCCATTCCCCTCATTTCTGCTTGTGTTCCCTTGGGAGAAGGAGCTGGTTTGTCTTTGGGATACGATGGCAGAACAGCAGAGCTCTTCTGAGAGTGAGGCTAGCACCAGCAGCACTGTCTTGAGGCAGAGATCGAGGAAACAAAAGCCTTCTTATGTTTGGGATTATTTTACTTTTCCAGAAGGCCAGCAAAAGGTGAATGCACCCTTAGTTACTTGCAAGCTGTGTCAGCGTGTACTTTCTAGAGGTAATCCTAACAGGAAGTATTCCTTTGGGAATCACACCATGAAGAGACACCTCCAGGATGTACACAGAAGGACACATGGTCATCTTTTTGGAGGTAACTCTTCAGAAAGACGAGCCAGTACATCCACAGCAGCTCAGCCTGGACCATCATCTGCAGGGCTGACTCCTTCTTCTGCAGGTCAGGTGAGCCCTTCATCTGTGGGGGGAGAATCTCCTTTTGCTGGCCCTCTGGAAATGAACCTTCGATTTCGGAAGGTTGATATTCATTGCACATTTTGTAAAGGTCTAATTTGTCATAGGGAGACCAGTGTTTCCCTAGTGAACAACAAAATAGATCAGCACATTTGTAGCTTTGAATGATTTTCCCATGCTTCCTTTCCTCTGTCCCTGCATGAACACAACGGTTCTTTTAAGAGCCAACCTTATCTTTCATCTTTTTTTTACATATGTTTTTTAAAACCTTTTTTTTTTTTTTTTTACCGTACGCGTACGGTGCGCGTACCTTTTTTTTATTTTTAAAAAAAATCACTAAAAATCAATTATCACATTACAAGGTCCTTGAGAGACTACAATTATTATTATTGACTTACCATACTCACTCAAAAAAATATTTATTCATTTGTTTTTTTAAAAAATAGTTTTAAAAATGGTTGTAGTTTTCGAAAATTTTCTATATCGATCTGAAAAAAAAGAAAAAAGTATTAATATTTTTTTAACAATTTATAATACAGTATACATATTTACATTTTTTTCAAAAAAATATTTTTGCCTTATTTTTGCTGTTTTCAGAATATATTGCATTTCACTATAAATTGTGAAAGCAATTGCATTCATCATTTTACAGCGGGCAAAAAAAAATAACAATCTCAAAGATTGTATTAAAAAAGCCCAGAATCTCTTCTCACTTAAACTTATCATTACAGAAATGCATATTATTCTAAAAAAATATCATCTAAAAACAATACTTATTTCTTTAAAATACCGTCTGATATGTTTGTTTCAGAAGTATAATCACAATATTATATCTCAAATAACTCCAAAATACATCTGATTTCATTTCCTTTAGGCCAAATAGTATTTTTTTTTTTTTTTGGGAATAAATTTCCAAGGGAAATCCATTAAAATTCTAAAGTTTAATCTGTCCAGATCTCACCGATTCTCTGTAACATTTTGGTTCACGAAAATTTTTTGACTAATTTATTTAGTCCTCAATAGAATTGCTTACTTTTCCACATGGCCAAATAGTAATTTTTTAAATCATTTTTGAAAAAATTTCCAATGGCAGTCCAATCGCATTCCAAAATTTAAAATGTGCAGAAGTTACCGATTATCTATAAATTATTGGTTTTTCAAAATTGCATTAAAAATTAAAAAAGTCCACATTACAATTGGTTATCTTTCCTTTAGGCCAAATGATAATTTTAAAAATATTTTTTCTACAAAATTGCAATGGTAATCCAGTAAAATGGTAAAATTATTTTGTCCAGATCTTGCCAAGTCTCTCTAAAATTTAGGTTTCAGGAAGCTTAGATAGGAATTTGCTAAATCAAAAGGCAAACGTTGTTTGAAAATCAATTGGGAATCATTACACAGTGTCCAGCCTTTTTCACATTTTAGATAAACTGTGTAATGTCCAGAAGTAACAGTAGGTCCATCATGGAAAATTATTGCAACAGTTACAAAAGTTTTTCCTGAAATTGATAATTGCTGTCCTGTAAACTTCTTTATTAAAGTATCCAATTTTGAACCATCAGCTCTACATCGTTGCATCATTAAAATTACATACTGTCCGTATTCCCTTAAAATTAATGTTGAAAACATGTCAGAATTACACTCACCACATTTCATGCTATGATTAGCATCTTTAACTAATTTTGCAAAAGTGACTGTTTTACTCTCTGGCAATGTCAAATAAATAAACCTTTCATTATCAACAATAGAGCCACATATATTATAACAATTATCACAACTATGTTCCCATTTATAAGAGAGACCAAAAAAAATGTCAATGGGAACTCCTTCTTCTTCCACTACCTGAAGAAAATACATCAAAAATTCGTGTGCATCTTGCTGTTCATTTTGAGAAAACTGTGTTCGTCCTGAACATACATCTAAAAGTTTTCTAATATCAGTAGCACTTTCTATTTGAGTTTTATCTTTACTCAGCTTTTGAAAAAGGAGACTCAGCTCTGAACAGAATCTTTTTCCCTGATTTACTATTATCTGCTCTTGCAAACTTTCCAGATAAAATGCAACATTCAGCACTACATTAGCGTAGCAGTTGACACCAGAGCTATTTTCAAAATGACATCCTACAACCTGTTCTTCATTGTCCTTTTTCTTTTTGCTTGCAATTACATCACTCCTCTTTTTTTTCCTCTTCTCTATATCTTCATTACAGATATTCTCATTTCTCCTTTTACAAGAAACTACACGTTTCTCCAACACAGGATACTGACCTAAATGAGGAGCATAGCTTCTTCTTAATCTATTATACTCCTTTACACAGTTTGTATCAGCACTAACTTTTGAGTCATCAAAGTCTATCATGAATAAACCTGATAATGTTTTGACTTGTGACAAAGCTACATATGCCATACCTTCTTTGAACACAGTTGAACCAATGTTCACAAATGCACAATCTACAGTCAATCCTTGAGACTTGTGGATAGTTACAGCATATGCTAGAGAAAACGGAAACTGCTTCCTACGTACATATAAGTCTTTCACAAGCATAAAACGAACTGTACAACGACAAATATCTTTAACTTCATCTATCTGATCAAATTTTATCTGTAAACATTCAATTCCTTCTTTTTTCTGATAATTAATAAAACCCACAACTCTTCCCATCGCTCCATTCACTAAGCCTTTCTCAACATCCAAATTTCTCCTTAAAAATACTCTACAGTTCATGCAAACATATAGATTTTTTTCTAATCCTGCTGTTTTGGAGATGTTCTTCTCTAGTGAGTCCAATTTATTTTTCAGTTTGCCTGTTACTGTGACAGTAATTCTTCCATCCTCAATTTTGTCCACTGCTTCCAATTTCCTGATCTCTTCCTTTTCCAATTTCAAAAGCTCCTCATTAAATATTGAGCATTCACGTAGAGTTGGCATTAAGCAGATGACACTTTTGTTTTCTGCAATATTCTTGTATATTTTCTCTGCAACTATTTCTTCCTTTGGAAATAAATTATGTAGCAGCCGACTCTGTAATGCTTTTTTCCCAACTTCTGTGAGTAGTCCAATTCTGATATCTTTCAGAATACTTCCATATTCTTCATCGTTTGCTTGCCTCATATTAGTTGTAAGTTCCTTGTACTCAAAGAAGGACCAAATATTTGTATTTCCAATGCTTCCCAATGACTTCTTCGTGTCTTCATGTGTCACAGTATTAAACACTGGTTGTCCTTTAACTGGAGTAAGTTGCAAAAGATCCCCAAAAACTATGACGTGTTTTCCACCAAATAACACGTCATAGTCTGTCTTCAAAATTTGCTGCATTCTTAAATGCACAAAGGCAAGCATTAAGTTTGATACCATGCTCACCTCATCAATAATGAGAACTTGCATCTTCTTCAATACTCTTGAAACTTCCAAGGATGCTTCTCCAGTTAGCTTGTTGAATTGTATTTTGTTCTCATGCTCCACTGGTAACATTAGCAAACGATGTAAAGTGATTCCTTTTATGTTATATGCTGCTAACCCAGTTGGAGCAGTAACCACACAAGACAAAGTAGAATCCGTTTTTTGCTTTAGGTAGCTTCTGATGACTTTAATTAGGAAACTTTTTCCAGTTCCAGCTTGTCCACTTACATACATCCTGATTGGATGAAATGATGTGCATGAGCACTCTTTTTTTATATGTAGAAATCCGTGATCAATTTTGTTTTTGATCTCTTCATAAATGTGTTGCTGCTCTTGATTCAGTTGTCTTTCCAAATTTTGTAAGTCTATAAATTCTTCTTGAGCTTGATTCATAGCCGTTTCCACTTCATTCATGGCTATTGATGCTTCATTTTCAACGATTGGTTGTCCTAGGGGATCTTGACTGTATGTTCCTGAACTTTGGCTGTCCTGAGAACTGTCTCTAGCTATTTCTGCTGCAATTGTAGTTTCCTGTTCAATTTCTTCATTTAACATTTGCAGATAAGTTGAGAATGTACTGCATTGTATGCTGTCTTTGCAAGCATTAAAAGAATCTTCATAGCTCTGGAATTCTCCCAGTAGTTCATCCTCTGTACGCCATGGTTTAAACAACTGTAAAAGAGCCAAGTAGTAAAATTCTTTCTTGTCGGTTGTGTCGCAACTCAGCTTCCGGTGATTTATCAAACTTCCTTTGGTTTGCTTCACCAAACATCCTTCTTCACCAACAACTTTATATTTTCCACTGTTGATGTCTTCTGCAGCTTTCCGTGAATAAATGTAGTTCTGCAGCACTTCATAGAGACACATGTTCTCCAGATGATGACTTCTCTTGGGATAATATGTGTCCAACATGTTTGTTTTCAATATATCTGTACTTTCTGGGTCATTCTCGGCCAAATATTCAATTTCTCCAACAGATTTCAGTACCCGATTTCTCATTGCTGCAAGGCCTAAACTTGCCCAAATTATTCTTCTTGACTTCGAGTAGAGACTTGCAGAAGATAACCTATCTGAACATTCGTAGGATCCAATTTCTCGATGCGATAACATCTTCAAACTGAAACTGTACAGCTTCTTACTGACAGTCTTCTCGTGAGAAATCTCTTCCCACATTTCCTTCAATTCTGTTTTTTCTGATTTCGTAATGTAAGACGTTACATATCGTGCAACAGCAATGGAATTGTCAGCTACATACTGTATATCCATGTTAGCGTTCCACATGGATAAAATGACTGGGTTGTAGTCATTTATATTTTTTGATTCTTCTTTTCTTTTAAGGTTGTAGGTATTCTTAGGTGATTTTCTTGTGATAGTATGTCTCACAGCTGACATAAAACTGTTGACTCTTCCATTTGAAAGAACAGGTCTAGGAAATCCAAATCGACATTTAGTGTAGTATTTTTCTTTGCTCTTGTATTTCCGTCGACAGTATTTTCCACACCGATGACTTTGGAAACGTAGAACTTGCTCCTTTAACTTGTTCTCTTCTTTGCTTTTTGGTATACCACATGTTGCATATTCTTCAATGTAAGATAACACTGCTTCATCAGTATCTGTTCCAAACTTTGGGGCATCCTTGATCCACAGCAGCATATGAATATGAGGAGCACCTCTTGCCTGGTACTCTTTTCTCCAAAAGAAATCCACTACTTCTCCAAGGGGTGGATTTTTTTTATTGCAGATGAAGGACATCATAGCCTCAAATCTATGATTGAAATATCTGCAAACATTAACCGGATCCAATGAGCACAGTTCTCCTGCTGTCTTGTATTCGATGTTTTTAATGTTTGAATTGGCCTCTCGTAGAAAATCCAGTAAATCATCCCAAGCGTACTCGGCACAGCTTAGGGTAAGGAACCATGTTGGTGTTCCTAAATTGCGTAACATGCATTTTAGTTCACCATGGCGTCGGTACCAATATTCATTTGTCCCACGCTGACAAGCCATCAGATTGATCAGTTGTGTTTCCAAATGATCATCTCGGTGCTGCACTTTCTCCATAAAATCCTTAGCAGACACATTTTGTAAATGTACTCCACTTTTTAAAATGTGATTTACTGCATAAGACAGTGCAGACAAGTCGCTTTCAAATAAAAGATGGAACAAATAAGGAATACTTTGTCGAAATCTGGGATCTTCAGCATATAGTCTTGTAGTCCGATACTCTGAAGCTGGAATCTGTTCTGGACGTTCATCGTATCGTCCTCCTTTTCCTTTAGGAAACAGCTGGGGAAAACATCGAGCTTCCAAGCTCTCCTCCCATACACTCACGGGATTTCCTTTTGCTTTCTTCATCTGAAAGAGATCAATATTGTCTCCCATAACTTCTTTCGAATGGAGAGGATGTATGCTAAAATGTTCATAAATTTCTTCTTCCTTTGACTTGTCCACTTTTTCAATTTGTCCAGTTGGTGTTTCTGTGTGTTCTTGAAAATCTTCTTCTTCTTCTTCTTCTTCTATATAAATTGATTCATACCATTTGTTATTTTTTTTCAAATACAAATTTGCTCTTTGTACTTTCCGCACATCTACCAGCTCCTGCCAAATCTTCTTATTCTTTGTAGGTACACCATTAACCAGAATAATTAATGGTTCAGTTTCCAAAGTATCCGCATCAATAGTTTCCATATTTTTTTTCAAATCCAAGGGCAAATACACCACTCTACCTTTTAAACCTCTCAGTAAATCTGAAGGAGGTAATTTACCAGTTTTGGGCTCCATACGTACTATGGTCTGGAACGGATGAACACATTGAATGAGTATAGACTCATATGTATTTAATTCAGAAAGTTCAGCAGGAATAGCATCCAATTCTAAATTATTATGTACAGCTCTGGTCGGCATTCTATTTTCCTCTAACTTGTTGTAACAGTATTTACAAATACGCTGATCTTCACCCAATTCAAAACAATTTTCAAGAAATATATATGTGGCAAAATCCATCCACTTATAATTATCTTCATTTTCACTCTTTCTGTAGAGATCAACATTCCTAGTTTGTTTTCTATAATGAGTTCTGCGGCAACAAATACAAGTAACATTTGGTCTTTCATTAGAGACTATTGCAAATTTTGTTATGTGATCATTAAATGTGTTACTTACAGAGGGTTCTACATTGTCTTCCACTTCTGCCTCATTTACTGTGTCCTTCTCTGCACTGTTTTGTTCAGGACCAAAGTAACAAAACTGAATTTCATCAACAACCTTCTCTACATCTGATACCGTTCCTCGGAACAGAGCCCTATTCAATTCATTTAACTTTATTGCTGGACTTTTGGCAAAATACAACCGTCTCACAAACTTTCTCATTTCAGTATGATGAACAGCCAGCATCCTAAAATGATGGAAAACACTATTGCACACTTTTCTAGATAGACAAGCAAGAGAATGACCCTGCAAACCAGTATTCTCTCTCACTCTGCATGGATCCAGACTTTGAAGCACCTTAATCTTTTGTTTTACACTTTTTTTACTATATTCTCTTAGAAACTCTCGAAATCTGTCAATAGATTCCTGACGCACAGTGCAAATACTACTACAATTCCAAGTGTACACTGGGGCTTTAGGACGTCTCCCCATTGCCTCATCTGCCATCACTTGTACCTCATCTCTTGGAACCATTATCTCCTTCTCCATTATGCAACCATTTTTTACTTCGTATGAACGACCTCTGGTGTCAACTGCATGCAGCAAACTATTACTTTGAAAATAGCTCTCTTCATTAAAAAAAGGTTCACTACTTGAACTATGCATCCACTTTCCTAAAAACACTTTACAAAAGTTTGTTCTGTTCACTACTCTTTTGCTTTTGCTTTGTGATTTCAGTACATTAACCATTTTATCTAATGTACGCATCCTATTCAAAATTAATATGAATAGTTTCCTTTTTAATTCTAATGCTTTTGCTGCAATGGCTTCAATTTCTTTTTTTCTCTTGTAATATTTTGCCTTTTGCTTATATTTCTTTACATCCTTTATCAAATTGGACATAACTCTTCTCTGAAACATTTTTCTACGTATCTCTTTAAACGCTGTTTTTCTGTTTATGTTAAACTTTTCAATTGCAGAAGGTATATTTGCATTAACTAAATTCTCAATTTTTTGCTGTTCTCTATGTTTTGTTACATTTTTCCGAGGACAGACATTTTGTACATTTTTCTTTGTTTTGAATATTTTGTTAAGAAATTGTTTTTTCTGCTTACCAGAAGATTTTTTCTTTTTCCCAACATGAGCATCTTCTACTAACTTTGGTCCTCCAGTTGTCTTCAAATATAGTTTTTTTTTTAGCGTTTTTTGAGCTCGAGATTTTGTAGGCATCTTAAATTTTGTTCACTGTTCTTCAGCAATACCTGAAAAAAACTAAAAAAAAAATCCTTTATTGTATTTAAATATATTACTACATTTGTTTTCACAATAGTCATAAAACAAAATTTCTTTGCCAATTTGAATGCACACAAACTGCTCTTTTTTTTGGGCAAGTGAAAATCTCTTTTACAAACTGTCACATTATGAAACCACTTTTCAGATTTTTTAAAAAGCCCATGTCCACAGTGCTACACTCCAGCAAGGGCAACCAGCCTTAGTGAAGCTCAATGTATTTGCATTACAGACTGAAACCTGAAAACCCCACTCGCTTGTAAATACTTTGCATGACTATACACGGCAAGCACATGGGTGTGTGCTAAGACTCTGCTTCTTCCCCCAAAAATTCGCTCCCCCTTTCCATCTAATGCAACTGTGAAATCACCAGAGCAAGACGCAATAAATCTCTGCCTATAATTCCTCTATGCACACAGAGTCATGTTTTCACATTAGTCCCAAAACGAAATTTCTTTGCCATTTTGAAAGCACACTTACTGCTCTTTTTTTTTCGGGCCGAGTGAAAATCACTTTTACAGACTGACACATTATGAAACCTTTTTTAAAAATTTATTTAATTGCACATGTCCAAGCTGTTTTTTTTTCAGACCACCACCATGTGTATTCTCTGTGTCTGCCTACACTCCAGCAAGGGCAACCAGCCTTAGTGATGCTGAATGTATTTGCATTACAGACTTAAACCTGAAAACCTCACTGGCTTCTAAATACTGTGCATGACTATACATGGCAAGCACATGGGTGTGTGCTAAGCCTCTGCTTCTTCCCCAAAAAATTCGCTCCCCCTTTCCATCTAATGCAACTGTGAAATCACCAGAGCAAGACGCAATAAATCTCTGCCTATAATTCCTCTATGCACACAGAGTCATGTTTTCACATTAGTCCCAAAACGAAATTTCTTTGCCATTTTGAAAGCACACTTACTGCTCTTTTTTTTTCGGGCCGAGTGAAAATCACTTTTACAGACTGACACATTATGAAACCTTTTTTAAAAATTTATTTAATTGCACATGTCCAAGCTGTTTTTTTTTCAGACCACCACCATGTGTATTCTCTGTGTCTGCCTACACTCCAGCAAGGGCAACCAGCCTTAGTGATGCTGAATGTATTTGCATTACAGACTTAAACCTGAAAACCCCACTGGCTTCTAAATACTGTGCATGACTATACACGGCAAGCACATGGGTGTGTGCTAAGCCTCCGCTTCTTCCCCCAAAAATTCGCTCCCCCTTTCCATCTAATGCAACTGTGAAATCACCAGAGCAAGACGCAATAAATCTCTGCCTATAATTCCTCTATGCACACAGAGTCATGTTTTCACATTAGTCCCAAAACGAAATTTCTTTGCCAATTTGAAAGCACACTTACTGCTCTTTTTTTTTCGGGCCAAGTGAAAATCTCTTTTTACAATTTGAAATCACTTTTACAGACTGACACATTATGAAACCACTTTTTTTTCTTTTATTTAAATGCACATGTCCAAGCTGTTTTTTCAGACCACCACCATGTGCATTCTCTGTGACTGCCTACACTCCACCAAGGGCAACCAGCCTTAGTGATGCTGAATGTATTTGCATTACAGACTTAAACCTGAAAACCCCACTGGCTTCTAAATACTGTGCATGACTATACATGGCAAGCACATGGGTGTGTGCTAAGCCTCTGCTTCTTCCCCCAACAATTCGCTCCCCCTTTCCATCTAATGCAACTGTGAAATCACCAGAGCAAGACGCAATAAATCTCTGCCTATAATTCCTCTATGCACACAGAGTCATGTTTTCACATTAGTCCTAAAACGAAATTTCTTTGCCAATTTGAAAGCACACTTACTGCTCTTTTTTTTTAGGGCCAAGTGAAAATCTCTTTTTACAATTTGAAATCACTTTTACAGACTGACACATTATGAAACCACTATTTTTGATTTATTTAATTGCACGTGTACAAACTGGTTTTTTTTCAGACCACCACCATGTGCATTCTCTGTGACTGCCTACACTCCACCAAGGGCAACCAGCCTTAGTGATGCTGAATGTATTTGCATTACAGACTTAAACCTGAAAACCCCACTGGCTTCTAAATACTGTGCATGACTATACATGGCAAGCACATGGGTGTGTGCTAAGCCTCTGCTTCTTCCCCAAAAAATTCGCTCCCCCTTTCCATCTAATGCAACTGTGAAATCACCAGAGCAAGACGCAATAAATCTCTGCCTATAATTCCTCTATGCACACAGAGTCATGTTTTCACATTAGTCCTAAAACGAAATTTCTTTGCCAATTTGAAAGCACACTTACTGCTCTTTTTTTTTAGGGCCAAGTGAAAATCTCTTTTTACAATTTGAAATCACTTTTACAGACTGACACATTATGAAACCACTATTTTTGATTTATTTAATTGCACGTGTCCAAGCTGTTTTTTTTTCAGACCAACACCATGTGTATTCTCTGTGTCTGCCTACACTCCAGCAAGGGCAACCAGTCTTAGTGATGCTGAATGTATTTGCATTACAGACTTAAACCTGAAAACCCCAGTGGCTTCTAAATACTGTGCATGACTATACATGGCAAGCACATGGGTGTGTGCTAAGCCTCTGCTTCTTCCCCAAAAAATTCGCTCCCCCTTTCCATCTAATGCAACTGTGAAATCACCAGAGCAAGACGCAATACATCTCTGCCTATAATTCCTCTATGCACACAGAGTCATGTTTTCACATTAGTCCCAAAACGAAATTTCTTTGCCATTTTGAAAGCACACTTACTGCTCTTTTTTTTTCGGGCCGAGTGAAAATCACTTTTACAGACTGACACATTATGAAACCTTTTTTAAAAATTTATTTCATTGCACATGTCCAAGCTGTTTTTTTTTCAGACCACCACCATGTGTATTCTCTGTGTCTGCCTACACTCCAGCAAGGGCAACCAGCCTTAGTCATGCTGAATGTATTTGCATTACAGACTTAAACCTGAAAACCTCACTGGCTTCTAAATACTGTGCATGACTATACATGGCAAGCACATGGGTGTGTGCTAAGCCTCTGCTTCTTCCCCAAAAAATTCGCTCCCCCTTTCCATCTAATGCAACTGTGAAATCACCAGAGCAAGACGCAATAAATCTCTGCCTATAATTCCTCTATGCACACAGAGTCATGTTTTCACATTAGTCCCAAAACGAAATTTCTTTGCCATTTTGAAAGCACACTTACTGCTCTTTTTTTTTCGGGCCGAGTGAAAATCACTTTTACAGACTGACACATTATGAAACCTTTTTTAAAAATTTATTTAATTGCACATGTCCAAGCTGTTTTTTTTTCAGACCACCACCATGTGTATTCTCTGTGTCTGCCTACACTCCAGCAAGGGCAACCAGCCTTAGTGATGCTGAATGTATTTGCATTACAGACTTAAACCTGAAAACCCCACTGGCTTCTAAATACTGTGCATGACTATACACGGCAAGCACATGGGTGTGTGCTAAGCCTCTGCTTCTTCCCCCAAAAATTCGCTCCCCCTTTCCATCTAATGCAACTGTGAAATCACCAGAGCAAGACGCAATAAATCTCTGCCTATAATTCCTCTATGCACACAGAGTCATGTTTTCACATTAGTCCTAAAACGAAATTTCTTTGCCAATTTGAAAGCACACTTACTGCTCTTTTTTTTAGGGCCAAGTGAAAATCTCTTTTTACAATTTGAAATCACTTTTACAGACTGACACATTATGAAACCACTATTTTTGATTTATTTAATTGCACGTGTACAAACTGTTTTTTTTTCAGACCACCACCATGTGCATTCTCTGTGACTGCCTACACTCCACCAAGGGCAACCAGCCTTAGTGATGCTGAATGTATTTGCATTACAGACTTAAACCTGAAAACCCCACTGGCTTCTAAATACTGTGCATGACTATACATGGCAAGCACATGGGTGTGTGCTAAGCCTCTGCTTCTTCCCCCAAAAATTCGCTCCCCCTTTCCATCTAATGCAACTGTGAAATCACCAGAGCAAGACGCATTAAATCTCTGCCTATAATTCCTCTATGCACACAGAGTCATGTTTTCACATTAGTCCTAAAACGAAATTTCTTTGCCAATTTGAAAGCACACTTACTGCTCTTTTTTTTTAGGGCCAAGTGAAAATCTCTTTTTACAATTTGAAATCACTTTTACAGACTGACACATTATGAAACCACTATTTTTGATTTATTTAATTGCACGTGTCCAAGCTGTTTTTTTTTCAGACCAACACCATGTGTATTCTCTGTGTCTGCCTACACTCCAGCAAGGGCAACCAGCCTTAGTGATGCTGAATGTATTTGCATTACAGACTTAAACCTGAAAACCCCAGTGGCTTCTAAATACTGTGCATGACTATACATGGCAAGCACATGGGTGTGTGCTAAGCCTCTGCTTCTTCCCCAAAAAATTCGCTCCCCCTTTCCATCTAATGCAACTGTGAAATCACCAGAGCAAGACGCAATAAATCTCTGCCTATAATTCTTCTATGCACACAGAGTCATGTTTTCACATTAGTCCCAAAACGAAATTTCTTTGCCAATTTGAAAGCACACTTACTGCTCTTTTTTTTCGGGCCAAGTGAAAATCTCTTTTTACAATTTGAAATCACTTTTACAGACTGACACATTATGAAACCACTATTTTTGATTTATTTAATTGCACGTGTCCAAGCTGTTTTTTTTTCAGACCACCACCATGTGCATTCTCTGTGACTGCCTACACTCCACCAAGGGCAACCAGCCTTAGTGATGCTGAATGTATTTGCATTACAGACTTAAACCTGAAAACCCCACTGGCTTCTAAATACTGTGCATGACTATACATGGCAAGCACATGGGTGTGTGCTAAGCCTCTGCTTCTTCCCCAAAAAATTTGCTCCCCCTTTCCATCTAATGCAACTGTGAAATCACCAGAGCAAGACGCAATAAATCTCTGCCTATAATTCTTCTATGCACACAGAGTCATGTTTTCACATTAGTCCCAAAACGAAATTTCTTTGCCAATTTGAAAGCACACTTACTGCTCTTTTTTTTTTCGGGGCAAGTGTAAATCACTTTTACACACTGTCACATTATGAAACCACCATGTGTAACTACAACAAAAACAATTCCCATTTCTATTATTCATTTCTTAAGTTACCACATACATCCCCTCTCAAACTCTAAACTCACCTTTAAAATTAGTTAGTTGTGAAAGAAATGTGACACTCAAACAGCAGATTATCAGAGCCAGGATCTCTGTTGTGTTCACCTCTCTCCTCTCAGCAGAACCAGATAATGGCAAACTTTCCCTCTATTTTTCCACACATATACATGTAAGTTTCAAATCTCAGTGCTTCCCCCTTTTTTTCAAATGTAATCACACATTTCTATTGGTTGAAAACCAACCCTTTTCCAAAAGTACCCTGCCCCCAACTTGACTTCTGCCTAGTACCCTTCCCCCAACTTGACTTCTGCCTGCTACCATAGCAACAGCTCATGGAACACTGCTGTGTGCAGTTAGGTCAGAAGTTCGACACACAATGTTTCAATTCCACAGACCAAGAGTGCTTGACTTTTCAAACCTTACAGCAAATCCATAGTACTGTTCTTTGGTTACACATTTTTTTGTACCAATACAAAACATGCTTCTATTAATTTTCACATACAGCCTAGTTTTTATTCTAGAATGGTATGAAACAGCCAATCAGTTCTTTTTGTTTTAAAAAAATATGTATGCCTCCATTTCCAAACTGTCTTTCTTTTCATATTGCCATTCTACTGAAAGACACCTCCTGAGTGCATCCAGTTCTCCTTTAAAGATGTTCACAGTGTGGATTGTAGGGCACAGCTATGTCTTCTGGAGTGAAAAGTTTGCAGAGAAAACAGATATGGTGAGAGACCTTGCTTTGCCAAATGTAGACATTAAATGGATTGGTCAGAGAGGGTTAAAGTGGCACCAATTGATGCCATTGGTGAAATCCTTCATTCAAATCCAACACCCTGACCTCATAATAGTGCACTGTGGTGGCAATGACCTAGGCACTTTGACTGGGGTAGGTCTGGAAATGCTTATGAAGGACACCTTTGCACAACTGTTTACACTTTTCCCTAAAACTGCCTTTGTGTTTTCCAACATATGCCAAAGGCAAAAATGGAACTGGTCCAATCATTTCTGTCCACAGATTGACAAAGCAAGAAAGCACGTCAACAAATCTGTTTCTGCTTTCCTCCGTGACTATGGTATGGGTGCCATTTACCACAACAACTTGCGTTATGACATGCAAGACATTTATAGAGGAGATGGTGTGCACTTCAATGATGAAGGGAACAGAGTCTTCCTCTTGAACCTTAGACTCTGCATCGGTACTTACTTGTAGGTACCACTAAAAAAATGACTTCATAAACACAACAGCTCTTTTTAGAGCTCCCTAATTTCTAAACTCTTAAATCTGCTTTTCATTTATCTATTTTTATTTTTTTACCGTACGCTTACCTTAAGCTTACCGTACGCGTACCCCGTGATTTTAAAATCAATAAATGTTTTTTTTGTACTTTTCTGTCCTTTTTTGACCCCCTTACAAATGTTAGGGGGTCTGTAACTCTCCTCATTGCCCCCTTTCCTTGTTTTCACTCTTTTTTTTCAGAGTGAAATACACAAAATGGCGGCCGCCGCTTCCTGGTTTCGGCCGATTCGAATGTTTACTAAGATCTAACAGCCAATCAGAATCGCGCTCGCGCACGCCGCCGTACGCTTACCGTAAGCGTACGGTAAGCGTACCGTAAGCGGGCTCAGATATATATATTGATTTAAAGGCTATTTTCTCAGAATCTACTGAACAGATTTACACCAAACCTACAAAAGGCACTTCCTTGACCTAGGGACTACCTCTCTGCCAAATTTTGAGTAATTCTGTTCAGCCGTTCGGGCTGTAGCTCGTTCTAAAGGTCCTATGGAAAAATGCATGGGAAAAACGCGTTTTGGGACCCCCCTTTTATCTCAGCCCCCGCTTGACGGATCCCCCCGAGACTTTCAGGGTAGGAGCGGAGCGTAGCGCCCCACCTATTTTGAGAAATTCGCGAGGATTCGTCGACCGGCGCCAAAGTTATTCAAAATAGAATGTTGAGGTTTTCCTATTGAAACGTGGTCCTAACTATAACTACCTACTGGCGACCGCCAGTAGGTAATATATATATATATATATATTCACAGAAAAAACCATAGGTTTCAGGCACGTTATAGTTAGGAATTAGCATTTAAAAAACCTCAGAAATTCACTGAAAAAACCATAGGTTTCAGGGGTGTTTTAGTTAGCTGGACTTTTCACTTGTACAAAACCATTGAAATTCCCCCGTTAAAGTTAGTTTAGCTAACTATAACTCGCACGCCCGCAATGCACTGCTGATGACGTCACATATTACATCACTCATGACATGGTCAGTGACATCACTCATGACATCACTGATGACATCTCAAATGACATCACTGATGACATCACTGATGACATCATCCAGTGAATGTCTGTTTTTCTGAAAATTAAATATGTTTTATATATGTATATCTCAAGGTCGATGGAAGAATAAATGGGTATATAAGTGTCTAAATGGATGATTTGTTTTTGAAAAATTGATTGTGTAACTGACTGATTAAGTGTATCATAGTGAATACATGGCTTAGTGAGTAATGTTTAAATATGTATATATCTGTATCAGTCTCTCACTTTGTGTATAAGTGGCTGCATGGGTTGGTGAGTAGCTACATGGGTGTCTATATAGGTTATTAGTTGGTTTTTTGAGTATCAGTCTGAGTGTCTGCATGGTTCGGTGGGGGGTATTACGTAGTGCGTAGGTGCATGAATGAGTGACTCACTGTTTGCATGTGTTGAAGACAGCATGTGTGCAGGACTGTATGGGTGGATGAGTGTGTGTATGGGTGTGTTAGTGAGTGAATGACTGTCTCAATAGTGTCTTTATGAGTAACTACATATGTTTTAAACTAGTATATGTGACTATTGGTGTATATATGTGAGTATATGTGAGAGTGAGAGATTGAAAGAGTTCTTGTATGAATAAGTATGTGTTTCTATAAGTGATTGTTTAAAAGACTAAGTATGTGTAAGTTTCCGTAGAAGTAACTGTGGTGGTGTGTGTATAACTGTATATGCAAGTAAATGTATGTTTGATTCTTTGTTAGCATGAGTGACTATGTGTGTGAGTAACTCTATGGATGAGTGGCATTGTGTAACAGGATGTATAGGTGTATGAGTACATATGATGAGTGAGTACATGTATGAGTGACTGAATTGGACTGTTGGTGAATGAGTGGATGTGTATGTGGATCTTAGAATTACTGAAAAGGTTGTTTTAACTGGTATTGGTATGTCCATTGTTTTGAACATTGTAGTTTCTATTTTTGAATGTGTGTGTCAAAGGTTATATTAGGGGAAGAGGAGGTCTGCCACTCTATCACAAGGATGATGTCATTAGTGATGTCATCAGTGATGTCATTTGAGATGTCATCAGTGATGTCATGAGTGATGTCACTGACCATGTCATGAGTGATGTAATATGTGACGTCATCAGCAGTGCATTGCGGGCGCGCGAGTTATAGTTAGCTGAACTAACTATAACGGGGCAATTTCATTGGTTTTTTACGAGTAAAATGTCCAGCTAACTATAACATGTGTGAAACCTATGGTTTTTTCACTGAATTTCTAAGGTTTTTTAAATGCTAATTCCTAACTATAACGTGTGTGAAACCTATGGTTTTTTCACTGAATTTCAAAGGTTTTTTAAATGCTAATTCCTAACTATAACGTGTGTGAAACCCATGGTTTTTTCAGTGAATTTGCAAGGTTTTTTAAATGCTAATTTTTTTTTTATTCTTCAATTTTTTCAAACATATTTTTTATTTAATTTTCTTACCTTTTATAAAGACTATGCTTTAATTTTTAAAATCCTTAAATATTTTTTTTTAATATATTTTTTAAAATAAACATGTAAAATTTATTTCCAGTTCTTTTTTTTTTTTTTTATTTTTTTTTGGTACGCGTACCGTAAGCTCACGGTAAGCGTACGGTTTACGCAACGTCCGTAATCTATCTACGCTGCTTGCGTATAGTTACGCACTTTGCGTAGCCGCGCGTACTGCGCGTGGGACGCGTGCGCGCTTACGCCACACACGCACGTTACGCGGAAGTGCCGGGGAGTGACTGTTATGCGCATGCGCGCAAGCGCGTGTCTTTTTTACGCGCACGCGTACTTTTTGCCGTAAGCGTACCGTAAGCGTACCGTAAGCGTACGGTAGGTCATGTGATCTTGAAACACAACTTTTGATTGGTTGAAACTACTTTCAGTTCTAGAACTCTCCTACACCACACCCATTCCCCTCATTTCTGCTTGTGATCCCTTGGGAGAAGGAGCTGGTTTGTCTTTGGGATACGATGGCAGAACAGCAGAGCTCTTCTGAGAGTGAGGCTAGCACTAGCAGCACTGTCTTGAGGCAGAGATCGAGGAAACAAAAGCCTTCTTATGTTTGGGATTATTTTACTTTTCCAGAAGGCCAGCAAAAGGTGAATGCACCCTTAGTTACTTGCAAGCTGTGTCAGCGTGTACTTTCTAGAGGTAATCCTAACAGGAAGTATTCCTTTGGGAATCACACCATGAAGAGACACCTCCAGGATGTACACAGAAGGACACATGGTCATCTTTTTGGAGGTAACTCTTCAGAAAGACGAGCCAGTACATCCACAGCAGCTCAGCCTGGACCATCACCTGCAGGGCTTACTCCTTCTTCTGCAGGTCAGGTGAGCCCTTCATCTGTGGGGGGAGAATCTCCTTTTGCTGGCCCTCTGGAAATGAACCCTCGATTTCGGAAGGTTGATATTCATTGCACATTTTGTAAAGATCTAATTTGCCATAGGGAGACCAGTGTTTCCCTAGTGAACAACAAAATAGATCAGCACATTTGTCGCTTTGAATAATTTTCCCATGCTTCCTTTCCTCTGTCCCTGCATGAACACAACGGTTCTTTTAAGAGCCAACCTTATCTTTCATCTTTTTTTTACATATGTTTTTAAAAACTTTTTTTTATTTTTTTTTACCGTACGCGTACGGTGCGCGTACTTTTTTTTTATTTTTAAAAAAAACACTAAAAATCATTTATCACATTACATTGTCCTTGAGAGACTACAATTATTATTATTGACTTACCATACTCACTGAAAAAATATTTATTCATTTCTTTTTTTTAAAAATAGTTTTAAAAATGTTTGTAGTTTTCGAAAATTTTCTATATCTATCTGGAAAAAAAGAAAAAAGTATTTATATTTTTTAAACATTTTATAATACAGTACACATATTTACATTTTTTACCAAAAAATCTTTTTGCCTTATTTTTGCTGTTTTCAGAATATATTGCATTTCACTATAAATTGTGAAAGCAATTGCATTCATCATTTTACAGCGGGCAAAAAAAAATACCAATCACAAAGATTGTATTAAAAAAGCCCTGATTCTTTTTTTAATTAAACTTAACATTATAGAAATGCATAATATTGTAAAAAAATATCATCTAATACCAATACTTATTTCTTTAAAATACCGTCTGATATGTTTGTTTCAGAACTATAATCACAATATTATATCTCAAATAACTCCAAAATACATCTGATTTCATTTCCTTTAGGCCAAATAGTAATTTTAATTTTTTTTTTGGAATAAATTTCCAACGGAAATCCAATAAAATTCTAAAGTTTAATTTGTCCAGATCTCACCGATTCTCTGTAACATTTTGGTTCACGAAAATTTTTTGAATAATTTATTTAGTCCACAATAGAATTGGTTACTTTTCCACATGGCCAAATAGCAATTTTTTTAATCATTTTTGAAAAAATTTCCAATGGCAGTCCAATAACATTCCAAAATTTAAAATGTGCCGAAGTTACCGATAATCTCTAAATTATTGGTTTTTCAAAATTGCATTAAAAATTAAAAAAGTCCACATTACAATTGGTTATCTTTCCATTAGGCCAAATGATAATTTTAAAAATCTTTTTTTTACAAAAATGCAATGGTAATCCAGTAAAATGGTAAAATTATTTTGTCCAGATCTTGCCAAGTCTCTCTAAAATTTAGGTTTCAGGAAGATTAGATAGGAATTTGCTAAATCAAAAGGCAAACGTTGTTTGAAAATCAATTGGGAATCATTACACAGTGTCCAGCCTTTTTCACATTTTAGATAAACTGTGTAATGTCCAGAAGTAACAGTAGGTCCATCATGGAAAATTATTGCAACAGTTACAAAAGTTTTTCCTGAAATTGATAATTGCTGTCCTGTAAACTTCTTTATTAAAGTATCCAATTTTGAACCATCAGCTCTACATCGTTGCATCATTAAAATTACATACTGTCCGTATTCCTTTAAAATTAATGTTGAAAACATGTCAGAATTACACTCACCACATTTCATGCTATGATTAGCATCTTTAACTAATTTTGCAAAAGTGACTGTTTTACTCTCTGGCAATGTCAAATAAATAAACCTTTCATTATCAACAATAGAGCCACATATATTATAACAATTATCACAACTATGTTCCCATTTATAAGAGAGACCAAAAAAAATGTCAATGGGAACTCCTTCTTCTTCCACTACCTGAAGAAAATACATCAAAAATTCATGTGCATCTTGCTGTTCATTTTGAGAAAACTGTGTTCGTCCTGAACATACATCTAAAAGTTTTCTAATGTCAGTAGCACTTTCTATTTGAGTTTTATCTTTACTCAACTTTTGAAAAAGGAGACTCAGCTCTGAACAGAATCTTTTTCCCTGATTTACTATTATCTGCTCTTGCAAACTTTCCAGATAAAATGCAACATTCAGCACTACATTTGCGTAGCAGTTGACACCAGAGCTATTTTCAAAATGACATCCTACAACCTGTTCTTCATTTTCCTTTTTCTTTTTGCTTGCAATTACATCACTCCTCTTTTTTTTCCTCTTCTCTACATCTTCACTACAGATATTCTCATTTTTTCTTTTACGAGAAACTACACGTTTCTCCAACACAGGATACTGACCTAAATGAGGAGCATAGCTTCTTCTTAATCTATTATACTCCTTTACACAATTTGTATCAGCACTAACTTTTGATTCTTCAAAGTCTATCATGAATAAACCTGATAATGTTTTGACTCGTGACAAAGCAACATATGCCATACCTTCTTTGAACACAGTTGAACCAATGTTCACAAATGCACAATCTACAGTCAATCCTTGAGACTTGTGAATAGTTACAGCATATGCTAGAGAAAACGGAAACTGCTTCCTACGTACATATAAGTCTTTCACAAGCATAAAACGAACTGTACAACGACAAATATCTTTAACTTCATCTATCTGATCAAATTTTATTTTTAAACATTCAATTCCTTCTTTTTTCTGATAATTAATAAAACCCACAACTCTTCCCATCGCTCCATTAACTAAACCTTTCTCAACATCCAAATTTCTCCTTAAAAACACTCTACAGTTCATGCAAACATATAGATTTTTTTCTAATCCAGCTGTTTTGGAGATGTTCTTCTCTAGTGAGTCCAATTTATTTTTCAGTTTGCCTGTTACTGTGACAGTAATTCTTCCATCCTCAATTTTGTCCACTGCTTCCAATTTCCTGATCTCTTCCTTTTCCAATTTCAAAAGCTCCTCATTGAATATTGAGCATTCACGTAGAGTAGGCATTAAGCAGATGACACTTTTGTTTTCTGCAATGTTCTTGTATATCTTCTCTGCAACTATTTCTTCCTTTGGAAATAAATTATGTAGCAGCTGAGTCTGTAATGCTTTTTTGCCAGCTTCTGTGAGTAGTCCAATCCTGATATCTTTCAGAATACTTCCATATTCTTCATCGTTTGCTTGCCTCATATTAGTTGTAAGTTCCTTGTACTCAAAGAAGGACCAAATATTTGTATTACCGATGCTTCCCAATGACTTCTTCGTGTCTTCATGTGTCACAGTATTAAACACTGGTTGTCCTTTAACTGGAGTAAGTTGCAAAAGATCTCCAAAAACTATGACGTGTTTTCCACCAAATAACACGTCATAGTCTGTCTTCAAAATTTGCTGCATTCTTAAATGCACAAAGGCAAGCATTAAGTTTGATACCATGCTCACCTCATCAATAATGAGAACTTTCATCTTCTTCAATACTCGTGAAACTTCCAAGGATGCTTCTCCAGTTAGCTTGTTGAATTGTATTTTGTTCTCATGCTCCACTGGTAACATTAGCAAACGATGTAAGGTGATTCCTTTTATGTTATATGCTGCTAACCCAGTTGGAGCAGTAACCAAACAAGACAAAGTAGAATCCGTTTTTTGCTTTAGGTAGCTTCTGATGACTTTAATTAGGAAACTTTTTCCAGTGCCAGCTTGTCCGCTTACATACATCCTGATTGGATGAAATGATGTGCATGAGCACTCTTTTTTTACATATAGAAATCCGTGATCAATTTTGTTTTTGATCTCTTCATAAATTTGTTGCTGCTCTTGATTCAGTTGTCTTTCCAAATTTTCTAAGTCTATAAATTCTTCTTGAGCTTGATTCATAGCTGTTTCCACTTCATTCATGGCTATTGATGCTTCATTTTCAACGATTGGTTGTCCTAGGGGATCTTGACTGTGTGTTCCTGAACTTTGGCTGTCCTGAGAACTGTCTCTAGCTATTTCTGCTGCAATTGTAGTTTCCTGTTCAATTTCTTCATTTAACATTTGCAGATAAGTTGTGAATGTATTGCATTGTATGCTGTCTTTGCAAGCATTAAATGAATCCTCATAGCTTTGAAATTCTCCCAGTAGTTCATCCTCTGTACGCCATGGTTTAAACAACTGTAAAAGAGCCAAGTAGTAAAATTCTTTCTTGTCGGTAGTGTCGCAACTCAGCTTCCGGTGATTTATCAAACTTCCTTTGGTTTGCTTCACCAAACATCCTTCTTCACCAACAACTTTATATTTTCCATTATTAATGTCTTCTGTAGCTTTCCGTGAATAAATGTAGTTCTGCAACACTTCATAGAGACACATGTTCTCCAGATGATGACTTCTCTTGGGATAATATGTGTCCAACATGTTTGTTTTCAATATATCTGTACTTTCTGGGTCATTCTCGGCCAAATATTCAAATTCTCCAACAGATTTCAGTACCCGATTTCTCATTGCTGCAAGGCCTAAACTTGCCCAAATTCTTCTTCTTGACTTCGAGTAGAGACTTGCAGAAGATAACCTATCTGAACATTCGTAGGATCCAATTTCTCGATGCGATAACATCTTCAAACTGAAACTGTACAGCTTCTTACTGACAGTCTTCTCGTGAGAAATCTCTTCCCACATTTCCTTCAATTCTGTTTTTTCTGATTTCGTAATGTAAGACGTTACATATCGTGCAACAGCAATGGAATTGTCAGCTACATACTGTATATCCATGTTAGCGTTCCACATGGATAAAATGACTGGGTTGTAGTCATTTATATTTTTTGATTCTTCTTTTCTTTTAAGGTTGTAGGTATTCTTAGGTGATTTTCTTGTGATAGTATGTCTCACAGCTGACATAAAACTGTTTACTCTTCCATTTGAAAGAACAGGTCTAGGAAATCCAAATCGACATTTAGTGTAGTATTTTTCTTTGCTCTTGTATTTCCGTCGACAGTATTTTCCACACCGATGACTTTGGAAACGTAAAACTTGCTCCTTTAACTTGTTCTCTTCTGTGCTTTTTGGTATACCACATGTTGCATATTCTTCAATGTAAGATAACACTGCTTCATCAGTATCTGTTCCAAACTTTGGGGCATCCTTGATCCACAACAGCATATGAATATGAGGAGCACCTCTTGCCTGGTACTCTTTTCTCCAAAAGAAATCCACTACTTCTCCAAGGGGTGGATTTTTTTTATTGCAGATGAAGGACATCATAGCCTCAAATCTATGATTGAAATATCTGCAAACATTAACCGGATCCAATGAGCACAGTTCTCCTGCTGTCTTGTATTCGATGTTTTTAATGTTTGAATTGGCCTCTCGTAGAAAATCCAGTAAATCATCCCAAGCGTACTCGGCACAGCTTAGGGTAAGGAACCATGTTGGTGTTCCTAAATTGCGTAACATGCATTTTAGTTCACCATGGCGTCGGTACCAATATTCATTTGTCCCACGCTGACAAGCCATCAGATTGATCAGTTGTGTTTCCAAATGATCATCTCGGTGCTGCACTTTCTCCATAAAATCCTTAGCAGACACATTTTGTAAATGTACTCCACTTTTTAAAATGTGATTTACTGCATAAGACAGTGCAGACAAGTCGCTTTCAAATAAAAGATGGAACAAATAAGGAATACTTTGTCGAAATCTGGGATCTTCAGCATATAGTCTTGTAGTCCGATACTCTGAAGCTGGAATCTGTTCTGGACGTTCATCGTATCGTCCTCCTTTTCCCGTAGGAAACAGCTGGGGAAAACATCGAGCTTCCAAGCTCTCCTCCCATACACTCATGGGAGTTCCTTTTGCTTTCTTCATCTGAAAGAGATCAATATTGTCTCCCATAACTTCTTTCGAATGAAGAGGATGTATGCTAAAATGTTCATAAATTTCTTCTTCCTTTGTCTTGTCCACTTTTTCAATTTGTCCAGTTGGTGTTTCTGTGTCTTCTTGAAAATCTTCGTCTTCTTCTTCTTCTTCTATATAAATTGATTCATACCATTTGTTATTTTTTTTCAAATACAAATTTGCTCTTTGTACTTTCCGCACATCTACCAGCTCCTGCCAAATCTTCTTATTCTTTGTAGGTACACCATTAACCAGAATAATTAATGGTTCAGTTTCCAAAGTATCCGCATCAATAGTTTCCATATTTTTTTTCAAATCCAAGGGCAAATACACCACTCTACCTTTTAAACCTCTCAGTAAATCTGAAGGAGGTAATTTACCAGTTTTGGGCTCCATACGTACTATGGTCTGGAACGGATGAACACATTGAATGAGTATAGACTCATATGTATTTAATTCAGAAAGTTCAGCAGGAATACCATCCAATTCTAAATTATTATGTACAGCTCTGGTCGGCATTCTATTTTCCTCTAACTTGTTGTAACAGTATTTACAAATACGCTGATCTTCACCCAATTCAAAACAATTTTCAAGAAATATATATGTGGCAAAATCCATCCACTTATAATTATCTTCATTTTCACTCTTTCTGTAGAGATCAACATTCCTAGTTTGTTTTCTATAATGAGTTCTGCGGCAACAAATACAAGTAACATTTGGTCTTTCATTAGAGACTATTGCAAATTTTGTTATGTGATCATTAAATGTCTTACTTACAGAAGGTTCTACATTCTCTTCCACTTCTTCCTCATTTACTGTGTCCTTCTCTGCACTGTTTTGTTCAGGACCAAAGTAACAAAACTGAATTTCATCAACAACCTTCTCTACATCTGATACCGTTCCTCGGAACAGAGCCCTATTCAATTCATTTAACTTTATTGCTGGACTTTTGGCAAAATACAACCGTCTCACAAACTTTCTCATTTCAGTATGATGAACAGCCAGCATCCTAAAATGATGGAAAACACTATTGCACACTTTTCTAGATAGACAAGCCAGAGAATGACCCTGCAAACCAGTATTCTCTCTCACTCTGCATGGATCCAGACTTTGAAGCACCTTAATCGTCTGTTTTACACTTTTTTTACTATATTCTCTTAGAAACTCTCGAAATCTGTCAATAGATTCCTGACGCACAGTGCAAATACTACTACAATTCCAAGTGTACACTGGGGCTTTAGGACGTCTCCCCATTGCCTCATCTGCCATCACTTGTACCTCATCTCTTGGAACCATTATCTCCTTCTCCATTATGCAACCATTTTTTACTTCGTATGAACGACCTCTGGTGTCAACTGCATGCAGCAAACTATTACTTTGAAAATAGCTCTCTTCATTAAAAAAAGGTTCACTACTTGAACTATGCATCCACTTTCCTAAAAACACTTTACAAAAGTTTGTTCTGTTCACTACTCTTTTGCTTTTGCTTTGTGATTTCAGTACATTAACCATTTTATCTAATGTACGCATCCTATTCAAAATTAATATGAATAGTTTCCTTTTTAATTCTAATGCTTTTGCTGCAATGGCTTCAATTTCTTTTTTTCTCTTGTAATATTTTGCCTTTTGCTTATATTTCTTCACATCCTTTATCAAATTGGACATAACTCTTCTCTGAAACATTTTTCTACGTATCTCTTTAAACGCTGTTTTTCTGTTTATGTAAAACTTTTCAGTTGCAGAAGGTATATTTGCATTAACTAAATTCTCAATTTTTTGCTGTTCTCTTCGTTTTGTTACATTCTTCCCAGGACAGACATTTTGTACATTTTTCTTTGTTTTGAATATTTTTTTAAGAAATTGTTTTTTCTGCTTACCAGAAGATTTTTTCTTTTTCCCAACATGAGCATCTTCTACTAACTTTGGTCCTCCAGTTGTCTTCAAATATAGTTTTTTTTTTAGCGTTTTTTGAACTCGAGATTTTGTAGGCATCTTAAATTTTGTTCACTGTTCTTCAGCAATACCTGAAAAAAACTAAAAAAAAATCCTTTATTGTATTTAAATATATTACTACATTTCTTTTCACAATAGTCACAAAACAAAATTTCTTTGCCAATTTGAATGCACACAAACTGCTCTTTTTTTTGGGCAAGTGAAAATCTCTTTTACAAACTGTCACATTATGAAACCACTTTTCAGATTTTTTAAAAAGCCCATTTCCAGAGTGCTACACTCCAGCAAGGGCAACCAGCCTTAGTGAAGCTCAATGTATTTGCATTACAGACTGAAACCTGAAAACCCCACTCGCTTCTAAATACTGTGCATGACTATACACGGCAAGCACATGGGTGTGTGCTAAGACTCTGCTTCTTCCCCCAAAAATTCACTCCCCCTTTCCATCTAATGCAACTGTGAAATCACCAGAGCAAGACGCAATAAATCTCTGCCTATAATTCCTCTATGCACACAGAGTCATGTTTTCACATTAGTCCCAAAACGAAATTTCTTTGCCATTTTGAAAGCACACTTACTGCTCTTTTTTTTTCGGGCCAAGTGAAAATCACTTTTTACAATTGGAAATCACTTTTACAGACTGACACATTATAAAACCACTTTTTTTGATTTATTTAAATGCACATGTCCAAGCTGTTTTTTCAGACCACCACCATGTGTATTCTCTGTGACTGCCTACACTCCAGCAAGGGCAACCAGCCTTAGTGATGCTGAATGTATTTGCATTACAGACTTAAACCTGAAAACCCCACTCGCTTCTAAATACTGTGCATGACTATACATGGCAAGCACATGGGTGTGTGCTAAGACTCTGCTTCTTCCCCCAAAAATTCGCTCCCCCTTTCCATCTAATGGAACTGTGAAATCACCAGAGCAAGACGCAATAAATCTCTGCCTATAATTCTTCTATGCACACAGAGTCATGTTTTCACATTAGTCCCAAAACGAAATTTCTTTGCCAATTTGAAAGCACACTTACTGCTCTTTTTTTTCGGGCCAAGTGAAAATCACTTTTTACAATTGGAAATCACTTTTACAGACTGACACATTATAAAACCACTTTTTTTGATTTATTTAAATGCACATGTCCAAGCTGTTTTTTCAGACCACCACCATGTGTATTCTCTGTGACTGCCTACACTCCAGCAAGGGCAACCAGCCTTAGTGATGCTGAATGTATTTGCATTACAGACTTAAACCTGAAAACCCCACTCGCTTCTAAATACTGTGCATGACTATACATGGCAAGCACATGGGTGTGTGCTAAGACTCTGCTTCTTCCCCCAAAAATTCGCTCCCCCTTTCCATCTAATGCAACTGTGAAATCACCAGAGCAAGACGCAATAAATCTCTGCCTATAATTCTTCTATGCACACAGAGTCATGTTTTCACATTAGTCCCAAAACGAAATTTCTTTGCCAATTTGAAAGCACACTTACTGCTCTTTTTTTTTCGGGGCAAGTGTAAATCACTTTTACAGACTGACACATTATGAAACCACCATGTGTAACTACAACAAAAACAATTCCCATTTCTATTATTCATTTCTTAAGTTACCACATACATCCCCTCTCAAACTGTAAACTCACCTTTAAAATTAGTTAGTTGTGAAAGAAATGTGACACTCAAACAGCAGATTATCAGAGCCAGGATCTCTGTTGTGTTCACCTCTCTCCTCTCAGCAGAACCAGATAATGGCAAACTTTCCCTCTATTTTTCCACACATATACATGTAAGTTTCAAATCTCAGTGCTTCCCCCTTTTTTTCAAATGTAATCACACATTTCTATTGGTTGAAAACCAACCCTTTTCCAAAAGTACCCTTCCCCCAACTTGACTTCTGCCTAGTACCCTTCCCCCAACTTGACTTCTGCCTGCTACCATAGCAACAGCTCATGGAACACTGCTGTGTAGAGTTAGGTCAGAAGTTCGACACACAATGTTTCAATTCCACAGAGCAAGAGTGCTTGACTTTTCAAACCTTACAGCAAATCCATAGTACTGTTCTTTGGTTACACATTTTTTTGTACCAATACAAAACATGCTTCTATTAATTTACACATACAGCCTAGTTTTTATTCTAGAATGGTATGAAACAGCCAATCAGTTCTTTTTGTTTTGAAAAAAATATGTATGCCTCCATTTCCAAACTGTCTTTCTTTTCATATTGCCATTCTACTGAAAGACACCTCCTGAGTGCATCCAGTTCTCCTTTGAAGATGTTCACAGTGTGGATTGTAGGGCACAGCTATGTCTTCTGGAGTGAAAAGTTTGCAGAGAAAACAGGTATGGTGAGAGACCTTGCTTTGCCAAATGTAGACATTAAATGGATTGGTCAGAGAGGGTTAAAGTGGCACCAATTGATGCCATTGGTGAAATCCTTCATTCAAATCCAACACCCTGACCTCATAATAGTGCACTGTGGTGGCAATGACCTAGGCACTTTGACTGGGGTAGGTCTGGAAATGCTTATGAAGGACACCTTTGCACAACTGTTTACACTTTTCCCTAAAACTGCCTTTGTGTTTTCCAACATATGCCAAAGGCAAAAATGGAACTGGTCCAATCATTTCTGTCCGCAGATTGACAAAGCAAGAAAGCACATCAACAAATCTGTTTCTGCTTTCCTCCGTGACTATGGTATGGGTGCCATTTACCACAACAACTTGCGTTATGACATGCAAGACATTTATAGAGGAGATGGTGTGCACTTCAATGATGAAGGGAACAGAGTCTTCCTCTTGAACCTTAGACTCTGCATCGGTACTTACTTGTAGGTACCACTAAAAAAATGACTTCATAAACACAACAGCTCTTTTTAGAGCTCCCTAATTTCTAAACTCTTAAATCTGCTTTTCATTTATTTTTTTTTATTTTTTTTACCGTACGCTTACCGTAAGCTTACGGTACGCGTACCCCGTGATTTTTTTTTAAATCAATAAATGTTTTTTTTGTACTTTTCTGTCCTTCTTTGACCCCCTTACAAATGTTAGGGGGTCTGTAGCTCTCCTCATTGCCCCCTTTCCTTGTTTTCTCTGTTTTTTTTCTGAGTGAAACACACAAAATGGCGGCCGCCGCTTCCTGGTTTCGGCCGATTCGAATGTTTACTATGATCTATGGGCCAATCAGAATCTCCTTCGCGCACGCCATGTTTCTTCCGTACGCTTACCGTAAGCTTACCGTACGCGTACCCCGTGATTTTTTTTAAAAACCAATAAATGTTTGTTTTGTACTTTACAGTCCTTCTTTGACCCCCTCACAAATGTAAGGGGGTCTGTAACTCTCCTCATTGCCCCCTTTTCTTGTTTTCACTCTTTTTTTTTCAGAGTGAAACACAGAAAATGGCGGCCGCCGCTTCCTGGTTTCGGCCGATTCGAATGTTTACTAAGATCTAAGAGCCAATCAGAATCGCGCTCGCGCACGCCACCGTACGCTTACCGTAAGCGTACGGTAAGCGTACCGTAAGCGGGCTCAGATATATATATTGATTTAAAGGCTATTTTCTCAGAATCTACTGAACAGATTTACACCAAACCTACAAAAGGCACTTCCTTGACCTAGGGACTACCTCTCTGCCAAATTTTGAGTAATTCTGTTCAGCCGTTCGGGCTGTAGCTCGTTCTAAAGGTCCTATGGAAAAATGCATGGGAAAAATGCGTTTTGGGACCCCCCTTTTATCTCAGCCCCCGCTTGACGGATCCCCCCGAGACTTTCAGGGTAGGAGCGGAGCGTAGCGCCCCACCTATTTTGAGAAATTCGCGAGGATTCGTCGACCGGCGCCAAAGTTATTCAAAATAGAATGTTGAGGTTTTCCTATGGAAACGTGGTCCTAACTATAACTACCTACTGGCGACCGCCAGTAGGTAATATATATATATTACCTACTGGCGGTCGCCAGTAGGTAGTTATAGTTAGGACCCCTTTTCCATAGGAAATCCGCAACATTCTATTTTGAATAACTTTGGCGCCGGTCGACGAATCCTCGCGAATTTCTCAAAATAGGTGGGGCGCTGCGCTCCACTCCTACCCTGAAAGTCTCGGGGGGATTCGTCAAGCGGGGGCTGAGATAAAAGGGGGGTCCCAAAACGCCTTTTTCCCATGCATTTTTCCATAGGACCTTTAGACAGGGCTACAGCCCGAACGGCTGAACAGAATTACTAGAAATTTGGTAGAGAGGTAGTCCCTAGGTCAAGGAAGTGCCTTTTGTAGGTTTGGTGTAAATCTGTTCAGTAGATTCTGAGAAAATAGCCTTTAAATCAATATATATATCTGAGCCAGCTTACCGTACGCTTACCGTAAGCTTACCGTACGCGTACGGTGGCGTGCGCGAGCGCGATTCTGATTGGCTTTTAGATCTTAGTAAACATTCGAATCGGTCGAAACCAGGAAGCGGCGGCCGCCATTTTGTGTGTTTCACTCAGAAAAAAAAGAGTGAAAACAAGAAAAGGGGGCAAGGAGGAGAGTTACAGACCCCCTTACATTTGTGAGGGAGTCAAAGAAGGACAGAAAAGTACAAAGAAAACATTTATGGATTTTAAAAAAAATCACGGGGCACGCGTACGGTAAGCTTACGGTAAGCGTACGGTAAAAAAAAAAAGAAAAAAAGAAACGAAATGCAGATTTAAGTGTTTAGATATTAGGGGGCTCTAAAAAGAGCCGTTGTGTTTATGAAGTGATTTTTAAGTGGTACCTACAAGTAAGTACCGATGCAGAGTCTGAGGTTCAAGAGGAAGACTCTGTTCCCTTCATCATTGAAGTGCACACCATCTCCTCTATAAATGTCTTGCATGTCATAACGCAAGTTGTTGTGGTAAATGGCACCCATACCATAGTCACGGAGGAAAGCAGAAACAGATTTGTTGACGTGCTTTCTTGCTTTGTCAATCTGCGGACAGAAATGATTGGACCAGTTCCATTTTTGCCTTTGGCATATGTTGGAAAACACAAAGGCAGTTTTAGGGAAAAGTGAAAACAGTTGTGCAAAGGTGTCCTTCATAAGCATTTTCAGACCTACCCCAGTCAAAGTGCCTAGGTCATTGCCACCACAGTGCACTATTATGAGGTCAGGGTGTTGGATTTGCATGAAGGATTTCACCAATGGCATCAATTGGTGCCACTTTAACCCTCTCTGACCAATCCATTTAATGTCTACATTTGGCAAAGCAAGGTCTCTCACCATACCTGTTTTCTCTGCAAACTTTTTACTCCAGAAGACATAGCTGTGCCCTACAATCCACACTGTGAACATCTTCAAAGGAGAACTGGATGCACTCAGGAGGTGTCTTTCAGTAGAATGGCAATATGAAAAGAAAGACAGTTTGGAAATGGAGGCATACATATTTTTTTCAAAACAAAAAGAACTGATTGGCTGTTTCATACCATTCTAGAATAAAAACTAGGCTGTATGTGTAAATTAATAGAAGCATGTTTTGTATTGGTACAAAAAAATGTGTTACCAAAGAACAGTACTATGGATTTGCTGTTAGGTTTGAAAAGTCAAGCACTCTTGCTCTGTGGAATTGAAACATTGTGTGGCGAACTTCTGACCTAACTCCACACAGCAGTGTTCCATGAGCTGTTGCTATGGTAGCAGGCAGAAGTCAAGTTGGGGGAAGGGTACTAGGCAGAAGTCAAGTTGGGGGCAGGGTACTTTTGGAAAAGGGTTGGTTTTCAACCAATAGAAATGTGTGATTACATTTGAAAAAAAGGGGGAAGCACTGAGATTTGAAACTTACATGTATATGTGTGGAAAAATAGAGGGAAAGTTTGCCATTATCTGGTTCTGCTGAGAGGAGAGAGGTGTATAGCTCTGAGATCCTGGCTCTGCTAATCTGCTGTTTGAGTGCCACATTTCTTTCACAACTAACTAATTTTAAAGGTGAGGTTAGAGTTTGAGAGGAGATGTATATGGTAAATTAAGAAATGAATAATAGAAATGGAAATCCTTTTGTTGAAGTTGCGTTTATCATTTTCTGTTTTGGGAGAAATTTAAATGTGAGGAACATGTAAAATAATATGGACTATGTTTTCACGATAAATTAAGGTGTACTGGAAAAAAAAAGAATAGTTTAAGGGTTTGAGGTTGGACTCAGTAATGCAAATACATTCAGCATCACTAAGGCTGGTTGCCCTTGCTGGAATGTAGGCAGCCACCCAGGTTACACATGGTGGTGGTCTGAAAAAGCAGTTTGGACATGTGCATTTAAAAAAATCAAAAAAGTGGATTCATAATGTGTCAGTCTGTAAAAGTGATTTTCACTTGCCAAAAAAAAAGAGCAGTAAGTGTGCTTTCAAATTGGCAAAGAAATTTCGTTTTGGGACTAATGTGAAAACATGACTCTGTGTGGAAATAGGAATTACAGGCAGAGATTTATTGCGTTTTTCTCTGGTGATTTCACAGTTGCATTAGTAGGAAAAAGGGGGAGCGATTTTTTGGGGGAAGAAGCAGACTCTTAGCACACACCCAGCTGCTTGCCATGTATAATCATGCACAGTATTTACAAGCGAGTGGGGTTTTCAGGTTTCAGTCTGTAATGCAAATACATTCAGCATCACTAAGGCTGGTTGCCCTTGCTGGAATGTAGGCAGCCACCCAGGTTACACATGGTGGTGGTTTGAAAAAGCAGTTTGGACATGGGCTTTTTAAAAAAACTGAAAAGTGGTTTCATAATGTGTCAGTCTGTAAAAGTGATTTTAACTTGCCAAAAAAAAAGAGCAGTAAGTGTGCATTCAAATTGGCAAAGAAATTTCGTTTTGGGACTAATGTGAAAACATGACTCTGTGTGGAAATAGGAATTACAGGCAGAGATTTATTGCGTTTTGCTCTGGTGATTTCACAGTTGCATTAGTAGGAAAAAGGGGGAGCGATTTTTTGGTGCTGAAGCAGACTCTTAGCACACACCCAGCTGCTTGGCATGTATAATCATGCACAGTATTTACAAGCGAGTGGGGTTTTCAGGTTTCAGTCTGTAATGCAAATACATTCAGCATCACTTGCTGGAATGTAGGCAGCCACCCAGGTTACACATGGTGGTGGTCTGAAAAAGCAGTTTGGACATGTGCATTTAAAAAAATCAAAAAAGTGGATTCATAATGTGTCAGTCTGTAAAAGTGATTTTCACTTGCCAAAAAAAAAGAGCAGTAAGTGTGCTTTCAAATTGGCAAAGAAATTTCATTTTGGGACTAATGTGAAAACATGACTCTGTGTGGAAATAGGAATTACAGGCAGAGATTTATTGCGTTTTTCTCTGGTGATTTCACAGTTGCATTAGTAGTAAAAAGGGGGAGCGATTTTTTGGGGGAAGAAGCAGACTCTTAGCACACACCCAGCTGCTTGCCATGTATAATCATGCACAGTATTTACAAGCGAGTGGGGTTTTCAGGTTTCAGTCTGTAATGCAAATACATTCAGCATCACTAAGGCTGGTTGCCCTTGCTGGAATGTAGGCAGCCACCCAGGTTACACATGGTGGTGGTTTGAAAAAGCAGTTTGGACATGGGCTTTTTAAAAAAACTGAAAAGTGGTTTCATAATGTGTCAGTCTGTAAAAGTGATTTTAACTTGCCAAAAAAAAAGAGCAGTAAGTGTGCATTCAAATTGGCAAAGAAATTTCGTTTTGGGACTAATGTGAAAACATGACTCTGTGTGGAAATAGGAATTACAGGCAGAGATTTATTGCGTTTTGCTCTGGTGATTTCACAGTTGCATTAGTAGGAAAAAGGGGGAGCGATTTTTTGGTGCAGAAGCAGACTCTTAGCACACACCCAGCTGCTTGCCATGTATAATCATGCACAGTATTTACAAGCGAGTGGGGTTTTCAGGTTTCAGTCTGTAATGCAAATACATTCAGCATCACTAAGGCTGGTTGCCCTTGCTGGAATGTAGGCAGCCACCCAGGTTACACATGGTGGTGGTCTGAAAAAGCAGGTTGGACATGTGCATTTAAAAAAATCAAAAAAGTGGATTCATAATGTGTCAGTCTGTAAAAGTGATTTTCACTTGCCAAAAAAAAAGAGCAGTAAGTGTGCTTTCAAATTGGCAAAGAAATTTCGTTTTGGGACTAATGTGAAAACATGACTCTGTGTGGAAATAGGAATTACAGGCAGAGATTTATTGCGTTTTTCTCTGGTAATTTCACAGTTGCATTAGTAGGAAAAAGGGGGAGCGATTTTTTGGGGGAAGAAGCAGACTCTTAGCACACACCCAGCTGCTTGCCATGTATAATCATGCACAGTATTTACAAGCGAGTGGGGTTTTCAGGTTTCAGTCTGTAATGCAAATACATTCAGCATCACTAAGGCTGGTTGCCCTTGCTGGAATGTAGGCAGCCACCCAGGTTACACATGGTGGTGGTCTGAAAAAGCAGTTTGGACATGGGCTTTTTAAAAAAACTGAAAAGTGGTTTCATAATGTGTCAGTCTGTAAAAGTGATTTTAACTTGCCAAAAAAAAGAGCAGTAAGTGTGCATTCAAATTGGCAAAGAAATTTCGTTTTGGGACTAATGTGAAAACATGACTCTGTGTGGAAATAGGAATTACAGGCAGAGAATTATTGCGTTTTGCTCTGGTGATTTCACAGTTGCATTAATAGGAAAAAGGGGGAGCGATTTTTTGGTGCAGAAGCAGACTCTTAGCACACACCCAGCTGCTTGCCATGTATAATCATGCACAGTATTTACAAGCGAGTGGGGTTTTCAGGTTTCAGTCTGTAATGCAAATACATTCAGCATCACTAAGGCTGGTTGCCCTTGCTGGAATGTAGGCAGCCACCCAGGTTACACATGGTGGTGGTCTGAAAAAGCAGTTTGGACATGTGCATTTAAAAAAATCAAAAAAGTGGATTCATAATGTGTCAGTCTGTAAAAGTGATTTTCACTTGCCAAAAAAAAAGAGCAGTAAGTGTGCTTTCAAATTGGCAAAGAAATTTCGTTTTGGGACTAATGTGAAAACATGACTCTGTGTGGAAATAGGAATTACAGGCAGAGATTTATTGCGTTTTTCTCTGGTGATTTCACAGTTGCATTAGTAGGAAAAAGGGGGAGCGATTTTTTTGGTGCAGAAGCAGACTCTTAGCACACACCCAGCTCCTTTCCATGTATAATCATGCACAGTATTTAGAAGCGAGTGGGGTTTTCAGGTTTGAGTCTGTAATGCAAATACATTCAGCATCACTAAGGCTGGTTGCCCTTGCTGTAATGTAGGCAGCTACCCAGGTTACACATGGTGGTGGTCTGAAAAAGCAGTTTGGACATGGGCTTTTTAAAAAAACTGAAAAGTGGTTTCATAATGTGTCAGTCTGTAAAAGTGATTTTAACTTGCCAAAAAAAAAGAGCAGTAAGTGTGCATTCAAATTGGCAAAGAAATTTCGTTTTGGGACTAATGTGAAAACATGACTCTGTGTGGAAATAGGAATTACAGGCAGAGATTTAATGCGTTTTGCTCTGGTGATTTCACAGTTGCATTAGTAGGAAAAAGGGGGAGCGATTTTTTGGGGGAAGAAGCAGACTCTTAGCACACACCCAGCTGCTTGCCATGTATAATCATGCACAGTATTTACAAGCGAGTGGGGTTTTCAGGTTTCAGTCTGTAATGCAAATACATTCAGCATCACTAAGGCTGGTTGCCCTTGCTGGAATGTAGGCAGCCACCCAGGTTACACATGGTGGTGGTCTGAAAAAGCAGTTTGGACATGTGCATTTAAAAAAATCTGAAAAGTGGATTCATAATGTGTCAGTCTGTAAAAGTGATTTTCACTTGCCAAAAAAAAGAGCAGTAAGTGTGCTTTCCAATTGGCAAAGAAATTTCGTTTTGGGACTAATGTGAAAACATGACTCTGTGTGGAAATAGGAATTACAGGCAGAAATGTATTGCGTTTTGCTCTGGTGATTTCACAGTTGCATTAGTAGGAAAAAGGGGGAGCGATTTTTTTGGTGCAGAAGCAGACTCTTAGCACACACCCAGCTCCTTTCCATGTATAATCATGCACAGTATTTAGAAGCGAGTGGGGTTTTGAGGTTTCAGTCTGTAATGCAAATACATTCAGCATCACTAAGGCTGGTTGCCCTTGCTGGAGTGTAGCAGTCTGGACATGGGCTTTTTAAAAAATCTGAAAAGTGGTTTCATAATGTGTCAGTCTGTAAAAGTGATTTTCACTTGCCAAAAAAAAAGAGCAGTAAGTGTGCATTCAAATTGGCAAAGAAATTTCGTTTTGTGACTATTGTGAAAAGAAATGTAGTAATATATTTAAATAAAATAAAGGAATTTTTTTTTAAGTTTTTTTCAGGTATTGCTGAAGAGCAGTGAACAAAATTTAAGATGCCTACAAAATCCAGAGTTCAAAAAACGCTAAAAAAAAACCTATATTTGAAGACAACTAGAGGACCAAAGTTAGTAGAAGATGCTGATGTTGGGAAAAAGAAAAAATCTTCTGGTAAGCACAAAAAACAATTTCTTAAAAATATATTCAAAAGAATGAAAAATGTACAAAATGTCTGTACTCGAAAGGATGTTTTTAAAAAAAAAGCAGAGGAAAAAATTGACAATTTAGTTAATGCAAATATACCTTCAGCAACTGAAAAGATTTATATAAATAGAAAAACAGCGTTTAAAGAGATACGTAGAAAAATGTTTCAGAGAAGAGTTATGTCTAATTTGATGAAGGATGTGAAGAAATATAAGAAAAAGACAAAGTTTTATAAAAGAAAAAAAGAAATAGAAGCCATTGCAGCAAAGGCATTAGAATTAAAAAGGAAACTATTCATATTAATTTTGAATAGGATGCGTACATTAGACAAAATGGTTAATGTACTGAAATCACATAGCAAAAGGAAAAGAGTAGTGAACAGAACAAACTTTTGTAAAGTGTTTTTAGGCAAGTGGATGCATAGTTCAAGTAGTGAACCTTTTTTTAATGAAGAAAGCTATTTTCACAGTAATAGTTTGCTGCATGCAGTTGACACCAGAGGTCGTTCATACGAAGTAAAAAATGGTTGCATAATGGAGAAGGAGATAATGGTTCCAAGAGATGAGGTACAAGTGATGGCAGATGAGGCAATGGGGAGACGTCCTAAAGCCCCAGTGTACACTTGGAATTGTAGTAGTATTTGCACTGTGCGTCAGGAATCTATTGACAAATTTCGAGAGTTTCTAAGAGAATATAGTAAAAAAAAGTATAAAACAGAAGATTAAGGTGCTTCAAAGTCTGGATCCATGCAGAGTGAGAGAGAATACTGGTTTGCAGGGTCATTCTCTGGCTTGTCTATCTAGAAAAGTGTGCAATAGTGTTTTCCATCATTTTAGGATGCTGGCTGTTCATCATACTGAAATGAGAAAGTTTGTGAGACGGTTGTATTTTGCTAAAAGTCCAGCAATAAAGTTAAATGAATTGAATAGGGCTCTGTTCCGAGGAACGGTATCAGATGTAGAGAAGGTTGTTGATGAAATTCAGTTTTGCTACTTTGGTCCTGAACAAAACAGTGCAGAGAAGGACACACTAAATGAGGAAGAAGTGGAAGAGAATGTACAACCATTTGTAAGTAAGACATTTAATGATCACATAACAAAATTTGAAAAAATCTCTAATGAAAGACCAAATATTACTTGTATTTGTTGCCGCAGAACTCATTATAGAAAACAAACCAGGTATGTTGATCTGTACAGAAAGAGTGAAAATGAAGATAATTATAAGTGGAAGGATTTTGCCACATATATATTTCTTGAAAATTGTTTTGAATTGGGTGAAGTTCAGCGTATTTGTAAATACTGTTACAACAAGTTAGAAGAAAATAGAATGCCGACCAGAGCTGTACATAATAATTTAGAATTGGATGCTATTCCTGCTGAACTTTCTGAATTAAATACTTATGAGTCTATACTTATTCAATGTGTTCATCCGTTCCAGACCATAGTACGTATGGAGCCCAAAACTGGTAAATTACCTCCTTCTGAATTACTGAGAGGTTTAAAAGGTAGAGTGGTGTATTTGCCCTTGGATTTGAAAAAAAATATGGAAACTATTGATGCGGATACTTTGGAAACTGAACCATTGGTTATTCTGGTTAATGGTGTACCTACAAAGAATAAGAAGATTTGGCAGGAGCTGGTAGATGTACGGAAAGTACAAAGAGCAAATTTGTATTTGAAAAGGAATAACAAATGGTATGAATCAATTTATATAGAAGAAGAAGAAGAAGAAGATTTACAAGAAGACACAGAAACACCAACTGGACAAATTGAAAAAGTGGACAAGTCAAAGGAAGAAGAAATTTATGAACATTTTAGCATACATCCTCTTCATTCAAAAGAAGTTATGGGAGACAATATTGATCTCTTTCAGATGAAGAAAGCAAAAGGGACTCCCGTGAGTGTATGGGAGGAGAGCTTGGAAGCTCGATGTTTTCCCCAGCTGTTTCCTAAAGGAAAAGGAGGACGATACGATGAACGTCCAGAACAGATTCCAGCTTCTGAGTATCGGACTACAAGACTATATGCTGAAGATCCCAGATTTCGACAAAGTATTCCTTATTTGTTCCATCTTTTATTTGAAAGCGACTTGTCTGCACTGTCTTATGCAGTAAATCACATTTTAAAAAGTGGAGTACATTTACAAAATGTGTCTGCTAAGGATTTTATGGAGAAAGTGCAGCACCGAGATGATCATTTGGAAACACAACTTATCAATCTGATGGCTTGTCAGCGTGGGACAAATGAATATTGGTACCGACGCCATAGGGAATTAAAATGCATGTTACGGAATTTAGGAACACCAACATGGTTCGTTACCCTAAGCTGTGCGGAGTACGCTTGGGATGATTTACTGGATTTTCTACGAGAGGCAAATTCAAACATTAAAAACATCGAATACAAGACAGCAGGAGAACTGTGCTCATTGGATCCGGTTAATGTTTGCAGATATTTCAATCATAGATTTGAGGCTATGATGTCCTTCATCTGCAATAAAAAAAATCCACCTCTTGGAGAAGTAGTGGATTTCTTTTGGAGAAAAGAGTACCAGGCAAGAGGTGCTCCTCATATTCATATGCTGTTGTGGATCAAGGATGCCCCAAAGTTTGGAACAGATACTGATGAAGCAGTGTTATCTTACATTGAAGAATATGCAACATGTGCTATACCAAAAAGCACAGAAGAGAAAAAGTTAAAGGAGCAAGTTTTACGTTTCCAAAGTCATCGGTGTGGAAAATACTGTCGACGGAAATACAAGAGCAAAGAAAAATACTACACTAAATGTCGATTTGGATTTCCTAGACCTGTTCTTTCAAATGGAAGAGTTAACAGTTTTATGTCAGCTGTGAGACATACTATCACAAGAAAATCACCTAAGAATACCTACAACCTTAAAAGAAAAGAAGAATCAAAAAATATAAATGACTACAACCCAGTCATTTTATCCATGTGGAACGCTAACATGGATATACAGTATGTAGCTGACAATTCCATTGCTGTTGCTCGATATGTAACGTCTTACATTACGAAATCAGAAAAAACAGAATTGAAGGAAATGTGGGAAGAGATTTCTCACGAGAAGACTGTCAGTAAGAAGCTGTACAGTTCAGTTTGAAGATGTTATCGCATCGAGAAATTGGATCCTACGAATGTTCAGATAGGTTATCTTCTGCAAGTCTCTACTCGAAGTCAAGAAGAATAATTTGGGCAAGTTTAGGCCTTGCAGCAATGAGAAATCGGGTACTGAAATCTGTAGGAGAAATTGAATATTTGGCCGAGAATGACCCAGAAAGTACAGATATTTTGAAATCAAACATGTTGGACACTTATTATCCCAAGAGAAGTCAACATCTGGAGAACATGTGTCTCTATGAAGTGCTGCAGAACTATATTTATTCACGGAAAGCCGCAGAAGACATCAACAATGGAAAATATAAAGTCGTTGGTGAAGAAGGATGTTTGGTGAAGCAAACAAAAGGAAGTTTGATAAATCACAGGAAGCTGAGTTGCGACACTACTGACAAGAAGGAATTTTACTACTTGGCTCTTTTACAGTTGTTTAAACCATGGCGTACAGAGGATGAACTACTGGGAGAATTTCAAAGCTATGAAGATTCTTTTAATGCTTGCAAAGACAGCATACAATGCAGTACATTCTCAACTTATCTGCAAATGTTAAATGAAGAAATTGAACAGGAAAGTACAATTGCAGCTGAAATAGCTAGAGACAGTTTTCAGGACAGCCAAAGTTCAGGAACACTCAGTCAAGATCCCCTAGGACAACCAATCGTTGAAAATGAAGCATCAATAGCCATGAATGAAGTGGGAACGGCTATGAATCAAGCTCAAGAAGAATTTATAGACTTAGAAAATTTGGAAAGACAACTGAATCAAGAGCAGCAACAAATTTATGAAGAGATCAAAAACAAAATTGATCATGGATTTCTACATGAAAAAAAAGAGTGCTCATGCACATCATTTCATCCAATCAGGATGTATGTAAGCGGACAAGCTGGAACTGGAAAAAGTTTCCTTATAAAAGTCATCAGAAGCTACCTACAGCAAAAAACAGATTCTACTTTGTCTTGTGTGGTTACTGCTCCAACTGGGTTAGCAGCATATAACATAAATGGAATCACTTTACATCGTTTGCTAATGTTACCAGTGGAGCATGAGAAAAAAATACAATACAACAAGCTAACTGGAGAAGCATCCTTGGAAGTTTCAAGAATATTGAAGAAGATGCAAGTTCTCATTATTGATGAGGTGAGCATGGTATCAAACTTAATGCTTGCCTTTGTGCATTTAAGAATGCAGCAAATTTTGAAGACAGACTATGACATGTTATTTGGTGGAAAACACGTCATAGTTTTTGGAGATCTTTTGCAACTTACTCCAGTTAAAGGACAAGCAGTGTTTAATACTGTCACACATGAAGACACGAAGAAGTCATTAGGAAGCATCGGAAATACAAATATTTGGTCCTTCTTTGAGTACAAGGAACTTACTACTAATATGAGGCAAGCAAGCAATGAAGAATATGGAAGTATTCTGAAAGATATCAGAATTGGACTACTCACAGAAGTTGGCAAAAAAGCATTACAAAGTCGGCTGCTACATAATTTATTTCCAAAGGAAGAAATAGTTGCAGAGAAAATATACAAGAATATTGCAGAAAACAAAAGTGTCATCTGCTTAATGCCAACTCTACGTGAATGCTCAATATTTAATGAGGAGCTTTTGAAATTGGAAAAGGAAGAGATCAGGAAATTGGAAGCAGTGGACAAAATTGAGGATGGAAGAATTACTGTCACAGTAACAGGCAAACTGAAAAATAAATTGGACTCACTAGAGAAGAACATCTCCAAAACAGCTGGATTAGAAAAAAATCTATATGTTTGCATGAACTAAAGAGTATTTTTAAGAAGAAATTTGGATGTTGAAAAAGGTTTAGTTAATGGAGCTATGGGAAGAGTTGTGGGTTTTATTAATTATCAGAAAAAAGATGGAATTGAATGTTTAAAAATAAAATTTGATCAGATAGAAGAAGTTAAAGATATTTGTCGTTGTACAGTTCGTTTCATGCTTGTGAAAGACTTATATGTACGTAGGAAGCAGTTTCCGTTTTCTCTAGCATATGCTGTAACTATTCACAAGTCTCAAGGATTGACTGTAGATTGTGCATTTGTGAACATTGGTTCAACTGTGTTCAAAGAAGGTATGGCATATGTTGCTTTGTCACGAGTGAAAACATTATCAGGTTTATTCATGATAGACTTTGATGATTCAAAAGTTAGTGCTGATACAAACTGTGTAAAGGAGTATAATAGATTAAGAAGAAGCTATGCTCCTCATTTAGGTCAGTATCCTGTGTTGGAGAAACGTGTAGTTTCTCGTAAAAGAAAAAATGAGAATATCTGTAATGAAGATGTAGAGAAGAGGAAAAAAAAGAGGAGTGATGTAATTGCAAGCAAAAAGAAAAAGGAAAATGAAGAACAGGTTGTAGGATGTCATTTTGAAAATAGCTCTGGTGTCAACTGCTGCGCAAATGTAGTGCTGAATGTTGCATTTTATCTGGAAAGTTTGCAAGAGCAGATAATAGTAAATCAGGGAAAAAGATTCTGTTCTGAGCTGAGTCTCCTTTTTCAAAAGCTGAGTAAAGATAAAACTCAAATAGAAAGTGCTACTGAAATTAGAAAACTTTTAGATATATGTTCAGGACGAACACAGTTTTCTCAAAATGAACAGCAAGATGCACACGAATTTCTGATGTATTTTCTTCAGGTACTGGAAGAAGAAGGGGTTCCCATTGAAAATATGTTTGGTCTCTCTTATAAATGGGAACATAGTTGTGAAAACTGTTATAATATATGTGGCTCTAATGTTGATAATGAAAGGTTTATTTATTTGACATTGCCAGAGAGTAAAACAGTCACTTTTGCAAAATTAGTTAAAGATGCTAATCATAGCATGAAATGCGGTGAGTGTAAATCTGACATGTTTTCAACATTAATTTTAAAGGAATACGGACAGTATGTAATTTTAATGATGCAACGATGTAGAGCTGATGGTTCAAAATTGGATACTTTAATAAAGAAGTTTACAGGACAGCAATTATCAATTTCAGGAAAAACTTTTGTAACTTTTGCAATAATTTTCCATGATGGACCTACTGTTACTTCTGGACATTACACAGTTTATCTTAAATGTGAAAAAGGCTGGACACTGTGTAATGATTCCCAATTGATTTTCAAACAACGTTTGCCTTTTGATTTAGCAAATTCCTATCTAATCTTCCTGAAACCTAAATTTTAGAGAGATTTGGCAAGATCTGGACAAAATAATTTTACCATTTTACTGGATTACCATTGGAATTTTGTAAAAAAAAGATTTTTTAAATTATCATTTGGCCTAATGGAAAGATAACCAATTGTAATGTGGACTTTTTTAATTTTTAATGAAACTTTCAAAAACCAATAATTTAGAGATAATCGGTAACATCTGTACAATTTAAATTTTGGAATGTTATTGGAGTGCCATTGGAAATTTTTTCAAAAATGATTTTAAAAATTACTATTTGGCCATGCGGAAAAGTAACCAATTCTATTGTGGACTTAATAAATTATTCAAAAAATTTTCGTGAACCAAAATGTTACAGAGAATCGGTGAGATCTGGACAAATTAAACTTTAGAATTTTATTGGATTACCGTTGGAAATTTATTCCCAAACATTTTTTAAAATTACTATTTGGCCTAAAGGAAATGGAATCAGATGTATTGTGAAGTTATTTGAGATATAATATTGTGATTATACTTCTGAAACAAACATATCAGACGGTATTTTAAAGAAATAAGTATTGGTATTAGATGATATTTTTTTAGAATATTATGCATTTCTATAATGTTAAGTTTAAGTAAAAAGAGATTCTGGGCTTTTTTAATACAATCTTTGAGATTGTTATTTTTTTTTGCCCGCTGTAAAATGATGAATGCAATTGCTTTCACAATTTATAGTGAAATGCAATATATTCTGAAAACAGCAAAAATAAGGCAAAAATATTTTTTGAAAAATATATAAATATGTGTACTGTATTATAAAATGTTTTAAAAATATTAATACTTTTTTCTTTTTTTTCAGATTGATATAGAAAAATTTCGAAAACTAGAACCATTTTTCATGCAATTTTTTTTAAAACAAATGAATAAATATTTTTTTGAGTGGGTATGGTAAGTCAATAATAATAATTGTAGTCTCTCAAGGACCTTGTAATGTGATAATTGATTTTTAGTGTTTTTTAAAAAAAAAAAAAAATTACGCGTACCGTACGGTAAAAAAAAAAAAAAAAGTTTTTAAAAAACATATGTAAAAAAAAGATGAAAGATAAGGTTGGCTCTTAAAGGGCCAGCAAAAGGAGATGCTCCCCCCACAGATGAAGGGCTCACCTGACCTGCAGAAGAAGGAGTCAGCCCTGCAGATGATGGTCCAGGCTGAGCTGCTGTGGATGTGCTTGGTTGACTTTCTGAAGAGTTACCTCCAAAAAGTCGAGCATGTGTCCTTCTGTGTACATCCTTGAGGTGTCTCTTCATGGTATGATTCCCAAAGGAATACTTCTTGTCAGGATTACCTCTTGAAAGTACACGCTTACACAGCTTACAAGTAACTAAAGGTGCATTTACCTTTTGCTGGCCTTCAGGAAAAGTAAAATAATCCCATACATAAGAGGGCTTTTGTTTCCTCGCTCTCTGCCTCAAGGTAGTGCTGCTAGTGCTAGCCTCACTCTCAGAAGAGCTCTGCTGTTCTGCCATCGTATCACAAAGACAACCCAGCTCCTTCTCCTAAGGGATCACAAGCAGAAATGAGAGAAATGGGTGTGGTGTAGGAGAGTTCTAGAACTGAAAGTAGTTTCAACCAATCAAAAGTTGTGTTTCATGATCACATGACCTACCGTACGCTTACGGTACGCTTACGGTACGCTTACGGCAAAAGTGCGCATGCGCGTAAAAAAGACACGCGCTTGCGCGCATGCGCATAACAGTCACTACCCGACACTTCCGCGTAACGTGCGCGTGTAGCGTACGCGCGCACGCGTCCCACGCGGAGTACGCGCGGCTACGCAAATTGCGTAACTATACGCAAGCAGCGTAGAAAAATTACGGGCGTTGCGTAAACCGTACGCTTACCGTAAGCTTACGGTACGCGTACTAAAAAAAAATTTTTAAAAAAAGGAAAAAATGTATTGCTAATAAATTTTACCTGTTTATTTTGTAAAATATATTTTAAAAAAACATATTAAAGAATTTTAAAAATTTAACCATAGTCTTTATAAAAGGTAAGAAAATTAAAAAAAATATATGTTTAAAAAAAATAGAAGAAAAAAAAAAATTAGCATTTCAAAAACCTTGCAAATTCACTGAAAAACACATGGGTTTCACACACGTTATAGTTAGGAATTAGCATTTAAAAAACCTTAGAAATTCAGTGAAAAAACCATAGGTTTCACACACGTTATAGTTAGGAATTAGCATTTAAAAAACCTTAGAAATTCAGTGAAAAAACCATAGGTTTCACACATGTTATAGTTAGCTGGACATTTTACTTGTAAAAAACCAATGAAATTCCCCCGTTATAGTTAGTTCAGCTAACTATAACTCGCGCGCCCGCAATGCACTGCTGATGACGTCACATATTACATCACTCATGACATGGTCAGTGACATCACTCATGACATCACTGATGACATCTCAAATGACATCACTGATGACATCACTGATGACATCATCCTTGTGAAAGAGTGGCAGACCTCCTCTTCCCCTAATATAACCTTTGATACACACATTCAAAAATAGAGACTAAAATTTTCAAAACAATGGACATACCAATAACAGTTACAACAACCTCTTCAGTAATTCTAAGATCCACATACACATCCACTCATTCACCAACAGCCCTCTACAGTCACTCAGACATGTACTCACTTATCATATGTACTCATACACCTATACATCCTGTTACACAATGCCACTCATCCATAGAGCTACTCACACACATAGTCACTCATGCTAATAAAGAATCAAACATACATTTACTTGCATATACAGTTATACACACACCACCACACTTACTTCTACGGAAACTTACACATACTTAGGTGCCGATCACGATCCGGCAAAAAACGGGTACGAACCGTCGGACGGAGCATAATCTCCGCCCGACGCGTACCCGGTCGTCAAATTTTACAAACAAGGAATTACGATTCGCACGGGTACACCATTACCGTACGATTCGTAAAAAAGCCCAACCGAACAAAAAACACCTACCAATGCGATCCGGGAAAGCGCCGACCTGACGTCGGGACGCACGCAGCCAGCCATTCACGACCCAGGAATCACGATTCGCACCGACGTCACCCCGCACGGTGAATATTTTGCGGCAGCCAAAAACTGCCGGGAAATCAGGACGACGCGAACAAGGACCACCAGTACGCGACGGACAGACGACGCCGCGAACAAGGAGGACCAGTACGCGACGGACAGACATGGACCCGAACCTACGAGTCATCCCTGCCCTCATAGCAGTACACCTCCTCTACAGGTTACGACGCAGACGCCGCAGAAGGTCAGAATAACTAAGGGAGGGGGTAAAGTGGGGTGGGGTGGGGGTGGCACGACCAGGGCTGGCCACAAAACAACCACATGAGTCACACACCACACATGGCCTGGACATACCTGACTCCCATGCCCTGGTCACCACGAGGGGGTGGGGGCGTGTCCTGATAAGCCAGCGACCGCCACAACGGAAGTCCGTCACCACGCGAACCGGCAACACAACCAGACAGGTACGTCCCGTACCCACGCCTGAAGAGCGTGGGTACGAGTCGGACCACGCCCACACACGTCACCCCAACAATGGCGGGACGGATCGCACCCACGTGGCAAAGGCCTGGGTACGGGCCGCACAAACATCACATAGCGTGGGGACGGATATGTATGGACCCTACCCCCACCACGTATGCAAGGAGCGTACCCCCCACCCCAACAGTGTAAGTACGACCCGTACCCCCACCCGCGTATGCATGCAGCGTACCCCCCATGCCAACAGTGTAAGTACGACCCGTACCCCCACCCGCGTATGCATGGAGCGTACCCCCCATGCCAACAGTGTAAGTACGACTCGAACCCCCACCCGCAAATGCAAGGAGTGTAACCCCCAGCCCAACAGTGCAAGTACGACCCGTACCCCCACCCGCGTATGCAAGGAGCGTACCCCCCATGCCAACAGTGTAAGAACGACCCGTACCCCCACCCGCGGACGTACGGAGCGTACCCCCCATGCCAACAGTGCAAGTACGACCCGTACCCCCACCCGCAAATGCAAGGAGCGGACCCCCCTGCCCAACAGTGCAAGTACGACCCGTACCCCCACCCGCGGACGTACGGAGCGTACCCCCCATGCCAACAGTGTAAGTACGACCCGTACCCCCACCCGCGTATGCATGGAGCGTACCCCCCATGCCAACAGTGTAAGTACGACCCGTACCCCCACCCACGAATGCAAGGAGCGTACCCCCCATGCCAACAGTGTAAGTACGACCCGTACCCCCACCCGCGTATGCATGGAGCGTACCCCCCATGCCAACAGTGTAAGTACGACTCGAACCCCCACCCACGAATGCAAGGAGCGTACCCCCCACCCCAACAGTGTAAGTACGACCCGTACCCCCACCCGCGGACGTACGGAGCGTACCCCCCATGCCAACAGTGTAAGTACGACCCGTACCCCCACCCGCGTATGCATGGAGCGTACCCCCCATGCCAACAGTGTAAGTACGACTCGAACCCCCACCCACGAATGCAAGGAGCGTACCCCCCACCCCAACAGTGCAAGTACGACCCGTACCCCCACCCGCGGACGTACGGAGCGTACCCCCCATGCCAACAGTGTAAGAACGACCCGTACCCCCACCCGCGGACGTACGGAGCGTACCCCCAGCCCAACAGTGTAAGTACGACCCGTACCCCCACCCGCGAATGCAAGGAGCGTACCCCCCTGCCCAACAGTGTAAGTACGACCCGTACCCACACCCGCGGACGTACGGAGCGTACCCCCACCACACCAGTGTCAGTAGACTCGTACCCTCACCTCGAATGCATTGTGCGTACCCCCACCGTGTATGTGCCAAGCGCACATATCCAGAAATCGGAGGTGTGTGTGCAGAGTCCACCCAGCAGTGCCCTGAGACAGGAGGGGTGGGTGCAGAGTCCTCCCAGCAGTGCCCAGACACAGGAGGGGTGGGTGCCTATCACTCCCAGCAGTGCCCTGAGACAGGAGGGGTGGGTGTGGAGTCCCCCCAGCAGTGCCCAGACACAGGAGGGGTGGGTGCAGAGTCCTCCCAGCAGTGCCCTGAGACAGGAGGGGTGGGTGCAGAGTCCTCCCAGCAGTGCCCAGACACAGGAGGGGTGGGTGCAGAGTCCTCCCAGCAGTGCCCTGAGACAGGAGGGGTGGGTGCAGAGTCCTCCCAGCAGTGCCCAGACACAGGAGGGGTGGGTGTGGAGTCCTCCCAGCAGTGCCCTGACACAGGAGGGGTGGGTGCAGAGTCCTCCCAGCAGTGCCCTGACACAGGAGGGGTGGGTGCCTATCACTCCCAGCAGTGCCCTGAGACAGGAGGGGTGGGTGTGGAGTCCCCCCAGCAGTGCCCAGACACAGGAGGGGTGGGTGCAGAGTCCTCCCAGCAGTGCCCTGAGACAGGAGGGGTGGGTGCAGAGTCCTCCCAGCAGTGCCCAGACACAGGAGGGGTGGGTGTGGAGTCCTCCCAGCAGTGCCCTGACACAGGAGGGGTGGGTGCAGAGTCCTCCCAGCAGTGCCCTGACACAGGAGGGGTGGGTGCCTATCACTCCCAGCAGTGCCCAGACACAGGAGGGGTGGGTGCAGAGTCCTCCCAGCAGTGCCCTGAGACAGCAGGGGTGGGTGCAGAGTCCTCCCAGCAGTGCCCAGACACAGGAGGGGTGGGTGCCTATCACTCCCAGCAGTGCCCTGACACAGGAGGGGTGGGTGCAGAGTCCTCCCAGCAGTGCCCTGAGACAGGAGGGGTGGGGGCCTATCACTCCCAGCAGTGCCCTGAGACTGGAGGGGTGTGACACATGTGTGTGAGGCCAGAATTATCCACATGCATACTGGCTACAAGGGAACATGTCCCCATGAACTCATGTCAAAAGACTCCACACACAAGTACAGTGATCACCAAGGATGCCACGATTGTCGCAGGTGGAGACATGGCCCTGCATGCATGGCCAAAGTAGAAGGGCTCCGTCACACACACAGCTCATGTAGACACAGCTCTGCGCTAAACATTGGGAACACCCTGCAGGGAAGAAAGCTGGGTACACAGAGGAAGGAATACACCCTTGGACAAGTGCACCATGCAGTAACTGCCTACATGAACAAAGAAAGTTAGCCAACACCTTGTGATGGCACACAGATCACAGGGTCCCACCAATGAGCAGTACACTACTACATATCCCACACACCCAAACCCTTACACACCACCCAAAACCATGTAGCAGCCCCACCAACACCAATACCAGCATAGCAGTAGTGTGATAATGAAAACAAAATTAAGCTTTATTCAGCAGGAGCACAATGTCCGTGGATCGCAGGCAGTTCAATCTTCACAAAGCCCATAGGGCAGTCAATGATTCTCAGCTGGATGGGGGACACAGTGGGATGCGTGTCCCCTACCTTGCCTGCACAGTCAAATGGCATCGTCTTCCACACTGGTGAGGGCATCAGGGGGGGGGGGAGCAACAGGCACCGCAGGGACATCAGGGCAAAGGGGCGGCGTTGTGGGTGCAGGGATGGAGGACTCCACCACAGGGGGTGGGTCAGTGCCAAAGGCGGAGGCCAGGATGGCACTACACACCTTTGCAAGGTCCTCCAGGGAGTCCCCTGCACCCGAAGGGACCTCAGGCCCCAAGGAGGGGGGGGGGTCAGAGGGATGGGTCGCAGCGCCACCGGGAGAGGGTGGAGACAGGGGGGGAGACTCAACCACCCTGACCGGGGACCTCCTTGACCGCTTGCGTGGTGGTGTAACTGTGGGGCTCAGGGACAGAGCGGCCATGAAGGAGTCCTTGGGGGAGATGTGGCCAGGAGAGCTGAGGGGAGGGGATTTGGAGGGAGTGGACTGGGTGGAATGCGGACTCCCACTATGGCTGCGTGTCACACGTTTGCCCCCCGACCCAGTGGGTGTGCCTACCTCACCCTGTGTGTGCGTGTCAGGAGGAGTGCGGTGGACCTTCCCTGCTGGTGTGGTGCCCGTGTCCGTTGATGTGGGTGCATGCCGACGTCTGGGTGTACGTGGGACAGGCATGGGAGTGGGAAGTGTGGATGGGGCAGGGGTAGGTGGGGGGAGGTCGCGCTGCAGGAGACCCACTGCTGCAGTCAGTGTGGAGTCGATGGACCTCAGCAAGTTGCGTTGGTCAGCCTGCGATGAATGAATGCCCTCCAAGAAAGCCTCGATGTTGGTGAGGGTTTTGCCGTGGGCATGGAGGACATTAAGGATCGCAGCCTGACCAACCTGCAGTTGCCGCTGGATGTCCACAGACTCAGCATTGGCGGCAGCAGTGGAGACAGGGGCAGGGGGTGCGGTGCCTGGCAGGAAGGAGACATGCTGTGACCGGGCACGCTGGGAAGGGACACAAGCAAGTGGGAGGCGGCTGGTGGAAACTGAGGGGGCGGTGCGAGGTGTTGTTCCGCTGTCAGCTGCTGGTGCAGCCTCCGCCCACTCGGAGACATCGTCCCCGGACCTGTCAGCTTCGTAGTCTGATGTGCCAGTCGACAGGTCCTCGGCCACACTCTCCTCCGCCTCTGTCCCACTCGATGTGCCAGACCCGATGTCACGGCTGGCACTGGTGCTCGGTCCCTCCGCCTGGTCTGTGTCCATGTCTCCCTCTGTGTCCCCCGACGATGCTGTGGGCAGGGTGGAGAGACAGAAATTATTCAGACACCTGTACACATCTGTCACATGAGTCCAATCTACATAGGTAACATTGCATGGCCTGAAAAGGAAGATCCCTAACATCTACTGAACAGGGTACCGATGTAGGGCATGAAACACACAGTTGGTTGATCCACCATGCCACTGAAATACCATGGAGAGCATGAGACAATAGCTAAACACAGGAAAAGGAGTCTGACATAGCACCCAGGCCCTGGGGACAATCCAGCACTGCATCTGCACCACACAGCGTTGGCGAAAATACCGATGACCAGGGACCATATCCATGAACTTGAGACACATGCTGCATAGGTAATGCTGAAAACATGCACAACATGACTCGGTCACTGCACATTGCGTGTGTGTCCAGGCACATCACACACTGCCCAGACCCAGCAAGTGGTAATCAGGATTTAACACATAGGCATTGCCCGCCCCAACAAGACCCTACACGAGGCAAATTGTGGAGACACAGGTGGCACCAACATCTCATGGTCTGGGTGATACACACAGGGGCAGGCAAAAAGCAAGATTGGACGCCAAACAGCCAAGGTGCGCCTGTACAAATAATGAGCTACCAGTGCCCATCCTCAGATGAGTATAACAAGACACACAGGCACTGGCAACTGTGAGTATGAAGAAGGACAATCAGGTCAGGCTGCACAGTGGACACCTGTACAAATTAGCACGTCTATATACATGGTGACAGGGGACAATGGCACAGAGCACAACTTACGCTGTAGACACTGACAGTGGCCACGTTTATGATGACACATACACCACTGAGGCAAAGGTGCCCCAGGGGACAGTAGTGGGCACGCAACTACATGCTACTGAATGGTAATGACTGCAACACACGTCACCATCCCTGCACTATGTGTATCGCACACTCATGCACATCATGTCACAGGCCACTACATAGGACATGCGCGCTGTAAGGCATGACACATGAGAGACCAACTCCCATGTCTGGAGTCAGCATCAGTGCCAACTGACATGGAACCCACATGCAGTGAACTTGACAGTGCACAGGCAAGGTCCCACAACCTGTTACACACCACCCCCACACATGATGCTACAGACATTGTTCCCGTGGACAAAGCGCCAGCCTACATTACCCTGTGAAGGAGTGACTACACACAGACCAGGGAACACATTGCAAGGAGGGGAAGGGTGGCAGGGGCACAGCGCTATACTGGGGCAAACAGGATCTGCACAGCACCTTTAAACCCTGCCAGTGGATTCATGCTACTGTGCCCTTACAAATGCCGGTGACACACAACAAACACACATGTACCTACCCCCTTCCGGCTGCTGTATCGCCTGTAAGGGCCTCTCAAGGTCTGGAAAGACCACCGGCAGCACACGCCTGTGGAGGTGGCTCAGACGGCGGCGGCCGCGGTTCTTGTGGCTCTCAGGTGAGTCCCCCAGCAGGAGCCGTGCAATCCTCCGCGTCCAGCACCGGATATCCTGCCAGCGTTTCCTCACCTGGGCCAGGCGCCGCCTCCGACCATCCACACCCCTCACGGCACTGACGGCGGTCAGCCAGATCTGCTCCTTGGCAGTGGCGCCTACCTGTGAGGAGGAACAAGTGACACCACATCAATACACCAGCCACATGTCACAGAGAGACATATGGGTACAAATTAGCTGGTAACAACAAGGCATGTCATGCAGCCAACGCATTGCATCTTTGTCATAGGGACATCATCCCCTGGCGAGGGAAAAAGCACTACGTGCCACAGTGGGTACACAGGTGGAATGATGGCAATGTCACAATCAATGATCAAGGCTCACACTGTGCATCACACCCACCCCTCCTGTCTCAGGGCACTGCTGGGAGGACTCCACACCCACCCCTCCTGTCTCAGGGCACTGCTGGGAGGACTCTGCACCCACCCCTCCTGTGTCAGGGCACTGCTGGGAGGACTCCACACCCACCCCTCCTGTCTCAGGGCACTGCTGGGAGGACTCCGCACCCACCCCTCCTGTGTCAGGGCACTGCTGGGAGGACTCCACACCCACCCCTCCTGTCTCAGGGCACTGCTGGGAGGACTCCGCACCCACCCCTCCTGTGTCAGGGCACTGCTGGGAGGACTCCACACCCACCCCTCCTGTCTCAGGGCACTGCTGGGAGGACTCTGCACCCACCCCTCCTGTGTCAGGGCACTGCTGGGAGGACTCCACACCCACCCCTCCTGTCTCAGGGCACTGCTGGGAGGACTCCGCACCCACCCCTCCTGTGTCAGGGCACTGCTGGGAGGACTCCACACCCACCCCTCCTGTCTCAGGGCACTGCTGGGAGGACTCCGCACCCACCCCTCCTGTGTCAGGGCACTGCTGGGAGGACTCCACACCCACCCCTCCTGTCTCAGGGCACTGCTGGGAGGACTCTGCACCCACCCCTCCTGTGTCAGGGCACTGCTGGGAGGACTCTGCACCCACCCCTCCTGTCTCAGGGCACTGCTGGGAGGACTCCGCACCCACCCCTCCTGTCTCAGGGCACTGCTGGGAGGACTCTGCACCCACCCCTCCTGTCTCAGGGCACTGCTGGGAGACATCAGGCACCCCCCCCTGGGACCCCCCCGACAGTACATGGCATGTGTGTTACACCTGGACGCAATGGCAGAAGTCACAGTCACCACATAGGGACAGTCTGTGGCAGTGGCCTATGCACTCACCTGATAACCTGGTCGCCCATACAGCATGGAGTACTGTGGGAGGATCACATCCAGCAGAGCCATGTTCTCCTCCAGGGTGAATGGCTGTGTCCTCTCCACAGCCCTTGACATGGTTCCAGGGAATCAGTAGCAGCAGCTGGGTCGACGAATGCAAAGATGTGCAGGCAAGTGCTCCCTCATGGGACCTGGCTGCCTTATATGTGCCCTTCTGCCCAGTCTCATGCACAGGAGTACAGAGAGATTGGTCACTCACATTTGCATCCTATGTTTCCACCAATCCCTTGAAACCTAGCAGTCTGTGGGTTCTCGATCGGTTTCATTCTCCTGCATGATGTCAGCCCCACAAACACATTGCAACAAAGTAGACAAATCCCAACTGACTTCTGCTGTGCACCTTCCAGAACAATTTCGAATTTTGAACTTGGTCTCCATGACAACCAGCATGCATGTAGGCCTTAATACTTGTCCCCTATGTAATTTGGAGCATCACACACAGGTACGGTGCGTGTGGGGGCCCTAGGGAACCCCAAATGCATGGCAACGGCCCGTACATGCATGCCTACGCTCTCATCACTTTTGGTCTGCACGCGTATGCGTACCCGTAGTGGTACGGACCGTACACTCGCATCTACGCTCTCTATCACTATGGGTCTGCACGCGTATGCGTACCCGTAGTGGTACGGACCGTACACTCGCATCTACGCTCTCTATCACTATGGGTCTGCACGCGTATGCGTACCCGTAGTGGTACGGACCGAACACTCGCATCTACGCTCTCTATCACTATGGGTCTGCACGCGTATGCGTACCCGTAGTGGTACGGACCGAACACTCGCATCTACGCTCACTATCACTATGGGTCGGCACGCGTATGCGTACTCGTAGTGATAGTGAGCGTAGATGCGAGTGTACGGTCCGTACCACTACGGGTACGCATACGCGTGCAGACCCATAGTGATAGAGAGCGTAGATGCGAGTGTACGGTCCGTACCACTACGGGTACGCATACGCGTGCAGACCCATAGTGATAGAGAGCGTAGATGCGAGTGTACGGTCCGTACCACTACGGGTACGCATACGCGTGCAGACCCATAGTGATAGAGAGCGTAGATGCGAGTGTACGGTCCGTACCACTACGGGTACGCATACGCGTGCAGACCCATAGTGATAGAGAGCGTAGATGCGAGTGTACGGTCCGTACCACTACGGGTACGCATACGCGTGCAGACCCATAGTGATAGAGAGCGTAGATGCGAGTGTACGGTCCGTACCACTACGGGTACGCATACGCGTGCAGACCCATAGTGATAGAGAGCGTAGATGCGAGTGTACGGTCCGTACCACTACGGGTACGCATACGCGTGCAGACCCATAGTGATAGGGCCGTACACTCGCATCTACGCTCTCTATCACTATGGGTCTGCACGCGTATGCGTACCCGTAGTGGTACGGACCGAACACTCGCATCTACGCTCTCTATCACTATGGGTCTGCACGCGTATGCGTACTCGTAGTGGTACGGACCGTACACTCGCATCTACGCTCGCCATCACGATGGGTACACATACGGCAGCACTCCCACAGTGATTTGGGAACATGCACAGGCCCTCTCAGCAGCAGTACGGCGGATTTTACACATCACTGTGGTGATAGGCGACACACATGTAGGAATAGGGCGGACATACTTGTCCATGGATGGACATACTTGTCCAGGAATGGACATCAAGGCATCGTCTGTGCATTACCACATGTGTGGGGCACAGGTGTCACAGGCTGTGATGTGGAACATGCCTCCTGAGTGGAGAAGGCACCAGATGTATGATGAGATGTGTACATGTGTACTGTGTGAGGGTGCAATGTGTGCCAGGCATGCCCTTGACTCCTTTGACATGTGTGCATGTGGGACTGCGCACTTGGGGTGAGCGTCACTGGCATGGCACGGACACCAACACACGGAAGTGTCCCATTATGCCCGGTACAGGGGTCATGACACATGACTCATCACTACCCACAGTGCACAATGTGACTATGCCATATATGTGTCCGGGATTTACATCGGGTTGATGTTGTAGCACCCTCAAAAGCTGCAGCCGTTGCAGCAACGAACATGTGGCTGTGTGTAGATTGTCATTGCACACTGTTCCCAACACCATGCCACATGTGTTATCGGATGTGAGGTGCACATGTATGCAAGGGACACGGAGTAGCGTGACAAGGCCATGTCAGCAAACTCACAAGGAATGTGTGGGGAGTCATGACATGTGCACCTTCATGGCAAGGTGTGTGGGCTGGACTAGTGTAATGTCATGTGACCTGTGGCTCAAGTGTTCCGCTGCCAGTCTCTGCAATCGGCATCACACTTCTGCTAATGTGTGGGTGTATGTCACTCCTGTCTTGCGTCGGGCAGTGCACTTGCACTGGGACACAGCTATTTTCATGGCGTGGCATGGGGAGGTTCTCAATCACCGTGTGTAGCTGGGTCTTGGAAGGAGTGTCACCTTGCATCCATACGTGTCCTGGGCATGTAGCACATGCCTGACTCCCTATGTGGCATGTGTGTATTGCCAGATTTACATGTGCTCAGTAGACATGAGTTGTTCTCGTAGTGCACTCACTCTTCCTTGTCACTTCCAAATTACTGCAGAGCGCCTCCTGTTGCCCGAAGAATTCCAGACTTGGCCACCATGCAGGAGAATGACACGATCCGGCTCTACCGCTTCACCCAACCGTTGATTCTGGAGCTGACGGCGAGACTGGCACCACACCTGCAACCGCAGCACAGGTATCCTACGGCACTGACACCCCAGCTGAAGGTAATGGCTGCCCTACATTTCCTTGCCACGGGTACCTTCCAATATACCATAGCTCATGTTGGTGGCATGTCCCAGAGCATGTTCAGCGGTGTGCTGCATGATTTCTTGGAGGCCATGTTGATTCACCTGGATGACTTCATCAAGTTCCCAACCCCTGAACAGATGACTGAGGTCAAGCGTGGTTTCTATGCCCTGGGAGGGATGCCCCATGTCATTGGGTCCATAGATGGGACACATGTAGGTTTGGTACCACCACACGCACGGGAGGTGGCGTACCGCAATCGGAAGCACTACCACTCCATCAATGCCCTTGTGGTGTGTCTGTCCAACATGGTGATTTCACATGTCTGTGCTCGTTTTCCAGGATCAGCACACGATGCCTACATCATGAGGCGTAGCGGGATGCCTGATATGATGATGCAGCTGCGCAACGAACGGGCATGTGTTGTTGGTGGGTACAGTCTGTCTGTCCTGTATTCTGTTTGGCCGAGCAGCACTACCGCTTCGCCAGTTCTAACGATATCCATGTGCTTTCCATTTAGGGGACGCTGGCTATCCCAACATGCCTTGGCTGCTGACACCTCTCCGCAACCCCATCACGCCGGCCCAGCTCCGCTACAACACCGCCCATGGCCGGACAAGGCGAGTGATAGAGAGGACGTTTGGCATGCTGAAGAGCCGATTCAGGTGCCTCCACAAGACCGGCGGCGCACTCCCATATGCCCCGGCGAAGGTCTGCAAGATCTTCATGGTCTGCTGCATGCTGCACAACATGGCAGTTGAAAGAGCTGTGCCACTCATCCTGAATCAACATGACGAGGACCATCCACCCGTGGAGGACGAAGGGCTTGGCAATGGGGCTAGTGATGTGGAGGATGTGGAGCCGCAAGAGGACATCCGGACTCGGCTCATACGCGACTTCTTTGCTTAGTGGTGAGTACCAGTGTCTGAGTGTGCACGCCTTGGTCCCCGTGTGGCATGTGTTGTGATGCGTGTCTCCACCTGCATGTATGGCACGTGAGTCAGAGGTGTGTGTGGGTGTGTCACTGGAGTGATGGTGGCAGTGATGGTAGTATTTCCACACTCATAATTGTGACCTAGCATGTTGTCATCCATACATGTGTCGAGTCAATGCACATGCAAGTGGCTGTGCTTTTTGTGGCTGACTTCTTGTGTGTCTCTCTTCCCCAGGTACCTGCGCATGCCGTCTTCTGGTTGCATTGTTGTGGCACTGCTATTCCTCATGGACATGGCATCGTGGGCTGACTCAGCGTTATAGGCACGGACACGTTTGGAAGTCTCCATGGGGTAAGGGATGCATCTGGGGTGTATTGGGTGTGCCAGTTGTTCACGATGTGTGCACACTGCCCCGGTCGGGGTTTGGTTCCTCTGCAGACATGTGGCATCCCCATGGGACACGACATGCAGCTGGGTACACCTGAATAGATGGGCTGCCTGGTTGTCAGTCATCAGTGATGGGATAGTGAATTGTGATGAAGGCATCAATGTGTGTGACACTGCCCTCGGACACATACGGTTAACATTGTCTTGACATGGCGTGGGATTCCCACATCAGCGGATGTATGGTGTATGGCAGTCTCTCCGTGAGCAGCTGTGGGTATTTAGCTGTTATCCGACACTTGTGTGCCAGTTCCATGGCTATCACGCATTTGTGCTGCAGAAGGGGGGTGCCAGTGTTGGAGCCACATGTTACTCCACATGATGTGTTCATGTGTACTTCAAGTTGCCTCTGCAATCCCAAACACATGACTATTAAAGGTGTCCCTATGCCTCCAAGGTGCCTCTTCTCAGTCAATGCTGGTGTGTTGCCAAGGTGCATCCTGCATGTCTGGCATGGTATTCCCTGATTGTGGCTATGTGTCAATGTGTCGAGTGGCAAGATGCAAGCTGTGTGTGTGTGCTGAGACTGTGTAATGTGCATGATGTCCATGACTGTGTGGGTATTGTGACATGTGCCATCCCCATGCATCCAACGTTGTCCATGACCCCATTCTCTGCATCCACCGGACTCAAGCTTGCAGGACATGGTTCTGCCACCTGTCTACACGTACCTGGGTGCCCCCCAGGACACGGGCCAGGATCCCTGACCTCTGCGCATGACTGTTGCTGTACTCAATGTGTCTGTCAGCACGGTTGTTCGGCCACCCCCTCAGCTGGTTCTGACCATCACGGGTGTGTATGGTGCTCCATGTCTGTCTTGCCTAGAAAACTGTGACCCATGTGTCCTGTGCCAGACTCAGGCCCCAGGGTGTGGATGGTTGAAGTGAACAGATGACTCAGGCATGTCTAGACTGTACAAGACACATGTTAGGTAATAATGCTACCAGCAGGCATCTACTCTTAATAGTGTGATTTATTATTGTGGGGGGGGGGGCAAAGTGAGGGCCTTTCCGGGATTAGGGAATCCAAAGTTCAGTAGGGGAGTTGGTGTCCTTGCCATTGTAAATCCTCAGAGTCCATGCCACAGTCTTTGTCAACATTGGTCAGCCAGTGACCAGCAGGGCCATGTGGCAGAGAATGTCTCTTGATGCTGTGATGCTGTTGCTCCAGTGGGCCAGGTGCCAGGCCAGGTGTCCTGGGAGATGGTGATGTAGCAGCCACCCTCACGGTCCTTTCCGTGGACGACCCGGCTTCCTGCGGGGAACCTCAGCAGCAGGCCGTGACGACGTCTGGGATGCTCCGTCGGATGTTTCCTCCTCCTCCTCATGATCCCTCCCTGTGGGTGGTGATGTTCTCCGCCTTCTGGCACAGGGAGGGTCGGCCATGGTGTCGGCCATCCGACGGAGTTCAGCGTGAATCCCCTGGGACGCCGTCACTTGCTGAGCCTGTCTGTCCTCCATCCTCCGTTGGTGTAGCTGTAGACAGGCTATTAGCTCCGCATGTTGCTGGGCCTGCTGGACCTTGATCCCCTCGAGGACGGACACAACCTGGGCCATGCCCGTGGTGTCCTGCCGGTATGAGTCCAGGATGTTACGGACATGGGAAAATACCGGATCCCCAGCCAACTGGTCAGGCTCGCGCCTCCGCCGTCCTCCACTCCCGCCACCCCTGCCCACTTGCGTCTGGCCTGCACTTGTGGGCACATGGGGTCTCCGGGACCCCTGAGGGGTGGCATTGGCGTTGTCGCCTGCCTCCTCCTGGGTGCCCGGGACACCGTGTCCCTCCTGGCGAGCCTGGCTGCATTGTGGTGTTGGGGCAGGGATCCTGGGTGTCTCCTGGGATGTGGCAGGAGTGGGGGTGGTGGTTGGCACGGTTGTACCTGACGCAGGTGCTGCAGGTGGTTGGACACCAGAGGGGCCAGGTCGGTCGGGGTCGTCCGCAGAGTGGTGAGAGTGGTCGCTGCCGGTGGGATCGGTCTCCTGCAGATCCGGGTCCTGTGAGTGTTCCCCCCCAGTGTTGGGGGGTGCAGCACGACGTTGACCTGTGTGTGAGAGAGACAATGTTAATTTGGATCCATGCAACATCCATGTTTCATCCGTTACAAAGTTGGCACATTTCCTCTTGGAATTAGGATCTGTCTTGCATTCCACTCACAGTGCACTTGTGCATGTGTGTGTCCCTTGGGCACCAATTTGGCCCCTTTCACTATGTGTGGCACAGTCTTACTTGCTGCGTCAAGTGTGACTGCAGTCAGCAGTGGAGTGTGCATGTGTGCCGAGCTATGCATTTGCGCCTTCCTTGTAGCACTGTACATGTGCACATGGAGTGGATCCACACACTTATATGATGCAGGTGGCTGTCCTTGTGCTCGTGTACAGGTTGTAACATGGCCCTGCGTTTTGCCATGATGAAGAGGGGGGTTCTGGCACTGGCCACCCTTGTCTACATGCACGCAGTCCACCTGCTGACGAGCAGACATTCACACACACCAAAGGACTGATTTGCTCTCCCTGTGTCTCCCTCCCTCTCTGTCCCCCTCTCCCTCCCTCTGTGTGTCAGCCTCCTCCCTGTGTCCATCTTCCTGTGTCTCCCTCCCTCTCAGTCCCCCTCTCCCTCCCTCCCTGTCCCCCTCTCCCACCCTCTGTGTCCCCCTCTCCCTCCCTCCGTGTGTCAGCCTCCTCCCTCTGTCCGTCTCCCTCCCTCTCAGTCCCCCTCTCCCTCCCTCCCTGTCCCCCTCTCCCACCCTCTGTGTCCCCCTCTCCCTCCCTCCGTGTGTCAGCCTCCTCCCTCTGACCGTCTCCCTCCCTCTCAGTCCCCCTCTCCCTCCCTCTCTGTCCCCCTCTCCCTCCCTCTGTGTCCCCCTCTCCCTCCCTCCGTGTGTCACCCTCTGTCACCTTGGCCCAGCTTCCTGGGCACACACTGTTTGCAGATCTTTGAGTGGCCCTTGGCCTGTTGATGTGAGTTTGTTTCTGATCTCCAGGCACCCATTTTGTCTGCTGTGTGTCTGTGCGCTGCTGCTGTGGTGGTGTGTGCTGCCACTGTTTCACACTGTTGGCTGTTCATTAGCTGCTGTCATGTGCAAAACAGTGCCTTCACCCCCATGTGTTGATGCAAGGCGTCCGCCATTTGCTGGCAAGTCATTCCTGTGTTGGGACACAGTGTTTGTCTGGCTGTGACCTAGGCCATATGGGCAGAGGGCATTGTTGTCTGCTTTGGAGTCGCACTATGTGATTTTTGGTGCCCAGCCTCCCGCCATCCGGGTTACCGTGTCATGTGTTGTTGTCTTCTGTGGCCTGTGACTTGACATTGTCCAGCTGGGTGCATGGGGCATGGTGGCAGCAGTGGCATGTGCCTGCTCATGGAGTGTGGTTGAGTAATGCGATGGCTTGTGGTGGTTGCGTGCCTGTTATTAATTTTGGTTGTGGTTGCAGTTCCCCCCATGTGAGGTGCGTTGTTTGTGTACTCACCCGGGTCTCGGAGTCCTTCTACTCCTTCAACTGCCTCCACCGGCAGTATGGCCATCACCCTCTCCTCCCAGGGATGGTACTGTACGGCTCTGCGGGAGGGCCCTCCTCCGGTGGCGTTGGCCTGGTCGTGTTCCTCCTGCCTCTTGGCTCTGACCCTCCTCCGCAGATCGTACCACCTGTTCTGGCAATCCTGCTTGGTCCTCCTGGTGTCCGCAACAGCATTCACAGCATCGACGATGGTCTGCCACATGGCTGTTTTGGCTGCCTGGCTGGTGCTTCTGACCAATGTTCCAAAGATCTGTGGCTCGACTCTGAGGATTTGATCAGCAAGGACCTCCAACTCTCGGTGACTGAACTTTGGATTCTTCGTAGTGGGCATGGTGAGGGGTGTGGGTGGGGATGGTGTGGGTGTGGGGGGGGGGGTGGATGTTGGGGGGGGGTGTGGATGGTTGTGTGTGTGTGTGAATGTGATGAGAGGGAGTTTGTGAGGGTGGTCGTGTGAAGGTGTGCAAGTGTAAGGTGTGGTGTAGCTTTTAGTCTGGTTCTGTGGTGTCTGGCAGCAGTGAGTCTGTTGCAAAGGCTCATGGTTTGTGGGTGTGGGCCCTTTTTATTGGTCCATGGGTGGGTGTGGCAGTTTTTGAATTTTGGGTGGGTGTGTTATAAGGAGTGGTGGTGTATTGGGCCTCTGTTTGTTTTTGGCAGTTGCAGGTCAGTGATTGTGTTATTTTAGTGGTTGTTGGCCATGTTTAGTGGCTGTGTGCCTTTCGAATGGTGTATTCTTGTGTTGTTTTATTTTGTCCTGGTTGTGTACGTGCGTTTTGAGCGTGTGTACGGTGTGTACATGGGCCATTTGGTTGTACGATTTTGTCCTTGTGTGTGGCTTTGTAAGACTCGTACATGCGGTTGTGATGTTGGGGCATGGGGTGCGCTCCGTACTTAGGAGGTTGTGTTGGGGGTGCGCCAGGAACGTACTGGGGTGGGGGTACGACTGGAACGTACTGGGGTGGGGGTACGACTGGAACGTACTGGGGTGTAGGTACACGGGGGGTACGACACGTACAGGGGTGGGGGGTGTACATTGACGGTGGTACGACACGTACTGGGGTGGGGGGGTGTACATTGACGGTGGTACGACACGTCCTGGGGTGGGGGTACGACTGGAACGTACTGGGGTGTAGGTACACGGGGGGTACGACACGTACTGGGGTGGGGGGGTGTACATTGACGGTGGTACGACACGTACTGGGGTGGGGGGGTGTACATTGACGGTGGTACGACACGTCCTGGGGTGGGGGTACGACTGGAACGTACTGGGGTGTAGGTACAGGGGGGTACGACACGTCCAGGGGTGGGGGGGTGTACATTGACGGTGGTACGACACGTACTGGGGTGGGGGGGTGTACATTGACGGTGGTACGACACGTCCTGGGGTGGGGGTACGACTGGAACGTACTGGGGTGTAGGTACAGGGGGGTACGACACGTCCAGGGGTGGGGGGTGTACATTGACGGTGGTAAGACACGTACTGGGGTGGGGGGGTGTACATTGACGGTGGTACGACACGTACTGGGGTGGGGGTACGACTGGAACGTACTGGGGTGTACATGGACGGTGGTACGACACGTCCAGGGGTGGGGGGTGTACATTGACGGTGGTACGACACGTACTGGGGTGGGGGGGTGTACATTGACGGTGGTACGACACGTACAGGGGTGGGGGTACGACTGGAACGTACTGGGGTGTAGGTACACGGGGGGTACGACACGTCCAGGGGTGGGGGGTGTACATTGACGGTGGTACGACACGTACTGGGGTGGGGGGGTGTACATTGACGGTGGTACGACACGTACTGGGGTGGGGGTACGACTGGAACGTACTGGGGTGTACATGGACGGTGGTACGACACGTCCAGGGGTGGGGGGTGTACATTGACGGTGGTACGACACGTACTGGGGTGGGGGGGTGTACATTGACGGTGGTACGACACGTACAGGGGTGGGGGTACGACTGGAACGTACTGGGGTGTAGGTACACGGGGGGTACGACACGTCCAGGGGTGGGGGGTGTACATTGACGGTGGTACGACACGTACTGGGGTGGGGGGGTGTACATTGACGGTGGTACGACACGTACTGGGGTGGGGGTACGACTGGAACGTACTGGGGTGTACATGGACGGTGGTACGACACGTCCAGGGGTGGGGGGTGTACATTGACGGTGGTACGACACGTACTGGGGTGGGGGGGTGTACATTGACGGTGGTACGACACGTACAGGGGTGGGGGTACGACTGGAACGTACTGGGGTGTAGGTACACGGGGGGTACGACACGTACAGGGGTGGGGGGTGTACATTGACGGTGGTACGACACGTACTGGGGTGGGGGTACGACTGGGACGTACTGGGGTGTAGGTAGACGGGGCTATGACACGTACTGGGGTGGGGGTTCGACTGGAATGTAATGGGGTGTACCTAGACGGGTGGGGGTATACATATACGGGGGGTACGTGTCGGACGTACGGGGGCTGGGGGGAGTGTTGGGCGCGTATGCGGGCACATGTCTCCATGGTTGCTGTAGGAGTTCGGTGCGGACGGTGTTTTTTCCATACGGTTGTAACCTCGGACGCACGGGATGGATCGTGATTCCTCGGTCGGACTTGGATTTTCACGTTTGTACGGTAAATCGTCCGAGGACGTGTCGGACACATTTTCCGACCCGAGGACGTGTGGGGAATGATTCCCAGTGCGGTTCGTATGGACTTTTTACCATGCGAATCGTGATTGCCAGTTCGTACGGCACTTGTACGATTCGTACGGTAAAAAGACCCGATACGAGTCGCACGGGGGAATTTTTTACCGGATCGTGATCGGCACCTTAGTCTTTTAAACAATCACTTATAGAAATACATACTTATTCATACAGGAACTCTTTCAATCTCTCACTCTCACATATACTCACTTATATACACCAATAGTCACATATACTAGTTTAAAACATATGTAGTTACTCATAAAGACATTATTGAGACAGTCATTCACTCACTAACACACCCATACACACACTCATCCACCCATGCAGTCCTGCACACATGCTCTGTTCAACACATACAAACAGTGAGTCACTCATTCATGCACCTATGCACTACGTCATACCCCCCACCGAACCATGCAGACACTCTGACTAATACTCAAAAAACCAACTAATAACCTATATAGACACCCATGTAGCTACTCACCAACTCATGCAGCCACTTATACACAAAGTGAGAGACTGATACAGATATTTACATATTTAAACATTACTCACTAAGCCATGTATTCACTATGATACACTTAATCAGTCAGTTACACAATACATTTTTCAAAAAGAAATCATCCATTTAGACAGTAATATACCCATTTATTCTTCCATCGACCTTGAGATATACATATATAAAACATATTTAATTTTCAGAAAAACACACATTCACTGGATGATGTCATCAGTGATGTCATCAGTTATGTCATTTGAGATGTCATCAGTGATGTCATGAGTGATGTCACTGACCATGTCATGAGTGATGTAATATGTGACGTCATCAGCAGTGCATTGCGGGCGCGCGAGTTATAGTTAGCTGAACTAACTATAACGGGGGAATTTCATTGTTTTTTTACGAGTAAAATGTCCAGCTAACTATAACATGTGTGAAACCTATGGTTTTTTCACTGAATATATATATATATATATATTCACTGAAAAAACCATGGGTTTCACACACGTTATAGTTAGGATTTAGCATTTAAAAAACCTTAGAAATTCAATGAAAAAACCAAAGGTTTCACACATGTTATAGTTAGCTGGACATTTCACTCGTAAAAAACCAATGAAATTCCCCCGTTATAGTTAGTTCAGCTAACTATAACTCGCGCGCCCGCAATGCACTGCTGATGACGTCACATATTACATCACTCATGACATGGTCAGTGACATCACTCATGACATCACTGATGACATCTCAAATGACATCACTGATGACATCACTGATGACATCATTCAGAGAATGTGTGTTTTTCAGAAAATTACATATGTTTTATATATGTATATCTCAAGGTCGATGGAAGAATAAATGGGTATATAAGTGTCTAAATGGATGAATTGGTTTTCAAAAAATTAATTGTATAACTGACTGATTAAGTGTATCTTAGTGAATACATGGCTTGGTGAGTAATGTTTAAATATGTAAATATCTGTATCAGTCTCTCACTTTGTGTATAAGTGGCTGCATGGGTTGGTGAGTAGCTACATGGGTGTCTATATAGGTTATTAGTTGGTTTTTTGAGTATCAGTGTCTGATGTCTGTATGGTTCGGTGGGGGGTATTACGTAGTGCATAGGTGCATGAATGAATGACTCACTCTTTGTATGTGTTGAAGACAGCATGTGTGCAGGACTCTATGGGTGAATGAGTGTGTGCATGGGTGTGTTAGTGAGTGAATGACTGTCTCAATAGTGTCTCTATGAGTAACTACATATGTTTTAAACTAGTATATGTGACAATTGGTGTATATAAGCGAGTATATGTGAGAGTGAGAGATTGGAAGAGTTCCTGTATGAATAATTTTGTGTTTCTGTAAGTGATTGTGCAAAAGACTAAGTATGTGTAAGTTTCTGTAGAAGTAAGTGTGGCGGTGTGTGTATAACTGTATATGCAAGTAAATGTATGTTTGATTCTTTATTAGCATGAGTGACTATGTGTGTGAGTACCTCTATGGATGAGTGGCATTGTGTAACAGGATGTATAGGTGTATGAGTACATATGATGAGTGAGTACATGTATGAGTGACTGTACAGGACTGTTGGTGAATGAGTGGATGTGTATGTGGATCTTAGAATTACTGAATAGGTTGTTGTAACTGGTATTGGTATGTCCATTGTTTTTAAAATTTTAATTTCTATTTTTGAATGTGTGTATCAAAGGTTATATTAGGGGCAGAGGTGGTCTGCCACTCTATCACAAGGATGATGTCATCAGTGATGTCATCAGTGATGTCATTTGAGATGTCATCAGTGATGTCATGAGTGATGTCACTGACCATGTCATGAGTGATGTAATATGTGACGTCATCAGCAGTGCATTGCGGGCGCGCGAGTTATAGTTAGCTGAACTAACTATAACGGGGGAATTTCATTGTTTTTTTACGAGTGAAATGTCCAGCTAACTATAACATGTGTGAAACCTTTGGTTTTTTCATTGAATTTCTAAGGTTTTTTAAATGCTAAATCCTAACTATAACGTGTGTGAAACCCATGGTTTTTTCAGTGAATTTGCAAGGTTTTTTAAATGCTAATTTTTTTATTTTCTTCTATTTTTAAACATATTTTTATTTTAATTTTCTATCCTTTTATAAAGACTATGGTTAAATTTTTAAAATTCTTTAATATGTTTTTTTAAATATATTTTATAAAATAATCATCTAAAATTTATTTGCAGTACATTTTTTCCTTTTTTTTAGTACGCGTACCGTAAGCTTACGGTAAGCGTACGGTTTACGCTACGTCTGTAATTTATCTACGCTGTTTGCGTATATTTACGCAATTTGCGTAGCCGCGCGTACTCCGTGTGGGACGCTTACGCGTGTACGATACACGCGCACGTTACGCGGAAGTGTCGGGGAGTGACTGTTATGCGCATGCGCGCAAGCGCGTGTCTTTTTTACGCGCATGCGTACTTTTGCCGTAAGCGTACCGTAAGCGTACAGTAAGCGTACGGTAGGTCATGTGATCATGAAACACAACTTTTGATTGGTTGAAACTACTTTCAGTTCTAGAACTCTCCTACACCACACCCATTCCCCTCATTTCTGCTTGTGATCCCTTAGGAGAAGGAGCTGGGTTGTCTTTGTGATACGATGGCAGAACAGCAGAGCCCTTCTGAGAGTGAGGCTAGCACTAGCAGCACTACCTTGAGGCAGAGAGCGAGGAAACAAAAGACCTCTTATGTATGGGATTATTTTACTTTTCCTGAAGGCCAGCAAAAGGTAAATGCACCCTTAGTGACTTGCAAGCTGTGTCAGCGTGTACTTTCAAGAGGTAATCCTGACAGGAAGTATTCCTTTGGGAATCATACCATGATGAGGCACCTCAAGGATGTACACAAAAGGACACATGCTCGACTTACTGGAGGTAACCCTTCAGTAAGTCAACCAAGCACATCCACAGCAGCTCAGCCTGGACCATCATCTGCAGGGCTGAGTCCTTCTTCTGCAGGTCAGGTGAGCCCTTCATCTGTGGGGGGAGCATCTCCTTTTGCTGGCCCTCTGGAAATTAACCCTCGATTTCTGAGGGTTGATATTCGATGCGCCTCTTGTCATGATATAAATTGTCATAGGGAGACCAGTGTTTCCCTAGTGAACCTCAAAATAGATCAGCACACTTGTCGCAGAGACTAATTTTCCCAAACTTTCTTTCCTCTGTCCCTGCATGAACACAACGGCTCTTTTAAGAGCCAACCTTATCTTTCATCTTTTTTTTATATATGTTTTTAAAAACTTTTTTTTTTTTTTTTTTACCGTACGCGTACGGTGGCCGTATTTTTTTTGTTTTTTTTAAATAAAACACTAAAAATCAATTATCACATTACAAGGTCTTTGAGAGACTACAATTATTATTATTGACTTACCATAACCACTCAAAAAAATATTTATTCATTTGTTTTTTTTAAAAATTGCTTTAAAAATGGTTCTAGTTTTCGAAAATGTTCTATATCAATCTGAAAAAAAAGAAAAAAGTATTAATATTTTTAAAACATTTTATAATACAGTACACATATTTACATATTTATCAAAAAATATTTTTGCCTTATTTTTGCTGTTTTCAGAATATATTGCATTTCACTATAAATTGTGAAAGCAATTGCATTCATCATTTTACAGCGGGCAAAAAAAAATAACAATCTCAAAGATTGTATTAAAAAAGCCCAGAATCTCTTTTTACTTAAACTTAACATTATAGAAATGCATAATATTCTAAAAAAATATCATCTAATATCAATACTTATTTCTTTAAAATACCGTCTGATATGTTTGTTTCAGAAGTATAATCACAATATTATATCTCAAATAACTCCACATTACATCTGGTTCCATTTCCTTTAGGCCAAATAGTAATTTTAAAATTCTTTTTTGATTAAATTTCCAATGGTAATCCAATAAAATTCTAAAGTTTTATTTAAACAGATCTCACCGATTCTCTGTAACATATTGGTTCCCTAAATATTTATTAATAATTTATTAAGTCCACAATAGAATTGTTTACCTTTCCACATGGCCAAATAGTAATTTAAAAAATCTTTTTTGAAAAAATTTCCTTTGGCACTCCAATAACATTCCAAAATTTAAATTGTGCAGATGTTACCGATTTTCTCTAAATTTTTGGTTTTCGAAAGTTTTATTAAAAATTAAAAAAGTCCACATTACAATTGGTTATCTTTCCATTAGGCCAAATGATAATTTAAAAAATCTTTATTTTTGAAAATTCCAATGGTAATCCAATAAAATGGTAAGATTGTTTTGTCCAGATCTTGCCAAGTCTCTCTAAAATTTAGGTTTCAGGAAGATTAGATAGGAATTTGCTAAATCAAAAGGCAAACGTTGCTTAAAAACCAATTGGGAATCATTACACAGTGTCCAGCCTTTTTCACATTTAAGATAAACTGTGTAATGTCCAGAAGTAACAGTAGGTCCTTCATGGAAAATTATTGCAACAGTTACAAAAGTTTTTCCTGAAATTGATAATTGCTGTCCTGTAAACTTCTTTATTAAAGTATCCAATTTTGAACCATCAGCTCTACATCGTTGCATCATTAAAATTACATACTCTCCGTATTCCTTTAAAATTAATGTTGAAAACATGTCAGATTGACACTCACCGCATTGCATGCTATGATTAGCATCTTTAACTAATTTAGCAAAAGTGACTGTTTTAGTCTCTGGCAATGTCAAAAAAATAAACCTTTCATTATCAACATTAGAGCCACATATATTATAACAGTTTTCACAACTATGTTCCCATTTATAAGAGAGACCAAATAAATTATCAATTGCAACTTCTTCTTCTTCCAGTACCTGAAGAAAAAACATCAAAAATTCGTGTGCATCTTGCTGTTCATTTTGAGAAAACTGTGTTCGTCCTGAACATACATCTAAAAGTTTTCTAATTTCAGTAGCACTTTCTATTTGAGTTTTATCATTACTCAGCTTTTGAAAAAGGAGACTCAGCTCTGAACAGAATCTTTTTCCCTGATTTACTATTATCTGCTCTTGCAAACTTTCCAGATAAAATGCAACATTCAGCACTACATTTGCGTAGCAGTTGACACCAGAGCTATTTTCAAAATGACATCCTACAACCTGTTCTTCTTTTTCCTTACTCTTTTTGCTTGCAATTACATCACTCCTCTTTTTTTTCCTCCTCTGTACATCTTCATCACAGATATTCTCATTTCTCCTTTTACGAGAAACTACACGTTTCTCCAACACAGGATACTGACCTAAATGAGGAGCATAGCTTCTTCTTAATCTATTATACTCCTTTACACAATTTGTATCAGCACTAACTTTTGAGTCATCAAAGTCTATCATGAATAAACCTGATAGTGTTTTCACTCGTGACAAAGCAACATATGCCATACCTTCTTTGAACACAGTTGAACCAATGTTCACAAATGCACAATCTACAGTCAATCCTTGAGACTTGTGAATAGTTACAGCATATGCTAGCGAAAACGGAAACTGCTTCCTACGTACATATAAGTCTTTCACAAGCATGAAACGAACTGTACAACGACAAATGTCTTTAACTTCTTCTATCTGATCAAATTTTTTTTTTAAACATTCAATTCCATCTTTTTTCTGATAATTAATAAAACCCACAACTCTTCCCATAGCTCCATTAACTAAACCTTTTTCAACTTCCAAATTTCTCCTTAAAAATACTCTACAGTTCATGCAAACATATAGATTTTTTTCTAATCCAGCTGTTTTGGAAATGTTCTTCTCTAGTGAATCCAATTTATTTTTCAGTGTGCCTGTTACTGTGACAGTAATTCTTCCATCCTCAATTTTGTCCACTGCTTCTAATTTCCTGATCTCTTCCTTTTCCAATTTCAAAAGCTCCTCATTGAATATTGAGCATTCACGTAGAGTTGGCATTAAGCAGATGATACTTTTGTTTTCTGCAATGTTCTTGTATATCTTCTCTGCAACTATTTCTTCCTTTGGAAATAAATTATATAGCAGCCGACTATGTAATGCTTTTTTGCGAACTTCTGTGAGTAGTCCAATTCTGATATCTTTCAGAATACTTCCATATTCTTCATCGCTTGCTTGCCTCATATTAGTAGTAAGTTCCTTGTACTCAAAGAAGGACCAAATATTTGTATTTCCGATGCTTCCCAATGACTTCTTCGTGTCTTCATGTGTGACAGTATTAAACACTGGTTGTCCTTTAACTGGAGTAAGTTGCAAAAGATCTCCAAAAACTATGACGTGTTTTCCACCAAATAACATGTCATAGTCTGTCTTCAGAATTTGCTGCATTCTTAAATGCACAAAGGCAAGCATTAAGTTTGAAACCATGCTCACCTCATCAATAATGAGAACTTGCATCTTCTTCAAGACTCTTGAAACTTCCAAGGATGCTTCTCCAGTTAGCTTGTTGTATTGTATTTTGTTCTCATGCTCCACTGGTAACATTAGCAAACGATGTAAAGTGATTCCTTTTATGTTATATGCTGCTAACCCAGTTGGAGCAGTAACCACACAAGACAAAGTAGAATCCGTTTTTTGCTGTAGGTAGCTTCTGATGACTTTAATTAGGAAACTTTTTCCAGTTCCAGCTTGTCCGCTTACATACATCCTGATTGGATGAAATGATGTGCATGAGCACTCTTTTTTTTCATGTAGAAATCCGTGATCAATTTTGTTTCTGATCTCTTCATAAATTTGTTGCTGCTCTTCGTTCAGTTGTCTTTCCAAATTTTGTAAGTCTATAAATTCTTCTTGAGCTTGATTCATAGCCGTTTCCACTTCATTCATGGCTATTGATGCTTCATTTTCAACGATTGGTTGTCCTAGGGGATCTTGACTGAGTGTTTCTGAACTTTGGCTGTCCTGAGAACTGTCTCTAGCTATTTCTGCTGCAATTGTAGTTTCCTGTTCAATTTCTTCATTTAACATTTGCAGATAACTTGAGAATGTACTGCATTGTATGCTGTCTTTGCAAGCATTAAAAGAATCTTCATAGCTTTGAAATTCTCCCAGTAGTTCATCCTCTGTACGCCATGGTTTAAACAACTGTAAAAGAGCCAAGTAGTAAAATTCCTTCTTGTCAGTAGTGTCGCAACTCAGCTTCCTGTGATTTATCAAACTTCCTTTTGTTTGCTTCACCAAACATCCTTCCTCACCAATGACTTTATATTTTCCATTGTTGATGTCTTCTGCGGCTTTCCGTGAATAAATGTAGTTCTGCAGCACTTCATAGAGACACATGTTCTCCAGATGTTGACTTCTCTTGGGATAATATGTGTCCAACATGTTTGATTTCAAAATATCTGTACTTTCTGGGTCATTCTCGGCCAAATATTCAATTTCTCCAACAGATTTTAGTACCCGATTTCTCATTGCTGCAAGGCCTAAACTTGCCCAAATTATTCTTCTTGACTTCGAGTAGAGACTTGCAGAAGATAACCTATCTGAACATTCGTAGGATCCAATTTCTCGATGCGATAACATCTTCAAACTGAAACTGTACAGCTTCTTACTGACAGTCTTCTCGTGAGAAATCTCTTCCCACATTTCCTTCAATTCTGTTTTTTCTGATTTCGTAATGTAAGACGTTACATATCGAGCAACAGCAATGGAATTGTCAGCTACATACTGTATATCCATGTTAGCGTTCCACATGGATAAAATGACTGGGTTGTAGTCATTTATATTTTTTGATTCTTCTTTTCTTTTAAGGTTGTAGGTATTCTTAGGTGATTTTCTTGTGATAGTATGTCTCACAGCTGACATAAAACTGTTTACTCTTCCATTTGAAAGAACAGGTCTAGGAAATCCAAATCGACATTTAGTGTAGTATTTATCTTTGCTCTTGTATTTCCGTCGACAGTATTTTCCACACCGATGACTTTGGAAACGTAAAACTTGCTCCTTTAACTTTTTCTCTTCTGTGCTTTTTGGTATAGCACATGTTTCATATTCTTCAATGTAAGATAACACTGCTTTATCAGTATCTGTTCCAAACTTTGGGGCATCCTTGATCCACAACAGCATATGAATATGAGGAGCACCTCTTGCCTGGTACTCTTTTCTCCAAAAGAAATCTACTACTTCTCCAAGAGGTGGATTTTTTTTATTGCAGATGAAGGACATCATAGCCTCAAATCTATGATTGAAATATCTGCAAACATTAACCGGATCCAATGAGCACAGTTCTCCTGCTGTCTTGTATTCGATGTTTTTAATGTTTGAATTTGCCTCTCGTAGAAAATCCAGTAAATCATCCCAAGCGTACTCAGCACAGCTTAGGGTAAGGAACCATGTAGGAGTTCCTAAATTCCGTAACATGCATTTTAATTCACCATGGCGTCGGTACCAATATTCATTTGTCCCACGCTGACAAGCCATCAGATTGATCAGTTGTGTTTCCAAATGATCATCTCGGTGCTGCACTTTCTCCATAAAATCCTTAGCAGACACATTTTGTAAATGTACTCCACTTTTTAAAATGTGATTTACTGCATAAGACAGTGCAGACAAGTCGCTTTCAAATAAAAGATGGAACAAATAAGGAATACTTTGTCGAAATCTGGGATCTTCAGCATATAGTCTTGTAGTCCGATACTCAGAAGCTGGAATCTGTTCCGGACGTTCATCGTATCGTCCTCCTTTTCCTTTAGGAAACAGCTGGGGAAAACATCGAGCTTCCAAGCTCTCCTCCCATACACTCACGGGAGTTCCTTTTGCTTTCTTCATCTGAAAGAGATCAATATTGTCTCCCATAACTTCTTTTGAATGAAGAGGATGTATGCTAAAATGTTCATAAATTTCTTCTTCCTTTGACTTGTCCACTTTTTCAATTTGTCCAGTTGGTGTTTCTGTGTCTTCTTGTAAATCTTCTTCTTCTTCTTCTTCTATATAAATTGATTCATACCATTTGTTATTCCTTTTCAAATACAAATTTGCTCTTTGTACTTTCCGCACATCTACCAGCTCCTGCCAAATCTTCTTATTCTTTGTAGGTACACCATTAACCAGAATAATTAATGGTTCAGTTTCCAAAGTATCCGCATCAATAGTTTCCATATTTTTTTTCAAATCCAAGGGCAAATACACCACTCTACCTTTTAAACCTCTCAGTAAATCTGAAGGAGGTAATTTACCAGTTTTGGGCTCCATACGTACTATGGTCTGGAACGGATGAACACATTGAATGAGTATAGACTCATATGTATTTAATTCAGAAAGTTCAGCAGGAATAGCATCCAATTCTAAATTATTATGTACAGCTCTGGTCGGCATTCTATTTTCCTCTAACTTGTTGTAACAGTATTTACAAATACGCTGATCTTCACCCAAATCAAAACAATTTTCAAGAAATATATATGTGGCAAAATCCTTCCACTTATAATTATCTTCATTTTCACTCTTTCTGTAGAGATCAACATTCCTAGTTTGTTTTCTATAATGAGTTCTGCGGCAACAAATACAAGTAAAATTTGGTCTTTCATTAGAGATTATTGCAAATTTTGTTATGTGATCATTAAATGTGTTACTTACAGAGGGTTCTACATTCTCTTCCACTTCTTCCTCATTTACTGTGTCCTTCTCTGCACTGTTTTGTTCAGGACCAAAGTAACAAAACTGAATTTCATCAACAACCTTCTCTACATCTGATACCGTTCCTCGGAACAGAGCCCTATTCAATTCATTTAACTTTATTGCTGGACTTTTGGCAAAATACAACCGTCTCACAAACTTTCTCATTTCAGTATGATGAATAGCCAGCATCCTAAAATGATGGAAAACACTATTACACACTTTTCTAGATAGACAAGCCAGAGAATGACCCTGCAAACCAGTATTCTCTCTCACTCTGCATGGATCCAGACTTTGAAGCACCTTAATCTTCTGTTTTATACTTTTTTTTACTATATTCTCTTAGAAACTCACGAAATTTGTCAATAGATTCCTGACGCACAGTGCAAATACTACTACAATTCCAAGTGTACACTGGGGCTTTAGGACGTCTCCCCATAGCCTCATCTGCCATCACTTGTACCTCATCTCTTGGAACCATTATCTCCTTCTCCATTATGCAACCATTTTTTACTTCGTAAGCACGACCTCTGGTGTCAACTGCATGCAGCAAACTATTACTTTGAAAATAGCTCTGTTCATTAAAAAAAGGTTCACTACTTGAACTATGCATCCACTTTCCTAAAAACACTTTACAAAAGTTTGTTCTGTTCACTACTCTTTTCCTTTTGCTATGTGATTTCAGTACATTAACCATTTTGTCTAATGTACGCATCCTATTCAAAATTAAAATGAATAGTTTCCTTTTTAATTCTAATGCCTTTGCTGCAATGGCTTCAATTTCTTTTTTTCTTTTATAAAACTTAGTCTTTTGCTTATATTTCTTCACATCCTTTATCAAATTGGACATAACTCTTCTCTGAAACATTTTTCTACGTATCTCTTTAAACGCTGTTTTTCTATTTATGTAAATCTTTTCAGTTGCAGAAGGTATATTTGCATTAACTAAATTCTCAATTTTTTCCTGTCCTTTTCTTTTCAAAACATTCTTTCCAGTACAGACATTTTGTACATGTTTCATTCTTTTGAATATATTTTTTAGAAATTGTTTTTTCTGCTTACCAGAAGATTTTTTCTTTTTCCCAACATGAGCATCTTCTACTAACTTTGGTCCTCCAGTTGTCTTCAAATATAGGTTTTTTTTGTGAGTTTTTTGAACTCTGGATTTTGTAGGCATCTTAAATTTTGTTCACTGCTCTTCAGCAATACCTGAAAAAAACTAAAAAAAATTCCTTTATTTTATTTAAATATATTACTACATTTCTTTTCACAATAGTCACAAAACATAATTTCTTTGCCAATTTGAAAACACACTTATTACTCTTTTTTTTGGCAAGTGATAATCACTTTTACAGACTGACACATTATAAATCCAGTTTTCAGATTTTTTTAAAAGCACATGTCCAGACTGCTTTTTCAGACCACCACCATGTGTATCCTGGGTGACTGCCTACACTCCAGCAAGGGCAACTAGCCTTAGTGATGCTGAATGTATTTGCATTACAGACTGAAACCTCAAACCCCACTCGCTTGTAAATACTGTGCATGATTATACATGGAAAGGAGCTGGGTGTGTGCTAAGAGTCTGCTTCTGCACCAAAAAATCGCTCCCCCTTTTTCCTACTAATGCAACTGTGAAATCACCAGAGCAAAACGCAATAAATCTCTGCCTGTAATTCCTATTTGCACACAGAGTCATGTTTTCACATTAGTCACAAAACGAAATTTCTTTGCCAATTTGAAAGCACACTTACTGCTCTTTTTTTTTGGCAAGTGATAATCACTTTTACAGACTGACACATTATGAATCCACTTTTTAGATTTTTTAAAAAGCCCATGTCCAGACTGCTTTTTCAGACCACCACCATGCGTATCCTGGGTGACTGCCTACACTCCAGCAAGGGCAACCAGCCTTAGTGATGCTGAATGTATTTGCATTACAGACTGAAACCTCAAACCCCACTCGCTTGTAAATACTGTGCATGATTATACATGGAAAGGAGCTGGGTGTGTGCTAAGAGTCTGCTTCTGCACCAAAAAATCGCTCCCCCTTTTTCCTACTAATGCAACTGTGAAATCACCAGAGCAAAACGCAATAAATCTCTGCCTGTAATTCCTATTTGCACACAGAGTCATGTTTTCACATTAGTCACAAAACGAAATTTCTTTGCCAATTTGAAAGCACACTTACTGCTCTTTTTTTTGGCAAGTGATAATCACTTTTACAGACTGACACATTATGAATCCACTTTTCAGATTTTTTTAAATGCACATGTCCAAACTGCTTTTTCAGACCACCACCATGTGTATCCTGGGTGACTGCCTACACTCCAGCAAGGGCAACCAGCCTTAGTGATGCTGAATGTATTTGCATTAAAGACTGAAACCTCAAACCCCACTTGCTTGTAAATACTGTGCATGATTATACATGGAAAGGAGCTGGGTGTGTGCTAAGAGTCTGCTTCTGCACCAAAAAATCGCTCCCCCTTTTTCCTACTAATGCAACTGTGAAATCACCAGAGCAAAACGCAATAAATCTCTGCCTGTAATTCCTATTTGCACACAGAGTCATGTTTTCACATTAGTCACAAAACGAAATTTCTTTGCCAATTTGAAAGCACACTTACTGCTCTTTTTTTTTGGCAAGTGATAATCACTTTTACAGACTGACACATTATGAATCCACTTTTCAGATTTTTTTAAATGCACATTGTTGGAAAGGCGTCCGCCGGAAGGGGGGTTCGAACACGTCTTGCCCACCCCTTTGACCCACCTCTCCCAAGTAAGCCGAACCAGGCGCGCACACCCTGAGCTGCACTGTGAACAGAGGGACACCACACGTATTCTTTGTAGGACGATAAGTTCTTTTATCGGTGATTTCAGGGATCTTTATGACCCAAAAGGCAAATAGTACAGCAGTGGCACAACGTACCACAATTCAGTCGTGGGGAATGGGGGTAGCGGGACAGTCTTTCAAGATAGTGTCTCTGCGAAATACCCTGCGGAAGCTCACAATCCTCGAGCGGGAGGGTGTCATGTCTCTGGGCGATCTCTTATCGAGTCGTCTTCAAGGGGAGCGCCGCGAGTCTCTCAGCAGGCACAGGTGGTCGGAGTTCAGGAGCCGCGATTCCGTCAGCAGGCTCAGATGGTTCAATGCTGGGGGCCGCGAGTCGCTCAGCAGGCCTAGATGGTTCAATGCTGGGGGCCGCGAGTCGCTCAGCAGGCCTAGGTGGTTCAGTGTTCGGGAGCCGCGACCTCGTCCGCAGGGCTCAGATGGTTCAATAGCAAGAGGCCGCGAGTCACTCAGCAGGCCCAGGTGACTTCAGCGTTCAGGAGCCGCGACAGCGTCAGCAGGCTCAGATGGTTCCAGGTCTTTTTTTTCCTTGTTCCTCCGGCACCCCTTGCTATACTCCGCTGGTTCTTTGAAGTCCGGAGTGCTCGCAGAGGGGGGACTGGGGTGACGGAGGGGGTTCGGCGGGATTTCCTGCCGCTCACTTCTTTGGTCTTTTCAGGTGGGTCTGGGAGGGACCCCAGACGCTCGGTAGGGGAGGCGCCTGCTCCCCAGGGGCCTGGTGGCCGATTGAGTCCTCCCGGGGAAGGCGACCCGAGGTGTGACTGGGCTGGCGCCTCTGGGTCTGGCTCGAGGGTTCCCGCTCCCTCGGTTGGGCATGCGTGGTAGGGTGTTGAGTCTGTCAGGTCTCTGGCCGGCCCGTGGATCGGGAGTGGCTGGGGCGGCCGGAGTCGGGGATGTCGGGTCTTGAGGGTGGTTGCAGGTTGGCGGGATGATGGAGAGGGCCACGCCGTGAGGCCGGTCTCACACACATGTCCAAACTGCTTTTTCAGACCACCACCATGTGTATCCTGGGTGACTGCCTACACTCCAGCAAGGGCAACCAGCCTTAGTGATGCTGAATGTATTTGCATTACAGACTGAAACCTCAAACCCCACTCGCTTGTAAATACTGTGCATGATTATACATGGAAAGGAGCTGGGTGTGTGCTAAGAGTCTGCTTCTGCACCAAAAAATCGCTCCCCCTTTTTCCTACTAATGCAACTGTGAAATCACCAGAGCAAAACGCAATAAATCTCTGCCTCTAATTCCTATTTGCACACAGAGTCATGTTTTCACATTGGTCACAAAACGAAATTTCTTTGCCAATTTGAAAGCACACTTACTGCTCTTTTTTTTTGGCAAGTGATAATCACTTTTACAGACTGACACATTATGAATCCACTTTTCAGATTTTTTAAAAAGCCCATGTCCAGACTGCTTTTTCAGACCACCACCATGCGTATCCTGGGTGACTGCCTACACTCCAGCAAGGGCAACCAGCCTTAGTGATGCTGAATGTATTTGCATTACAGACTGAAACCTCAAACCCCACTCGCTTGTAAATACTGTGCATGATTATACATGGAAAGGAGCTGGGTGTGTGCTAACAGTCTGCTTCTGCACCAAAAAATCGCTCCCCCTTTTTCCTACTAATGCAACTGTGATATCACCAGAGCAAAACGCAATAAATCTCTGCCTGTAATTCCTATTTGCACACAGAGTCATGTTTTCACATTAGTCACAAAACGAAATTTCTTTGCCAATTTGAATGCACACTTACTGCTCTTTTTTTTTGGCAAGTGATAATCACTTTTACAGACTGACACATTATGAATCCACTTTTCAGATTTTTTAAAAAGCCCATGTCCAGACTGCTTTTTCAGACCACCACCATGTGTATCCTTGGTGACTGCCTACACTCCAGCAAGGGCAACCAGCCTTAGTGATGCTGAATGTATTTGCATTACAGACTGAAACCTCAAACCCCACTCACTTGTAAATACTGTGCATGATTATACATGGAAAGGAGCTGGGTGTGTGCTAAGAGTCTGCTTCTGCACCAAAAAATCGCTCCCCCTTTTTCCTACTAATGCAACTGTGAAATCACCAGAGCAAAACGCAATAAATCTCTGCCTGTAATTCCTATTTGCACACAGAGTCATGTTTTCACATTAGTCACAAAACGAAATTTCTTTGCCAATTTGAATGCACACTTACTGCTCTTTTTTTTTGGCAAGTGATAATCACTTTTACAGACTGACACATTATGAATCCACTTTTCAGATTTTTTAAAAAGCCCATGTCCAGACTGCTTTTTCAGACCACCACCATGTGTATCCTTGGTGACTGCCTACACTCCAGCAAGGGCAACCAGCCTTAGTGATGCTGAATGTATTTGCATTACAGACTGAAACCTCAAACCCCACTCACTTGTAAATACTGTGCATGATTATACATGGAAAGGAGCTGGGTGTGTGCTAAGAGTCTGCTTCTGCACCAAAAAATCGCTCCCCCTTTTTCCTACTAATGCAAATATAAAATTACCAGAGTTGTACACAATAAATCTCTGCCTATATTTCCCAACATGTGTAACCTGGGTGACTGCCTACATTCCACCAAGGGCAACCAGCCTTAGTGATGCTGAATGTATTTGCATTACTGAGTCAAACCTCAAACCCTTAAACTATTCTTTTTTTATACCAATACACCTTAATTTATCTTGAAAACATAGTCCATATTATTTTACATGGTCCTCACATTTAAATTTCTCCCAAAACAGAAAATAATAAACGCAACTTCAACAAAAAGAATTACATTTCTATTATTCATTTCTTAATTTACCATATACATCTCCTCTCAAACTCTAACCTCACCTTTAAAATTAGTTAGTTGTGAAAGAAATGTGGCACTCAAACAGCAGATTATCAGAGCCAGGATCTCTGTTCTCTACACCTCTCTCCTCTCAGCAGAACCAGATAATGGCAAAGTTTCCCTCTATTTTTCCACACATATACATGTAAGTTTCAAATCTCAGTGCTTCCCCCTTTTTTCAAATGTAATCACACATTTCTATTGGTTGAAAACCAACCCTTTCCAAAAGTACCCTTCCCCCAACTTGACTTCTGCCTAGTACCCTTCCCCCAACTTGACTTCTGCCTGCTACCATAGCAACAGCTCATGGAACACTGCTGTGTGGAGTCAGGTCAGAAGTTCGCCAAACAATGTTTCAATTCCAAAGAGCAAGAGTGCTTGACTTTTCAAACCTTACAGCAAATCCATAGTACTGTTCTTTGGTAACACATTTTTCTGTACCAATACAAAACATGCTTCTATTAATTTACACATACAGCCTAGTTTTTATTCTAGAATGGTATGAAACAGCCAATCAGTTTTTTTTTTTTTGAAAAAATATGTATGCCTCCATTTCCAAACTGTCTTTCATTTCTTTTTCCCATTCTACTGAAAGACACCTCCTGAGTGCATCCAGTTCTCCTTTGAAGATGTTCACAGTGTGGATTGTAGGGCTCAGCTATGTCTTCTGGAGTGAAAAGTATGCAGAGAAAACAGATATGGTGAGAGACCTTGCTTTGCCAAATGTAGACATTAAATGGATTGGTCAGAGAGAGTTAAAGTGGCACCAATTGATGCCATTGGTGAAATCCTTCATGCACATCCAACACCCTGACCTCATAATAGTGCACTGTGGTGGCAATGACCTAGGCACTTTGACTGGGGTAGGTCTGGAAATGCTTATGAAGGACACCTTTGCACAACTGTTTTCACTTTTCCCTAAAACTGCCTTTGTGTTTTCCAACATATGCCAAAGGCAAAAATGGAACTGGTCCAATCATTTCTGTCCGCAGATTGACAAAGCAAGAAAGCACGTCAACAAATCTGTTTCTGCTTTCCTCCGTGACTATGGTATGGGTTCCATTTACCACAACAACTTGCGTTACGACATGCAAGACATTTATAGAGGAGATGGTGTGCACTTCAATGATGAAGGAAACAGAGTCTTCCTCTTGAACCTTAGACTCTGCATCGGTACTTACTTGTAGGTACCACTAAAAAATAACTTTATAAACACAACGGCTCTTTTTAGAGCCCCCTAATAACTAAACACTTAAATCTGAATTTCATTTCTTTTATTTATTTTTTTGTTACCGTACGCTTACCGTACGCGTACCCCGTGATTTTTTTTAAAATCAATAAATGTTTTCTTTGTACTTTTCTGTCCTTCTTTGACCCCCTCACAAATGTAAGGGGGTCTGTAACTCTCCTCCTTGCCCCCTTTTCTTGTTATCACTCTTTTTTTTCTGAGTGAAACACACGAAATGGCGGCCGCCGCTTCCTGGTTTCGGCCGATTCGAATGTTTACTTAGATCTAAGAGCCAATCAGAATCGCGCTCGCGCACGCCACCGTACGCGTACGGTAAGCGTACCGTAAGCTGGCTCAGATATATATATTGATTTAAAAGCTATTTTCTCAGAATCTACTGAACAGATTTACACCAAACCTACAAAAGGCACTTCCTTGACCTGAGGACTACCTCTCTGCCAAATTTCTAGTAATTCTGTTCAGCCGTTCGGGCTGTAGCCCTGTCTAAAGGTCCTATGGAAAAATGCATGGGAAAAACGCGTTTTGGGACCCCCCTTTTATCTCAGCCCCCGCTTGACGAATCCCCCCGAGACTTTCAGGGTAGGAGCGGAGCGTAGCGCCCCACCTATTTTGAGAAATTCGCGAGGATTCGTCGACCGGCGCCAAAGTTATTCAAAATAGAATGTTGCGGATTTCCTATGGAAACAGGGTCCTAACTATAACTACCTACTGGCGACCGCCAGTAGGTAATATATAGATATATTATCTACTGGCGGTCGCCAGTAGATAGTTATAGTTAGGACCCTGTTTCCATAGGAAATCCGCAACATTCTATTTTGAATAACTTTGGCGCCGGTTGACGAATCCTCGCGAAATTTTCAAAACTAATGGGGCGCTACGCTACGCTCCTACCCTGAAAGTCTCGGGGTGATTCGTCAAGCGGGGGCTGAGAAAAAAGGGGGTCCCAAAACGCATTTTCCCCATGCATTTTTCCATAGGACCTTTAGACACAGCTACAGCCCGAACGGCTGAACAGAATTACTTGTAATTTGGCAGAGAGGTAGCCATAAGGTCAAGGAAGTGCCTTTTGTAGGTCTGTTGTAAATCTGTTCAGTAGTTCCTGAGAAAATAGCATTTAAATCAATATATATATCTGTGGCAGCGCTCCGTGCGCTTACCGTGCGCTTACGGTAAGCTTATCGTACGCGTACGGTAAAAAAAAATAAAAAAAAAAAAAAGAATTAACAATCGCATTTAATATATAAATCTAAGGACCCACAAGAGAGAAAAAAACAATTGATATTTTGTAAAAAATGGCGAGGCGTGCACGGTACGAAATGCGCCACGTGGGCGCTCGGCGCGCGAAGCGCACCGAGTGCCCACAGCACGCGCACGGTGCGCGAAGCGCACCGTGCGCGCATAAATTAAAAATAAATACATAACTTAGCATTTAAAAAACCGTACAAATTCACTGAAAAAACCATAGATTTTACACACGTTATAGTTAGGAATTAGCATTTAAAAAACCTTGCAAATTCACTGAAAAAGCCATAGGTTTCACACAGGTTATAGTTAGCTGGACATTTCACTCGTAAAAAACCAATGAAATTCCCCCGTTATAGTTAGTGCAGGCAACTATAACTCACGCGACCGCAATCCACTGCTGATGACGTCAGATATTACATCACTGATGACATATGTGTCTTTCTGAAAAATAAATATTTGTAATATATGTATAGCTAAAAATTAATGGAAGAAGACATGTGTAAATAAATGTCTAAATATAGTATTAACATCAGCAGAGGATTGTGGTCGCGTGAGTTACAGTTGCCTGCACTAACTATAACGGGGGAATTTCATTGGTTTTTTACGAGTGAAATGTCCAGCTAACTATAACCTGTGTGAAACCTATGGTTTTTTCAGTGAATATATATATATATAATATATAAATATATATATAATATACTATCTACTGGTCGCCAGTAGATAGTTATAGTTAGGACCGTGTTTCCATAGGAAATCTGCAACATTCTATTTGGAATAACTTTGGCGCCAGTTGACGAATCCTCGCGAAATTTTCAAAATAGGTGGGGTGCTCCGCTCCTACCCTGAAAGTCTCTGGGGGATTCGTCAAGCGGGGGCTGAGAAAAAAGGGGGGTCCCAAAACGCGTTTTCCCCATGCAATTTTCCATAGGGACCTTTAGTCCAAGGTACAGCCCGAACGGCTGAACAGAATTACTTGAAATTTGGCAAAGAGGTAGTCCTCAGGTCAGGCATGTGCCTTTTTCATATATGGTGTCAATCTGTTCAGTAGTTCCTGAGAAAATCAAAAGTAAAATCACATACATATCTGGGCGGAGCCTAACCACACATCTCATCGTGAGATCTGATTGGCTGTCAGCACTTCATCCAAGAAGTGTTGGCAGCCATCTTGGGACCAATATACATGATAGCACCTCATTAAAAAGCATTGCAGTTAATAGAAGGTTTTAAGACTTAAATCATTTGTTGATGGTACCATACTCATTTTAGGAATTGTGGTGTGTTCTAAGGTGATTTTACCATGTGAAAAAGCCTTCTGCTGTGATATCACGAACCATGTTTGAGAGAAAACTATTTTCTCATACTTTTCCCACAGAGGTTTGGAAGGTGATCTATAAGCTAAACTGAGAGCATATTTTCTGTAAATTCACATTATCTTTCTCAGTCATGTAAGAATGAAGTCTAATATTCTCAGTAAAACATGTACATCCAACAAGGGCAGAGACTGTCAGTTGATTCCTTTGTGTTCTACTGCAGCTTCCCAGAGTGCTCTAAAGAACAACTAGAGCGCTAACAGTCTTACTCATGACAAAAGTATGGCACACATGAAGCCATCTTGGTTGGAATAAAGTGGTAACACTTAAGACATTTAATTTACAAAGGAACAAAATGAGGGGGTTCATTTTGCCATATAAATTATGATTAGTGCTGCAGAAAGAAAAACTAGGGCACATTTTGACTTCTGAAATCCTCTTTTATTTCATAAAAACATTCTGACATGCAGACTGAAACATGCACTTTGAATACCAGCAGCAGACTTGCCTAGTGAGCAGTAGCTTTACTACAGTGATCTAATGAGCAACTAGAGTGCTAACATTCAGAATTTATGGCAAATGTGTGACATATCAGAATGCCTTCTTGATGGAATCAAAGTAAAAAACTGAAAGTATTTCCTACTGAGGAGACTGCAGTAAATGAGTAAATTGGGAAACTTCATAACAAATAAATCTCCCAAGATGGCCACAAGAGACAAAAGAGCCCAAATGTAGCCCAAATATCACCCAGATGTAGCCCAAGTATAGCCCAATGACAGAATGTCCCAGAGTGTTCTAACGAACAACTGGAGCGCTAACAGTCTTACTTATGACAAAAGTATGGCACACCTGAAGCCATCTTGATTGGATTAAACTGGTAACACTTAAAACATTTAATTTAAAAAGGAACACAAAGAGGGGGTTCATTTTGCCATAGAAATTATGATTAGTGCTGAAAAAAGAAAAATTAGGGCACATTTTGAGTGACTTCTCAAATCCTCTTCTATTTCATTAAAAAATTCTGATATGCAGACTGAAACATGCACTTCTAATACTAGCAGCAGACTTCCGTGGTGAGCAGTAGCTTTACTACAATGATCTAATGAGCAACTAGAGTGCTAACATTCAGAATTTATGGCAAATGTGTGACATATATGAATACCTTCTTGATGGAATCAAGGTAAAAAACTGAAAGCATTTCCTACTGAGGAGACTGCAGTAAATGAGGAAATTAGGAAACTTCATAACAAATAAATCTCCTAAAATGGCCACCAGAGACAAAAGAGCCCAAATGTAGCCCAAATATCACCCAGATGTAGCCCAAATGTAGCCCAATGACAGAAGTGTGCAAAACACTTATTTTTTGTGTATTTGCAGTTTTATATAGTGCAGACTTGTCAGGTATTGGAGTGCTTTACATGAACATTGGTTACATCACACAAGATCAAATTCATTTTGGTTGGAGACATGGGGCACAAAAAATTAGGGCACATTTTGACTTCTAAAATCCTCTTCTATTTCATAAACAAATTCTGACATGCAGACTCACACATGCACTTTGAATACCAGCAGCAGACTTCCCTGGTGAGCAGTAGTTTTACTACAGTGATCTAATGAGCAACTATAGTGCTAACATTCAGAATTTATGGCAAATGTGTGACACATCTGAATGCCTTCTTGATGGAACCAAAATAAAAAACTGAAAGTATTCCCACTGAGGAGACTGCTGTAAATGAAGAAATTAGGAAACTTCATAACAAATAAATCTCCCAAGATGGCCACCAGAGACAAAAGAGCCCAAATGTAGCCCAAATATCACCCAGATGTAGCCCAAGTACAGCCCGATGACAGAATGTCCCAGAGTGTTCTTAAGAACAACTAGAGCGCTTACTGTCTTACTTATGACAAAAGTATGGCACACCTGAAGCCATCTTGATTGGAATAAACTGGTTACACTTAAAACTTCATAACAAATAAATCTCCCAAGAGACAAAAGAGCCCAAATGCAGCACAAATATCACCCAGATGTAGCCCACATGTAGCCCAATGACAGAAGTGTGCAAAACACTTATTTTCTGTGTATTTGCAGTTTTATATAAAGCAGACTTGTCAGGTATTGGAGTGCTTTACATGAGCATTGGTTACATCACACAAGATCAAATTCATTTTGGTTGTAGACATGGGGAGATCAAGTGATTTGACCAGAATCACAGAATGTTGAGCTGAAGCAGAAACTCCAACCTGGTTCCCCAGTTGCAAAGTCTGCAGCTCTGGAAGTAACACCACACCCTCTCCCCTTGGATGCAACATTTAATCAAGTGGTCAACTGGATAAAAAAACTAAGACTACAAATAATTTAAAAGTTCTTTGTCGCTATTTGAAAACTCAGAAAATATGTCCTCATTTTAGTTTTTTAGAGCACTAACCATAATTTTGATGCAAATAAGACCCTCTCATATATGTAATTTCTAAAGGAAATGCTCTAGGCATTACAGTTTTGATTACATCAAGATGACGTCAGGCATTCCACACTTTTGTAATAAATATAGAATGTTAGCAATCTAGTTGTTCATTGGGGTACTGTTGAGAGGCAGAGGCCAGGGGCACGGACTCTGAAAATTGAAGGCAGGTAGGAGAGTGCAGAGGCAACAATTTGACCACACTAGGCAGGCAGGAAGGGCAGTGGCAGCACAACAGACTATGGAGGGCAGTGGAAAGGGGGGCAGGGGCAACAAACCAACAATACAGGACTGGCAAGAGAGGCTGTGGCAATATAATAGACCATTGTGGGCAGAAGGAAGAGGCAGTGGTCATACAACCATACATGCCAAAAGACCCGTTTCAGCCTGGAAACGTCCAATGTTTTTAAGCTCAAATGGGCTTTACTTGATCTGTTTCCTGTCTACAATCTTCTCTTTTTCAATATAACTCAAAGGGGAAAATCAATACCCCAGTTTTATTTCGAAATCTCCCTCTTACCAAGTTCAAAATGTTCGCACGTATTGTACATTGGATCATGGTAGGCAGGAGGAATTGGGGTAGGGACATGGACTCGGATAACAGAGGACAGGAGGGACATTGAGAGGTGCACCAAACTGACCCTACAGGGCAGGCATCAGGGTTTGCAGCAGCACAATACACCACACAGGGCATGCGGGACAGGAGTGCAGCACAACAATCCATAGAAAGCAATAGGGAGGGGACAGGACCATGCACATGGACAACAGACAACAGAGGGGAAAGAGGCAATGGTAGCTAGCTGACCATAATGGACAGACAGGAGAGAAAGCTGCAGCATAACAGACCATAAAGGGCAGGAGGGACGGATCAGGGGCATTACAATGGAACCGACAAGCCAGGAGGGAGGAAATAGGGGTCTGCACATGGAAACAGAGGGCTGGGGGCAAGGGGGCAGGGCAGGAGCAGCAAGATGACCATGGAGGTCAGGCAGGATGGGCACTAGAAACAAGACACACCATGGAGAGCAACAGTGAGACTATGATGGCATACACACAGACCATGGAGGGAAGGTGGGAGGGGGTCAGGAGCAGCTAGCTGACCACACAGGGAAGGTGGGAGGGGCCATGGCAGCACAGAAGACCATGCATGGCAAGCGGGAGGGTTAGTGGCAGCACAATGGCTATGATGGGCAAGAAGGAGGGTTCAGGGGCATGCACAAAGGATCATGGAGGATAGAAGGGAGGGTCAGGACCTGGGCACAGACAAGAGAGTTCAGGGGAAGGGGCCTCACAACAGACCGCGCGGGGCAGACAGGAGGAGCAGTTGCAGCACAACAGACCTGGGAGGGCAGAAGGGTGTGGCAGTAAAATGGACCATGGAGGACAGGAGGAAGGGGATAGGGGCATGGCATGTGGATAGGCAGGGTGGATGTGGCAGGGACAGGTTACAGTCATCTGACAATGCTAGGCAGGTGGTAGGGGAGTGGCAGCTCAACAGAACACTCAGAGTAGATAGGAGTGGCAGGTCCATGGAACATGGTGGTCAAAAAGGATGGAGCAGGGGCATGCACAAAGACATCGGAGGGCAGGGGGAAGAGAACATAGTCCTGAGAGCACGATTGAAAATGAAAACTAGATATAGTATATGGTATAAACTATGCACCAAAAAGTGTGATATAAGATGAACCGGGGCGTGAAATATAATATGCAATACATTGTGCGCAATGACAGATTCATTGGAGAGCGCAAGATAGAACAGGCACTAGCGCTTGCTATGTGATATGCGCCTTGGAGTGCAATATGCACAGGGCAGTGTTGTGTAACCTAAGTAGTCTCTAAAGTTGTAATAGAAAATATGTGCTGGGTAGTGTAACATTGCATATGCACTGTGACAAAGATATGGATCCCAGATTGTAATATGTATGGCATAGCGCTGTGCTTTATAACATAGGCATCGAGGAAGGCACGTTAGATGGGGCAATATCACCCGTGCGAAGGCAAGTTTGGCATGACATATTCACGGGGTGGTGTTACAGTGCACATGGGCTAGAGAGTGTCATAGCATACGCACTAGCTGGTGGAATACAACACAGAGGTGTGTGGCACTCGGCGGGCACTGGTGGGTGTAACACAGCATTGGGCTCAGCCAGGAGCACGCTGTGACTCTCAAGTGAGGTTTGTCTCCTTTCCAGAGAGTAAAATAAAAAGTATTACACATCTGGCGGTGGATGTGTGTTTTATTAACCGTGAGGGGGTTTCTTACATAGTATGGTCGAATTTTTGTTGAATCCCCTTTGAATGGCTTGGTGTGCATGTGTATTAAATGTGCCCGTCAATAGCTACCCATGTTTGTATAAATAAACAACAAGGGTGTCTACTTGGAGAGTACCCACCAGCGGGGGCGCCGGGATTAGGCACGGTAGGGTGTCAGACATGTCAGAGCTTCACTAGCGGTGTGAATACATTCTACGTGGATTCATTGTATGCATAGTCGCCTTTTAATGAATATCACGCAAATCGTCATGGCGATAGGTACATACGGTTTGTCCAGCATGTCCTAGGTGTTTCTATAAATATATATTTTTTTTTTAAATAAAAAACAAAGGCCGGCCCCGGGGGATGGGGTCCCCGGGGCCATAAGTGGTCTGAGGAGGGGGGCAACACAGCCCCCCTCCTAAAGAATAATTTTATTTTTAAAAAGGCCATGACCTGGGGGTTGGGGTCCCCGGGGCCGATTAAGGCCTTGGGAGGGCCAAATTAATTTTTTTCAACAAAAAATATTAGGGTGCAGGCCCTGGGGGATTGGGTCCCCAGGGCTAATAAATTAGACAAAGAAAGGGGGCCACACAGCCCTCCTTCCTAAAATTAAATAAATAAAAGACTGGCATCGCGCTGGAGGCCACGCCCCCTCCTTGCAGCACTCTGCAAACACGCCCCCTGGCCAGTTGTAAGTTGAGGAATTAATTCCCCTTCAATACTGAGGGTCCCTGAGGGCCAACAAGCCCAACAGGTATCTCCAGTATGTGCCAGGGAGCTGCGTTGCAGACAGGTGTTCTGAGGCCACGCCCCTTTTTACACCTCCATGCAACGCAGCTCTGTGGCGCTTACTGGAGGTACCTAGTGGGCTAGTTTGACCCTAGGGACCCTTAGGATTCAAGGGGACTTAATCTCTCAACTCAGAACGCCCACAGGCCCTGTGGCGCGTTTTTAAGTTGGGGAAATAATTCCCTTTCAATCCTGAGGGACCCTGGGGTCCAACTAGCCCACCAGGTGCTTCCAGTAAGCACCACTGCTCTGCGTTGCAGAGAGGTGGTGCAGGCCGTGCCACTTTTTACACCTCTCTGCAACGCAGCTCTGTGGCGCTTACTGGAGGTACCTAGTGGTCTATTGGACCCTAGGGACCCTCAGGATTCAAGGGGACTTAATCTCCCAACTTAAAATGGCTACAGGGCGTGTTTACACAGTGGGGAAGGGAGGGGACGGGGCATGAGGTGACGTGTTCAAACACGCCCTGTGGTGCGTTTTAAGAGGTAGTTTTAATCCCCTGCCCTATTATATACTAGGGGTTTACAGAGGAGGTCATGCTAATCACAGGGGGACCCCAACACATAGTGTGCCCTAGTGTATGAAGGTGTTTTCACTGTATTCTGAGTGTCTTTTAACATAGCACTGGCTCTAGGACTGGTTAGTCAGACTCAGTTTTATTTTTGCTTTTATTTTATTTTATTTTATTTTTATTTTTATTTTTATTTTTTTCATTATATGTGGTTTCACTTTTGACTTCTGTGATTTGCAGTTGACATAAGTAACTTCGCGCTACTCCTTACCCACTCTGGAGGCACTGCCCATGAACCACACATACATGCCCCTTTGTCGGTCACGTGCACGATTTACCCCCGGCTGTTGGCCTCTCTGCTTATGCGCATAATACACTCGCCACATTGCTTGGCATGTGCGAGCTGCACTTCACTGCCGATGCGCGGTTACACACCTTCTGTGTGACGCACTGGTTTTATTAGTCCTTTTAGTCTTTCTTTTCTTTTTGCCCGGTATTTTACCGGTCCCTGTGTGTCTGTCTTCTGTTTCCTTCTTTTTTTACAGACACCTGCCTGTTAATTGCCTGCAGCTGCTCCCCACACCTGAGCGCTATCTTGGCGGGTGTGCTATTTAAGCCTCAGCTTCCTCTGCTCATTTCCAACCACGGAGTCGGAGAGAGGCCACACAAGTTTGCGATATGAACTCTGTCAGCTACAAGTAAGTGGGATCTAATCTCTGACCGGCTTTGATTCCTTTGCCGGTTAAGTTTATTTACTACCCCCTCTTTTGGTCCATTTCTCTCTCTTTATTTACCCTGTCCAGATGGTAGCTGTGACAGAATACCCCTACTCCTGACTCATGGAGCCTGTCCCTTTAATCTTTGGTGTAAGCATTCATGGGTTCATTCTAGTTTTTTGGTTCACCATGTTTTTACCGTGTCCTTGAGCCACTTGACACATTACCGTGTATTTTTAGCGTGCACCACCACTTATAGCACGCTTTTGATGCTGCCTCACGTGCCGTACCACTCTGCACCTCCACCGCGGTATACCATGTCACTCATGTTACTTGATATTGCTTGAGGCTAACATTATATGTGGTATGTTTTGTGTATGTTTGTCTTTTCCCTCCCCCAGGATTGGAAATAAGAGGAATACCCCCTCTGTCAGTTAAGACGCCTTAGCGTGCGCCACACATAGACGGCTATACACACTCTGTTAGACCTGTCCTCTCACCTTCCACTTTCTTGGCCTGATGAAAGCCAGCCCCAGTTTCTAGGCACTGGCTGAAACATGTTGACCCCACTGGATGGTGGCGGCCATTGATACCTCTTTAGCCATCCACTGCCTCCTTTTAATGCTGCCCATGGCCCATTATTAAATAATTCTAATTGGTTTTTGGGACCAGAGGGACAGCTTTTAAATATATACGCACTACACCATCACTGCACACTCACCTTGACAATAAACCGGCTCCGCTGCAATTACAGGCATCGCAGCACACTTGGGGTACATTCGGTACCCCTAGTGGGGGCCGATGATGAAGCATGCCACCAACTAGGTTGGTGGGTGAGGCCTTTCTAAAAAACCTAAATGGTTTCCCTTGACTAAAGAGACTATTCTGTTTCTTCATATCTACATACACATATCCCCCTGGACCATGGAGCTAGTTCCTTTTGATTTTCTACATTCGAGTAAATACACCCAATCTTTCGATCTATTCCTAAAACCTCCATTACTAAACCACCAACAGAACAGTGAAAAGGTGAGAATAATAAAGAGCTCAGAAGTTAATACAACCCTACAAATGAAAATAATTGAAAATGTATCACAATAAACTATAAAAATATTTGAAGGAAACAACTGTCTGCTTGAAAAAGTGTTAGACCACAAATGATTTGGAGAGGGATCAAATGAAATAGCCTTCAGAGACCAGAGCCTCATCAGTTAGCACCACCTTCCTCTTCCCAAGCAACACCTCTGAGGTAATGTCCACCTCCGAGACAGGAACTTTAGAGAAAAAACATTACTTGTTCACATCTGATACAGCAACTTTAGAGCGCAAGCATTTGCAATGCAATAGGTCTCGCGTTTGCGAGATTTTTTAGCTATTGGCATTGTAAATGACAATGCCTTTTATTTATGTGTTTAAAAAACCCACAATAATAAAAGGCATTGTCATTTATAATACCAATAGGTCAAAGTTTCGAAAATGCAACACCCACTGCATTGCAAATGCTTGTTTGCTCAAGCTCTCTTCAGTGACCTAGATGAGAAGTGTTTTTATAAAATGTATTCAGAATTAAACAAAATAAGTATCCCCTATGCATTTTTCCTTCTGCAAATCAGTTGGACCTTGAGCCTCAGTTCAAATTGTTGCAGTAAGATGAATCTGGACTACAACTCCCAGAATTCACTAGACTGTTGTGAATGTCCAGATCTGGGACACTAAAGGCCTGATCACAGAGCGATCTGGCAGCCTTTCTCCTGAAGTGTGGCAGTGCCTGGGGCGTTGTGCGTGGATCCATTTCGGCTTGCCATCCCCCTGTGCACCAGAGCTGAGCCAGACATCTGGGCCGAGCCAGTGCTTTGCTTGCTCACTGCTAGTGGAGAGGCATGTGGAGAGGGGGGCAAGCATCACACTCAACCTGAAGCCAGGCACCCCTAATGGTACTGTACAGGAGGGCCGCTGCTTCTCTCTCATGACAGCTCTCCACCGACAGCCAGTACCGCATGTCCATCATTAACCCAGCTCCGAATCCACCCCTGTGTCCTTACTTTTGCCCCGGGCTCACCCAGACACACAGTTCTCCCAGCATCAGTGACAAAGAGGGCTCCTGGTACAACTTGTTCAACATCCACACATACTGCTTTTCACATGGGAACATCTCAGGTGCAGCCTTTCTCACTGTACTCCACTGGACCAGAGGGAGTTCTGCACTTCACTGGGCCAGAGTGGGTTCTGCACCCGTACAGCTCCCCCTGGACCCATTGACATGTTTCAGAATAACGGAGGACTCTTCTCAGTAGAACACAGCTACTCTTGGGTAATGAGTATCTACACTTCTTTTATATCATTTTAATCACTGCTTACTAATCGATTTAGCATATTTTTGTGTTATGTTTCTGTTGCCTATTTAGGCACAGTTTTCACCCCAAAAATAAGCGAGGGTGCACAAAAGCATCGTACACCACCAGAATGTAAGAGGCTGCTTGCAGGACTTTTTTTTCCTCTGGTTTTCTTTAGCACGAAATTAGTCTTTCTGGCTAAAAAGGACCGGAAAAGCCTTTCATGCCGAAATGTAGCATTAAATACTGCTTTGTCTTTCAGCTAAGTTTTGCGAAATTTCACATAATTAGGGAAATACAAATTCTGCATACCCCGAATAATGATATATGTAGTTCATCCATTTGAGGCTGATTCATTTAACACCTTTAAATACAGGCAACCAGCAGGACCTATGGTTACAGTGCTACGAGGCTACAAGACTGAGAGCGAGCACTATAAAAATAAAGATATTGATCATATTGTCTTCCTTTTCTGCTCACCGGTACAGATAACGAAGAACAGGGCATCACCCTCGGAACTTGCAAGAAGGATACCAGACCAGATACCCCGAAGATGACCAAGGCAGGATTATAATCTTTCTTAAATTCCATTGCAGTGATAGGAGACAGCCCCTGCATCGGCCCCGGCCACCCCAATCCTGTCTACATCCTGTCCTCACCAGCTGCCCGCATCTGCTTGAAAGAAAAATGTGTGCAATTTACGCCCATCCAAAACAATGCAGGGAGTCCCTGAAGCGGGTGCCATGCTTCTACACAGCTGATACAAACAACAAGAAAAGAGTGCACAAAGGACATTAAATACAAAAAAGAGGAGCACCACAGTAACAGGGCCAGTCGCCTGGGAGGGTCAGAAACACTAAAAGGTGGGACCAACCAAACATACCCACCAAATAAAAGCAGCCCTTTATGAAGGACACTAACAGGAGGCAACAGAATATATGGGCGGTGCTTCACACCCATATTCAGACACTACAAGCCTCGCAGAGCAGCGCATGCGCGCTGCTAGGCTCGACCTTAAAAAAGACTGCTGGCTTGACAACCTCACCCACTCTGTAGTTATGTTGCAAGAGGACCCATCTGTATTTTTCAGGTCAAGCCTACTAGACAGCACATGTGCTGTCTGTTGCGAGGCACATTGTGGTTTTGCCATTCTCCCCACTCTCTCCTATGTTGCTTCCGCACACCCACCTACCGGATAAAAAAAAAAAAAGTAGAACTCTTTTGACCATTTTCTTTTCTTTTTAGTTGTCAATCCAACTTGGATCAGTAACGAAAAAGAAATTGAAAAACTAGCTGTGGCAAAGCCAATAGACCTTGCCTATGAGGCTTATTAGCTTTGGCAATGATTTTTAGCCATGCTGTACAGTATGGGTAAAAATAATGTAAAAAAAAAAAAAAAGAGTGCTATGAGGTGTCCATTGCATCATTTTGTAGGCATGAGCCAACACGGATGCGTATGCCTGAAAAATGAAATAAGTATTTCTTTATTACATTTCTAAGATGGGCTGGTAAATAAAATGTTGTACAAAATATGCTTTTTGGATATAACGTTAATGCACTTTTTAATGTAGCGCCTATGGGCTGTGGTGGGAAGCAAGCCAACATCGAATGATAGAGAAGGGTGTGGTGAGAAGAAAGAAGGATAAGCGGGAGACAACAGTGGGGAAGCACATGGAGAATTGAGTGTGGGCAGGGAAGCACATACACAAAGAAGGGTGGATGGGTGGGGATGAGGATGCACATATGCAATGTTGGGCAGGTAAGGAGGATAGCATGCAGACAGTGAAGGGTAGGTTGGCATCGAATCAGGAAGCACACAGACAGGGGAGATAGGGCAGTGATTCAGAAGCACACAGACAGCGGAGGGTGGGCAGTGGGGGATAGGGAAGCACATGGACAATGTAGGGTAGGTAGGCAGGATGGTAATCAAACAGGCAATGCAGGCAGTAGGGGATGGGGAAGCACACAGACAACGGAGGGGGATGGGAAAACAAACAAGGCAACAGAAGAGCCATGCTGTAGGGGAGAGACAAACAACAGAGATTGAAGGATAGCCCACAGAAGCTGATGAACAAGAAGCAAGCAAACAAGAGTGACAATAAAGCCAACCATTGGTAAGGAATAGCTGGGCTTTAACACCCACTGTAAGCTAACACTATATCTTGCAACAGATAGCGAGTGCACTGTCTTAGGCAAGACCTAAAAAACGCCCTTGTCATTTTGTAGGCTCGTGTATGCATGGTGCACACACATCAAATGATGCAAGCATGTCAAAGGTGTTCTTTTTTTTTTTGCTTTAGGCGTGCTGCACAGCATCATGGATGATATGCAGCTTGGCTAAAAACCTATTGGCAATTCAATAGGAGACAAAAGCGAGACCTCTTAGCTTTGGCAATGCTTATCTTATTTTCTTCTGGAGAAAGGGACTTTGATTAATGGAATATGTGCTGGCATGGGTTCCCTTCACCTCACTGAAGTGCCAAACCAGTCAGAAGGGTTAATTCAGGGTTATGTTACAGAATATTTTTCATTAATTGGCTAGTGTGTCCTAACAAGCATGCTTGATGGGATCAGGAGAATGATATACAGAACACAACACAAATCCCTCGTTTAAGTTGATCAGGAGAAAGTAGGTAAGGGCGCTATATTTATGGTGAAGTGTCATCTCACTTTTGTTCATTCCGATCTAGAATGACATCTGCTTGTGGGGGGGGGGGGTAATGCAAGACAGCACCGTGGCCCGGCTTCCACCAATGGGGTGGCTGTGTTGAATGGGAGGTGTCTGCTGAGCCAGTAGCATTTACTCTGTGGGCAATTTCGGTTTCTAGAATGGAGCTAATGGGAACTTGTTTATGTGCGCCAGAGTTCAGGTAGGTGCATGGCGGTTAAAGGATAAGTGGTACCCTTGTTCTCACCTGATAAGCAGTCCACAGTGTAAGCTTACCTCAAAAAGGCACAATGTGGCTTTGGAGACCTACCTCTTTAGATCACTTCACCCTCCCACGAAAGCACCACTAGAAATCTAATAAGGCAACAGTCTGCATGATGGGAAAACAGGAAACTCATTGCAGTGGCCCTTAGGGCATAGAAAAGGAAGAGGAGGGCATCCTCTGGGAGATAGGAACACTTCATATGAGTCTTGCATGGACTCTGTCATAGAAGGAAGTCCTGAAGCTCCTATCGAACAATTCCCTTGGACTGGCTCCCTGCGGTCTTAGCTAAAATGAGGGAAAACATGAGTTTCCATGCACAAGAAATGCCCATGTTATCATAAGCGGTGCTTTTTCAGTCATAGCAGAAAAACAGAAGGAGCTGGTTTTGCATCAGTACAAAAGGGGGTGGTGATGGACGGAGTATCAGAACCAATCAAACACTCACACCCAGTCAACAGATCTGGGTTTGATCCATCACCGTTCTTTAGCCCACTCTGCCACCCAAGGTTCAGACATGGCCATATGCAAATCAGTCTGACCCTGTGCCTCATGGGAACAGTCCAGCCCGAACTGCCAATCCATGCCTTCCCTGGACCGGAAACAAGCTTCCTAGGACCGGTTTCTGGCATTTCAGCCGTCTTCAGCCAGGCTTGCTTGAATCCAGTGGCAAAGTGAGCAAGGGACTCACGTCTGAGCATACCCTGCCAACTTATGGCGAACAAAGCGGTACAAAAGGGGGCAGACATGGCTTGGCGGTTCGGGCTGGACTGTTCCCATGAGGCACAAGATCAGACTGATTTGCATATGGCCATGTCTGAACTGGGGTGGCAGAGTGGGCTAAAGAACGGTGATGGATTAAACCCAGATCAGTTGACTGGAGGTGAGTGCTTGCAATGTTCAACAGTCCGTCCATCATTTCCTTTGGTTTTTGGTTTTGCATCAGGGCATCCTAGATGCTATATTAAAGGACTAGGAGGATCAAGACAGAATCTCCTCACCTTTGTTCATGTCCCGTCTTTATCTTCATGGTTAGAAATTTTGACTGTCAAACCAAGTTGTTTTTCATATCTCACGTCCGGAGGACAAAACCTATTCATTTATCGATTACTCAGTTGTCGAGGATCCTACAGGTCGTAAAATGGGCACTCACTGTCCTTCAGGTCATGCCACAAAAATCTCTGTTGTATAGCATTATTTCGAGAGGTGGAAGAGGGGTCTGAGGGTACCAGTCAGCCTCAGGGACTCCAACGACAGCCAAAGTTCCTTTTGTGGTCTTGTGTTTGATGGTTAGTAGTATCAGCATTAGCAGCAGGGCATTCAGAACACCAGGAGGGAATAGAATCCACAAGACTGGTATTGAGAATCCTAACAAAAACTAGCATTTAAGGGGATGCCATTCTAGGGGGTTGGACTGGTCAGCGGCCAGCTGGAACAGCATGTCCGTAAAGTATCCAAATGAGAGGAAGGAAGTGCTCCCTGCCGTTTAGGCCTGTTTGATTCACACAGCCACCCCAGCGGCATCAGAGTAGCAGGAAGGAGCATAACCACCAGTGGTGGCAGCCGCCTTTTAAAGTGGTAGGGCGGGTGGGGGGAGGGTTGGGGGAGAAATAATAAAAAAATAAAAAGACTTACCTGCCACTCAGTTCCCGCTGACTCTGCTGGCGGCCTCGCTGCTCCTCTTGCCGCGTCAAAAGGGGATGGACCCTCAAGGCACAGGCTCCCCACCCAATCCAGAAGCCAGGATTGGTCTCAGCAGCCTCCTTTGGCATTTCTCCAACCTGGCTGTGTTGCACAGGGTTGCATAAGGGTGCATGTCTTTTTGGCCGGCCTATGACTGCTGGCCAAACTGACATGCGCACTTATACGTGCACACTACTCCTCCTCCCTGTCATGCCTGGCCCTGCCTCACAAAATTCCCATTGTGCGACTGAGACAGCAAAAATGAAATGATAATAACATTGGGTTATTATCTTTTTATTTATCATCAGCTAGTGCTGGACTGTGGGGCTATGCTCCTCCTCCATTACGGACGAGACGGCCCTGATAAGCAGAAGAACAATTCATTCAAATTTCAGGAAGCAGCAACCTACCGATTCTCACTCCCTCTCGTGAAGAGTCAGCCATCATGCAGACTTTAATTCATTCACCCTTGTGAGACCAATAACAGATTTCATTGAAGGTCATCCCCACATGTTATACTTTTGTGGTAAATAATTTAATTACCGGGACTTAATTTGATACAGAATCTTAATAAAATAGCTCAGTAAAATAAGAGGCAGAATCCGTGGTATAAGAGGTTCAGAATGGGCTTTATTCCAATGGACGATTCGAATCGTGGCCTCCAAGTTCCATCACCACGGAGGCTCAGGAAGTGAAGTACATATTTTATTGATAAGTAATCACTTTTATACAATAGGCATTACAGTGAAGCAAATGCAGGAGGCGTAACAATTGATAAGGAAGATAACATTATACATGCGTAATGAAAATGGGCGTGATTGAGCGTAACAAAGGAACGTCATCAGGTATGATGTCATAATGGGGTGGTTCCATGAAAGAATTTTGCAATGTCAGCAGAAATACTTGACAGAAATGCGCGCGCAGCAGCATGACGTATGATTGACGTGCGACTAGGGGGTGAAGGGGATTTGACATTTAACTCTACATGTGGCGACAGATGTCTAGAGGGTCAAGTCAACCTAATCCCAAATCATATCTAACATCCTATGTTTAAAGAACTATGTTATCCAAAAGAGAGGTCTCTTAGAGTAGAATCTTTTTCTATACTGACTATACTGACTGTTAGCGCGTGTACAAGCGTCTAAGTGTCTACACTAGATGCGAGGGCAGAAGTCTTCCATGGTAATAGGGCTATGAATTACTTGCATAAAGACAGAGAAGCCGGGCCTTTGCTCGGTAGCTGGAAGAATGTTTACTTAAACTACTAGACAGGAATGCATTGGGCAGGGAGCGGAGCAGATAATTTCGAAGGTGAAATACAGTTCTTGGCAGGCAGCAAGCTGATGTCAGGCACCGTGAGCCGCGCAGGGAATGAGACAAAGTTCATGGTCACAGATGCAGGCTCAGACTGGAGCTTTCAGAGGCAGAAGGCAGAAAAAGGCTTGATGGCAGAATCAGGGCCTACTCGCCTGAACTGTAAAATGGGATAAGTGAACCATATAAAGCCGGTGGCCTTTCGTACTTAGGAATGGAATATCCGGCCCATTCATGGCGGATCTAAAAGAGGACATGTTAACGGTGGACGCACATGTATTTGCGTCTTCATAACTGGAACTGGAGGGAACATACATGTACTTGTAACATGCACATAGAACCGTTGGGGTCCAAGATAGGGGACATAACTGACCAGAAAAATCCATATTTCCACATTCCCTCCTTGTCCCCTACTTGCCCGTCAAGAGATATCAATCTTCATTAATCCATCGATCTGTTCATATAGCATCATTTGTTCTTCTTTCTTCTTCCGGGATCTTGAATGAAAATCTTGATGTGGAATACACGATGTGGCACACAGACCACAAATCGCTGGTCCACATTGCAGGCATAAGCAGCAACTGAATAGTATAAGAAGGCCAATACCTAGGAAGGATAGAACTCTCCATCCCCAGGCTGATAACACGCTCCAAAACCACCCGGACCAAGTCCAAGTGACTGGATTCTGGTGTATCTGGCTCACAATCTTATGAAGGCGGGTTATAGCTTTATATACAGATGGCGAATTTTCTGGTATGAATACGCAGCAGCTTGATCCGATGACCCTACAAGCTCCGCCCCTATCGGCCAGGATGACGTCAAGGACAAGACGATTTTGAAGCACAACAATCCGCATAGCAGACTGCTCTTCTGTTAAATTGCCTAAGGCGGAAATAGTTTCGTTCACTACTGCTTCAAGGGTTCTAGTTAATCTACGTATCAGCTTACTATTAGTAACGGTACCTATATAGGGAAAGAGACCTTTATTGAAATCTGTGTATTTTTCCCATGCTGTTTCAGTGTAATCGACTATTGGGAGATCTCTCCTTTCTCTATTGTGTACTAAATGAGTATTTCTGTGATAATCAGGAGGAGCTAGAAAAACAGGTGGCAAAAGGAATCCGATGTAGCAGGTACCATCCCAATCTAGAGGCAGACGTATATATGCCGTCTGACCACATATAAAATAGGAATGGCGGGAAGCTCTAGATGTCGACTTGCCTTGATCACTAAATTCTATTACAGTGGTGCATCTACTATGGCCCATATGTATGGAACCATTCTTTCTTACACATAATTCACCTTTTACTGGAAATACTGACATGGCGGGCAAAATTGGAGTAGCTTCGGATTCGACATTCAAGATCAAGAGATTAAGCGTAAAATTACCTAATCCATATACTTCATTTTCTAGATCAGTTCCTGTTCTTTTGGGAAGTCCCTCCTTGTTGGGGTGGCAGACTTTAAGTAAAACTAAGTTCAGATTTCCCCATACCCCGTTGTCTTGATAAACTGCGGAGTTCGAATCTTGGGAATTAATTAAACTAAACCATGCTCCACAGGAGCCGTTGTGTGTGAACGGGTATGGAAAGAGAGGTAGAATTCCTTTATAGTTCTGATAGGGAGGGAGTCGGCCACATATCCAACAATTTGTAGCATTGCTAACCTGATGGGAATGATGTAACATACTAATAAAAGTGTTATTGCGCAGCGCAAATCTATAGGACAATTCATGCGGAGGTAATTCACTAAAAGAATGTTCAGCAGTAACATTATAAACATGTCTAAAAATAGGATAATATATGTGCAACAATATACTTGCAGTAATTATTAAAAGATTTAGGAAAAACAGAATTAATAACGTCACTGTGCAATGACTACGCAGTGATTTACAGTACATATGTCGTTTCAGCTTTATCCTTTTGTTTCTTTCTCTGTACAGGTCTAAGGGATACATGTCAGAGACAAATTCGACCGCTTCACCTTGGAGAGGACTTAAACAATCAAATTGCCTGACGGGTTAGACCTGAGTTTTAGTTTATATAGTTCACGACTATTTAATTCAACCAAAGGAAGTTTTGAGTCAATGGGCGAAGACACACGAGGTGTGGTATTTACATCCGATGGTAGTCCATGAAATTTCTTGATATGACTTGAATGTACCCAGCCTTTTCGACCTTCGATCTTTACGGCTGTCCTCGTCGTTAGTAATACCAGCTGAGGCGACCTCCACCTAGGATCCAGCTGAGACTTCCGATCAAAGTTCCTTACTAAGACTAAATCTCCTGGAATTACGTCATGGGGTTTCACCTCAGTGTTGTCGGGAAAAGCTGCAGCTACCTGTGAACGACAAGATTGTAGTGCAGACATCAAGGAAGCCAAGTAATCTGTCAGCATATTACAGTCAACATCAGTTATTTTACGGGGTATAGGCGTCCCCCACATATTCGGTGGTCTTCCAAAGATCACCTCATAAGGGGATAGCCCTGTTCGAGAGTGTGCTACCATTCTCATGTAAAAGAGTGCAACTGGTAAAGCTACTACCCAGTCAACACCTTTCTCTCTACATATTTTAGACAATCTGATTTTCAAAGTTTGATTATGTCGTTCCACGAGACCTGCTGCCTCGGGGTGTCGGACACAATGAAACTTCCACTGATATCCTAGCAGAAGTGAAACATGTTTCATCAGTTCGGATGAGAACGGCTGGCCGTTATCTGAGTAGACAACACGTGGTAAACCGTACCGTGGGAAGAATTCTCGAACTAACTGTTTGGCAGTAGTCGGGGCAGTGTAATCTGAAACCGGGTATGCCTCTGTCCAACGGGAAAGAGCACAGACAACTACGAGAACATATTTGAATCCTCGACATCGTTCCATCTGGATATAATCCATATGGAGGACTTCAAAAGGGTGATCAGGAGGCTGAAATCCACCCTGCTCTACGGGGATGCTTTTACCTGGGTTAAACTGACAACATATCATACAGGTACGGACTTTTTGCTTCGCTGCTGCTCGTAAATGTTTGTTGAACCAAATATGTTGAATGCTGTCTAGCATAGCTTTCTCTCCTAGATGCGCTGGACTGTGTATTGTATTTATGATAGCTTGGACCATAGAGTCAGGAAGAAACCATACAGATTTCTCCTTCGTCATCCATCCCTGATCCGTTTGGATCCCTCCTAATTCCGTCCATTTCTTTATTTCGTCTGGTGTAGCATGTGTCTGTATGTCAATTACATCAAGAGCGGGATCCTTAACCATCATGCAATGTGTTGGTGTCGGGACTATTGTCTTTGTCATGTCGGATGTTTGAGTTTGAGCAGTCTGTTTAGCTGTTCTGTCAGCTAGATCATTGCCTTGAGAAATGATATCAGTAACTTTCGTATGAGCTTTGCATTTCATAATCGATATTGCAGTGGGTAAATGTATTGCATCTAACAGAGCATGAATGAGGGATCCGTGCTGAATGTGGGCACCGTGAGAAGTTAAATAACCTCTCTCTCGCCACAGCACGCCGAAGTCATGTACAACTCCGAATGCATAACGTGAATCAGTGTATATGTTGACTTTTTTATTTGTGGCTTGAATACAGGCTTGTGTCAGAGCGATGAGCTCTGCTGCTTGAGCGGACAAGGTATTTATACAATTTGTTTCAATAATTTCAGTGTCTGTTGTGACTGCATAAGCGGCCACTAACTCTCCTGTACCTGTTCTCATACATGAACCATCTACATACAACGTCAGGTCTGGATCTGACAATGGGACATCTGTCAAGTCTTGTCTGGGTTTCGTCGTTATTGTAATAACTTCAATACAATCATGAGCTAGTGGGTCTGTTCCGATTACAGGTAAAAGTGTGGCAGGATTCAATGTATTACAGCGCCTGATTTCTATGTGTGGCTGAAACAATGTTAGTTCGTACCCTGTAAGTCTTGCTATGGTCAAGTGTTGTGTTTGCGTTCGGTTCACAAGAACCTCTACTGCATGCGGTACTTGTACTGTCAATGGATGTCCTAACACTATGGCATCGCTTTGTCTGATTGCTAAAGCTGTTGCTGCCACTGATTTCAGGCACACAGGCAAAGCCTGGGCTACGGGATCTAATGTACTAGAGAAATAGGCACATGGTTTGTGTGATCCTGCTTGTTCCTGAGTGAGTACGGACAAGGCAGTACCTTCTCGTTCTGTAACAAAGAGTGTAAAATGTTTTCTGTAACATGGTGTTGCTAAAACAGGTGCTTGGCATAGAGCTTTCTTTAAGCTTTCAAAAGCTAGTGTGTGTTCCTGAGTCCAAGGGAGGACAGTCGATGTGGCTGCCTCCTGTGTTGTTAATTGAATGAGTGGTTTTGCTAGAAATGCATACTGAGGGATCCACTGCCTACAATATGAAGTGAGGCCTATGAAAGCCCGCACCTCCTTTTGTGTCTTGGGTATTGGCATATTTGCAATTAGCTGGATGCGATCTGGTGTAAGCTGCCTTCCCTCCTTGGACAGCGAGTGACCAAGGTAAACAACTCGCTGGACACAGAATTGCAGCTTAGAAGGGGACACCTTGTGTCCCTTTTCGGCTAGAAATTGTAAAACCGTCAGTGATGCTTTTTCACATTCAGGTTCGCTTCGGGCGGTGATCAGCAGATCATCGACATATTGAAGCAGGGCAGTGTTGACTGGCATGTGTATACTGTCAAGTTCTCGTTTCAGTGCTTGGCTATAGATGCTGGGGCTTTCTGTAAATCCTTGAGGTGCGCGTGTGAATTTAAAGCTTCGTCCATTTAAACTAAATCCGAACAAGTATTGACTTTCTGGATCTATTGGGACGCTGAAAAAGGCATTCTTGAGATCAATTACAGTAAAGAATGTTGCTTCGGAATCAAGAGCTGTCAGTAATGAAGAGATGTCTGGAACTACGGGGTATTGTGGTACAATACATTTATTTAATTCGCGCAGATCAATAACCAATCGATATACTGGTGGAGCCTTTGGATCAGTTCGTTTAAGAATCGGAATTATCGGTGAATTACATACATTGGAGTCGGTCTCCACAACCACTCCTTGGCCAATAAGCTCGTCAATGATTTGCAGTAAAGCCATTACAGCATCTGGGGGTAACTTGTATTGTCGCATTCGTGGTAGTACCACTCCTGCCTTTAGTGTGACTCGATATGGTGTAATGTTCATGCAACCAACATCTGTAGGGCCTTGTGCCCATAAATGTGTGGGTAAAGTCTGCAGTCGGGAATCCATGTCTCGGGACACATAGTGCCCTTTGAAATCTCGTAAAAACAATCTTACTCCTTCCGGAGAACAACATATTATAGCTCCTAGAGCTTTCAAAGTTTTTATACCTAACAAGTTTTCTGGACATGATTTAGTAAGCAATAAATCTGTAGTTCGGGTCAAAGGTCCTATCGTAAGTGGAAGAGGCTGTGATACTTCATTAACAATAGGTTTTCCTGAAAAACCAAGGGAAATATTCTGTGAGCCTGAGAGGGGTGCCCCTGGAACTTCACTACGTTTTATAGTTGTTCGACTTGCCCCTGTATCAAGTAAAACTTTTCTATCTTGGCCTAATAGTTCACTATGTACATAAGGTCCTTCTTGGTCTACAGGGACCTCGATAAGGGGTAAGTCAACTTCCCTCTCTAGGCTGGTTCATGCGTATCGTTGATAATCAGGATATTCATACTGTGCGGTCTGGTACAGCTGTCGTGTCGTTGTTTGTGTGGCAGCAACAGGCAGCGCTGGTGCAGCTGGCACAAACTGTATAGACTGTTGTGGAGCTGGCATGGACTGGGCATGCTGCGGTGCTCCTTGTTCATTCTGATCCTGTCTAGGTGGCCGTGGTCTTTCTTGTGTTTTACCTGTGGCGATATTACGCTTCAAGACTGGGCAATCGTGTATGTAATGACCTGGTTGTTTACAATAGTTGCATGTCCCTTTTACAGGTCCTGCTGAATCACCGGACTGTGTCGTACCCTTTTTATGACCTTCAGCTGGAACTGTCTGGGAGACTAGCATTTTCATTTTTGTGTCTTTCATGCGTCTCTGCTCATGTTCTTGTTCCTCTCTAATTCTATTGTAATGGTACTGTAACATTTGTAACATTTGTGATGGGGTATTACCTTGCCAGGTACTCTCGAATTTTAATACTCTATTCTTCACCTGGGGCAAGGAATTTTCAACTAATTTTGTCACAAACAGATGTGGGTATGACTCGCTACTTGCTTTTATACCACTATTTATACCAAAACATTTTTCGAATCGGGCATAGAAATCACTAGTGTCTTCATCTTGCTTTTGTTTACAGGCTGATATTGCACCCCAGTCTTCCTTTTTCGTGGTTAATAAACGTGGCAGTACCTGTACTAGTAAACCTGGTAGTGCTTTAGTTTTATCCCCAAGCCCCGAACCTGGACCTCGGGCCTTTTCTTCATTTTCTAATGCTGTCCAGTCTATCTTTTGGTCTCCCACCTCCCACTCTTTTTCCTTGAGTTTTTCATAAATGCCAGCAGGCATTAATACCTTTAATATTGTCATAATGTCGGGATAGGTATACTCTCCCATGAGTAACATGTCTTTAATTTCTCGGTGAAAACCCGCTGGGTCTTTGTCATGACTGGGTACCACTTTCTTCATTTCTAACAATTCTATTTTCGATATGGGCGTATATACATATACACGTTTAAACTCATTGTCCTCGCCCTTTATTGGGTGTACTTCTCGTAAGGGGTTCTGTCTGTCCATGTAATACGTCGTTCTTTCCTTGATGGGCAGTGAGACATGTTCTGGGCATACAAAAAGAATGTACTGCTTTCTTGATTCTAGTATTTCTCCAATTAATTTAGTACCTGAACCTCTCCATCTATGCGTGAGTAATTCAGTCAATATATCAGGTAAAGGACCAGGATCGGAATGTTGGCTTTGATAAAGTATAAGAAGTTGTTGAATCATATAAATCCCAGCTAAACGTTGTTCATCTGGGGTGAGGTTCAAAAATGTGTGTGCTACTGTATCATCACCATATTTTCCGGGACTGTCAACCCACTGAACGGCTGACCTGGCTAATTCTTGTTCATCCATAGAATCGAGAAAATGATAACCCCTTCGTTCTCGGAGTAATTTGTCAGCGGCTTGGAACGAATGCTCGGGGGACCTTATATTTATTATAGGTGTTTGGAAATTCCTGTTATTATCTGGACATACCGGACGTATCGGGTCAGTGAAACATCTAGTACTATTACAAGATCTTCCTCTACCTACATAGGCTATGGTTTCTGACTGTCCTGTGGGCAGTCCTAATCCTTCCTCCTCCTCATTTTGTTCGAACTCGTCTACCGCTAATCTCTCTTCGTGTAGGCGTTCTATTTCTTTACGGATCTTTCGGCACATGGCTATTATACATTTTTGCCTATCATGTCTCCCTTCTGATATATTCTGGCTCCATCTGGTAAGGGTTTGCATTATTTCCGGATCTACCCCCGGTCGGTCTTGATTTCTGATCACACAGTTTATGAGGAAACGTAACAGTTCCCCCTGTATCTCCACTTTCTGGTATTCCATAGCTCTGTAAATACATTCAGAATCTCGCCCTGTTTGGACAAAATGATATATATTGTCTAAATGCATAGTCATTCCTGGTAGCTTTCCTAAATACACCGCAGCTCGTCTGATACGTAGTGATGCCATGACCATTTCGTCCTCTTTGCCGGGCACAGGGTCATATCTACAATCTACTAGAAGTTCCTTAAGCGTGCGGGAATTTATGAGTTTGGGGGTACGTGGATGTGCTGATTCTTGAAAAGTAAGTTTATTTATTCTGGGTGGCGTAGAAAAAATGTTGGTAGCGCCTCCGGTAGCCCCGTCTGGGGTATCGGACGTGAAAGGATTCGTTGAACGTGATACAGCAACTATAGGTGTGGACACAGCTGTAGGAGTAGCTGTAGGAACAGATGTGGAAACAGATGTGCTTGCCGGAACTTGTGTCAGGATTTGATGCTGTAAGGATACAGATACAGGGTCTTGGCGTTGAACCTCCCCGGCAGACGGTCTATGTGGGGCGGGGTTAGCATACTCGGGAGCTGCGTCATCTAAATATGAGGAAAGAAAAACATCTTCTGCTGTTCTAGGATGCCCCTTAGGATGCATTTTTATTGGGAATAATGGGGGCGGCAAGTCTTTTGGTATCTCCGGAGTAGCCTTAGGTAATCCCTCGGCCAGAAGGGGATACATACCATTCATAAGGGCATTTCTTTGTCTGTCTACTTGTTCTGATTTCACTCGTGTACCTTCTTGAATTAATAGATTTTCTCGGACTTTATTTGAATTTTCCTTACTCCTCTCTTCCTGTCTACGTGCTTTTTCTGTACGTCTATACGATTCTTTACGCCATAATTCAATGGCGTCTTTCTGTGACTGTCTGGCTTTCCTTTTCCATAATTCTTCCTCTACTTTCACGATGCAATCTGCATCCCAGGTCCCAGCTGCGGGCCACCTCTGACTTTCTGGTAATTCCTTAGTGTAGTCTACCCATAGATCAAGAAATAATATGGCGTCTAGGCCATGTTTATGATACATGAAGTACCCTGGAGTGTCCCTAGGAGGAATGGGAACAGCTTCTTCGAGTACCCCTTTTCTAGTTGTGATCTGTCTTAGTTTCGAAAAGAGCGGCATATTGAGAACTGATCTGATACTTGGTCTTGAACAAACTTAATACAATAAAACACAATAATGAACAGTCATTCATACCACAATATGCAGGACGTATTAACACATTTAACATTTAACGTTTTAAATGAGCAACAATGATAATGACGATCTAAGAAAACTTAATCACAAGACATAATTCTCGGCATTAACTGAATTATTCTGAATTTATATACTTGATATACTAGATATACTGCTAAACAGTACAGATACACTGCTAAAACAGTGCAGACCGGATTTGTGTACCCAAACCCGTCTGGATCGGCACAACTTATGTGCACGCCAGAACGCCTCCCCAGTAATGGTACTCACCGGGTAGCTCGGAACGGAAGGCCTCGGAACGGAACTGAACTGAACTGGACTGGACTCGACTCGAAAACTTCGGAAACTTCGGAATCTGGTGGGCCTCTGTATACCTCGGATCTTGCTCTCTCAGCTAGGCTCTGGTTGGGATACTTCGCACTTCTCACCGCCTCGTCTGGGTGTTGATCGCAGCCTCAGTCGCCCCCGCTTGACCGGAGGGAGATACAGGAAATCCTGCTGGTACGCGTTGTTGTCCGTCCAGCTGTGGCAGGAGACCGGGCCTGCAACGCACCACCGGCGCGTGAGATGAGAAAGTGTCCCTGTTCGGGCGCCATTCATGTGGTAAATAATTTAATTACCGGGACTTAATTTGATACAGAATCTTAATAAAATAGCTCAGTAAAATAAGAGGCAGAATCCGTGGTATAAGAGGTTCAGAATGGGCTTTATTCCAATGGACGATTCGAATCGTGGCCTCCAAGTTCCATCACCACGGAGGCTCAGGAAGTGAAGTACATATTTTATTGATAAGTAATCACTTTTATACAATAGGCATTACAGTGAAGCAAATGCAGGAGGCGTAACAATTGATAAGGAAGATAACATTATACATGCGTAATGAAAATGGGCGTGATTGAGCGTAACAAAGGAACGTCATCAGGTATGATGTCATAATGGGGTGGTTCCATGAAAGAATTTTGCAATGTCAGCAGAAATACTTGACAGAAATGCGCGCGCAGCAGCATGACGTATGATTGACGTGCGACTAGGGGGTGAAGGGGATTTGACATTTAACTCTACATGTGGCGACAGATGTCTAGAGGGTCAAGTCAACCTAATCCCAAATCATATCTAACATCCTATGTTTAAAGAACTATGTTATCCAAAAGAGAGGTCTCTTAGAGTAGAATCTTTTTCTATACTGACTATACTGACTGTTAGCGCGTGTACAAGCGTCTAAGTGTCTACACTAGATGCGAGGGCAGAAGTCTTCCATGGTAATAGGGCTATGAATTACTTGCATAAAGACAGAGAAGCCGGGCCTTTGCTCGGTAGCTGGAAGAATGTTTACTTAAACTACTAGACAGGAATGCATTGGGCAGGGAGCGGAGCAGATAATTTCGAAGGTGAAATACAGTTCTTGGCAGGCAGCAAGCTGATGTCAGGCACCGTGAGCCGCGCAGGGAATGAGACAAAGTTCATGGTCACAGATGCAGGCTCAGACTGGAGCTTTCAGAGGCAGAAGGCAGAAAAAGGCTTGATGGCAGAATCAGGGCCTACTCGCCTGAACTGTAAAATGGGATAAGTGAACCATATAAAGCCGGTGGCCTTTCGTACTTAGGAATGGAATATCCGGCCCATTCATGGCGGATCTAAAAGAGGACATGTTAACGGTGGACGCACATGTATTTGCGTCTTCATAACTGGAACTGGAGGGAACATACATGTACTTGTAACATGCACATAGAACCGTTGGGGTCCAAGATAGGGGACATAACTGACCAGAAAAATCCATATTTCCACACTTTCTGAGGTCTGGACGGTGGTAATCCCAGGTTTTTGGGCAATTTCAAAGGAAGCTTGTCATTGTGTAGTCGTCCTAGCACCCGGATCTCTGTTTTTGTCCCATTTAGACACAGAAGATCTCTTTCATCCAGGAGATGAGGTCTAGAATTCCCTGAATTTAGCAGTTTATTTCATGAAGGCCGCTGTATAATCACTTGTTTTTCCACAGTTGGTGAATTAATGTATGTGTACAAGATCTCGTACTTGAGGACTCAGAAGGGGCTGAACAGTGGTCTGTTGACCCCCCCACACGTCTACACAAAATGCTCTTACTTTGAGAGCCACTCTTTGAAATCAGTGCCTCTCCTCTTCTCTATGTTTAGAAGAGCAAGAAACGCATGACTCATGCATTGAGTAGTGAACTGCCTTGCTAGCATTGGATTGTCTGATTGGTTTGTCATAGGGTCCTTGCAAATGACATTCCATGGCACATTGAAGGTAGTTTTGATTTTTTACGATTAACTTGAAAAGTGCCAGATCTTACATACAACCTTCTTAGCTTTTTTCAACCTTTATTTAGACCCATCATTACAACCCTATTTTATTTCTGATAATTCTAAGTCTCTACCCTTCTATAAATCAAGGTAATTTGAATATGACTATTCTCTGATCTATCCACTCTCTGTCAGCCATTTCATGTATCTGAGCACTTTACTTTCCTTGGAGATCGAGGGTCACTTTAAGCTCTCTGATGTCTCCGACTTGCAATGGCAGCTGAATTACATTTAGGGGCAGATTATGATGTCGGTTGACTGACTCGGAAATACATCTGACCGACCAATTACGATGGTCGTAAACAGTTCGGTCGTACCGACTAGTTCCGATCAGCATTCGGAGCAACTGAGTCAGTCGGAGCAATGGAACCCGTTTCAGACCGACGCATTACAATGTCGGATTCGGACAGCCTTCTTGAATTGGTTTGTCCTACACGGACTGGCTGTTGGAATCCGTCTTTGGGGGCCTGTAGCAGGACCCCTTCACCCGTAGACCTCCAGTTTGGGCCTTTGGGGGTACCAATGGGTCCCCTCTTTCCAACCATGCACAGTGTGGCAGGCACCAAGGAGTGCCCGCCACAGGATGCAAGGTTTCCGCGACCACCCCATTTTTTAATGGGAGCCTGTGTTGTCAGTTGGAACACAGGCTCCCCTTGAAGTCAATGGGAGTCCAACCGAATGGTGTTCGGAAACATCGTAATCGGTCCGTCGGACTCCCCGAATCTGATTCGGTCGGGTAAATGAGTCCGATACTGAGCTGGTCAGAATGCTTTCCGCCCAACATCGTAATGAGGCCCTAAGAGTTCCAGTAACATCAGAAAATGGTCTGTGGAATTGGCACTGAAGGTTTAATTGCATCCCTTACATTGACACTGGCATTGTTGAAGAAAATCGATGCTATGAAACTCAAACAATTCCAACGTGTACGCAAATGTCATTTCCAGACAAGCAGACACCCACGAGTGGTTTGGCCTAACTCAACAACGTGTCAAAAGTCGCTGCACTCTTACTTATAGGTGACATAAATCAGTGCTATTGGTAGGAGAATTCCAGTTCAATCACTCTGATAGAGATCCTTAGGCTAATTGATTTATTACATTCTGGAGTTTGCATTCTAATTTTAGAGGGGATACACAAAAGGACAGGGCCGGACTTCTGTTCTGGTTCAGGGAGGACCTGGTCTGACAATTCAGGCTGGACTGTTCTCATTGGAGCGGGGTCAAGACAGATTTGCTTATGGCTGGGTCCAAACTGAGGTATCATGGTGAGCAAAATAACAATGGACTGGGATGTGTCTCAGAGTAATTACCAGTGAGGTATGTTCCCCCTAAGGTGCGTGTGTGCGTGCACTTGCACCATTCCTTTTGAAAGCGCTCAGGTTATCTTTTAGAGCGAGCGCACCTAACATGTAAATAAAGAGAGACAATTTTTCATTTAAAATGAGGGTAACAAAAGTTTCTCCTGGTGGACACCAGCACTCACTGTTCTGCGAAAGATCACCAAGTAGTGTGGGGGCACACATTTCAGAGAAGAAGTAGGCAGATTATGCAAACACCGCCTGCTCCTTATTTTATCCCTGCAGGAGGATCGCTAGGACTGACCCTAGTAATGTTCTCCCATCCTGTGCTTTTTAGGTCAAGCCTGGGCAGCGCATGTGTTGCTCTGCGAGGCATGCTGTAACCTAACATGTGGCTTGAAGCACCTCCCATCATTTCCATTCGTTCCTGTTCATGTCCTTTATAAATGCATGCTTTTGGCTGGTCAGCATGCTTAATTAGTCCTGCCTTTTTGTGTTTCAAGCCCTCCCAGGAGACTGCCCCTCTTAGATGTGGTCATGTGCTATTTTTAATATAGGTTCCATGGTGTGCACTTTTTATTTCTTGTTTGCCTCAGTTTGTGTATCAGCACTGCACCCGCTTCACAGACACCGTGCTTCATGTTTCAGTTGTCATTTGCATAATAATTATTGTTTTACTTAGGAGGCCATGCGCCTTTTACCAACGAGGCCACTTTTATTTTCACCATTTTGTCTTGTTTCCTGCTCATTGCAGCCTACTCGCCATGTGCCGTCTCTCCCTCTTCCTTCACCCCACCCCCACCACCCCTCTGAGATCGCTGCTTGCAATTGAAGTGATTTGCCCAAAATCACAGGATGTCAATGCCAAGACTCAAACACCCGAGTCGGCAGCTCTGCCCGCACACCCTTCACAGCATGTTTGATGCTGTTTCATTGCTGTTTTTTAAATGTTGCCAGATGGAGTCATATTTAAGCTCAAATGCTGTTCCAGTCACATTTTGTGCCATCTCTCCTCACCCCCCCACGCTTTTATTTTTACCATTGCATCTTGTTACCTGCTCGCCCTGTGCTGTCTCTCCCTACCCCTTCACCCTGCATCCACCACCCGCCCCCGATATCGCAGTTTGTATTTTAAGTGATTTGCCCAAAATCACAGGACACCGCGTTCATTTTCACCATTGCATCTTGTTTTCTGCTCATGGCAGCCTGCTCGCCCTGTGCCGTCTCTCCCTCCCCCTTCACCCAGCTCGCACCACCCCTCTAATATCGCTGCTAGTATTTTAAGTGATTTGCCCAAAGTTACAGGATGTTGAGCCGACGCCGAGACTCGAACTCCCGAGTCAGCAGCTCTGACAGCACGCCCGTCACATAATGTGCAATACTGTTTCATTGCAATTTTTTAAATGTTGCCAGATGGAGTCATTTATAAGCTTGAATGCTGTTCCAGTCAAATTGTGTCCCGTCACTCCCCACCCCTTCACTGCTTTCATTTTCACCATTGCGTCTTGTTTCCTGCTAGCCCTGTGCTGTGTCTCCCTACCCCTTCACACCGCTCCCACCACCTCGCCGATATCGCTGCTTGTATTTTAAGTGATTTGCCCAAAACAACAGGACACCGCTTTAATTTTCACCATTGCATTTTGTTTCCTACTTGCGGCAGGCTGCTCACCCTGTGTCGTCTCTCCCTCCCCCATCACCCGGCCCCACCACCCCTCTGAGATTGCTGCTTGTATTTTGAAATGATTTGCCCAGAATCACAGGATGTTGAGCCGACACCGAGACTCGAACTTCCGAGTCAGCAACTCTGACCGCACGCCCTTCACAGCATGTTTGATGCCGTTTCATTGTTGTTTTTTAAATGTTGCCAGATGGAGTCATTTATAAGTTCAAATACTGTTCCAGTCACATTGTGTGCTGTCCCTCCCCACCCCCTAACCGCTTTAATTTTCACCATTGCATATGGTTTCCTGCTCGCTCTAGGCGATTTCTCCCTACCCCTTCACCCCGCACCCACCACTCCTCCGATATCGCTGCATGTATTTTAAGTGATTTGCCAAAATCACAGGATACTGCTTTCATTTTCACAATCCCGTCTTGTTTCCTGGTCGTGGCAACCCGCTTGGCCTGTGCCGTCTCTCCCTACCCCTTCACCCCACTCCCACCTCCCCTCCGATATCGCCGCTTGTATTTTAAGGGATTTGCCGAAAATCACAGGACACCGCTTTCATTTTCACTATTGCGTCTTGTTTCCTACTAGAGGCAGGCTGCTCGCCCTGTGCCATCACTCCCTTCCCCTTTACCCGGCCCCACCAGCCCTTTAAGGTCACTGCTTGTATTTTGAAATGATTTGCCCAAAATCACAGGATGTTGAGCCGACGCTGAGAGTAGCTTTGACCGCAGGCCCCTTACAGCAGGTTTGATGCCATTTCATTTGCTGTTTTTTAAATGCTGCCAGATGGAGTCATTTATAATTTCAAATGCTGTTCCAGTCACATTGTGTGCCCTCTCTCCCCACCCCCCACACCACCATTTTCATTTTCAGCATTGCATCTTGTTACCCCTCTGATATTGCTGCTTGTATTTTAAGTGATTTGGCCTTAATCACAGGACACTAATTTCATTTTCACGATTGCGTGTTGTTTCCTGCTCGTGGCAACCTGCTCGCCCTGTGCCGTATCTCCCTACCCCTTCGCCCTTCCAAGTTCACTGACAGAATATCGACACCTAAAATATAACCTTACCAAAATGAAGGGGTCAATTAGAATGTCGGGCGGATCGCCACCGCCCGCATGGCGGTGGCGATCCGCCTGACATTCTCTCCCGCCCGCATGCCATTTCCCCCCCGCCATATTACTATGGCGGGGAGGACCCTGGCAGACGGAAAGACCGTCCACCAGTTTTCTGCCCGGTCGATGAGTCGACCGGGTGGAAAAGGTATTAATATGGTGGCGGTGTCTGTTAGACACCGCCATCCATATTAGGATACATGCGGGGATTTGCCTTTCCATGGCGGCATTGCCGCCACGGAAAGGCACGCGGTGCTTGCCATTGGGGGCCCGCCCCAATGTAAAAAATGCAGGATGCGCCCACCAGTGTGGCGGGGGCATCCTAATCTCCTCAACGGGACCGCCGCACTTAGGGCGGGCGGTCCCTTTTTACGTCGGGATGGCGGGCGGACTTTATCCGCCCGCCATCCTAATGATGCCCATAGTGTCATAAATATCGATGTCAAAAATATCGGCATCCTATGTTTATAATGGTAAGTACAAAAAAAATGAGAAAAAAATATCGGTCATTAATATAGTTGTACCAAATATCGTTTTTTAGATATATATATAAAATAAAATAATAAATATTGAATATAATAAATAGTAACATTAATTTAATATACATCTTAACAAATATAACAAATAAACGTAATTTAAAAAAGTTGAACAGACATATATAATAATTAATATATATGTATATATACATGTATTTACTTTAAAACAGTAACAACTAATGTAAAAATATAACATATAAATGTATATACATATATAAAAAATACACATATATATATATTACCTACTAGGTAGTTATAGTTAGGACCTAGTTACCATAGGAAAATCGTAACATTCGTTTCCCAAGAACTTTGGCACCGGTTGACCAATGTTCGTGAAATCTTCAAAACAGGTGGGGCGCTCTAGTCAGCTCCTATCCTGAAAGTTTGGGGGTGATTCGTCAAGCGGGGGCCGAGAAAAAAGGTGGGACCCAAAACGCGTTTTCTCCATGTTATTTCCCATAGGAAATTTTGGAACAGGCTACAGCGCGAACTGCTGAACGGAATTACACCACAATTTTGCAAAAAGGTAGCCCTTGGCTCAGAAAGAGACATTTATTTAAATGGTGTAAATCCGTTCAGTAGTTCCTGAGAAAATCAAAAAATAGAGGTCAAAAAATCAATTTCCCATAGGAAACTTTAGACACAGTTATAGCAAAAACTGCTGAACGGAATTACTCCAAATTTGGCAAAAAGGTACTGTTTGGCTCAGAAAGTGGCCTTTTTAAAAATGGTGTAAATCCGTTCAGTAGATTTTGAGAAATGAAGAAATAAAGATAGTGGTATCTATGGCCGCGGTGGATCCGCGCACCCTCCCAACCACAAGCTTCATGCTAATTGGCTGTCAACACTCCAAACCAGGAAGTGTTGGCAGCCATCTTGTGCCTCGATAGAACCAAGGCACAAGAAAACAGAAAAAGAAACGCGAAAAACAAGAAAAGGGGGCAGGGTAGAAACACCCTGACCCCCTAGGCCTGCTCAGGGGGTCCCACAAGGACCCCCAGGGCCAAAAAAAGCATTTTAAAAATAAAATCAGCGAGATTCGCACACCCGGCGCAAATTTGGCAGAAAATAAATTAAATAAATTAATGCCCCCGGGTGGGCCAGGTCCCCCCCACACTGCCCCAGGGACCGCCACCCCTCGGGGCTTTCTATAATTATTTGTGGGGACTCATGGCCCCCCGCAGCCCCGGGGACCGCCACCCTCTGGGGCTTTATTTCTTTATGTAGCCAAGGCCCGGGGACCGCCACCCCCGGGGCTTTTATTAATTATGTCACAGGGGTCTCACGGCCCCCCCCCGCTGCCCCAGAGACCGCCACCCCTGGGGCATTTAAAAAAAAATCCATATACCTGTGTCGGGGGCTTAAGCCCCCCAACACGCCCCGGGGACCACCACCTCCCCGGGGTTTTGCCAATGTAATGGGAGGGGGGCCACGCGTCCCCCTCCTGGAGCCTGTGATGGCCCTGGGGACCGCCACCCCCCACGGCTGGCTCCTGCAGTATCCCAGACCCTCAGGATTCAAGGAGACTTAATCCCCCTACTTAAAACGCGCCACAGTACGCGTTTGCACAGTGGTGAAGGGAGGGGGCGGGCCTGATGTGACTTGTGTGCAAACAGGCCCTGTGGCGTGTTTTAAGGTGGGGAATTAATTCCCCTTCAATCCTGAGGGTCCCTGGGGGCCAACTAGCCCACCAGGTACCGCCAGTAAGCGCCACAGGGCTGCGTTGCAGAGAGGTGTAAAAAGGGGCGTGGCCTCAGACCACCTCTCTGCAACACAGCCCTGTGGCGCTAACTGGAGGTACCTGGTGGGCTAGTTGGACCCCAGGGACCCTCAGGGATCTTCAAACTGTTGTGCGACAGTTGTTCTCCCAATTAACCACCATAACTAGGGATTCTGCAAAAGGGGCCACCATTTTATGGGGGGGCGATTTTAATCAACATCCCTGTGAACACTGTAACCATAACTTGTGTGGGCTAATGGACGAGAATGAAGAACCATTGGTTCATTTTTCCCCCTCAAGTATTGGAAACTGCCTAAACGAATCCTTACTCGACCTGGACTTAAAAATTGTAAATAAAACAAATGTCTTAACACAGAGGTTAGATGCAACTTACATTGGAAGAGGCAGTCAAATCACCATAGATTTCATTTTGATTTCTAATTCCTCAGGGAACCGTGCCACCAACTTTCAAACCCTCGTTAGTACACAAAGTGACCACTGTGCCCTTACTATAACATTCCACCCATTGCGAGAGGACTGCACGCAAATTATAGTTAGTGCACTGAGGCAAAATACCCTACACTTGGACAGACTTAATGGTTTCTCATTGAAATGGGAAAAAATTGATCCTCAAAAAATCACAAGGAAAGTCATTCAAATGGCTTACAGTTCGATCTTTAAATGCCTAGATTTGTCTGTATATAGTGAAGAAGTAATAAGTAATTTTGAGGAGGTCACAAAAGCAATAAAAGCAGCACTGTTTGTAAAATTAAATAATACGCAAAAGAAGAAAGCGGGATGGTTTAACCATCGATGTACAGTGGCGCACTCTAAACTGAAAGTTGCCTCGCAAAACCCAAACAGGGTGCCCCAAGAAATAGCAGACTTAAGGCGGGAGTATAACAAAGCTTTAAAGGATAGGAAAATAGAACTCAAACAGGCCCTATGGGATCAATTGCACAAAAGCGGTATTCTTAAAGATAGCTCCGCGTTTTGGGCTGTGGTAAAATCCCCATTTCTGCTAGAGCAAAAGAATCAACCATCCATTGATGTGGCAATCGATGAATTGACCTGGGTAGATTATTTCTCAAAGATATTTGGAGGGGACCCAGCAGACATAAGCGCAGATTCAACCGCTGTTCCACCCAACACCAACTATCCACTAGAAATAGATATTGACATCGGTGAAGTTCAAAGAGCCATCAAAACCAGTAAAAACGGTAAAGCCCCAGGACCCGACTGTGTCCCGATAGACCTATTTAAGTCAAATGAAGAGCTTTGGGCACCAATACTTACAAGGGTACTTAGGGCAGCCTGTGAGGTGAGACTACTGGACTCATGGTCAAAATCAATTTTGGTCCCAATTTTTAAAAAGGGGGGCCGTCAGGAGGTATCGTGTTACGGTCCAATCTCCCTGCTGGATTCTTTGGGTAAAGTTGCAGGTAGGATCATCTTGGAGCGTCTCCAGCAGTGGGCGGAGGATGGCAGGATACTTTCAGACATCCAGTTTGGATTCCGTGAGGGCCGGGGGACAGTTGAACAGGCCCTGAATTTAACTCTGCTCCTAGAGAAATACGTATGTGCAAAAGCAGGCAGTATCCACATGGTTTACGTGGATCTGTCCGCTGCCTTTGACTGCGTTTGCCATGCTAAATTGTGGTCAGTATTGTTGGATATGGGGGTGGAACTACCTTTAGTAAATTTTCTGCGTGAATTGTATACAAATGCATCAGCTTGGGTGAGGTACGGTGCAAATGGGGAGCTATCAGCGCCGTTCAAAGTGGAGAGGGGAGTGAGACAGGGATGTGTCCTGGCTCCCTTTCTCTTCACGCTTTATACCAACTGCCTGGAGCAAGCCATGCTGAACGGGAGCCAGGACCTTCCCCAAGTTAACAACCGTCCGATTCCGGCGTTGCTCTATGCGGACGACGCCGTGATATTGGCACGTACCCCCCTAGAACTTCAGAAGGCCCTAAATAGGTATTCCCAATTTATGGGAGAGTTGAACCTACGCATCAACATCAAAAAGACTTTTGTTATGAGTGTTGGATTAGCGAAACAAAGGCCAAAGAGTATATTCTTACACAATGAAAAATTAGATGTAACAGCTCAATATCCATACTTGGGCATTACTATCGATCACAAATAAAACTGGTCCCCCGCAATAGAGTCTAGAAAATTCCATATAGTAAGAACTACTATGGCTCTTGTAAACTTTTCGAAACAATTTGGCAGAAGACCACCAGCAGAGCTCATAAAAATATACAGAGCCAAGTGTCAGTCAGTAGCGCTATATGGAGCATGAGTGTGGGGGTATGCAAATATTAAAAACTTACAAGTGGCAGAAAATGCATTCCTCTGTTTCCTCCTAGCGGTACCTAAAAGTACATCCACTTTTGCGTGCCATACAGAACTGGGAATTTCATACCTAATGGACCTAGTAAAAATTCAGCCACTTCTTCTTTGGCATCGCATATGGTCCGGGGATAAAAACACACTCACTCAGCAAATTATTATGGATTGTATTGCTTTGGACCACTCATTTAAAATTGGCTGGTTGGCCTATATAAAAGGGTTCTTACTTGATTTGGGACTGGAAAAATACTATCTGGCTCCTGCTACAATCCGATCACTATCAAGAAAGGCATTACAGGCGCTCTCATTGGCCCATCTAGAAGAAATTTGGTTAATGAAAGAAGCCTTTAAACCATCTGTGCAACACTGCGTTGCTGTCCAAACAACCTTATCAATCCAGCCATACTTAACCCACGATCTTACCACTTTTGAGAGATTTCTCTTAATAAGATTCAGGTTAAATATTTTTCACCGTCTGGTTTCTTTCCCGGAAAGAAACAACTGGGATACAGTACCATCATTATGCCCGTGTGATGAGACCTCAATCCAGGCCACTATCCATACCCTTTTCTTTTGTAAATTTTATAGAAAGCACAGAAAGATCTGGCTGATCCCGCTATTAAAATATGTAGGAATAAGAAGATGCCGTCCGGCCCTGTTATTCTTACAATCATTGGGGGAGGAGTGGATGTCAAAGTGCATTGTTAAATTTCTGAAATGCATTTTTCGACATCGACTAAATCTGTAAACGTGCCCAGTTTAAAGTAAACCAACTGAGCAAAGTGAGAGCGATATCTCGCTAGCACATTGTATATATTAGTAATGAATTTGTGTTAACACTATAAATAAAACATAGCGAAGTAACTAAGTAATTTTTACTGTTTTTTAAAAGAAGAAAAAGAAAAAAGGATTTTTATCTTGTATTAACTGTCAGAATTTCGTTTTTAATATTGTTATGAAATGTAAATGTCTTTTTTACGTGATCGCTTTTATGTTTTTTTTTATCTGCTAAAAACCGAATAAAGAAATACTTGACTTGACTTGACAGTGGTGAAGGTAGGGGGCGGGGCCTATCGTGCCATGTGTGCAAACACGCCCTGTGGCGTGTTTTAAGTTCGGGAATTATTTCCCCTTCAATCCTGAGGGCCCGGGGGGTTAACTAGCCCACCAGGTACCTCCAGTAAGGGCCACAGACCTGCGTTGCAGAGAGGTGGTCCAGGCAAAGCCCCTTTTTACACCTCTCTGCAACGCAGCTCTGTGGCACCTATTGGAGGTACCTGGTAGGCTAGTTGGACCCTAGGGACCCTCAGGATTCGAGGAGAATTAATCCCCCAACTTAATACGTGCCATGGGGTGTGTTTACACTGTGGTGAAGGGAGGGGGCGGGCCTGAGGTGACGTGTGCAAACACACCCTGTGGCGCGTTTTAAATTGGGGAATTAATTCCCCTTCAATTCTGAGGGCCCCTGGTGGCCAACTAGCCCACCAGGTGCTTCCAGTAAGCACCACTGCGCTACGTTGCAGAGAGGTGGTCTAGGCCATGCCCCTTTTTACACCTCTCTGCAACGCAGCTCTGTGGTGCTTACTGGAGGTACCTGGCAGGATTCAAGGGAACTTAATCCCCCAATTTAAAATGCGCCACAGGGCGTGTTTGCACACTTGTCACCTCAGGCCCAACCCTCCCTTCACCAGTGTGCAAACGCACCCCGTGGTGTGTTTTAAGAGGTAGTTTTAATCCCCCTACCCTATTATGTACTAGGGGCTTACAGAGGAGGTCAGGCTAATCACAGGGGTACCCCAATGCATAATGTTCCCTAGTGTATTTAGGTGTTTTCATTGTATTCTAAGTGTCTTTTAGCATACCACTGGCTCTAGGCCTGGTTAGTCAGAGTCAGTTACCACCAGTACCCGTCTGAAAAAGTTGTGGGCACAGGATGATTTTGTAACAAGGCGTCTTTCTGCTCCTCTGTTGGTTCTTTTTGCACATGTCTTGCTTCTTCCTGCTCTTTTCTCTGTCTTTGTGGACTTCTGTTGCTTCTTTCTGCATTTCTTTTTTTTCTTTCTGTGCGTTGTTTCTTCTTTCATCACATGTCCTAACTCTGTAGAAATAGTTAGAAACTAGCATTTAAAAAACCTTTGAAATTCACTGAAAAAACCATAGGTTTCAGGCACGTTATAGTTAGAAATTAGCATTTAAAAAACCTTAGAAATTTTACTGAAAAAACCATAGGTTTTAGGGAAAGTTATAGTTAGTTGGACATTGCACTCGTACAAAACCAGTGAAATTCCCCCGTTATAGTTAGTTCAGCTAATTATAGCTTGCGCCCCCGCAATGCACTGCTGATGACGTCACATATTGCATCACTGATGACATGGTCAGTGACATCACTGATGACATCACTGATGACATCTCAAATGACATCACTGATGACATCATCCAGTGACTGTGTGTTTCTGTAAAGTTTAAATATGTGTAATATATATATAGGGAAAGGCGTATTGAAGAATGAGTGGGTGTGTAAGTGCCTGAATGGATGTTTTAGTAGGTGCGTGACTGCGTGCGTGCGTGAATTAACTTATCTTACTGGATGCATGGGTTAGTGACTAAACTGTGTGAATCTCTATATCCATCTGTCTGTTGGTGGGTAAGCGACTGCATGGGTTTGTGAATAACTACATAAGTGTCTATATGAGTTATTGATTGGTTGTCTGAGTATCTGTATGGGTGCCTGAGTGTTTGTGTGGGTGGGGTGTGTGTGACTCTGTGCATAGATGTGTGTGTGGATGATTCACTGGGTGCATAGTTTGAAGTGTGCATCTGTGATGGACTGTATGGGTGGGTGAGTGTGTGTATGGGTGTGTTAGTGAGTGAATGTATATCTCAGTGGTACATGTGTGAGTAACTACATATATGAAAGGCAGTATATATGTGTGTTAGAGTATATATATGCCTATAAGTGAGAGTGTGGGATTGTGAGAGTGGCTGCATGGATGAGTGTTTGCTTGTATCAGTGATTGCATAAGAACGTAAGAATGTGCTAGCATTTGAATGAGTAAGTGAGCTGGTGTGTGTATAACTGTATAGGTGAGTAAATGAGAGTGTGAATAATTATTTGCATGACTGACTAGGTGTGTGAGTACCTCTATGGATGAGTGGCATGTGTGAGTGTCTATATAGGTGTATGAGTGCATATGATAGTCATGTACTGAGTGACCATAAGTATGAGTGACTGTATGGGTGAGTGAGTGGATGTGTGTGTAGACCTAAGAATCAGTGAGTGGGTATGTAGTTATTGCTGTTGTAGTGTCTATGGTTTTGAGAATGGCAGTCTGTAATTTAGAGTGGGTGTATCTAAAGTTATATTAGGGTGTGAGAAGATGCATGAAATTATCACATGGATGATGTCATCAGTGATGTCATTTGAGATGTTATCAGTGATGTCATGAGTGATGTCACTGACCATGTCATGAGTGATGTAATATGTGACGTCATCAGCAGTGCATTGCGGGGGCGTAAATTATAGTTAGCTGAACTAACTATAACGGGGGAATTTCACTGGTTTTGTACGAGTGCAATGTCCAACTAACTATAACTTTCCCTAAAACCTATGGTTTTTTCAGTGAATATATATATATATATATATATATACCAATAACATAAAATCTATTAAAAAAACTATTACAATTAAATTAAAACATTAAACTGTTTAAAAATCTTTACATTTAATAAAAATTATTTTTCAAATTACAAATATTGATAATTAAAAATATTATAATTTCAAATAAACCAAATATAATAATGTAAACTATAACAATACAAAATAAATTATAACATTTATTACACATACTATTCCCACTACAATTTAAACAAAACTATGCAAACTATTAAAGTACATATATTAAAAAATTACTACTCCCACTTAGCGAAACACCTAAGTATTAAGACTGGATACATTTTTTTTTACAAATCTCCCTCCAATAAATGCAACAGTAGTAAAAGTGATAGATTGCATATAGGAAATATTTACTGCACCCATTCCAGCTTTTAAAACACCAGGGAAATTGTTAAAGAGCAGAGGGTTAGAATTCAATGTTGCCACTCCACTGAGGGGCCGATTCCGATCTGGGTCGGATGGGCACCGAACGCGATCCGGCCGTAAAAACTGTGAGCGTGTTTTCCGCCCGATTCGTACAGCTGTACGATCGAGCAAGTATGATGCGAGCTATGTGAAATTCACCGACCAAGTCGTTCCCGGGTTCGAACCACTCCGTACGTTTCGGTCGGAAGCTAACCGTGGCGTGCAATGGATGCAATTTACGACCGAGCCAGTACGATGCACTCGTCGGACAGCCTGTGCGAGCCGGAATGTCCGGCTCGCAAAATGCCCGGGTGGATGCGTATGGGGGTCCGCGTCGGACCCCCTGTCACCCGCAGCCCTATGACTCGGACACAGGGGGAGACCCAAGGGTCCCCCCAACACAGGCATGTACGGTGTGGATGGCACCGAAGCGTACCCACTGTAGGGGTGCCCTTGCGCGAGACGTACCCATTCAGTCAATGGGAGCCCATGTACGCGTCTTACGACTGGCTCCCATTGGCTTCTATGGGAGTCCGACTGAACCGAGTCTGGCAGCATACGGACGCATCGTACTCGCTCGGTCGGACTGCAGGACTCCGGTTCGGTCGAGAAATACTCCGGATCCGGCTCGGTCGGAGTGATTTCCGACCCGGATCGGAATCGGCACCTGAGTGTCACAGTAGAGAAAATGTTGAATTGTGGAGGGATAACATTTACTATTCCCACTCCAGTCAGTGCAACAGTAGGGTAAGTGTTGGATAGCGAAGGGGTAAAATGTAATATTCCCACTCTAGTCAGTGCAACAGTAGGGAAAGTGTTGGATTGCGGAGGGCTAAAATGTAATATTCCCACTCCAATCAGTCTAAAAGTAGAGAAAATATTGGATTGCGGAGGGGTAAAAAATTACTATTCCCACTCCAGTCAGTACAACAGTAGGGAAAGTGTTGAATTACGGAGGGATAAAAATTACTATTCCAACTCCAGTCAGTGCAACAGTAGGAAAAGTGATGAATAGTAGAGGGATAAAATGTACTATTCCCACTCCAGTCAGTACAACAGTAGGGAAAGTGTTGAATTGCGGAGGGGTAGAAATTACTATTCCCACTCCAGTGAGTGCAACAGAAGGGAAAGTGTTGGATAGCGGAGGGATGAAATGTACTATTCCCACTCCAGGGAGTGCAACAGTAGGGAAAGTGTTGGATTGTAGAGGGGTAAAATTTACTATTCCCACTCCAGTCAGTTCAAAATTAAAAACAAACAAAAGAAAAATATTTAAAAAACAAAGTAAATATATAAATATGTCGAAAATAAAAATAAAATATATTTAGTATTTAAAAAGTTTAAAAATAAAAAAATATTATAATGTTAAATACATATCAGAAATACCTACAAATATTATATTAAATAAAAGAAAAAAATAATTTCCATACAAATAAACATTTTTATTTAGAAATTATTTATTTACAAAAACATTAATAATTACATATATTTAGTTTATTTACTTCCTACCCTATAATACCACAAACTCACAACCCACATCTAAAATCTAAAAAAAGATATTATTTGCCCAATTAACATAATTAATTATCAATTAAACAAATCATCAACTAATTATTAATTAATTAGAAATAAATTACTTTCCACCCTTTACCCCTAAAAAACACACAACCCGCACCTAAAAAAAAACACAGTTACTATAATTAGTTATCAATTAATTAGTTAATATTACTTAACAACTAATTAATTATTAAACAAAAATAAATTACTTCCCACCTTTTACCACTATAAACCCCACAACCCACACATGACATTTACCCACCAAAAATTAAAAGCACAATTAACACTATAAAATATCAATTAAATAAATATTAATAAATGAAAAATAATCATTGATTTATTATAATTATATTACTTCTCACCCTATTCCCTCATAAACCTACAACCCTCTACAGAACTAAAAAATGCAAAATTTAATTAAAAATCAAATGAATAACTACTAAAAATGTAACACATATATTAAAAAACATAAACAATACTTATACAAATAAAATACATCACATACATTTAAAATATATACTTAAATACATAACACTAATAAAAAAATAGATATTTTAAACAACTATATTTATGCAAACAATATTGACTTCTTTATTTTAAAAATCGATATTACTTACCTCAAAATCAATATTCTTGTCCGCGACATTCTTGCTGTCGATATTTCTGTCACGATATTTACAAATCGATAATTGTGTTAGCCGATATTACTGACTCGATATTTTGTCTGAATACCCCGCCATCCCTCAGAGATCGCTGCTTGTATTTTAAGTTATTTGCCCAAAATTACAGGACACCACTTGGTCATTCATGACTCGGCACCCTTAAAGCTCTGGGGCCGAACAATATGCTGCATTACTAAATCCTTATAAGTTCCCAAAGGCAAGACTTAATGAATTGCAAATGATTGGTCTATTTAGGGTTAAGGTGTGAACATCTCCTTTTAGGTTCTCTCTTTGAAGTTTGGGGTCATGCAAATGATAAACAATAAAGATTCCTGACCTGATGTATATTGAAGTGGCCAATGTGTAAATGCATTCAGGCAGCTCCATTTGGAAGAAGGCCGTGTGAGTTAGGCAGGTGGGGCTGGTGTTGTTAACACTCTATAATCCTCCCTGCACCAAAGCTATCAATAGTTCAGCAGGTGTCCTGCACCAAGACCCAAGGCTGAACAATAGCCTTAAATGCTAAATATATTGCCTAAAGTTTAAACATATCAACAAATGTAAATTCACATGTTTTGCTTGAGGTATAAAAGTGTGTGTGAGGTTCTATTTTGAATTCATCTCATACTCTAGAATCATTCCGGCTTTGTCCTATGTATTCACAATGCGCTTTGTCTCCATATTTATTTCACATTGTAGCAACGGATTATTACAGTGCTTCAAGTAATGGTTATAACCTGATAGACTGTGTATGTTTATGTTTAATGACAAACTGCTGGTAAGGAGTTATATGATTTGCATATCAGATTATTTTTACTCCACTCATTTGTGAAAGTAGCACTGTTTTTTAAAAAGAGTCAATGTGAAAATTGCCTCTGCTGCACCCTGGAAAATACTCATTTATAAAGACAGTGTGATTTACACAGGGGAGTTTTAGCTCAGTCAGCAATTCCTTACACACCAGTTACTGACAGCGCTTAGAAGTGGCAAAATGCTGTATGAAGCACTATTTCATTGAGGCTTCAATTAATTCAACTCCTGAGTTATTTTGCCACTGTACCTTTTGAATTCATTATAAAGTATTATCTGGAACTAAAGAAAATCAGTCTGTGAAGCCTATGTCCTGACTAAAGCGGGCGGTGCTGCACATGTTTAATGTAATTTAAGAATGATACTATGGTCTGTTATGGCAACCATTACACAAGAAGACTAATAATCTTGTGCTAGATCTCAAGTCAGTGCTATGTATACATCTCCTGTTCTCTAATGTGAGGCATGGCTAGCTCAACCTCAGCTGTCAAATGTTAGAGGTAGCTGGATTATCTCTGGCTGTCCAATGTCAGGCAAAGCTAGCGCATCTCCTGTGGCCTAATTTCGCGCATGGCTAGCTCATCTTGTGCTGCTCGACATCAGGCATGACTACCTTCTCTTCTTCTGTCCTATGTCAGGCATGGTTTGCTCATCTGCTGCTGTCCAATGTCCTGTAAACCATTGAACCCCCAAGCCTGGGGACTGAGAGACCAAGAGGAAGGTTTGAGCTGTTATCATTTGCATTAGCTGCCAGATGCTGCCCTCTCAGTGCTCAGCTCTGATGATGTGTGAAAACACATCCCAGAGCAGAGACAAAGGCTGGGGTGTGGGGAGGTGTTTTTGTTCCTCTGGCAGAATGATCACTTGGTCTGGGCACAGGAGCTTAATTTACTTCAAGTGGGCCTCCCCTGTCACAGGCAGATATCAGCTGATGCCTGGACAGGACCCTTCTTTTGTTCCCCCAGTGAAGCAGGTACCAATCCCAGTGGGAAGGGATCTGCCCCAGATTTGGTTTGGAGTGGCAATAGAGATGGGGCTGTTCATTATCCTGGCTAATCCTCTGGATGGGCATACAGGCGCTACACAAGGGAGAAGAGTTTCACCATCTTGGATTTAGGCAGGGGCTACTGTGGGATTGTGTGCATTAGGGTAAACAGGAACTGCTGCAAAAGTGGGAATGGTTACCCCTGGGAACCTTTATCCCATTGGTTAGAGAGGAGCAAGGCAAGGAGTCACCCCTGCCCACAAGCTAATTCTAGACATAAACATGGCACCCTTAAGCATCCTCTTCAGAATAATTTCGGGGCCAGCGGAAGAACAGAAGAAAATTGGGCCTATTGTGTGTGACCTGAAAGGAACCCTGGAGTACTGGACATGCTTCCTCTTGCATCCAGGGCACAGCAGTGGACTCCAATGATCATAAGGCTGACCTCCTGTTTAAGCTACATGGATACAACAAGCTACAAAAGGCCTTTCCTGCAACTGCCCAGCTGACCTGTTCCAGCTGGACCTGACCAGAATCCTTCTGTTGGACTCAGCTGGGGTGCATCCTGACCCCTTAATGCTGTTCCATAGGTCCTGGAACCCTTGACCGTGTCTGGCTGGACTTCTACCACCCTTGAAAACCTGAGACTTAGAAACATTTTCAAGACATCCAGAGGATCAGGACAAACCTGATAAGCTGATCTGACTGAAGTTCATTGCCTTTGGGCAGAAGATTCAGGTTTCTCCCACCCTGAGCTTTCCCGCAGCAGCGCACCGGTTCATTCATCCTCGCGGAGAAGATATCCAGCATTGTGGAGCCCTCTTCAGCTACAGCTGGTAGTCTTGCCCCACTGAAGGATTCCGGGATCCAACAAAGTTATATAGTGTGAGTGAAATAATCTTGACCAGATGAAGGGGCCAAAAGTATTCGGCCAGGGAGGAACCTTCTTCTCTTGGCATGAAGCTCAAATGTCTTTTGCTCTAAGCTTTCCCACCAAATCCCAATGGCTTCATTGGGGTGGTAGCACACCCATTGGCTATCCGACCTTGTGAAACCCTCTTCGACTATAGCCTGCCACCTTATACCAGTGAAGATTGTGGACTTCCATTTTTGAGACTAAGGGCCCAATTCTTGCATTTGTGGTTGCAAAAATGCCTTTTCTTATGAACAATCCACAAATTGTGATTCTGTAATAAGTTACCTAATCACAATTTGGGTTTTCAACCTAATACTGTTTAGGGCGTCGCTTACAAATACCCAATCCCAGTGGTATGCATGAATGTTTTGCGATCCAATTCCGGTCTAAAAATATTAATCTTGCGCAAAGGGACTCCTTCCCATTTGTGAGTGTGAGAAAAAATATATTTAAATTTAGTTTAAAAAATGTTAGTTTAATCCTACTGTTAAATATATTTACTTTAACTTATTTTTTTTAAAAATTTAATGCATTAAAGGAAAACAGGTTGCACTTACAAAAGAAGTGCTTTGTTTAAAAGCAGTCACAGACTTGGTGGTCTCCTGCTCTCAGCAGGCCACCGTCCCTGAGATAGCTGTAATTCCTAGCGGGTCACAATTTGCGTCTACTTCATTAATATTAATGAGGTAGACCGAATTGCGATCCACTGTTTATCTGTAATTTTTAAACCGAGCTATTAGTCCATAGGTCGTTTCACAGATTACCACACTGGTCGCATAAATACTGGTCGCAAATTACCAGCAGTTTTTTGCGACCAGTTCTTAGTGCATCTGTCCCTTAGTCCCAAGATAAAACCTCCAACCGGGTCAAAGCTGGTTCCTATATCTGAACTGCGCTCCATTGCAATCGGCCTCAAATCTCGCCCAGGTCCCAGTTTACCACGACCAGTTGACCACTGATAGCGCTTAATGATTTTTTGCACTTTTTTAATTTAAACCTTCAAAAATCCATATCTCTGTTTCCCCTCATGGATTTTTGTTGTTTTGGTGTCATTTTATTTATTTAATTTGCTCTCGTTTTCTAATTCAGTTTGGTATTTTTTATTGTGTTGTGATTTTACTTTATTACTGGTTTGGTTCTGTTTTAATACCTTACGCTTTGCCCTTCATTAAGCCTGTATGCACTGTGCCATAGCTACCAGGGAGTTAAGCTCAGGTTAAATTAGTGAATTTGAGGGTTCATCCTGACAAAGATTGTGATTATTACTCAAGGTGAGTAGTCACCTCTGACAAATACCCCAGTTTCTTAAACTGGGTTCTTCTTGAGTGCAGGAAGAATTATTATTGACCATAATGCATTAAGCCATTACCAGCAACAACATTCTATCAAACCATTCTTTCTTTTCAATAGTGACAGGGGGAGTGACAGGTAGTAGCCAATGGGCTGACTACTTTTAGGGTGGGCATCTCTACTATCTGGAGAGGCCTGAGTCACATAATAAAGGCGGCAGGGCCTTTGAAGTTTCCCACCATGGAATGCAGTTCCTGTGTGGAGGAGGTGTGAACACCTTTGCTCAGAGCAGGCTTTGTTCCTGGCCTCTGAGAGGAATGGCTCTTACCTAAGGAGGTCAGAAACTTGTCTAGGGTGGCTAGCTGGTCGAAACCAGTCAGTTGAAACAGCAGTGTGTGGGAGGTTTTCAGGGGGCACCTCCAAGGTGCCCTCTGGGGCATTTCTTAATAAGTCCAATGCTGGAATCATTGCGGGTTTGTTAAGACTAAATGTTTGGTACCAAACATCTGGGGGTACAGTGAAACCATCATGTAGCTGGGGAAGTCGCAATATAGAGGTGCCGATTACGATCCTGGAAAAAAATTCCCCGTACGACTCGTATCCGGTCTTTTTACCGTACGAATCATACAAGTGCCGTACAAACTGGCAATCACGAATCGCATGGTAAAAAGTCCATACGAACCGCAGTCGGAATATTTCCCCACACGTCCTCGGGTCGGAAAATGTGTCCGACACGTCCTCGGACGATTTACCGTACAAATGTGAAAAGTCAAGTCCGACCGAGGAATCACGATCCAACCCGTGCGTCCTATCTCACAACCGTATGGTAAAAACACCGTCCGCACCGAACTCCCATTGCAACCATGGAGACATGTCCCCGCATACGCGCCCAACACTCCCCCCAGCACCCATACGTTCGAGTCGCACTCCCCGTTAATGTACACACCCCCCCCTGTATGTACACCCGTGTACGTGTCGAACCCCCACCCGTGCATGTACACCCCAGTACGTTCGCGTCGTACCCCCACCCCTGTACGTGTCCTACCCCCGTGCATGTATACCCCTGTACGTCCGAGTCGTACCCCCACCCCTGTACGTGTCGTACCACCGTGTATGTACACCCCAGTACGTCCGAGTCGTACCCCCACCCCTGTACGTGTCGTACCACCGTGTATGTACACCCCTGTACATTCGCGTCGTACCCCCACCCCTGTAGGTGTCGAACCCCCACCCGTGCATGTACACCCCAGTACGTTCACGTCGTCCCCCCACCCCTGTACGTGTCGTACCACCGTGTATGTACACCCCTGTACGTTCGCGTCGTACCCCCACCCCTGTAGGTGTCGAACCCCCACCCGTGTATGTACACCCCAGTACGTCCGAGTCGTACCCCCACCCCTGTACGTGTCGTACCACCGTGTATGTACACCCCAGTACGTTCGCGTCGTCCCCCCACCCCTGTACGTGTTGTACCACCGTGTATGTACACCCCAGTACGTCAGAGTCGTACCCCCACCCCTGTACGTGTCGTACCACCGTGTATGTACACCCCAGTACGTTCGCGTCGTCCCCCCACCCCTGTATGTGTCGTACCACCGTGTATGTACACCCCAGTACGTCAGAGTCGTACCCCCACCCCTGTACGTGTCGTACCACCGTGTATGTACACCCCAGTACGTCAGAGTCGTACCCCCACCCCTGTACGTGTCGTACCACCGTGTATGTACACCCCAGTACGTCAGAGTCGCACCCCCACCACAACCTCCTAAGTACGGAGCGCACCCCAGGCCCCAACATCACAACCGCATGTACGAGTCGTACCAAGCCACACACAAGGACAGCACCGTACAACCAAATGGCCCATGTACACACCGTACACACGCTCAAAACGCACGTACACAACCAGGACAACAAAAAAACAACACAAGAATACACTATTCGAATGGCACAAAGCCACTAAACATGGCCAACAAACACTAAAAAAACACCTTCACTGACCTGCAACTGCCAAAAACAAACAGAGGCCCAAAACACCACCACTCCTTATAACACACCCACCCAAACTTCAAACACAGCCACACCCACCAATGGACCAATAAAAAGGGCCCACACACACAAACCATGAGCCTTTGCAACAGACTCACTGCTGCCAGACACCACAGAACCATACTACAAGCTTCACCACACCTTACACTTGCACACCTTCACACAACCACCTTCACAAACACCCCCTCATCACATTCACACACACACACACCTGCACAACCACACCCACACACCCACAACCATCCACACACACCCCCCACCATCCAAACCCCTCACCATGCCCACTACCAAGAATCCAAAGTTCAGTAACCGAGAGTTGGAGGTTCTTGTCGATGAAATCCTCAGAGTCGAGCCACAGCTCTTTGGAACATTGGTCAGACACACCAGCATGGCAGCAAAAACAGCCATGTGGCAGACCATCATCGATGCTGTGAATGCTGTTGGGGACACCAGAAGGACCAGGCAGGAATGCCAAGCCAGGTGGTACGATCTGCGGAGAAGGGTCCGAGCCAAGATGCTGGAGGAACACAACCAGGCCAACGCCACTGGAGGAGGGCCCTCCCGCAGACCCGTACACTACCAGCCCTGGGAGGAGAGGGTGATGGCCATACAGCCGGTGGAGGCAGTCAAAGGATTAGGAGGACTCCGAGACCCGGGTGAGTACACAAACAACGCACCTCACATGGGGGGAACGTCATCCACAACCAAAATCACTAACAGGCACGCAACCACCCCAACCTATCGCATGACTCAACCACACTCCATGAACACGCACATGCCACTGCCGCCACCATGCCCCATGCACCCAGCTGGACAATGTCAAGTCACAGGCCACAGAAGACACCAACACATGACACGGTAACCCGGATGGCGGGAGGGTGGGCCCCAAAAATCACATAGTGCAACTCAGAAGCAGACAACAATGCCCTCTGCCCATATGGCCCAGGTCACAGCCAGACAAACAGTGTGTCCCCACACAGGAAAGACTCGCCAGCTAATGGCGGACGCCTTGCATCAACACATGGGGGTGAAGGCACTGTTTTGCACATGACAGCAGCTAATGAACAGCCAACACTGTGAAAGAGTGGCAGCACACACAACCACAGCAGCAGCGCACACACAGACACTACACCCAATGAGTGCCTGGAGATCAGAAACAAACTCACATCAACAAGCCAATGGCCATTCAAAGGACTGGAAAAAGTGTGTGTCTCGGAAGCTGGGCTGAGGTGACAGAGGGTGACACACAGAGGGAGGGAGAGGGGGACAGAGAGGGAGGGAGAGGGGGACAGAGAGGGAGGGAGAAGGGGACAGAGAGGGAGGGAGACACAGGGACACGGACAGAGGGAGGAGGCTAACACACAGAGGGAGGGAGAGGGGGACAGAGAGGGAGGGAGACACAGGGACACGGACAGAGGGAGGAGGCTGACACACAGAGGGAGGGAGAGGGGGACAGAGAGGGAGGGAGACACAGGGAGAGCAAATCACCCGTGTGGTGTGTGGGAATGTCTGCTCGTCAGCAGGTAGACTGCGTGCATGTAGCCAAGGGTGGCCAGTGCCAGAACCCCCCCTCTTCTCCATGGCAAAACACAGGGCCATGTCACAACCTGTTCACGAGCACAACGACAGCTACCTGCATTATATAAGTGGGTGGATCCACTCCATGTGCACATGTACAGTGCTACACGGAAGGCGCCAATGCATGGCTCGCCACACCTGCCCACTCCACTGCTGACTGCAGTCACACTTGACGCAGCAAGTAAGACTGTGCCACACATAGTTAAAGGGGCCAAAGTGGTGCCCAAGGGACACACCCATGCACAAGTGCAGTGTGAGTGGAATGCAAGACAGATCCTAATTCCAAGAGGAAAAGTGCCAACTTTGAAACTGATGAAACATGGATGTTGCATGGACCAAAATTAACATTGTCTCTCTCACACACAGGTCAACGTCGTGGTTCACCCCCCAACACTGGGGGGGAAGACTCACAGGACCCGGATCTGCGGGAGCCCGATCCCACCGGCAGCGACGACTCTCACCACTCTGTGGACCAACCCGACCCCGACCAACCTGGCCCCTCTGGTGTCCAACCACCTGCAGCACCTGCGTCAGGTACAACTGTGCCAACCACCACCCCCACTCCTGCCACATCCCAGGAGACACCCAGGATCCCTGCCCCACCACCACAATGCAGCCAGGCTGGCGAGGAGGGACACGGTGTCCCGGGCACCCAGGAGGAGGCAGGCGACAACGCCAATGCCACCCCTCAGGGGTCCCGGAGACCCGATGTACCCACAAGGGCAGGCCAGGTGCAAGTGGGCAGGGGTGGTGGGAGTGGAGGACGGCGGAGGCGCGAGCCTGACCAGTTGGCTGGGGAACCGGTATATTCCCATGTCCGTAACATCCTGGACACATACCGGCTGGACACCACGGGCATGGCCCAGGTTGTGTCCACCCTCAATGAGATCAAGGGGACCCTCGATGAGATAAAGACCCAGCAGGCCCAGCAACATGCCTGTCTACTGCAACACCAACAGAGGATGGAGGACAGACAGGCTGAGCAAGTGACGGTGTTCCAGGGGATTCACGATACACTCCGTCGGATGGCCGACAACATGGGCAACCCTCCCTGTGCCAGACGGCGTAGAACATCACCACCCACAGGGAGGGATCAGGAGGAGGAGGAGACATCCGACGGAGCATCCCAAATATCGTCACGGCCTGCTTCTGAGGGTCCCCGCAGGAGGCCGGGTCGTCCACGGAAAGGACCGTGAGGGTCGGCGCTACATCACCATCTCCCAGGACACCTGGCCTGGCACCTGGCCCACTGGAGCAACAGCATCACAGCATCAAGAGACATTCTCTGCCACATGGCCCTGCTGGTCACTGTCTGACCAATGTTGACAAAGACTGTGGCATGGACAATGAGGATTTCCAATGGCAAGGACACCAACTCCCCTACTGAACTTTGGATTCCAAACTCCCGGAAAGCCCCTCACTCAACCCCCCCCCCCCCCCAAAATAAAATATCACACCATGAAGAGAAGATGCCTGCTGGTTGCATTATTACCTTACATGTGTGTTGTAAAGTCTAAACATGCCTGAGTTCTCTTTTGACTTCAAACATCCACACCCTGGGGCCTGAGTCTGGCACAGGACACACGGGTCACAGTGTATTAGGCAAGACAGACATGGAGCACCATACACACCCGTGATGGGCCCAACCAGCTGAGGGGGTGGCCGCACAACCGTGCTGACAGACACATTGAGTACAGCAACAGTCATGCGCAGAGGTCAGGGATCATGTGGAGTGTCCTGGGGGGCACCCAGGTATGTGTAGACAGGTGGCGAACCATGTCCTGCAAGCTTGAGTCCGGTGTATGCAGAGAATGGGGGCCTGGCCAACGTTGGATGCATGGGGATGGCACATGTCACAATACCCACACAGTCATGGACATCATGTCCAATACACAGTCTCAGCCCACACACACAGCTTGCATCTTGCTACTCGACACATTGACACATAGCCACTATCCGGGAAAACCATGCCAGACATGCTGGATGCACCGTGGCAACACACCAGCATTGACTGAGAAGAGGCACCTTGGAGGCATAGGGACACCTTTATTAGTCATGTTTTCGGGATTGCAGAGGCAACTTGAAGTACACATGAACACTTCTTGTGGAGTAACATGTGGGTCCAACACTGGCACCCCCCTTCTGCAGCACAAATGCGTGTTAGCCATGGAACTGGCACACAATTGTCGGCTAACAGCTAAACACCCACAGCTGCTCACGGAGAGACTGCCATACACCATTGATCCGCTGATGTGGAAGTCCCACACCATGTCAAGCCAATGCTAACCGTATGTGTCTGAGGGCAGTGTCACACACATTGATGCCATCATCACAATCCACTATCCCATCACTGATGACTGTCAACCAGTCAGACCATCTATTCAGGTGTACACAGCTGCATGTCGTGTCCCATGGTGATGCAACATGGCTGCAGAGGAACCAAACATCGACAGGGGCAGTGTGCATACATCGTGAACAACTGCCACACCCAATACACCCCTGATGCATCCCTTACCCTAAGGAGACTTCCAAACGTGTCCGTGCCTGTAACGATGACGTGTCCATGAGGAATAGCAGTGCCACAACAATGCAAGCAGCAGACGGCATGCGCAAGTACCTGGGGAAGAGAGATACACAAGAAGTCAGCCACAAAAAGCACAGCCACTTGCATGTGCATGTTCTCGACACATGTATGGATGCCAACATGCTAGGTCACAATTATGACTGGGGAAATACAACCATCACTGGCACCATCACTCCAGTGACACACCCACACACACCTCTGACTCACGTGCCATACATGCAGGTGGAGACACACATCACAACACATGCCACACGGGGACCAATGCGTGCACACTCAGACACTGGTACTCACCACTAAGCAAAGAAGTCGCGTATGAGCCGAGTCCGGATGTCCTCTTGCGGCTCCACATCCTCCACATCACTAGCCCCATTGCCAAGCCCTTCGTCCTCCACGGGTGGATGGTCCTCGTCATCTTGATCCAGGATGAGTGGCACAGCTTTCTCAACTGCCATGTTGTGCAGCATGCAGCAGACCATGAAGATTTTGCAGACCTTCGCAGGGGCATATGGGAGTGCGCCGCCGGTCTTGTGGAGGCACCGAAATCGGCTCTTCAGCAGGCCAAACGTCCTCTCTATCACTCGCTTTGTCCGGCCATGGGCGGTGTTGTAGAGGTGCTGGGCCGGCGTGATGGGGTTGCGGAGAGGTGTGAGCAGCCATGGCATGTTGGGATAGCCAGCGTCCCCTACATGGGAAGCACATGGACATCGTTAGAAGTGGTGAAGCGGTCGTGCTGGTAGGCTATGCAAAATACAGGACAGACAGACTGTACCCACCAACAACACATGCTCGTTCGTTGCGCAGCTGCATCATCATTTCAGGCATCCTGCTACGCCTCATGATGTAGGCATCGTGTGCTGATCCTGGAAAACGAGCACAGACATGTGAAATCACCATGTTGGACAGACACACCACAAGGGCATTGATGGAGTGGTAGTGCTTCCGATTGCGGTACGCTACCTCCCGTGCGTGTGGTGGTACCAAAGCTACATGTGTCCCATCTATGGACCCAATGACATGGGGCATCCCTCCCAGGGCATAGAATCCACGCTTGACCCCAGTCATCTGTTCAGGGGTTGGGAACTGGATGAAGTCATCCAGGTGAATCAACATGGCCTCTAAGAAATTATGCAGCACATGGCAGAACATGCTCTGGGACATGCCACCAACATGAGCTATGATATTTTGAAAGGTACCCGTGGCTAGAAAATGTAGGGCTGCCATTACCTTCAGCTTGGGTGTCAGTGCCGTAGGATACCTGTGCAGCGGTTGCAGGTGTGGTGCCAGTCTCGCCGTCAACTCCAGAATCAACCGTCGTGGGAAGCGGTAGCACCGGATCCGATCATTCTCCCGCATGGCAGCCAAGTCCGGCATTGCTCGGGGAAGAGGCGGCGCTCTGCAGTAATTTTGAAGTGACAAGGAAGAGTGAGTGCACCACAACAACAAATCATTTGTACTGAGCACATGTTATTCTGTCTATACACATATGCTACATACAGAGTGAGGTATGTGCCACATGCCCTGGACACGTATGCCTGCCAGGTGACACTCCTACCAAGACCCAGCTACACATGGATATTGAGAACCTCCCCATGCCATGCCATGGGATTAGCTGTGTCCCAGTGCAAGTGAACAGCCAGACGCAAGACAGGAGTGACATACACCCACACATCAGCAGAAGTAGGAGGCCGATTGCAGAGACTGGTAGCGGAACACTAGAGCCACAGGTCACATGACATTACACTAGGACAGCCCACACACCTTGCCATGAAGGTGCACATGTCATGACTCACCACACATTCATTGAGAGGATGCAGACATGTCCTTGTCACGCTACTCCGTGTCCCATGCATACATGCGCACCTCACATCCGAAACCACATGTGGCATGGTGTGCGGAACAGTGTGCGAAGTCAATCTACACACAGACACATGTTGGTTGCTGCAACAGCTGCAGCTTTTGAGGGTGCTCCAACATCAACCAAATGGGAAGCCCCCACACATACATGACATAGTCACATCGTGCACCGTGGGTAGTGACAAGTCAGGTGTGGTAACCCCTGTAACGGGCATCAGGGGACACTTCCGTGTGTTGGTGTCCGTGCCATGCCAGTGTCGGTCATCCCAAGTGTGCAGTACGACATGCACACATGTCCAAGGAGTCAAGGGCATGCCTGGCACACATTGCACCGTCACACATTACATCTGTACACATCTCATCATACATCTGGTGCATTCACGACTCAGGAGTAATGTGCCACATCACAGCCTGTCACACCTGTGCCCCACACATGTAGTAATGCACAGACAATGCCTTGATGTCCATTAATAGACAAGTATGTCCATCCATGGACAAGTATGTCCGCCCTATTCCTTCCTGTGTGCTGCCTGTCACCACTGTGATGTGTGAAAACCGCCGTACTGCTGCTAAGAGGGCCTGTGTACGTTCCCATATCACTATGGGAGTGCTGCCGTATGTGTACCCATCGTGATGGCGAGCGTACAGGCATGTGTACGGTCCGTACCACTACGAGTACGCATACGCAAGAACACCCATAGTGGTACGGGCCGTACACACGCCTGTACTCTCCCTATCACTATGGGTGTCCTCGCGTATGCGTACACGTAGTTGTACGGGCCGTACACACGCCTGTACTCTCCCTATCACTATGGGTGTCCTCGCGTATGCGTACTCTCCCTATCACTATGGGTGTCCTCGCGTATGCGTACACGTAGTTGTACGGGCCGTACACACGCCTGTACTCTCCCTATCACTATGGGTGTCCTCGCGTATGAGTACACGTAGTTGTACGGGCCGTACACACGCCTGTACTGTCCCTATCATTATGGGTGTCCTCGCGTATGCGTACACGTAGTGATAGTGAGCGTACAGGCGTGTGTACGGCCCGTACCACTACGAGTACGCATACGCGAGGACACCCATAGTGATAGTGAGCGTACAGGCGTGTGTACGGCCCGTACCACTACGAGTACGCATACGCGAGGACACCCATAGTGATAGGGAGAGTACAGGCGTGTGTACGGCCCTTACAACTACGTGTACGCATACGCAAGGACACCCATAGTGATAGTGAACATAGGCACGCGTGTACGGGCCGTTGCTATGCATTTGGGGTGCCCTAGGGCCCCGGAACGCACCGTACCTATGTGTGAAGCTCCAAATTACATAGGGGACACATGAGGGACAAGTATTAAGGCCTACATGCATGCTGGTTGTCATGGAGACCAAGTTCAAAATTTGATTTTGTTCAGGAAGGTGCACAGCAGAAGTCAGTTGGAATGAATCTACGTTGTTGCAATGTGTTTGTGGGGCTGACATCATGCAGGAGAAAAAAACTGATTGAGAACCCACAGACTGCTAGGTTTGAAGGGATTGGAGGAAACATAGGATGCATATGTGAGTGACCAATCACTCTGTACTCCTGTGCATGAGATGGGCCAGCAAGGCAGATATAAGGCAGCCAGGTCCCATGAGGGAGCACTTGCCTGCACATCTCTGTATTCCACGACCCAGCTGCTGCTACTGATTCCCTGGAACCATGTCAAGGGCTGTGGAGAGGTCACAGCCATTCACCCTGGAGGAGAACATGGCTTTGGTGGATGTGATCCTCCCACGGTACCCCATGCTGTATGGGCGACCAGGTTATCAGGTGAGTTCAGTGTCCACTGGCACAGACTGTGTCCCTTTTTTGTGACTGTGACTTCTGCCATTGTGTCCAGGTGTGACACACATGCTATGTACTGTAGGGGGGGGGGGAATGCCTGATGTCTCCCAGCAGTGCCCAGAGACAGGAGGGGTGGGTGCAGAGTCCTCCCAGCAGTGCCCTGAGACAGGAGGGGTGGGTGCAGAGTCCTCCCAGCAGTGCCCTGAGACAGGAGGGATGGGTGCCCATCACTCCCAGCAGTGCCCTGAGACAGGAGGGGTGGGGGCCCATCACTCCCAGCAGTGCCCTGAGACAGGAGGGGTGGGGGGCCATCATTCCCAGCAGTGCCCTGAGACAGGAGGGGTGGGTGCCCATCACTCCCAGCAGTGCCCTGAGTCAGGAGGGGTGGGGGCCCATCACTCCCAGCAGTGCCCTGAGACAGGAGGGGTGGGTGCCCATCACTCCCAGCAGTGCCCTGAGACAGGAGGGGTGGGGGCCCATCACTCCCAGCAGTGCCCTGAGACAGGAGGGGTGGGGGCCTATCACTCCCAGCAGTGCCCAGAGACAGGAGGGGTGGGTGCAGAGTCCTCCCAGCAGTGCCCTGAGACAGGAGGGGTGGGGGCCTATCACTCCCAGCAGTGCCCTGAGACAGGAGGGGTGGGGGCCTATCACTCCCAGCAGTGCCCAGAGACAGGAGGGGTGGGTGTGATGCACAGTGTGAGCCTGGAGCATTGCTTATGTAGTTGCCCTCATTCCACCTGTGTCCTTTAAATGGCACGTACTGCTTTTGGCCTTCCCCCAGAGGATCATGTCCCTATGACAAAGGTGCAATGCGTTGGATGCATACTATGCCTTGTTGGAAACAGCAAATGTGTTATAATCTGTGTCCCTGTGACATGTGCCAGGTGTATTGAGGTAGTGTCACTTGTCCATCCTCACAGGTAGACGCCTCTGCCAAGGAGAAGATATGGCTGGACGCCGTCAGCGCCGTGAGGAGTGCGGATGGTCGGAAGCGGCGCCTGCCCCAGGTGAGGAAACGCTGGCAGGATATCTGGTGCTGGACGCGGAGGATCGCTCGGGTCCTGCTGGGGGACTCACCTGAGAGCCATAAGAACCGCGGGCGCCGCCGTCTCTCCCACATCCAGAAACGTGTGCTGGCGGTGGTCTTTCCTGACTTGGACAGGCGCCTACAGGAGATGCAGCAGCCGGAAGGGGGTAGGTACATGTGTGTGTTTGTTGTGTTTCACCAGCATTTGTAAGTGCACTGTTCCATGGATACACTTCCAGGGTTTATGGTGCTGTGCAGATCCTGTTACCCACAGTGTTGCAGGCCTCTCCTGCCTCCCTTCCCCACCTTGCAATGTGTTCACTGGCCTCTGTGTAGTCACTCCATCACAAAGTTATGTAGCCTGACACATTCTCCAAGTGTACAATGCCTGCAGCATCATGTGTGGGGGTGGTGTGTAACAGGTTTAGTGACCTTGCCTGTGCCCTGTCCAGTTCTGGACTTGTGGGTTCCATGTCAGTTGGCACTAATGCTGATTTCAGACATGGGAGTTAATCTCTTGAGTGCGAGGCCTTCCAGCAGGCATGTCCCATGTGGTGGCCTGTGACATGATGTGCATGAGTGTGCGTTACGCATAGTGCAGGGATGTTAGCGTGTGTTGCAGTCATTTCCATTCAGGAGCATGGAGTTGTGTGGCCACTACTGTCCCCAGGGGCATCTTTTCCTAGGTATCATGTGTGTAATCCGAGAATGTCGACAATCTCTGTGTCTACAGCATAGGTTGTGCTCTGTGCCATTGTCCCCTGGCACCATGTTTATTGACGTGAGATGTATTACAAGTGTCCACTGTCCAGCCTGACCTGATTTTCAAAGTACATACTCACGGTGGCCATTGCCTGTGTGTCTTGTAGCAATCATCTGATGATGCCCATTTGTACATGAATATTTGGACAGGCGCACCTTGGGTATTTGGTGTGCAATATTGAATTATTGCATCCCATGTGAATTTCACCCAGACTAAGAGATGTAAGTGCTTCCTGTGTCTCCACAGATTTGTCTCATGTAGGGGGTGGGTGGTGCGGCCATGGCCTACATGTCAAGACCTGTCATCTCCTTGCTCGGACTGGCCAGTGTGTGATGTTTGTCTGGACATACACTCAAGGTGCAGCGTGCCAGTCAGGGTGGGCATGTTATCAGTATTACCTATGCTGCATGTGCCTCTAGTTCCTGGATATGGTCCCTGCTCATCCCAATTTCCTGCCACGCTGTGTGGTGCAGATGCAGTGCTGTATTGTCCCCAGGGCCTTGCTCCTCAGTCAGAATACCATGTCATCTCATTTGCTATTGTGTCATGCTCTCCATAGTTTTTCCATGGCATGGTGGGTCACACAACTGTGTCTTGCAGGGCCTACATATGTACCTTGTTTTGTAGTTGTAACTCATCCTTTGTTTCAGGCTATGCACTGTAACCTAAGTAGATTTGACTCATGTGACATATGTATACAGGTGTATGATTAATTTCTGTCTCTTCACCCTGCCCACAGCATTGTCGGGGGACACGGAGGGAGACATGGACACAGACGGCGCGGAGGGACCGAGCACCAGTGCCAGCGGTGACATCGGGGCTGGCACTTCGAGTGGGACTGAGGCGGAGGAGAGTGAACCCGGGGACCTGTCGACTGGCACAACAGAGTATGGAGCTGAAGGGTCCGAGGATGATCTCTCCGAGTGGGCGGTGGCTGCACCACCATCTGACAGCAGCCCTACATCTGGCACCGCCCCCTCCATTGGCATCAGCCGCCTCCCACGTGCTCGTGTCCCTTCCCAACGTGCCCGGTCACCACATGTCTCCTTCCTGCCAGGCACCGCACCCCCTGCCCCTGTCTCCACTGCTGCCGCCAATGCTGAGTCTGTGGACATCCAGCGGCAGTTGCAGATTGGTCAGACTGCGATCCTTAATGTCCTCCATGGCCACAGCCAGGTCCTCAACAACATGGAGGCATCCTTGGAGGGCATTCATTCATCGCAGGCTGACCAACGCAACTTGCTGAGGTCCATAGACTCCACACTGACTGCAGCAGTGGGTCTCCTGCAGTGCTACGTCCCACCCCCTACCCCTGCTCCTTCCACAATTCCCACTCCCATGCCTGTCCCACATACACCCAGACGTAAGCATGCACCCACCACAACAGACACAGGCACCACACCAGCAGGGAAGGTCCGCCGCACACCTCCTGACACGCACACACAGGGTGAAGTAGGCACACCCACTGGGTCGGGGGGCAAACGTGTGACACGCAGCCAGAGTGGGAGTCCGCATTCCACCCAATCCACTCCCTCCAAATCCCCTCCCCTCAGCTCTCCTGGCCACATCTCCCCCAAAGACTCCTTCATGGCCGCTCTGTCCCTGAGCCCCACAGTGACACCACCCCGCAAGCGGTCAAGGAGGTCCACGGTCAGGGTGCTTGAGTCCCCCCCCTGTCCACACCCTCCCCCAGTGGCGCTGCGACCCATCCCTCTGACCCCCCCCCCCTCCTTGGGGCCTGTGGTTCCTTCGGGTGCAGCGAGATCCTGGCCTCCGCCTTTGGCCATGCCCCACCCCCTGTGGTGGAGTCCTCCATCCCTGCACCCACGACGCCTACCCTTCACCCTCCTGTCCCTGCGGTGCCTGTTTCTTCCCCCCCACATGATGCCCTTACCCCTGTGGAAGACAACGGATTGTAACTGTGCAGGCAAGCTAGGGGACACGCATCCCACTGTGTCCCCCATCCAGCTGGGACTCCTGGACTGCCCTATGGGCTTTGTTAATATTGGACTTACTTCATACTATTTTTTTCCTCGTGCTGAATAAAGCTATTTATTTTTTGCCCTTGGAACACTCCTGCATTGCTGGCATTGCTGTTGGTGGGGCTGCTACATGGTTGTGGGTGTTGGTCATGTGTTGGGTGTGTGGGAAATGTAGTAGTGTGCTGCTCATAGGGGGGACCCTGGGATCTGTGTGCCATCACACGGTGTTAGCTACCTTTCTCCATTCATGTAAGCAGTTGCTGCATGTTGCAATTGTCCCAAGGTGTATTCCTTCCTCTGTGTACCCTGACTTCTTCCCTGCAGGGTGTCCCCTGACTTTAGCGCAGAGCTGTGTGTCCATTAGCTGGGTGTGTGACGTAGTCCTTCACCTTTGCACATGCATGCTGAGCCATTTTCCACCTGCATCATTCGTGGTATCCTTGGTAGTCATTGTACTTGTGTATGTGGCCTATTGAAATGACTTCATGTGTACATGTTTTCTTTTCTGCGCTATGCATGCGTATACTCCCAGCCTCGCACACATGTGGTACATGTACTGCAGGGTCTTTGTGCACCTGACTGACATTTGTGGGCATGGTATCTGTGGCTACTCCACCCTTTGCATTCCATGGGCACTGCTGGGAGTGATGGGCACCCACCCCTCCTGTCTCTGGGCCCTGCTGGGAGGACTCTGCACACACCCCTCCTGTCTCTGGGCACTGCTGGGAGTGTTGGGCACCCACCCCTCCTGTCTCAGGGCACTGCTGGGAGGACTCTGCACCCACCCCTCCTGTGTCTGGGCACTGCTGGGAGGACTCTGCACACACCCCTCCTGTGTCTGGGCACTGCTGGGAGTGTTAGACCCCCACCCCTCCGGTCTCAGGGCACTGCTGGGAGGACTCTGCACACACCACTCTTGTGACTGGGCACTGCTGGGAGGACTCTGCACACACCCCTCCTGTCTCTGGGCACTGCTGGGAGTGATAGGCACACAGCCCTCCTGTCTCAGGGCACTGCTGGGAGTGTTAGGCCCCCACCCCTCCTGTCTCTGGGCACTGCTGGGAGTGTTGGGCACCCACCCCTCCTGTCTCAGGGCACTGCTGGGAGGACTCTGCACCCACCCCTCCTGTGTCTGGGCACTGCTGGGAGGACTCTGCACCCACCCCTCCTGTGTCTGGGCACTGCTGGGAGTGTTAGGCCCCCACCCCTCCGGTCTCAGGGCACTGCTGGGATGACTCTGCACACACCACTCTTGTGACTGGGCACTGCTGGGAGGACTCTGCACACACCCCTCCTGCGTCTGGGAACTGCTGGGAGGACTCTGCACACACCACTCTTGTGACTGGGCACTGCTGGGAGGACTCTGCACACACCCCTCCTGCGTCTGGGCACTGCTGGGAGGACTCTGCACACACCACTCTTGTGACTGGGCACTGCTGGGAGGACTCTGCACACACCACTCTTGTGACTGGGCACTGCTGGGAGGACTCTGCACACACCCCTCCTGCGTCTGGGCACTGCTGGGAGGACTCTGCACACACCACTCTTGTGACTGGGCACTGCTGGGAGGACTCTGCACACACCACTCTTGTGACTGGGCACTGCTGGGAGGACTCTGCACACACCCCTTCTGTCTCTGGGCACTGCTGGGAGTGATAGGCACACACCCCTCCTGTCTCAGGGCACTGCTGGGAGTGTTAGGCCCCCACCCCTCCTGTCTCTGGGCACTGCTGGGAGTGTTGGGCACCCACCCCTCCTGTCTCTGGGCACTGCTGGGAGGACTCTGCACACACCCCTCCTGTGTCTGGGCACTGCTGGGAGGACTCTGCACACACCCCTCCTGTCTCTGGGCACTGCTGGGAGGACTCTGCACACACCCCTCCTGTCTCTGGGCACTGCTGGGAGGACTCTGCACACACCCCTCCTGTCTCTGGGCACTGCTGGGAGTGATAGGCACACACCCCTCCTGTCTCAGGGCACTGCTGGGAGGACTCTGCACACACCCCTCCTATTTCACAATATGTACGCTCATGACATACACGGATGTGGGTACGCTCCATGCATTCGAGGTGGGGGTACGTGTCGTACTTACACTGTTGGGGTGGGGGTACGCTCCATGCATTCGAGGTGAGGGTACGGGTCGTACTTACACTGTTGGGGTGGGGGTACGCTCCATGCATACAGGGTGGGGGTAGGGTCCGTACATATCCTTCCCCACGCTATGTGATGCTTGTGCGGCCCGTACCCAGGTCTTTGCCACGTGGGTACGAGCCATCCCGCCATTGTTGGTGTGACGTGGGTGTGGGCGTGGTACGACTCGTACCCACGCTCTTCAGGCGTGGGTACGGGACGTACCTGTCTGGTTGTGTTGCCGGTTCGCGTCGTGACGGACTTCCGTTGTGGCAGTCGCTGGCTTAGCTGGACACGCCCCCCCCCTCGTAGTGACCAGGGCCTGGGAGTCAGGTATGTCCAGGGCATGTGTGCTGTGTGACTTTGGTGGGGGGTTTGTGGCCTGCCCTGGTCCTGCCACCCCCCCCCACTTTCCCCCCTCAATTAGTTGTTCTGACCTTCTGCGGCGTCTGCGTCCGAACCTGTAGAGGAGGTCGACTGCTATGAGGGCCGGGATGACACGTAGGTTCGGGTCCATGTGTGTCCGTCGCGTACGGGTACTCCTTGTTCGCGTCGTCCTGTCTGTCCGTCGCGTACTGGTCCTCCTTGTTCGCGTCGTCCTGTCTGTCCGTCACGTACTGGTCCTCATTGTTCGCGTCTTCCTGTCTGTCCGTCGCGTACTGGTACTCCTTGTTCGCGTCGTCCTGTCTGTCCGTCGCGTACTGGTAGTCCTTGTTCGCGTCGTCCTGATTTCCCGGCAGTTTTTGGCAGCCGGAAAATATTCACCGTGCGGGATGACGTCGGTGCGAATCGTAATTCCTGGTTCGTGAATGGCAGGCTGCGAGCGTCCCGACGTCAGGTCGGCGCTTTCCCGGATCGCATTTGTAGGTTTATTTTGTTCGGTCGGGGTTTTTTACGATTCGTACGGAAATGGTGTTCCCGTGCGAATCGTAATTCCATGTTTGTATATTTTGACGACCGGGTACGCGTCGGACGGAGAATATGCTCCATCCGACGGTTCGTACCCGGTTTTTACAGGATCGTGATCGGCACCTGAGTGTCCAGCCCATGTACTCAATATGGCTTCCCTGTGCACTTGTGGTATCTAAGAGTGAATTTATACATCACAGGGACACATCCACTATTACAGGTATGCCCACACATGGGTATAGTGCACCCTGCCATAGGGCTATAAGGCCTACTTTAGGGGTGACTTACCAATTCCACATGTTGTGTTTCTCAAGTATGGCACAGAGGCATGGTTGCCATGTCAATTCTTCATTTTCCTCTGCACTAAGACACGCAGGCTGCAGTGTCAATTTGCATGAGCTTGGAGAGGGATCCCTTAGGGTGGCACAATTTGTGCTGCAGTCCTTAGGGACCCTCTTTAGTCCCAATGCTCTAGGTACCAGGGGTACCATTTACTAGGGACCTATATGGATCCTCAAGTGGTGCCAATTGTGCAACAAAGGTACAGTTTATGGAAAGAACACTGGTGCTGTGAACCTGGTTAGCAGGAACCCAGCACACTTTCAGTCAACGTTGCATCAGATACCAGAATACTAGTGGAAGCAACCATGTCAAAAAGGGGCACTTTCCTACATTTTGTCATTGGTCTTCTGTTGTCACCACTACTCCAATGTCTAAAGTCCTCCATGGGAGGGTTAGGGTAGTCTAAACAGCTACAACAGACATTATCCATTGCAATATATTTTACTCACCTAGTCTATTTTGAATTTGTCATCTTCTGCTTTTAGGTATGTTTCTTGAAGATGTCCCTCATCTGAATTTTGTGGTTTCAAGTAGTGAATGACCTTTTTACCTTTCAGGTAGCGATTCTTATTACTGATGTTCACGTTATACATTGGTAATAAGTGAGCTCTAATCCAAGCGTAACGCACTTGGGTATTTCCACTAGACTGAAATAGAGCACAGTTCCATTTAAATGAGTGAATATAAGTGAGGTGAAATTCCACCGTGATTCTAGCTTTTAACTCCATGAAATTCTGAGACGGTAAGTATCTATGGCTCTGAAAAACGTAAATGTGTTGAAAAATAGGAACATTATTATAAATCGAAACCTAAAGAGGTAAATTAAAGGTGGGGGTAACAGGACAGCCACTGAAAATAGGAAGGCTGTCCTGTCACCACATTTGTCGCATCCAGGCCTAAGGTCAAGAGATGGTTTTCTGGTAGCAGGACTGTTGCAGGTTCTGCTGGCAGGAAATCCCACTCACATGTTATGGCAGCCAGATATAGGACTACATATTTCCAGCACCCACGGTTTATATTTGAATTTCCATCAGCAGTGACAGACAATATTGGAATTTCTAACATGAGGTTTCTCCATGAACGTAGCTACTTCCATGATAGATATATCCACTTAGGTGGATACACCACAGACACCGTGGCAGACACCTCAAACTATGAAGATTTTTAATTACCCCTTAGGTGGTGGTATATGGGCTGATACACTGTTCGACTTTACAGTACCTCTTTACGTGCTTACTGTAATGGAAATGAATCCAGCTAATGGCCTTGAGAGTCTGAAATGTGCTCTTTACGTGACAGAAATGTGACCCGGTTCTACCCTACTTTTAATAAACATTGGAGCTGAATTACAAGCCCATTGAGCTGCCGGTGCGTCACTTTTATTGACACACCGGCAGCGTAATGGGCTTCCCCATATTTACAAGGCCATATAAAGTCACCCTGAATGACTTTTCAAGGCCTTGAAAATATGTTTCTCTTTCACGCATAACTCTGTGTGAAAGAGGCGTTCCATAAGTGTTGCTGTGGGTGTTCCCAGGCAACATCCATGGAACTTGACGCATTCTCAGATTTACAACATTTTGTAAACCTGGAAATGCATCAGAATCCTACGCCTCCCTAGGGGAGGCGTAAGTATGCGCAACGAGGAGAAATACTTTTATTTCTCCTCATTTTCCTCTTTCTACGCATGCTGCATTCTGAGGAAAAGGCCTTTAATTATCCCCTCAGTGCAGGCACCCTTGCAAAGTGACTCAAGGGTGTCAGCACTGGCATATGGCTGCTGTTTGTGTGCCAAGGACAGGAATGTGCCATATCTCTGCCCTTTTATTTTGACGCATGGCAGCTCAGCAGGAAGCCTTGCTGCACTGCCATGCGTCAAAACATTGTAGGCTCTTTGTTTTTTATGAACTGAAACCAACACTCATAATGAAAGCTTTCTGATGTAACCACCTACAAGAATGCATGGATATTGTCACCTAAGGTGAAGGGAGTAAAGGACAATCTCAAAAAAGATCACTGCAGATAAGTGGTCATGTTGGGAAAATTAACATTATCTAGACTGTATGTTTTTCTCAGTTGATGTGCTGATTGATTTAGCCAGCAGACAGGTAGTGTTGTGAGGCTCAAAGATATCCATGTAGTCAAGATCCCATGCCTGAGGTAAAAGTCCCTGTTTCTGCCATCTGAGACAGTGATAATCATCCTAGTGGGTTCCAGCAGGCCAAACCACAATTGACTTCCATAGTTCTAACTGCAGCACTGGAAACTTCGACCTCTAAATAATTGGGCCTGATTTGGATGGTCCCGCCATCACTTTTTCGACAGATTCACCGCCCACTTACTTGGCGGTCCAACCGCTCTATTTAGAGGTTGGGAGTTCCATAGAGGAAAGACCGCAGAAGCCAAACTGACTCCGCCAGGATTTTTCTGCTGCGTCGACGGAGTCATTGGCAGAAGCCGCTGTCAGCGGGGCTATAGCCAAGATGACCGCTGAGCCTTTTCGTTGAGGAAACTGTGGTGGGAATACCTCCTACTTTGAGTTGGCTGAATCTAAGGAAACAAGGTATAAACGCACCCTATTTTCCACTTCCGTTTACGTTTTGAACCCCATCATCCAGGTCCCTCCTTTTCTGCTTCGACTGCACCACGATGCCATATGGCTCCGTTGTTGCCGAGATAGAAGGTAAGCTACTTTACAATTGTTTTATATGAGTCATGAATTGACAATTGTTGTAACCTCATGTATTTTTGCATTGCTCTTACATGCAATGTTTACTCATGTGTAATGCAGGAGTGTTGTTTTTACAACTTATCAGGGTAAAATGAACACACCGGTATTGACACTTAACAAATAATATTGTTGTTGAAGCGGTTGTCGATGTTGTGATTTTGGTGCCTGTGGGTGTGTATTCAGTAGTGTGTGTATGTTGTTTGTGGCATGCAATATGTAACAAAAAGGGGTATAACACATTATCTACGTATGTATTTCAGAGGATACACAACAGATATGGGTATTGGCACATTAATGAGTAGTACTTATCAGTCTTCACTCCACCAGGGACTCACTCCATCAGCAAACCACTCCTAGGACAATGCCAGCACAATGGATATATCTAAATAGGCTTGTCACACTACTGCTGGCCTGATGGCGTTGGAGCATTGTTAGCCAGCAGAGGAGACCCCCGCATTGGAGGAGGTGCGTGCTTACGTGACAGAAAACAGTCTGTCGACGCGGACGGCGGTACAGGCAGCACACATCTAAATACGGTGGGCGGATACCGTCAACTCGAAAGAGAACTTGGCACGTCACCATTGAGGGACGGCCGGAGTACCGCCAAGATCTTACTCCGACCCGTTGCCTCTTTTGAAAAAGTCACTGAGATGAAGACAGTTGCTGCTTTTGAACTTTACTGGGTCTGTTTCTTAATGGCATGGAGGATCAGTCTTGCATGTTGACGTTGTAACAAGCAGATAATCAAAGGTTGTAGGTTATTCTAATATATCTCTTGAGGTATCAGGTCTCATTAATTGGTGGATGAATATTTTATTTCTTGTGTGTTTGACTTTAGAGGACCAAGGTGGCCATACATTATAAGTATCTCATTTGGATCTGTGGGCGTCACTACTGTCACAAAGAGTAGCATACACTTCAGGAGCTTTTTCTCTTGGTATGGTGTTATTCTAAATTTTACTGCATAATTGAATGTGCTGCTGTGGATGATTGCAAATATATGTGTGAAAGGACTGTGATGAAAGCTTTTAATGCCACTGCGGTATAGAGGCACTTCTAGGTAGGAGAATTGGGAAGAACACCATTTCAGTACGACCATCCCTTTAGTGCACCATCAGGTGTCTTTTTACCTCCAGGGTCATAAGATTAAGAGCTTGAATTGTAAGATGGCCACATCCGCTCAGTAGTCTCGGACATCCCGTAAGAGCTCCTCCAAGTCTGGACTGTCTCCCCTCGCTCATGAGCCCTAGGTGATGCTCCAGGTTTTGAGAGGCTCTGAGTCTTCCTCACATTTTTCTTCAGGACTGATAACTTGCATGGTGGCACTCACCAAACTCACCTCATAGATGTCAAAGAGCTCCTTCACCTGATGCAGGAACCACTTCTTGAACAGACACTGTCTTCAACAGCTGAGGCCCTTGAGCATCCCAACACACACTAACCTGGCATTTGCTCCACAGTTTTCTTCACAGGTGGTGTAAGAGGTTGCTGAAGACTTCTGCTGAGCACTCTCTCCATGGATGTCATTTTGGGGTAGCCAGAGGTCGCAGCTGTGACCTCTGGCTTGCAACTTCCTACCCCTGCCCTGACTTTGAGACCTGCCTTTGAGAACCCTGGTCGCAGAGGTGGCACAATCAGTGCCAGGAACACAGTGGTAAAAAGAGCAGATGATGGACGGAATGCTGCAGAAATCAAACATGCACCCCCAGTCACAGAACTAGGTTAAATCCATCTTTTTTTTAACGCCGCAGCATTCCAGTTTAGACTCAGCCATATGCAAATCAGTCTTGACCCTGCTCCTCATGGGAATAGTCCAGCCCAAACTGCCAGATCAGGTCCTCCCTGGACCAAAAACAAGCATTCTGGGACCTGCTCCGGGATATCACCCCTCATCAGCCAGGCTAGCTTGAACCTGGTGGCATGGAGAACACAGGACCCAAGAATGGGCACTTCCTACTTTGGGTGACAAATGTAAAAAGAACAGATGATGGACAGATTGCTGAACAAATAAAACGTTCACCTCCCTCACAGATCTGGGTTAAAGCCATTCCATTCCAGTTTAGACCCAGCCATATGCAAATTAGTTTTGACCCAGCTCCCATGAGAACAGTCTAGCCGAAAACTGCCGTGCCAAGTCCTCCCTGGACCAGAAACAAACATCCTGGGACTGGTTTTGGGGTATCACCCCTCATCAGCCAGGCTAGTTTGAATCTGGTGGCATGGGGAGCATGGGATTCACGTCTTGGCATACTCTTCCCACATAGGGTGACAAATGCAAAAAGAACAGATGATGGACGGAATGCTGAAAAAATCCAACATTCACCCCATTCACATATCTGGGTTAAGTCCATCATTTTTTTGCATGCCACACCATTCCAGTTTAGACCCAGCCATATGCAAATCAGTCTTGACCCTGCTCCCCACGGGAACAGTTCAGCTGGAACTGCCAGGCCCTCCTGGACCAGAAACAAGCATCTTGGGACTGGTCTTGGGGTATCACCACTCATCATCCAGGCTGCCTTGAATCTTGTGGTGTAGCAAGCACGAGACCCACATCTGGGCATACCCTTCTCACTTAGGGCAAAAAATTCAGAAAGAACAGATGATAGACGGAATCCTGAACAAATCAAACATTCACCCCCATCACAGATCTGGGTAAAATGTATCGTTTTTTTTGCATGCCACGCCATTCCAATTTAGACAAATTAGTCTTGACCCTGCTCTTCATAAAAACAGTCCAGCCTGAACTGCCAGGCCAGGACCTCCCTGTACCAGAAACAAGCATCTTGGGACTGGTTTCAGGGTATCATCGCTCATCAGCCAGGCTAGCTTGAATCTGGTGGTGTAGCGAGCACGGCACCCATGTCTTGACATACCCTTCCAACATAGGTTGAGAAATGCAAAACGAACAGATGATGGACGGAATGCTGAACAAATCACATTCCCCCCCAGTCACAGATCTAGGTTAAATTCATCGTTTTTTGCACGCCAAGCCTTTCCAGTTTAGACCCAGCCATATGCAAATCATTCTTGACCCTGCTCCCCATGGGAACAGTCCAGCCCGAATTGTCAGGTCAGGCCATCCTTGGACCAGAAACAAGCATCCTGAGACCGGTTTCTTTGTATCATCCCTCATCAGCCAGGTTACCTTGGACCTGGTGGTGTAGCGAGCACAGGACCCACTGATGACTAAAATCAACCACTGCCAAAAAAGCGAAGTAGTATATTTTAGATAAACAGGTTCATCAAGGGAATTATTTTGAGAAGACTGTGGTAAGAAGAACTCAGAAGTGGCAGAAAGATGACCTGCAGTCTATTGGCCCCAATAAATGAATCCCTTCAACTTGATATTATTAGCTTATATATCGAGTGCTTAGAAACCCAGTTTTCTTTCCTTTTGAAAGCTCGGTTCCAAGGGGAAACGGTATAGAAAGTTTGCAATGGTGCAAAATGGAAACAGAGGCTGAATTAATTTGCACTATTTTTGCTGCTTAACACAAAAACAAGATTTTGCTCCAAGCTATATTACAAAACGAGTTTTGCATCAGGCAAAATATAATGGGTGCTATTAAAAAAACAGTAGTAAAATCTGTGCCAGTAAGAATTATCATGTAAAGTATGTTCTGGGCTATTTTGCGCAATAAAGAATTCAACATAGTGTAGACTTAGGCACTGGAAAGATAGGGTTCGAAGTGCAAATAGAGATTGTTTTGTTTCATTATTGTTTCTCCATGGGGAAACATTTTTCCCATGGAAGAACCCTTTCCCTACATGTTACCAATCTTAAAGGTGATTCGCCCTTCCTTGCCATGTTGGTATTGGAGTTAGTCCTCCTCTTTGCTGGAGTAAATCTTCAACCATTTCCTGGGTGGAGAAAGGACCTATTGGGATTTGTGACTGCCCAAAAAGAAACATGTTTGTGGACTTTCAAAAACTCAAGCTGTTGACCACATCTTGTTTGGCCGACTTCCAACTCATTGCATGTGTGGTACTACTGCACGTTTTTCCACAGTCATGGCAGAGTAATATGCAGTACCAAAACTATTTACATTTGCCAGGATTCTTTTTGTGAATTCCTAACGGCTATATGGTAGGATTTTCTGTTACAAATATACGTTTATGTATGAAAGTGGATTTGAAAATGGGGAAATTGCTGATGAATCCTTTTAAATGAATAGCAGATATTTCTATGATAAAGAACAGCCCTTTCGTCGGAGAAAAGGAACTGGTAGTTTTACACTGTCTTTTAACTGTGTAATTAAAAAAATATAAAAAACAATTTTTATCAAATCATTCAATCAGTATTTATATAGCACTGCTCATCACCCTGGAGGGTATCCAGGTGCTGCGGGATGGTGAGCCTCAGTCGAAGAGCCAGGTCTTGAGTCCTTTCCTGAAGTCGGCGAGTGAAGGGGAGGTTCAAAGGTGGAGTTGGAGGTCATTCCAGGACTTGGCAGTGAGTTAGGAGAAAGAACGTTCTTCGCTACGGCTCCGCCAGACATGGAGGACGTGTGCGAGGATGAGGGAGGTGGATTGTAGTTGTCTGGTGAAAGGTCAGGCAGTGATTGATGTAGCATTGTGGAGATCCTTGTAGACGAGGGTCCGCACCTTGAACTGGCAACTCTTCGGGATGGGGAACCAGTGGAGGCTTCTGAGGTGGGGGAGCTGCTGGTCCATTTGGGGAGGATGAGGATGAGTCTGAGTGTGATATTCTGTATGGTCTATAGTCGTTTGAGGAGATGGGTGGTGGTTCAGTGCCGGAGTGCATTTCCGTAGTCCAGTCAAATAGCCCCCACTTCTCACATGTGAAGAGTGTAGAAAATGTGTTGTCTCCACTTCCTAACATGTAAGCACGTTATCCCTTGTGCAAAAAATATTTGCTCCATTCTCTATTACACAAGCAGCAGACAAGTTAAAAATAGCTTTGCCCTTTTAGTCCTACTAATGTATATTTTTGTAATGTGACTGCAAGGTGTCTTTTTTACTAATTTTGTTAGGATGAAAGGTAGAGTTTGGCCTTTCAGAATTTAAATTCTAGCCAGAGTATCTCCAGATATCAGCATCACTATCTCCAGACATCAGCTTCACTGGCTCAACTACGAGAGGCATCTTGTCAGTTATTAGGCAGTTGCCAGGGACAGCAGTTTTAAAATGCAAGCAGATGGCACCTCTGCATTGCTTATCAGGGGTGATGCTGGCCTCTATCTTCAAGGTTTTTCCTTTTTTCTGTGGGTGGTTGGCACGTTGCCAGTAGTATGTGATTTGTCAGTCAGGAAAAACACAAAGTTTCACAAAGCCCTTCTTTCAAAAGTCTGAAACCTATTCCTGTATATTCGAAATACATTTCTGAGTTTTAGGTTATTCATAATGTATCCAATGAGTACTGATAGAAATCTCCAGCCCTCATAGATTTACAGGGGGCACTCTTAATTGCCAAAGTTTACCCCAGGTGTGAACTGTGTATGACTATATCTTGCAGAAACCTGCATTTGTGGAGGCAACTTTCTATCTCCACTTTGTAAATGTCTTTCCCTTGTAGAGATTCTCCTTCCTCTGCACCCCCATGAAAAAAGTCGGGTGTTCTCTTGCCTTTGCCCTATTCCAACCCACCTGCCTTTTAAAATGTGTGGTTCTTTTTTTATTGGAAAGGTGTCAAACAACACTATTATAGTATTTTAATACATCAATTAAATACTTAAGTCCTTTATGAAAATGTCATTCGAAAGGTATAGAATGAATTGATCATGCATGGGTGCAAGCAAACTACACAAGCAATAGGGAGTCAATATAGAGTAATGATCAAACATGATTGCGACAAAGGCAAAAAGAAGAGAAAGGTCAATACTGCCATTTCTACCCCGCAAAGAAAGAGAAATTCCTGTCATCCGGCCAAAGGATCCAGGGCTTCCTTCTGAAGCCTTTCTCTGGCTATAAGCCTCCCTTGTCCAGCATAATCATTTTAGGATCCAGTCAAATACATATCTTCAAAAATAGATTGATTAAGAGAAAGACTTTATCCCAGTAAGGTGCCCTGATGTCACAAGAAGCAAGTATATGTATGGTATTTGCCGAAGATTTGCTACACCGAAAACAGTCGGATGTCACTCGAAGACCCCACTTATGCTATTTGTACAACATATATTGAGATCATTGAGAGCTTTTAAAAATGAGTCTCAATGTGAAATACATTTAAATTAATCTTTGCAAGTAAGTTTATATATGTGATTTTGTCAAGCGAGACCCCAAAATAAAATTTAGTCGAACACCTATTTGACATTGCATCCAGTTTATTTATAGTAGGATTGCAATGAGCCAAAATATGATAAGTATCCACGGCTTGGACCTTTGATGAAATTGCGCAAAAATTCATTATCAGCTAGACAAATATCGTTAGGAGAAAGATGTGATAGAATGTCCTTTAATTGCAGATATAAAAAAAATTCAGTTTTAGGGATCCCAAATTCCTCACTCAATTTCTGATAAGATAATAGGTTAGTATTCCTGAAAAATTGTTCCGTAGTCAAGCATTGCAGGCCCTGCCAACCTACCACTCATAAATACATGGCGGAATGTTTGGAATATACCCAAGGGCTGTATACTGATGGAATCTCGTTATGTTACAAATAGAGAAAATAGCTCACCAAACTATGGGGCATATTATCAAGAAACGGCGTTAAAATTGTTCTGGTGTCAACATGGGCTTCTATTGGAATTCTCAAGGGCATATTATCAAGCCCATTATCGCCGCTTTAGCGGCAGTTTTCTCCCGCTAAAGCGGCGATAATTTTAACACTTGGCTTGATAATATGCCCCTATGTGGTACACCTGAAGAGTTTTAAAGTGTGTATGCTTGAAATAACAAGCATTGGCATAGCCAATAGGTCTCGCCTTTGGGACCTTATAAGTGTTTAGCCCTGCAACAGTTGCATAACTAAATACTTATAAGGTCCCAAAAGCGAGACCTATTGGCTATGCCAAGCGGCCGTGCGTCCGCGAAAGTGATCGCGATCACGATCAAACATCAAAGCGGCCGTGCGGCCCCGAAAGTGAAAGTAATCGCGGTAAAGCTCGTCGCGCGCGCCCGCGCACATGCACTGTAGCTCTAGGCTGGCCTGGTAGCACTTTTTGGAGCCCTCACAAAAAGTCTCGCCAGACCAGCGCATGCGCTGGGTCAGGCGAGACCTAAAAAGTATCTAACTCACCTTTAGGCTGCAGATTTACCCGTGGAGAAGCCTGGTATTCTATACACCTTTACACTTTGTGATAATGTTGCTTTCTATTTAGTTGTTTCTGTATGAGCTGTTTATGAAAACTATTGTTCTTTTATTTGTTTGTATCGTATCATAACCTTGTGCTGCCATATGTATTTGTAATGCCTTGCATAAAAGGGGTAAAATAAAAAATGTTTAAAAAAAAAAAAAAAAAGAGAAGCCTGGTATTCTGGAAATAATCCTGCAAAGTCCCAAGCCTAGGGCCAAATCACTGCCGAAAGTCTGAATATAAATGATGATATGAAGAACACCACAGACGGGGCAAGACCATCCCCCTCTTCCTTGCGCGATAGCAAAAGTTGCTGTACAGCACACCACATGTTTTTGTATTCCCCTATTAATTTCTGCCATCTATTTTCAAACTTTTTCCTAAATCCCTCACTCAAATATAAAGGGATAGACCTGAAGAAGTAAAGGTAGCGAGATGATAGGACCATTTTGATGACACTGTATCCGCCTATTAATCCCAAAAGGAGCCGATTTCATTTTTTTTTTTAAATGGAAAGAGTCTTGTTATATATAAGGCATCATAGTTCTGAGAGACAATAATGTGCATGTTCTGAGAAATATGAATACCGAGATTTTTGACAGATGAAACAAATCAGTAATCAAAACTTGTTGAACCGGTATTTGATGAAATGTCCGTCTAACCCGCGTTTAATTTATACCTCGAAATGAGCCCAAAAGCGAGCAATGTATTTTCAATAGCTGGGAGAGCCTTCTTAAGAGGCGATGTTACTATAGCTATGTCATCAGCATATGCTAATACATTACCTTCCCAATGAATCAATTGTAAAGAAGGAATAGACAGAGACGACCTGAGGGTTCATTTGAATGGGTCCAAATAGAGAGCAAATAAAAAGGGGGAAAAGGGGCAAACCTCTCTCGTGCCTCGATTAACATGAATAGTATATGAGATGCCACCCATACAGATTATCCTGGCAATTAAAGAGGAATAAAGCGCCTTGCAGCTTGCAGGAAAGTGAGGCCCAATACCCATCAATGTTATAACTGTTCACAGATAGCTTCAGAAGACCCTGTTGAATGCCTTTTCAGTATCCAACAGGATTATCCCCATGGGCCGCTGTTGTATGCATGCCATTTCAAGAGCGGAAATTGCCAGATTAATATGGGATGTAGTGTCCAGTAAGGGGATAAAACCATGTTGAATGGGATCGACTTATCAAGTTATTACAGCTGCCAGGCAATTCGCTAGAATCCATGTATACACATTAGAGTTGCTATAAAAGTTCCCACATTTCACTCAATACATGAGGCTTAAGGATTTGTTTGAGTGCCGCTCTGGACTTTGACATATGCCACTGGCTTGAATAGGCCTCGCTGTTGAATTCACCCCTGGATAGATGGTCAAATTAAAATAATTAAAATTCCCACACATAATAATTGGTCCTGCCACAGACCAAGCTCCGCAAGTCGAAAGTTAAATACGTTGGAGTCAACAGTATTTGGTCCATATATTGTACAAATTGTAAAGTGTACATTAGCATTAGCAATGTCGGCAATAACCACAACCTAGGCTGGAACAGTTTTACCTGATGTGTGACCAATTCTCACTCTTAGCCAATAAAGCAACCCCTCATTTAGGATCATCAATCCCGGCTTCAGCAAGAATATGAAAGCCAAAGTCGTGGAGCTTGTGGCACTTGCTAGTGGTAAGATGGATCTCTTCAACACAAAGAATATATGGGTTTGAAGTGGAGAGTTCTTCTTTAATAAAGGTAAAAAGGTTTATTGGGATACTTCTCCATAAAACATTCTAAAATAATAAAACAGGTACATAACATCAGCTTAAATCCCACAGACCCCTAAAAGTAATGCGACTTTTTCAAACCCATCCTCAAAACACTGCTTAAGAGTAGATATAAAATGCACAGTCCCTATTGCAACATCAAAATAGCCCCAATGCCTCCAACCTTGAAAGTGCTTGGTGTTTTAAAAATAGAGGACTTTAAAATTTGATACGGGTGGAAATATAAAAGACACAGTCCATGAGGACATGAGGCAGGGTGCATTTTACATTAAGGGAGCACATGCAAAATCCATTATCATCCTGGACAGCTTTACATCACTTAGGGCTTGAAAAAATTGGGTTAGACCCCAGTCTCACCTTTAAAATTTCATTCCATAACCTAGGGTCAGGAAACTAGGCCAAATAGAGGAAAACTGGCTGCTGGCCATGAGTGTTTCTGGAGAAGCTGATGAAAGGTTTCTCCCACAGATAGGCCAGGGAAAAAACCATCAACCTTTTGCAACAATTCACTCTAAGCTTGTTTACAAACTGTGACTGTTCGGTAGTTTCTAAAGGCAGCGCCCCCAGGTGGGAGTCAGTGGCTTCACGGGGGCTGTATTAATTTTGAGCCAAGTGAGTTAGTTAAGGGAATCCAGTCAAGAATGGATTGAAAACAGCTGGGCAGTACAAAGATCCGCCAGGGCAGCGTCAATTTCTTTGGAGGTCGACAGGGCAGTGAATGGGTGCCTGAAGCCGAGTAGCCAGGAGCGTCCTGCTGTTGCTGAGGCTGGTCGTTGAAGTAGAATCGAGCTAGCCCTTCCCCTTATCCTCGCCCGTTGTCTGTGGCCCACATTTTTTGATGTTTACACGAATACAGTTCACACATTATCTATAATCTCCTTAAACCACAACCTTTTATTCCCATGGCTCACGGAAAGAACTTCAGGGTTTACAGTCAGCAGCCAAAAGCTGGAGGTGGGTTGGATCAAGACATGTTGAATGATACACCCAGAGGCAGCACTTTGTCTGCTGCTGCAGGTTCATGAAAGCAAAGGACAGCAGACATAGCCCAGTGGTAACTTGCCCCATATTTGTTTACTTTGAAATCTAGATAGTGTCCAAATTGCCATGCTGGAGTGAACATAAAATCAACCAAAACGTTCCATAATATATTTAACTTTTGTGGCTGATCGCATACCATTGATGCTCCACTTAAGGATATGAACCTCTTGGTTATGTGTGTCAAAAATACTAGCCATCAAGAGACAAAATTAGCCCATGGATGACATCCAAATTCAACTTAAGAAGTACTGTCTGTTTTCCTTTCCATCTTGCCCACATGATACCAAATCCTCACCCCTAGCTCAGCCCCAAACCCACCCTACCCCCACCCCCACCTCACCCCGATCAGATATCCACAAACTCTCCCCCCCCACACACACACACCTCCCATTCCTGTCCGAATGTGTCACTACATTTATTTTGAGGGTTGAAAGCAACTTAAGAAATGTTTGTGAAATGTTTGTGAGTACCCCTCAATTTATGGGCTTGTGTGTCTTTACTGTAATATTATTTCCCATTTAAAGGGCACTGTCGCATCCCAACCCTAAATTTACGACATGCTCTGACCCTGACTTCGAGTGCCCCCGTTGTGGATGCGATTTATAGCAGTTGATAAAATATGATATTTATTGGGTGCGATAACTACTGCTTATTACATCAGCCCTTCAAAGTGGCGCTTAACATACAGATGTTACTGCTCTCTGAAATGTAATCACCACAATCCACATACTTTCTCTGCATTTTGCCCTGTACATTTGCAAGCTTGTCTTGCCAATATGCACCTTTGGGAAATTGCAGCGGTGCAGACTTTATTACACCTGATAATTGGAAACTGCAGCAAAACTCCACACAACTCATAATTCCGACCTCTGTGCAAACAGGGATTTACGTAGGTGGTAGGAATTTTCCAGCCCAGTTTTAATGAGGGCCTTTCTAATTTAAAAAATTTCCCATGTCAAATTTCAAACTGCAAATGGCTTTTTGTGCTCCCCTAAATTACATAACGGTGCACAAATCCTGTGCGGCTCAGGCCCAGAATGAGGTGAGCTGAAGCAAAAAACACGGTTAACATCAGATGCAAAAAATAGATTGGTACACTTTTGTTCCCAGTAGCTGATTTGCAAAGCGAGGATCTCCGAAGATATCATTGCCCGGGTTTGTGCTATTTCTGGCTCAGTGTTGGGACCTGGAGGCAAAAGGAAGAACATTGCATCCTTATCTTTGCACGCACCACTGTAAATGTCACTACATAAGGAATTAGCTGGTCTGGCTTCATATAGCCCAATCGCCTACGTCAATCTCATTTGAATAAATAAACGAGATGGGATTTTGTGCAGTTTAGCTTCTAGCTATTATGGCTCTAACCGCACGCATTTAAGTACATTCTTAGATTCTGTCCAATGTGACTTTCAGGGGAATTACACTTTATTGGTATGCTTTGTAAATGAAAGCACATTGGGCCAGAATTACGACTGTTTTTTTTGCGGTCACAAACTGGAAATAGGCCTGTTTGCGAACTCAAAATAAGTCTGTGCTATGTACAAACCCTATTGTGCGAGTTTGTAACCTATAACCGACTCGTAAAATAGGGTTTGGGACTCGCTATTATGAAGGAGCGTGCCAAGGGCGTCCCTTCCTAATAGCAAGTCGCAATTGCGGTCGAAAACACTCACAGTTTGCCACTTATTTCATCCCTTCCCCCTTGTGACTGGCAGCGAAAATATTTTTTAAGTGCAGGCATTGGTCCCACCGACCACTGTCTACTCTAAAAAATGAAACAGAAACGTTTCATTTTTCTTTTTAAATGCATCCCGTTTTCCTTTAAGGAAAACAGACTGCATCTAATAAAAGAAACTGCTTCATTTAAAAAGCAGTCACAGACATGGTGATCTGCTGACCCCAGCAGGTCACTATCCCTGTGAGTGCTAGCGTTTCCCAATGGGGTCGCAAATTGCGACCTGCCTCATGAATTTTAATGAGGCAGGTCATTTGCAACCCCATTGGAAATCTCAATGTCTGAGACACTGTTGTACATTCCATTTTATGACTTGCAAATGGAAGGGCCGTACATCTGGCCCATTGTACTTAATTCCTTTTGTTCTATGCAGCTTCCAGCCAGTTAACTGGTTAAGTGTTATCATTTACGTAAGTGTTAAAGGTACAGGCATTAATGAGGAAAAATAAGCCAGATCTGACTAACTAACTTCATGTGGGACTCATTTAGAATTTGGTCAAATGGTGGAGCCACTTGAAAAAAAAAACGGTAAATGCACTGACCCACCAAACTCACGGTCCCACTGCCCAGTGCTTAATTTGAGCCAGTGGTTTCTGGTGCTCAGCACCCTCACTTAATTCTCAACACTGGCGCTTAAGACAGACCACCCTACAGTGGCAATGTTTGTCTAATTTTGAGATGAGTACAACTACATTAAGTTTAATCATTAAATATATATTAAAATGAATAATACCTGTCACCCACTCCATTCGTATAGCTTTGCTTTGGGTGGCCTGGAGTGGTTGGAATTGTCACATTGGTAGGAGTGTGATGGTTAGTAGTGTGATGGTTAGTAGTGCGTTGATACTGTCATTGGCAGCGTTGGCAGGGGCAATAGGTGGTGCAAGCTGCAATGGGCTCTTGAGAAGGGCCATGCCACTTAATTTTTTTTTCATATTAAGCACTGCCACTGCCACATTTAGAGAAGGGCCCACTGCTTGCTTTTTGCTCGTGTTTGTGCAGCCACCTCTGCCTGTAGAAGTCCTTGAAGTGGGGGCATGTCTGGCATTGGCCCACCATGTAACAGTAATGGTCAATTGTCCTTAGGTTTCTGGGCCTGCGACTGCCAGGGAAGGGGGAAGAGAAAGCCAGAGGCCTCCAAGTTTAGGCAGAACACTCCCTGCACTTTTCTAACACTGATTTTCTATAATGAACTCCACATATTTGTACCTTGAGGATACATATTCAGGGCTTTAAGTAGGATAAGAAACTGGGAAGGGGGGCTCTCAAAGGGGCGTGGCAATGTAATTAGGGGTGTGGCTTAAAAACCCATAAGCTAAAAATCTGTGCTTAGCATAGTGTACCACTGGACTCATTTCTTGCTGTCTCTGTCATGCATCCAGATATATAATACAACAAGATACATTACACATACAACAAGCCAGGACTATTGGCTTTGTTAATGGTTGTTAGTTGCATGCGCAACAACTATGGCTTATTTCTATTTAATAAAAAAATCCTTCAGTTCTGAAATGATGAGACTGTGAAAGAACGAGTCTCTTTGGAGTTACCTCAAAAACAGTAAAGGTGGTACTGCTGCTTTTTTCACCATGAGAGTGAGGGCAAAAAGAGAGAGCCCGATAGGGACCGGTCTCAGCACCTGCTTTTTAGAACCGCTGGTGCTGAGCACCGACAGGACCCGGCCCACTAAAAGCCCTGTATATATTTCATAAACACGTAGATCTATACTTCCTCTATGTGCACTTACCTTTCTATATTTTGGTTTTTAATATTTTTTCCATGATATTCTTGTATCTCGATATCCTTGCCTCGATATTCGGAAGTACTATCCTAGCAGCGAGCTAGGAGCATAGGCAGACTCCACCAGGCGAGCAGACGCCATAGCCTCCACTGACCCGATGGCTGACGGGGGCCCGCCCATATTTAACTGACCCCTTTATCCCTTAGAAATAAGTGATCATCTTACATGCATTTTTATCTAAGGTGGGCGATCTAGAATGCCATTTAAGTTCCACCACACATGCTTTTACTGTTTTTCCTTGCATGCCTGTGCCGATTTTAACATCTATTTTTGATATTATTTCAAAATACATAGAGCAGTTCCTATAAAAATAGGCCAGGAAACAACGTACAAACCTGTGGTGTTTAGGCAGTTTTCTCCGCCACCCCAAGCAAATAACCCTGGGCGTAGTCCGCGAAGTAGCGCTACGCGTAGCTACGCAAAGTGCACTTCGCACTACGTGAGCTACGCGTAGCACTTCGCGAACTGCGTAGTACCCTGTTTGCACTGTGCAAGATGCCGTTTTCAATGATTGCACAGTGCGGACAAGCATCCGGCACTGTGCAATCATTGAAAATGGCATCTGGCACAGTGCGAGCTGTAGTTTTCTGCAGCTCGAGAAGATTTTTACTCGAGCAGCAGCTTTCTCAACGCAGACTGGTAGTTTCTCATCGCGAGCGGTCGCGAACATACGCGACCACTCGCAATGAGAAACCTGACCTCCCCGCGTTGAGACTCTCGCCGGGAGGTTTATTTTCCACGCTCGCGATTGCCAACTTGATGTTGCTGATCGCGAACGAGGAAAGAGTCTCGCCGGGATGTCATTTTGCTTGCTCGCGGTCGCCAACTTGACGTTGAGGACCGCGAGCAAGCAAAAAATGACCGCTGCACTATGCAACGCTACACGTGTTTGAACTGTGCTACGTGCAATTTGCGTAGTGCGAAGCAGCGCAAACTTCGCAAACTACGCAAGCATAGCGTAGTGCTTTGCCCAGGCTTACTAGCAAACACTAATTAATGTTTTTGGCTTAAAGAGCTGAATCCCCTTTCCTCATAAATCCCAAAAAAACTTTACAAATACAAAGTGTGATAAATGACAAGCACTGTGCAATATTTAAAGGGGTATGTGTCCAAGTAGGGCATCAGAAAAGTAGCTGTGTTATGTTAGCAGAGCAAGCTCACAATGGAGACATTCTACTGGTGCTGTTAAAACAGGGGGAGGGAGTCTTGCATGTGCAGAGCTTTGTAGCAACAATAGGCAAATCCATGGCCCAGGTTCTAGAGGCTCACACCGGAAAGCTCTACGCTGCAAGCAGCCTCTGCCTTTGGAAGCAAAGGATTCGCGAATCCTTCAGTGAGCAAAGGGGTTGTGGGCTGTGAGGCACCCATTGTTGGCATTATTACTATTAATGGGGTGGGAATCGGCATGAGCCTCTTTGCACGCGGTTACAAATGGTGGAATGGATGCCGTCCAGTTTTTTCTCCTGTATGCTCTCAGGCATACACCAGACTGTTTGCTTGCTGGTCGAGCTAGCCGTGAAGATGACCAAGCATGCTGGACACTGCTCAGTGCATAGGCCCAAACAGGGCTTTAAGTGGGCCGGGTCCTGCCGGTGATCGGTCGCAATCGGGCTCTCTATTTTTGTCCTCACCCACAGGATGAAAACAAATATCTCAACTCTGCAGCAGTACCACCGTTATGCAACTAGCAACTATTGGCAAAGCCAATAGTCCTGGCTTGCTGTATGTGTAATTTTACTTGTTGTGTTATGCATCAGGATGCAATGACAGAAGCAGCAAATTACCAGTTGTGTGGCACACTATCATAAGCACAGATTTTACTTTACTTTTTAAGCCACAACCTAATTACATCAGTCACGCCCCTTTGAGAGAACCCCCAGTTTTTTTTATCCCACTTAAAGCCTTGGGACCAAAGTTTTTCTTCGGAGCCTGCTACCAGTGCTGTCGACTGCTGGGTTTCTGAGTATAAAGACATCCTAGTCTTGATTCCACCTCGTGTCTCTATCTCCCACATCACTTCCTTCCCCTTTGTCTCAGGCGTGTGGTTCCCTTCTTTCTCCCTTTGCCAATGTTTTCCTAACTTTCTCTTCCTCTGTCTCTTTCCCTTTTCTGCCTTTCTTTCTTTTTCTCTGGGTCAAAGCCTGATGGTGAAAATATGTCCGGGTGCCCCAAGAAAGGAGTACTGATGACCGCACCTGCACCCACTAGCACAAATTAAAAAAGTAGCACGCCTCTGTGGCCCCTGTCCTGCTACTAGTGGAAGTGGGTGGGGAGGGGGCTTAGACTCTTCTTCGAATTAGGGTACGTGCCTCCCTGCACCGCCACCTCATCATTACTATACCCAATAGATTTAGCGCTACCAGAGAAGCAAAATCATATACACTTGGAAGGTTAGCCGAGATGCAGCTGCCTCTACCCTGTTTTTTTAGTTGTTTTTTTATTGCTTTATTCAATAAATCCTAAATATCCATTGGTTCCCAACTTCTGGAGGATCTTTCGATCCACCATTTTGACCTCATGCATGTTGTCCGCATCAAGAGAATCCTTCATCCTCCTCACACTTCCTTTCCCAATGTGTGTCATTAAAAATAGACTTTGATCATTCAAAAAGTACCCCCTGCCTTACACTTTTGCCAAATGTTTTCCTACTAGAATTTGAAGCCATGATTCTGCACAGTGTTATAATTATGACTTCAGTGCCCAATGAGTTATTATCTGTTATTCTGTAGCATTGCCTCTACTCTAAAGAATGCTCTGGCCAATGTGTGCACCAGAAACAGAAAGCCATGCCCTTGTCAACTACAGCCACAAAGATATACTGACAAGAGCTAGAACGGCTTCCCCCTGCACCTCAGAATCTCAACATAGATCCAGCAATTCAGGAAGGGACTCAAGACCTGGATGTTCAACCAATAGGAGAACAAGCAGCATGATCAGACAGCACCTCGAGACCATCACTCTCTACAAATCCTGATTGATTGACAAATGTCCACACTCACTCCATGCATAAAATGCATCAAGGGACTGCAACAGCGGAGATCCTTACAGCCCGTTCCATTTTACCAATCAATTAGCAAATGCCATGGTTAGCACTGTAGTCAGGACATCAATATAACAGTTTCATGATCAATATGTCCTTAATGAGATTAACCCAAAACTTCCAACAGGGAATAAACTGTATCCGCCAGTCCAACCTACACATGGATTGAATGCAAATGATGGATTTGCTGAACCCTGTGCCTGTTACTACAAGTCTCTTTATTCACGTAGATTCTATTCACACAATTTGGCTGAGTGACTAATATAATTGCGTGGTAGGCATTTAAAAATCTACCAAGTGGGTATTTTGAGTATATTGGTCCATATGCTCATATTATTTCCTGAAATGTTTTCTAGTATTTCCCACTGTTCCCACCCCACTCCCCCAAAGAAGTTGGAATATCTTCCATCACCACAACAAAAGCAGGCATCACCTTTGAAATGACTAAAAAAAAGCACTTCGGCGCCTATTTAGTGTAGGCTAAAACACATTAAATGCGCAGTAAGAGTGTTTCTTGATATTTATAGTGCATCTGATGGGTGCTTCTGCACGCCTCTTGCATACTGAGTACCGTGTAAATAAACCTTGTGCCTGTACTGCAAATGACCGGTGCCTCCATGCATCTGATGGATGCCTCTGCACCCCTCTTGCATGCTGAGTATCTCATAAATGAGCCCTCTGCCTGTACAGCGAGTGACCTGTGCCCATGCATCCGAATGGGTGTCTCTGCATCCCCCTTGCATCCTGAGTACCATGTAAATAAACCCTCTGCCTGCACTACGAGTGACTTGTGACCCGGTGTATTTGATTGGTGTCTCAGCAAACCTCTTGCATCCTCAGCACCGTGTAAATGAACCAGGTGCCTGTACTGCGAGTGACAGGTGCCCTGTGCATCTGATGGGTGCCTCTGCACACGCCTCATGCATCCTGAGTATCATGTACATGAACCCTGTGCTTGTACTGCGAATGACTGGGGCCACTTTGATTTCAATGGGTGCCTCTGCACACCCCTTGCATCCTGAGTACTGTGTAAGTGAACACTGTGCCTGTACTGCAAGTGACCGGTGCCCCCATGCATCTGATGGATGCCTCTGCACCCCCTTGCATCCTGAGTACCATGTAAATGAAACCTGTGCCTGAGCTATGAGTGACTCGTTCCCCTGTGTAATCGATTGGTGCCTCTGCACACCCCTTGTGCATCCTGAGTACCATGCACATGAACCCTGTGCCTGTACTGCGAGTGACAGATGCCCTGTGCATCTGATTGGTGCCTCTGCACACCCCTTGTGCATCCTGAGTACCATGCACATGAACCCTGTGCCTGTACTGTGAGTGACTGGGGCCACTTTGATTCCGATGGTTGCCGCTGCACACCCCTTGCACCCGGAGTATTGTGTACATCAACCCTGTGCTTGTACTGCGAGTGACTGGTGCTCCGTGCATCAGATGGGTGCCTCTGCACCCCCCTTGCATCCTGAGTACCATGTAAATAAACCCTCTGCCTGAACTGCGATTGACTGATGCCCCCGTGTATTCGATAGGTGCCTCTGCAAATCTCTTGCATCCTGAGTACAGTGTAAATGAACCCTGTGCCTGTAGTGCGAGTGACAGGTGCCTCTGCACACCCCTTGCATCCTGAGTACTGTGTAAATGAACACTGTGTCTGTTCTGGGAGTGACGGGTGGCCCCGTGCATCGGATGGGTGGCTCTGCACACCCCTTGAATCCTGTGTACCGTGTAAATTAACACTTTGCCTGTACTGCGAGTGACGGGTGCCCCCGTGCACATTGTGCAGCCCGAGGACTGTGCCCTGTATACCCTTCAGACTGTTGCATAAGTGTCTGGTGCCCCTCTGTGCCCCATGAGCCCTGCAAACTGAGATAAATGATTGGTGCCTTGCTGTGCACCCAAGGATTGTGCCACATGGTCCCATATAAGGGTTTTCCACTTGACTACCTCGAATGCTGACCAGGAGTACGCAACGCAACATCATAGACATCCTGCTATATTAATGGCCATCTGAGCAATAGCCCATGAGGCACAACTGTGATACATCGTCTATGGTAGCATGGTTTTCATGAGCGCTACAGAGGTCATAGACAATGTACCAATTTCAAGGGTTTAGGCTTGAGCACCAAAGAAATCAGTTGGTATTTTAACAGGACATTTATGTCTCATATTTTATGTAAAGATTGAATTATAGCACCCTTGCAAGAGTATGGGATGATACAAATACTCATCACAAATTACTGAGGCCCACCATGATGGATTAGCGCTTAGTACTATTACGGGGATATTGTCTGCGCTGCCCGTCCTAGCATGCGTCATTGATGAAGTTAAATCACTTATTATATCTACTTTTAGTAGTGCCATTAAAACTGAATAAGCCACGTGCTTTTACTCTGCCATTGTTTCTAATGCTAGTAATCTAATACTAGAAATCCCATAGAACTGACCGTGGAAGGAAACCCACCTGAATTGTGGGATTTTGATTCTATTGAGACGGAACTGCTAACTGTAATTGTGTTAACCATACCCCCAAACTGCTTAGAATTCCCACTTAGGGGCCGATTCCGATCTCGCTCGGAAGGGCTCCAAACGCGATCAGTCCGGAAAAAGTATGAGCTGTATGCGTGTTTTCCGACCGACTCGTACAGCTGTACGAGCTAGCAAGTACGATGCGAGAAACGCGAAATCGCCGACAGAATCGTTTCTGGGTCCGAACCGCTCCGTACGTCTCGTCCGTAAGCAACTCGTGCCGTGCAATGGAGGCAATTTCCAATCAAGCCAGTATGATGCACGAATCAGACAGCCTGATCGAGTCGGAGCCTTCGACACATAAACGATCTGGGAAGCGGACTTCAGGGGTACGCGCAGGACCCCCCCTTCACCCGTAGTCTTACGAGTCGATCACAGGGGGGACCCAAGGGTCCCCCTACACATGCATGTATGGTGCGGGTGGCACAGACGCGTCCCCACTACAGGGTGTGCCCTTGTGCGCAACATACCTTTATCTTCAAAGGGAGCCTATGTACGCGTCGTACAACAGGCTCCCATTGACTTCAATGGGGCTCCGAGCGACCCGTGCCCATCAGCGCTTGTTCGCATCGTACTCCGGTCGGTCGGAAAGCCCTCTGGATCTGAGTCGGACGGAGCCTTCTCCCAGCGAGATCGGAATCGTCTCCTTAATGTTATCTCAGTTACTGCTTTTAATTTTTCTTGAAATATCATGTCTTTTGCTCTTAATCTATCATCTATAATTAGTCCTGTGCTTTTGATAGGGCTTGTCCTTTGTTGTATTATTATGCTTCATATGTTCTCTTAATTTCTAGCCTCTTCTTTTTTTATCACCAAACATTCCTGATTAAAACATATTTACTAGTCATATATTGTCTTTTACTTATAAGCTGTTTAACCTTCTCAATTGAGTCATTGATATTAAACACTTCATCACATCAGTCATAAATGACGAATATCATTCCAGAGGGGGCTCCCAACATGTCTTTTGTACCTGACAGATATGACTGCAATTTAGCTAGATTATTCAATATCTCTCCAGATAAGCAAACTCACAATCTTTCTTGATACACATGAGAAAAAACAATATGGCCATGGTGCTTCTTGAGTGAGGATCCTTTTTGCAGGTCACACTGGAAGCAAAGAGATCACTTATCAAAATATCGTCTACAGTAAAGTCTTAGAAGAACCAGAAATATTTAGTTGAAGTTAACACATAATCAATGGACACTGGTATAATGGAATGTTGATCGAGCTTACAGTATGTCCGTTTAGGCAAAATACATTTTGCTGAGCTAGAAGGTCAGTAAGTGATTTAGTAAAAACTCTGTATTGCGTTCAAGGACAACTCCTGAAATGCCAGACACAGTTAACTGTTCACTCAGAATATCATCAGCAATGTGGGCTTCATCTTTGAATTAAAATACACTTCTACCACCATGATTGCTTCACGATAAAGCTCTAGCAAGATTAATAAATGATTTTCAAATGTCTGTAGATGTATTTTGTCATGATTCAATACAGGATGAGCATATATGTGTATCAATATGCAAACTATCTCAAGCCCAGTTTCAAATAATTAATCTGCCTTACAAGCCAATATCTAATCACATTATGTAACTATCAAATCAGCTGATTTTACATAGGAAGTTTAAATTAATTTAATATAAGAAGGCCCCCTGAAGGGTCCTTTCCCTTTTTGTCAGTATCAAATTTATCAATAACCGTAAAATCATCTTTACTGTGTTTTTCCAAGAATGAGTCTCCTGTAACATTAACACTATGTTATTTTCTTATATGTCCGAAAGCTTTCCTGACTATCATAGGTTACTTAAATCCATAAAGGTTCCAAACTAGGAGACCAAACCAGGGGATTATACATTGCTTTATGAGTCATTGCTAAATTGACATTCAGAAAGGGGTATGATTCCAGTTTGGCATGAGTACACCTTTGTAGATGAGCGACCCATTTCCTCGACTTCAGAGATGTCAATTGATAGGCAGTTCCTAACACCTATTTGCAAGGATTCTAACCTCACATTTCTATTCAATAATTCACCAAAAGATATTCTACTATACAAGGAAATGTTATCCAGTTACAATGGTCCAAAATCCAAATGAAGATAAGAGCAAGGCTCATTTTAAATGTAGTTCTTCAAAACATTCAGGAGACTTCAATTCCAGCATTTCAGCCCTGAGATCTCCGTTATCCTCAATTCTAGCGGCAGTTCCTACTCATTTAGAAATTGAGAAAGATTTTCTGCTCCCATCCAATTTTTCTTGCTTTCCCTTGAAGGTGGTCCACTTAAAAGAGTTTCTTTGAGTTTTTCCGAATATTGGTGAGTTTTTGTAGGATCTGTTGCAACCCAATTTCAAGCCATTTTCGAGCTCTGGTTGTTGATGTTATTAAGCTCCCAAGCTTTTCAATAGGCAGTGCCTTCTAAGAAGTTTATATTTTAATCTGATTTCTGTTGGTGGCCTGCAGGAGTACCCCATACATTAACCCCTCTTCCATTGGTCTTCCTTGTTTCTTTAGTTTTTCAATTTCTTTACCCTCTGCCCCACAAAAGGTTTTCTGCAATCCCCGTTGACAGTAACCTTTTTTATTTGTCTTCACCCTTTCCTTTGCACTTGATGCAGGAGTAGCATAAGATGGGGGATATATACATATCAGAGGAATAGTGTTCTGTTGGCTACTCCTGGTTTGGTTATAGCTATATGAGTAGTGGAATAAACCCCTCCTGCTGGAAGGGAATCCTCATTAGCTGCCAATATTATCTCTTTTATATTGACAAAGTCCAATTCTCAACACTTCAAGAATGTTGACCTTGGTTTTGATTAACAGCTACCAGAGTCTCAAGTTCGATGCGTCAGGGATAACATATCAAGTATAGAAACAGCTGAAGAGCCTGATATGCTAAACATGTGAAACAGTTACTCTGAGGAGCCACACTCTTTAAATTCCTTTCAACAGTCAGGTAATAAATTACTTGCCACCTACATCCTTACACCTAGGCCCAAATCTAACTGGAAATCACTGACCAGAAAGGATAGATTCAAAATTGACAAACAGTGGAAAATAAGATAGGCGTGATCCTCTTTCATCAGTGCCTGAAGAAGAATCTATATTGTCAACAAGCTCCATTGATAAAAAATTGTTAACATAGTGATGTACCAGGGTATTTTCACCATGCAACCTTGATTTCCCATTACTTGTAGATTTGAAATGCTTATTTACAAACTCCTTTATTGAGAACACCAGCGGGTGCGTATTGGGAGAGTTTGAGCGAAACTTAATTGGGCTTGTAGCGTTTTTTTACAGTTCTGGTGGGGCAATCGGCTGGCCTAGTGATTTACTTTGCTTGGTGGATCTTGGTGGTATGAGAAGAGGTGACCCTCATTTACTGATGCAAAACATAGGCTAATGTCACCTACTTGGAGCTCATGCGGGAAGAACATGATCAGCTGTGTTTTGAGTGCAATTAGGCGGTGACATTTCACCTTCCTCCTTGTTCACCAATCGCTTCTCCTTAATAGCAGATAAGCCAGTCTGGAGGTGCAATGTGCTGAATCCTGAGCTGGGCTGTGAACCCTTCTATAAACCCCAGCAGAACTGTCACTCCCTGTTTGAGAAAATATGGTTCATATGTGTTCATGGGTGCAGGAGACTTCCAGAAAAAAAATCACGTGTCAATACAGTGGTCTGGACTTCCAATCTTAAAAAACATGTATTGACAATGACCTAGCTGGGAAACAACCATTACAACGCAGTCATTACAACGCATTATGTTTACAATGCAGTCATTACAATGCAGCTGCCTTTACATCGCATGCCATTACAATGCATGCCATTACAACACGTAACTACAACGCATGCCATTACAACGAATACCATTACAACGCATGCCATTACAACACATTATAGGTAAGTAATGGGGATTTTTTAGTTTTAGGGTGGATATGGGTTTACGGGATACATGGGGATAGTATTTTTACCCCTACACTATCCAACACTTACCCTACTGTTGCACTCACTGGAGTGGGAATAATAATTTTTACCCCTACACTATCCAACACTTACCCTACTCTTGCCCTAAAAGTATTATGCGTTGTAATGATATGCATTGTGATGGTATGCATTGTAATGGAATGCTTTGTAAATTTAGTTTCTAAAAATGCATTGTGATGGCATGCGTTGTAAAATCATGCGTTGTAATGGATGCTGCGATGTAAAAACCGCGTTGTAAAGGCATGTGTTGTAATTATTTGCATTGTAACGTCATATATTCACCTAGCTTTAGGAAAGAAGAAAAGTAACTTGAAAGGCTTTTGTAATAAGACTATAAAGATCCACACATTAGGTTCACCACCATGTGATGCAAGTAATCAAAATTTGGAGAATGTCCATGATATCAGCAGGTTCCTAGGAGATGTTTCTTTGACAGCAGTTGTGTTGTAGGGTTCATATTATGCGCCTAATTACGAGATTGGCATTTGGTGGCAATCTGACTGCCATATCATGAGTTGGGCGGTCGAACCGCCACAGGACTGCTGCTACCGCCAAGGATCCGCAATCCCTGTCGGTCTTGCAGCGGTATGAGGCCCACAATATAAAAAAAAGTTGGATTTAGGCCCAGATCTCTATATTGGGTGAATGTTTGACATTGATCAGCATTCTGTCCATCAATTGTTCTTTTTGCATTTGTCACCCCTAGTGGGAGGGGTATGCCTAGACGTGTATCCCGTGATCTCTATGACACTGGAGTCAAGATAGCCTGGCTGATATGGGGTGATGTCCCAAAACTGGTCCCAGGATGCTTGTTTCCAGTCCCAACAGGACCTGGCCTGGCAGTTCGGGCTGGACTGTTCCCATGGGGAACAGGGTCAAGACTGATTTGCATATGGCTGGGTTTACACTGGAATGGCATGGGGAGCACAAAAACGATGGATTTAGGCCCAGATCTCTCTACTTGGGTGACTGTTTGACATTGATCATCATTCTGTCCATAAATTGTTCTTTTTGCTGTGGTACCACCAAGCATATTAGGAGTTTCTTCACCGCCACAGTTTTTATGGCGGTGAGCCAGCCATTAAAAGTGTATCAGTGACGAAACTAAGAGGGCCCTATAGCCCCCTGTTGCGACAGGGCCAGGGGATGCATGCAGAGGGGCACATGTTGTGATACCCTGTATGCATGCACCCCCAGTTCCTGCACATCATGAACTTGACATCCATGCCATGCAGGAACGTGCTGTGGCAGTCCCATTGTGGTTCCTTTCTAAGGTTCAGATATGAGCCTTTAAAAGGCACTTCCGTAGGAACGCCACTCCATGACTAACTGACCTGTATTCCAATCGGAATACGGCGGGCCACCAGACCACGGGTTTGGCGGTCTTGGAGCGGGGTGCTGGAGTGGCTGCCTACTCCAAGACCATTAAACTCGTAATCAGGCCATATATAAGTAAGACTGTGCATTTGGACAACAAAAAAACATCAAAACTGTGAGAAACTGAGTCCACGCACACCATCAGGATATGTGGCCTTCGTCTTGGCTAACTCACAGTGCACCATCCGGATCTCTAAACCTTAGAAGGCACTGGATGGTATGTACAACCTCAGAACATGACAAGTGTGACTACTCACAGGAATTGTGGAAACAGATCAGTCCCTTTTGTTAGTATCTCATGATTGTCCAAAGGGAGCACAAGAGAAATACTCAAATTGGCATTTCAATTATTTATTGAAGCAATATAATTCTTCTGTCAAATACATGAGTTGCAATGATTAATAGAAGGAAACAGAACAGAGTAATGAACAGAGTAATCAGAATTACTAGAATGGTAAAGAAGATAAACAATTCAACCATTGTGCTGTTACATTGATTATATGCATAAATATATAATTGTATCTATACTCCTATCTAACACTTCCTAACTGAATGGGTTTAGGGATTGTGAATCTGCCAGAATTCCCTAGGGTGATCTAACTCCCCAGATACCTGCGGGTATGTTTCCTTTAGGAGGCCGTTCTTGTGCAGAGCAGGCCATCGTCCTTCTCAGAGAGGGAAACAGGATTCAGCTGCGCTGGAAATATGGCATGGTGCGACTTTGACAGTGACGCTGAAATACTCCTCTGTCTAAACAAAGGATTGGTGTTGTTTATATATATATCACTTCACCCATGTTGCCATGCCGGAACCCCAGTCAGGCTGTCATTATTGATTGTGACAACAAAAACATCAACATTTTGTGCACAAACTTAAGCCTGGTACAGAATGTTCAAAGTCCTGATAATATGCCTACGAAGAAGTGTAAATGTAAGCAAATCCATTTCAGAGAATATTATCCGATATGTGCGCGCATGCACATGTGTGTCAAGACTCAACGTTTAAGAAGGATGTCAACTTTAAACATGAACATGTAAATGGTGGTGTTACCTGTCTGAGGTCTGCATAGTCATATGACAGTTGAAGGCAGAAGCGCTTCATATATCATTTAGCCTGTACATTTTCCTGCGTACTAATAAGATGCAAACTTAAGTTGGATCCAGCTTTACACCTGCTTACATAGTATTACTGCTGCTTTTTGTTCAAGTACCGCCTCCAATCATTTACAGTGTTGATGTTGCCATTTCTATTTGCAGTTTGTTCCACTGGCAGGCACGATTATCAGATGTTAGTCCAGAGTCCTTTCTACTTCCCCTCAACCCCTAAGCCAGACTTTTAGTGAGATGAATAAACTTAAATCATGTAGACCACATTGTTAGTGAAGCACCATCTCCCGAAAGGCCCACCTCTATCCCAGTGTCTGAAATCAATTCTTCTGATTTCTCATGCTTCCTGGGAGTGCCTGTGGTGTCACTCCATACTGATGTGTTCTCTCCTGACCCCTGATTTGCCACCGGGCATCTTCTACTAATGGCTCACTGTTGGCGTGAGAGGTGTGGGGTGGATCCATTGCTTTGCACTTCACTCCCAGTGAGGCAAAGCTTTCTCTAGATGTGATGGTGGTTGCTTCCTCAGTAATAAATGGGCACAGCCCTTCACTACACAAGTGAGGCCATAGACGCTCAACACCACTTCCAAAGAGGAGTTGAACAGAAGAAATGTGCAGGATTTCCAACATGTTACTCCATCTCTCTCTCCACTGAGCCCTTCTGTACCTAAGTGGCTACTAACACGCTTGGCAGGCAGAAGGTGCTGCGAAAGGTAGGTAAATGAGGATGCTGGAAATACCTCTTACTGGATATCAAGAATCTGGCACTACCATTTACTGAACTGTGGCACTGCTAATTCCCAGCTGCTGCAGCAGGCTTGGCACTCAGCCCTTGGTGCAATTTAGCCCACCTTGGTGGTGCAAAACCATCACAATGTATTTGAAGGTCCCTATCCATTTTGAAGAAAAAATTGTAGGCACTCAAATATAAGCTCATAGAAAAATTTGTGAAACAACAGCCTAACAGATTTGCACGCGGGAAGCTGTGGTGTGAATGGAGGCAAACTTAGTTACGAAGAATAAACAGAAACTTAAGAAAAAAGAACTCTAAAGCAATAGAATATAAAGGGTGTGAGAAGCAAAATTAAGAAGTAGTACCGAAGGGATAAAAGCACTATGGGAAGATTGAAGTAAAGGGGAGGTGGCAATGAAAAAGTACACAATATGGAAAAGGAACGAATGACCAGAGAGTAAAAAAATTAAGAAAAAAAGATAGAGAATGAGATAAAGAATGGAAGAAAAACAAACGATGATAGAAACTGTGAAAGAAAGAAAACTGATGGAAAGGTTAAGATGTGAGAAAGAACTGGACCATGAATATATAAAATATGATTGAGGAACCAAAATAGGGGACAAGTAAGTAAGAAAACAAAGTGGAGGGAAATAAAAAGATAATGAACGTACAAGGATAAAAAAAGAAAGATGGCATAGAGGCAAGAAACGAAAGTAAGGAAATTAGAGAAATTAGAATGGAAATTAAAAGAGAAAATAGACCGATGTATGGAAACAAAAAGAAATCACAAGGACGATGGAAGGAAATAAAAGAAATAATGTGGAAGATCAAAGCAAGAAGGAAACGGAGGAGCAATTGGGAAACAGGAAGATGGAAGATTTGAGTGTGGTGGAAAGAAGACTTAAACTCAAGAAAGAAAAAGAAAGCATTGTAGAACAAACATAATAGAAGGAAAGAAGAAACAATGAGTGGCAAGACAGGGACAAAGAACAAAAATGAAATGGAACAAAAAGAAGGCAGGGAAAATGTAAGGAAAGACAAGGAATGAATGCAGGAAAGGAAGAATACAAGAAGAAACGGAGAATAAAACAGACTGTTGTGGAACAGAAAAAGAAAATGAAGGAGACACAAAATCAGACAAGGAGATGAAACGTATGGTTTGCAGTAGGGTCGGAGGAGTGGGGAGATTGACGTATAAAAGATGGGTGATAAGAACTAGAATATAACATAAGAAGTGTATTTGTAAAGTGCACTTTTACCCAGAAGGGTATCTTGGAGCTGAATAACAGTTGTTTATTTTTACCCAACTCAATGGTACTCATTTTACCAACCTCAGAAGGATGAAAGGCTGAGTGGACCCGCTAGGATTTGAACTTGTGACCACGAGGTGGAACACAGGCCTCTACAGTGGACACAGTAGTCAACTAGGCCACCAGACCCAGCCTGGCGATTACAAGGGAAAGGACAAATACTTAGAAAAGTGATGAAGGAATCTGGGGTATAGGCATCTGTTAAATAATTCTGTTGGCAAAAGCTGGGGATGGATGTGAGAGAAACTGAAATAAGCAGGTGATTGACTGAGAGGTGGAGATGAGAGCGAAACTTGGAAATTAAGGTGACTGTGACACCGGTAGAGAGTGATATGTGCTTTCTAGGCATTGTGATGGCTCTGGAATTCGCATCTATCCTTGCACTACTGTGAGCATTCAAGACATTATGATGGCCTCTGTAGGCATATTGTGGCCATTCTAGGCATTAAAAATGTCACTGGCTTTAAGTGGCCTTCTTTGGAATATTGTGGCATTCTAGACATATAGATGGCCCTCAGTGACATACTGTGACTGTGAGCATTTTAAGTAATATGGTGGCAAAAGCATAAAGTAGTCATCCGTGGACAATCGTGGGCCTTACAGGCATTGTTGGAATATTGTGAGTATCACAGTTAATATAGTGTCCATCCATGGTACAAAGGTGACCCAGTGAAAATGTAGCACTATAGATACATGTTCAGCATTCTTCCTATTATCAAGGCCATCCACGGCACAGAAGTTGCCATCTCTGGCATCTAGTGCATAAGAAAGGCTTCTGATAGGCAACCTGGCAAAGGACATATGTATTCTGTTTTCAGTCACTACCACAGAGCACAAAATGCATCCCTGGCCTCCGGACATATAAGGCAGATTCTGTTCCTGTGTGACAGTGCCATATGTAACCCCTTGATAATAATGTCGATCTAGTGTTTCGGTGGTTAAATGTGTGAATTTGCTGGAAATTCATGTTTTTATTTCCTGATAACTTTACTGGTAATTAATTGTGTGATGGTTATTTTGAAACATATTCACGTTTTTGCTTAGTGGTTCTGAATTGATCAAATTATAATACAAAGGTGCCATTTGGTAACAAATGTGTATTTGCAGAAAATGTGAAGCTGGCGTTTGGAAACAACATTGTTACATTTCCACAATATATGGAAAGTATATATGTGCGTAATAACTGTAGCTGAGTTGGTGGCAGATATTGCTGGTGCTGTGTTTACATGGTGCTCGATGGCTTTTGCTTCTATGGCTGTTCTAGCACAATTTATGTGGGGGAATTTCTTCTTCTCAAATGATAATGTTTTCAATGAAATTAGTAATATGGATGCAACACAAATTGGTCTTCAAAGAAAACTGGCATAATTTTATAGATATTGTAATCAGAATTTTTTTTTTGTACAACTAAAGTTAACTAAAGTTAAGACATTTGGATCGAAATCCCTTCCATTCACCTTGTATACAGGTGAATTACAAGTGGAAGAGGTAGCCGCCTATACGTATTTAGGCCTATTGTTTAGCAAGAGGTAACAGTAGAATTGTCTTTAGAAGTATTGAAAGCTAATGCACTCTCATCTGTGACAGGACTCAAAATATTTAGTACAGATTATACAGGACCATCTTTAAAACCTGCTCAGACTATCTACTCTGCAATGATACAACCCATTTGCAATATCGGGCAGAAATGTTATGTTTGGATGTAATATACCAGGGGGATAAGGTAGAAGGCTAATGTTTAAAATATCTGCTGACCTATACAAACTCGTTTATGATCCAACCAATAGGACTGGGGATCAGTTTGACAGCTTGGATCCTCATAGCCTGGCTGCATACTTCAAGACTCTGGTATAATCTGGAAAGTTCCACGAGACGCAAAACGTGCAACCATGTGTAGAGGGAAGATTGTGGGAACCAACTTAAGATGGGCACTGAGCCCAAGGAAATCCATGAAAGCAATATGTGATACATTGACTATAAATCTTGCCAACCAGTCATTACCCATGTCTAAATCTGGCCTGCGGCTCGTGATAAAGAATTGCTCCGGGGATCTTATTCATTTGAGATGTAAACCCTCAACTTTGTGTTATAAGGGAAATATGTCAAAATGGTTGGGTGTACCATTATATTGATTCCCAGCCTGGAGTTGAGACTTGAAGTTCTGAAATTTAGAATAAGACTGAACCTCTACTTTTTTATGCTGAGGTGATTAAAGTAATGATAAAAAAAGGGACGTGTATATGAGTTTTTTAAGACTAATTTCAATCAACCATGGACTAAGGAATCAGGTGCAATCGGGTAATTTTTATTTACTGTGCAATTACTAGATGTGTGTAGAATAGAAAGGGTTTTGGGAGATAAAATGAATCGTAGGTGTTTTTTAGCAGTTGTGTGTAAATTGTAATCATGAATTATGTTTTTTTGAAATCATAGATATTGAGTTGTATATATGCTGTGTAGTTTGAGAGACTATGGTCTAAATAAACTAGCATTATTTCTGATTGACAACAGTTAAGGTTTGTACAAGTGTTGACCCTAGTTCTTTCTCCTTCCACACACCTTCTACTCGACAAAGTCTCACTCAAATCATAACAAAGCATTCAGTGCACACCTCACATTTGAGAAACAAATTTATTCTTTAAAATATTGTCTATTTGATCTACTGAAACAACAGAGCCTGTGTTAATAAACGCCTAAAAGGGTTTCCCTTTAGACTCTGTTTTTAGATCTTAATAAGGCATTAATGAGCTCCACTGGAACTATGTATGGAGGAGAGGATGTGGCCTAACGGCTAAAGTGGTCGACCTCGAAGCTGGGGAACCTGGTTCGAGTCTCAGTAGGGACACTCAGCATCCTGTGATTTTGGGCAAATCACTTAATCTCCCCGTGCCAACCAAAATGAATGTGTCCCTCTGTAACGTAACTAGTGCTCATGTAAATGCTCTGATGCCTTCGGGTTAACTTTGTGCTATATAAAACTTAAAAAATAAAAATGCATGGGGAATAGTACAATTTATCAAGACTTTGTAGCTGGAGCCTCCTATCTCTAATTTGCAACTGTGTGCTTATAAGAACGAACAAGGGTTGCAACTCTCCAATGTTAGGGGATATTTCAATATTTTAACTATGAGAATGTGCCTCACATTGACAATCAGCACCAAATGACATGAATGACAGCCGAGTTCCTGCTCGTTGCACTGTGTCTAACCACTTACTTTGGATGTACTGTTGTGTGGATGTTTCTTAATGTTCTTTTTTCCAAATGAACTCATTGTTTTAGTTATATGCAAAACTGGCAAAAAATAAATAAAAATCTCTACCATTAATGAACCAGGCATCATAAAAAGATGTCTGACAGACAACTGCTTCTTTGCTACATACACTAGTATCCAGTGACTTCACAATACTTTCTAAAAACAGGCCTGACATGCAAACGTGGGGCAAAGTTGGGGGTCACAGTACACACACCAGTGCTAGTGGGGAATCACTCACAGAATATCGAGAGTCAGAATATCGACCTACAGAAATATCAAGGCAAAAATATCGAAGACAAGAATATCGACATCCTATCTACATCATGGTAAGTACAAAAATATCGGAAAAAAAATATTGATGTCAAAAATATCGTTGTTAAAAATATCGTTGTTTTAAAAGTTACATAAATAATGTAAAATAAAGTAAATAATATATACAATTAAAATAAACATCGTTAAAAATATTTGAAAATGTTAAAAAATTATAACTAATATATATGATGTAAATATAAATTAAACATATACATATAATATATATATACTTACTTATTAATATTTTTTAATAATTATTTTAATAACAAATTGTTAAAAAATATCTTTTAAATTGCAATTACATCTATACACATAAAAGAATAATATAAATAAAAATTAAATAAATACATATAACAAATTAAACAATTACAATTATTTTTAATATTTTTAAAATTAATTATATACTACATTAACTAAAATAATACAAAAAATATTAGATAGCGGAGGGAATAAAATTACTATTCCAACTCCAAACAGTGCAACAGCAGGGAAAATGTTAGATAGCGTAGGGGTAAAAATTACTATTCCCACTCCAGTGAGTGCAACAGTAGGGGAAAGTGTTGGATAGCGTATGGTTTAAAATTACTATTCTCACCCCCGTGAGTGCAACAGTAGGGAGAGTGTTGGATAGCGTAGGGGTACAAATTACTATTCCCACTCCAGTGGGTGCAACAGTAGGGAAAGTGTTGGATAGGGTAGGTGTAAAAATTACTATTCACGATATTTAATTTAATTATCAATTAATGAATTCATAAAAATGAATTACCAATTAACAATTAATTAACAATAAATTAATTAACAATAACAAAACATAAAACATAATAATGAATTAATTATAATTAATATAATTATAAATTAATTAATTATTAAACATATATTACCAATTAATAATTAATTACCAATAAATTACTAATCAATAACAATAAATAAAAAATATAGATTAATTGTTTATAATTAAATTGCTTCACACCCTATTCTCCTATAAACCCACAACCCGCTCTGATACTAAAACGCAAAACTTACTTTAAAAAAATTACTAATTTCTAAACATTTAATACATGTACTTAAAATAATTAAAGAACATTACAAAAAATGTTAAACACATACATATAAAATACATACTAAAATACATAACACTTAAATAAATATCGATATTATTAATAACGATATTTATGCTAACGATATTACTTACTTCGATATTACTTACTTTGATATTAAAAAAACGATATTACTTACCTTAAGGTCAATATTCTGATCACCAATTTTCTTGACATCGATATTCTGTCCCTACGATATTAAAAACTCGATATTAGTGTTGGTCGATAATAAAAACTCGATATTATGTCTGCATACCCTAGTGGGCTTGGGTAGGTCTGATGCAGCACTGAGGGTGCTTACCATTCTACCAAGAGATGGTTCCCGGTTTGAAACTGCTTTTGTCATCAATCCGCCTGTTTTACACACCCACCCTCACCACTGCTCAGGGTGTTTGTGGTTGCTGAGATCTGTTTTGAGGCCTAGTCTACCAGACAGCTTAAAGCTGTCTGTAGGTGAAAGTCTCTTGTGGACCATCCTAAAAACTCACAGTGGGCGTAGAGCCTGCCCATTGCTTACTATTGGTTGGCTTTATTGTCACTCCCATTTGCTTGCATATTATTGGATGACTTGCCTTACTCCTCTTGTATTTGGCCCTCCCATGGAGTATAGCTTCCTTACCGTCCATTTAATTAGCTGGCCTATATCCTTTAGCAGCTCTCTTTTAGAGAAGTACTTTTTCCTTTTTCATTTATCACTTTACGAGAGTTCACATGATTTCTGCCTCTCTCCCTATTGTGATGCTTCTCGTGTAAAATTCACGCCCCACACACTGTGCTGCTACACACCCCTCCCAGCTTCTCTGTAAAAGCACAGCAACAGATATATTTAACCAGGCTGTGACCAAAAAGCAGACCTTCAGGGTTGCTGTTGTTTTATATCCTGCATTCCACATGTTGCACAAAAGCTTAGGCCTTGGCATATAAAGGCTTTATTATGCTGGGGAGGGGCCAGCTGCTACACACACACAGCTGATGTTTGAGGCGGAAGGTATAATTAGCATGACTTCTCCAGACCCATGAATCAGCTGGATGGGCTGTTGCAGAGATCCAAATGGCTTGAGCATGCTTCAGTTCTCAGTGCTGTGAAAAGTAAATTAGACCTTGACAAGTGTTTTCTTTTAACATTCGTATTCTTTTTAAAATTCTGTTACAACATTTCCTGAGTAAAACACATCTGAAAAATAAACCACACCATTTATAAAGATTGAAATGTTGAATTCAGTGTACATTTTTGAGATATCTAAAGATATATGTTTGCTTTTTATCCAGTATTTTGTATTTATTTATTTTACTTTTCTTTACTCAATCCTTTATAGACAAAGACAATGGAGGGGCATTCTCATTGTAAAGGCAAGAGCAATTTAATTTGCCAATGCTTGTTTCCTTCCACTGTAGCTCACTCCACCAGCACAGCCATGCTGCTGGCTTTGTCAGCCCGTCTGCAAGCTGGCCAGTTTAGTGGGGTAGCCAGTTCCTGGTCTTACTCATCCAGCTATGTTTCTCCATCAACAGCGTTTCCTTTTTCTAGTGGCCGTCCGCTAGTATTACACCTTAAAAAGGTGAGCAACCCTTTAAATAATTTCACAACTGGATTTAGGCGTGGTATTATGTGTAACGCAAATTGCAGAATTGTTTACATTTATCATAATAAATTTCAAAAGTTGTCTTAATTTATAATGCCCTTGCTGGTAAATCATTTAAAACAGTTAAAAAATGCTGTAAATAGACAGATACTGATAGGCATTATATGAATGTGAGTACCGACACTATGATGAAATCCAACTCAGATAGAAGGAGGTCCTGGTAGTATTACTTACTTGTAGACGTCTTTTGTCCATGCTCAGGTTTATCTCGGCAAAGGTCACAATTACCAGTGCCCCAGTGGACTTGACAAATACTGACAATGTGGGATGAGGTATGTACTATGGGCATTCGCCATCCCGACATAAAAAGGGACCTCCCGCCATAGGTGCGGCGGTCTCGTTGGGGAGATTAGGATGCGCCCGGCACACTGGCAGGCACATCCTGCATTTTTGACATTGCGGCGGGCGGTGCTTCCAGCACCACCTGCTGCAATGTTAAAAATACATGTTGTGCATTTGCATGCACAACGTGGCAGGCACCACGCGGTGCCTGCCATGTTGTGCATGCAAATGTAGGGGGGTACCATAGGTACCCCCATGTGCACCCCCCCCACCCCCCAAAATTCCTTGGGGCCCGCTACGGGCCCCCAATGGCAAAGATCGCATGGAAAGGCAAATCCCCGCATCTATCGTAATATGGATGGCGGTGTCTAACAGACACCGCCACCATATTAAAACCTTTTCCGCCCGGTCGACTCATCGACCGGGCAGAAAACCGGCAGACATAGTAATATGGCGTGGGGGAAATGGCATGCGGGCGGGAGAGAATGTCGGCAGATGGCCACCGCCCGCATGGCAGTGGCGATCCGCCCGACATTCTAATTGACCCCTTAGTTTGGTAAACAACACCTATTCAGTGTTTTAATACGTGCAATCCAGTTCCTCCCACACCGAATTCTGCATGTCCAACTTATTACCCGGCATGTTTTTCCTGAGTAAATTTCAGCAGGTTTGACCTGCCTAAATTAACATTGGGAAAATTGAAGGCGTTTGATGTTTATTACACCCGGTAATTACCCGGAGCTGGGAACTCACTGGGGTTGGAATTCCAATCCTCAGCAGGGGCGAAGTTATTTGAATTACATCTAGAGATAGATATATGGTGTTCTGCTGACCCTAACAGGCCACAATCCCAAATCCCTGTGATGGTCTCCAATCACAGTGAGTCATAGTGTGGGACCTACCTCACTAATATTCATGAAGTAAGTCAAATTGCAACCCACTATGATTCGAGTCTTTAGGAACCAAACTATAAGTAGATGGCCTTATTAATTTATTTATTATTTATTACATTTTTAAAAAATATTTACTGATTGCAAAAATGCCTGTTGAAAATTGTGAGCAGTATTTTGCGACCAGTTATGCGTACATCTGACCCTAAATCCCTTGTAAATCACAACACAATGATTCATGAGACTTTACATAGTGTTAGCCCAAAATTGATTTTAATTCGACAAATTGAATGTGATCTTTCATTTGGTTTAATTCCCCAAGCGGTACAATATATTTCAGTTTAATTGGCATTGAAATCACACCTAATCTATTTACAGAGCATTCGGTGAATGAGATGCCAGGATCAGACTAACTTTTCCCTTCTATTTGCCTTTTTCTTTCCTTCCCAGTTAGATATATTCACCAGCCCTAATTTGGCAGAGTTCGATCCGCCAGAATAAATTAGACATTTCTGTACATCAATTAATTCATAGCGCCGCTGCACTAACTGAACAGTTCTTATAGCATACAGCAGCAAAATGGATGGATCATCAATTGAGGAGCCCAAAACAGTTAACATCATGGCATGTAAGTAAGACAGTTCCACTCTGTGCAGCTTGCTGCCTAATTCAGGCCAAAGCAAGCAAAATGGGACCCTCGTACCCAGATCAAGGAATGTAATGCACCCATTTCTGAGCTGTAGAGGGTCCCTAAGCCCTCTGCATCCCGGTGCCACTGCACCAGCTGCACTATTGATTGCTATGTTTCTAGGCTCGACTGAGTCGTGAAAACAGACGATTCCAAGTCTAGTGGTTCTGTTATCCACTTGAGAACACCCAGGCCAGCATTTCCTTAATCTAAAGTGCACGGTGCAGGGCCACAGTACTGGGCAATACACAAGGCTGCCAAAGTTTGAAATTGTTTGCGGGGGCGGAGCCTAATGCCAACCAATGAGCACAGTCACCAGCGGACACAGGGGATTCGAAGTCCATTGATTCAAATCTCTGCTTCACTGCACCTGACCAGCAGTCCCTTCACTAAGGTCCTGGGTGGCGAGTTGCACTCATTGGTGATACTGTTGAAATTGTTGGTAGAAATTGCATGATATTTTTGAAATTGACATTTCTAATGACGAGGTTTACGAATCAATGGCCATAATCAATACTGCAGTTACTTCAATTAATTTAAAGTTGCAACAACATCGTATCATGTTCATGTTGTATTATACTCCAAGGTCATTTCTAAATGGGCTATGTCCCATGCTTCTTCTAAGTCATGCTGCCCCAAGTGTAACGGATATGCTGCAGATCTCCGACACATGTTTATTATGTGCCCAAAGTGAAATACGTTTTGGTATGAGGTTACCCGAGAGTTGAGTAAATTATTAGGCAAGGATACTCAACTAACTGAGACAGAAATTCTATTGGGGATAGTAGCTGACCCGGGCAATTTATCGAAATCTTTAGTATCAATTATTTTTGTTTGTGCTCGGTTGTGTATTGCTAGGGCATGGATTGAAATACTTAGTCCTAAAATTACTGATTTTTGGTCGATATTGAGGGGGGTTTATGAAATGGAATTGTCTTTAGCTAAAGCTAGGGGCCCACGTACGAGGGTTAAATTTCAGAGGGTTTGGTCTAGCCTACAGTGGGACTAGTAGATATTTACCTTTCTATACGTTATCTTTATTAAGTGTTTATACCTAATTGTAATTCTACAAATGTGTTACGGCATTTTTATTCTTGTACTGCTTTGTGTTGTGATGACGGCATTTATATTATTTTTCTGTGCTATGTATGTTCTTATGTTTAATGTATTTAACCAGTGGCTAATAAGAGCAAAAAAAAAAAAAGAAATTGCATGATATTAGGTAAAAAAAGAAATTGGGATCTTAAAAAAGCTGCAACCAAAAGAAATAACTATGGGCCAATTGTATGAATGGAAAGTCCGCAAGTAAATAGGGCAAATTGCACATATACATTGTATGACCAATCTGTCATTTTCCAATGCAACGTATGTACTAATGGGTCACATCAGAAATGTCCAGTTGCAGGGCTTCTCAGAGCAATCTGCCTTCTGAGTATTAATGAGGCAGCTCACTATTTGTGATCCCGGCGATTGGCTATGAACACAGGGATAGTGGCCTGCAAAGAACAGCTGACCGCCCTCCCTGAGTTCTCATTCCCAAGTGGGATTGGATTTGTTTTTTAAAGCAGCCTTGTTGCTTACAGGGACTTATGCTACTGAAAAAAGTTTCCCATTTGGAAAGACACTGTGGGACTAGGCAGTGGTCCGCAGAACTACCCCTGTGGGCGCCTGGCACAATTCCCAAAGGGGAAGCTATCCAGCAGGGGCATCTTCCCCTTTACAAATGAGTTACCCCTACTTTAGAGGTATTGGTAACTTTTCAGGAGTTTGCGACCGCAAATGAGATCACAAACCATTCATACATCTCCTTGTAAATCGCAATTAGGTAGGGATGCCATGTCACACCCTCTGTTAACTGTGGATTGGAACGAGTCGTAAAACACATTTTGTGATTTCTAAAGTCTTCGCTAAAGGGGTTCAGCACATTTGAAGGCAGTGTTTTGCTTTTGCAAACACTATGATTTTGCAAATGCCAGGGTTTGTGACCACAACACACTTTTGTACATTTAGCCGAATGTTTATGAGCAGTCATTTCTGAATCTTTGACTTTGATGTGAAATTCTCCATCTTGTGTGGGGAATACAATGTGAAAATGGGGTATTAGTGTAAACTACCTTTTTACCTCTGCTTTTATCACTGATGAAGTAGCATTGAGTTTCTCCAGTGATGCCTCAAAAATATTTTACAAAGCAACAAGGCAACAACATTAAGGGGTCGATTCCGATCCCGTAAAAAGGCCCTACGAATCGTCGTACGGAGTGTTTTCTCTGTACGACTCTCACCCGGTAAACTGTCCCTACAACCTAGGAAGTACGATTCGTACAGAAAGCCTATTTCCGTACGAATCGTACAAAAGACCATACGTGGAAAAAATACCTACGATTCTGATCCGGAACAGCTTGTACGCGGCGTCCGGACGTATTCAGGCAGTGGTTTCCGGCCCAGCAAGTACGATTCGTCCCTATGTCACTCTGTGCGGCCCTTTTTTTACGGGAGTCAAACACAGCCGCAAAAGCAGAGTTTGACGCGAACCGCTACGCAATGGAGCCCCGGTACGCGACGTACACGCCATGAACCCCATCTACGTGTCATCCCGGTCCTCTTGGCCTACGACCTGGTGCACCGCACCCAACGCACACGCCGCAGAAGGTGAGAACAACACCCAGGGGCCGGGGGGGTGAGGGGCAGGAAACATACCACTTACACAAACCCAAACTTATAATATGTAGGCCATACATTACCACCAGGCTCTGGTCACTTGGGGGGGCTTGTCCAGCCACACCTGCGTACCGCAACAACGGAAGTGGACATGTACGGTGCGTACCACACGTACTCCTACGGCACCATGACAACTCAGGTACGGACCATACCCACGCATGAATGCGTGGGTACGGTGCGTACCACACGTACCCCTACGGCACCATTACAACAGTGGTACGGACCGTACCCACGCATGAATGCGTGGGTACGGTGCGTACCACACGTACCCCTACGGCACCATGATAACTCAGGTACGGACCGTACCCACGCATGAATGTGTGGGTATGGTGCGTACCACACATACCCCTATGGCACCATTACAACAGTGGTACGGACCGTACCCACGATTGAATGCGTGGGTATGGTGCGTACCAAACGTACCCCTACGGCACCATGACAACTCAGGTACGGTCCGTTCCCCTGTATGAATGCGTGGGTATGGTGCGTACCACACGTACCCCTACGGCACCATCACAACTCAGGTACGGACCGTACCCACGCATGAATAAGTGGGTACAGTGCGTACCACACGTACCCTACGGCACCATCACAACAGTGGTACAGACCGTACCCACGCATTCATGCGTGTGTACGGTGCGTAACACACGTACCCCTATGGCATCAGTACATTTGGGATACGAGGCGTACACACGCCATGAATGTGGGCTTAGAGGACTGGCCCAGCATGTTAACATCATATTGGTGTGTGTGTAGGTCCAGGCCAGCAGTGTACAGCTCCAAGGGGGTGCGTGGGTGGGTGCATATGACTCCCAGCAGTGTCCAGACATATGGGGGTGGGTGCATATCACTACCAGCAGTGGACAGACATATGGGGGTGGGTGCATATGACTCCCAGCAGTTGACAGAGATATGTGGGTGGGTGCATATCACTACCAGCAGTGTCCAGACATATGAGGGGTGGGTGCAGAGGACTCCCAGCAGTGGACAGACACATGGGGGTGGGTGCATATCACTATCAGCAGTGGACAGACATATGAGGGGTGGGTGCCGAGGACTCCCAGCAATGTCACACTCCCAGAAGGATGGATGTCTTTCACACACTGCATGACACACCACATGTGGGTGTGAGAACATATAACACATGCATACCCACCCATGGCGGATGCAGCACAATACACACCCTGATTTCATGCCAACAGACTGTATAGTCATGTAACTGCATACAAAACTAAGATAGCCAAAGGGAACACACACTGTCACGCACATCCCAGGACTGATAGGAATGTCCAGGTGCTGTTCCAGCCACCAAGGTGTTGTCTCTCATGGAAGGAATAGGGTTCACTGCCACTAGATACAATGCCCACAATTGTGAGTCAGGTGCCCAAATACCCTGCATAACACGTACCATTTTTGTGTTAGGCCGTGATTACACACATGCATAGTGCTGAAAATGGACAATTTGTCCATGATTGCATTCCTACATACCCAAAACACAAGTACAGTGACTAGCAAGGATGGCACAGACGATTCAGCAGGAGACATCGGTGAGGAGGCATGGCCATTGTTGAAGGGATCCGTCACCAACAAAGGAAATGTGGACACAGGTCAGCACAACAATTGTGCAACTGTTTGCAGGGACGATGTCAGGTGCCACAGAGGAAGGAACACTCCTTGGGACAATGTCTCCAAAGGAACTGAACACACACTACCAATGATTATTTGCTCAGACATTGTGATGGCACACAGATACCATGGTCCACCTCATGACCATCATACAAAAACATATCTCAGAACCCTAACACATTACCAGAACACCAACTTCATGAGCCTCATCACCAACATCAAGTACCTGAAATGCAATAGTGTTGAAAGGAAAAGAAAAGGCTTTATTCAGCACAGAAAAATAATAAATTAATAAGACTATGTACAAAGGCCAATGGCCAGTCCATTTCTCAAGTCCAAGGGTGGACGTAGGGGACCGCGTCCACCCCTACCTTGCCTGCAGAAATGAACCTCAAGGTTTGTCGACCGGGGGGGGCATCATCTGTGGCAGGACCAGGCACCGCAGGGACAGGAGGGGGTTGGGTAGGTGTGGTGGGTGCAGGGGTGGACGTCTCCACCACAGGGGTTGGGGCAGCGCCAAAGGTGGAGGTGAACATGGCGCTGCACACTTCTGCTAGGGCCTCCATCCTAACCCCTGCACCTGAAGATACCCCAGGGCCAACGGAGGGTGTGGTGGCCGAGGGATGGGGTGCAGCACTCTTTGGGGAGGGGGTGGACATGGGGGGACTCCACTCCCCTGCTCGGGGACTTCCTCGCACGCTTGTGGGCTGGTGACACAGTGGGGGGTGAGGGCCAGACCAGCCATGTAGCTGTCCTTGGGTGACAGTTTGGCAGGGGAGCTAAGGGGAGTGGTTTTGGAGGAACTGGGTTGTGAGGACTGCGGACTATGACTGTGGCTGCGTTTCTGTCGTCTTCCCCCAGACCCTGTGGGTGTGCCTACATCCCCCTGAGTGTGCGTGCCAGGATGTGTGCACTGTGCCCTACTTGTGGGTGTGCTGGATGTGTCTGTTGGGGGGCATGCCCGTGACTGTCTGGGTGTGCGTTGGGCAGGCATGGGAGAGGGCAGTGTGGATGAGTCCGGGGTAGGGGGGGACAGAGCGCTGCAGGGCAGTAACTGCTGCCATCAGTGAAGAGTCCATGGACCGCAGAATCCTGCGTTGGTCAGACATCATTGCTGACATGCCCTTCATGAACGACACCACCGGTGTGAGCAGTCTAGTGTGGTCATGGAGGACATTCAGCCTCGGACCCGTCGGTGTCGTAGCTGCTCTCGTCTCCAGACAGGTCCTCCAACTGACTCCCCTCGCCCTCCGTGCCACTGGCTCCTGCTGACTCCACAGCAGTGGCGGCACTGTCACTGGGTCCCTCCTCCAGGTCCATGCAGGTGTCTCCCTCGTTTTCGGTTGATGGTGCTGTGGGCAAGGATAAGAAACCAAAATGCATCAGTCACCTGTATACATCTGACAAATGAGCAAAAAACAATTGGTCACAGTGCATATCTGGCAATGCATCATGAGTAACAGCTACATTACTCCGCACATATGTATGCCCTGTACTGCCCAGTTGGTAGACCCACTATGCCACTTGGACACCATGAAAAAAAGAACACACCAGGCCACAACTTGAATGAGAAATACACTGAGAAGCTAGTTTCTGTGAACCGGTGAGCACAGTAATACAATGAAGTCATGCCACCTTTTGTTTACCCTGAAAGAAAAAGTAGCGGTGCACCCAAGGTAAACTAACACACCTCAATACTCAAGGTGTCACCACACTCAGAGACCTGTAAGTACTTTGGAACACAAAACAAAAAAATGTGGTTACCTTGGGACTCACAATACTTTACACAATCAACATGTTTTGAATGTGGAAATTCGCCGTTCTCGTGAAAAGAACACTCATGTGCCTGGATGAAATATGGCGCACAAGGCAGTGCACACAAAAGTACATTTAACCTGTCATTGAAGAAGCTGACACCTTTTCCAAGAAGCCACAGTTAGAAATAAATGGTGTTGCAGAAAGTACATTTACATGTGCCCACGGAGGTCTTGATGTCTTGACACTCGTTAGTTCGTATCACCAACAGCAAAGGAGTCTCACAAAATCCAAACCACAGTGGGAACATGTATATGAAGAATCTGCAACACCAATTAATTCTAACAGTGGCTTCTTTGAAAAGGTGCCAGTGTGTTAAATGAAAGTGGAAATGCCGGTTGGTGTGCACTTCCTTGGGAGATATTTTTCATGCAGGCACATCATTGTTCTTAACACAAATCATCAAATTACCACATTTAAAACATGAAGAACTGTTGACAAGTGCTGTGAGTGCCAAAGTACAATTTATTTAGAGTAACAACTTGAATTATGTCATTTGTCACATGGATATCCGTCACCTGATTACACAGTTGGCTACACATATGACCTACTGCCTGTCATCTGGAGTGGCACACATGTCCACACTGAGGACAATGCATAAGCTAATGGGCCTGCAGTTGGTTTGAAAAAAAGCCTAGCTGTACTGTGGGGACACCCTCATGGCAAGCCAGAATGTACACACAGATGTCAGCACACAAAGTCAAAACTGCGTTGCATCTGAACCACACAGAGGTGCCAAAAATGTATGAGCACAATACATGTTTGTAAAAAACTGACACAGGCAGCAAAGCACGAACATTAAGCACAGGCCACCATCACAGGGGCACTGCACGTTGATTTTCTGTACAGCCAATTCTCACACACAAGTCAGACCTGGCAATGAAAAATCAGGGTTGCACGTGTATGCCCCTCCCGCACACCCCCCCCATAACTGAGTCAATGTGACTGATACAGATCAAGAAGTGACACCTCTTATTCAGGGTTACAATAACTGTGCTTGAAAACTTACTTCATTGACACAACATCACCTCGTGGGGCTGGCAACACATATTTGTGACAAACAACCATCAACAGATTGTTGTGAATAGCCACACAGACACTGCCCAGTGTGAGTATGCACAAGCAAAATGGTGTATCCCTGTCCAGTGGACACATGTAACACACATTTGAAAAATACAAACTAGGCCAGGTAACAATGCCACGGAGGCAGACCTATGCTGAACCCACAGTGAATGTGCACAGTGTTGGATGACACACATGATTAGGAGGCCAGGGTGTCTCAGGGGACTGTAGTGGGCACACTGCTCCGTGGTCCTGGAATGAGCTGACTGTACCATATTCAACCGTCATGGCACTATGCATATCTCCCACTCATGCCCATCATGTCTGAGGCCACAACATTGGTCATGCATGCTGCAAGGGGGTTCAGTTGAAATCTCACACTCCTATGTTGAGAATCATCATCAGTGACAACAAATATGGACCCCCAACATAGTGAACAGGTCATGGCACAGGCAAGGTACCAACACAAGTCACAGACCACCCTCCAACATGATGCAGAAAGCTATGTGCACTTAGATTCACTGGCACCCTAGATGACCATGTGCAAATGTGATTACACACAGACCAGGGGACACATGTCAAGGAGGGGAAGGGATGAAAAAGAGCCCCAGGTGACAAAGGGGAACAGAAAATGCACTGCACATATCAACTCTGGGAGTGTATTCATGCGAAAGAGCACTTTCAAAAGCAGGCAACACATAACACGACCAAAATCCATGTACCTACCCCCTCCTTGCTGCAGTCTCTCCTGTAACTGCCTATCGAGGTCAGGGAAGACCACCACCAGGACACGTCTCATGTGGGGGGTCAGGCGTCGGCGGCCACCGTGGGGGCGAGGACTGTCGAGCCCCAGCTGGACCCGGGCGATCCGCCGGGTCCAGCACCGGATGTCCTGCCACCTCTTGCGCACCTGAGGTAGCTGCCGACTACGCTCCTCTGCAGATCTCACGGCCCTGACGACGTTGTTCCAGATCACCCCCTTCTAGTAGGCAGTTACCTGTCAGGATGACAAAGTGACACTACATCAATACACCTGCTCCATGTCCCAGAGACACACATTAAAACATCTTTGAAATGTTGAACAAGGCATAGGATGCTGACATGAATTACCTCATTCACAACAAGAAATAGCCCTGTGTGCAAGCGCCAATGCACTACATGGCATTGAAAGTCAACAGGTGGCATGAGGAGTGCAACACACTCACTGATCATGCCACACACTGTGCAGCACATGCAACAGCAGGCTGATGACCAGCACGTGCCAAGCAGTCACATGTCCCACTCCACTGACGCACCCTCAGCAGACTAGACAGACACACCCAGGCACAGATCACTCGCCTGTCATTGACAACAGAGGATACAACCCTCACTCTGCACATGTGCCATTTGCCAGTGGGGAGTCACAGGTGTCGTGCTAGCTCTGCAAGTCAGACACAAAGCACGGCTTACTTGTCACATCAGATGGGTAGATCTGTTGCCTCCACCATGCAGCTGTGGTGCAACACTTCACATAGACACTCACCCACATGACAAGGAACATTCACACACATCAATGTCCATGAGGCCGTACACATCATTTGGACACTCTCACCACAGGTCCACTCAACTCATACACATGTGTGGGTACAGTCACCTGTCACAGCGGGGGGACCACTGAATCACCTCAGGACAACAGGAAAAAAGCCACCAAGGATTTGCCAGGCTGAATGTGTCATGCATTATGCAGTGAAAGTCACTGTAAGCACTATGCAAGTGAGGAGTGCACACAGGAACTACATGCTCTGCATGTGAGCCATAAGCATGACCCTCCCCCGGGACACACTCTAAACAACATTGCATGTGTGTCCCACCTGGACACTATATTGACTGTCACACAACAGGTGCATAGGCAAAGGTAGTGGAGTCAGCTCTCATCTGCTCCCCTGGTCTCCCATACCGGCTGCTGTACTGTGGGAGGAGGACGTCCAGCAAGGCTTCATTCTCCTCCTGGGTGAATGGATGGGCCCTCTCCACAGTACGTGACACGGCCAGAGGAAGCAGAGACAGCTGCAGTGTTGTCGACTCTTGAGTTGTGCAGGCAAGTGCCCTCTCATGGGTTCTGGCTGCCTTATATCTGTCTTGTTGAGGGACATTTATTTTGAGGAGTACATAGTGATTGGTCTGAATCATTCACATTGTACGTTTACTCCAATCCCTTTAAACATACACCAGTGACAGCATTTGCATCGTTCAAACTATGAGCATCATGTCAAGTCAACAACCATTTTGCAACATTGTATTTTGTGGCCAACTGACTTTTCCAGGACACCTGATGGACAAATTTCAACTGAAAACTCGGTATCCATGACAACCAGCATGCATTTATGGCCTAACACTTGTCCCTTATGTGTCCCCTATGTAATTTTTAAATCCACACACAGGTACTGTGCATTTCACACGTACCCCTACGGAACTAGTGTGTACCCGTAAGGGGATCGCAATAGTAGTACACGTACGTGTACTACTAGTGCGATCGCAATAGTAGTACACGTACGTGTACTACAAGTGCGATCCCCTTACAGGTACGCACCAGTAGTACACGTACGTGTACTACTAGTGCGTACACGTAGGTGTACTACTATTGCAATCCCCTTACGGGTACGCACTAGTAGTACACGTACGTGTACTACTTGTGTGTACCCGTAAGGGGATCGCACTAGTAGTACATGTACGTGCACTACTATTGCGATCCCCTTACGGGTACGCACTACGTGTACTACTATTGCGTACCCGTAAGGGGATCACACTAGTAGTACACGTACGTGTACTACTAGTGCGTACAGGTACGTGTACTACTATTGCGATCCCCTTACGGGTACGCACTAGTAGTACACGTACGTGTACTACTAGTGCATACAGGTATGTGTACTACTATTGCGATCCCCTTACGGGTACGCAATAGTAGTACATGTACATGTACTACTATTGCATACCCATAAGGGGATCACACTAGTAGTACATGTACGTGTACTACTAGTGCGTACCCGTAAGGGGATCGCACTAGTAGTACACGTACGTGTACTACTAGTGCGTACAGGTACGTGTACTACTATTGCGATCCCCTTACGGGTACGCACTAGTAGTACACGTACCGTGTACGCACTAGTAGTACACGTACGTGTACTACTAGTGCGATCCCCTTACGGGTACGCAATAGTAGTACACGTACATGTACTACTAGTGCGTACCCGTAAGGGGATCGCAATAGTAGTACACGAACGTGTACTACTAGTGCGTACCCGTAAGGGGATTGCAATAGTAGTACACATACCTGTACGCACTACGTGTACTACTAGTGCGATCCCCTTACGGGTACGCAATAGTAGTACACATACGTGTACTACTAGTGCGTACCCATAAGGGGATCGCAATAGTAGCCGTAAGGGGATGGCAATAGTAGTACACATACATGTACTACTAGTGCGTACACATGTGGGTACGCATTTCACACGCTTACAATGGTAATACAGGCATACACATGCCAGGAATGGAGGGCTACCAGTCGCACAAGGATGTCCATCAAGTACTTGTCATTGCATACTGTTATGTACAGGCCCTAGGTGTGGCAGCCAGTGATATTGCACAGGTCATCTCATCTAGTTGCACAATTGATGTGTGATGACCTGTGTACACATGTCATGTGTGATGGGGCACTATGTGGCACACATCACCTTGACACTTGCCACATGTGTGTCTGTAGTCCAACTGTGTCATGCACAGCAGCAGTGGGATGGCACAGTCATCACCACCCGCACCTGTCTCCTGATGCCAGGGACAGGGACACTCAATCAACTGACATGTCACGATCTGCGTGCCCCTTTGTGACTATGTCAGGTGTGTGTCATGTGTTCCCATGATCTTGATGTCAGTGTTCCGTCAACTGCAAATGCTGTTGGTGCATCCAACATGGGTCTGTGTGGAGATGGGCATGGAACACATCTACGCACACCATGCCACATGTGGATTCCCACCGTTGTAGGGTCTGTGTGCATCGGACATCATATTTACCCAGTCATACATGTCTGCTTTGTCTCAATGGCTGTGTCTTTCTCTTGTCACGTGTACCCCTTCATCGCAATGTGTTTGATAGGTACATTTGACATTCCTTGTGACCTGTGCGTGTGCCTTGCAGTCAGCTGTGTGGATGAGATGACATCCTTCCTATGCAGCTATGTGGTTGTGTGTCACTCCGGTGATATCTGTGGCTCTTCACTGGCCACCAACTCATTTCAGGGCATGTCATGTAGACTTGAAAATCAACAGGTGTATCTGGCTTTTTGTAGGAGTTACAATGATTCAATCACCTAATGATTGACGCTGCGCACTGTGCTAATTGTAACTACGTTACTAACAATTAGTCTCAATTCACAGAAATTTACAAAAGATTATCAGTCAAAAAACATCCAACACAATTACTCGTTTAAACATATATTTTCGACATATATGTAAACAATAGCTTCAAAAAATAACATTGTTGATGTGTCAACATTTTTTACAAAGAATGGTAGACAACCGCCATATACATTATAATATTTAAACATGCCACATCATATTTCATGAGATCACATCGAAATGCTTGTGATGAGCCCAATGCATTTCGGGACTTGGTTGTCCCTTCGTCAGGGGCGTTCTCAAATATTATGTAGGTGTGGCCTTAATGAAAATTGAGCAGTGAGGATGTTTTTTGACTGATAATCTTTTGTAAATTTCTGTGAATTGAGACTAATTGTTAGTAACGTAGTTACAATTAGCACAGTGCGCAGCGTCAATCATTAGGTGATTGAATCATTGTATCTAGTTTTTTCATGCCTGATAGACAGCGGGCATCACGCTGCAGCACCTATATCATTCAGATTAAACCTAGGGGTAAATTAGAAAACCAGGAGTGCTCTGCTTATATTGCTTCGTTTTTGTAGGAGTGCCACTAAGCTGGCATATTTGTCCTGGATGTATTGCACACACCCGACTCCATAGTTACCTGAGGTATATTAGCAGTGTAGCATGTGCTATGTTCATTGACATTGATATTGGCAGACTATCAATCTTCATTCTTACAAACAATGTCTTGCAGGGCACCGCCTGTCCCAAGACCAATGCCAGACTTGGGTGCCATGAGGGAACGTGCCTGCATCCGACGTTACAGATTCACTCAACAGTTGATTGAGGACTTGACCGACAGGCTGGCACCACACCTCCAACCACAACACAGGTATCCTACTGCACTGACCCCAAAGATGAAGGTGATGGCAGCCCTACATTTTTTGCCACAGGTATGTTTCAATTCACCATAGCTGATGTTGGTGGCATGTCACAGACAATGTTCAGCCGTGTCCTGCGTGATGTTTTAGCAGCCATGTTGGAGCACATTGATGAATTCATCACATTTCCTTCTCCTGAGAAGTTGACAGATGTCAAGGGTGATTTCTATGCCCTGGGAGGGATGCCCCATGTCATTGGGTCCATTGATGGTACACATGTGGCTTTGGTACCACCACAGGCACAGGAACAAGCTTATCGCAATAGAAAACATTACCACTCGATAAATGCCCTTGTGGTGTGTCTTGTTAACATGCTGATTTCCCATGTCTGTTTACGTTTTCCAGGATCAGCACACGATGCCTACATCATGAGGCGTAGCAGGGTGCCACAAATGATGCTGCGGCTGCACAACAAACGAGCATGTCTTGTTGGTGGGTATACTCTGTTTGTCCTGTGTGTTGCGGTATCTTTGGCTCTTATGGCATCTCCTGACCCAATTTTGTACATGATGTTTCCATGTAGGGGACTCTGGATATCCCAACATGCCATGGCTAATGAAACCTCTCCGCAACCCAAGAACAGCTGCAGATCAAAGGTACAACAATGCACACGGGCAGACCAGGCGAGTGATTGAGAGGACGTTTGGCCTCCTGAAGAGCCGATTCCGGTGCCTGGACAAGACAGGCGGGTCCCTCCCTTATGCCACGGAGAAGGTCTGCTGAATCTTCCTCGTGTGCTGCATGCTGCACAACATAGCAGTTGAGAAGGCAGTGCCACTCATCCTGGATCCGGATGAGCAGGAACATCTACCCGTGGAGGATCAAGGGCTTGCTCATGAGGCTACTGATGAGGAGGAGGATGATATTCGGATTCAGCTCATACGCAACTTCTTCTCATAATGGTGAGTCACTGGGTATGAGTGCGCAAGCTTGTAGCATTGAGTGGCATGTGTTGCAATGTGTGTGTCCAGCTGACTGAATGCAAAGTGATTTGGATGTGTGTTCTGATGTGTCACTCAAGTGATTATGTCATGCCACACAGTTTTGCGAAGAGACTTTCTTTGCAATTTACATGTGTCAAACATTGTTCATGTTTGGTAAATGTCCATGTGTGCGGTGAGAATTGTTTTAGGTGACTTCTTGTGTGTCTGTCATTCCCAGGTATTTTGCGCCTGTTGTCTGCTCGTGTCATCGTTGTCCTCCTGCTATTCCTCATGAGGATTGCAACGTGTGCTGCATCAGCGTTCCATGCACGGACATGTGGAAAGGTCAGTCTTGGTAAGGTTTGCAGCAAGGATTTTTTGTGGTGGTACGGGTTTGGAATGTGTGGGGACTGCTTCTGTGCATGTTGTGGTACCATGCATACATGTCTTCTCACCATGGAGCATATAACATGTAGCATCACTCCCATGACATGATAGTCACCCTTCTTGACAGTCATCTGTAGTGGAGTGTGGCGTCTGATGAAGGCATCAATGTGTGTAAACCTTGCCTCTGAAACATTGCAGATGCTACGGGTGGACATAGTGGAGGACATCATAAAAACAGGCTCCATAGGGAATTGCAGCCTCTCCGTATGCAGCAGGATGTGTTTGGCTCATCCCCTTAACTTGTGTGCCAGTTCATTGGGATTTACATCATCCATGTTGTGAAGGGGGTGTCCAGCGTATGTCCCACATGTTCTGTCAACTGACCTGTGAGTCTGTTAACCCCTTCGGTGCTCATGACGGAACGGTTCCGTCATGAGCGTCGGTTGAGCTGTGCTCATGACGGAACCGTTCCGTCATGAGCCCGCCCGTGCAAGAAACGGTCAGCACCGCGGCGGAATTCGCGCCGCATGGAAGGGGTTAATATGGATGCATATCCCTTTGTTTGTGTATGTGGAATAAAGGTGTTCAGCACAATCCAAAGTGCCTCATCTCTGTCACTGCAGCTCTCTTGACAGTTTGCATGCGTCATCTATGGCATAATTGTCAAAGATTGAGCATCTGTGTGTATGTGTACTTTGGCAACATGCATGCAGTGCTTTATGGCTAATGATCTCTATTGTGCATGAAGTACCTGGTTGTGTATGCATTTGTGCAGGTTGCTCCCCACAACGGGACGCGAACGCCTGCTGATGGTGTGTCTCCTTTGCACATCTCCGCATTTTGTTGCCTGATCCAGTGGCTGTAATTTATGGTGATTGTTCATACGTTTTCTCGTAGTGACCCATGAGTAACCTGACACTCCTTCCTTTACATACACCTGTTGCACTGTGCCTTTCAGACCTTGTCTTTGTGTGCTACTTTTTGCCTAATTTCTAACCCCTTCCACCTGCTGCTGCCTCACCTGCGGCACCGCCCCACCGAGTGCCCTGATTCTGCAACCCCCACACCTCCAAAATGCTCTGCCCTTCCCCCTCCACCCATTCGAAATGCAGGCAGCAGCTTTTTTGTGCCACTGTAGCCCCAGCGCCGTGCCAAAGGCAGGAACGTCTGCGCCTGCAACATGCACAGTGCACGACCCTCTAGTCTTTGCATGACCCACGTCACACAACAGGCTCATGCTGCAGCCACTCTCCAAGCAATGTCATCGTGACAATCATCCTCCTGCTATCAGGCAACCCCTAAGCACACACATGACACCTTCGCATGCTGAGTGTGCTACTCCAACTGCCTACACAGCTCTGTCCGGCCTACAAGACCCTGTCAGAACAACCAGGTAATGTGCCTCCTACTCCACACCCGCTCCGTCCACCAGCACGCCATTGGACTAAGTTACCTCCTCAACACAACAGCCCCACACATCACCTTCATGACAGTAACCTGGACAAAAGCATCCTCAGCACATGACGTCTTCATTGCCATCTCAGACGGATACAAGACCACCCGCACGGACGGCAACACCAATCCCGGTGGATGAATTGCTATTTATTCACAAGTACACCCTCAGAGTCACAAATCCGGGTTTGCAGCAACTCCATGGCAACCCTCAGTGTAACACTCCTCTACAGATCTGCAGGACTACATCCACTATTCCGCTAAGCCATCAACACGTACATCTGCACACATGCCCTCACCTCCACGGGCTACATGTGGCTGGGGGCCAGTAACTTCTTGCTGGAGGGGAACCACACCACCATCCATCATTGGTCCATCAACATTTGAATCCACGTCTCCGACAAGCAACACACTGCCCCACACCCCGCTACCGATCCCCCAAAGATGCTTGATGTAAGTCACCACAGACAAGCTGTGTGGGACACTCAAAACAACACCCCCGCCACACTCTGCAACCTCACGCACTGGATCAGCAACTGATCCAACAATCTTGCCACATTGACGGACTTTCCTGTGAAGCACAACAACAGTTAAGGCACCTGGGACAAGGCAGACCTACTGGACTCCTACAGACTTAGCCGGACTCTTGTGCAAACCTTGCAACACAAAGAGCCATAATTTGCCTTACAGCCCTGGAAAACACCACACACAGCCATCACCATATCATCAGCAAGAACAAGTGGAGATCCTTCAGATAGCGCCGAGACACCCAAACACACGACATCAAGGAGCTCATCAGCATTGTGAGTGAATTGAAAGCAGATCTCCATCCAAGAGACCCCACCCTGGAAAGGCAGATCACATCCCTTGCAGCCTTCAAGCTCATGGGCATACACGAGAGCCTTGGCACCCAGAGGCAGACAGCACTATTATCCGCAGGACAAACCCCCATCAGGTTATGGACTCCCATCAGCAGCAATGAAACAACCTGGCTCATGTGCAACATACACTCTGGCTCTCCATTAGGCCCCTTCCCACCCAACATCTAAACCACATCATTCCACATCCTTGAAGCCCACGTCCAGCGCGTCCTGATTGTCTCCTTTGAGTTTGCCACATTCCATGGGTGCAGGAGGCATGCAGAGACCCAGGCCCTTCTTAAACAACGGACGGCAGTACCGCAGGATCTCATGGTACATCACCCTGCTTCCCTACCCGGCAAATGTCATCAGGAAGACACTCAACAAGCAAATGACAATTTTCCTCCATGCAACCATCTCCAGGCAACCGGCACCAGACCATCTTCCACAGTAATCACATCACTGCAACCGTCAGCATTGCCACCACCAACGACAACTTTGCCATGCTCAACAATGGTGAGGCCACCACCCTTGACCTCTCAATGGCATTCTACACTATGTGCTACCACACTGTCAGCTCACACATCTCCAACACTGGTATCCAGAGGAGGGCCCAGGGTTAAATCAGAAAGTCGCTCACCAGCAAGGCCCAGGGAGTCTGCTTCCACCCTGCAACATGTAGTACACTGGGGTCATCTGGCCCATGCCACAGTGCTCTTCTCTCAGCGCGACGTTCTTCATTGTCTCCATGACCCCCCTCTCCACCATCACATGCGCACACGACCTCATCATCATCTCGTATGCCATTGACACCCAGCTGCTCCACAAACTCACCAAAGACCCCGCCATTGCCAGATCCAAACTTCAAGAAGGCATGAGATCTGTTGAGGAATGGCTGAACATCAGCCACCTGAGGCTGGACTTGGACAGGACAGAGGTCATCATCTGAGGATTGTCCCCTTACAGCTGGGTCAACTCCTTGTGTCCCACTGGTCTGTGCACCGCACCAGCACCCAGTGGCCATGCACGCAAGCTGGTGTTCATCATGAACCCATCGCTCACAATTACCATGCAACTCACCACCATCTGTACCTCATGCTGCAACGCCCTCCACATGCTGCAAATGACCCACAGATGGATCCACTCCAAGGCAAGACAGACCGTCCCCCTGGTCCACGACACCAGCCGGCTCAACTACAGCATCGGCCTCTACGGAGAACAACAGCAAAACTGCAGGAGAACTTGTCCACATCCAGGGTTCATCCGCACACCTCATCTGCAACATCCCCCGCCCCAGCCACATCACCGAGATAGGTACAATGGCTCACTGTGTGCTTCAGGATCACCTTTAGACTCCTCAACCACACTCAGAAGGCAGTCCACAACCCCAGACCCAACACCGACCTTGGATGTCTGTCATCCAACACCCCGTTGAACCAACTCCATGCAGCCCACCTTGCCCTGGCCACCATTCATCACATCCACATAAAAACTGCATGCAGGAGATAGTTCTCCCACCTCACAAAACAGACCTGGGACTCCCTCCCCGGGCACATCAACATGACCCATGACCTCTACACCTTCATGATACTCTTCCAAATTGGTCTGTCTGAGCAGTATTGCAAGCACCCCCTCAGCAGCTTGAGGCCATCACAGGTGAGTATTGGGCTCCATGTCTGTATTTTGTGATACATTGTGATCCATGTGTGTCCTCGACCGGACTCAGATCCAAGTGTATGGATGGCTGGAGTTTGTTCCACACTCAGGCATACTTCGACATATCCCCACACGTATGTTGTGGACTCATGCTAAATGACCGCAACATAAAATGTCATGTCTTAATTTTTTATTTATAGCTCTGGGGCGTGATTTGTGCACAGAAAAAGGTGCTATGCAGGGACCATAGAATCCAAAGTTCACAGGGGGAGATGGGATCCTTGGCATTTGAAGTCATCAGAGTCCAGACCACAGTGTTTGGCATCATTGGTCAGACTGTGACCAGCAAGTCCATGTGGAAGATGATGTCAGTCAATGAGGTGATGCTGTCGCACATGAAGGCCAGGTGCCGGGCCAGGTGACCTGGGAGATGTGGATGGGCCGCTGCCTCTCATGGTCTTTTCCGTGGACGACCCACCTTCCTCGCGGGACCCTCAGATGCAGGCCTTGACGATGCTTGGGACGCTCCGTTGGATGAATCATCCTCCTCCTCCCTCCCTGTGGCTGGTGGTGATCTTCGCCTGGTGGCACAGGGAGGGTTGCCCATGTTGTCCGCGATCCGACGGAGTGAATGGCTTATGTCCCTTTGCACTGCCAGGAGCTCAGCCAGTCTTGCCTCCATCCGTCCTTGGTGTTCTTGTTGACTGGCATGTTGCTCGGCCTGCTGGTTCTTGATCTCTGTGAGGGTCACCACTACCTGGCTGAACTCCCTGGTGTCACGCCGGTATGCCTCCATGATGTTGTGGATGTGTGACATACCGGTCCCTTCAGCTGGCTGGTCAGGTTCGCGCCTCCGCCGTCCTCCACTCCCACCACCCCTGCCCACACGAGCCTGGCCTGCCGTTGTGGGCACATTGGGTCTACGGGACCCCTGAGGGATGGCAGTGGCGGTGTTGTGTGCCTCCTCTTGGGTGCCCGCCGCACCTTGTCCCTCCTGGTCAGACTGGCTCAGTTGTTCACTGCGGGCAGGGCTCCTCGGTGTCTCCTGGGATGTGGCAGGAATGGGGGTGGTGGTTGGCACAGATGTTCCTGAACCAGGTTCTGCAGGGGCTTGGACACCAGAGGGTCCAGGTCGGTCGGGGTCATCTGCGGAGTGTTGAGAGGCGTCGCTGCCGGTGGGATCAGGTTCCTCCCGAGCCTGTGACTGTGATTCTTCCGCCCCATTGTTGGGGGGATATTCACCACGTTGCCCTGTGTGTGAGAGACAGACAGTGTTAATGCTGTTTCATGCAACATGCATGTTTCATACACATTCAAGTTGGCACTGTTCCTCCAGGTAGTTGTATGTGCCTAGCATTCTCCTCAATGTTCACTTGTGGATGGGTATGTTGCGGGGGACAGATTGATATGTTCTCCTGAGTCTTTGACATGTCGATTTGTGGCTTGGATGCTTCTTCGGTTATGTATTGGTCTTGTTGTGTTGCATGTCCATTGTGACAGTGGGTAAATCCATTGCCTGTCCTGGTGGTGTCTGCTTGTGTAAGGGGTGTGTGTGACAGGGCCTGCTGGTGGGTGTAGTGTGATTTGGCCCTGGGGCTCCCAGGTGATGTAGCTGTCCCCCCATGGAGCATGCTGCCATGACAGTGAGTGTGAGTTCCTGTCCTAGATATCTGACCTTGTTGTCTTGGTGTTTGTGTTTGCACTGGTCACGGGAGGGCCTTGTGCTGCCTACACCAGGGTCAAGTGTGAGCTATCTTGTCAGTACTTTCCCAATCCCTGTGCATTGCGCATGGTGCATGGGTATGTAGCTGGGCCATATGGGATGAGGGCAATTGTGTCTGATTTATGATTCAAACATGCGTTTTGTGCCACCCAGCCTCCCAGCATACCGGACATCCATTCTTGGGTTGGTGCTTCATGTAGCATGGGACATAGCATAGCCTTGCTTTCTCAATGGGGCATACACATGTTATTGGCATTAGCGTAGTTTTAGACTGTGGTTCTTGACGGTGATGGCTTGGGGGTAGTTGCGTGCATTTGGTGTAGTTGGGGTGTGGATGCCATTACCCCCATTTTATATAAGTTGTTTGTGTACTCACCAGGCTCTGCAACTCCTTGGAGTCCGAGTACTCCCACCGGCGGAAGCCTGGCCATCAACTTCTCCTCCCAGGGATGGTAATGTACTGGTCTGCGGGGCGCACCACCTCCAGTGATGTTGCTCTGGGCGTAGTCCTCATTCATTTTGCGCTTGACCGCCCTCTGCAGATCGTACCACCTGGCTTGGCATTCATTCCTGGTCCTTCTGATGGGTGCAATAGCATTCACCCTATCGACAATCCTCTGCCACAGGCGTGATTTTTTAGCTATGCTGGTCTGTCTGACCAATGTTTCAAACAGCTGTGGCTCGACTCTGATGACTTCATTGACAAGGATCTCCAGCTCCTCCCTTGTGAACTTTGGATTCTTGTCTGTGGGCATGGTGTAGGGTGAAGGTGTGGATGGTTGTGGGTGTGTGGGTCTGAATGTGACGGTGTGGGTGTGAACGTGTAGAGGGGGTATGTGTGAAGGAGGTTGTGTGAAGGTGTATATGTTAAGGTGGATGGGTGCAGTTGTTGGTGTGTGCTCTCTAGCTGCAGTGAGTCTGTTGCAAAGGCTCATGGTTTGTGTGTGTGGGCCCTTTTTATTGGTCCATTTGTGGGTGTGGCTCAGTTTGAATTTTTGGTGGGTGTGTCATAAGGGGTGGTTGTGAGTTTGCTCCTCTGTTTGCCTGTTTGGATGTGTCCAGGTCAGTTCTTTCCATTTTTTGTGCAGTGTAGACGTGTTTTGTGGTGTTGTGCGAGTCGAATAGACCCTCCTTGTGCTGTTTTACAGTGTCCGTGGTTCAGTACGGTACAGGGGTACGAGTCGTACAGACACACACCCCCATGCGTTGTGTATGTACGGTGCGTACACTGCTATTGCTATGTACGCTGCGTACACCGCCATTGCTATGTACGGTGTGAACACCCCCATTGCTATCTATGGTGCGTACACTGCCATTGCTTATGTACGGTGCGTACACCGCCATCGCTATGTACAGTGCGTACACCGCCATCACTTATGTACGGTGCGAACACCCCCATTGCTATGTACGGTGCGTACACCACCATCGCTTATGTACGGTGCGAACACCGCCATTGCTATGTACGGTGTGTACACCGCCATCGCTTATGTACGGTGCGAACACCGCCATTGCTATGTACGGTGTGTACACCGCCATCGCTTATGTACGGTGCGAACACCGCCATTGCTATGTACGGTGTGTACACCGCCATCGCTTATGTACGGTGCGAACACCCCCATCGCTATGTACGGTGAGTACACCCCCATTGCTATGTACGGTGCGTACAACCCCATTGCTATGTACGGTGCGTACACCGCCATAGCTTATGTACGGTGCATACACCGACATTGCTACTGTACGGTGCGTACACAGACATTGCATATGTACAAGTCATTCCCCGTGTACGGGTCAGACGTTTTCCGTACAAATCGTAAATCGTAAATCGGAAAGCCAGTCCGGATCGTACTAGTACGGTCAGACTGCATTTTTACGATTCGTACGGAAAAGTGTCCGGGTACGTCTCGTACAACTTTTCCCAATCTGATTCGTACGAATAGGGCTGATCCGTATGTACTTTTTCCCGTATGAATCGTACTTCACGAGTCGGACGTGACTTGTACGATTTGTACGGAAAAAAATACGGATACGAGTCGTACGGGAAAAAAAATACAGGATCGGAACCGGCCCCTAAATGTAACGGTGAGCCTTTGTAACTTACGAAATGAGCAGGTGCCCCCCACGCCTAGGGAAGGGGCGCCCTTAGTAGCGCCACGGGGCTGAGCCTCCTCTGGGGCCCTGAAAGGGGAGGGCTGGTTATGGAAAGGCTGGCCGTGGTGATGTCATCGGGAGGTGGCACAGAAAATTGAGAACATAGCCGGTATTTAAGGCTGTGCCCGGGGAGTTTCCTTCTCTTTGTCCCTTCAGACCACAGCAGGGCTACAGAAGTGTCGTGAAGTATAATGTCATACCTAATTTCCTAACTGCTGTTCACATGTTGATGCAGATAAAAGTGATGCTGTGAATAATGGTTATATACCCAAGAAGGATACTTACGCTGGTAATGGTCTGTGGTGAATAACTTGGATTGATGTGAATAAAAGGCTACGCCATAGACAACATACCTTGGGGCAGATTTACAAGCCCCTTGTGCCACTTTTGCTTCACTTTTAACATGAGAAAAGTGATGCAAAAGTGGTGCAAGGGGCTTGTAAATCTGCCCCCTTGATTCTTTGAGTTCTTGGGCGTAGCGGGGCGGTAAGGTGATGGAATTTGGGGAGGAGGGAATGTCTCATTGTGCGCTTACTATATATGCATGCATTTGATGCTCTTTGTATGACATACAGCATGGGTACTCGCAAACATTTTCCCAGGGGCCACAAGGTAAAGTCTGCGGTGGGCCTGAGGGCCACACTGATGCATCACAGTGCAGGGGGGCTTTTTGTAATGCTGTATGAGTCTCAATCTCTCTACCACACCTTGGGGTAGTCCTTCTCTGCTTGCCTTCACTCCCTTGGGAGAGTCAAGTGTGAAAAGGAAGTACCTAAATTATTTAATTATAATTAAATATAACGGCATAGTGTGAAATAATAAAACCTGTGATTAATCATGACTTGACCAAACTGTGTGATCCGAGACAATTATCTAATTTCAAATTGCCTCATTTTTCTTCATTTTGACATATAAGAGCACCTTGAATGAGGCATGACTGTTTCTATGTTCATTTTGAAAACTGTTGCTTTTAAGAAATACATCACAAGTACTGATATAATCTGATGTACTAAGGTGAAATGCATGTTAATGAAATACACTTTTCAAATTTTGAAAATACTTAATTTTTACACGTTTGTTGGAAGATGTATTAAAAATGTATGTGTTCCTAAAGGAAATTGTGCAGGACACTTGGGGGCATATTTACAACAGAATGACAGAGCACGGTGTTACGCTACAATTAGTAGCGCCTCGCGCTGACATTCTGAAAACACAGAGATGTGCATTATTTACAATAATACAGCGCACTCATGCATTTCCCCTAGCACGGGCGCTAAATTTAGCTTTCTAGCACCAACACAGGCACTCTTGCACCATAGTGGAAGAGTGCCTGTGTTGCAGAGAATGGTTGTTCATGTGCAGGAAGGTGTCCCTTCCTGCAGTGAAACAGTCACTAATTGCGATTTGTAACTTCTATGTGTGCTGCAGAATTCAGCACACATAGAAACAGCAAAAACAAGGAGAAATGAATACTTTCTCCTCGTTGCGCCAACCTGGTCTCATTTTTGGCACTGCCCTATATTTACGCCAGCCTTGTAAATTGGGAGCAGTGTCAAAAAGCAATGGGTGTTGCGTCAGAACGCCCACTGCAACACCCATTGCCTGCCCCTTTCACGCTAAGTACAGCGTGAATGGGGGCATAATGCCACCTTGTAAATAGGACAAAGGGGTTATCACCACCAGAATGTAAAAAAAGGGAAGTTCTGGTGAAGATAACCCCTTGTACATATGCCCCATATTTGCTTCTTTTCTTTACTTTCAGTTAGTGGAAATAAACGCTTGTCCATCTTCATGCATGTTAGTGCTCTTAGCAGCCCAGTGCAGTCTTTGCATGTGAAGGTCACGAGGGCCGCACGTGCCCCCCGGGCCGTACTGTGAGTACCACTGACATACAGCATGCATTGGGAAGGTTGTTTCAGAGTGCACTGGATCAAAGGTGGTGCTCAGAGCGAGAAAGTCTCTTCAAAATGCGTTAAAATGATAGTGATACTTGTTTAATTTGAGCCGGTGGTTGCTGGTGGTGGTCACCGACATTCATTTTTGGGGGCCAGCACTTAATTTTTATCATCAGACTTTTACCCAGAGCAAACAAAAGAAAAGCAGAAAAGGGAAGACCATGGAAGAAGAGGTAGCCAGGAAAATAGCAATAAAGGGAGAACACAGGTGTGAAAAGGGAATTTGTCAGTGTGAGATAATTAGAGAGGAAATGTAGGGTGGTTAAGATACACAATGAACCCAAGACTAGGTGGCATTGGTGTTTGGTAGCCTGGCATCGGGCAGGGCCCCGATAAGCTCCTGAGAAAGCGTGGGACCCCAGTACTCGTGTTTTTTTTTTACAAATTAAGCAGTTACTGAGTGGGTGGTGGGGGAATGAAGTCATTAGCTTTCTCCATGATAAAATGGAGCACATCTTAGCATTCAGCGCATGCTCGTCTGTTACAAGATGTCTGATATTTTGCCCAATAAATTGTGTGTATCAATCCTTGGGGTCTCAGAATTGCTCCATTTTGGCATCAGTAAGCACATTTTCCCGGCGGTTCACTCTGCCGACTAATCAGAAACAGGGAGGCAATGGGATTACTTGAAAAGCTTATCATTAGGCAGAAATTGAAAAGGGCTGGGAAAGCAAAAGTGCTTTGGGACGGGAGGGCCCAGGAAACAGGATAGTGAGCAGATCTGCAGCTGGTGGCGCGAGGAGGTCCCCGACCAAGCGCTTCGACTGACTTAATTATGTTCCCCTGGCTCTGTGCAAATTGTGTTTTGCTAGAAGACTGCTGATGAGAAACTCTAAGCCCCGTGATTTTAGTAGTTCCCTAGAAGTAGTTTACATAGCAACGAGAAGGAGGTGTGGCTTAACGGCTCCAGATCTCCCTCCCTATGGGACCACTGTTTCAATCCTAATCTCGGCGCTAGGCCCCATATTGTGTGATTTCGGGCACACCACACAATCTCCCTGTGCCTAAATGTGTGTACATGTGTATTTGTGTAATCCGTACTTGATGTACATGATCTACGATCATTTCACGACCCCCTCGTGTAATTAACAGTGCTCCTTTGCTTCACAGCTAGGTCTGTGCTATATAAATACCATTACATACACAGAATGAGGCAAATTTGTCTCAAGCAGTATGTTCAACAAGAAGCCTTTTCAAAGTGCAGTCTTAAGACAGGCATTCAGATGTCGTAGAGGTAGTAAAAAGTGATGCCGCCATTGAGACATATTTGGCCCAATTACGAGTGGATTGGTCTATTCTGACCTGTCCCTAAATCTCTGCTTACATTTTCCAGATGCTAAAAGAAGTTGGGAAAGGGCCTAAAATGTGGGAGAAAAAATGCTGCAAATGTCTTGTAATACCAGGACACGTGCTATACCCTTTTCCAGGTCTCAAACTCGAAATGGCCAGTAAATGTGGTGATATTACAGGCTGGAACTGGTAAAACAGGCCCCGTTGTTACCACCTCTTTTTACCGGCCAACTTGGTAATTGGAATTTTCGAGTTGGCTTTCCATTTGCTATTGGCTCATTTCTCTCCTTGGCCCAGGTGGCTCAGAAGACATCAGTCAAAATTGCTATACTCTTTTCAGGCAGTGGAGTTTTCTCATTTAAATGACTTTGTCTACAGGGGGAGGGGCCAATGCCTGCCTCTAATGCCAGGGATTCCACCAACCGAAGTGGGCACTTGTAGTGTATAGTCTCTAAAGTGGGGTTTTGTTGCAGGAACCTCATATCTAGAGTTCCAAAACCGCCACTGTTACCAGTGACGGCTTACTACCCTTCTGTAACTTATTGGCTGTGACTGTAGCAGGCATGTGGTTATTCTGCCACTCGAGATCGGGCGGTTGAACCACCATCATTTCTGGCAGGTACCACTGATTATTAGTCAGGCTGATGGTTAGCTACCTGCCCAGTGGCGTAGCTAGCCCATTTGCCGCCTGTGGCGGTCACTGCATTTGCCGCCCCACGGCAGCTGCATTGAAGAGTGGTGGGGGGAATTGCTGCCCGAGACAGCAGCAAGAGCGGGGGAAGCTACAGCCCCCCCAAACTCCTGCCGCTCGGGGGGACCACCCCCCTCTACGCTACTTTACCTGCCCCATTGTCAGTGCGTCTAATGTGTCACCGGAGGCACAGATGAAAATACAGCTTTTTGAGGCAAATTTTCTGTAATCCATGCTCTAAATCAGATGCTTCATTATCCATTCCCAAATGTTTGAATATAGCCATAGAGCCCGCCATAGGGGGCTCTAACGGCCATTAAAGGCCCGCTCCAGTGTTAAAGGTCCAAGCCGAAGGCGAGGGCCTTTAACAAGAGAGCGGGTCTTTAATGGCCAGTAGAGCCCGCTATGGAGGGCTCTTAGGCTATTAGAACATTCCGTCCGTCAAGGGCAGAGTGTTCTAAATAGTAAAACAAAGGCCTCACAGAGCACAAGGGGATTGAAATCCCCTCAGGCTCCATGAGGCCTTTGTTCACAGCAAGAGCTGTGAACAAAAATTAGAATGTTAGAGCGCCTGGCTTCTACCGGCCATTGGAAGCCCTGAGTACTCCATTGTTTTCAATCGATCACCCAATATTCAATGTTCTAATTGAGAAATATCCAACGACAATTAGATCTCTCAAATATGATTGTTCTGAGTTTTAGAGCAATGATTATCACACTCGTTGCATGCCCAATTGGCATATCATGCCTAGTTGCCTGTATGTCAATTAGCACATCATGACCAGCTTCAATCAATCCCAGTTAAATCATAACTACGTGCCATATTGCCTACATTCCAAGCCATGGCCAGATTCCTTTCCATTATGCCCAGCTGGCACATTGAGGTCAGTTTTAACAAAATCCTATTAGCATGTGTTGAACAGCTGCTATTAAGCTCAGTTAACAAATCATAGTAGCACCATAATAAAGTATTCTCACTGCCCTTTTATGTCTGGGTTTTGACAGCGCAGCTGCCAATCAAACCTATTGCTAACAATATACATAGAGTGGGCTTTGGATCCGCCCCTTTTACGCACTGGATTTCTTCATCTAGCCTCCTGCAACCATTTGCTGCCCATTAGCAGAATTGACTATTCACCTCTGACCTAATACTATTGGCTGTTTGAGGATATCCTTCCATCTCCACTTGAGGGCTTGCACCGAACTACTTGAGAGATTACTTTACAATTATAGCCCCTCGGATAGCTCCCTCCCACGTGTCTCGCTCTAATATACTAACACTACATGCTTCAGGAGGATGACATGGACCAGTCTTGGGTAAAGGAAGAGCCACCAGCCAGTAGGTTTTGAGAGCATAGCAAGTTTGAAAAGATTAGGAAGGCTACCACGATGACAAAGCAGAGCTGGTGGGTCTAGGAAAGGAAGATGGTCACAGACCCAGGAGATGGAATAAGACCAGCCATTGCATGAGTGGAAGAGGACCAGTAGTTCAAGGAGACCGCATGTTAGGATGGCAGGACATGCAGGAGATGGAAAGCTGGACCGGAAAATGTAGGAGATGGGAAGTTGGAAGGGAAGGAGAACCAGTCTGTCCTGAAAAGAGAAAAGCTAGAAAAGTGTGCCGAGGACTGGAAGGAGAGCTTCTAGAGGTCAGGTACTCAGTCAGACAGGTGGGATTGGTAATAACATGTGGCTGGCAGGTCCCGAAAGGATCAAATTCAGGTAGGCCCAAGGGGTGATGAATTTAAGGGAGAAGGTGGTGTCTGAGTATTTTATGTGTTAATCTCCTGTTTATTGTAATTGTATTCCGCATTGTACGTATTGTATTGTATTGTAATTTCATTTATATAGCACTTACTACCCCATACGAGACCTCAAAATGCTTTTTCAGCGAGTAGCACGCTACTTTGGAACCCATAAAGGATTAGTGGTGAATTAGTAAAGTGAAAATATGAAAGTTATTTGAGTGGTGGATATGTTAGTCAGTTATTTGGATTGAGAAGGATAGTGGAGGATTAGAAGAGGGAAAAAGGTTTGTATTTATATAGCGCTTACTACCCTTGATGGGGAGCTGAAGGCCTTTTTCGGCGAGTAGCACGCTACTTTGGAACCCATAAAGGATTAGTGGTGAATTAGTAAAGTGAAAATATGAAAGTTATTTGAGTGGTGGAAATGTTTGTCAGTTATTTGGATTGAGAAGGATAGTGGAGGGATAGAAGAGGGAAAAGGTTTGCATTTATATAGCGCTTCTCCCCCTGATGGGATGTTGAAGCGCATTTTCAGTGAGTAACACACTACTTCGGAACCCATAAAGGATTAGTGGTGAATTAGTAAAGTGAAAATATGAAAGTAATTGGAGTGGTGGACATGTTAGTTATTTGGATTGAGAAGGATTATGGAGGATTAGAAGAGGGAAAAAGGTTTGCATTTATATAGCACTTGCTACCCTTGATGGGGCGTTGAAGCGCTTTTTCGGCGATTAGCACGCTACTTCGGAACCTATAAAGGATTAGTGGTGAATTAGTAAAGTAAAAATATGAAAGTAATTTCAGTGGTGGATATGCAAGGCAGATTATTTGGATTGAGAAGGGTGGTGGAGGGATGGTTGTTTCAGATGGATGAAGAGAAAGCAATCTTCTCTTTGACACGTGTCCATCGTCCTCTGGAAGGAGCTGGAGAGTTCATCACTGATGCGTTCTCTCTCTGATTGCACTGTAATGGCTTGCTCCTTCCTTGCCTTCTCATAACCTGGTGTCTGGCACCACCTCGCACTCTGGGGAACTCCAGCTTTAATTAAAAAGGCGAGAGCTTTGGCGAGGAACTCTTTACAATTGCAAGGCTCTACGAGTGGCCGGCTGAAATGGATTCCTGCCTGCGAGGGCGGACTGGATTTCATTGTTCAGGGGAACAGACTCTCTTAGCAGTGACCTGTCCCGAAAGAGGTGTTCCTAATTACCCTTTCTTCAGATTGATTATCAAGGGAGCATTTTGTTTCCTAGACAACAGATGAGGCGAGATGCTGCGGAGGGTTTGTCTTTTTCTCTCTACCCAGTAAACAAGTACAAATAAGCACTGGCAAAAGCCAACAGGTCTTGCTTATTGTCTGTCTGTGCAGGACAATGGCGGCGGCAATGCTTTTTGCTTACACTGTTCAGCTGTGGCAAAAACAAGAAATAAAATTGAGGATGCTGTGCAGCATTGGTATATAAAAAAAAGGGCACAATTATGTGTTTGTGTGCCTGTGACATCACACGTGTGCACCTTTCTCTCGTGACACTATGGGGTTCCCCTATGATGTTGTATACACCACTCGTGTGCACATAAGGCACGACACAGCAGCCATGTTTTTTTTTCTTTTATATATTCCCTATTTCTAAATGTCCGACTCAGATCTCTGAGTGGTAAATGAAAAAAAAAATGTGTGAGCAAGCATGTTTTGAGAAAGGGATGACCTGGCAACTAATTACTACTATCGGGCCTGCCACAAATAAAAATAAACGTTTTTTTTAAGGAATACAAACCCAGCAACGGGAGGGCAGGGGTGCAATGGAGCGAGGGGTGGGGTAGAAATCAATGTGGACTAGAGTCTGTGGAAGGGGTAGGTGATCAAGGAAGAAGCTTGAGGTGGAGAAAAAAAAACAGACAGTGTTAGAAATGGGGATTTCTGGTTGGCTAAGGCTTGCGCCAAAGTCAGGCAGAAACCACCACTCTAGTCAGGGCAAGGAAGTTACACGCCAAAGATAACCCCTGCTCACCCCCTTGGTAGCTTGGCACGAGCAGTCAGGCTTATCTCTGAGGCGATGTGTAAAGCGTTTGCGCACGCACCCAGCAACAACACCCAAGGCCCACCACAAAAGAAACTCCACACAAGGTATTCTATAAAAATAGCCTTTGTATTATACACAACACATTAGATAAAAACACACACTTTACAATGTGCCAACAGGCACGGGCAGAATTTACAAGGGATTATGTACAAGACAGGGCCACCTGGACCACTGTCAAGAATTAGCACTTTTTAGCACAAAAGTATATAAGATCACTGTAGCACAGAAATAATATGTATAGCACACAACCAGTACTTACTGGTATCGGGGAAGTACCACCTGCGTAACCCTAACTACCTTAGGAGACTGTCACGCAGGGAACTAGAACCTCACTAGCACCATCTGTACTAGGAGAAAGCAACAACCACCTACGTATCACAATACCTGTAGGGGTAATAGAACATTACACATGATGCATCACATTCAGAGGTGTAGGGAAGGAAAACACATGATGCCTAAAAACATTCAGAGGTGTAAGGAAGGAACACACATGATGCATAAAACATTGAGAGGTGTAAAGCAAGGCACATGATGCATCAAAACACATTCAGAGGTGCAAGGAACAATTGCGCAAGAACTCCTGTGCCACCACCTGTGGCAGTCCCTGGGCCAACTGGCCTTGTCCAAGCTAGGACACTCTGTCTTAGTCAAGCTGCGCCAGCTGCGCAAGCTGAAAATAAAATGGTCCCCCACCTAAACGTGGCAGCTGCCCACTAAGTGCTGGGCAGCTGGAAAACGAACTTCAGGCACTCTGCGTGCCTCTGGAGCCCTCTCTGGGCTCGGACCATTCAAATATGCCCTCTAGAGCCTTCGTGGCTCTGCACAACGTTGGAGCCTCACTGGGCTCGGGAAGCAACCATGCCCCACACGTTGGAGTCCCTCTGGACTCTGCGCCAATCGAAATGCCCCCTAGAGCCTCACGGGGCTCGAGAAACACTGTCAACCGTTGGAGCCTCACTGGGCTCGTGAGCACTGCCTCCGCACCCCCCAGCACGTGCGCGAAGTCCCCCAGCCCTCTCAATCACTCACCAGGCTGTCTGCAGGGGACTCCCGCGTTGGCTGCTCTCTCTCGATCCAGGCGGACTCCGGGGCTGCTTCTCTGCGTGGAGGGGGCAGGCACCGACAACGCGCCTCGCGCCCCCCCTCCGCTCCCGCTCCGGCCGTCCTCGTCACTCTCCTGGCTCCGGTCACGGCGGCGCTGCTCTTCCGGGCTTCGCAGGGCTCTCGCCACTCGGGAGCCTTGCAAGGGAAGCAGACGCACGTCTCGCCGGAGCGCGGGGTAGGCTCCCGTGCGCTTCTCTCCTCCCTCGCGGTCAGGATCCCAGGAGCGCGGGGTAGGCTCCCGTCCGCTTCCTGGTTGTAGGACAAGACTTCCGTCCCGCGACACGCCCCCCAGGGGACGCCTGACTTCCTGTTTCGCCGGGGTAGGCTCCCGCAACTTTAAATCGGCAATAAGCGGGGTGGGCACCCGCCAACGATCATACAAGGCGGGGTGGGCACCCGCGGTCGTCCTCACGGCCAGAGGCACGAAAATCAGCGGGGTGGGCACCCGCTAGCAGGACCAAAGCGCACACAGCGCTATAAAGTCACGCACAGCGCTCCCAGCGCTAGAAAGATAGCAGGTCCAGGAAAACAGCACGCACAGCGCTACAAAGTCCAGGAAGCGCTCCCAGGCGCTGTTGATCACCAAGAAGGTCCAGTAAAGAGTCCTCAAAGAACAGGGGGCACAGGCTGGGCCCAGAGCCAGCACACAGGGCCCTCCAGCAGGGAGGCAGTCCCCAGTGGCGGTCTCTCCTGGCGCCCAGCAGCAGCAGGCCCCCCCTCCTCAGATGATCCTGCAAGAGAACAACCATGTAAGGGGACACAGCCCCTTTTTATACAGTATAAGGCTTTGTCTAAGGTGCAGGGAAGGGGCGAACCAGTTCCAACAGGTTCCTGAGCACTTTGTTTTGCTCAGCCCCTCTCCCTATTCACTGGCAGGGCTAGGGTCATTAGACGCACCACAGGGGCCGGCGCCAGCATTGTGTGGGGGAAGCCCTGTCCTATTCAGGACCCAGGTACACTCCTCCCCAGCCATCAACATGCTAACTCCCCATTCACCACTGGGTGACTCCTCCTGACTCTGGGGAATTCCCTAGTCCGTCACCTGACCTCACCAGCCAATCGCCAGACAAGCCACACATTTCAGACTGCACACTGAAGTGCCCACTTCTAGAAGTGGCACTTCCACACCAGGTACATGCACGCCGCACACATCAACTCGCAGCATTCACTCACACGAGTCCGCACATACCAAACACGGGCCTGCACACCCCACGCATCAGGAACTACCGGGACACATACATTCCCCCATGCATTCCTATGGGAGGGCAGGCCAACCTCACAACACGCACGCACTTTACCCTGGGACACAGCGGTAAAGTGCGCAGAAACCAAAATCCATTACACCAAGTCACAATATTAAGCAAAAAGTTTCGGGGTGAACCAGCCAGAAGGGCCAAGTCCAACACAACCCCCTTCCAGCCAAAACGCAGGGTAGACCAATCACCACCGTGATGGACTTCCCTGCTTGGGGCGATAGAACACGGACGCGGGCCCGCCACTGCCGGGACACCCTCCGGTTCTACACCATGGTGAACCCATGGGGTTTCTTCTCAACCCACTCTCCGGACCAACTGGGCTACCCCACTGGTACTCCCAAGCTGTCCGCGGCCAAGACCAGGCCCTAGGCCACCCAGGTGCCACTGGTCTTTGCCTAACCACAGAGTGGGGGGTAGTAACCCCTGGCACATAGCAGCCATTCTCCACTCTACCCCTCATCAGGGCAGTTCTAAACTGCCACTGATCCTCCAGCCTAGGGTCCGTACCCCCAGGCTGACCAAAAGTCACGGGGGAGGCTCTCCTCCCCCTACCTCTTCTCCTAGGGTTCCGCCCTCTCTTCCTCTGAGAGGCGACCCCGTAACATAACTCACCAACCAGCTCAGGACCCCTCCCTGAGAACTGGTCTCCCAACCTAGGGTTTAACCCCTCAGGTTGCACCGGGGTCAGAGGTGGGCTCTCCCACCCTCTGCACTCCCTTCCAGAGTCCTGCTCCCTACCAACTGGGGCGGTCCCTCTGGAAGAAGAACCGGTCAGGACACTGGTTACAGTAGTCAGACCCTTCAGGTCAGGCTGCTCCTGAACCTGGCCTCCCAACCTCTGGTCTAAAACCTTCGGTGGAATAATTGCCTGGCACTCCAGGACTTCTGGGGACTTACACGCCATCCCCCTGAGGCTGACACATGACCCATGTGTCGTGTGACTGTCTGTCTGGCGCAGATCTCCCGTCCCCTGTCCACCTGACAGTGCGCGAAGATCCCCCAGAACAGAAGTGGCGCCACCCGGGTCCCCCCAAGGAGCTCTAGCCCAACTGGCTAGTCCCTGGTCCACTGGTGCATCCACTGGGAAACTCATCCCCCAACCACTCCTCACGCTGGACTCCTGTACCCTCCCTACCGGAGCGGTACTGCCAGACTCTATAACCACAGGAGCCCTGCTTACAGGCGCTCCAGGTCCTCTACTCACTAGGTGATCCTCCTCAAATGGGCTAACAGGACAGCCTAGGTCCCCAACTTGGTGTTCCCTCCTGAAACCACCCAAGTCCTGAGGCAGGGTTTCGTACGTCTGGGGACCCTCGGTCACCCACTTACTCCCGCTCCACTGAGCCAAGCCGTAAGGCCCTACACCCTCCTCGCTATCCTGGGACCTAGCTGGGCTACACGGAGCCTCTTCCACCACGCTGGGCTGGAAGGTACCTGAACCACTACTTGAGTCACTAGTGTGGGAAGAACTATCCCATTCCTCATCATAACTCGGGCCCGTTCCCATCGGTCTGCTTCCGTTGCCAGCTCCCATGGATCATTGCGCCCCCATGCTAACAGGTGTTGGCGCAACTCGGGATAAAAACTACTGGATAGCTGCTCTCTGATGAGCAGATCATACAGTTCGTCAAAATCCTCCTTCGTGTTAACCCTTACCCAATCAAACAGTGCCTCATCACATTCCTCCACAAACTTCTCCCAAGACTGGTGAGGCAGCTTTTTCTTGCCCCTGAATTTCAACCTACATTCCTCCTCCCGGGAACTAGGTACCATACTGGGGGAACTGGGAATGGGATTCTCTGCACTGGTCTCTCTATTGCTGCCACCACTGGACTCAACCCTCCCTGTGGAGCCCAGAAAACTACCACTGCGCTCTGGGGACAACTTACCCTCCAGAGCTAATCTCTCCCTGGCGAAGGCCCTCTCAGCCTCCGCCATCCTCTCCTGCGCTAAGACCCTCTCGGTCTCCAGCTTTTTCTCTGCCATAGTCAGCTGCGCCATCCCCCAGGCATGCTCTAACCTGAGCTTCTCCATGGCCAGCTGATGCTCCCTCTCTTCCCTCCTATCTACCCACTCCTCTGGGGACAGGGAAAGGGATGGGGTGCTGCTCCTGACACTGGACCCAGCAAGGGACTCCCTATCTATGGGGTCTTCACTCTCTACTGGCGTCCCTGTCAGGTAACCCTCCTCCTCTTCAGATTCCTCAGGGCTCCCCTCAGACCCACCACCCTCTCGGCGTGCGGCCCGGGCCCTATCTTCCTCACTGCGCTCTCGCTCCCACTCATCCTTTTGCCATAGGATCAGGTTGTCCCTCAGTTTGGACTGGGTATCTGACTCACCCACCTCTATGTCCCTCTCCTCACAGAACCCTACCAGCTCCAACCTACTGTACCTAAACAGACTACAGAAGTTAAAAGCAGGCTCCATTTTGGCGGACGTTCCTGAGAAGAGTTTAACACCAGGAACCTGGGGGTCGGAGCTACACAGGAGTACACAATTCACAAAAGGTTTCAGTGAGCTCTCCATCCTGGAGAACTCACACTCACTGTCTAGTGCCACACACACCATCCACACACAACCCCCCCCTCGGACTGGTAAGGCAGTTTCTACCACCCCTGATCCCTCAACCTGACCACCACGTGACACAGGTACCAACTCTGGGCGCAGGGCGGGGGACAAATGTACTGGACACAATTACACAATGATACCTTCAGGAGAAGAAATAAAGGAACTTCAAAAACAATAATCCCCAAAATGTGATTTATCTAATGCAGAGTTTTGTAGTGTAGCCAGTCGCCGCTGCGGTACAGCGCAAACGCAAGTCCAAATCCCACCGCTGATCACCAATGTTAGAAATGGGGATTTCTGGTTGGCTAAGGCTTGCGCCAAAGTCAGGCAGAAACCACCACTCTAGTCAGGGCAAGGAAGTTACACGCCAAAGATAACCCCTGCTCACCCCCTTGGTAGCTTGGCACGAGCAGTCAGGCTTATCTCTGAGGCGATGTGTAAAGCGTTTGCGCACGCACCCAGCAACAACACCCAAGGCCCACCACAAAAGAAACTCCACACAAGGTATTCTATAAAAATAGCCTTTGTATTATACACAACACATTAGATAAAAACACACACTTTACAATGTGCCAACAGGCACGGGCAGAATTTACAAGGGATTATGTACAAGACAGGGCCACCTGGACCACTGTCAAGAATTAGCACTTTTTAGCACAAAAGTATATAAGATCACTGTAGCACAGAAATAATATGTATAGCACACAACCAGTACTTACTGGTATCGGGGAAGTACCACCTGCGTAACCCTAACTACCTTAGGAGACTGTCACGCAGGGAACTAGAACCTCACTAGCACCACCTGTACTAGGAGAAAGCAACAACCACCTACGTATCACAATACCTGTAGGGGTAATAGAACGTTACACATGTGCATCACATTCAGAGGTGTAGGGAAGGAAAACACATGATGCCTAAAAACATTCAGAGGTGTAAGGAAGGAACACACATGATGCATAAAACATTGAGAGGTGTAAAGCAAGGCACATGATGCATCAAAACACATTCAGAGGTGCAAGGAACAATTGCGCAAGAACTCCTGTGCCACCACCTGTGGCAGTCCCTGGGCCAACTGGCCTTGTCCAAGCTAGGACACTCTGTCTTAGTCAAGCTGCGCCAGCTGCGCAAGCTGAAAAGAAAATGGTCCCCCACCTAAACGTGGCAGCTGCCCACTAAGTGCTGGGCAGCTGGAAAATGAACTTCAGGCACTCTGCGTGCCTCTGGAGCCCTCTCTGGGCTCGGACCATTCAAATATGCCCTCTAGAGCCTTCGTGGCTCTGCACAACGTTGGAGCCTCACTGGGCTCGAGAAGCAACCATGCCCCACACGTTGGAGTCCCTCTGGACTCTGCGCCAATCGAAATGCCCCCTAGAGCCTCACGGGGCTCGAGAAACACTGTCAACCGTTGGAGCCTCACTGGGCTCGTGAGCACTGCCTCCGCACCCCCCAGCACGTGCGCGGAGTCCCCCAGCCCTGTCAATCACTCACCAGGCTGTCTGCAGGGGACTCCCGCGTTGGCTGCTCTCTCTCGATCCAGGCGGACTCCGGGGCTGCTTCTCTGCGTGGAGGGGGCAGGCACCGACAACGTGCCTCACGCCCCCCCTCCGCTCCCGCTCCGGCCGTCCTCGTCACTCTCCTGGCTCCGGTCACGGCGGCGCTGCTCTTCCGGGCTTCGCAGGGCTCTCGCCACTCGGGAGCCTTGCAAGGGAAGCAGACGCACGTCTCGCCGGAGCGCGGGGTAGGCTCCCGTGCGCTTCTCTCCTCCCTCGCGGTCAGGATCCCAGGAGCGCGGGGTAGGCTCCCGTCCGCTTCCTGGTTGTAGGACGAGACTTCCGTCCCGCGACACGCCCCCCAGGGGACGCCTGACTTCCTGTTTCGCCGGGGTAGGCTGCCGCAACTTTAAATCGGCAATAAGCGGGGTGGGCACCCGCCAACGATCATACAAGGCGGGGTGGGCACCCGCGGTCGTCCTCACGGCCAGAGGCACGAAAATCAGCGGGGTGGGCACCCGCTAGCAGGACCAAAGCGCACACAGCGCTATAAAGTCACGCACAGCGCTCCCAGCGCTAGAAAGATAGCAGGTCCAGGAAAACAGCGCGCACAGCGCTACAAAGTCCAGGAAGCGCTCCCAGGCGCTGTTGATCACCAAGAAGGTCCAGTAAAGAGTCCTCAAAGAACAGGGGGCACAGGCTGGGCCCAGAGCCAGCACACAGGGCCCTCCAGCAGGGAGGCAGTCCCCAGTGGCGGTCTCTCCTGGCGCCCAGCAGCAGCAGGCCCCCCCTCCTCAGATGATCCTGCAAGAGAACACCCATGTAAGGGGACACAGCCCCTTTTTATACAGTATAAGGCTTTGTCTAAGGTGCAGGGAAGGGGCGAACCAGTTCCAACAGGTTCCTGAGCACTTTGTTTTGCTCAGCCCCTCTCCCTATTCACTGGCAGGGCTAGGGTCATTAGACGCACCACGGGGGCCGGCGCCAGCATTGTGTGGGGGAAGCCCTGTCCTATTCAGGACCCAGGTACACTCCTCCCCAGCCATCAACATGCTAACTCCCCATTCACCACTGGGTGACTCCTCCTGACTCTGGGGAATTCCCTAGTCCGTCACCTGACCTCACCAGCCAATCGCCAGACAAGCCACACATTTCAGACTGCACACTGAAGTGCCCACTTCTAGAAGTGGCACTTCCACACCAGGTACATGCACGCCGCACACATCAACTCGCAGCATTCACTCACACGAGTCCGCACATACCAAACACGGGCCTGCACACCCCACGCATCAGGAACTACCGGGACACATACATTCCCCCATGCATTCCTATGGGAGGGCAGGCCAACCTCACAACACGCACGCACTTTACCCTGGGACACAGCGGTAAAGTGCGCAGAAACCAAAATCCATTACACCAAGTCACAATATTAAGCAAAAAGTTTCGGGGTGAACCGGCCAGAAGGGCCAAGTCCAACAGACAGGGAGTGGTCGAGCAACACACTGTGCACAGTAGCATAGCTGGGGGGCGGCGCAGCATGCCGCCCCGGGTGACACTGTTTTTGGGGGTGGTGGGCGTCGTGTCTGCCGACTACCACCAACTCCCCAGCCCTGAGAACAAGTCGTCCGTCGGCTTGCCTCTCCCTCCCTCCTTCCCCGGAAAAAGTCGTCCGTCCGCCACCGCCACCCCCGCTCTTACCTGCAACCGAGTGGAAAACTTAGAGGCTGACCCAAAGCCCCAAATATGTATTTATTTTAATGTATTAGTGACAATAGGCTTTTGGCAATAGATAGCTAAACGCTGTCCGTATGCGAGATCTAATGCATGTGTAAAGGTGTAGATATTAAATTTGTATTATTTGGAAAATAATCTAGGCTGCCATTTATAATCACGTGATCTTATTTAAAAAGTCAGAAATGAAATAAGACATATGAGAAGATTTAGGTTCAACGGTGTGCAAGTAGACGAGGGCTGTAAATTCTGAGGAACGCGTGGGCTTCGAATCCTTCCTAACCAATATAGAATAATGCTTGGCAACTAACCAGAAATCTAACACAAGGCGCAGGCCTCACACCGCGTCAGTTTTTGCGTCCGTTTTATTGGCTGGGCCTAGGTGTGCAATGTACAATCTACAACTGTGCACCCAAACTGAATGCAGAAGCGTGCATCATAAAATGTTTACTGATTTCTATCATTGTGCGGGTCTTATAAGGAAAACCCACTCAAACACCCATCAAAATCTGAAAGGGCATATTAATAAAAGAAAAATAAATAGTCTGTTAGTCACTGATTCCATTGGTCAGGATGTCCCCCAGCAAACTGTGTTGGGACATGCTCGACAAGAAAAGGCAAAACACATATCGATAATTATACAAATGGTCTGAATGGGCAGCACTTGAGAGAATTACACAAAGGGGGGATACAGTTGTCAGAAGACAGAGGCCACAGGAAAGGAAGAAGATAACCAGGATACAAAAGGTATTTAAAGATTTCGGCTGAGCGTGCATTTTCGTCTTGGGAGTCGAGATAACAAAAAAAGACTTAAAATGTCAGTGACAGGCACTTCCTTTTGGCGTTCAGTGAGTATGAGCAGTATACCATGACAGAAGCAAGTTACAGTTATGCTAATGAAAATGATTACTTAGCAGTACCCAAATACCTGACTCTTTCACCAGGGGCCGTATTACATAAAGTACCCCGGGGCGCAAAAGGCATTTGCGCCCATTTTGCACACCCCCAGGGCACTTGGGTATTATAGAAGGGACCGCAGACACTTGTGTGGCCCCCCTCTGTAATACCAATAGTGCTGGCGCACATAAAGAGGCAGCACTATCTTCAAGGGGGCGTTTTCTCATTTGTATGGGGGCGTTCCCCATGCAAATGAGGGAATCCCTTTGCCTCTGGTCTTGCACCATATTACCGACGTAGGCGCAGAGGCAAAGAAGCCCTCAGAAGGTGCACTGACAGTGCGTCATTTAAAAGGTGGCACACTGTCAGTTCACCTCCTGAAAACAGCCCTCTGCAGTTGGTAAAGGGGGCCCTTTGGACCCCCCAGACATCCCCTTGCAGGCGGGTGCAGTCACTGACTACACCCGCCTGCAAGGGGATCTCTAATCTCCTTTGAAAGTGCAGGTGGGTTGCCGCCTGCACTGTGAAACAGAGCGTCTTTAAAGCAGCCGCTCCGTATTTTACGTGAATGCGCTGTCCCCAAGGCACCACATGTCCGCGGCTGCCTTGGGGCCAGCGCATTCATGGTAATAGGGCGCCTTTTCATTGTTTGAACCTGGAGCACCATTTTAAAGATGCATAATGGAAATGCGCCTACACCATAATACGGCCCCAGAATTGCCAGATTTGTGCTTTTTCATCACCATTTGGGCATAGGAAGACCTTCTTTCCATTGTCACTTTGCAGAACGCTTGTGCATACAGAGAGCCACCAGAAGATGTTTGTTTCGAGAGGAAGGAAAGAACTTTGATGCATTTGGGGGCTTTCTTCACTAATTCCTTTCAACATCTTTGCTGGTGGGATTGCTTTTCTCCAGTAAGGGAAAACGAATGCTCCATAAGACATTTCAAGCCCACCAACCATCACTTTGATACCTTACGAGTTAAAATTATAAAATCTAGCTCCCACCTATTTCAAGATGCTTGCTTCAAACTGACCAACAGCCCTTACGGACTCAAGCAACCATTTCAGACTTGCAAGAGCCTTGCCAAAAAACACCCTTTCTGGAAAAACAGACACTGCCCCCAAACCTACCATCCAACTTCAGGCCTGTCTCCATTGTAGCATAGTTTGTCACAACAATTCATAGATGTGTCGCATGCAACTTCATTTCCTTTATGAACAACAAAATATCTGCTAGCGGACTATCAATGTGGATCCGTTCTGGCTGCATTGAAACAGCCCCTCTCAGTTTGCTGGTTGGTGTTCGCTACTTCATGGAAGAAGCAGCCATCTGCCATCCTGTCCTCATCAAAAAAGTGTTGCTATACTAGAGTGCTGCTGGCTTTCCGAGGAATAATACTTACTGGTTCTCCTCTTTCGAATCATTATTGATCAAGATAGGGAAAGCGTTAATGTCTTGTAGTGTCTAGGAAGAGTCAATGATTTAGCCTCACTTTTCGGTCTTTATACGAGACATTGAGGAGCATATTTATGAAATTGCTGCACTGCACTGTGTGATAGGGAAGGGGCAGGAATGCACCATATTTAAGTCAATATGGCGCATTCCTGCCTTTTCCTGTGTGCTGGCTCCTCTTTGGCAGCCTAACTCCAACGCAGGCATCCTTGCACCATGGTGCAAGGGTGCCTCCGTTGCATGTAGGATTGTTGTTGTGCAGGAAGGGGCACCTTCCAGCACAAAAACAGTCCCCGAGGCATTATTCTCTAGAAAGAGGAATTAACAAGTAGAAATAAAGATATATCTCCTTGTTACGTCTTCCCTGAGTAGTTGTATCTTTTTGGCCCATTTCCAGGTTGACTAATTCTGGTAAATCTGGGAATGTGTCAAAATCCACGGAAGTTGCATGGGAACACATACGCAACGCCCACGGAAACCCTTCCCAGGGCAGAGTAAGGCAACGCAGCGATTTACTCCAGATTTATGGAACTTCTCAGGGCCACGCAAAGTGGCCTTGCGTCGCTTCATAAATCTCACTTAAGGTTTGCGGTGTGCATATACCTTGTTCTGCGGTGCAAACGCGATGCAAACTGGATCATAAATATGCCCCTGAATATTTGAGGGGGAACGTGTCTCAATTCATCAACACGTGGAAAACACACACAACTTGACTTGGAAACGTCCTTAGTGTACAACGTAGTGGTCCTGCTCTTCCTTTAGAGAAACTGGATATCAGAAATGTCCTGATGTTAAATCTGAAAAAAAAATCCTACTAAACACGTCAAAACACGAAAACTAATTTGATCCCTCACTCTCATCAGGTAGATTTGTCAAATCCCAAATTGTCACTCCTGACACCCCCCTGACACTAAACCCGCACAGCAACTGACTATTATTAGCAGACTAGCTAATAATCATTTTCCTGCACTTACAAGGCTGACAAAAGGCCTTTCTCCCACCAACATAAAAATTGTAGCACATACTGTCATTTTTACTCCTTACGTTTGGTAATGCTTTATTATCAGGCATACCACAATCATCTATGACACTACTAAAAGAGTCCTCCACTTCACAGAAAGGCTTTTAACAACTACAAAAAAGTGCACTTCCTTATTAGAGGTTTTGTAAAAAAATCACATTCATGGCTTTGTATTGGTGAAAGCCCAGCATCAACATCTCATTGCAGCCTGAGGATATATTGAAAAATGTGAAGACATATATTCATTTTTTAACAAATTTGCTCAATATTTAATTGCAGTTCTCAGATGGCTGAACATACATCTCAGAACACTAAGCAAGGAAATGTTGCGATTAATGTCTTGAGTCCGACAATATTAAAATATGTGTGTGTGTTCCTAAGAAATGTAGGGCTCGATTTACAAAGGTAAACTGAGACAAAAGTCTAACTTTACGCCTTTTGGTATTAACAAAGGGCATTTACTACTTGTAAATGCCCTTTGTGAATACCGATAGTTGAACTTTACGACTTTTGGTATTCACAAAGGGCATTTACTACTCGTAAATGCCCTTTGTGAATACCAAAAGTTGAACTTTACGACTTTTGGTATTCACAAAGGGCATTTATGAGTAAATACCCTTAGTACCGAAAGTTGTAAAATTAAACTTTCATCTCATTTTACCTTTGTTAATCGGGTCCTTAGTCTGCACAATGAAATATATATTAGCACAGATTACTAAGGGCCTGATTGCGAGCTGTCCTATCTTTGCTGGGGAGGTACAGGAGAGCTGGAATTTAAATTATAAGCAGGTATCTCCGCTGCGAAGCCTGCCCATTACAAGTATTTTCCCCCAGATGTGGAATAACTGCTTGGACATGAATTTATCTGGTGCTTTTACTGTCTGTTTTTAACCATTTTTCTTGAAAAAACACAGGCATTTTCAGCCTGCTCTGAGCAGGGGTGAAGGTCACATTTGTGCCTGTCCGTGGTCAGCATTTTCTACTCCCCTGGAGTGCAGGTGGGGGCGGGTGGGTTTGGGTAATGCTGCTGCACAAAGTCTTACATGCCTAGTGTCTTCAGACCCAGAAATATCGGGTCTGGAGTTTTCAGACTCAATAATTCTGGGCCATGACACCCTATGAGACCCCTGTTGCCCTTTCTGGCTGGGCAGTAGAACATGTAGAGTATTACAGTTTTCTGACTTTTAGAATTGTTTTCTAAAACAAGGTAGTTTCCTCCACTCTTGCTCTCACAGGAACTTATCCCCGCCAAGTCTGATGCCAATCCATGTTCCTCTGGTTCTCCTGAGCATGGGAGTACCAGGCATGTGTGGTTTTTCTATGTGTATGTGGTTCCCACAGGTGATACATGTAACGCAAAGCATCTGGGAAAATTAGAAAGCAATGAAGGCGGAATGCCAGTTTAGGGTACATGTCTTTTGGTCGCAGGTGTGACCACTGGGCTGTATACAACATACCACAACCATATATTTTTAACATTTGCGCATCCTAAGATTTTTTGCACTGGGTAGCAGATCACATGCAACATTACTTTTGTCAGATGTTTAGGTTCTCATATTCTCACTCTAGCATTGTTAGGTCAGGAAATGGGAGCATGGGGAGTAGAAACCGTCTCTTTAGATTTAGAGCAACGTCATTTAGGCTTCATCCTTTATTTGTCACAATTATGCAATTATATACTCATATATGGCATTATAATCACTGTGTGTCTTGATTGCCTTAACATGTGTGAAGTGTTTAAATGTAGTAATGAAATGGTAATCATTGTAGATGTTAGAACTATATATATATATATATATTTCAGTGTATAGATGTTCAGTTGAAACATGTAATTATGTCTTCTCTTATTCAAATTTTGCATTTATTCTTATAGTTATATGTGTGTATGTGTAATAATGTATTCAAAGTTTATGTTGACTGCTGAGTGAGCTAAGCCTGACTGCAGGTGCTTTCTTTTTGGAGGTGCATTATTATGCTTCTCATTAGCTAGAGAAAAATGTATTGTCTGTATTAGACTGTCGATAGGGAGGCCTGAAGTGTGGGACTTGCAGTGAACTTGAAAAACTCATGGTCAAAGGAGGCCTTCTGTTCATCATGTAACAAGACAGTGGGATGTTCAAGGTTGCGGTTTACAGTCTCAGTTTCAATGTGATGGGAAACTTAAGGAAGGGTGCAAACGCTCCTCTCAACTAATGATTTGGTTTGTTCCTGGTATGTGTGAGAAAAGATAAGGATGTTTCTGGAAATCCTTTTGTTTTACTTGGTGTTCCTACAGTTAGTTGGTCAGATTCGTTCTTGACTTGGAGAGGACCAGTCCTCTCTGCTTTTCTGTTAGTGTGAAGCTATAGGCTAAACACTTATTCGCTTTTTTCCAAGCCTTTTACAGAAGTCTAAATTACACTGATACCTTCTAAGCTCCCTCAATAGAAACTCTGGTTCGATGATTGTCAATCTATGTTTAGAAGAGAGAAGGGAAGTTTCTTTATGGAACACCTATTTAATATAATTTTCCTGCCTGTACTATTGTAGCTGTCACTATTTTGTATCTCATCTTACTTCAGCTTACCCTACTGAAATATTTCAGCTTACCATCTGTATTGCTATATCTCTTGAACTTATTTGTATGCTGTTTATATTCTGGATTGATTAGTATCCTAAACTAAAATCCATTTAACCATATTTAGTCCTTATTGTGAAGTCACATTGGCTTCACAAGTCAGAAATGTATTGCTGATGTCTTCTCCCTTATAGCACTTCATGTCAACTAACAACGGTCCATACGACCAATGGGAAAAAATCTTTAACAACTTTACAAAAAGATTGCGGTGTAAGTACCAGTGCACTGTCAGATGGAAGAAGAGGATGGTTGGTTACTGAAGCAGAGGGAGCTACAATACCCCTGTAGGAACTCTAGACTTATCAAACTCAGTCATAGCCCTTAAAGTCCATGTTTCGGTTTGGAGGATCAGTGGAATTCCAGCAGTTTGGAATAGAGTTGCAACTGCAGAGGAGTGATATTAATAGAGTTGCGCATTGCAATTGTGCATGTCAACAATGCAGTATTTTGTTAAGATTGTGTGGTTTGCTGCCATGATGTTTATTTGTTGTGTAGATGTGAATGTGCTTAATGCTGAGCAGTTGAGTAGTTATCGGGCTGATTGTAGCCCAAGATCCCAGAATAAGTGAGAATACATTGTTTTGTACTTTGTCTGCTAGGTTTTGTGGTGTCAGTCATGAGGTACCATCTGCTGCACTATTAATGTAGGCACATATAACTTTGTGCGAGAGTAAATTGTGAAAAGTGTGGTAAATTCTGTTGTCCAAGGGAGAAACTGCATTAATCGGGGTGATTCCCTGCTGGTCGAGTTTAAACTCGAGTGCTTGTCCGGGTAGGTCAAAAAGTGTCACTTTGGACTATTTCTTGTATAAATAAATACTTTGAACTCTTTAGTGGAGCAGACAAAAAGTTATTTGGTTGAAATGGATTAGGGTTTGTGAATTTAGCGTGCTTAGATTTGGGGAAAGTGGTGCGACTATAAAAATTGTGAAGGAGGGTGAGAAGCTGAGAGGAGTGAGAAGTACATCATAGGGTACCATGCTGGGATTGGACGGTCGGTATTAGTGCAGCACTGCAATTGGTTAGTTATGGCATAGAGAGCCGCGCTGTCATAGGACAGAATGAGAAGTTCCATACTGAGATTGGTTGTTCGCGCCGAACAAGAGATGCAGTTAAAATAGATTATGTCCTGTTTTGTAATGAAATTCCATTTGTGACTATCGATATTATGGTTGAAAAAAATTAATGTTTCAGTGCTGTCCAAGATTGATTAGGGGAGATGTAAGGATTCCTGTTTGAGAAGGAGAAAAACCGCTGCCAGAAGGCACAGCAGGTCATTTTATGGCCATAACTGTGGGACTCCACACATGCATTTGGCTGAGTCAGTGGCATAAAATCAGTGAAAACGAAGGTGCTTTGAGGTTTCCTTGCTATGGCACAATTAATTTGAGAATTGGGAATGTGCGGGTGGTGTGAAAAAAAGAGATGTATCAGGGTAAAGTCAGGAAGGCAGTGGGCAGCTGTGTTTCAGCCAAATGGGATGCAGAGCAACAAAAATGGTGAGCTGAAATAATTGATGGAACAAGGCTAAACCCTGCACTGATGAGTAAGGAACCTCAAAAAAAGAAGATTAAATGGAGAGTACAGAGGGCTCAAGCGAAGATAGTGATAGTGATTTCAGTGATGACTTTCTGAATGTGTTATTAATATCAACCTGTCCACTGTCTTATAACTTGACCCAATCTGAGGGGATGGGAGGTGCTGTTACCAATGGAGATTTTGAGCGAGCCACAGCTCCAGTGAATACAAATGTGAACCCTATGGGAGAAAATTTGGGGATTCGTGCCACAGTTAACTCTTTTGTTTCTAATGCCCCTGATGCAATAACTGTTGCGGTCACTATTGGTCCTGCAGTTCCCTTATATAAACCTGATTCGTCTGGGATCACAACGCATTCTTTGACAGTTCCTACTGGAGTAAGCATGCCAACCTCTGTTCCCAATGTCTCTGGATAGGGGGGGTGTTGAGAAGAGCTCCTATGGTCCTGAAATAGGTGACTCCACCATAAGTCGCTCCTTTATCATTAGCACTGAATAAGACAGGGATCACCCCTGTAGAGGAACCCGTTCACAGGTCACAAAGTTCCCCCTGTCTATTTGGAGTTCATTTCGGTGTGTTTCAAGTAGTAGCCCCCAGGAAGGGATAACGCCCAGTACCTCTGGAGCCCAAAATGGTGTTAATTCATGAGAGCTCCAGTCTTCGGGAAGGGAGACTGCAGTGGATGTGGTCAAATTAAAATTGGAATTGGATGAGATGATATTGGGAAATCTTGATCTTTCCAGCTTGGGTACCTATCAAGACAATAAAATTATATACATGTGCAAGGATGTTATTAGGTATGCTGGACAAGCGCATGAAAAGCAGTCTCATTTATTTTGAGTGTATGATGTAGATTTGAATATGACTAAATCCCTACAGAAACGTTATCGCGTATGTTTTGACGAAAGTGATATAACTAGTATGAGCCTCATGGATGAAAACGCAAATTAGGGTATTAATTGGTAGCACCTGGAAAGGGAGTAATTTGGATAAGAGATTAGGCAAGTGGGCCATGAAGAAAGACCAGAAGAATTTGAAGGTGGTATCTGCCACAGAGAGCAAGGGGGAGCCACCTATTTCTTTGATAGGTGGAGAAGCGGCTTCAAATTTCCAGCTGAGAGAGGTGCTTGGTGGAGGTTACATTCATGTACCATGGAGTAGAGGTGAACTTGCTTCATTCATGAGTGATTTACCTAAATTGAGAAAGAAACCAGTGGAGTGGAATACCCAGGTAGATCGATATGTGAAGATTTCTCTGGTACTGTGGGTAGATTTGAATACCTTTTTGACACAATGGTATGCAGTAACTTATGGGAAGAGTGTAAAGTGGCTATACAGTGACCAGAGAAGGAGCCTTAGAGAAATCCAATATCACATGCCCTGTCGCCTGGTGATGAAAAGGTATCAACAGGTGATTACCTTTTTGAAAGTTAAGGTGCCGATGAAGGATACTGGTTGGGTTAAGATTGACATAATGACTCAGGAGCCTAAAGAGATGGTGCATGCTTTTTATGAGAGATTGTTGCAAGTGTTTAACAGCATAGTGGGAAGGAAAAGCTCATGCTGGTTCAGATGAAAGCAGCACACAGAGGAAGTCAAATTCACCGTATGTAGGGAATGTTGGTGCTATGCAAGGTGGTGCATATTGACAGGGAGGTGATGTGATGCAGGGTAGAAATGGTGGACCAAAGGGTAGCGGTTGTGGTGTACTGATTGTCTCAAGTACTGAGATTGATGTGGCAACATTGAAGACCTCTAATCCATGTCATTATTGTAACAAATTGGGGCACTGAAAGGGTGAGTTCTGTCTTAACCACAACAGGTAAATGAGTGAAAACCAAGTTCAAAATTTAGAGTTTATGCAGACGCAGGCTAACAACCCCATACAGCCACTGAATGTGCCAAGCCAAGGATGTAATGTCCTAAAATATCACAAGCCCCAGTGCTGCAGGTCCCTCAAGCCCCGTGCCTCAGCAAAGCACAAATGGTCCTAGATTTAATTCTAACCAGGTCCCAAAGTTTAATCAGAATTCCTTCCATAACTAAAATCCATTTCAGCAGTTTTCCCTGTTTGGCTCACTTGGGGCTATGGTTCTGATCTGTCACAATGATGATGCCTGAGGGGGAGGAAGATTGTGTATTTGGCGCTGTCTTAGAGGTAGACCAGAGTAGTCCATTTGTGTGAATGATCACCCTGTGTCATTTTTGATTGACACTGGTGCTACTCATTCCACTGTTGGACCAGAGGAAGTTCCAAACCTATCCCTCGCAGGAAAAAGAATCCAAGTTGTAGGAGTTGCAAATAAACAAATGACATACCCTGTAACACAAGAGGTGCCTGTTAGAATAAGGTTCTTTGAAGAAAGCCATCAGTGTCAGGACTGACCAGTTGGGCTCTCCATTAAAGGGCAAACAGCCACTCTCTGGTCTTAGTAGGAAGAGAGTTTTTGGCAGTTTAACTAGTTTGAGACATCGCTTCTCCTCTCATTTGTCACTGGCAACTTCCCAGATCTCTCATACCGGTATTCTGCGAAATTCTAAGATGGCGGCTGCCATCAGTTTAAGATCAGGTCAGCGTTCTAGTATAGCCTCGAGCTCTTCACATAGAGCATTTTGTGCACGCGCTCTATGCGCGCTGCGCACTTCAACCGTTGGTTTTCCGGCGTGAGGAGCGTTTCTGCTTCGCGCTCAGGTTTTCTGTCAGAGACTTTCCCTTTTGTGGAGTAGCGTTTCAGCTCCCGCTGCTCCGTGTTTGTTTACCCGATGTGAGGTGATATTGGGTCTAGCGTTTCAGCTCCCGCTGTTCCGTTTTGTTCACCCAATGTGAGGAGACATTGGGTCTTGAATTTTCTTCGGCCAGAGATAGTTCTTCTGGCATTTCTGGACATACAGTTTAGAGCAAAGAAGGTTTTTGAGAAGCAAGTGAGCTTTTATCAATATACTTCTTGGAACTCGAAGTTTTCCAAGTAAGTTTTCTCTAACCTTCAATTTCTGTGAGGAGTAAAATTAATTTGTCATGCCGCCTATGAATACGTTTACTGGACAATTTTAGTCTGAGACAATTAAGCTGCTGTATTTAACAGAAAAGAGACATTCCAGCATTCAGACAATTAGGTCGTTTTCAGTTTAGACAGCAGTTAATAAGCAAAAGCAGCTTACTCAGCCTAAACAACTATATTTACAGAATTTAATAATCTGTTAACTCAGCACCTGACAAGGAAGTGCTAGTTCATTAAAAAGAATAGGATTTCTCCCTCCATCTCATCATATATCAGAAAGGCTACTTAGTGAACTGTCAGGAGAGAGAGAGCAAGTTGCGCAGGGAGTTATCAGCCTCCTCATCTACAACAGTTGCTTCAAGTAAATAGAAATATATATATATATTTATACTTACCACCTCTATCTTCACACCATCATCCTGTAGAGGAGAGAAAAGAGACAAGAGTATAAACAGAAACATATACACAAGGATAAGACAGCATAAGCAGCGCAGGCGAGGCAGAGGGCGAAAAAGAAAATACTTTTGTATGCAGTTGTTCAATAAGATTTTGCAAAGGAGAGAAGCTAGCCACTGTGTTTTAAAAGGTAGTTAATCGTGGGAGGAGATATTGGGTTATAGGTGATAAGAGGACGCAGATTAAAATAAGTAATTATGTTCTTGTAATTACAGGTGTTCGTGACCATCCTAGCTGGGTTTCCAGTGAGGAGAACACTACAGAGGCAGTCTCTCTTTCATTCCCATTCCCCTTTCCCCCTCTTTACTGAGTTTGAAATTACTTCACTCGCAGTGGATAAGAGGATTTGGGACATTCTCTTCTGCTCCCGTGGAAGATCAAGAGACAGGTGCGTGGTACTTGAATATCTGACTTATCTGACAGATTGAAGTGCCAAAGACAATCGTTCCACTTGAGCAGAATGGCGAAGGGTTTAGATGTAAAGGCTTTAGCTACAGTGTTGGAGGGGAAACAGAAAAAGTTAAGTGAAACAATAGAAGAGAATAAGACCTTAAGAGATGAAGTTAGGAAATCTAGTCAGGACTCAGGAAGCCCTTTATCTTAGACAAAGTTTTGATTATTTGGTAGAGAGAATTAATCCATTGGCTAAGGAGTCCCAACAGTTTTCTCCATCCCCTTCAGCAGTAGAATTGACCACGCAGGTCATTCATGCAATTTCCTCCACAATACCATTGGCAGCCTCGGAAAGGTTTACTGGTGATCCTCATAAGGCCCAAGTGTTTATCACCCAGTGCTCTTTGCATTTCCTTTACAGGCCCATCATTTTTAAAGAGGATCAATCCAAGGAAGCCTTCATGCTGTCTTACCTGAGCGGAGATGCCGCAGCTTGGTCTATGCCACTAGTAAATTCCAACAATCCTATTTTAAATAATTTTGTAGGTTTTAGGAGAGAATTTCTTTGAATTTTTGATCGTCGAGCAGTATCTCAGACAACTGACAACGAACTTCTAGATCTAAAACAAGGAAATCGAGAATTAGTCGCGTATCTTGCACAATTCAACAAGTTGATAGTGGAGACTAATTGGCTGGAAGCCAAGAGAGCAGCTATCTTTTACAGAGGCCTCAAGGACGAATTAAAGGATGGATTGACTCAAATTCCGAAGAGACCCACAGAGGTGTCTGAATTGCTCGATTTCGTTCTACAAATAGATCAACGACAGAATGAGAGGAAGAGTGAGCGTCGTAAGAACTGGTGTCCTATATCTCCTAGATTAGACAGAGTTAAGTCAGATGTTAGTAAAACCAGTGACTCCTTGTCAGTAGAAGAGCCCATGCAGATTGGAACAGTTTGGGGGCCTCTCGCCAAGGAACAGAGAGAGAGGTGAAGGAATGGCAAGTTATGTATGTATTGCGGAAATTCAGGTCATTTTGTAAGAGAATGTCCCAAGAAGCCGAAGAACAACACTTGGGTAAAAGACCGACCCCGCCAGTAGAAGGAGTCGCTCTGGTGGGAGCTTCTGAAAAGGCGACTCCGGACACACAATTCATTGCGAATACCTTACAATCTTCGGCACCCCATTTGACAATATCCAGTTTGATTAAGTTTGGTGGTACGGTGGTGGAAAAAGTGTCGGTCATGATTGATTCCGGTGCCACTGGGAATTTCTGTGATATCAAGTTTGCTAAATCTCTTGGAATTCACTTTTTAAAGAAAGAAAGACCAGAGCCGGTTCGAGCAGTCGACGGAACTAATTTATCCTCTGGGTCCATAACTTACGACACCGAAATGATTACTTTAATTGGACATGGGGAACATCAAAGTTTGTTGAATTCAGTCTTATTGACGGCCCACAATTTCAGTTGATATTGGGATTACCGTGGCTCACTGAGCATAATCTGAAAATTGACTAGGCTCGTAGGACAGTGGAATTGAATTCTGAATTCTGCAAGGAATATTGCTATAATTCTTGTGATCCAGTCCCATTACCTTCACCATCATCAATACTAGCTACTCAGACGCGCATGGTTTGCACAATCAACTTGGAGGAGATTCCCAGAAAATACCAGGATTTGACTGCTGTATTTGAGGAACAAGAAGCCCAAAAGTTACCTCCACATCGTAAATACGATTGTAAGATTGACCTAGAACCTGGAGCCTCCTTGCCTTGCAGTAGAATATATGCCCTTTCGGAAGTAGAAAATAGCCATTTCAAAGAATATCTGGACCAATATTTCGCAAACAGATTTATACGACCCTCTCAGTCCCCTGTGTCTTCACCATTGTTCTTCATCCCTAAAAAGTATGGAAGTTTAAGGCCTTTATATTAGACTATAGAGATTTGAAATTGGTCACTAAGAAGAACCGTTACCCTTTGCCATTGATCTTGGAACTGATGGATCAGGTAAAGAAAGCCAATGTATATACCAAATTAGATCTGAGAGGGGCCTACCATTTGGTGAGAATGGCAGAGGGCGATGAGTGGAAGACCGCCTTTTGGACTCGCTTTGGTTTATTCGAATACCAAGTCATGCCTTTTGGCTTGTTCATTGCTCCAGCAGCTTTTCAGCATTTCGTCAATCACATTCTTCGAGAACTCTTGGATTGGTTTGCCGAGGTCTACATTGATGATATCCTCATTTTCTCTGCAAATCTGGAAGAACATGTTGTACATGTGCGAACAATTTTGAAAAAATTGCTGGAAAATCAACTGTATGTGAAGTTAGAAAAGTGTGTATTTCATACCTCTCGAGTGGAGTTTCTGGGTTTTGTTCTGTCTCTCAATGGAGTTTCCATGGATGATGCCAAAGTGAAAGCTCTCAAAGATTGGCCTTCACCCAGAAATGTAAAAGAGATACAAAGCTTTATTGGTTTTGCAAATCTTTATAGGCGTTTCAGCCACAACTTTTCGGAGGAGGTTAGTCCCCTTACCCGTTTGCTGAAGAAAAAAGAGAAATTTGTCTGGAATTCGGAGACAGAAGAAGGGTTCCAGTTATTGAAGGATACATTTACTACGGCCCCAGTTTTGTTGAATCCAGATCCTGAGGAGTCATTTTTTCATTGAGGCTAACGCTTCCAATTTCGACATCGAAGGAATACTGTCACAAAGGCAAAAGAACACCGGACAACTTGATCCTGTAGCCTTTCATTCTAGAAAATTAACTGAAGCAGAGGTCAATTATGCAATTGCAGATAAAGAGTTGTTGGCAGTGGAAGATGCCTTTTTGGAATGGAGGCATTACTTGATGGGAGCCAAGCATGAGGTCACAGTCTTTACTGACCACAGACTTTTGCAATTTTTGAAATCTGCAAGGACACTTACTGCTAGACAATTGCGATGGTCCCTTTTCTTTGCAGATTAAAATTTTGTTCTAACTTACAAGCCTGGTTCTAAGAATGGAAAGGCAGATGCTTTGTCTCGTATCAATTCATGAGAAGAGAAGGAATTTCCAGTGGAGGGATTGATCATACCGAAAGACAAGAGCATTGGAACCATTCAGTATCCTGAGTTTGAGGAAAACCTTAAGGATTATCTTTCGGAACAAGAAAAGTTGAAATGGTTGGAAGGAGGTACTAGAAGAGAATTGAAGGATGGAAAGATTTATTTTCAAGGACGTCTTTACATACCTTGCGAAGAACTACAGAATAAGGTCACTCAGCATGATCATGATCATCTATTGGCAGGGGACAAAGGAGTCAAGAAAACCTTGGATTTGATAAAACGAGAATTTTGGTGGCCAGAAATGGAAGCTCAGGTGAGGCAGTATGTGGCATCTTGTGAACAATCTGTTAAAGGAAAGTCATCAGGCGAACCCCACAAGGTTTGTTGATGCCTTTGTCGGTAGCACCCTATCCTTGGCATACAGTCTCTATGGATTTCATTGTAGATTTGCCCTCCAGTCAAGGATACTCTACTATTTGGGTAGTTGTAGACCATTTTTCTAAAATGAGCCATTTTGTCCCACATAAAAAGTCTTCCCAATGCTACACAGTTGGCCAAATTTGATTTGGGCAGCTGAATTCGCCTATAGCAATGCAATACACTCCTACACAGGTTATTCACCATTCTTTTTAAACTCTGGCAGGCATACAAACATGATAATTGGGAAACAGAAGAGTGAGGTTCCGGCAGTAGAGGTAGTTGTGAGAGATTTGCAGAAAGCCTATCAAATTGCCACCAATAATTTGGTGAAAGTAAAAAATTCCTTTAAGAAACAGGCAGACAGAAAAAGAAGAGAAACCCCAATTTATGAATCTGGTGATATGGTTTGGGTCTCTACTCGTATTATGCGTTTAAAAGGTAATAGGAAATTCCAACCTAGATTTGTGGGTCCTTTTCAGGTTGAGAAAATGGTAAATCCAGTCAGTGTCAAGGTTCAACTTCCTCCTAAGTTAAGAATTCACCCAGTGTTCCATGTGTCATTGATTAAGAAAAACCCACCAGATCTGAGAAAGGTTATTCCACCTACCCCAGTCCAGTTTCAATCTGAAGAAGAATTTGAAGTAAGACGAATCTTAGATTCTAAGATTAAACATGGCTGTTTACTTTATCCAGTAGATTAGAAAGGTTTTGGTCCTGAGGAAATGTCTTGGGAGCCCAGTACTAATTTCATGCCCCTAGATTGATCAGAGAATTTCACAAAGCCTATCCCCTGAAACCTAATGCCGGAGGGGTTTTGGTGGGGGGGGGTACTGTCAGGACTGACCAGTTCGGTTCTCCATTAAAGGGTAAACTGCCACTCTCTGGTCTTAGTAGGAAAAGAGTGTTTGGCAGTTTAACTAGTTGGAGACATCTCTTCTCCTCTGGCTTGTCATCACTGGCAACTTCCCAGATCTCTCGCACCGGTATTCTGCGAAATTCTAAGATTGCAGCTGCCATCAGTTCAAGATCAGGTCAGCGTTCTAGTGTAGACTCGAGCTCTTCACGTAGAGCATTTTGCGCATGCACTCTATGCGCGCTGCACACTTCAACCGTTGGTTTGCCGGCATTAGGAGCGTTTCTGCTTCGCGCTCTGGTTTTTAGTCATTCGATAAGATTTTGCAGAGGAGAGAAGCTAGCCACTGTGTTTTAATAGGTAATTAGTCGTGGGAGGAGATATTGGGCTATAGGTAATAAGAGGGCGCAGATTAAAAGAAATAATTATGTTCTTGTAATTACAGGTGTTCATGACCATCCTAGCTGGGTATCTGGTAAGGAGAACACTACAGAGGCAGTCTCTCTTTCATTCCCATTCCCCTTTCCCCCTCTTTACTGAGTTTGAAATTACTTCATTCGCAGTGGAGTAGAGGATTTGGGACTTTCTCTTCTGCTCCCATGGAAGATCAAGAGACAGGTGTGTGGTACTTGAATATCTGACTTATCTGACAATCAGTTTGGGGTGTGTGATTCTAGTTCTGTGAATCTTTCAGGATGTGATTTGCTGTGCAAGATATAGTGCCCCATTTATTGCACATTGAAAGGTGTGGAGTTCCAGACCTTTGATGAGGATGTTGCTTTCAAATTGGTGAGACAGGGGCCAGATATTGGACTGTAACCTTTGATAACAACCAATGATTTGCCGCTGGATATCAGAGATACGGTGAAGCCTGAAGTCTGAGATTTCTTAGGAAAGGACATAGGTCTCATAAAGGGAGTTGAGCTGGTCTGTATAAATTAAAAAACATTGGTAATGGCCAGAATTATCGCACCTCGTGTTGCACTGTAACAATTCAGATTTTTGTGTGGGAAAAAAAATTCTAATATAAATCTGGTGTAATAGAGGGTGGAGGTGCTGTTATGATTCAGGCACCCTGCTACCAAAGGTTGCACATATGCATTATCTAAAGTTAGCGTATAGAATACATTCACTTTAGGGAACCAAAGCACTCTCCAAAAATGGTGATGTCCAGACAGTATGGACTCTTATTCATTAGATATGGTTCTGTTCAATATTCAACACAATTTCGATAATTTGTCGATACAGTAAAAAACATCAGGGTTGAAATATGCAAAATCCACAAAAGATGATACAGTTTACAGTCTTTTTTCACTTTGATTAGTCCAGAATGAACACAGACAACACGTGTTTCGTCAACCTTTGACTTTTTCAAGGCTAAATAGGTGGTAACGTGGTCGGTCTAGTCCTGTTTCTTCTAACAGTCCGTCGTGATAATAAGGTCAAAGAAATCCAGAGTTCTGAAGAAATCTTTTCTCATAACAAACTGTGGAACTTAAAATGTGATCAGTAACACAAGAGCAACATCCTCTGAACACTGAAGAAAGTATACAAATTAAGTCCCTCTAGCAGTAAACCAATCCAAAGTGAGTGGTATCGACATCATGTATTCTAGCCTTGTAATGGACCAGATAGCCAGCCTAGTAAAGCGCAGAATGTGGAGTCCATGAAAGGCCAACAGTCCGTAGCGTCGGTGTTGAGTCACACAGGAGTATACAGAGGGTCATTCGATCTTTAAATACATCCTTAAAAAGATCCTTCAGTCTCTTGTAATGACCTGTAACTCTGCCTTAGTTTAGTACATTGACTACCTTCTAGTAGCATTAGATACCCAGGAAGCTTGTAAATAAGACACCATTGCATTGCCAAAACACTTGGCTGAGAATGGACATAAAGTGTCCCAGGTTAAGTTGAAGTATTGTCAATGAGAAGTTTTATCTCGGACACCACATTGAGAAGGGAGCAAGGAAGGTGTTACAAGAAAGAATCCCGACGATTCTAAAAATGAATCCACCAACGTCCCAAAGAGAAGTCAGGATGTTCTTGGGAATGGTGGGCTACTGTCCAAAGTGGATAGCCAACATTTTCCTTGTGGCCAAGCCTTACAGCGGCTGACACACAAGGATGTGTGGGATCCGGCACCATTGGATAACGATTGTTTGATTGCCTTCCTACAGCTGAGAGAAGGTCTCTGTTGTGCCCCGGGCTGGGAATGCCTGATTATATCAAAGCTTTTATGCTTTTCTACAGTGAGAGGGAGGGCAGCACTCTCTTAGTGCTTACACAGATGCATGAGGACACATGGAGACGTGTGGCTTCTTTTTATGATACCCTTGATCCTGTAGCCGCAGTTCTACCCAGATGCCTAATGGCTGTGGCGGCAGTAGATGTCAGCCCTGAAAGACGTGAGAGTATCATCATGGGACACCCTCTTACTGTCTTGGTGCCCCATTCAGTGGAAATTATGCTGACACGTACAGCTAACCAACAGCTGATTAACTAAATATGAGCAGATTATACTTGCGGCAGAAAACATTACATTGAAGCAGTGTGCTTCCTGAACCATGCTACCTTGTTACCCTTGCCTTGAGAATGAAAATATGATGGGGAAGTAACGCATGACTGTCTTGATGTCACAGAGCTATGCACCAAGCCAGGACCAGACATACAAGATGATCCACTGGCAGAGTCCGATTTCATACTGTTTGTGGATTGGTCTTGCCTAAGATTCGACGGGGAACCGTAAGAGCTGCATATGTAGTTTGTACAGTCACGGGGGTAGTGCAAGCCTCCTGGCTCAGAGGGGTATCTTCTGCACAAGTGGCTAAATTAGTCACTCTTACTAGAGCTTATTGTGTTTCTGAACAGCTGAAAATGACTATTTTTACTGATAGTCATCATGGCTTTGGTGTGGTTCATGAGTTTGGACAGTTATGTTCACAGTAGGGATTTATGACGTCATCCTGATCCCCCATCCATAATGGCAAACATGTCATGAGATTGCTGGAGGCAAGGCAGTTGGCTGCCAAAATTGCACTTGTATAGTGTTCGACACAAAGAGGCGGAGATCATTATGTAACAGTCTGCAACCGATATGCTGATGAGGTTGCACGATATTGTGCTCATGGGTCCCAAACATTCAATGGAGAATATGTAAATGAATCTGGAGATGTAACCAATTACAGCCTTTTGTTAGCAATGGCTGATACTTGGGAAGAAGTAAAAGGGTTGCAGGAGGAATTACCAGAGTCAGACCATCAGGGTTGGGTCAAAGCAGATTGTGTTAAAAGAGAGGATGACATCTGGCTTTCTGCAGATGGAAGACCTGTATTGCTGGATAGCTTGCTGTCCCCAATGGCTAGACATTTTCATGGTTTCGCACATGTTAGGAGGGATGCCATACTTAGGTTGTTTAGACAGAATTGGTTTAACCCCCGATTCCGATTGATGGCTGAAGGATTGTGTCACAGATGTGTTGTGTGTCAGCAGATTAATGTAGGAATTAGGACCTCAGTGACATTAAGCCACACAGGGAGATCAGGAGATCCATTCAACAGGATGTAGCTGGACTTCATTGAAATGCCTGTGTGCAACGGGCTGAGATATGTCCTGATGATTGTATGTATTTTCTCACATTGGGTTGAAACATACCCGACCAGGAGAAATGATAGCCCCACAATAGGTAAGTTGTTGTTGAGGGAACTGATCCTCAGGTTCGGTTTCCCAACTTCGCTGAAGTAAAACTGAGGAATTCATTTTAATAACGAAGTCCTAAAAATGTTGTGTGCAGCACTACAAGTGCTGCAAAGACTATATTGCAGTTATCGGCCTGAGGCTTCAGGCATTGTGGAACAGGTGAATGGCATGTTGAGATCCAGGTTAACCAAGGTGTGCACGTCAATGCCTCTGAAGTTGCCTGATGGTTTGCCTCTTGTGTTAATGAGTCTTGCAGTATTCCTGATCAGAGCACAGGACTGTCTCCACATGAAATCATCATGGGTCGAGCAATGAGACTGCCTGCAGTGCCTGCAAATGCGCTTGTAAACATTACAGATGACATCATTCTTGATTATCGCACGGTCCTAGCTGATGTGGTGCATTCTGTGTCCACGAGGTTGGTTGGAGCTACTACCGCCCTTCCACTTGAGGAGCAGTGCCATTCCCTCAGCCCTGGGGATTGGGTCTTGGTGAAGAAACACATTTGGAAGATGTGTCTGGAACCTCGATGGAGGGGTCCCTTCCAGGTTATCATTGTGACAAACCTGCAGCTAAATGTGGAGGACCCCCAATTGGATATATCCTGCCCACACTCGAAGAATGGAGTGTCCCCTTTGTGATATGATGATACCTCTCCAAGAATTGCAGACATCAACTTAAGGGAGAGGTTAAACTAGGTACAGAAAATCAACAAGAACCTCAGAGGGCAATGGCAACCAGAGAACCTGCAACAGCACACCCTCGGCCTGAGGGGTGTCTTAATATGTTGGTGTCTGGAGTCGAGGCAAAAAGAGCGTCTTGGCCTGTGGTGCTGATTGAACTAGACCCTGGCGAAGGTCCTAGAGGTGGGTCAAACCGAGTGAAGCTGGAGACAACAGGCCGAGAAGGCAAGAGGAGGAGAGTCTCATATGTACAATAAACTGGCGGAGTGCGGGTTAGCTCCAAAATTGCTAATGCTGCACTCCATTTGTTCACAAACGCATGGATGCACTGTATTTACAATGATATGGTGCACACCTGTGTTCGCCTAGCGCTGGCGCTAAATTAAGCTGCCTAGTGCCAATGCCTGAGTTTGGGGGAATGCTTGGTTATGTGCAGGAAGGTGTCCCTGCATCCAGAATTGTGATTTGTAACTCTTAGGTGTGATGCTTTGTGCAGCACACAAAAAAGCTGCAAATCGTCATTTTTTAATGATTGTTTATGTGCAGGAATGGACACCTTCCTGCACATAAACAATAATTTATGGCAATTTGCTGTTTCTATGTGGGCCCACATAGAAATGCCCAAAACATGGAGAAATTAATCAATCACAATCACACAGCTAAGGTGTGAAGCCAAAGGACCAATACGGAATGAGAGAAGGTGTATGGAGACTGGTAAACTGATGCTGGAAAAGGGAGAACAGTCTTGAACATCAGAATAGCGGCTATGTGCATGAAGGCTTTCTTTCTCTTTTGTTTACCCCCTCACTACAAACCAATATCCTTCACTTGGGTGTAGGTGAAAGAATCTTGGCAAATTATAGCAGCCATACTTACCGCTTCTTATTTGTGTTGTTTCACCCCACTGCAAGCCACTCGGGACCCCTACTGGAGATGTAGAAGAGCCTAGAAGAAATCAGAAGAGAAAGAGAATCATGAAGAAACAACTGTTTAGTTTATGCAAATCTAACAAAATATACTGGACGCTAATTTTGAGAAGCATTTACTAACAACTGTCAAAGAGAACGATTGAAATAAAAACTCATTATTAATCCGATACGGCCTCCTCGCTTCTGTTTCCACCCATCCCTCCAACAGGGTGTCATTTAGAAGAAGACGGAGTAGGGTTAGGGAAAAACCATGAAGGCTTTGTTAATAACTTTATCAAACTATCCACAAACTCGTTTTTGCCATTTGCACAAGTAGAACCGTATGGAAGAAATCCGTTTTGCTACTTTTTTCTGATACTATATGGTCTGATTCTAGTAAGGTCATGGAAATTAGTAATCATAATAGACAAAGGTTTATATTAGCTGGTGGATTAGGAGCTATTGGTGTAGGACTCATTGTTTTGAGTTGCTTTATGAAAATATTGACACCATGGGCGTTAAGGACTGATATGTGTGTATGCAGTTACCTGCTTCAGCTGCCGAAGGTATTAGCTATCACCATATTCCACTTATGTATGGTATTACTTGTAGTCTTTAATTGAGTCTTGTATATGGACTAGGTTATTTTTTAGAATTATTTCTCTAAGTATGATTTAGTTCTTTGTGAAGTCCCTATGTGTAAACAATTGAATCACCACCCCAATGCTTAAAAGATGAATACAGCTGAGTGTTTTTTTAAACCTATTGCAACGTTAGATACTGTTTATGCTCATAGGCATTATTTGACTTGTTCTTTAACTGAGGCTGAAAACAAATGTCTAGATTCGGTGGCGGACAGAAAAAGCGGGATGGATGCACAATGGAGAACAGGGCAGCATTAAAAGTATAACAGTTTAAGAGGAATTAGAACATCAAGAGTCAGGGGTTATGCCTGCACTGACTTTTGATGTGAAACACAATGAGAAACTATATGTGCATAGAAGTAAATCTGTAGTTCACACTATATTGATGAGAAGGAGTGCTTGTAAACAAAATGTTTAAATATGAAAGAAATTGGCCTTTATTTATGGGAGGTCAGGACAATGTTATTCCTGGAGTTGACTATGTTTGTGGGAAGCTTGCATATTTTACATTGCCTCGAGGGAGGTATGGCACATGTTATTGGCTATAGTGTTCCCAAAGATTTAGCATGTAGAACATCTGAATGATCCAGTGTGGGGATCACAAGTTAGAACCAAATGGAGCAGCAGTGCTTCTGAAATAGTTGGAGATATATTTGGTTCAGTGATTCCTTATGTTGGAGTGGTTTTGAAAGATCTCAAAATTAGAAAGCTATCCACTATAGCTGATAAGTTAGCTATCAGTACAGCAAACCGCCTTGCGCTAGATATCCTTCTCGCAAAGGAGGGAGGAGTCTATAGGATATTGAAAGTCGTGCAATGCCCTACTTATATTCCTGATAAGGAGGTGAAGAAATACATATGAACATTACAGATTTAAAGGGACACTTGGAGGAGTTGGAAGCTACAGATGCTTGGGAAATGATTGGGAATGGGTTTGCTGAGGTGGGCAAGGGGTTTGGAAATTTAGGAAGTGGGATATTGGGCACCATTTTGAGATCCCTTGTAATCATTGCCATTTGTGCCATTTGTTTGTTTGTAATCTTTAAGGGGTACAAGTGTAATAAAGCAAGGGGCTTGGATGGGAACTCGGACATGGCGGCCGCATAACAGCAAGGCTCCGTCCCGGTCCCGAATTTATCCTTTAATTAACTGAGTTGGGCCAACTCTATGGTGCACCAAAGGAGTGGAAACTACACAGCTTCACACCGGCAGCCGTAAAATCGGGAAAGGACTGTCCCGACGCCGGAAAGCTACGCAGCACAGCGCAGAGAGTAACCAGCATGCTGTAGGCCCTGAATCACTGGGGTTTCCGGAGGGCGGAGGCGGCCCCTTATGAGGCCCGCTCGGGATACACCAGAGCTGCGCTGCACTGCGGCAACCCCTACAGACAGAAGGGAGGGCAGAAATTCGAAGAATGGAGCTCTGAGAGACACTGGCAGAAACACAGGATGGCAGTGTGACGTCCTTGCCCTGACCCAGCTCCCCGGAGTCGAATATGAGGGGGATATCCTGGCCGGTTGCAGTTGGGTAACGAATAAAACCAGTTACTCACTTCCACCATTGGAAACTGTGCCCGAGAACTTGAGGTCCAGTCCAGAGGATGGGCACTTGCGAGACAAGCAATCAGGGCTCACCCAGAGCTGTGCATGAGCGGCGGGCTGTTGGTCCCGAGCCTCCAGGCTCGTGGAGGAGGGAAGCAGCTTTCAGGGAGACCTCAACTGGTTTGAGCAGCGTCTGCGTAAAGCGAAGGCACCCCCACTATAAAGACGCAAGAGGAGAGAAGAGAGCAGCGCGGGGAACGCAACACCCGGCAGAGACAACGGCGGTGCTACAGGCGGACACTCCAGAGTGACGCAAGTAATCAGAACCGGCCCCGGGAGTAACTCTCGGCCTGGTGACACTGGGAGGTGGTGCGCTGAAAATGAGGAGTCTTCCCAGGCCTGGATGCAGGAGATAGAGGTGAGGAGGCACTAACCGGAAGGAACCTCTGGGCTGGGCCTTCTCCCCAGAGAAGCGGATTGGGAACTTGGCCCGGGAAAGAGCGGATCTGGCCATTCCCCCTGAAAACTGAAAGACCTAGGGGAATAGCACTGTGCCCACCCAACGCATGCTCCGCCGGCTCTTAGAGCCCTTGTAGTGAAGAGGAAGCACCCAACAGCCCTGGTCGACATCCAAAAACCACATATCAGTGTAAAATAACACACTAGGAATGGCCACACGAAAGCGCTCGATCCAGAGTGCTAAAGAACAGCACACCGAAGCTGGAGTGAGTGGAGCCGTGCCTGGCCAGGTGGCGGATGAGCCTCGGCTGGAACAGTCTATGGTCCCTCAACAGTGCAGGCGAATCAAACCCTTGGCTGGGTGGGCGACGCGAGCATGAGACAGGGAAGAAGGGACCTGCGTGAAATGCTGTAATACCGGCGAACACAGAATACCATGAAGTCTGGGCAAAGAATCAGGTTAGGACCAGCTGGGGAGTGAGCAATATTAGTGAGGCATGAACGGGAAACATGGGAGACCTCAATCCAAGATTGAGCCTGGCCAAATAAGCATCAGCTCCGGAAGAGTCCAGGGGCCACCTGAGACTCCACCGTAAGGCTAGTAGCGTAGCACTATGAATAATAACTTCCTAGGCAATCACAATAGGATAAATATCACAATAAATGTGTTTTTTCAAGAACCAAAACCCACACTCGTCTAATAAAACACAGTGTACCAGTAAATGATTATAGTTTGACTTTTTTTCTTTATTATAAAGAAAAGATAATTTGTTATATTTAAAAAGATTTTTAGGCCATATACAATCACAGATTAAAAAAGAAACATATTTTTCCAATACATCAAATACATGAATCTAATTTTCTTTGGTTATCTTGTTGATATTGTTATATTCATACACCATACAGTTTGTGTATAATAACCACAAGAAAGTAAATTATTAATACAATGACACAAAAATAGATCAACAGTTCATTAAAATGCAATGCGGCAATGAATTATCTTCGACGCGCGTTTCGGCGCACTGGCGCCTTCATCAGGAATGCCACCAATTTTTTCCTGAAATTGAGAGGTACACTGGGGTTATATTTATATCACCATATTTTATTTTACAATAATCTATTTTAAGATAGAATTAGCTCTTCCAAAGTTAGAAGCAACAATTTTCTACTGGAATCTAATAATGATAAAGAGGAAAAAGTAAAGAGAAAAGATGAAAACCTCTATCATAGATGCTCAAAAGTGATGTAGTGAAACAATATTTCAAAAGAACAATGAATAATTCAAAAACTTACTGATAAATGAAGAGGAAGAACCCGACAGCCCTGGTCGACATCCAAAAACCACATATCAATGTAAAATAACACACTAGGAATGGCCACACGAAAGCGCTCGAACCAGAGTTAGGCGCTAAAGAACAGCACACCGAAGATGGAGTGAGTGGAGCCGTGCCTGGCCAGGTGGCGGATGAGCCTCGGCTGGAACAGTCTATGGTCCCTCAACAGTGCAGGCGAATCAAACCCTTGGCTGGGTGGGCGACGCGAGCATGAGACAGGGAAGACGGGACCTGCGTGAAATGCTGTAATACCCGCGAACACAGAATACCAAGAAGTCTGGGCAAAGAATAAGGTTAGGACCAGCTGGGGAGTGAGCAATATTAATGAGGCATGAACGGGAAACATGGGAGACCTCAATCCAAGATTGAGCCTGGCCAAATAAGCATCAGCTCCGGAAGAGTCCAGGGGCCACCTGAGACTCCAGCGTAAGGCTAGTAGCGTAGCACTGACTGTTTAGAGCCTACATACGGTACAGCCCTCACAACTGATGGATCTGTGGAGAAGAGAGTGAGTGTTCTGAGAAGTTGCTGTGGGAGTAGGCGAAAAGGCGGACACACGAACACGTAGCTCGGAATCCATCTGCACTGCAGAAAGACCGCCCACTGGTGGGAAAGGCATTGGAAACAGACACCCCGGTGTGTAGAATGGGGCTTCCGAAGACCAAACATGGGGCTACCCAGTCCAATACCAGGGAACACTCCCCACAGCATAGCGAACAAAATAAAGGGGAGACTGCCGATAAGGACCTTTCTTTGCATCTCCATTTGAATAAAATCCATGCTGCAATGTCTGATACTATAACGGCATTGCAGCAAGATATAGGAGCGGTGTCGTTGGGGCTGGGACTCTTGCAGGTAGAACACCGTAAACTGTCAGACAGGGTCACTGAGGTTGAGAATTAATTCTCTTATGGAGCTAGCGCCGGAACATAAGCAGGGATCTGCTCGGCTAGATGAGCTTACATTGAGAGTGACAGAGCTTGAGCGGAGAGCGGAAGATGCCGAAGGAAGAAACAGGTGCAATAATGTCCAAGTAGTTGGGATCCCAGAGAACATGGAGGAGTCAGATATGGTGTCCTTCCTGGAAAAATGGCTTCAATAGGTGATGCTGGCTGGCACACTAATGCACTTCTTCGCCCTAGAGAGAGCGAACAGAGTGCCAGGTCAGGCACCGGCCCCAGGGAGGCCTCCGAAACTGGTGGTGGCCAGGCTTCTCCAATATAGAGATAGATATGCCATATTGCAACAATCAAGATCCCATGGCCCATACACGTAGTGCAACAGTAAAGTGTCGATGTTTCCGGACTGTACCTCCAGAGTACAAGCACAGAGAGCCTCCTACATAGCAGTTAAGAAAGCTCTCCGAGAGGCAGGACTGCAGTACTCCTTGATGTTTCCGGCAAGACTCCTAATTATCCTGGATGGAACTACTCACTCCTGTAGCACACCGGAAGATGCTTGAATATGGTTGGAGGCATATGGAAAAGGTGTCCCGCTACCCAAGTCACAGCCTGGCATGAGCGGTGAGAAACGGGGAACCTAGGGGACGGCGGCATTGCCCTAAGAAGACAAGAGCATTGCAGAAGCCCACCACCTCTCAGACACAGCAGGAAAGAGAGGCTGCGCTGCAGGCAGTGGCACGGTTGATGTCACCAGGAGGACAGGATCAGAGCAGGGACCCTTCTTTAGATAGAGTGAGCTGCTCGTCCAACTCAGAAGACAACAGCGGGAATGACACCGTCCTACCAAAGCTGACCCCACGTACAGCTGATGATATTGCTTTATGCTGACATGCATTCAAGTCTGCGCTATGATTGAATGTAGGCTCCTATTGAATGTCATGGGAAGGAGGTTTCCCCCGCACACTATATGCGGGACCGGTCGAGTCCCCTGCTATTTTTTAACTTCTAGACTTCTGGTTTCTTTGCCACCCCTCGCCAGAAGACACCGTCACTGGAAGGAAGGCGGCATTCTCCTGGAACTGATGATCTGTTGTCAGTTTGGGCAGCTGACCATTGTCAGTCCACTCACGGGATGGGGAGTTTCACAGTTGGGGTTGTTGTCTCACATTTGGGGGTCCACTGCAGATACTGATTGGGGAGTGATGGGGGGATGGGGTGGGGAGGGAGGACGTTACTCATGAGCAATGGCTGGAAGTCACGGACAGGTCAAGGAGTTTAAGCTCCTAACTTGGAATATTAGGGGTATGGGTTCTCCCACAAAACAATATAGTATTCTTAATTACATAAAGCGTAGAGGTGCACATGTGGTGATGTTACAGGAGACCCATCTTACAGAGCCAGAGGTTGTTCAACTGAGGCGCAGATGTCGAGGTCAATTGTACGCAACTGGGTACTCCGCATTTGCGAGCGAAGTTCTTGTGTGGATCAGGCCGGAGGGGTACCATTTAGGGCTTTGTGTATAATACTTGACCCAATTGGGAGATATGTTGTTGTCAAAGGCAAGCTCAGGGGGAGAGAGGTGACGTTGGGAAGTGTGTATGCCCCAAATCAAGACCAGGTAGCCTTCCTGACTCGCCTCTCCTAACCGCTCTCGGGGGTGGCAGAAGGCGATTTGATATTGGGAGGAGATTTCAACTGTATAAGCGATCTACACATGGACAGATCTACTCTCCCGTAGAGGGGCACAACAGCAGTTGTAATGGCCAAGGGCCTGAGGGGCTGGATTGCAGGATGGGAGCTACTCGATATTTGGAGGGTGCACAACACACAGAAGAGAGAATACTCATATTACTCCTCCCTTTATGACCTACATACTAGATTGGAAATGTTCCTCTGTTCAGACAGGTTTGCCCTGATGTTGCTTGAGGCGGAGTACTTGGGACGATCCATATCAGACCACAGCCCCCTACTGATGCGCTTCGCCCCTACACCCGAAAGGGCCCCTATACCATTGTGGCGGTTAGACTCCAACTTGTTTGATGACAATAGCTTTCGACAAATACTCTCTGGGGCTATAGCGACAGATTTTGAGAAGAATCAGGGGACGGCTGGCTCCACCTTGGTCGAATGGGATGCCTTCAAGGTGGTAATTAGTGGGTAATGAATGGGACAGACGGTGGGAGCTAGGAAAGCAATTAACCAGGAACTTAAAACTCTTGATTCTCAGATTTTGTTGCTAGATAGAGGGTCGGGAGAGGGGACTGATACTCGGAGACAACTGGCGGACGTGAAAACCGTCTATTGCACCACATGGGACAGGTTACGGACATTGGATTCCAGGGCCTACCGTGAACAGCAACATAAGGAAGGTGGCAGAGCCGGGAAGCTACTGGCTTGGTTAATCAGGCTGGAGGGCAGGGGGACCCCGATTCCGAGCATCCTAAACCCTGCTGGACAGGTGATCTACTCCCCGAAAGGAATTAACAACACATTTAAAGAATATTATGAGAGACTATATGGGAAACCGGCGGATGTACAGAGGGAGACGCTGATAGAACGGATTGGATTTGAAAAGTCTGGATCCGGCTACTAGAGATTTAGTGAAGCCACCAATAGCCCTACAAGAAATTAGATCCGCCATCAAAGGAATGGCACAGGGGAAAAAGCCGGGTCCGGACGGCGTCCTGTCTGGATTCTATATTACATTTATAGATACTTTGGCTACGAGAATGGGGCAGATGTATTCAGTAGCATTTAAGGAAGGTCATCTTCTGCCATCGGCTAGAGAGGCATTGGTGATCCCTCTGCTGAAAACCAAGAAGTGGCAAGCATGACAGACTTTAGGCCGCTCCCAATGTTGAACCTTGATTTTAAAATTCTTAGCAAGGGGCTCTCGGTCTGGCTCTTGCCGCATATGTAGGGACTGGTACACACGGACCAAAACAGGTTTAACCCCTCTCGCTCAACATCTAATAATTTAGGGAGGCTATATCATGTGATGTATCATCAAGAGTTGGAGATGTCTCCTACTGCAGTAGTGATGGCTGTAGACCTGGAAAAGGCTTTCAACTCCTTGCGGTGGGACTTCTTCTTGGGAGTCATGGAGCTAATGGGGCTAGGAGACGAATGGCTGAAGTGGGTCTGCCTATTTTATGCGTGCCCCAGGGCTAGAGTGCGTACGGGAGGCTCGGTATCTACCCAATACCCTATTAACAGAGGAACAAGACAGGGCTGCCCACTGTCACCACTGCTTTTTGCCTTGGCGATGGAGCCTCTGCCAGAGGGTCTTAGGCAAGAAAGCGAAACCTTTGTATACGGCTGGACGGAACTGAACACATAGTCTCGCTCTATGCTGACGACATCTTGATCTATTTACGTAATGGCTCTTGTGGGATCCCGATCATGATGCAGATACTGAAGGAGTTTGCGGAACTGTTGGGACTGCACGTAAACACCAAAAAAACTTGTATATTTCCATTGAAGTCTGATATTAACAGGCCGTTAGACCTCCCGGTCAATTTAGAATGGACCACGGGCTCCTTTAAATTCCTGGGAATACAAATATATAATCGGCAATCAGACATGATAGAAGGGAACCTGGGGGGAGCCCTGAGATCCCTGCGAGCGAATATAGCATTTTGGCGCTCCCTCAAATTACCAGTGATGGTGAGAGTGACGCTTTCTAAGATGGTGGTCTTACGGAGACTTTTGTATTTTTTTGTTAACCTCCCAGTGGTGATCCCGAGGAGTTGGTTTAGGACCCTGGATTCGTTGTTGAGGGATTTAATCGGGGACAGCCGGCGCAATAGGGTCTTGTTGCAAACGCTAAGAATGCCATGGGAGAAGGGGGACTGGGAGCCCCAGACTTCAAGGCCTACTACATGGCGGCACAGCTTCAGTGGCTGGCTAGATGGCTGGATGGAAGGGGGCGGGAGACGCTGATGCTGCCGGCTTGGTCTTCTCGAGGTACTCTGCTTGCCAGAATGCTTATCCCCAGCCAAAGGACTAAAAACATGGATGCACTTCTCGGGGTGGCGATGGCATGTTGGGATAGGTGTGCCAAGAAAATGCTGAATGTGCTGCCATATGCGCCAGACCTACCCCTCACGGGAATTCCGCAAAAGGGAATGGGCCCTTCCCTCACGCAGACCCAGTTACGGGGCTGGGAGGACGTAGAGGTTTTGACTGTTGGAGATTGTTACCGTGATGGTGAGCTGCTCACACTTGATGATTTTTTAGAGTACCATGATCTACCACTGGGACCATTTTTAAATTATCATAATATAAGGGGGGAGATGGCTGAACTATGGGGGAATAGCACAGGAGAACCTGTCACCCATGGGGCCCTCCAGGCACTGGTGACGTTGGGGTCTGCGGGTCACTTGGTGAAATGGTTCTATCTGGGGATCACAGAGATGTCACGGAATAATTTCCCTGCATGCAAGAGAAATGGGAGGGTTCTCTGGGCAGGCAACTATTGGAGAAAGAATGGGAAAAGGCCCTGAGGAGTCCAAAAAAGGTATCACAGAATACAGCATTTAAGCTCTTACAATTCAATATTTTGGATAGAACGCACCTTACGCCACATCAATTGATTGTAATATATATGAGAGATGGCCTGTCATGTGCGATCTGTCATGTAGTCTGGAAATCTGCTTACTGGGACTTTTACCGAGGCCTAAATCCAAACGGATGGGACACAGATTTGTAGATTTGGCCTTCCTGCTGGCTAAGCGGAGAATAGCTCTGAGATGGAGGGCGGTGCAGGGCCCACTAACAGTTGAGTGGGAGAAAGATGTTGATAACTGGGCCAGAGCAGAGGAGAGAGCTTTGATATGCGAAGACAGGGTTACGAAGAGGCATAAACCCCTGGCAGAACCATGGACAGAAATACTGAGGGCTTGGGATACCTGTAGTGAGACTGACCGAGAGTCGCAGACAGATGACTCAGAATCTGAGCAGGTGTAAAGAGTGGGGGCTGGTCATGTTAGGGCTTGGGGACTACCGGGGATCCATGGGCTAGTAGATTCATGCAAAAGAGACAGGCATAGCTACACCTTAACACAGGGAAGGCATGAGAGGCTTCTGCTCCATCTCATTTCTTTTCGTGTCCACTTCCTTCCGTCTGCCCTGCCTCCTGTTGTCCTCCTACTCCTCCATACCTATGGGGGCCTCCCCTCCCTCTTTTCCCCTCCCCGGGGCCCCCTGGCCCTCTGAGAGCACCTACCCCCCCAAATATGCAGAAATGGAGAAGCAACGATTTAATATGTAAGCAGTGGACCCCTAGTGGTTTTAGGCACAGTTTAGTTTAGATAGGTATCTATTGTTCCACAAATGCCTTAATGTTGGATTTTCCTTTTTCTTTTGTCTTCTAACTGCTCTGTATAATGAAACATATATCAACACATAGAGGGCATAAGTGTGCAAGAATAATGCATGAGTGGTGGATACAACTACTCCCCGTAAGATATCCTAATATGACAAGATCTTGTTAACAAGGTCGAAAGATGAGAGGCTGTTGCATCTTAAAGAAAGGGATTTAAATGGGGTCAGAATTCTGAGAGTGACTTAATGTTAATGTATCCCTGCAGTTTATATTAGATGTTGTTAATTGCCTCAGACAGCTGGAGCATGCACATGTTGGTGAAGTAGAAATGATGCATGGTTTGTATTGTTTAAATGTCTCAAATGCCAATAAAAGAAGATATTAAAAAAGAAAAGTGTATAAAAGCAAAAAGGAAAGAGCAGCATGAAAGGGGAATACAAAAAAGGGAAAGGATGGGGAACTAAAGGAGAGTCAGTGTAGATTTTATGATACGATGAAACACTTGGGAGACCGAAGACGTAAAATGTTGAAGACATCAAGGTTTTGAGCTGATCTCATGAGATAAGATTCATGGATTATTGTGAAGGCTAACATCAGGGTCAGAGGAGAGACTGGAGCAGCAAAATTTAGCCCGCCTTTATTTGTCACACTTGTTCAATTATATACCCTTATAGGACATTATACTCACTCTGTGTCTTGATTTCCTTAACGTGTGTGAAGCATTTAAATTTACTAATGAAATGATATAATAATAAATTAAATAAATCTACTAATGAGAAGTGGCCTAATGGCCAGAGCGGTCGACCTCGAAGCTGGGGCACCGGGTTCGAGTCTCGCCAGGGACGCTCAACATCCTTTCATTCTGGGCAAATCACTTAATCGCCGCATGCCTCATACAATGAATGCATCTGTAACACAACTGGTGCTCACGTAAAGCTCTCTGATACCTTCAGGTTGAGTTTGTGCAATATATAACTCCCAAAAAATAAATAAATAAATGTAATCATTGTAGAGATTTATACATGAGTGCACTGTTGTTCAGTTGAAACGTAATCATGTCTTCTCTTACTCACATTTTGCAATAATTCTTAAATATATGCATGTGTATGTATAATCATGTATTCAAAGTTTATGGTGACTACTGAGTTAGCTTAGCCTGACAACAGGCTTCAATTGAAATGTGCTTGGTTTTGCCAGTATGTTCTTTCTTTCTTTTTGCAGGTGCATTATCATGCTCTTGTTAGCTAGAGGATGGCTTTTTGTCTGTATCAGACTGCCACTAGTGAGGCCTGAAGGGAGGAACTTGGCATTGAAGGTGGAAAACAAATGGTAAGAAGAGGCCTTCTGTTCATTATGTACCAGGACGGCTGGATGTTCAAGGTGTTCCCACGATTAGTTGATCTGATTCTTTCTTGACTTGGAGAGGAACTGTCCTCTATGCTTTTCTGCGTGTGGAGCTTTAGGCTTAAAACATATTCCCTTTTTTTCCAAGAATTCCACAGAAGTCTATATTATGCTGATACCTTATAAGCTCCCTAAATGAAAAACCTTTGTTAGCTGATAATCGATCTATGTTTAAAAGAGAGAAGGAAAGTTTCTATAATTTTTTTTGTAATGTTGTGGCTGTCACTGTTCTGTATCTCATCTTACTATGGCTTAAGCTACTAACATATTTTAGCTTACCAGCTGTATTGTTGTTTCTCTTGAAATTATTTTTATTGTGCATATATACTGGATTGATCAGTATCCTAAAATAAAATCGATTTAACCATATTTAGTGAATCCTGGTCCTTATTGCGTAGTCACATTGGCTTTACAAGTCAGAACTGTATTGTTGATGTCTTATCCCTTACAACACTTCAAGTCAACCAACAAAGGGGCATATCAGCAACAGGCGGCGATAAATATCGCAAAGCGCGCTTAGCGCTTTTATATCTATCGCCGTCTATCTCTGGAATTTATCGCCTGGTTTGCACGTTATCAACAACGTGTTACTCAATTGCGATAATATTCCAGCGATATCCAGGGAAATGGGCCAACATCACTGGAAAACCAGCGATGTTGCACTCAAAACAATGATAGCCTTGGTGATACGACCCTTTGGTCGTATCACCATAATCCACCTCCCATGTTAGGTATGCCTTACTCAGGAATTTAACAGTTGTTAAATTCCTGCGTTAAGGCATAGCTAGCACGACGATTATTATTTCTAAGGCTCTTTGCTGATATCGCGAAGCTGCCTTAGCGATAATTTCCCATGTAGTTTTCCCAGCCACGCCTACTTTGCATCTCATTAGCGATGTTTATCGCTGAGATGCCAGGCGTTGGGAATTCGGCATCTCACATGCGCTAATGTATGTTAGCGCCGCCTTGTTGATAGGGCGCTAAAATTATCGCCGCTTTAGCAGCAAAAAGTGCCGCTAAAGCGGCGATAATGCCCTTGATGATATGCCCCAAAGGTCCATACAACCAAAGGGGAAAAATCTTTAACAAATTTACAAAAAAATTGCGGTGTAAGTACCAGCGTGCTGTCAGATGTGACTCATCTTCCAGGGAAGGGGAATGGATGTGCGGATATGTCCCTCCTTGGCGATCATCTGTCTGTGCTCACTTCAAGAAGATAGGGGAAATATATGGCCTCCACTGGTAGGATGTATTTGCAGCAGAGGACAATGCATTACTCCCCCAGCTCTGTTCTCTGAATCCTTCTCTCAGGGCATGGGGTCAGAATGCGATGTAGTCCAAAGGTTTTCTGTATGCTTTTCCTCCAATTCTCGTTGTTTACAGGCTACTATGGAAGGTTGAGGAGAAGGTAATTCAACAGTCTAGAAGATTGGCTACATTAAAACTACATGAAAGACATTGGAGGAATTTTCAGAATTATACTAATGCTAAAGGGGTGATTTCCTCACCGAAGGTTTTGAATTTGAGTCAACGGTGTCAACCCTACGTAGCCAGTGGGCAGTATTTAAGGCTTTCAGAGATCAATATATATTCCCATTAGAAAACAAGTTATCTAAGCTGTTAAAGAGGTTATCATGGAACACTCTGGTGGTCCATTTATCAAACCCAACTCAGGATTTACCATTATTACTGAACTGTCTACAGCAGTGTTTCCCAATCTGTGGGTTGTACCCCACTGGTGGGTTGTGATCCCATTTTTGGTGGGTTATTGTTGCGGTTTGGCTTTGGGATGTTGCTGGTATGGTGTTCCACCAGTGATCCTCCAGGGGCACCTAGGCAATGGGAAGGGAATGTTGGGGGGAGAGTTGAGACAGCTGTTGAGCAGAAGAAAACATAAGACTTTGTCATTCTGTTGGTAGAATAAAGACTTCTCTGCTGTCCAGCCTTGATTGTTAATCTTGCAACAAGGGACACTTAGGTGGGAACCATACCAAGGCAAGAGTCAGTGAATGATACTGGAGGCCGGGTTTGGATAGTCAGGTGGAGGGAGTAGTGAGAGATTGTGTTCAGTGTGCAGCGAGTGACAAGTCCAGAGTGACCAGGGCGGCTCTGTTGTCACCGGTGGCAGTTCCAGAAGAACCTGGAGTGAAGTTAGGACTTGAAAATGTTGGGCATTTTGGGCTGTTGTCACCTCGAAAAAGATCTGCCTGGTATTGATTGATTATACTTCGAAGTGGGTGGCAGCATGTTGCATGATCACAGTGACAACAAGAACTGTTTTGAAGTTTTAAAGAAATGTTTTTGCCTCATACAGGATCCCTAAACAGATTGTCAGAGACCATGGTGTCCAATTTGTTTCGGCGGTGATGAAGGAATTTTTGGAGGAACTGGGTATTATTCATATATGCACAGCACTCTACTCTCTACAACAAAATGTAAATACCTGTGAGTGAATTATACACATTCAACATTTACTTACTTACTTATGCCCACTCCCCTCTTGCGGTATAGGCTTTCAACCAGGACTCTCTAGCCATCTCTGTCTTGGGCTTTTCTTTCATCCTGACTCAAGGTGCAACCCATCTCCTTGCAGTCAGCCCTGAGGCCTCAGCAAGAGGTGTTTCTTGGCCTTCCTCTTTTCCTTTTCCCTTGAGGGCTCCAGGCCTGGGCTAGCCTGATGGTCTTTGATGCAGGCTTGCAGAGGGTGTAACCTGTCCGGCCCCAGGGTCTTTTCCTGATTTCTTTGTGAGCAGGTAGTTGTAAAATATGCAGCCATAGGTCTTCTTTCTGATGGTGTTTGGCAAGCTGATTTGGAGGATTTTCCTCAGACAGGTGTTGATGAAGGTCAGGCTTTTGTTTGTGATGGTCACTATTGTCCTCCAAGTTTCTTCTCCATACAGAAGGACTGATTTTACTTTGGTGTTAAAAAGTCAAATCTTGGTATGCAGCGTTGGATCCTTGGAGCTCCAGATCTTCTTTAGCTGAACAAACTCAGCCCTTGCTTTGCCGATTCACACCTTGATGTCAGCATCGGTGCCCTCCTGCTTGTCTATGACACTGACGAGGTAGGTGAAAGCCTCAACCTTTTCCAGTGCATCTCCTGCAGAGTGACATTCAGCAGATAGTAAAGCAAAAATGACGCACATTTGTTGTGTAATTCTGAAGTATGATGGGAAGATTTTATTAGAATCAAAATAAATCAAGACACTTTTCTTGGTGATGCACAAATGATAAATATTAACTGGAACCAGATTTCCACACATTATCATTTGTGGAGCAATATAATTTTATCAGTAAAACTGTATGACTGTGCAAATTTAGTGGTCTTTGCAATGGAAAATATGCTGTCTGTAAATTAGAGTGTGCTGTCACGCGACGCTTTAGCATACAAAAAAGTGATGTTGCCTGAACTAGAACACAAGCAATCCAAGGCTTGGCTTGGCAGTTCGAGCTGAGCTGTTCCCATTGGAGCAGGGTCAAGGCTGATATGCATATGGCTGGGCCCAAATGATGTGGCATGGTGTGCAAAATAACGGTGAATTGGGATGCGGCCTGAGTTATTACTAGTGGCGGGGATAAATTCAAGTACTTTATCCATCACCTTTTTGTATACTGCACTCTGCATTAGTTACATAAAAAATTGCCTGCTTTATGTCTGTTAAAGTTAGGGGGCTCTACTATGATACATTGCGGGGGTTCGTGGGCCCCCCGCAGCCCCGGGGACCACCACCTCCCCGGGGCTTTCATTTAATACACTGCTAGGGCTGAGCGCCACCCCCCCCCCCCCGCAGTCCCGGGGACCACCACCTCCCTGGGGAAAATACAACAAAATAATGAAGGGGGTCCTCTGGGGACTGGGGGACCACCACCTTGCAGGGCTAAACAAAGGTGCAGCCTAGATGGCCTGGGGACCACCAACCCCCAGGGCCTGCTCCAGCAATGTCCCAGGGTGCCCAACCCCGGGACATTGCAGTTTGCTATGGCATGCTCCCGCCATGCCATAGCAAACAGTGTACTCTGCTTCGAGCATTTTGCTCTCGCTTGCTCAAAGCGAAACACTTTGCTTTTACACACAGGGACCTGCATGTCAGCAGCTCCCTGTGTGTAAAATCAATGCCTGCTCCCGCAGGAGGTGGGTAGCCGGCAGGGACCGTAGGGGACTTCAGGCTCCCTGCAGCCCCAAACAAAGTGGCCTGGCCCCGGGGTATGGGGTCCATGGACCTGAAAATGGCCTGTGAGGGGGCTCCTTGGCACACCCTACCTTGAAACAAAATATATATATTTTTTTTAGAAAGGCTTTGCCCCGGGGGATGGGGTCCCCGGGGCCATTACTGGCCTCAGAAGGGGGGCTGTGCAGCCCCCCTCTCTTGTGTAATAAACTTAATAAAAATGGTAGGCCTCTGGGGATTTGGTACCCAGAGCCAAAATTGGCCCATGGAAGGGGGGTCATGAGGCACCCTTAAGTTCATTTAAATAAATAATACAAAATAAACACCGGGCTCCCTGGCGCATAATGGAGGTTCTTGGTGGGCTAGTTGGCCCCCAGGGACCCCCAGTATTCAGTAGCATTTAAGGAAGGTCATCTTCTGCCATCAGCTAGGGAGGCATTGGTGATCCCTCTGCCGAAAACCAAGAAGTGGGGAGCATGACAGACTTTAGGCCGCTCCCAATGTTGAACCTTGATTTTAAAATTCTTATCAAGGGGCTCTCGGTCAGGCTCTTGCCGCATATGTAGGGACTGGTACACACAGACCAAAACAGGTTTATTCCCTCTCGCTCAACATCTAATAATTTAGGGAGGCTATATCATGTGATGTATCATCAAGAGTTGGAGATGTCTCCTACTGCAGTAGTGATGGCTGTAGACCTGGAAAAGGCTTTCAACTCCTTGCGGTAGGACTTCTTATTGGGAGTCATGGAGCTAATGGGGCTAGGAGACGAATGGCTGAAGTGGGTCTGCCTATTTTATGCGTGCCCCAGGGCTAGAGTGCGTACGGGAGGCTCGGTATCTACCCAATACCCTATTTACAGAGGAACAAGACAGGGATGCCCACTGTCACCACTGCTTTTTGCCTTGGCGATGGAGCCTCTGCCAGAGGGTCTTAGGCAAGAAAGCGAAACCTTCGTATACGGCTGGACGGAACTGAACACATAGTCTCGCTCTATGCTGACGACATCTTGATCTATTTACGTAATGGCTCTTGTGGGATCCAGATCATGATGCAGATACTGAAGGTGTTTGCGGAACTGTTGGGAGTGCACGTAAACACCAAAAAAACTTGTATATTTCCATTGAAGTCTGATATAAACAGGCTGTTAGACATCCCGGTCAATTTAGAATGGACCACGGGCTCCTTTAAATTCCTGGGAATACAAATATATCATCGGCAATCAGACATGATAGAAGGGAACCTGGGGGGAGCCCTGAGATCCCTGCGAGCGAATATAGCATTTTGGCGCTCCCTCAAATTACCAGTGATGGTGAGAGTGACGCTTTCTAAGATGGTGGTCTTACGGAGACTTTTGTATTTTTTTGTTAACCTCCCAGTGGTGATCCCGAGGAGTTGGTTTAGGACCCTGGATTCGTTGTTGAGGGATTTAATCGGGGACAGCCGGCGCAATAGGGTCTTGTTGCAAACGCTAAGAATGCCCATGGGAGAAGGGGGACTGGGAGCCCCAGACTTCAAGGCCTACTACATGGCGGCACAGCTTCAGTGGCTGGCTAGATGGCTGGATGGAAGGGGGCTGGAGACGCTGATGCTGCCGGCTTGGTCTTCTCGAGGTACTCTGCTTGCCAGAATGCTTAGCCCCAGCCAAAGGACTAAAAACATGGATGTACTTCTCGGGGTGGCGATGGCATGTTGGGATATGTGTGCCAAGAAAACGCCGAATGTGCTGCCATATGCGCCAGACTTACCCCTCTCGGGAATTACGCAAAAGGGAATGGGCCCTCCCCTCACGCAGACCCAGTTACGGGGCTGGGAGGACGTAGAGGTTTTGACTGTTTGAGATTGTTACCGTGATGGTGAGCTGCTCACACTTGATGATTTTTTAGAGTACCATGATCTACCACTGGGACCATTTTTAAATTATCATAATATAAGGGGGGCGATGGCTGAACTATGGGGGAATAGCACAGGAGAACCTGTCACCCATGGGGCCCTCCAGGCACTGGTGACGTTGGGGTCTGCGGGTCACTTGGTGAAATGGCTCTATCTGGCGATCACAGAGATGTCACGTAATAATTTCCCTGCATACAAGAGAAATGGGAGGGCTCTCTGGGCAGGCAACTATTGGAGAAAGAATGGGAAAAGGCCCGGAGGAGTCCAAAAAAGGTATCACAGAATACAGCATGTAAGCTCTTACAATTCAATATTTTGGATAGGACGCACCTAACGCCACATCAATTGAATGTAATATATATGAGAGATGGCCTGTCATGTGCTAGATGTCGAACATTAGATGCCAATTTCGATCACATGATGTTGTCCTGCCCAGATCTGTAAACATTTTGGACCACAGTTGTTGAGATGGTGAATAGGGTCCTGGCCCGCGATCTGTCATGTAGTCTGGAAATCTGCTTACTGGGACTTTTACCGAGGCCTAAATCCAAACGGATGGGACACAGATTTGTAGATTTGGCCTTCCTGCTGGCTAAGCGGAGAATAGCTCTGAGATGGGGGGCGGTGCAGGGCCCACTAACAGTTGAGTGGGAGAAAGATGTTGATAACTGGGCCAGAGCAGAGGAGAGAGCTTAGATATGCGAAGACAGGGTTACGAAGAGGCATAAACCCCTGGCAGAACCATGGACAGAAATACTGAGGGCTTTAGGATACCCGTAGTGAGACTGACCAAGAGTCGCAGACAGATGACTCAGAATCTGAGGAGGTGTAAAGAGTGGGGGCTGGTCATGTTAGGGCTTGGGGACTACCGGGGATCCATGGGCTAGTAGATTCATGCTGAAGAGACAGGCATAGCTACACCTTAACACAGGGAAGGCATGAGAGGCTTCTGCCCCATCTCATTTCTTTTCGTGTCCACTTCCTTCTGTCTGCCCTGCCTCCTGTTGTCCTCCTACTCCTCCCTATACTACGGGGGCCTCCCCTCCCTGGGGCTCCCTGGCCCTCTGAGAGCACCTACCCCCCCAAATATGCAGAAATGGAGAAGCAACGATTTAATATGTAAGCAGTGGACCCCTAGTAGTTTTAGGCACAGTTTAGTTTAGATAGGTATCTATTGTTCCACAAATGCCTTAATGTTGGATTTTCCTTTTTCTTTTGTCTTCTAACTGCTCTGTATAATGAATCATACATCAACACATAGAGGGCATGAGTGTGCAACAATAATGCATGGGCGGTGGATAAAAGTACTCCCCGTAAGATATCCTAATATGACAAGATCTTGTTAACAAGGTCGAAAGATGAGAGGCTATTGCATCTTAACCCCTTGTGTGCCACGCCCTTTCCCCGCCCTGTGCCGGGCGTTGCATTAGCGGGCGGGGTTCATGACGAGCTGGACTCGTCATGGGCACAGCGCAACCGCGGCCCATGATGAGTCCAGCTCGTCATGGGCACAGAAGGGGTTAAAGAAAGGGATTTAAATGGGGTCAAAATCCTGAGAGTGACTTAATGTTAATGTATCCCTGCAGTTTATATTAGATGTTGTTAATTGTCTCAGACAGCTGGAGCATACACATGTTGGTGAAGTAGAAATGATGCATGGTTTGTATTGTTTAAATGTCTCAAATGCCAATAAAAGAAGATATTAAAAAAGAAAAGTGTATAAAAGCAAAAAGGAAAGAGCAGCATGAAAGGGGAATACAAAAAAGGGAAAGGATGTGGAACTAAAGGAGAGTCAGTGTAGATTTTATGATACGATGAAACACTTGGGAGACCCCAGACGTAAAATGTTGAAAACATCAAGGTTTTGAGCTGATCTCATGAGATAAGATTCATGGATTATTGTGAAGGCTAACATCAGGGTCAGAGGAGAGACTGGAGCAGCAAAATTTAGCCCGCCGTTATTTGTCACACATGTTCAATTATATACCCATATAGGACATTATACTCACTCTGTGTCTTGATTTCCTTAACATGTGTGAAGCATTTAAATATACTAATGAAATGATATAATAATAAATTAAATTAAATCTACTAATGAGAAGTGGCATAATGGCCAGAGCGGTCGACCTCAAAGCTGGGGCACCGGGTTCGAGTCTCGCCAGGGACGCTCAACATCCTTTCATTCTGGGCAAATCACTTAATCTCCGCATGCCTCATACAATGAATGCATCTGTAACACAACTGGTGCTCATGTAAAGCTCTCTGATACCTTCAGGTTGAGTTTGTGCAATATATAACTCCCAAAAAATAAATAAATAAATGTAATCATTGTAGAGATTTATACATGAGTGCACTGTTGTTCAGTTGAAACGTAATCATGTCTTCTCTTACTCACATTTTGCAATTATTCTTAAATATATGCATGTGTATGTATAATCATGTATTCAAAGTTAATGGTGACTACTGAGTTAGCTTAGCCTGACAACAGGCTTCAATTGAAATGTGCTTGGTTTTGCCAGTATGTTCTTTCTTTCTTTTTGCAGGTGCATTATCATGCTCTCGTTAGCTGGAGTATGGCTTTTTGTCTGTATCAGACTGCCACTAGTGAGGCCTGAAGGGAGGAACTTGGCATTGAACGTGGAAAACAAATGGTCAGAAGAGGCCTTCTGTTCATCATGTACCAGGACGGCTGGATGTTCAAGGTGTTCCCACGATTAGTTGATCTGATTCTTTCTTGACTTGGAGAGGAACTGTCCTCTATGCTTTTCTGCGTGTGGAGCTTTAGGCTTAAAACATATTCCCTTTTTTTTCCAAGAATTCCACAGAAGTCTATATTATGCTGATACCTTATAAGCTCCCTAAATGAAAAACCTTTGTTAGCTGATAATCGATCTATGTTTAAAAGAGAGAAGGAAAGTTTCTATCATTTTTTTTGTAATGTTGTGGCTGTCACTGTTCTGTATCTCATCTTACTATGGCTTAACCTACTAACATATTTTAGCTTACCAGCTGTATTGTTGTTTCTCTTGAAATTATTTTTATTGTGCATATATACTGGATTGATCAGTATCCTAAAATAAAATCGATTTAACCATATTTAGTGAATCCTGGTCCTTATTGCGGAGTCACATTGGCTTTACAAGTCAGAACTGTATTGTTGATGTCTTATCCCTTACAACACTTCAAGTCAACCAACAAAGGGGCATATCAGCAACAGACGGCGATAAATATCGCAAAGCGCGCTTAGCGCTTTTATATTTATCGCCGTCTATCTCTGGAATTTATCGCCTGGTTTGCACGTTATCAACAACGCGTTACTCCAGTGCAATAATATTCCAGAGATATCCAGGAAAATGGGCCAACATCACTGGAAAACCAGCGATGTTGCACTCAAAACAGCGATAGCCTTGGTGATACGACCCTTTGGTCATATCACCATAATCCACCTCCCATGTTAGGTATGCCTTACTCAGGAATTTAACAGATGTTAAATTCCTGCGTTAAGGCATAGCTAGCACGACGATTATTATCTCTAAGGCTCTTTGCTGATATCGCGAGGCTGCCTTAGCGATAATTTCCCATGTAGTTTTCCCAGCCACGCCTACTTTGCATCTCATTAGCGATGTTTATCGCTGAGATGCCAGGCGTTGGGAATTCGGCATCTCACATGCGCTAATGTATGTTAGCGCCGCCTTGTTGATAGGGCGCTAAAATTATCGCCGCTTTAGCAGCAAAAAGTGCCGCTAAAGCGGCGATAATGCCCTTGATGATATGCCCCAAAGGTCCATACAACCAAAGGGGAAAAATCTTTAACAACTTTACTAAAAGATTGCGGTGTAAGAACCAGCGTGCTGTCAGATGTGACTCATCTTCCAGGGAAGGGGAATGGATGTGCGGATATGTCCCTCCTTGGCGATCATCTGTCTGTGCTCACTTCAAGAAGATAGGGGAAATATATGGCCTCCACTGGTAGGATGTATTTGCAGCAGAGGACAATGCATTACTCCCCCAGCTCTGTTCTCTGAATCCTTCTCTCAGGGCATGGGGTCAGAATGCGATGTAGTCCAAAGGTTTTCTGTATGCTTTTCCTCCAATTCTCGTTGTTTACAGGCTACTATGGAAGGTTGAGGAGAAGGTAATTCAACAGTCTAGAAGATTGGCTACATTAAAACTACATGAAAGACATTGGAGGAATTTTCAGAATTATACTAATGCTAAAGGGGTGATTTCCTCACCGAAGGTTTTGAATTTGAGTCAACGGTGTCAACCCTACGTAGCCAGTGGGCAGTATTTAAGGCTTTCAGAGATCAATATATATTCCCATTAGAAAACAAGTTATCTAAGCTGTTAAAGAGGTTATCATGGAACACTCTGGTGGTCCATTTATCAAACCCAACTCAGGATTTACCATTATTACTGAACTGTCTACAGCAGTCTTTCCCAATCTGTGGGTTGTACCCCACTGGTTGGTTGTGATCCTATTTTTGGTGGGTCATTGTTGCGGTTTGGCTTTGGGATGTTGCTGGTATGGTATTCCACCAGTGATCCTCCAGGGGCACCTAGGCAATGGGAAGGGAATGTTGGGGGGAGAGTTGAGACAGCTGTTGAGCAGAAGAAAACATAAGACTTTGTCATTCTGTTGGTAGAATAAAGACTTCTCGGCTGTCCAGCCTTGATTGTTAATCTTGCAACAAAGGACACTTAGGTGGGAACCATACCAAGGCAAGAGTCAGTGAATGAGACTGGAGGCCGGGTTTGGATAGTCAGGTGGAGGGAGTAGTGAGAGATTGTGTTCAGTGTGCAGCGAGTGACAAGTCCAGAGTGACCAGGGCGGCTCTGTTGTCACCGGTGGCAGTTCCAGAAGAACCTGGAGTGAAGTTAGGACTTGATAATGTTGGGCATTTTGGGCTGTTGTCACCTCGAAAAAGATCTGCCTGGTATTGATTGATTATACTTCGAAGTGGGTGGCAGCATGTTGCATGAGCACAGTGACAACAAGAACTGTTTTGAAGTTTTAAAGAAATGTTTTTGCCTCATACAGGATCCCTAAACAGATTGTCAGAGACCATGGTGTCCAATTTGTTTCGGCGGTGATGAAGGAATTTTTGGAGGAACTGGGTATTATTCATATATGCACAGCACTCTACTCTCTACAACAAAATGTAAATATCTGTGAGTGAATTATACACATTCAACATTTACTTACTTACTTATGCCCACTCCCCTCTTGCGGTATAGGCTTTCAACCAGGACTCTCTAGCCATCTCTGTCTTGGGCTTTTCTTTCATCCTGACTCAAGGTGTAACCCATCTCCTTGCAGTCAGCCCTGAGGCCTCAGCAGCAGGTGTTTCTTGGCCTTCCTCTTTTCCTTTTCCCTTGAGGGCTCCAGGCCTGGGCTAGCCTGATGGTGTTTGATGCAGGCTTGCAGAGGGCCTGTCTGGCCCCAGCGTCTTTTCCTGATTTCTTTGTGAGCAGGTAGTTGTAAAATATGCTGCCATAGGTCTTGTTTCTGATGGTGTTTGGCAAGCTGATTTGGAGGATTTTCCTCAGACATGTGTTGATGTAGGTCAGGCTTTTGTTTGTGATGGTCACTGTTGTCTTCCAAGTTTCTTCTCCATACAGAAGGGCTGATTTTACTTTGGTGTTAAAAAGTCAAATCTTGGTTTGCAGCGTTGGATCCTTGGAGCTCCAGATCTTCTTTAGCTGAACAAACTCAGCCCTTGCTTTGCCGATTCACACCTTGATGTCAGCATCGGTGCCCCCCTGCTTGTCTATGACACTGACGAGGTAGGTGAAAGCCTCAACCTTTTCCAGTGCATCTCCTGCAGAGTGACATTCAGCAGATAGTAAAGCAAAAATGACGCACATTTGTTGTGTAATTCTGAAGTATGATGGGAAGATTTTATTAGAATCAAAACAAATCAAGACACTTTTCTTGGTGATGCACAAATGATAAATATTAACTGGAACCAGATTTCCACACATTATCATTTGTGGAGCAATATAATTTTATCAGTAAAACTGTATGCCTGTGCAAATTTAGTGGTCTTTGCAATGGAAAATATGCTGTCTGTAAATTAGAGTGTGCTGTCACGCGACGCTTTAGCATACAAAAAAGTGATGTTGCCTGAACTAGAACACAAGCAATCCAAGGCTTGGCTTGGCAGTTCGAGCTGAGCTGTTCCCATTGGAGCAGGGTCAAGGCTGATATGCATATTGCTCGGCCCAAATGATGTGGCATGGTGTGCAAAATAACGATGAATTGGGATGCGGCCTGAGTTATTACTAGTGGCGGGGATTAATTCAAGTACTTTATCCATCACCTTTTTGTATACTGCACTCTGCTTTAGTTACATAAAAAATTGCCTGCTTTATGTCTGTTAAAGTTAGGGGGCTTTACTATGATACATTGCGGGGGTTTGTGAGCCCCCCGCAGCCCCGGGGACCACCACCTCCCCGGGGCTTTCATTTAATACATTGCTAGGGCTGAGCACCAGCCCCCCCCCCCGCAGTCCCGGGGACCACCACCTCCCTGGGGAAAATACAACAAAATAATGAAGGGGGTCCTCTGGGGACTGGGGGACCACCACCTTGCAGGGCTAAACAAAGGTGCAGCCTAGATGGCCTGGGGACCACCAACCCCCAGAGCCTGCTCCAGCAATGTCCCAGGGTGCCCAACCCCGGGACATTACAGTTTGCTATGGGATGCTCCCGCCATGCCTTAGCAAACAGTGTACTCTGCTTCGAGCATTTTGCTCTTGCTTGCTCAAAGCGAAACACTTTGCTTTTACACACAGGGAGCTGCATGTCAGCAGCTCCCTGTGTGTAAAATCAATGCCAGCTCCCGCAGGAGGTGGGTAGCCGGCAGGGACCGTAGGGGACTTCAGGCTCTCTGCAGTCCCCAACAAAGTGACCTGGCCCCGGGGTATGGGGTCCATGGACCTGAAAATGGCCTGTGGGGGGGCTCCTTGGCACACCCTACCTTGAAACAAAATATATATTTTTTTAACAGGCCTGGCACCAGGGAATGGGGTCCACGGGGCCGAAATCGGCCTGGGTAGGGGGGCCACTCGGCCACCCTCCCCTTATAAAAAACAAATATGTGTAAAGACTTTGCCCCGGGGATGGGGTCCCCGGGGCCATTACTGGCCTCAGAAGGGGGGCCGTGCAGCCCCCCTCCCTTGTGTAATAAACTTAATAAAAATGGTAAGCCTCTGGGGATTTGGTACCCAGAGCCAAAATTGGCCCATGGAAGGGGGGTCATGGGGCACCCTTAAGTTCATTTAAATAAATAATAAAAAATAAATAAACACCGGGCCCCGGGGGATTGGATCCCCGGACTGTAATTGACCCGAAGAGGGGGGCTGCACGCCCCCTCCCCATTTCTTAAAAGACTGGTCCTGGGGGATGGGGTCCCCAGAGCTGAAATCAGCCCAGGGAAAGGTGGGCTAGACAGCCCTCCTTCTCAGATTCTTTTTTTTTAACCCTCCCGCAAGTCACCGGATGCCACGCTCCTTTTACCACCACTCTGCAAACGCGCCTCCTGGCGCAGTGGTTGGTTAGGGAATGAAGTCCCTTGAATGCTGAGAGTCTTTGGGGACCAACAAGCTTTTCTGTTACGTCCAGTAGTCCCAGACCACCCAATTGCCGAGTGGACTTGGAGGCTATGCCCCCTTCCTCCACCACTCTGTGAACGTGCCTCCGGGCAAGCTTCTGGTTGGGAAATGAATTCCACTTTACTCCTGAGGGCCTCAGGACTAATGTGGACTTCTTCCCCCAACCAGTAGTGCTCTAGGAGGAGTGTTTGCAGAGTGGTGGAGAAAAGGGTGTGGCCTCTGATGACCTCTCAGCAATCCAGCTGTGTGGGTCTTACTGGAGGTAACAGGCGAGGGCTGTTGGCCCCAAGGACCCTTAAGAGCCAAGGGGACATTATTCCACTACTAGTAGTGCGCCAGGAGGTGCATTTACAGAGTGATAGACTTATGCAGTCAGTCACGCACCAACTTATTCACCAAAACACCTTGGTATATATATTTAACTCATAAACGTTTTAAAAACACTCACAGTCACAGTCATAGGATGATGTCATCAGTGATGTCATTCGAGATGTCATGAGTGATGTCACTGCCTGTCACAAGTGATGCAATATGTGAGATCATAAGCAATGCATTGTCGGGGGCGCGAGTTATAGTTAGCTCAGCTAATTATAACTGCTGAATTTCACTGGTTTTGTACCTGAGCCTAACTATAACGTCCTTGTACCCTTTGTTTTTTTCAATCAAAACATATACACACATATATAGTTATGGATATATACATCTATAGCTATATATTAGCTATAGCAAGATATCAGCCATATATATATTCACTGAAAAAAACATAGGTTTCAGGGGCGTTATAGTTAGTTGGACATTTCATTCGTACAAAACCTTTGAAATTCCCCCGTTATAGTTAGTTCAGCTAACTATAACTTGCGCGCCCGCAATGCACTGCTGATGACGTCCCATATTACATCACCCATGACAAGGTCAGTGACATCACTCATGACATCACTGATGACATCTCAAATGACATCACTGATGACATCTCAAATGACATCACTGATGACATCTCAATGACATCATCCAGTGAATGTGTGTTTTTCTGAAAATTAAATATGTTTTATATATGTATATCTCAAGGTCGATAGAAGAACAAATGGGTATATAAGTGTCTAAATGGATGATTTAAAAAATAAAAATTGATTGTATAACTGACTGATTAAGTGTATCTTAGTGAATAGTTAGTGAGTAATGTTTGAATATATAAATATCTGTATCAGTCTCTCACTTTGTGTATAAGTGGCTGCATGGGTTGGTGAGTAGCTACATGAGTGTCTAGGTTATTATTTGTTTTTGGAGTATCAGTATGAGTGTCTGAGTGTCTGTATGGTTCGGTGGGGGGTATTACGTAGTGAATAGATGCATGAATGAGTGACTCACTGCTTGTATGTGTTGAAGACAGCATGTGTGCAGAACTGTATGGGTGGATGAGTGTGTGTATGGGTGTGTTAGTGAATGAATGACTGTCTCAATAGTGTCTTTATGAGTAACTACATATGTTTTAAACTAGTATATGTGAGTATTGGTGTATATAAGTGAATATATGTGAGAGTGAGAGATATGAAGACTTCCTGTATAAATTAGTATGTGTTTCTATAAGTGATTGCTTAAGAGAGTAAGTATGTGTAAGCTTCTGTAGCAGTAAGTGTGGTGGTGTGTGTATAACCATATATGCAATTTAAGGGATGTTTGATACTTTGTTTGCATGTGTGACTATGTGTGTGAGTAACTCTATGGATGAGTGTCATTGTGTAACAGGATGTATAGGTGTATGAGTACATATGATGAGTGAGTACATGTATGAGTGACTGTATAGGACTGTTGGTGAATGAGTGGATGTGTTTGTAGATCTTGGAATTACTAAATAGGTGTGTTGTAAGAGGTATTGGTATGTCCATTATTTTGAAAATGTTAGTTTCTATTTTTGAGTGTGTGTATCAAAGGTTATATTAGGGTGAGAGGAGGTCTGCCACTCTATCACAAGGATGATGTCATCAGTGATGTCATCAGTGATGTCATTTGAGATGTCATCAGTGATGTGATGAGTGATGTCACTGACCATGTCATGAGTGATGTAATATGTGACATCACCAGCAATGCATTGCGGGCGCGCGAGTTATAGTTAGCTGAACTAATTATAACGGGAGAATTTCAAAGGTTTTGTACGAGTGAAATGTCCAACTAACTATAACGCCCCTGAAACCTATGGTTTTTTCAGTGAATTTCTAAGGTTTTTTAAATGCTAATTCCTAACTATAACGTGCCTGAAACCTATGTTTTTTTCAGTGAACTTCAAAGGTTTTTTAAATGCTAATTTGTAACTATAAAGTGCCTGAAACCTATGGTTTTTTCAGTTAATTTCTAAGGTTTTTTAAATGCTAGTTTCTAACTATGCCTACAGAGGTAGGACATATGAAGAAAGAAGAAAAAACACACAGAAAGAAGAAAAAGAAATGCAGAAAGAAGCAACAGAAGTCCTCAAAGATGAAGAAAAGTGCAGGAAGAAGGAAGACGTGCAGAAAGAACAAACAGAGGAGCAGAAAGAGGCCTTGTTGGAAAATCATCCTGTACCCTCAACTTTTTCAGATGGGTACTGGTGGTAAGTGACTCTGACTAACCAGTCCTAGAGCCAGTGCTATGCTAAAAGACTCTTAGAATACAGTTAAAACACCTACATACACTAGGGAACACTATGCGTTGGGGTACCCCTGTGATTACCATGGCCTCCTCTGTAAGACCCTAGTACATAAGAGGGCAGGGGATTAAAACTACCTCTTAAAACGCGCCACAGGGTGCGTTTGCACACTGGGGAAGGGAGAGGGGGCTAAGGCGACATGTGCAAACATGCCCTGTGGCATGTTTAAGTTGGGGAAATAATTCCCCTTCAATCCTGAGGGTCCCTGGGGCCAACTAGCCCACCAGGAACCTCCAGTATGCACCAGTGAGCTGCGTTGCAGAGAGGTGTTCAGAGGCCACGCCCTTTTTACAAGACTCCGCAACGCAGCTCCGTGGCTCTTACTGGAGGTACATGGTGGACTAGTTGGCCCTCAGGGACCCTCAGGATTGAAGAGGAATTAATTCGCCAACTCAAAATGCGCCACAGGGCGTGTTTGCACATATGTCACCTCAGGCCTCGCCCTCTCCCTTCACCACAGTGCAAATGCACCCCATGGCACGTTTTATGTTCGGGGATTAACTCCCCTTGAATCCTGAGGGTCCCTGGGGTGCAACTAGCCCACCATGTACCTCCATTAAGCGTCACAGAGCTGCGTTGCAGAGAGGTGTAAAAAGGTGCATGGCCTCAGAACACCTCTCTGCAACGCAGCTCCCTGGCGCATACTGGAGGTTCTTGGTGGACTAGTTGGCCGCCAGGGACCCCCAGTATTCAAGGGGAATTAGTTCCCCATCTGCAAACGCATCAGGGGGCGCGTTTGCAGAGTGCTGCAGGGAGGGGGGCCTCCGGCGCGATGTAGGTCTTTTTCAATTTTTTTTTTTAAGAAGGTGGGCTGTGTGGCCCTCCTTCTTTTCCTAATATTATGGCCCTGGGGACCCCATCCCCCAGGGCCTGACCCCTTTTTTATTTATTTTTATATAACTTTGGAAGGGGGCCGCGTGGCTACCCTCCCAATGCCATAATTGGCCCCAGAGACCTCATCCCCTGGGGCCTGGACGTTTTTTTAATGTGATTTAATTTTTGGAGGGGGGCTGCATAGCCCCCCTCCTTAGGGCATTTATGGCCCCGGGGACCCCATCCCCCGGGGCCGGCCTTTCCTTTTTGAAATGTTTGGTTTTTTAATATAATTTGGGAGGGTGGCCACGTGGCCCCCCTCCTGGGCACTTATGGCCCCGGGGACCCCATCCCCCGGGGTTGGCCCTCTCCGTTGGGGACCATGGGGGGTCCCCAAACCCCCCACGGTCCTGCCGGCTCCCTGTGTCCTGTGGGAGCCGGCATTGCTTTTCCACATGGGGAGCTGCTAAGATGCAGCTCCCCATGTGGAAAAGCAATCTGCTTTGGTATTTGGAAGAGAGAGTAGGTTTCCTGCTCTCTCTTCCAAATACTAAAGCAGAGTTTGCTATGGCAGGGCGGGAGCCGCGAGGCTCCCGCCCTGCCATAGCAAACTGCAGTGTCCCGGGGTGGGCACCCCGGGACACTGGAGGAGCCGGCCCTGGGAGGTGGCGGTCCTCAGGGCCATGACAGGGTTCCAGGAGGGGGGCTGCGCGGCCCCCCTCCCAACATTACGAAAGCCCCGGGGAGGTGGTGGTCCATGGGGCTGGGGGGGTCCATCACGGACCCCCCAATTATAATATTTAGAGCATAAACATGTAGTTTATAAGCCCCGGGGGTGGCGTTCCCCGGGGCTGGGGGGGCTGTGAGCCCCCTGCACATATTTTTAAAAGCCCTGAGGGGTGGCGGTCCCCTCTGGGCCCCATTACAATAAAAATATTGCCCGCGGGACTTGGCCCACCCGGGGCCTAAATAGTAACGAAGCGCAGGAGCCCGCGCATCGTTTTTTTTTTCGCAGGCGGATCCGCAGATCCGTTGTGCGTTTTGCAGATAAAAAAAAAATGTTAAACACTTTTGGGGCCCTGGGGGTCCTTGTGCGAGCCCTAAGCAGGCCGAGGGGGTCAGGCTGTTTCTACCCTGCCCCCTTTCCTCTTTTCTCGTGTTTGTTTGACTTATTTCTTGTGCCTCGGTTCTACCGAGGCACAAGATGGCTGCCAACACTTCCTGCTTTGGAGTGTTGACAGCCAATTAACATTCAGCTCCTGATCGCGAGAGTGCGCGGATCCTGCGTGGTCATAGATATCGAAACATTTTTAATTTTGATTTTCTCAGCAACTACTGAATGGATTTGCACCATTGAACAAAAAGGGATCTTTCAAAACCAAAGGCTACCATTTTGCGAAATTTGGTGTAATTCCGTTCAGCAGTTCGGGCTGTAGCCATGTCTAAAGTTTCCGATGGGAAATTGCATGGGGAAAACAAGTTTTGGGACCCCGCTTTTTTCTCAGCCCCCGCTTGATGAATCACCCCAAAACTTTCAATATAGGAGCGGACTGGAGCGTCCCACGAGTTTTGAAAATTTCGCGAAGATTTGTCAACCGGCGCCAAAGTTATTGGGAATAGAATGTTGCAACTTTCCTATGGAAAATAGGTCCCAACTATAACTACCTACTGGCAAACGCCAGTAGGTAATATATATATATATATATATATATATATATATATATATATATATATATATATATATATATATATATATTCACTTAAAAAACCATAGGTTTCACACATGTTATAGGTAGCTGGACATTTCACTCGTGAAAAACCATTGAAATTCCCCCGTTATAGTTAGTGCAGGCAACTATAACTCACGCAACCGCAATCCTCTGCTGATGACGTCAGATATTACATCACTGTATTTAGACACTTATTTACCCATGTCTTCTTCCATTAATTTTTAGCTATGCATATATTACAAATATTTTTTTTTCAGAAAGACACATATATCATCAGTGATGTAATATCTGACGTCATCAGCAGAGGATTGCGGTCGCGTGAGTTATAGTTGCCTGCACTAACTATAACGGGGGAATTTCAATGGTTTTTCACGAGTGAAATGTCCAGCTACCTATAACATGTGTGAAACCTATGGTTTTTTAAGTGAATTTGCAAGGTTTTTTAAATGCTAATTCCTAACTATAACGTGTGTGAAACCTATGGTTTTTTCAATTAATTTGTAAGGTTTTTTAAATGCTAAGTTATGTATTTATTTTTTATTTTTTAAGGTTTTTCACCGTGCGCGCACAATTTTTTTTATTTTGTTTTAATCTCTCCTTATTTAAAAAAAAATTTTGCCGTGCGCGCACGGTACGCGTAGTCGTGGAATCGTTACGCGAAGTTCGCGTAATTTTTCTGTTTACGCCGTGCTCGTACGCTACGCGCATTCCGAGATTTTTCGAAACAAAAATTACAATTAATTTTTGCCCTTGGGGGTCCTTCTGGGACTGTCCACCCTGCCCCCTTTTCACGTTCTCCACCTTTGTTTTTCACCCCCTCAGAGTGCGAGAGACAAAATGGCGGCCGACACTTCCTGGTTTTGACCAATTCAAATGTTTACTAAGATCTAACAACCAATCAGAATCGCGCTCGCGCACGGCGGCGTGCGCGTACGGTAAGCTTACGGTACGCGCTCGGAGCGCGCCTATAGATATATATATTGATTTAAATGCTATTTCCTCAGGAAATACTGAACAGATTTACACAAGACCTTCAAAAGGCACATCCCTGACCTGAGGGCTACCTCTCTGCCAAATTTCAAGTAATTCTGTTCAGCCGTTCGGGCTGTAGCTCAGACTAAAGGTCCTATGGAAAAAAGCATGGGGAAAACGCGTTTTGGGACCCCCTTTTTCTCAGCCCCCGCTTGACGAATCCCCCCGAGACTTTCAGGGAAGGAGCGGAGCGCCCCATCTATTTTGAGAATTTCGCGAGGATTCATCAATCGGCGCCAAAGTTATTCCAAATAGAATGTTGCGGATTTCCTATGGAAACACGGTCCTAACTATAACTATCTACTGGCGACCGCCAGTAGATAATATATATATATATATATATATATATATATATATATATATATATATATATATATATATATATATATATATATATGTTTCAAAACGTTTGTTGTGAAATCCCCGCTCTCCTCCCTCGCGACGCCGGTGCCAGCAACGGTCACAACTCCGCTTTAAATATTTAACCCAGGATGGAATCCGATTATTTCTCCGGAATAAATCCAGCGGCACACCAAGGACGACACAATATAGCTTTATTGTGTCACACAAACAGAACTACGCGTTTCGGCGAAGCCTTTGTCAAGTTACTGACCTGAGCCCAAATTCCCCTAGAAATACAGGTCACGGTTCATAAACATAGAAGAAAAACTTTACGTGCGCTTTGTTCGAAACAAATTAATTCTCAAATTCATTCATAATTCATGACATTTCAACATATCTGCAATTAAATCCCACTATGAGGGTCCTAACATTGGAAGAAATATCATTATTACAATTAGGACTCTCTTTTTGTCCCTCGATGGATATGGATTTTGTCAACACACGTATTGATCTATTCCTGTACGTTCGTAAATTGAAACTGATGAAGATTTTCAAAATGAACACCAAAACCAAAAAATCAAGAACAGACGGCGCACTGGGAGAAGACAACTATAACTTGAATATTGAGGATGCCAATCTGATTATGAATTTACATTACATGGAGCAAGATGTGACTGAAATGTCAATGAGAGAGAAAAGTGAAACACTGATGGACCTGGGATTCCGGACTGATGCAACTTGTTGTACAGGACTAAGACCTAAGTCCAAATTTAATCCAAATGTTCCGCATGATAACATTGAGACTTTTAATCAGACTATGATTTGGGAAATCAACAAATTAAAGGAACAGAAAACTGGAAAATATAAGGATAATCTAACCAAGACACAAAGGGAAGCACTAAGAGCATTAAGTAATGATACCAGCATAATCATCAAACCCTCTGACAAGGGGGGGAATGTAGTTGTCATGGATGTTTCTCAATATAACCGGGAGGCTCTAAGACAACTACAGGATACGTCATGTTATGAGGAGATAAGTTGGGAAAGCTACAGGGCCTCAATTACTAAGTATCATACACTGTTGGAAAGCTGGAGGGTGGATGGTTTGTTATCTAAAGATGAATTCTTATGGCTTAAGAATGAAAATCCACGGGTCCCTTGTTTCTATCTGCTCCCCAAAGTGCACAAACACCCTACTAGACCACCGGGGAGACCTATTGTGTCTTCCAACGGTGGACTTCTAGAGAATACATCGATATTCTTAGATGTGTTTCTGGCACCTTTTGTCTCGAAATTAAGATCATTCTGCAAAGATAGTACTGACTTCCTACGAAGAATCCATGACATCACATGGGAAAGCAATTACCTCATGATAGCACTAGACGTCTGTTCCCTATACACCTGCATAGAACAACAAAAAGGTGTGGAGGCTTGCATGTATTTCTTGAAAGAAAGACACATGTCACTATGGGAACATACTCAGATGTTGAAAAAGATGATGCTTTATTGCCTAGAGGAAAACATTTTTGTGTTTGATAAAACCTTGTATCGCCAAAAGTCCGGTACAGCAATGGGGACATCCTTTGCACCCAGCCTAGCCAACCTGTTCCTAGGATGGTGGGAGGAATGTGTGGTGTGGGTGGAGGAGAACGAAAGATTTGTACAACACATCCCAATCTGGATCAGGTATATTGATGACCTGTTCCTGATTTGGGATGGACCCCTTGATTTAGCACAAGAATTCATTAATATTCTGGGGAAGAATGATCTCAACCTCACTTTCACACATTCTATCAGCAACTCCCACTGTGAATTCCTGGATATCTCCATTGACATAGTTAATAACCAAATGGTAACCACCCTCTTTCGAAAGGAGACCTCTGGGAATACATTGTTACACGCAACTAGTAATCACCCTACACCCTTACTAAATAGCATTCCCTATGGGGAATTCCTGCGAGCTCGTAGGAATTGTAACACCAAAGGAGGTTTCCTAAATGAGAAACGGATTATGGAGAGGAGATTCGAACAGAGAGGCTATGCTCCCAAGGTGATTGCCAATGCTAGTCAGAAAGTGGAAAACCTGCCAAGAGCCGAAGTACTTTTTTCACCTAACAAAAAAGAAGAGAGAAACAAAGGTATACCTAGATTAATCACAACTTATAATCGTAGGTCTAATACCCTAAGGTACCTGATGAAAAAACATTGGGGATTGCTGGAATCGGACCCCATAATAGGCTCAGATATAGGCGTAACACCTGCGATAACATACAAAAAATCCAAATCATTGAGAGACCAATTGTTACATAGTTATCAAAATGTATCAAACAAAACAAGTTGGCTGGGAACAGCTAAGGGTTTCAAAAAATGTGGTTCCTGCAAGGCGTGTAAACACAGCAATAATCGGGATAGCTACACTGTGGGGAAAAACACAGTACTGAAAAAGCCTATTAAGAAATTCATTACCTGCACCAGTGACTATACAATCTATGTCCTGGAATGCCCTTGTGGGTTAAACTACGTGGGCAGCACTAAACTGCAGCTAAAAACCCGCATACTACAGCATATGAGGGCTGTAACCAATAAGGATCTTAACTATCCCGTAGCGAGGCACTATCAGGATAAACATCAGAGCAATGCTGACTTGATCAAATTCTTTGGCATTGATAGAGTCCTACCCCTTCCTAGAGGAGGGGACCGGGAAAAACTCTTGAGGATTACAGAGTCAAAGTACATCATCGAACTTAATGCTAAAATTCCAAACGGGATGAATTATGGTGAAGAATTAGCAACCCATTTAGGTTAATTGACTTAGCGTGGTGCAATTTCGTTTCTCTCTGTACTACCCTACTAAGTGTTCCCCTATTTTAAACATCACTGTAATTTTAATTTGACATTATAGAGTGAACAGATTTATGATGACATGAGAATAGTGTCCTGATCTATGGAATATTGGCAGTCTCTCTAGACTATTAGCTAGGCTTAGCATAGTAGTAGAGACCTTCTGTACTTATCTCTATCTTATTTTATCTTTATTATTTTTTCACTTAGATTTATCTATTGGTTTTTGGGTTTACCAGGGTCGCCCCTCACACTTCACTAACAGTAACTGACCAACTTGCCCACCTGTACATTCCCCCTCATAACTTGGAAGGTTATATGAGCTTGATTGGCACCTAAACATTTTGTACGTGTCCACACGTCTAAATTAATCGGAGTATGGCCCAATGTTTTATTAGCCCTTGCACTTTGATTGTCTTTGATTGTGTTCAAATTGAATGGGTACATTACCCATTAAATTGCGTTGCAACATGTTTAGCAGGGGCTGTTATTTAACATAGACAATTGTCTAATTTGGGTACATTACCATTACCGATAATAGTAATCAATCCTTGGCTAGTAGTTCTGCACTCAACATGAATTACATGGTGCCATGTATCTAGGTTCTTCTTTAATTATACTTATAATTAAGTGGATTACGAAGTGGCTCTGTCTCTTTAAAAATGTGCAATAAGGAATGGTGTAGGCACTTGCCATGATATAATTATAATTTATGTGTATCGCGTTTAACTGTATAGAAATTGCACATTACCACATAGTGGGATTTAATTGCAGATATGTTGAAATGTCATGAATTATGAATGAATTTGAGAATTAATTTGTTTCGAACAGAGCGCACGTAAAGTTTTTCTTCTATGTTTATGAACCGTGACCTGTATTTCTAGGGGAATTTGGGCTCAGGTCAGTAACTTGACAAAGGCTTCGCCGAAACGCGTAGTTCTGTTTGTGTGACACAATAAAGCTATATTGTGTCGTCCTTGGTGTGCCGCTGGATTTATTCCGGAGAAATAATCGGATTCCATCCTGGGTTAAATATATATATATATATATAAATATATATATATATATAATTTTTTTAAGAACTAAGCTTCCAGAACACCCACTAATAACATACAAGAGATGTCCCTCACTGGAGGACCACCTCATCCACAGTCATTTTAGCAATACCCCAAAAGTTCAGAATCGATTGAATATTGCGGGATTTTTCCCATGTAAGCGCTGTAAAGCCTGCAAATTCAGCAGTAAAATCAATACCTACCAGGGCAGACCCGGGGATCCTAGGCCTGTCCGTAATATACAGAGATTCCTGAATTGTAATTCGGAATATACTATGTATTGCTTGACATGTCCATGCCAAAAACACTATATTGGTAGCACCATAAATGCAACAAAGAAGCGCATCTTAGAGCACATGCGTGCAATTACAAATAAAGATACGACTTACCCTGTTGCACGCCATTTTGAGAAATTCCATCAAAGCAACAGGGACCTCCTGCAATTCTACTGCATAGACCAGATGGACAAACAAGAAAGAGGAGGAGATAGGGTGCGCCAACTTCGGGCCTTTGAATCAAAATATATTATAGATCTACAGACCAAGGCACCAACAGGCTTTAACAATGACGAGGAGCTGTGGGTACATCTAGAGTGAAATAAGAATACAGAAATAGACAGTTAGCAGTTTTCATCTCAGGGTCTGCTCTAGATGAAGCCATATATCTCCCATCCTTAACAGACTTGACATGTAATGTAAGCCCATTCAGGGCTCAATAGTGGCAGCAAAACAAAGACACAGTTAAATGTAAGTGTATTTATTAGTTTACTTAATTGGTTTTCTTTGGGATATCTTTCTTAAATCATGAAACACATCTAAGTTTTTCAGGAATTGATAGGAACTTATCCTATTATTGGTATATTTAACTATGACTTTAAAAATATTTATTATATTGCCAATTTTGCACATGGATTTAACCATAAATAAGAGGGGGTTTGATATGGATTTATGAATGTTCCACCCAGATCCTTAAGTGTAAATAGTAAACTGTGTGTCTATTTTGCTACAAAAATGTTAAGTATAGCACTGAGCACTTTAATTTAAAACACTTTATGGATATAATTTGATTTAAGATGGCTGCCATGAATTTTAAAAGAATGGAGTGTAAGTCCTGTTTTTACTTTTAAGAAACAACCACGTGATGTATGACGATTTTAAATACATGCACGAGAATGGAAGAAACTGACATTGAGAAAGCCGATAGGTGAAACGCGTTTGTCAGAGGAGGGGGGGGAAGTCTGCACAATAAACACCAGCGAGGAAATTATCCGAGTGTGCTCTCCATTTTTACAGTTTCAGAAAGGCTTCTGAGTTGTAGAATATATATATATATATATGACCTACTGGCGGTCGCCAGTAGGTAGTTATAGTTAGGACCCCTTTTCCATAGGAAATCCGCAACATTCTATTTTGAATAACTTTGGCGCCGGTCGACAAATCCTCGCAAATTTTTCAAAATAGGTGGGGCGCTACGCTCCGCTCCTTCCCTGAAAGTCTCGGGGGGATTCGTCAAGCGGGGGCTGAGATAAAAGGGGGGACCCAAAACGCGTTTTTCCCATGCATTTTTCCATAGGACCTTTAGACAGGGCTACAGCCCGAACGGCTGAACAGAATTACTAGAAATTTGGCAGAGGTAGTCCCTAGGTCAAGGAAGTGCCTTTTGTAGGTTTGGTGTAAATCTGTTCAGTAGATTCTGAGAAAATAGCCTTTAAATCAATATATATATCTGAGCCAGCTTACGGTACGCTTACCGTAAGCTTACCGTACGCGTACGGTGGCGTGCGCGAGCGCGATTCTGATTGGTTGTTAGATCTTAGTAAACATTCGAATCGGCCGAAACCAGGAAGCGGCGGCCGCCATTTTGTGTGTTTCACTCAGAAAAAAAAGAGTGAAAACAAGAAAAGGGGGCAAGGAGGAGAGTTACAGACCCCCTTACATTTGTGAGGGGGTCAAAGAAGGACAGAAAAGTACAAAGAAAACATTTATTGATTTTTAAAAAAATCACGGGGTACGCGTACGGTAAGCTTACGGTAAGCGTACGGAAGAAAAAAAAAATAAAAAAAGAAATGAAATGCAGATTTAAGAGTTTAGATATTAGGGGGCTCTAAAAAGAGCCGTTGTGTTTATGAAGTGATTTTTTAAGTGGTACCTACAAGTAAGTACCGATGCAGAGTCTAAGGTTCAAGAGGAAGACTCTGTTCCCTTCATCATTGAAGTGCACACCATCTCCTCTATAAATGTCTTGCATGTCATAACGCAAGTTGTTGTGGTAAATGGCACCCATACCATAGTCACGGAGGAAAGCAGAAACAGATTTGTTGACGTGCTTCCTTGCTTTGTCAATTTGCGGACAGAAATGATTGGACCAGTTCCATTTTTGCCTTTGGCATATGTTGGAAAACACAAAGGCAGTTTTAGGGAAAAGAGAAAACAGTTGTGCAAAGGTGTCCTTCATAAGCATTTCCAGACCTACCCCAGTCAAAGTGCCTAGGTCATTGCCACCACAGTGCACTATTATGAGGTCAGGGTGTTGGTTTTGCATGAAGGATTTCACCAATGGCATCAATTGGTGCCACTTTAACCCTCTCTGACCAATCCATTTAATGTCTACATTTGGCAAAGCAAGGTCTCTCACCATACCTGTTTTCTCTGCAAACTTTTCACTCCAGAAGACATAGCTGTGCCCTACAATCCACACTGTGAACATCTTCAAAGGAGATCTGGATGCACTCAGGAGGTGTAATTCAGAAGAATGGGAAAAAGAAATGAAAAACAGTTTGGAAATGGAGGCATACATATTTTTTTTTTTTTAAAAAGAACTGATTGGCTGTTTCATACCATTCTACACTAAAAACTAGGCTGTATGTGTAAATTGATAGAAGCATGTTTTGTATTGGTACAGAAAAATGTGTTACCAAAGAACAGTACTATGGATTTGCTGTAAGGTTTGAAAAGTCAAGCACTCTTGCTCTGTGGAATTGAAACATTGTTGGGCGAACTTCTGACCTAACTCCACACAGCAGTGTTCCATGAGGTGTTGCTATGGTAGCAGGCAGAAGTCAAGTTGGGGGAAGGGTACTTTAAGAAAAGGGTTGGTTTTCAACCAATAGAAATGTGTGATTACATTTGAAAAAAAGGGGGAAGCACTGAGATTTGAAACTTACATGTATATGTGTGGAAAAATAGAGGGAAACTTTGCCATTTTCTGGTTCTGCTGAGAGGAGAGAGGTGTAGAGAACAGAGATCCTGGCTCTGATAATCTGCTGTTTGAGTGCCACATTTCTTTCACAACTAACTAATTTTAAAGGTGAGTTATGAGTTTGAGAGGGGATGTATATGGTAAATTAAGAAATGAATAATAGAATTGGAATTCCTTTTGTAGAAGTTGTGTTTATTATTTTCTGTTTTGGGAGAAATTTAAATGTGAGGAACATGTAAAATAATATGGACTATTTTTTCATGATAAATTAAGGTGTACTGGTAAAAATAAGGAATACTTTAAGGGTTTGAGGTTGCAGTCAGTAATGCAAATACATTCAGCATCACTAAGGCTGCTTGCCCTTGCTGGAGTGTAGGCAGTCTGGACATGGGCTTTTTTAAAAAAATCTGAAAAGTGGTTTCATAATGTGTCAGTCTGTAAAAGTGATTTTCACTTGCCAAAAAAAAAGAGCAGTAAGTGTGCATTTAAATTGGCAAAGAAATTTCGTTTTGGGACTAATGTGAAAACATGACTCTGTGTGCAAATAGGAATTACAGGCAGAGATTTATTGCGTTTTGCTCTGGTGATTTCACAGTTGCATTAGTAGGAAAAAGGGGGAGCGATTTTTTGGGGGAAGAAGCAGACTCTTAGCACACACCCAGCTCCTTTCCATGTATAATCATGCACAGTATTTAGAAGCGAGTGGGGTTTTGAGGTTTCAGTCTGTAATGCAAATACATTCAGCATCACGAAGGCTGGTTGCCCTTGCTGGAGTGTAGGCAGTCACCGAGGATACACATGGTGGTGGTCTGAAAAAGCAGTCTGGACATGTGCAATTAAAAAAATCTAAAAAGTGGATTCATAATGTGTCAGTCTGTAAAAGTGATTTTCACTTGCCAAAAAAAAAGAGCAGTAAATGTGCATTTAAATTGGCAAAGAAATTTCGTTTTGGGACTAATGTGAAAACATGACTCTGTGTGCAAATAGGAATTACAGGCAGAGATTTATTGCGTTTTTCTCTGGTGATTTCACAGTTGCATTAGTAGGAAAAAGGGGGAGCGATTTTTTGGGGGAAGAAGCAGACTCTTAGCACACACCCAGCTCCTTTCTATGTATAATCATGCACAGTATTTAGAAGCGAGTGGGGTTTTGAGGTTTCAGTCTGTAATGCAAATACATTCAGCATCACTAAGGCTGGTTGCCCTTGCTGGAGTGAAGGCAGTCACCGAGGATACACATGGTGGTGGTCTGAAAAAGCAGTCTGGACATGGGCTTTTTTAAAAAAATCTGAAAAGTGGTTTCATAATGTGTCAGTCTGTAAAAGTGATTTTCACTTGCCAAAAAAAAAGAGCAGTAAGTGTGCATTTAAATTGGCAAAGAAATTTCGTTTTGGGACTAATGTGAAAACATGACTCTGTGTGCAAATAGGAATTACAGGCAGAGATTTATTGCGTTTTGCTCTGGTGATTTCACAGTTGCATTAGTAGGAAAAAGGGGGAGCGATTTTTTGGGGGAAGAAGCAGACTCTTAGCACACACCCAGCTGCTTACCATGTGGAATCATGCACAGTATTTAGAAGCGAGTGGGGTTTTGAGGTTTCAGTCTGTAATGCAAATACATTCAGCATCACTAAGGCTGGTTGCCCTTGCTGGAGTGTAGGCAGTCACCGAGGATACACATGGTGGTGGTCTGAAAAAGCAGTCTGGACATGGGCTTTTTTTTAAAAATCTGAAAAGTGGTTTCATAATGTGTCAGTCTGTAAAAGTGATTTTCACTTGCCAAAAAAAAGAGCAGTAAGTGTGCATTCAAATTGGCAAAGAAATTTCGTTTTGTGACTAATGTGAAAACATGACTCTGTGTGCAAATAGGATTTACAGGCAGAGATTTATTGCGTTTTGCTCTGGTGATTTCACAGTTGCAATAGTAGGAAAAAGGGGGAGCGATTTTTTGGGGGAAGAAGCAGACTCTTAGCACACACCCAGCTCCTTTCCATGTATAATCATGCACAGTATTTACAAGCGAGTGGGGTTTTCAGGTTTCAGTCTGTAATGCAAATACATTCAGCATCACTAAGGCTGGTTGCCCTTGCTGGAGTGTAGGCAGTCACCGAGGATACACATGGTGGTGGTGTGAAAAAGCAGTCTGGCCATGGGCTTTTTTAAAAAAATCTGAAAAGTGGTTTCATAATGTGTCAGTCTGTAAAAGTGATTTTCACTTGCCAAAAAAAAAGAGCAGTAAGTGTGCATTCAAATTGGCAAAGAAATTTCGTTTTGGGACTAATGTGAAAACATGACTCTGTGTGCAAATAGGAATTACAGGCAGAGATTTATTGCGTTTTGCTCTGGTGATTTCACAGTTGCATTAGTAGGAAAAAGGGGGAGCGATTTTTTGGGGGAAGAAGCAGACTCTTAGCATACACCCAGCTGCTTACCATGTGGAATCATGCACAGTATTTAGAAGCGAGTGGGGTTTTGAGGTTTCAGTCTGTAATGCAAATACATTCAGCATCACTAAGGCTGGTTGCCCTTGCTGGAGTGTAGGCAGTCACCGAGGATACACATGGTGGTGGTCTGAAAAAGCAGTCTGGACATGGGCTTTTTTAAAAAAATCTGAAAAGTGGTTTCATAATGTGTCAGTCTGTAAAAGTGATTTTCACTTGCCAAAAAAAAAGAGCAGTAAGTGTGCATTCAAATTGGCAAAGAAATTTCGTTTTGTGACTAATGTGAAAACATGACTCTGTGTGCAAATAGGATTTACAGGCAGAGATTTATTGCGTTTTGCTCTGGTGATTTCACAGTTGCATTAGTAGGAAAAAGGGGGAGCGATTTTTTGGGGGAAGAAGCAGACTCTTAGCACACACCCAGCTCCTTTCCATGTATAATCATGCACAGTATTTAGAAGCGAGTGGGGTTTTGAGGTTTCAGTCTGTAATGCAAATACCTTCAGCATCACTAAGGCTGGTTGCCCTTGCTGGAGTGTAGGCAGTCACCGAGGATACACATGGTGGTGGTCTGAAAAAGCAGTCTGGACATGGGCTTTTTAAAAAAACTGAAAAGTGGTTTCATAATGTGTCAGTCTGTAAAAGTGATTTTCACTTGCCCAAAAAAAAGAGCAGTAAGTGTGCTTTCAAATTGGCAAAGAAATTTCGTTTTGGGACTAATGTGAAAACATGACTCTGTGTGGAAATAGGAATTACAGGCAGAGATTTATTGTGTTTTGCTCTGGTGATTTCACAGTTGCATTAGTAGGAAAAAGGGGGAGCGATTTTTTGGGGGAAGAAGCAGACTCTTAGCACACACCCAGCTCCTTTCCATGTATAATCATGCACAGTATTTAGAAGCGAGTGGGGTTTTGAGGTTTCAGTCTGTAATGCAAATACATTCAGCATCACTAAGGCTGGTTGCCCTTGCTGGAGTGTAGGCAGTCACCGAGGATACACATGGTGGTGGTCTGAAAAAGCAGTCTGGACATGGGCTTTTTAAAAAAACTGAAAAGTGGTTTCATAATGTGTCAGTCTGTAAAAGTGATTTTAACTTGCCAAAAAAAAAGAGCAGTAAGTGTGCATTCAAATTGGCAAAGAAATTACGTTTTGTGACTATTGTGAAAAGAAATGTAGTAATATATTTAAATAAAATAAAGGAATTTTTTTTAGTTTTTTTCAGGTATTGCTGAAGAGCAGTGGACAAAATTTAAGATGCCTACAAAATCCAGAGTTCAAAAAACGCACAAAAAAAACCTATATTTGAAGACAACTAGAGGACCAAAGTTAGTAGAAGATGCTCATGTTGGGAAAAAGAAAAAATCTTCTGGTAAGCAGAAAAAACAATTTCTAAAAAATATATTCAAAAGAATGAAAAATGTACAAAATGTCTGTACTCGAAAGGATGTTTTGAAAAAAAAAGGAGAGGAAAAAATTGACAATTTAGTTAATGCAAATATACCTTCAGCAACTGAAAAGATTTATATAAATAGAAAAACAGCGTTTAAAGAGATACGTAGAAAAATGTTTCAGAGAAGAGTTATGTCCAATTTGATGAAGGATGTGAAGAAATATAAGAAAAAGACAAAGTTTTATAAAAGAAAAAAAGAAATAGAAGCCATTGCAGCAAAGGCATTAGAATTAAAAAGGAAACTATTCATTTTAATTTTGAATAGGATGCGTACATTAGACAAAATGGTTAATGTACTGAAATCACATAGCAAAAGGAAAAGAGTAGTGAACAGAACAAACTTTTGTAAAGTGTTTTTAGGAAAGTGGATGCATAGTTCAAGTAGTGAACCTTTTTTTAATGAAGAGAGCTATTTTCAAAGTAATAGTTTGCTGCATGCAGTTGACACCAGAGGTCGTTCTTACGAAGTAAAAAATGGTTGCATAATGGAGAAGGAGATAATGGTTCCAAGAGATGAGGTACAAGTGATGGCAGATGAGGCTATGGGGAGACGTCCTAAAGCCCCAGTGTACACTTGGAATTGTAGTAGTATTTGCACTGTGCGTCAGGAATCTATTGACAAATTTCGAGAGTTTCTAAGAGAATATAGTAAAAAAAGTATAAAACAGAAGATTAAGGTGCTTCAAAGTCTGGATCCATGCAGAGTGAGAGAGAATACTGGTTTGCAGGGTCATTCTCTGGCTTGTCTATCTAGAAAAGTGTGCAATAGTGTTTTCCATCATTTTAGGATGCTGGCTGTTCATCATACTGAAATGAGAAAGTTTGTGAGACGGTTGTATTTTGCCAAAAGTCCAGCAATAAAGTTAAATGAATTGAATAGGGCTCTGTTCCGAGGAACGGTATCAGATGTAGAGAAGGTTGTTGATGAAATTCAGTTTTGTTACTTTGGTCCTGAACAAAACAGTGCAGAGAAGGACACAGTAAATGAGGAAGAAGTGGAAGAGAATGTAGAACCCTCTGTAAGTAACACATTTAATGATCACATAACAAAATTTGCAATAGTCTCTAATGAAAGACCAAATTTTACTTGTATTTGTTGCCGCAGAACTCATTATAGAAAACAAACTAGGAATGTTGATCTCTACAGAAAGAGTGAAAATGAAGATAATTATAAGTGGAAGGATTTTGCCACATATATATTTCTAGAAAATTGTTTTGATTTGGGTGAAGATCAGCGTATTTGTAAATACTGTTACAACAAGTTAGAGGAAAATAGAATGCCGACCAGAGCTGTACATAATAATTTAGAATTGGATGCTATTCCTGCTGAACTTTCTGAATTAAATACATATGAGTCTATACTCATTCAATGTGTTCATCCGTTCCAGACCATAGTACGTATGGAGCCCAAAACTGGTAAATTACCTCCTTCTGATTTACTGAGAGGTTTAAAAGGAAGAGTGGTGTATTTGCCCTTGGATTTGAAAAAAAATATGGAAACTATTGATGCGGATACTTTGGAAACTGAACCATTAGTTATTCTGGTTAATGGTGTACCTACAAAGAATAAGAAGATTTGGCAGGAGCTGGTAGATGTGCGGAAAGTACAAAGAGCAAATTTGTATTTGAAAAGGAATAACAAATGGTAGGAATCAATTTATATAGAAGAAGAAGAAGAAGAAGATTTACAAGAAGACACAGAAACACCAACTGGACAAATTGAAAAAGTAGACAAGTCAAAGGAAGAAGAAATTTATGAACATTTTAGCATACATCCTCTTCATTCAAAAGAAGTTATGGGAGATAATATTGATCTCTTTCAGATGAAGAAAGCAAAAGGAACTCCCGTGAGTGTATGGGAGGAGAGCTTGGAAGCTCGATGTTTTCCCCAGCTGTTTCCTAAAGGAAAAGGAGGACGATACGATGAACGTCCAGAACAGATTCCAGCTTCTGAGTATCGGACTACAAGACTATATGCTGAAGATCCCAGATTTCGACAAAGTATTCCTTATTTGTTCCATCTTTTATTTGAAAGCGACTTGTCTGCACTGTCTTATGCAGTAAATCACATTTTAAAAAGTGGAGTACATTTACAAAATGTGTCTGCTAAGGATTTTATGGAGAAAGTGCAGCACCGAGATGATCATTTGGAAACACAACTGATCAATCTGATGGCTTGTCAGCGTGGGACAAATGAATATTGGTACCGACGCCATGGAGAATTAAAATGCATGTTACGGAATTTAGGAACACCAACATGGTTCGTTACCCTAAGCTGTGCGGAGTACGCTTGGGATGATTTACTGGATTTTCTACGAGAGGCAAATTCAAACATTAAAAACATCGAATACAAGACAGCAGGAGAACTGTGCTCATTGGATCCGGTTAATGTTTGCAGATATTTCAATCATAGATTTGAGGCTATGATGTCCTTCATCTGCAATAAAAAAAATCCACCTCTTGGAGAAGTAGTAGATTTCTTTTGGAGAAAAGAGTACCAGGCAAGAGGTGCTCCTCATATTCATATGCTGTTGTGGATCAAGGATGCCCCAAAGTTTGGAACAGATACTGATGAAGCAGTGTTATCTTTCATTGAAGAATATGCAACATGTGCTATACCAAAAAGCACAGAAGAGAAAAAGTTAAAGGAGCAAGTTTTACGATTCCAAAGTCATCGGTGTGGAAAATACTGTCGACGGAAATACAAGAGCAAAGATAAATACTACACTAAATGTCGATTTGGATTTCCTAGACCTGTTCTTTCAAATGGAAGAGTCAACAGTTTTATGTCAGCCGTGAGACATACTATCACAAGAAAATCACCTAAGAATACCTACAACCTAAAAAGAAAAGAAGAATCAAAAAATATAAATGACTACAACCCAGTCATTTTATCCATGTGGAACGCTAACATGGATATACAGTATATAGCTGACAATTCCATTGCTGTTGCTCGATATGTAACGTCTTACATTACGAAATCAGAAAAAACAGAATTGAAGGAAATGTGGGAAGAGATTTCTCACGAGAAGACTGTCAGTAAGAAGCTGTACAGTTTCAGTTTGAAGATGTTATCGCATCGAGAAATTGGATCCTACGAATGTTCAGATAGGTTATCTTCTGCAAGTCTCTACTCGAAGTCAAGAAGAAGAATTTGGGCAAGTTTAGGCCTTGCAGCAATGAGAAATCGGGTACTGAAATCTGTTGGAGAAATTGAATATTTGGCCGAGAATGACCCAGAAAGTACAGATATTTTGAAATCAAACATGTTGGACACATATTATCCCAAGAGAAGTCAACATCTGGAGAACATGTGTCTCTATGAAGTGCTGCAGAACTACATTTATTCACGGAAAGCCGCAGAAGACATCAACAATGGAAAATATAAAGTCGTTGGTGAGGAAGGATGTTTGGTGAAGCAAACAAAAGGAAGTTTGATAAATCACAGGAAGCTTAGTTGCGACACTACTGACAAGAAGGAATTTTACTACTTGGCTCTTTTACAGTTGTTTAAACCATGGCGTACAGAGGATGAACTACTGGGAGAATTTCAAAGCTATGAAGATTCTTTTAATGCTTGCAAAGACAGCATACAATGCAGTACATTCTCAAGTTATCTGCAAATGTTAAATGAAGAAATTGAACAGGAAAGTACAATTGCAGCAGAAATAGCTAGAGACAGTTCTCAGGACAGCCAAAGTTCAGGAACACTCAGTCAAGATCCCCTAGGACAACCAATCGTTGAAAATGAAGCATCAATAGCCATGAATGAAGTGGAAACGGCTATGAATCAAGCTCAAGAAGAATTTATAGACTTAGAAAATTTGGAAAGACAACTGAATCAAGAGCAGCAACAAATTTATGAAGAGATCAGAAACAAAATTGATCACGGATTTCTACATGAAAAAAAAGAGTGCTCATGCACATCATGTCATCCAATCAGGATGTATGTAAGCGGACAAGCTGGAACTGGAAAAAGTTTCCTTATAAAAGTCATCAGAAGCTACCTACAGCAAAAAACAGATTCTACTTTGTCTTGTGTGGTTACTGCTCCAACTGGGTTAGCAGCATATAACATAAAAGGAATCACTTTACATCGTTTGCTAATGTTACCAGTGGAGCATGAGAACAAAATACAATACAACAAGCTAACTGGAGAAGCATCCTTGGAAGTTTCAAGAGTATTGAAGAAGATGCAAGTTCTCATTATTGATGAGGTGAGCATGGTATCAAACTTAATGCTTGCCTTTGTGCATTTAAGAATGCAGCAAATTTTGAAGACAGACTATGACATGTTATTTGGTGGAAAACACGTCATAGTTTTTGGAGATCTTTTGCAACTTACTCCAGTTAAAGGACAACCAGTGTTTAATACTGTCACACATGAAGACACGAAGAAGTCATTGGGAAGCATCGGAAATACAAATATTTGGTCCTTCTTTGAGTACAAGGAACTTACTACTAATATGAGGCAAGCAAGCGATGAAGAATATGGAAGTATTCTGAAAGATATCAGAATTGGACTACTCACAGAAGTTGGCAAAAAAGCATTACAGAGTCGGCTGCTACATAATTTATTTCCAAAGGAAGAAATAGTTGCAGAGAAAATATACAAGAACATTGCAGAAAACAAAAGTGTCATCTGCTTAATGCCAACTCTACGTGAATGCTCAATATTTAATGAGGAGCTTTTGAAATTGGAAAAGGAAGAGATCAGGAAATTGGAAGCAGTGGACAAAATTGAGGATGGAAGAATTACTGTCACAGTAACAGGCAAACTGAAAAATAAATTGGATTCACTAGAGAAGAACATCTCCAAAACAGCTGGATTAGAAAAAAATCTATATGTTTGCATGAACTGTAGAGTATTTTTAAGAAGAAATTTGGATGTTGAAAAAGGTTTAGTTAATGGAGCTATGGGAAGAGTTGTGGGTTTTATTAATTATCAGAAAAAAGATGGAATTGAATGTTTAAAAATAAAATTTGATCAGATAGAAGAAGTTAAAGATATTTGTCGTTGTACAGTTCGTTTCATGCTTGTGAAAGACTTATATGTACGTAGGAAGCAGTTTCCGTTTTCTCTAGCATATGCTGTAACTATTCACAAGTCTCAAGGATTGACTGTAGATTGTGCATTTGTGAACATTGGTTCAACTGTGTTCAAAGAAGGTATGGCATATGTTGCTTTGTCACGAGTGAAAACATTATCAGGTTTATTCATGATAGACTTTGATGATTCAAAAGTTAGTGCTGATACAAACTGTGTAAAGGAGTATAATAGATTAAGAAGAAGCTATGCTCCTCATTTAGGTCAGTATCCTGTGTTGGAGAAACGTGTAGTTTCTCGTAAAAGAAAAAATGAGAATATCTGTAATGAAGATGTAGAGAAGAGGAAAAAAAAGAGGAGTGATGTAATTGCAAGCAAAAAGAAAAAGGAATATGAAGAACAGGTTGTAGGATGTCATTTTGAAAATAGCTCTGGTGTCAACTGCTACGCAAATGTAGTGCTGAATGTTGCATTTTATCTGGAAAGTTTGCAAGAGCAGATAATAGTAAATCAGGGAAAAAGATTCTGTTCTGAGCTGAGTCTCCTTTTTCAAAAGCTGAGTAAAGATAAAACTCAAATAGAAAGTGCTACTGAAATTAGAAAACTTTTAGATATATGTTCAGGACGAACACAGTTTTCTCAAAATGAACAGCAAGATGCACACGAATTTTTGATGTATTTTCTTCTAGTACTGGAAGTAGAAGAAGTTGCAATTGATATTTTATTTGGTCTCTCTTATAAATGGGAACATAGTTGTGAAAACTGTTATAATATATGTGGCTCTAATGTTGATAATGAAAGGTTTATTTATTTGACATTGCCAGAGAGTAAAACAGTCACTTTTGCAAAATTAGTTAAAGATGCTAATCATAGCATGAAATGCGGTGAGTGTAAATCTGACATGTTTTCAACATTAATTTTAAAGGAATACGGACAGTATGTAATTTTAATGATGCAACGATGTAGAGCTGATGGTTCAAAATTGGATACTTTAATAAAGAAGTTTACAGGACAGCAATTATCAATTTCAGGAAAAACTTTTGTAACTGTTGCAATAATTTTCCATGATGGACCTACTGTTACTTCTGGACATTACACAGTTTATCTTAAATTTGAAAAAGGCTGGACACTGTGTAATGATTCCCAATTGATTTTCAAACAACGTTTGCCTTTTGATTTAGCAAATTCCTATCTAATCTTCCTGAAACCTAAATTTTAGAGAGACTTGGCAAGATCTGGACAAAATAATTTTACCATTTTGCTGGATTACCATTGGAATTTTCTAAAAAAAAGATTTTTTAAATTATCATTTGGCCTAATGGAAAGATAACCAATTGTAATGTGGACTTTTTTAATTTTGAATGAAACTTTCAAAAACCAATAATTTAGAGATAATCGGTAACATCTGCACAATTTAAATTTTGGAATGTTATTAGAGTGCCATTGGAAATTTTTTCAAAAAAGATTTTAAAAATTACTATTTGGCCATGCGGAAAAGTAACCAATTCTATTGTGGACTTAATAAATTATTAAAAAAATTTTCGTGAACCAAAATGTTACAGAGAATCGGTGAGATCTGGACAAATTAAACTTTAGAATTTTATTGGATTACCATTGGAAATTTAATCCCCAAAAAATTTTAAAATTACTATTTGGCCTAAAGGAAATGGAATCAGATGTATTGTGGAGTTATTTGAGATATAATATTGTGATTATACTTCTGAAACAAAAATATCAGACGGTATTTTAAAGAAATAAGTATTGTTTTTTGATGATATTTTTTTAGAATATTATGCATTTCTGTAATGTTAAGTTTAAGTGAGAAGAGATTCTGGGCTTTTTTAATACAATCTTTGAGATTGTTATTTTTTTTTTTGCCCGCTGTTAAATGATGAATGCAATTGCTTTCACAATTTAAAGTGAAATGCAATATATTCTGAAAACAGCAAAAATAAGGCAAAAATATTTTTTGGTAAATATGTAAATACGTGTACTGTATTTTAAAATGTTTAAAAAATATTAATACTTTTTTCTTTTTTTTCAGATTGATATAGAAAATTTTCGAAAACTAGAACCATTTTTAAAGCAATTTTAAAAAAAAAAAACAAATGAATAAATATTTTTTTGAGTGGGTATGGTAAGTCAATAATAATAATTGTAGTGTTTCAAAGTCCTTGTAATGTGATTATTGATTTTTAGTGTTTTAAAAAAAAAAAAAAAAAAAAATTACGCGCACCGTACGCGTACGGTACAAAAAAAAAAAAAGTTTTTAAAAACATCTATAAAAAAAAGATGAAAGATAAGGTTGGCTCTTAAAAGAGCCGTTGTGTTCATGCAGGGAGAGAGGAAAGAAAGAATGGGAAAATTAGTCTCTGTGACAAGTGTGCTGATCTATTTTGAGGTTCACTAGGGAAACACTGGTCTCCCTATGACAAATTAGATCATGACAAGAGGCACATCGAATATCAACCCTCAGAAATCGAGGGTTAATTTCCAGAGGGCCAGCAAAAGGAGATGCTCCCCCCACAGATGAAGGGCTCATCTGACCTGCAGAAGAAGGAGTCAGCCCTGCAGATGATGGTCCAGGCTGAGCTGCTGTGGATGTGCTTGGTTGACTTTCTGAAGGGTTACCTCCAAAAAGTCGAGCATGTGTCCTTCTGTGTACATCCCTGAGGTGCCTCATCATGGTATGATTCCCAAAGGAATACTTCCTGTCAGGATTACCTCTTGAAAGTACACGCTGACACAGCTTGCAAGTCACTAAGGGTGCATTTACCTTTAGCTGGCCTTCAGGAAAAGTAAAATAATCCCATACATAAGAGGTCTTTTGTTTCCTCGCTCTCTGCCTCAAGGTAGTGCTGCTAGTGCTAGCCTCACTCTCAGAAGAGCTCTGCTGTTCTGCCATCGTATCACAAAGACAACCCAGCTCCTTCTCCTAAGGGATCACAAGCAGAAATGAGGGGAATGGGTGTGGTGTTGGAGAGTTCAAGAACTGAAAGTAGTTTCAACCAATCAAAAGTTGTGTTTCAAGATCACATGACCTACCGTACACTTACGGTACGCTTACGTTACGCTTATGGCAAAAGTGCGCATGCGCATAAAAAAGACACGCGCTTGCGCGCATGCGCATAACAGTCACTACCCGACACTTCCGCGTAACGTGCGCGTGTAGCGTACACGCGTACGCATCCCACGCGGAGTACGCGCGGCTACGCAAATTGCGTAACTATACGCAAACAGCTTAGATAAATTACGGGCGTTGCGTAAACCGTACGCTTACCGTAAGCTTACGGTACGCGTACTAAAAAAAAAAGGAAAAAATGTACTGGAAAAAATTATAACATGTTTATTTTATGAAATATATTTAAAAAAACATATTAAAGAATTTTAAAAATGTAACCATAGTCTTTATAAAAGGTTAGAACATTAAATTAAAAATATGTTTAAAAAAATAGAAGAAAAAAAAAAAATTAGCATTTAAAAAACCTTGCAAATTCACTGAAAAAACCATGGGTTTCACACACGTTATAGTTAGGAATTAGCATTTAAAAAACCTTAGAAATTCAATGAAAAAACCAAAGGTTTCACACACGTTATAGTTAGCTGGACATTTTACTCGTAAAAAACCATTGAAATTCCCCCGTTATAGTTAGTTAAGCTAACTATAACTCGCGCGCCCGCAATGCACTGCTGATGACGTCACATATTACATCACTCATGACATGGTCAGGGACATCACTCATGACATCACTGATGACATCTCAAATGACATCACTGATGACATCACTGATGACATCATCCTTGTGATAGAGTGGCAGACCTCCTCTCACCCTAATATAACCTTTGATACACACATTCATAAATAGAGACTAAACTTTTCAAAACAATGGACATACCAATACCAGTTACAACAACCTCTTCAGTAATTCTAAGATCCACATACACATCCACTCATTCACCAACAGTCCTATACAGTCACTCATACATGTACTCACTCATCATATGTACTCATACACCTATACATCCTGTTACACAATGCCACTCATCCGTAGAGTTACTCACACACATAGTCACTCATGCTAATAAAGAATCAAACATCCATTTACTTGCATATACAGTTATACACACACCACCACACTTACTTCTACAAAAACTTACACATACTTAGTCTTTTAAACAATCACTTATAGAAACACATACTTATTCATACAGGAACTCTTTCAATCTCTCACTCTCACATATACTCACTTATATACACCAATAGTCACATATACTAGTTAAAAACATATGTAGTTACTCATAAAGACACTGTAGAGACAGTCATTCACTCACTAACACACCCATACACACACTCATCCACCCATGCAGTCCTGCACACATACTATCTTCAACACATACAAACAGTGAGTCACTCATTCATGCACCTATGCACTACGTAATACCCCCCATCGAACCATACAGACATCAGACACTTATACTGATACTCAAAAAACCAACTAGTAACCTATATAGACACTCAAGTAGCTACTCACCAACCCATGCAGCCACTTATACACAAAGTGAGAGACTGATACAGATATTTACATATTTAAACATTACTCACTAAGCCATGTATTCACTAAGATACACTTAATCAGTCAGTTACACAATCAATTTTTCAAAAACAAATCATCCATTTAGACACTTATATACCCATTTATTCTTCCATCGACCTTGAGATATACATATATAAAACATATTTAATTTTCAGAAAAACACACATTCACGGGATGATGTCATCAGTGATGTCATTTGAGATGTCATCAGTGATGTCATGAGTGATGTCACTGACCATGTCATGAGTGATGTAATATGTGACGTCATCAGCAGTGCATTGCGGGCGCGCGAGTTATAGTTAGCTTAACTAACTATAACGGGGGAATTTCAATGGTTTTTTACGAGTAAAATGTCCAGCTAACTATAACGTGTGTGAAACCTTTGGTTTTTTCATTGAATTTCTAAGGTTTTTTAAATGCTAATTCCTAACTATAACGTGTGTGAAACCTATGGTTTTTTCATTGAATATATATATATATATATATATATTACCTACTGGCGATAGCCAGTAGGTAGTTATAGTTAGGACCACGTTTCCATAGGAAAACCTCAACATTCTATTTTGAATAACTTTGGCGCCGGTCGACGAATCCTCGCAAATTTTTCAAAATAGGTGGGGCGCTACGCTCCGCTCCTACCCTGAAAGTCTCGGGGGGATCCGTCAAGCGGGGGCTGAGATAAAAGGGGGGTCCCAAAACGCGTTTTTCCCATGCATTTTTCCATAGGACCTTTAGAACGAGCTACAGCCCGAACGGCTGAACAGAATTACTCAAAATTTGGCAGAGAGGTAGTCCCTAGGTCAAGGAAGTGCCTTTTGTAGGTTTGGTGTAAATCTGTTCAGTAGATTCTGAGAAAATAGCCTTTAAATCAATATATATATCTGAGCCAGCTTACGGTACGCTTACCGTACGCTTACGGTAAGCGTACGGTGGCGTGCGCGAGCGCGATTCTGATTGGCTCTTAGATCTTAGTAAACATTCGAATCGGCCGAAACCAGGAAGCGGCGGCCGCCATTTTGTCTCTCGCACTGAGAGTGATTTTTAAAATATCAAGCCCAAAAACATGTAAAGGGGCTGTTTTGACAACTCCCTCCCACATAGTCATGTTGAGGGAGTCCCCAAACATCCCCCAAGTGCAAAAACGGTTTTATTTTTTTTTCGGCAATTTCGCGGGGTACGCTTACCGTACGCTTACCGTAAGCGTACGGTAAAAAAATAAAAATAAAAAAAACACTATCCACACTTACCCCACCCCCTGTGCTTTTGGTGGCCGAAGGCCACCAAAAGCACAGGCCTTATGTTAAGGGCAAAAAACACTATCCACACTTACCCCACCCCCTGTGCTTTTGGTGGCCGAAGGCCACCAAATGTACAGGGCTTATTATAAGGGAAAAAAACTTAGCATTTAAAAAACCGTACTAATTCACTGAAAAAACCATAGGTTTCACACACGTTATAGTTAGGAATTAGCATTTAAAAAACCTTGCAAATTCACTGAAAAAACCATAGGTTTCACACATGTTATAGTTAGCGGAAATTTTACTGATAAAAAACCAGTGAAATTCCCCCGTTATAGTTAGCGCAGGCAACTATAACTCACGCGACTGCAATCTTCTGCTGATGACATATGTGTCTTTATGAAAAAAAAATATTTGTAATATATGTATAGCTAAAAATGTATGGAAGAAGACATGGGCAAATAAGTGTCTAAATACAGTATTAGCATCAGCAGAGGATTGCGGTCGCGTGAGTTATAGTTGCCTGCGCTAACTATAACGGGGGAATTTCACTGGTTTTTTATCAGTAAAATTTCCGCTAACTATAACATGTGTGAAACCTATGGTTTTTTCAGTGAATATATATATATATATGGTCGCCAGTAGGTAGTTATAGTTAGGACCTATTTTCCACAGGAAATCCGCAACATTCTATTCCCAATAAGTCTGGCGCCGATTGATGAATCCTCGTGAAATTTTCCAAACTTTTGGCCAGCTCCACTCCGCTCCTACCCGAAAGTTTCGTGGTGATTCGTCAAGCGGGGGCCGAGAAAAAAGGGGGGTCCCAGAACGCGTTTTCCCCATGCAATTTCCCATAGGATCTCTTGTCGCAGCTACAGCCCGAACCGCTGAACGGAATGACACCAAATTTGGCAAAGAGGTAGTCCTCAGTTCAGACTCATGCCTTTTGCATAAATGGTGTGAATCTGTTCAGTAGTTCCTGAGAAAATTAGAGTTAAAAGTACATAAATATCTATGGCCACGGAGGATCCGCGGACCGTACAACCACCGTACGCGCACCCTCCCTGAACCGAGCGCGCACCCTCCCGATCGCGCGCTGAATGATAATTGGCTGTCGAGTGTCTCTCTACATTCGAAACCAGGAACTGTTGGTGGCCATTTTCTGCCTCAGTAGAAGCGAGGCTGAAGAAGCAAGGGCAATAAGTGTGTAAAACATATAGAGGGGGCAGAGTGGAAATACTCTGACCCTCTAGAGGTGCTTAGGGGGTCCCAGAAGGACCCCTGGGGCCCCCTTTAAAAAAAAAAATGGCGAAATGCGCTCCTATAGCGTTGGGTACGCGGATCCACGGATTTTTTTAAAAAAAGACAAGAAATCATTGGTTGTATGACTACTGTGTACACTGAAAGGTAGGGCGTATATTTCTATTTTTTAAAGGTATGATTCTTATTGGTTAACAAAAACAGATTGTAAGGAATATTATATATGATTAGCTGATATGTTGAAAAGTGAAGCACACTTCCTCTCTTGTGTAGGAACATTGTGTGCTGAACTTCTGACCTGTGTGCTTAGTGCAGTGTTCTATGACCTGTTTCAATGGTAACAGCCATGCACTGCTCCTGGGTAGGCTGGCCGGGTTCGGGATAGGGGGACAGGCGCTAAAATGGTTCACAGCCTTTCTAACAGGAAGGACGCAGAGGATCCAATTGGCAGACCAGGTCTCAGAGGTGGGCAGGTTAGTTTGTGGGGTTCCGCAGGGGTCAGCGCTTTCGCCACTGCTATTCAACCTCTACTTGCAACCACTGGTAGAGTCGCTGGCTAAGATGAAGTGCAAAGTATTTAACTATGCCGACGATACGCAGCTACTGCTGAGCATCGACAACACTTCATCGGCACAATCAGAGGCCAAAGACATCCTACGCTTCACAGTGAATTGGATGTCGTCTAATCTGTTGAAAATCAATCCGGATAAAACAGAAGTCCTGGTTGTCTCAACTGCTGTGTCCCCTTGGAGTGATCTATACTGGCCCCAAGAGCTAGGCCCTGCCCCTAAATCCTGCCCCAATGTCAAGAGTCTTGGGATGAAAATCGATCAAGATCTCTCAATGGCTAATCAAGTCTCTGCTGTAGTTGGCTGCTGCACTAACTTAATCAGGCAACTACGCAAACTTGCCCCCCTGCTCTCGAGAAATATGCTGCAAACCATCGTGTCAGCCACAATAGTGTCTAGAATTGACTATGGAAATGTGCTGTACCTCGGTCTTCCGAAGTATTCCATCAGCCGTCTCCAGGTCATTCTAAACGACGCAGCACGCCTGGTCTTTGGAGTTCCAAGGAGGACCCATGCCTCCCCCTTGCTCCATCGATTACATTGGCTACCCATGCAGCAGAGAGTGGAGTTCAAAAGCATGTGCATCTGCCATAAAGCATTACATGGACAGGCGCCAACCTATATAAAGGAAAGGCTCGAGCTCCACGAACCCAAACGCGTCTTGCGATCGTCGGGCTCTTTCGTATTGTCTCAACCACGCTTTAAGCTGACGACCAAAGGAGGCAGATCGTTCTCAGTACAGGCCCCCATCAACTGGAATAAGCTGCCAGAGGCTCTTCGTAGAGAGCCCAATCTCCTCCGCTTCCGGAAGGCCTTGAAGACTCTACTCTTCAAGAACGCGTTCCCACTTCATTAACAAATTGCTAGACCCGTTACCTTCTATCTCCTCCATCTTTGTTCTGTACTTGGTCAGTAGCGCTTTGAGACCTGTCGGTGAGTTGGCGCGATACAAAACCCAGATACAAATACAAATACAAATACAGGCAGAAGGCAGATTGGGGGAAGGGTTGAAATGTCATTCAGTTGAAAAGGGTTGAAATGTTTAACCAATAGAAATGTGTGTTTGCTTTTGAGTTTATGGTGAAGGATTGTGATTTGATGTTTACATGTATATGTGTGGAAAATGAAAGGGAAACTTTTCCATTCTTTTTTTTTGCTGAGAGGTGCACAGTGCAGAGATTCTGTAAAAGAAAATATAGTGAGTGACTGATATACTTCTTAATCTAAAAAAGAACTTGAAAAATGAGTTATTTAATTGTGAGGGGATGTATGTAGACTATTTTGATTTTAATCAGACTAATGTATTTCTCCTGCTAAAGTGTAGGGAGTACTTTTTTTCGCTACAATCTTATTGACAGTGTGTGTGCATGTAGAAACCATTCTGTGATAAGCATTTGTGTTTTTCATGTGTTTGCAGACAGATAACGGTGCTGTTTTTATGTTTTGGTAGAATTAGAAACCAGTCATTGTTTATGAATTTGTGAAATGAGTTATGTTATGTTTCTATACTAAAATGTAGTACTACTTCTAGATGAAGAAATGTGTTTTGGTATACTGAAAGGGATAGTGTTGTTTGTCTAGAATCACACAGTGAGTCTGTGTGAATTTGGGAACCACTGTGAGAGAAGCATTTGGTAACATCGTGTATTTGCTGACAGATAACTGTTTTAACCTGTCATGTTGTGAAGTTTTAGTAGCATTAGAAGGCAGTTATGGCTTATGATTTGATTAAATGAGTCAGGCTTTGACAGAAAAGTGCAGTCCTGAAATGTGTAGATTGTGTGCAGTTCCCTTACCACTTGCACTGTAGTGAATGAGTTTTGGTAAACTCCTAGGGATAGTGTTGCTTGTCTAGAATCACACTGTGAGTCTGTGTGCATTTGGGAACCACTGTGAGAGAAGCGTTTGGTAACATCGTGTATTTGCTGACAGATAACTGTTTTAAAACCTGTCATGTTGTCAAGTTTTAGTAGCATTAGAAGCCAGTCTTTGCTTATGCGTTGATTAAATGAGTCAGGCATTGACACTAAAGTGCAGTCGTGAAATATGTAGATTGTGTGCAGTTCCCTTACCACTTCCACTGTAGTGAATGAGTTTTGGTAAACTCCTAGGGATAGTGGTGCTTGTCTAGAATCACACTGTGAGTCTGTGTGCATTTGGGAACCACTGTGAGAGAAGCGTTTGTTAACATTGTGTATTTGCTGACAGATAACTGTTTTAAAACATGTCATGTTGTCAAGTTTTAGTAGCATTAGAAGCCAGTCTTTGCTTATGCGTTGATTAAATGAGTCAGGCTTTGACACACAAGTGCACTTTTGAAATATGCACATTGTGTGCAGTTCCCTTACCACTTCCATAGTAGTAAATAGGTTTTGGTAAACTCCTAGGGATAGTGGTTGTTGTCTAGAATCACACTGTGAGTCTGTGTGCATCTGGGAACCAATGTGAGAGAAGCATTTGTTAACATCGTGTATTTGCTGACAGATAACTTTTTTAAAACCTGTCATGTTGTGAAGTTTTAGTAGCATTAGAATCCAGTCTTTGCTTATGCATTGATTAAATGAGTCATGCTTTGACACTGATGTGCTGTACTTAAATATGTAGATTGTGTTCAGTTCCATTAACTCTTCTAGACTAGTGAATGAGTTTTGGTAAACTCCTAGGATAGTGTTGATTGTCTAAAATCACACTGTGAGTCTGTGTGCATTTGGGTAAGGATTGTGAGAGAAGCATTTGGTAACATTGTGTATTTGCTGACAGATAACTGTTTTAAAACCGGTCATGTTGTCAAGTTTTAGTAGCATTAGAAACCAGTCTTTGCTTATGCTTTGATTAAATGAGTCAGGCTTTGACACAAAAGTGCAGTCCTGAAATATGAAGATTGTGTGCAGTTCCCTTACCACTTCCACAGTAGTGAATGATTTTTGGTAAACTCCTAGGTATAGTGGTTGTTGTCTAGAATCACACTGTGAGTCTGTGTGCATTTGGGAACCACTGTGAGAGAAACATTTGGTAACATCGTGTATTATTTAGCAGATAACTCTTTTAAAACCTGTCATGTTGTCAAGTTTTAGTAGCATTAGAAGCTAGTCTTTGTTTATGCATTGATAAAACGAGTCAGGGTTTGACACTAAGGTGCAGTACCATGTACTATTCTGTTCACTGTGGCAGAACTGAAAATTTAAAAGTTTTACCTAAGCACTGTCCTAGAAGTAGTCTGATTATTTAGTCAGTTTCTAAGTACCAAATAGATTGCTTCAAATGTCTATGCAGTATGCATGTAGTGTTCTAACATACTATACACTTGTCTTTTACACCTTCAATTCCTAGTCAGTATCCATACACTTCCAGGAAACACCCTGTCACTCCCTTTGCAGTCCTCTAGTGACCCATTCAACACCATGAACTAATCAATTCACTGTGCCAAAACCCAAACTCTTATAAATTCACCAAGACACTCTCTTTCCAGTACTCTAATGATTCAGTCACTGCCTAAGTATTCATGCACTGAGCCAGGTCTTAGCACATGGACTTCTTCAAACCCCTATCCACTATGCATGCAGTCCTCTAACCACCTACACACTGGTCTTTCACACCTTAAATTCCCTAGTCAGTATCCATACACTCCAGCAAACACCCGGCCACTCCCCTTGCACTCCTCTAGTGACCTTATTAAGCATCATGTACTAATCCATTCACTGCGTCAAACCCTAATAACTTCACCCAGGCACACTCCTTGCAGTACTCTAATCATTCAGTCAGTACCCAAGTACTCATCCAGTGACCCAGGCCTTAGTATATGGACTGTTTCAAACCTCTATCCACTATGCATGCAGTCCTCTAACCACCTACACAATTGTCTTTCACACCTTCAATTCCCTAGTCAGTATCCATACACTTCCAGGAAACACCCTGTCACTCCCTTTGCAGTCCTCTAGTGACCCATTCAACACCATGTACTAATCCATTCACTGTGCCAAAACCCAAACACTTATAAATTCACCAAGATACTATCTTTGCAGTACTCTAATAATTCAGTCAGTGCCTAAGTATTCATGCACTGAGCCAGGCCTTAGCACATGGACTGCTTCAAACCCCTATCCACTATGCATGCAGTCTTCTAACCACCTAGACACTTGTCTTTCACACTTTCAATTTCCTAGTCAGTATCCATACAGTCCAGCAAACATCTTGTCACTGCCTTTGCACTCCTCTAGTGACCCATTCAGTACCAAGTACTAATCCATTCCCTGTGCGAAAAGCCTAGCACTTATAAATTCACCTAGGCACTCTCCTTGCTGTACTCTAATCATTCAGTTAGTACCCAAGTAGTGATGCAGTGAGCCAGGCCTTAGCACATGGACTGCTTTAAATGCCTATGCAGTATGGATGCAGTCCTCTAATCACCTACACAGTTGTGTTTCACACCTTCAATTCCCTAGTTAGTATTCATACTCTTCTAGCAAACACCCTGTCACTCACCCAGTGTGTCTCCTTATAGTACTGTAATCATTTAGTCAGTTAGCATGTAGAGTTTTAGTGAGGTAGGCTTTAGGGCATGAACTGCTTCAAAGTAGTATGCACTATGCATGTAGTGTTTTAACCATCGTCACACTTGTGGTTCAGGGACATAGTTTCTTAGTCAGTATTTATATAAAATGTGTTTGTACAGTAATGGAATAGTATAATTTTGATAAGTTGATAATATACATTTATTTTTTATTCTTTTTTACAGATACAGAACAGGAGTGTTTCTTATCTGTTTGCACTCTTCTCGTGCAAGATTGTTTGGATGAAGGGTCCTTAGGTGTTTCATCATACTTGCTGTGCCGCATGAGTATTTTTCGTTAGGATCCCCTCGTAACAGAACTCTTTTGAAAATCTTGTGCATGAGAAAGTTGGTATTGGTCTTTGTTTGCCCCTCGAGAAAAGTAGAAAATTTCCACATCACTGAAGGAAAACGTTGTGGGCATGGTGCATCCTCCAAAAATGCAACTTTAGATTTGGTGAATATTTTATAGCGGCATCATTTACAGTTTTTGTAAGTTAAAGTTAAAAAAGTTTGCTAGCTGTGTGCATTTTATATTTCTGTGATTTGTATTTTGAGAATGGCATGTTGTTTTTTTTTTAACAATCTTTGAGATTGTGTTTTTTTGCCCGCTGTTAAGTGATGAGTACGATTGAAATCACTATTTTTAGTGAAATTTAATATATTCTGAGAACAGCAAAAAAGGCAAAAAAATTACTTTGTGGAAATTATGCTGTGTTGTATAAAATGCATTATTAAATGTTATAATTTTTTTTCCTTTTCTTTCACAGATCCAAATTTTAAAATAAGCAATTTATATGAAGTTATATTTGAATGAAAAACAGAAAAAAATGTATACCATTTTTTATTCCTATTACTGTGAAGGTAAGTTTAACTAAGTCTCAATATGCAGAATGAAGAGGCCTGCAAGAAGCTACAAAGTTGAAACACGTTTCTAAAAACACTCTGTTTATGTAGTTTTGAAATCTGACCATAATCAGATATCATGTGACCTGCAAAAAAAGAGATTTGAGGGGTTCATAATATTTCGCCTTTTTAGCTGTTGAAGGACCGCAATCATTTCAATCATTCTTCTTTGAACATCTTTGCAGACAAAACTCTGTGCTTACCTTCTATCATTCGCAAGGAAGTTTAAAAACGGAAATATGTCACTTTTTGTAACATAGTTATTGTGCAAGATACTCTTTTATATTTACAAAGAGAGGAAAAGGCACTCTGTGCACTTTTTATACTCCATGTAAATATAACCTCATCATGCACACCACTTTGTGTTGAAAGGGTGTTCTATAACTGTTGTTGTGCATGATTGCACTTAATACTCATAGAACAAGACACATGTCTAGATTTATCAGAAATCATGAATCTCGATATGTGTGTGAATGCTGCACCATTCTAAAATTGGTGTAGGAAAGCACAACAAGGAAAATTGTTTTAATTTCTCCACATTTGTATATCTTCAATGCATGCTGAAATGTTCAGCATATATTGAAGGAGAAAAATGCATTTTCTCATTGTTTTTGTGCAGGATGGTGTGTCTTCCTGCAGAAAAACAAACAGCACATGACACAGATGTCCTTGCACTATGGTGCAAGGGTGCCTGTGTCACCACATGGCTGCAGTTTAAGCAGCCGTGCAGAGAGAAGCATAGATTTGCAACATATTTATGTACATATGTTGCATCCCTGTGCTTCAGAAGTACTACAGCACACTGTAGTTAAAGAGGTTACTGTGTAATGCTGCAGCACTTCCTCATAGTTCTGCACTTATACATTCACCATACGCTACTAATGCATTCATTCAGTCAATTACGTACTACACATACATTCATCTAAACTTTCACACACTAACAAAGAAATGTAGCTCTTTTTTTTAAACCAGGAAAGTTAGTTCTTACAAGAACTTTTTTTTTCTACTTTCTTCTTTTATAATTTTTGGGGGGTTTTCTGAACAATGTTTACATTTTTTTGGTTTTTCTGCAAAAAAAACAAAAAAACAAAACAGAAGAAACCAAACAATGAACTTCAGGGTACAATAAATTTTTTTTTACAAAACTAGCAAATGTGACTTTCTTGGCGGCGGCAGATCAGATCGATCGACTGCTCACCATAGCACAAAGTCGCATTGCACTTAGTGCAGAGCACTTTTAAAAATTGAAATTGAGGATGGATGTCCAAGGTTTGGGCTGATGGATGCACGCTTGATGTGCTCGGCTGCGATGAGGTGGATGGCGCAGGAGCAGGAGTGTTTCTCATCCATCGGCACTCTTCTCGTGCAAGATTGTTTGGATGAAGGGTCCTCATGTGCTTCATCATACTTGCCGTGCCGCAAGAGTATTTCTTGTTAGGATCCCCTCTCGATAGGACTCTTTTGCAAATCTTGCACGTGACCAAGGTGGCATTGGTCTTATTCTGCCCCTCGGTAAAAGTAAAAAATTTCCACACCACTGAAGAAAAACGTTTTTTGAGTGGTGCCTCCGGCAAAAATTCATCCTCAGAAGTATGAGGTGATGCAGGTGATGCCTGCTGCCCTGAAGCCATTTTTGGTTGAAAAAAGTTAGAGCTAAGTGTAAATTTAGTCTAAAAAATCTTCTTCTCTCCAAAGAGAGGGTGATTTAAAGAAGGTCAAAGAAGAATGATTGAAATTGGTGGGGTCTTTCAATAGTTAGAAGAGGAAGTGTAATGAACCAATCAAATCTCTTTTTTTTGGAGGTCACATGGGATCCGCGCACCATGCGCTTACGCAGCACGCACCCAGTGCGCATCCGCGAAATTGAATTAAAAAGAAATATAGGATTAGATGTAAAAATATATTAGTTTTAAGACTAGTTTAGAGTTTGTCTTCAATTAATATTCACATGAAATACATATATATATGTTTTTTTAATGTTAAATATTTTGCGGGATCCGCGCACCTACCGCGTCATAGACGTAGATGACGCATCACGGAAGCGCGTAAACGTCGCGTTACATACATCGAACGTGTCGTGTATATCCTGGGAGTTGCGTACCGGACGCATTGCGTTCGCGCACTCAACACGTACCCAACTCGTACCATGCGCGGATGCCACCGCGTAGGGATCGGGAACGGTGTGCTTAGGGTGCGCGGATCCAAAAACATTGAAAAAAATATATAAAATAAAGTTTTGCACATATAGTTAAAAAAATATTTTGAAAAATATAAAAAATATGTTTGAAAAACCCATTAAGTTCAAATAATATTTTTTAATTTTTAAAAGAATTAATTGAAAAAATAAGTTTAAAAAATGGTGATAAAAAAGTATTTTAAAAAAAAGATAATTAATGAAATTGACACACTGAATTTGAAAAATATAGAAATCCAATCAAAATCATTAAACATGATATCTTCAGAGATAAGTTATAAATAGGAAATAGCATTTAAAAAACCTTTGAAATTCACTGAAAAAAACATAGGTTTCATGCACGTTATAGTTAGGAATTGGCATTTAAAAAACCTTTGAAATTCACTGAAAAAAACAAAGTTTTCAGGGGCGTTATAGTTAGGAATTAGCATTTAAAAAACCTTAGAAATTCACTGAAAAAACCATAGGTTTCAGGGGTGTTATAGTTAGCTGGACATTTCCCTCGTACAAAACCCTAGAAATTCCCCTGTTATAGTTAGTTCAGCTAACTATAACTCGCGCCCCCGCAATGCACTGCTGATGACGTCACTTATTACATCACTCATGACATGGTCAGTGACATCACTGATGACATCTCAAATGACATCACTGATGACATCACTGATGACGTCATCCATGTGATAAATTAGTGCATCTTCTCACACCCTAATATAACCTTTGATACACCGACTCAAAATTTCAGATGGCCATTTTGAAAACCATAGATACTCCAATACGAAAAACTACATACCCACTCATTAACTCTTAGGTCTACATACACCTCCACTCACTCACCTGTACAGTCATCCATTCTTACAGTCACTCCATACAAGACTATCATATGCATTTATACACCTACATAGACACTCACACACCACCAATCATCCATAGAGGTACTCTCACACCTAGTCAGTCATGCAAATAATTAATCACACTCCCATTTACTCACCTACGCAGTTATACACACTCAAGTTCACTTACTCATAAAAATAGGACCACATTCTTACGCTCTTATACAATAATTGATACAAGCACACACTCATCCATACAGCCACTCTCACAATCACACACTCTCACATATACCCACTTATATACTCTTACACGCATATATACTGCCTTTCACATATGTAGTTAGTCACAAATGTACCACTGAGATATACATTCAATCCCTAACACACCCATACATACACTCACTCAACCATACAGTTCATCACAGATGCACTCTTAAAACCATGCACCCATAGAATCACCCACTCACACATCTATGCATAGAGTCACACACACCCTACCCACACAAACACTCAGGCACCCATACAGATACTCAGACAACCAATCAATAACCCATATAGACACTCATGTAGCTATTCACAAAACCATGCAGCCACTTATACACCTACACACAGACACATACAGACATTCACACAGTTTAGTCACTAGTCTGCAGTAAGATACATTTAATGACTCACTTATAGAGTCGGTTACGCACCTAGAAAATCATCCATTCACACACTTGTACACCCACTCATTCTTCCACAGGCCTTTCGCTATAAATATATAAAACATATTTAAACTTTACAGAAACACACAGTCACTGGATGACGTCATCAGTGATGTCATGAGTGATGTCACTGACCATGTCATGAGTGATGAAATATGTGACGTCATCAGCAGTGCATTGCGGGGGCGCGAGTTATAGTTAGCTGAACTAACTATAACAGGGGAATTTCTAGGGTTTTGTACAAGGGAAGTGTCCAGCTAACTATAACACCCCTGAAACCTATGTTTTTTTCAGTGAAAAAAAAAAAAAAAATATATATATATATATATATATATATATATATATTACCTACTGGCGGTCGCCAGTAGGTAGTTATAGTTAGGACCACGTTTCCATAGGAAAACCTCAACATTCTATTTTGAATAACTTTGGCGCCGGTCGACGAATCCTCGCGAATTTCTCAAAATAGGTGGGGCGCTACGCTCCGCTCCTACCCTGAAAGTCTCGGGGGGATCCGTCAAGCGGGGGCTGAGATAAAAGGGGGGTCCCAAAACGCGTTTTTCCCATGCATTTTTCCATAGGACCTTTAGAACGACCTACAGCCCGAACGGCTGAACAGAATTACTAGAAATTTGGCAGAGAGGTAGTCCCTAGGTCAAGGTAGTGCCTTTTGTAGGTTTGGTGTAAATCTGTTCAGTAGATTCTGAGAAAATAGCCTTTAAATCAATATATATATCTGAGCCAGCTTACGGTACGCTTACCGTACGCTTACGGTAAGCGTACGGTGGCGTGCGCGAGCGCGATTCTGATTGGCTCTTAGATCTTAGTAAACATTCGAATCGGCCGAAACCAGGAAGCGGCGGCCGCCATTTTGTGTATTTCACTCTGAAAAAAAAGAGTGAAAACAAAGAAAGGGGGCAATGAGGAGAGTTACAGACCCCCTAACAATTGTAAGGGGGTCAAAGAAGGACAGAAAAGTACAAAAAAAACATTTATTGATTTTAAAAAAAATCACGGGGTACGCGTACGGTAAGCTCACGGTAAGTGTACGGTAAAAAAAATAAAAATAAATAAATGAAAATCAGATTTAAGAGTTTAGAAATTAGGGAGCTCTAAAAAGAGCTGTTGTGTTTATGGAGTCATTTTTTTAGTGGTACTTACAAGTAAGTACCGATGCAGAGTCTAAGGTTCAAGAGGAAGACTCTGTTCCCTTCATCATTGAAGTGCACACCATCTCCTCTATAAATGTCTTGCATGTCGTAACGCAAGTTGTTGTGGTAAATGGCACCCATACCATAGTCACGGAGGAAAGCAGAAACAGATTTGTTGACGTGCTTTCTTGCTTTGTCAATCTGTGGACAGAAATGATTGGACCAGTTCCATTTTTGCCTTTGGCATATGTTGGAAAACACAAAGGCAGTTTTAGGGAAAAGTGTAAACAGTTGTGCAAAGGTGTCCTTCATAAGCATTTCCAGACCTACCCCAGTCAAAGTGCCTAGGTCATTGCCACCACAGTGCACTATTATGAGGTCAGGGTGTTGGATTTGCATGAAGGATTTCACCAATGGCATCAATTGGTGCCACTTTAACCCTCTCTGACCAATCCATTTAATGTCTACATTTGGCAAAGCAAGGTCTCTCACCATATCTGTTTTCTCTGCAAACTTTTCACTCCAGAAGACATAGCTGTGCCCTACAATCCACACTGTGAACATCTTCAAAGGAGAACTGGATGCACTCAGGAGGTGTCTTTCAGTAGAATGGCAATATGAAAATAAAGACAGTTTGGAAATGGAGGCATACATATTTTTTACAAAACAAAAAGAACTGATTGGCTGTTTCATACCATTCTAGAAAAAAAACTAGGCTGTATGTGAAAATTAATAGAAGCATGTTTTGTATTGGTACAAAAAAATGTGTAACCAAAGAACAGTACTATGGATTTGCAGTTAGGATTGAAAAGTCAAGCACTCTTGCTCTGTGGAATTGAAACATTGTGTGTCGAACTTCTGACCTAACTGCACACAGCAGTGTTCCATGAGCTGTTGCTATGGTAGCAGGCAGAAGTCAAGTTGGGGGAAGGGTACTAGGCAGAAGTCAAGTTGGGGGCAGGGTACTTTTGGAAAAGGGTTGGTTTTCAACCAATAGAAATGTGTCATTACATTTGAAAAAAAGGGGGAAGCACTGAGATTTGAAACTTACATGTATATGTGTGGAAAAATAGAGGGAAAGTTTGCCATTATCTGGTTCTGCTGAGAGGAGAGAGGTGTACAGAACAGAGATCCTGGCTCTGATAATCTGCTGTTTGAGTGACACATTTCTTTCACAACTAACTAAATTTAAAGGTGAGTTTACAGTTTGAGAGGGGATGTATGTGGTAACTTAAGAAATGAATAATAGAAATGGGAATTGTTTTTGTTGTAGTTACACATGGTGGATTCATAATGTGTCAGTCTGTAAAAGAGATTTTCACTTGGCCCGAAAAAAAAAGAGCAGTAAGTGTGCTTTCAAATTGGCAAAGAAATTTCGTTTTGGGACTAATGTAAAAACATGACTCTGTGTCCATAGAAGAATTATAGGCAGAAATTTATTGCGTCTTGCTCTGGTGATTTCACAGTTGCAGTAGATGGAAAAGAGGAGCGAATTTTTGGGGGAAGAAGCAGAGGCTTAGCACACACCCATGTGCTTGCCATGTATAGTCATGCACAGTAATTAGAAGCGAGTGGGGTTTTCAGGTTTAAGTCTGTAATGCAAATACATTCAGCATCACTAAGGCTGGTTGCCCCTGCTGGAGTGTAGGCAGTCACAGAGAATACACACGGTGGTGGTCTGAAAAAAAAACAGCTTGGACATGTGCATTTAAATAAATTTAAAAAAAAGGTTTCAGAATGTGTCAGTCTGTAAAAGTGATTTCAAAGTGTAAAAAGAGATTTTTACTTGGCCCAAAAAAAAAAGAGCAGTAAGTGTGCTTTCAAATTGGCAAAGAAATTTCGTTTTGGCACTAATGTGAAAACATGACTCTGTGTCCATAGAAGAATTATAGGCAGAAATTTATTGCGTCTTGCTCTGGTGATTTCACAGTTGCAGTAGATGGAAAAGAGGAGCGAATTTTTGGGGGAAGAAGCAGAGGCTTAGCACACACCCATGTGCTTGCCATGTATAGTCATGCACAGTAATTAGAAGCGAGTGGGTTTTCAGGTTTAAGTCTGTAATGCAAATACATTCAGCATCACTAAGGCTGGTTGCTCCTGCTGGAGTGTAGGCAGTCACAGAGAATACACACGGTGGTGGTCTGAAAAAAAAACAGCTTGGACATGTGCATTTAAATAAATTAAAAAAAAAGGTTTCAGAATGTGTCAGTCTGTAAAAGTGATTTCAAAGTGTAAAAAGAGATTTTCACTTGGCCCAAAAAAAAAAGAGCAGTAAGTGTGCTTTCAAATTGGCAAAGAAATTTCGTTTTGGCACTAATGTGAAAACATGACTCTGTGTGCATAGAAGAATTATAGGCAGAAATTTATTGCGTCTTGCTCTGGTGATTTCACAGTTGCAGTAGATGGAAAAGAGGAGCGATTTTTTGGGGGAAGAAGCAGAGGCTTAGCACACACCCATGTGCTTGCCATGTATAGTCATGCACAGTAATTAGAAGCGAGTGGGGTTTTCAGGTTTAAGTCTGTAATGCAAATACATTCAGCATCACTAAGGCTGGTTGCCCCTGCTGGAGTGTAGGCAGTCACAGAGAATACACACGGTGGTGGTCTGAAAAAAAAACAGCTTGGACATGTGCATTTAAATAAATTTAAAAAAAAGGTTTCAGAATGTGTCAGTCTGTAAAAGTGATTTCAAAGTGTAAAAAGAGATTTTCACTTGGCCCAAAAAAAAAAGAGCAGTAAGTGTGCTTTCAAATTGGCAAAGAAATTTCGTTTTGGCAATAAAGTGAAAACATGACTCTGTGTGCATAGAAGAATTATAGGCAGAAATTTATTGCGTCTTGCTCTGGTGATTTCACAGTTGCAGTAGATGGAAAAGAGGAGCGAATTTTTGGGGGAAGAAGCAGAGGCTTAGCACACACCCATGTGCTTGCCATGTATAGTCATGCACAGTAATTAGAAGCGAGTGGGGTTTTCAGGTTTAAGTCTGTAATGCAAATACATTCAGCATCACTAAGGCTGGTTGCCCCTGCTGGAGTGTAGGCAGTCACAGAGAATACACACGGTGGTGGTCTGAAAAAAAAACAGCTTGGACATGTGCATTTAAATAAATTTAAAAAAAGGTTTCAGAATGTGTCAGTCTGTAAAAGTGATTTCAAAGTGTAAAAAGAGATTTTCACTTGGCCCGAAAAAAAAAGAGCAGTAAGTGTGCTTTCAAATTGGCAAAGAAATTTCGTTTTGGCACTAATGTGAAAACATGACTCTGTGTGCATAGAAGAATTATAGGCAGAAATTTATTGCGTCTTGCTCTGGTGATTTCACAGTTGCAGTAGATGGAAAAGAGGAGCGAATTTTTGGGGGAAGAAGCAGAGGCTTAGCACACACCCATGTGCTTGCCATGTATAGTCATGCACAGTAATTAGAAGCGAGTGGGGTTTTCAGGTTTAAGTCTGTAATGCAAATACATTCAGCATCACTAAGGCTGGTTGCCCCTGCTGGAGTGTAGGCAGTCACAGAGAATACACACGGTGGTGGTCTGAAAAAAAAACAGCTTGGACATGTGCATTTAAATAAATTTAAAAAAAAGGTTTCAGAATGTGTCAGTCTGTAAAAGTGATTTCAAAGTGTAAAAAGAGATTTTCACTTGGCCCGAAAAAAAAAGAGCAGTAAGTGTGCTTTCAAATTGGCAAAGAAATTTCGTTTTGGCACTAATGTGAAAACATGACTCTGTGTGCATAGAAGAATTATAGGCAGAAATTTATTGCGTCTTGCTCTGGTGATTTCACAGTTGCAGTAGATGGAAAAGAGGAGCGAATTTTTGGGGGAAGAAGCAGAGGCTTAGCACACACCCATGTGCTTGCCATGTATAGTCATGCACAGTAATTAGAAGCGAGTGGGGTTTTCAGGTTTAAGTCTGTAATGCAAATACATTCAGCATCACTAAGGCTGGTTGCCCCTGCTGGAGTGTAGGCAGTCACAGAGAATACACACGGTGGTGGTCTGAAAAAAAAACAGCTTGGACATGTGCATTTAAATAAATTTAAAAAAAAGGTTTCAGAATGTGTCAGTCTGTAAAAGTGATTTCAAAGTGTAAAAAGAGATTTTCACTTGGCCCGAAAAAAAAAGAGCAGTAAGTGTGCTTTCAAATTGGCAAAGAAATTTCGTTTTGGCACTAATGTGAAAACATGACTCTGTGTGCATAGAAGAATTATAGGCAGAAATTTATTGCGTCTTGCTCTGGTGATTTCACAGTTGCAGTAGATGGAAAAGAGGAGCGAATTTTTGGGGGAAGAAGCAGAGGCTTAGCACACACCCATGTGCTTGCCATGTATAGTCATGCACAGTAATTAGAAGCGAGTGGGGTTTTCAGGTTTAAGTCTGTAATGCAAATACATTCAGCATCACTAAGGCTGGTTGCCCCTGCTGGAGTGTAGGCAGTCACAGAGAATACACACGGTGGTGGTCTGAAAAAAAAACAGCTTGGACATGTGCATTTAAATAAATTTAACAAAAAGGTTTCAGAATGTGTCAGTCTGTAAAAGTGATTTCAAAGTGTAAAAAGAGATTTTCACTTGGCCCAAAAAAAAAAGAGCAGTAAGTGTGCTTTCAAATTGGCAAAGAAATTTCGTTTTGGCAATAAAGTGAAAACATGACTCTGTGTGCATAGAAGAATTATAGGCAGAAATTTATTGCGTCTTGCTCTGGTGATTTCACAGTTGCAGTAGATGGAAAAGAGGAGCGAATTTTTGGGGGAAGAAGCAGAGGCTTAGCACACACCCATGTGCTTGCCATGTATAGTCATGCACAGTAATTAGAAGCGAGTGGGGTTTTCAGGTTTAAGTCTGTAATGCAAATACATTCAGCATCACTAAGGCTGGTTGCCCCTGCTGGAGTGTAGGCAGTCACAGAGAATACACACGGTGGTGGTCTGAAAAAAAAACAGCTTGGACATGTGCATTTAAATAAATTTAACAAAAAGGTTTCAGAATGTGTCAGTCTGTAAAAGTGATTTCAAAGTGTAAAAAGAGATTTTCACTTGGCCCGAAAAAAAAAGAGCAGTAAGTGTGCTTTCAAATTGGCAAAGAAATTTCGTTTTGGCACTAATGTGAAAACATGACTCTGTGTGCATAGAAGAATTATAGGCAGAAATTTATTGCGTCTTGCTCTGGTGATTTCACAGTTGCAGTAGATGGAAAAGAGGAGCGAATTTTTGGGGGAAGAAGCAGAGGCTTAGCACACACCCATGTGCTTGCCATGTATAGTCATGCACAGTAATTAGAAGCGAGTGGGGTTTTCAGGTTTAAGTCTGTAATGCAAATATATTCAGCATCACTAAGGCTGGTGGCCCCTGCTGGAGTGTAGGCAGTCACAGAGAATACACACGGTGGTGATCTGAAAAAAAAAAAAAGCTTGGACATGTGCATTTAAATAAATTTTAAAAAAAGAGCAGTTTGTGTGCATTCAAAATGGCAAAGAAATTTCGTTTTGTGACTATTGTGAAAAGAAATGTAGTAATATATTTAAATACAATAAAGGATTTTTTTTTTAGTTTTTTTCAGGTATTGCTGAAGAACAGTGAACAAAATTTAAGATGCCTACAAAATCTCGAGTTCAAAAAACGCTAAAAAAAAAACTATATTTGAGGACAACTGGAGGACCAAAGTTAGTAGAAGATGCTGATGTTGGGAAAAAGAAAAAATCTTCTGGTAAGCAAAAAAAACAATTCCTAAACAAAATATTGAAAACAAACAAAAATGTACAAAATGTCTGTTCTCGGAAAAATGTAACAAAACCTACAGAACAGCAAAAAATTGAGGATTTAGTTAATGCAAATATACCTTCTGCAATTGAAAAGTTTAACCTAAACAGAAAAACAGCATTTAAAGAGATACGTAGAAAAATGTTTCAGAGAAGAGTTATGTCCAATTTGATAAAGGATATAAAGAAATATAAGCAAAAGGCTAAATATTATAAGAGAAAAAAAGAAATTGAAGCCATTGCAGCAAAAGCATTAGAATTAAAAAGGAAACTATTCATATTAATTTTGAATAGGATGCGTACATTAGATAAAATGGTTAATGTACTGAAATCACAAAGCAAAAGCAAAAGAGTAGTGAACAGAACAAACTTTTGTAAAGTGTTTTTAGGAAAGTGGATGCATAGTTCAAGTAGTGAACCTTTTTTTAATGAAGAAAGCTATTTTCAAAGTAATAGTTTGCTGCATGCAGTTGACACCAGAGGTCGTTCATACGAAGTAAAAAATGGTTGCATAATGGAGAAGGAGATAATGGTTCCAAGAGATGAGGTACAAGTGATGGCAGATGAGGCAATGGGGAGACGTCCTAAAGCCCCAGTGTACACTTGGAATTGTAGTAGTATTTGCACTGTGCGTCAGGAATCTATTGACAGATTTCGAGAGTTTCTAAGAGAATATAGTAAAAAAAGTGTAAAACAAAAGATTAAGGTGCTTCAAAGTCTGGATCCATGCAGAGTGAGAGAGAATACTGGTTTGCAGGGTCATTCTCTTGCTTGTCTATCTAGAAAAGTGTGCAATAGTGTTTTCCATCATTTTAGGATGCTGGCTGTTCATCATACTGAAATGAGAAAGTTTGTGAGACGGTTGTATTTTGCCAAAAGTCCAGCAATAAAGTTAAATGAATTGAATAGGGCTCTGTTCCGAGGAACGGTATCAGATGTAGAGAAGGTTGTTGATGAAATTCAGTTTTGTTACTTTGGTCCTGAACAAAACAGTGCAGAGAAGGACACAATAAATGAGGCAGAAGTGGAAGAGAATGTAGAACCCTCTGTAAGTAACACATTTAATGATCACATAACAAAATTTGCAATAGTCTCTAATGAAAGACCAAATGTTACTTGTATTTGTTGCCGCAGAACTCATTATAGAAAACAAACTAGGAATGTTGATCTCTACAGAAAGAGTGAAAATGAAGATAATTATAAGTGGATGGATTTTGCCACATATATATTTCTTGAAAATTGTTTTGAATTGGGTGAAGATCAGCGTATTTGCAAATACTGCTACAACAAGTTAGAGGAAAATAGAATGCCGGCCAGAGCTGTACATAATAATTTAGAATTGGATGCTATTCCTGCTGAACTTTCTGAATTAAATACATATGAGTCTATACTCATTCAATGTGTTCATCCGTTCCAGACCATAGTACGTATGGAGCCCAAAACTGGTAAATTACCTCCTTCAGATTTACTGAGAGGTTTAAAAGGTAGAGTGGTGTATTTGCCCTTGGATTTGAAAAAAAATATGGAAACTATTGATGCAGATACTTTGGAAACTGAACCATTAATTATTCTGGTTAATGGTGTCCCTACAAAGAATAAGAAGATTTGGCAGGAGCTGGTAGATGTGCGGAAAGTACAAAGAGCAAATTTGTATTTGAAAAAAAATAACAAATGGTATGAATCAATTTATATAGAAGAAGAAGAAGAAGAAGAAGATTTACAAGGAGACACAGAAACACCAACTGGACAAATTGAAAAAGTGGACAAGTCAAAGGAAGAAGAAATTTATGAACATTTTAGCATACATCCTCTCCATTCGAAAGAAGTTATGGGAGACAATATTGATCTCTTTCAGATGAAGAAAGCAAAAGGAAATCCCGTGAGTGTATGGGAGGAGAGCTTGGAAGCTCGATGTTTTCCCCAGCTGTTTCCTAAAGGAAAAGGAGGACGATACGATGAACGTCCGGAACAGATTCCAGCTTCTGAGTATCGGACTACAAGACTATATGCTGAAGATCCCAGATTTCGACAAAGTATCCCTTATTTGTTCCATCTTTTATTTGAAAGCGACTTGTCTGCACTGTCTTATGCAGTAAATCACATTTTAAAAAGTGGAGTACATTTACAAAATGTGTCTGCTAAGGATTTTATGGAGAAAGTGCAGCACCGAGATGATCATTTGGAAACACAACTGATCAATCTGATGGCTTGTCAGCGTGGGACAAATGAATATTGGTACCGACGCCATGGTGAACTAAAATGCATGTTACGCAACTTAGGAACACCAACATGGTTCCTTACCCTAAGCTGCGCCGAGTACGCTTGGGATGATTTACTGGATTTTCTACGAGAGGCCAATTCAAACATTGAAAACATCGAATACAAGACAGCAGGAGAACTGTGCTCATTGGATCCGGTTAATGTTTGCAGATATTTCAATCATAGATTTGAGGCTATGATGTCCTTCATCTGCAATAAAAAAAATCCACCCCTTGGAGAAGTAGTGGATTTCTTTTGGAGAAAAGAGTACCAGGCAAGAGGTGCTCCTCATATTCATATGCTGCTGTGGATCAAGGATGCCCCAAAGTTTGGAACAGATACTGATGAAGCAGTGTTATCTTACATTGAAGAATATGCAACATGTGCTATACCTAAAAACACAGAAGAGAACAAGTTAAAGGAGCAAGTTCTACGTTTCCAAAGTCATCGGTGTGGAAAATACTGTCGACGGAAATACAAGAGCAAAGAAAAATACTACACTAAATGTCGATTTGGATTTCCTAGACCTGTTCTTACAAATGGAAGAGTCAACAGTTTTATGTCAGCTGTGAGACATACTATCACAAGAAAATCACCTAAGAATACCTACAACCTTAAAAGAAAAGAAGAATCAAAAAATATAAATGACTACAACCCAGTCATTTTATCCATGTGGAACGCTAACATGGATATACAGTATGTTGCTGACAATTCCATTGCTGTTGCTCGATATGTAACGTCTTACATTACGAAATCAGAAAAAACAGAATTGAAGGAAATGTGGGAAGAGATTTCTCACGAGAAGACTGTCAGTAAGAAGCTGTACAGTTTTAGTTTGAAGATGTTATCGCATCGAGAAATTGGATCCTACGAATGTTCAGATAGGTTATCTTCTGCAAGTCTCTACTCGAAGTCAAGAAGAATAATTTGGGCAAGTTTAGGCCTTGCAGCAATGAGAAATCGGGTACTGAAATCTGTTGGAGAAATTGAATATTTGGCTGAGAATGACCCAGAAAGTACAGACATATTGAAAACAAACATGTTGGACACATATTATCCCAAGAGAAGTCATCATCTGGAGAACATGTGTCTCTATGAAGTGCTGCAGAACTACATTTATTCACGGAAAGCTGCAGAAGACATCAACAGTGGAAAATATAAAGTTGTTGGTGAAGAAGGATGTTTGGTGAAGCAAACCAAAGGAAGTTTGATAAATCACCGGAAGCTGAGTTGCGACACTACCGACAAGAAAGAATTTTACTACTTGGCTCTTTTACAGTTGTTTAAACCATGGCGTACAGAGGATGAACTACTGGGAGAATTCCAGAGCTATGAAGATTCTTTTAATGCTTGCAAAGACAGCATACAATGCAGTACATTCTCAACTTATCTGCAAATGTTAAATGAAGAAATTGAACAGGAAACTACAATTGCAGCAGAAATAGCTAGAGACAGTTCTCAGGACAGCCAAAGTTCAGGAACATACAGTCAAGATCCCCTAGGACAACCAATCGTTGAAAATGAAGCATCAATAGCCATGAATGAAGTGGAAACGGCTATGAATCAAGCTCAAGAAGAATTTATAGACTTAGAAAATTTGGAAAGACAACTGAATCAAGAGCAGCAACAAATTTATGAAGAGATCAAAAACAAAATTGATCACGGATTTCTACATATCAAAAAAGAGTGCTCATGCACATCATTTCATCCAATCAGGATGTATGTAAGCGGACAAGCTGGCACTGGAAAAAGTTTCCTAATTAAAGTCATCAGAAGCTACCTAAAGCAAAAAACGGATTCTACTTTGTCTTGTGTGGTTACTGCTCCAACTGGGTTAGCAGCATATAACATAAAAGGAATCACCTTACATCGTTTGCTAATGTTACCAGTGGAGCATGAGAACAAAATACAATTCAACAAGCTAACTGGAGAAGCATCCTTAGAAGTGTCAAGAGTATTGAAGAAGATGCAAGTTCTCATTATTGATGAGGTGAGCATGGTATCAAACTTAATGCTTGCCTTTGTGCATTTAAGAATGCAGCAAATTTTGAAGACAGACTATGACGTGTTATTTGGTGGAAAACACGTCATAGTTTTTGGGGATCTTTTGCAATTTACTCCAGTTAAAGGACAACCAGTGTTTAATACTGTGACACATGAAGACACGAAGAAGTCATTGGGAAGCATTGGAAATACAAATATTTGGTCCTTCTTTGAGTACAAGGAACTTACAACTAATATGAGGCAAGCAAACGATGAAGAATATGGAAGTATTCTGAAAGATATCAGAATTGGACTACTCACAGAAGTTGGCAAAAAAGCATTACAGAGTCGGCTGCTACATAACTTATTTCCAAAGGAAGAAATAGTTGCAGAGAAAATATACAAGAATATTGCAGAAAACAAAAGTGTCATCTGCTTAATGCCAACTCTACGTGAATGCTCAATATTTAATGAGGAGCTTTTGAAATTGGAAAATGAAGACATCATGAAATTGGAAGCAGTGGACAAAATTGAGGATGGAAGAATTACTGTCACAGTAACAGGCAAACTGAAAAATAAATTGGACTCACTAGAGAAGAATATCTCCAAAACAGCAGGATTAGAAAAAAATCTATATGTTTGCATGAACTGTAGAGTGTTTTTAAGGAGAAATTTGGATGTTGAAAAAGGCTTAGTGAATGGAGCGATGGGAAGAGTTGTGGGTTTTATTAATTATCAGAAAAAAGATGGAATTGAATGTTTAAAAATAAAATTTGATCAGATAGAGGAAGTTAAAGACATTTGTCGTTGTTCAGTTCGTTTCATGCTTGTGAAAGACTTATATGTACGTAGGAAGCAGTTTCCGTTTTCACTAGCATATGCTGTAACTATCCACAAGTCTCAAGGATTGACTGTAGATTGTGCATTTGTGAACATTGGTTCAACTGTGTTCAAAGAAGGTATGGCATATGTAGCTTTGTCACGAGTCAAAACATTATCAGGTTTATTCATGATTGACTTTGATGATTCAAAAGTTAGTGCTGATACAAACTGTGTAAAGGAGTATAATAGATTAAGAAGAACCTATGCTCCTCATTTAGGTCAGTATCCTGTGTTGGAGAAACGTGTAGTTTCTCGTAAAAGGAGAAATGAGAATATCTGTAATGAAGATGTAGAGAAGAGGAAAAAAAAGAGGAGTGATGTAATTGCAAGCAAAAAGAATAAGGAAAATGAAGAACAGGTTGTAGGATGTCATTTTGAAAATAGCTCTGGTGTCAACTGCTACGCTAATGTAGTGCTGAATGTTGTATTTTATCTGGAAAGTTTGCAAGAGCAGATAATAGTAAATCAGGGAAAAAGATTCTGTTCAGAGCTCAGCCTCCTTTTTCAAAAGCTGAGTAAAGATAAAACTCAAATAGAAAGTGCTACTGACATTAGAAAACTTTTAGATGTATGTTCAGGACGAACACAGTTTTCTCAAAATGTACAGCAAGACGCACAGGAATTCTTGTTGTTTTTTCTTCAGGTAGTGGAAGAAGAAGGAGTTCCCATTGACATTTTTTTTGGTCTCTCTTATAAATGGGAACATAGTTGTGAAAATTGTTATAATATATGTGGCTCTATTGTTGATAATGAAAGGTTTATTTATTTGACATTGCCAGAGAGTAAAACAGTCACTTTTGCAAAATTAGTTAAAGATGCTAATCATAGCATGAAATGTGGTGAGTGTAATTCTGACATGTTTTCAACATTAATTTTAAGGGAATACGGACAGTATGTAATTTTAATGATGCAACGATGTAGAGCTGATGGTTCAAAATTGGATACTTTAATAAAGAAGTTTACAGGACAGCAATTATCAATTTCAGGAAAAACTTTTGTAACTGTTGCAATAATTTTCCATGATGGACCTACTGTTACTTCTGGACATTACACAGTTTATCTTAAATGTGAAAAAGGCTGGACACTGTGTAATGATTCCCAATTGATTTTCAAACAACGTTTGCCTTTTGATTTAGCAAATTCCTATCTAATCTTTCTGAAACCTAAATTTTAGAGAGACTTGGCAAGATGTGGACAAAATATTTTTACCATTTTACTGGATTACCATTGCAATTTTGTAGAAAAAATATTTTTTAAAATTATCATTTGGCCTAAAGGAAAGATAACCAATTGTAATGTGGACTTTTTAAATTTTTAATGCAATTTTGAAAAACCAATAATTTAGAGATAATCGGTAACTTCTGCACATTTTAAATTTTGGAATGCTATTGGACTGCCATTGGAAATTTTTACAAAAATGATTTAAAAAATTACTATTTGGCCATGTGGAAAAGTAAGCAATTCTATTGTGGACTAAATAAATTATTCAAAAAATTTTTGTGAACCAAAATGTTACAGAGAATCGGTGAGATCTGGACAGATTAAACTTTAGAATTTTAATGGTTTTCCCTTGGAAATTTATTCAAGGGAAAAAAAAAAAATACAATTTGGCCTAAAGGAAATAAAATCAGATGTATTTTGGAGTTATTTGAGATATAATATTGTGATTATACTCCTGAAACAAAAATATCAGACGGTATTTTAAAGAAAAAAGTATTGTTTTTAGATGATATTTTTTTAGAATAATATGCATTTCTGTAATGATAAGTTTAAGTGAGAAGAGATTCTGGGCTTTTTTAATACAATCTTTGAGATTGTTATTTTTTTTTGCCCGCTGTAAAATGATGAATGCAATTGCTTTCACAATTTATAGTGAAATGCAATATATTCTGAAAACAGCAAAAATAAGGCAAAAATATTTTTTGGTAAAAAATGTAAATATGTGTACTGTATTATAAAATGGTTTAAAGATATTAATACTTTTTTCTTTTTTTTCAGATCGATATAGAAAATTTTCGTAAACTACAACCATTTTAAAAACTATTTTTTTAAAAAACAAATGAATAAATATTTTTTTCAGTGAGTATGGTAAGTCAATAGTAATAATTGTAGTCTTTCAAGGACCTTGTAATGTGAAAAATGATTTTTAGTGTTTTTTTTAAAAAATAAAAAAAAAGGTACGCTTACCGTACGCGTACGGTAAAAAAAAAAAAAAAAGTTTTTTAAAAAAAATGTAAAAAAAAGATGAAAGATAAGGTTGGCTCTTAAAAGAACCGTTGTGTTCATGCAGGGACAGAGGAAAGGAACCATGGGAAAATCATTCAAAGCTACAAATGTGCTGATCTATTTTGTTATTCACTAGGGAAACACTGGTCTCCCTATAACAAATTAGAGCTTTACAAAATGTGCAATGAATATCAACCTTCCGAAATCGAGGGTTCATTTCCAGAGGGCCAGCAAAAGGAGATTCTCCCCCCACAGATGAAGGGCTCACCTGAGCTGCAGAAGAAGGAGTAAGCTCTGCAGGTGATGGTCCAGGCTGAGCTGCTGTGGATGTACTGGCTCGTCTTTCTGAAGAGTTACCTCCAAAAAGTTGAGCATGTGTCCTTTTGTGTACATCCTTGAGGTGCCTCATCATGGTGTGATTCCCAAAGGAATACTTCCTGTCAGGATTACCTCTAGAAAGTACACGCTGACACAGCTTGCAAGTAACTAAGGGTGCATTCACCTTTTGCTGGCCTTCTGGAAAAGTAAAATAATCCCAAACATAAGAAGGTTTTACTTTCCTCGCTCTCTGCCTCAAGACAGTGCTGCTGGTGCTAGCCTCACTCTCAGAAGAGCTCTGCTGTTCTGCCATCGTATCCCAAAGACAAACCAGCTCCTTCTCCCAAGGGATCACAAGCAGAAATGAGGGGAATGGGTGTGGTGTAGGAGAGTTCTAGAACTGAAAGTAGTTTCAACCAATCAAAAGTTGTGTTTCAAGATCACATGACCTACCGTACGCTTACGGTACGCTTACGGTACGCTTACGGCAAAAAGTACGTGTGCGCGTAAAAAAGACACGCGCTTGCGCGCATGCGCATAACAGTCATTTCCCGGCACTTCCGCGTAACGTGCGCGTGTTGCGTAAGCGCGCACGCGTCCCACGCGCAGTACGCGCGCTACGCAAAGTACGCAACTATACGCAAGCAGCGTAGATAGATTACGGACGGTGCGTAAACCGTACGCTTACCGTGAGCTTACGGTACGCGTACTATAAAAAAAAAAAAAAAAAAAAAAAAATCTGGAAATAAATGTCACTTGTTTATTTTAAAAAATTTATATAAAATAAATATTTAATGATTTTAAAAAATTAAGCATAGTCTTTATAAAAGGTAAAAAATTAAATTAAAAATATGTTTGAAAAAAATGAAGAAAAAAAACAAAAAATAGCATTTAAAAAACCTTGCAAATTCACTGAAAAAAACATGGGTTTCACACACGTTATAGTTAGGAATTAGCATTTAAAAAACCTTAGAAATTCACTGAAAAAACCATAGGTTTCACACACGTTATAGTTAGGAATTAGCATTTAAAAAACCTTAGAAATTCAGTGAAAAAACCATAGGTTTCACACACGTTATAGTTAGGAATTAGCATTTAAAAAACCTTAGAAATTCAGTGAAAAAACCATAGGTTTCACACATGTTATAGTTAGCTGGACATTTTACTCGTAAAAAACCAATGAAATTGCCCCGTTATAGTTAGTTCAGCTAACTATAACTCGCGCGCCCGCAATGCACTGCTGATGACGTCACATATTACATCACTCATGACATGGTCAGTGACATCACTCATGACATCACTGATGACATCTCAAATGACATCACTGATGACATCACTGATGACATCATCCTTGTGATAGAGTGGCAGACCTCCTCTCACCTTAATATAAGCTTTGATACACACATTCAAAAATAGAGACTAAAAATTTCAAAACAATGGACATACCAATACCAGTTACAACAACCTCTTCAGTAATTCTAAGATCCACATACTCATCCACTCATTCACCAACAGTCCTATACAGTCACTCATACATGTACTCACTCATCATATGTACTCATACATCTATACATCCTGTTACACAATGCCACTCATCCATAGAGTTACTCACACACATAGTCACTCATGCTAATAAAGAATAAAACATACATTTACTTGCATATACAGTAATACACACACCACCATACTTACTTCTACGGAAACTAACACATACTTAGTCTTTTAAACAATCACTTATAGAAACACATACTTATTCATACAGGAACTCTTTCAATCTCTCCCTCTCATATATACTCACATATATACACCAATACTCACATATACTAGTTTAAAACATATGTAGTTACTCCTGAAGACACTATTGAGACAGTCATTCACTCACTAACACACCCATACACACACTCATCCACCCATACAGTCCTGCACACATGCTGTCTTCAACACATACAAACAGTGAGTCACTCATTCATGCATCTATGCACTACGTAATACCCCCCACCGTACCATACAGACACTCAGACTGATACTCAAAAAAACAACTAATAACCTATATAGACACCCATGTAGCTACTCACCAACCCATGCAGCCACTTATACACAAAGTGAGAGATACACTTAATCAGTCAGTTACACAATCAATTTTTCAAAAACAAATCATCCATTTAGACACTTATATACCCATTTATTCTTCCATCGACCTTGAGATATACATATATAAAACATATGTAATTTTCAGAATAACACACATTCACTGGATGATGTCATCAGTGATGTCATCAGTGATGTCATTTGAGATGTCATCAGTGATGTCATGAGTGATGTCACTGACCATGTCATGAGTGATGTAATATGTGACGTCATCAGCAGTGCATTGCGGGCGCGCGAGTTATAGTTAGCTGAACTAACTATAACGGGGCAATTTCATTGGTTTTTTACGAGTAAAATGTCCAGCTAACTATAACATGTGTGAAACCTATGGTTTTTTCACTGAATTTCTAAGGTTTTTTAAATGCTAATTCCTAACTATAACGTGTGTGAAACCTATGGTTTTTTCACTGAATTTCTAAGGTTTTTTAAATGCTAATTCCTAACTATAACGTGTGTGAAACCTATGGTTTTTTCAGTGAATATATATATATATATATTTGCAAATGGGTTCCACCCCATTGAATCCGTGCAGATTTTTGGACCACCTGTTTTTTTTTACTTCATACTATGGCTGAGTGTCACTACTTGTGTCTCACTCACAGTAAACATATGGTAAATGGACTACACATGTTTACCGCCTGTGCCTGCCTTTTCAAGAGTTCAGTCACTCAATTACTGATGTCGCGTTATGGGTGCAGACTTCGCTTCTAACTGTGAAAAACAAGAAAGCAGAACCAAATATGTTAATTACTGCATGCATGCATTAGTTACCCATGTGAAGCCTAATGTATTGCTAGATTAAAAACAGAACAAGGAATTAGGCATCCTCATGTGCGCAGGCCCTACTGATCTCTAAAGGTTTTTTTGGGTGTCAACAAATGGCAGATTAAAGAAAACGTTCAATGTGTTTATTGTGCTAAAAAGAATTTTCACCAAGACGTGTGTGTCTAAAAAAAGGAACCTTTTTTAAAAGAGGGAAGCCTAATGTAGGGGTCCTTAGTAAATCTTATTGCTCATGTGATCGTATAGGCCTTGAGACTGCTGTGATGTAAAGAAAACATTGAAATTGCATCACTGTACAATGGTAAAGAGGTGTCCAGTGACAGATGGACAGGTTTTGTAGTTTTTAGCTCTGGGCTAAGGCAGGGACACATTTGTCAGTCCTAGTGGTGTGTTAATAGGTCTTGAAAAACTCATATATAGTATGCTTTCTGGCAAAGTTGTGAAAAACAAATGTGTTTAAAAGATTGTTTGAATTTGCCCCACTATACAGAAAGGTACAAATAAATAGTGTTTTACCTTTTTAAGGAGACGGTTAGTCCTCCTTCAGGAAGTAGAAAGGGAAAGACAATTCTGCAAGATAAGGCCGGCCACCAGAACCAGCAAGGACTTCCAAACCTCCATGCTAGACCACATGGCCCGGGCAGCCACTCCCACATTACCCTCTAAGAGGTTCCGTGGGCCATGGTAAATTCTGACCCCCAAATATTGCAAGAAGGTGGGCTGCCACATCAACCCCCTCTGAGCCAGGGCCAGACACAGCACCACACCAATAGGAAACAGGCTAGACTTCTGCCAATGAATACATAAACATGACACTGCCCCAAATCGATCCAGTAAATCAACTACTCCAGCCGTAACCGTGTTTAAAAACCATAACATATAATCAGCATATCAGGCAATGTGATGAACCAATCCTTGGACCTCTAAGCCCATGTAGTAACCCCCAGATCTTGCACTACAGTCCAAAGGCTCAATCGTGAGCGTGAAGAGCAATGGGAACAGCCGGCACCCCTGCCGGGTACACCGTCTCACCACGTACTCCTCTGAAATCACACTGGCAGTCTTCACTCAGGCTGTGTGTAGGATTTCAGAAGCCTAGTCCAGTTCACAAAGCCCTCCTCCAATCTCATCTTCCCCATTACTCCATAGAGAAACCCTTATTCCAGATTATTGAAGGTCTTCTCAATATCTACTGCCATAACCACCGCCGCCCACATATCATAGGTATCATCCCGGAGTAGTGCCAGAAGCCTGTGGACGTTGAGCGCAGTATGGAGCCCCAGAGAAAATCCTGCCTGATCTGTATGTACCAGCTGAGTCACGTAGGGTAACAACTGTGTGGCTAGAACACTGCTAAGAATGTTATAAATCGACATCAAGCATTGATAAATGCCTATAGCCCTTCATATCCTGGGGTGGACAGCCATGTTTCAATAATGGAATCACCAAAGCCTCACAAGTAGGGGTCGGTGAACAGTCAAGGTCCTGTGAAGCTTTATAGAACTCCATCAGTTTTGGGGCAAGTTCTTCAACATATGTGGCATAAAACTTGACCGGGAGTCTATCTGCTCCAGGCCACTTCCCAGAGGCCACATTATTCCCTGCTACTTTGATCTCCAAAAGTGTAATATCACCGCCCAACACCTCAGCTTGCTCGTGGGTAATGACCGGGAGGGTCAGCGGGTCCAGAAAAGTATCAAATAAATAAATAAATAGTAATCCCTGGTAATCTGGTGTGTGTGCCTCCATGATTCGACAAATTCCCACTGGAGCTGCCAGGCCACAAACTTCCAGGCCAGTTTGACATCCGGGAAGTCTTGTAAAGGTGGATGAGACCTATCCCTGCATTTGGGGGCTTTTCACTGGCTCTCAATAAAAAAGAGAATTGTATTTAAAACACTTGGGTTGGTCCACAGGGCTCAACACCAAACATGTGCAGGCTATTTTACGGCAAGAACTCGCTTCTACACACCTTCAAGGAACCTTCGATCAGCCAACACCCTCCTGACCAGAATTCCAAGTTTTCGGCGTACCAGGGCTGGGGGAGGTCCTTTTCTTTCTTAGGGCCGTCAGCATGGAGCAAGCTTCCACTTGAGTTACGAGCTATTACTGCAAACTTTCTGTTCAGGAAGAAACTGCAAATGTGGCTATTTAAACAGGATTAATTGGCTGAAATACATTCTGCAGTGATGGTTTGTTTGCAGAGTGGCAGGACACTCTTAGGAGTAACAGTGTGCTATACAAGTTGCCTTTCATCCATCCAGAGCGGGTTCTGCATTACTATTAAAATCTCCCCCAAGAATGAGAGAATGCGGCAGAACCCGGGGCCACTCATTCAGGAAACCTTCCTGGTCCATATTAGGAGCAAATATATTGACCATAGCTAGGTCCTTTCCAGTCAGCCTCCCTGCAACCTGCAACATACTTCCCAAATGGGTTCAGTAGCTTCCCAGTCTTCTGAAAAGGAACCCATGTTGCACTCATAGGAGAACCTCCCTTGCAAAGGCCCAGAATGTGGTATAGTAAGTTGACCTCGCCAGTGCTTATGGACTGCCAGTCCCTCAGCAGCAGTTCAATGGGTTTCCTGCAATAGGGAAATATGCACTCCAGGTCTCTTGAGATAGGAATAAACTATGTAACGCTTGAACATATTATGAAGCCCTCGGACATTCCAGGACATAAATTTATACTTCAGGGATGCAGCCATGGGTGATCAAAAGATAGGGAGCACAACCACCAGGTTGTGGGGCCTTGCCATTCCCAGGTCCCTTACTCCCAGAACCATGACACAGAGGTAACACAGAAGGGGGCACAGCTCAATCAATAAGAACAAACCCAATTTCCTAACACCTGGACAAGAAGTAAATATTCCCCCATCCAAACCAGCAGATCAACCATAGATGTATGTGTAGTCATCACACGTGTAACAGCAGTACGGAGGTCCACCACACACCACCATTGGTGTCTCCTGGCTTCTCACCATATCACCCAGTCAAAGACAGCCAGAAACCTATAGAACTAATTAGCCCTGGCACGCACGCAAGCTGCTAAAGCCACAGCCCACCCAGCATTCCCACAGCACAGCACCACCCACTGCGGTCAAAGAAGGTAATCAGCAGTGCAGGGTGTCATCCGGGGCAGGACAGCACATGAGCCCAGCACAGGAATGGAGGCCCAGTCAGAGTCCATATCCCTTGGTCAGTTGTCCCCTGCCGTCAATGGAGGGCTCGTCCCAGTCAAACTCAGTGTTGCTGCTACCACCAAGCCTTGCAATTGTTCCTGATGGGCCTGAGATTCAGGGGGAACTACCCTGCTAGCACCCTGCATCCTCTTTCTAGATGATTTCAAGGTTGCCATACTCTCAGAGGTACTGGGGAGATTGGCCTACTGTGGGTCGCGGTCAATCAAAGGCACATTTGGCGATAAGTGCTGGGGCTCTGACCCTACCAAGAAAGTACCCTACTGGACCTGTGAAGAACTCTGCAAGGAGTAAAGGCTGCTGTGCTTCAAGGATTGCCACTCTGCTTGACTGACTGTTCTGAAGGAACTGCTTTGCTGCTTTGTTGAGCTGCCCTGCTGTCTGCTGATCTGCTGGACTTGCCCCATCTCAATTGAACCCAGAGTGACTCCAAGGGCATGCTAACTTGTCCCCTGTTCTGAGGTCTCAGGGCCATCAAACACTTCCTTCAACCTTGCTGCTGGAATCTGCCATCTGGGAAACTTCCCTTGTCTGAAGTGCCAATCCAGTCCTGGGTCTCAGAAGTGAATTCTGCAGCTGTTTTTGTTTCAAAATCTTCGCAGTGACAACTTTACGCCGATCAAAACTAACGCATTGCCCTTTGACGCTGACGCAGGAGCAAATCGATGACATCGCCTCGATGGACTGCACAGCTCGACCCTGCCAGACAGTGCAAATCGATATCGACGCAGTACCTGCATCGCAAAGGGGTTCAATACCGAAGCTTTCATCTACTGCACCTATTGCCGCCGACACTTCGCTTCCATCCACTGGATCGATGACAATGAGGCGCCTCCTCAACTCCTCACATTGAGTGTTCGACTTTGACTCTTACTGCATCCAAGGTACTTTGTCAGCGGGACCTGTCTGAGTCCTTTAGCCAGCCTGCCCTCCATCGTGGTTGGCCTGAACTTTGGGTTTATCCCGGTCTAGCGCAACCTCAAGTAACCCCTCATTGCTATTGACTTCAAAGCAGTATTTGTGATTATTCTTTAAAAAATCAAAACTCCGGTTCTATTTATTGGGTTTTTATGATTTTGGTCTTGTTTTACTCATACAAATATTCTCTAGTGTTCTAAACCAGTGTGGAGTATTTTTGTGGTATCTTCATTTTGTTACTGTGTGAGCGTGTTGCACAAATTCTTTACACATTGCCTCTTTAGAGAAGCCTGATTGCTCTGTACCAAGCTACCAGAGGGTGAGCACAGGTTATCTTTTAGTGTGTATCTAGCTTATCCTGTCTAGAATTGTTGTCCCTACTTGGACAGGGTGCACCTCTGACAACTAGAGACCCAATTTCTAACATTGGTGATCAGCTGTGAGGATTGGCCATCAGAAGTGGGTTTTGCAGCTGTTTTTGCTTCAAAATCGAAGCAGTGACGTCTTTGCACGGTTCGGAACCTACACATTGCTCTTCAACGCCAACGCAGGAGCCAAGCAATGACGCCACCTCAACAGAGTGTGCAGCTCAACGCAGACGTACAGCATGGCTCGACATCGACACAGCGCCTGCATCGTAAAGGGGTTCAATGCAGAAGCCTTCATCACCTGCATGGATTGGCGCCGATGCTTCGCCTCCATCCATGGGATCCACCTGGCACCTCCGCAACTCCACGCATCAAGCCTTCGACGACAACGCTTGTCCCAACCAAGGTACTTTGTCAACGGGAACTGTCTGAGTCCTGTAGCCGGCCTGCCCTCCATTGCAGTCGGCCTGAAATGTATTTGGATTTATACCAGTCTAGCGCGACCTCAAGTAACCCCTTAGCGCTATTGATTTAGAAGCACTATTTTTGATGTATTCTTTCAAAATGTATCACTCAGTCCTACATATTAGACTTTAGTTGTTTTGGTCTTGTTTTACTGATAAAAGATTCTCTATTGTTCTAACCAAGAGCGGAATATTTTTGTGGTATCTTCATTGTGTTACTGTGTGTGAGTGTTGCACAAACACTTCACACATTGCCTCTTTAGCTAAGCCTGACTACTCTATGCCAAGCTACCAGAGGGGAAGCATAGGTTATCTTTTAGTGTGTATCTAGCTTACCCTGAATATAATTGTGGTCCCAACTTGGACAGGTTGCATACATCTGCCAACTAGAGACCTAATTTCTAACAAGTACCACCTACACTTTCAACCTAGTCTAAAAGTAATCCAGCATATTGTGCACCTCAGCCCGCTCCAGCAGGCCTATCACTCTAATACTGTTCCTTCAGGCCCTATTTTCAGCATCCTCAGCCCTATATTTCAGGATCTTGACTCTAGGCCATGCCTGGGCGGAGCTCGCGGAGTTTCAATCCGCTGAATTCTTTGGAGTTGCTGTAAAACTCTGCTGAATTCCATGGAGTTTTGCTAGCGGCGGAGTATTGCTCAACCACCCCTGGTTTAGTATTCAGTGAACAATTAACACCCTCAAAGCCTCCATCCCACCAGAGCCCCTTGTCAAAGGAGTGCTTTTTGCAAATTTTTGGGCACTTTCAGATCATGCCTGGCTGATACCCAACACTGTCTGCGGCAAGAGAAAAAATCAAATACTGCTGGAACACATCCTCTATCTGCGCTTACCCATGTCTAGTCTCTTGTGTGTAGATGGCTCCAGTGCTGCTGGTCCCTGCAGGTCTGCAGAGCTTCTTTCGGCTGTAGAGAAAGATAGATGCTCGGCTCGAGGAGGACAGTGCAAGCTGCTCTCACACTTCAGCTCTCCCCAAGATCAGACTTCAGCGGCTGATTGGGGGAGGCTGCTGAGGGGAGGTGACGTCATCACCCCACGTGCCCAGGCAGGGTGGAGGCTTCCCTAGGCATCCCCACGACATCACTTAGCCAGCCTGTAGATATTACCTCTGTGCATCTCTCTTGTGGGAAACATGTCAAATATAATGTGCTGCCCTGACAGATAGACTGCTCTGTAACACTGCACCTATGAGAAACTGATGGGAAATTGAGGAAATCAGCGCAATTCTCGGTCCACTTTTTGTCACAAAAATGTGAGTCAACAATGTGTTTACCATGCATAAAAAGGCTAATACACCATCAGCTCAGAGCACGAGGGTTCTTATACATTGGTGGTTTTACCACCATCTGTACTGCACTGTTCTTCATAGACATGACCCATGCAAGGCACAGTTGCTCGACACATAGGTTGAGGAACAGTAGAAAGGGAAGAAAGCTGGACTCGCTGCAGTGACTTGATATAGCACACTTGAGATTCTTATGAGTCGCAGTCTTCCTTCAATTCGCATCATGCGCACGTTTCCAGTCCCAGGGTTCCAATGCTCCAAACACTACCGTTTTTTTTATTATAAGGGGCTTCTTAGACTTTATGGTGTTTCTCCCCCACCGAACGGACAGCACGGCGAGGGAAAAATCAGTTGTCCTAATTCCTGATATAGGAGCTTTACGCTTATTTTGTAGACCTTCTCTAGCACATTACAGTCCGTCCAGTCACACTTCGCCAGTACTGTAATAATTAGAGCACACAGCACGTAGCCTCATAGCTGCTCTGTTTACTTCTCTGCACTGTGATTGCGGATCCTACACTCTCCTCAAATAAAGCCTACATGTAATTCTATATTGAGCATCCAGTTCATTCTTCACAAAACTGGAAATGAAATGAGTTCCAGCTAAGAGACCATGTTGACTTGGCTGGTGCGTGGACCCACTGTGAGCAATTTAGCGTTTGTAGCCCACGATGTATAACATTGCCTGCACGGACCAGTGCCACTCAGAAAAACGATGGGTGGCAAAGTCAGTCAGTGGTGCTTTTGTGTATGATTGCGGCAGTAAGTCTGGAAAGAACACCCCTTATGATTGGATGAGCTGAGCGCACCAGCAAACTCTACTCCGCTGGCGGTCTGAGGTTTTCGTCAAATTCCGCACTGTAAGCGGAATGCAGAGTGGGAAAACTTTGCATACTCCACCAGCGGAGCAGAGTTTACCGCCCACGCCTATTCTAGGCATCCTCTCAATGACTCCTCCTCTGGAGACAAGACACGGTATGCTCAGTGGTTGTGACCCATTCGGACAGGCGCTGTTGGTCATTGCGAAGCATTTCCCATAGCCACCATCACAGTATCTGTTTTCAACTCAAGGACCTTTCGCGCGTCAGTAATCACCTGCAGGATAGAGTCTAATGTGGCCCCGTTGACCCCAACTTGAGGTAGCCAAAGGCCAGGTAATTGCCATTTTAAGAAGAATTGGAAGGCATGCTGATTTACACAGGCTTCTCACAAGAATGAAAATATTAAGCAATTTATTGATTTACCGTCAGACAGCGTAGGAGGAGCTCAGCTGTCAGTAGAGGGGAGAAAGGGTGGAGGTCCTGACATAGATAATGTTAAGTAAATGTAGCATTGTAAAAGTACAAAATGTATACCTGTATATATGTGTGTATGCATATATATATATATATTCACTGAAAAAACCATAGGTTTCAGGCCTGATATAGTTAGGAATTAGCATTTAAAAAACCTTTGAAATTCACTAAAAAACCATAGGTTTCAGGCCTGATATAGTTAGGAATTAGCATTTAAAAATCCTTAGAAATTCACTGAAAAAACAATAGGTTTTCGGGGTGTTATAGTTAGCTGGACATTTCTCTCGAGCAAAACCATTGAAATTCCTCTGATATGGTTAGTTGTACTAACTACATCTTGCGCGCCCGCAATCCACTGCTGATGATGTCACAGATTACATCATTCATGACATGGTCAGTGACATCACTGATGACATCTCAAATGACATCACTGATGACATCATCCATGTGACAATCAGATACACCTCATCAGACACTAGTATAACCTTTCATCACTCACTGTAAAATACAGAGTGCCAGAGTCAAAAATGGACACTTAGAAACTTTTCTAGTGAAAACCACACAATGGATTACTATGGAAGGAAATACAAGTTACTAGTAAGTACGCTTAGAATTACTTTTCAGGGTCAGTGCTGGTATACAAGATGCAGCACTGGGTTCTCTACTGATAACAGCTGAGTAAATCGGAATTCGTAGTTCGGCTGATTTAAGACGAATATTTGTACATTTCAAAAATGGACACTTAAAAACTTTTCTAGTGAAAACCACACAATGGATTTCTATGGAAGGTAATACAAGTTACTAGTAAGTACGCTTAGAATTACTTTACTGGGTCAGTGCTGGTCTAAAGGATGCAGCACTGGGTTCTCTCCTGATAACAGGCGAGTAAATCGGAATTCGTAGTTTGGCTGATTTTAGAGGAATATTTGTACGTTTCAAAAATGGACACTTAGAAACTTTTCTAGTGAAAACCACACAATGGATTCCTAAGGAAGAAAATACAAGTTACTGGTAAGTACGCTTAGAATTACTTTTCAGGGTCAGTGCTGGTCTAAAGGATGCAGCACTGGGTTCTCTCCTGATAACAGGCGAATAAATCGGAATTCGTAGTTCGGCTGATTTTAGAGGAATATTTGTACGTTTAAAAAGTGGACACTTAGAAACTTTTCTAGTGAAAACCACACAATGGATTCCTAAGGAAGGAAATACAAGTTACTGGTAAGTATGCTTAGAATTACTTTTCAGGGTCAGTGCTGGTCTAAAGGATGCAGCCCTGGGTTCTCTCCTGATAACAGGTGAGTACATTGGAATTCGTAGTTCGGCTGATTTAAGACGAATATTTGTACGTTTCAAAAATGGACACTTAGAAACTTTTCTAGTGAAAACCACACAATGGATTCCTATGGAAGGAAATACAAGTTACTGGTAAGTACGCTTAGAATTACTTTTCAGGGTCAGTGCTGGTCTAAAGGATGCAGCACTGGGTTCTCTCCTGATAACAGGTGAGTAAATCGGAATTCGTATTTCAGCTGATTTTAGAGGAATATTTGTACGTTTCAAAAATGGACACTTAGAAACTTTTCTGCTGAAAACCACAATGGATTCCAATGGAAAGAAATACAAGTTACTGGTAAGTACACTTAGAATTACTTTTCAGGGTCAGTGCTGGTCTAAAAGATGCAGCACTGGGTTCTCTCCTGATAACAGGTGAGTAAATCGGAATTCGTATTTCAGCTGATTTTAGAGGAATATTTGTACGTTTCAAAAATGGACACTTAGAAACTTTTCTAGTAAAAACCACACAATGGATTCCTATGGAAGGAAATACAAATTACTGGTAAGTACGCTTAGAATTACTTTTCAGGGTCAGTGCTGGTCTAAAAGATGCAGCACTGGGTTCTCTCCTGATAACAGGTGAGTAAATCGGAATTCGTAGTTCGGCTGATTTAAGACGAATATTTGTACATTTCAAAAATGGACACTTAAAAACTTTTCTAGTGAAAACCACACAATGGATTTCTATGGAAGGTAATACAAGTTACTGGTAAGTACGCTTAGAATTACTTTTCAGGGTCAGTGCTGGTCTAAAGGATGCAGCACTGGGTTCTCTCCTGATAACAGGCGAGTAAATCGGAATTCGTAGTTTGGCTGATTTTAGAGGAATATTTGTACGTTTCAAAAATGGACACTTAGAAACTTTTCTAGTGAAAACCACACAATGGATTCCTAAGGAAGAAAATACAAGTTACTGGTAAGTACGCTTAGAATTACTTTTCAGGGTCAGTGCTGGTCTAAAGGATGCAGCACTGGGTTCTCTCCTGATAACAGGCGAATAAATCGGAATTCGTAGTGCGGCTGATTTTAGAGGAATATTTGTACGTTTCAAAAGTGGACACTTAGAAACTTTTCTAGTTAAAACCACACAATGGATTCCTAAGGAAGGGATACAAGTTACTGGTAAGTACTCTTAGAATTACTTTTCAGGGTCAGTGCTGGTCTAAAGGATGCAGCACTGGGTTCTCTCCTGATGACAGGTGAGTAAATCCGAATTCGTCGTTCGGCTGATTTTAGAGGAATATTTGTAAGTTTCAAAAATGGACACTTCGAAACTTTTCTGCTGAAAACCACACAATGGATTCCTATGGAAGGAAATACAAGTTACTGGTAAGTACACTTAGAATTACTTTTCAGGGTCAGTGCTGGTCTAAAGGATGCAGCCCTGGGTTCTCTCCTGATAACAGGTGAGTACATTGGAATTCGTAGTTCGGCTGATTTAAGACGAATATTTGTACGTTTCAAAAATGGACACTTAGAAACTTTTCTAGTGAAAACCACACAATGGATTCCTATGGAAGGAAATACAAGTTACTGGTAGGTACGCTTAGAATTACTTTTCAGGGTCAGTGCTGGTCTAAAGGATGCAGCCCTGGGTTCTCTCCTGATAACAGGTGAGTACATTGGAATTCGTAGTTCGGCTGATTTAAGACGAATATTTGTACGTTTCAAAAATGGACACTTAGAAACTTTTCTAGTGAAAACCACACAATGGATTCCTATGGAAGGAAATACAAGTTACTGGTAAGTACGCTTAGAATTACTTTTCAGGGTCAGTGCTGGTCTAAAGGATGCAGCACTGGGTTCTCTCCTGATAACAGGTGAGTAAATCGGAATTCGTATTTCAGCTGATTTTAGAGGAATATTTGTACGTTTCAAAAATGGACACTTAGAAACTTTTCTGCTGAAAACCACAATGGATTCCAATGGAAAGAAATACAAGTTACTGGTAAGTACACGTAGAATTACTTTTCAGGGTCAGTGCTGGGCTAAAAGATGCAGCCCTGGGTTCTATCCTGATAACAGGTGAGTAAATTGGATATCGTAGTTCGGCTGATTTAAGACGAATATTTGTACGTTTCAAAAATGGACACTTAGTAACTTTTCTAGTGAAAACCACACAATGGATTCCTAAGGAAGGAAATACAAGTTACTGGTAAGTATGCTTAGAATTACTTTTCAGGGTCAGTGCTGGTCTAAAGGATGCAGCCCTGGGTTCTCTCCTGATAACAGGTGAGTACATTGGAATTCGTAGTTCGGCTGATTTAAGACGAATATTTGTACGTTTCAAAAATGGACACTTAGAAACTTTTCTAGTGAAAACCACACAATGGATTCCTATGGAAGGAAATACAAGTTACTGGTAAGTACGCTTAGAATTACTTTTCAGGGTCAGTGCTGGTCTAAAGGATGCAGCACTGGGTTCTCTCCTGATAACAGGTGAGTAAATCGGAATTCGTATTTCAGCTGATTTTAGAGGAATATTTGCACGTTTCAAAAATGGACACTTAGAAACTTTTCTGCTGAAAACCACAATGGATTCCAATGGAAAGAAATACAAGTTACTGGTAAGTACACTTAGAATTACTTTTCAGGGTCAGTGCTGGTCTAAAAGATGCAGCACTGGGTTCTCTCCTGATAACAGGTGAGTAAATCGGAATTCGTATTTCAGCTGATTTTAGAGGAATATTTGTACGTTTCAAAAATGGACACTTAGAAACTTTTCTAGTAAAAACCACACAATGGATTCCTATGGAAGGAAATACAAATTACTGGTAAGTACGCTTAGAATTACTTTTCAGGGTCAGTGCTGGTCTAAAAGATGCAGCACTGGGTTCTCTCCTGATAACAGGTGAGTAAATCGGAATTCGTAGTTCGGCTGATTTAAGACGAATATTTGTACATTTCAAAAATGGACACTTAAAAACTTTTCTAGTGAAAACCACACAATGGATTTCTATGGAAGGTAATACAAGTTACTGGTAAGTACGCTTAGAATTACTTTTCAGGGTCAGTGCTGGTCTAAAGGATGCAGCACTGGGTTCTCTCCTGATAACAGGCGAGTAAATCGGAATTCGTAGTTTGGCTGATTTTAGAGGAATATTTGTACGTTTCAAAAATGGACACTTAGAAACTTTTCTAGTGAAAACCACACAATGGATTCCTAAGGAAGAAAATACAAGTTACTGGTAAGTACGCTTAGAATTACTTTTCAGGGTCAGTGCTGGTCTAAAGGATGCAGCACTGGGTTCTCTCCTGATAACAGGCGAATAAATCATAATTCGTAGTTCGGCTGATTTTAGAGGAATATTTGTACGTTTAAAAAGTGGACACTTAGAAACTTTTCTAGTGAAAACCACACAATGGATTCCTAAGGAAGGAAATACAAGTTACTGGTAAGTATGCTTAGAATTACTTTTCAGGGTCAGTGCTGGTCTAAAGGATGCAGCCCTGGGTTCTCTCCTGATAACAGGTGAGTACATTGGAATTCGTAGTTCGGCTGATTTAAGACGAATATTTGTACGTTTCAAAAATGGACACTTAGAAACTTTTCTAGTGAAAACCACACAATGGATTCCTATGGAAGGAAATACAAGTTACTGGTAAGTACGCTTAGAATTACTTTTCAGGGTCAGTGCTGGTCTAAAGGATGCAGCACTGGGTTCTCTCCTGATAACAGGTGAGTAAATCGGAATTCGTATTTCAGCTGATTTTAGAGGAATATTTGTACGTTTCAAAAATGGACACTTAGAAACTTTTCTGCTGAAAACCACAATGGATTCCAATGGAAAGAAATACAAGTTACTGGTAAGTACACTTAGAATTACTTTTCAGGGTCAGTGCTGGTCTAAAAGATGCAGCACTGGGTTCTCTCCTGATAACAGGTGAGTAAATCGGAATTCGTATTTCAGCTGATTTTAGAGGAATATTTGTACGTTTCAAAAATGGACACTTAGAAACTTTTCTAGTAAAAACCACACAATGGATTCCTATGGAAGGAAATACAAATTACTGGTAAGTACGCTTAGAATTACTTTTCAGGGTCAGTGCTGGTCTAAAAGATGCAGCACTGGGTTCTCTCCTGATAACAGGTGAGTAAATCGGAATTCGTAGTTCGGCTGATTTAAGACGAATATTTGTACATTTCAAAAATGGACACTTAAAAACTTTTCTAGTGAAAACCACACAATGGATTTCTATGGAAGGTAATACAAGTTACTGGTAAGTACGCTTAGAATTACTTTTCAGGGTCAGTGCTGGTCTAAAGGATGCAGCACTGGGTTCTCTCCTGATAACAGGCGAGTAAATCGGAATTCGTAGTTTGGCTGATTTTAGAGGAATATTTGTACGTTTCAAAAATGGACACTTAGAAACTTTTCTAGTGAAAACCACACAATGGATTCCTAAGGAAGAAAATACAAGTTACTGGTAAGTACGCTTAGAATTACTTTTCAGGGTCAGTGCTGGTCTAAAGGATGCAGCACTGGGTTCTCTCCTGATAACAGGCGAATAAATCGGAATTCGTAGTTCGGCTGATTTTAGAGGAATATTTGTACGTTTCAAAAGTGGACACTTAGAAACTTTTCTAGTTAAAACCACACAATGGATTCCTAAGGAAGGGATACAAGTTACTGGTAAGTACTCTTAGAATTACTTTTCAGGGTCAGTGCTGGTCTAAAGGATGCAGCACTGGGTTCTCTCCTGATGACAGGTGAGTAAATCCGAATTCGTCGTTCGGCTGATTTTAGAGGAATATTTGTAAGTTTCAAAAATGGACACTTCGAAACTTTTCTGCTGAAAACCACACAATGGATTCCTATGGAAGGAAATACAAGTTACTGGTAAGTACACTTAGAATTACTTTTCAGGGTCAGTGCTGGTCTAAAGGATGCAGCACTGGGTTCTCTCCTGTTAACAGGTGAGTAAATCGGAATTCGTAGTTCGGCTGATTTAAGAGGAATATTTGTACATTTCAAAAATGGACACTTGGAAACTTTTCTGCTGAAAACCACACAATGGATTCCTATGGAACGAAATACAAGTTACTGGTAAGTACACTTAGAATTACTTTTCAGGGTCAGTGCTGGGCTAAAAGATGCAGCCCTGGGTTCTCTCCTGATAACAGGTGTGTAAATCGGAATTCGTAGTTCAGCTGATTTTAGAGGAATATTTGAACAATGGTGAAGGAAGGGGGCGTGGCCTGAGGTGACGTGTGCAAACACGCCCTGTGGCACGTTTTAAGTTGGGGAATTAATTCCTTTTCAATCCTGCGGTCCCCTGGGGGCCAACTAGCCCACCAGGTACCTCCAGTATGCGCCAGGGAGCTGCACTGCAGAGAGGTGTTCAGAGGCCACGCCCCTTTTTACAACACTCTGCAACGTCTTATGTAGGGGTCCTTAGTAAATCTTATTGCTCATGTGATCGTATAGGCCTTGAGACTGATGTGATGTAAAGAAAACATTGAAATTGCATCACTGTACAATGGTAAAGAGGTGTCCAGTGACAGATGGACAGGTTTTGTAGTTTTTAGCTCTGGGCTAAGGCAGGGACACATTTGTCAGTCCTAGTGGTGTGTTAATAGGTCTTGAAAAACTCATATATAGTATGCTTTCTGGCAAAGTTGTGAAAAACAAATGTGTTTAAAAGATTGTTTGAATTTGCCCCACTATACAGAAAGGTACAAATAAATAGTGTTTTACCTTTTTAAGGAGACGGTTAGTCCTCCTTCAGGAAGTAGAAAGGGAAAGACAATTCTGCAAGATAAGGCCGGCCACCAGAACCAGCAAGGACTTCCAAACCTCCATGCTAGACCACATGGCCCGGGCAGCCACTCCCACATTACCCTCTAAGAGGTTCCGTGGGCCATGGTAAATTCTGACCCCCAAATATTGCAAGAAGGTGGGCTGCCACATCAACCCCCTCTGAGCCAGGGCCAGACACAGCACCACACCAATAGGAAACAGGCTAGACTTCTGCCAATGAATACATAAACATGACACTGCCCCAAATCTATCCAGTAAATCAACTACTCCAGCCGTAACCGTGTTTAAAAACCATAACATATAATCAGCATATCAGGCAATGTGATGAACCAATCCTTGGACCTCTAAGCCCATGTAGTAACCCCCAGATCTTGCACTACAGTCCAAAGGCTCAACCGTGAGCGTGAAGAGCAATGGGAACAGCCGGCACCCCTGCCGGGTACACCGTCTCACCACGTACTCCTCTGAAATCACACTGGCAGTCTTCACTCAGGCTGTGTGTAGGATTTCAGAAGCCTAGTCCAGTTCACAAAGCCCTGCTCCAATCTCATCTTCCCCATTACTCCATAGAGAAACCCTTATTCCAGATTATTGAAGGTCTTCTCAATATCTACTGCCATAACCACCGCCGCCCACATATCATAGGTATCATCCCGGAGTAGTGCCAGAAGCCTGTGGACATTGAGCGCAGTATGGAGCCCCAGAGAAAATCCTGCCTGATCTGTATGTACCAGCTGAGTCACGTAGGGTAACAACTGTGTGGCTAGAACACTGCTAAGAATTTTATAAATCGACATCAAGCATTGATAAATGCCTATAGCCCTTCATATCCTGGGGTGGACAGCCATGTTTCAATAATGGAATCACCAAAGCCTCACAAGTAGGGGTCGGTGAACAGTCAAGGTCCTGTGAAGCTTTATAGAACTCCATCAGTTTTGGGGCAAGTTCTTCAACATATGTGGCATAAAACTCGACCGGGAGTCTATCTGCTCCAGGCCACTTCCCAGAGGCCACATTATTCCCTGCTACTTTGATCTCCAAAAGTGTAATATCACCGCCCAACACCTCAGCTTGCTCATGGGTAATGACCGGGAGGGTCAGCGGGTCCAGAAAAGTATCAAATAAATAAATAAATAGTAATCCCTGGTAATCTGGTGTGTGTGCCTCCATGATTCGACAAATTCCCACTGGAGCTGCCAGGCCACAAACTTCCAGGCCAGTTTGACATCCGGGAAGTCTTGTAAAGGTGGATGAGACCTATCCCTGCATTTGGGGGCTTTTCACTGGCTCTCAATAAAAAAGAGAATTGTATTTAAAACACTTGGGTTGGTCCACAGGGCTCAACACCAAACATGTGCAGGCTATTTTACGGCAAGAACTCGCTTCTACACACCTTCAAGGAACCTTCGATCAGCCAACACCCTCCTGACCAGAATTCCAAGTTTTCGGCGTACCAGGGCTGGGGGAGGTCCTTTTCTTTCTTAGGGCCGTCAGCATGGAGCAAGCTTCCACTTGAGTTACGAGCTATTACTGCAAACTTTCTGTTCAGGAAGAAACTGCAAATGTGGCTATTTAAACAGGATTAATTGGCTGAAATACATTCTGCAGTGATGGTTTGTTTGCAGAGTGGCAGGACACTCTTAGGAGTAACAGTGTGCTATACAAGTTGCCTTTCATCCATCCAGAGCGGGTTCTGCATTACTATTAAAATCTCCCCCAAGAATGAGAGAATGCGGCAGAACCCGGGGCCACTCATTCAGGAAACCTTCCTGGTCCATATTAGGAGCAAATATATTGACCATAGCTAGGTCCTTTCCAGTCAGCCTCCCTGCAACCTGCAACATACTTCCCAAATGGGTTCAGTAGCTTCCCAGTCTTCTGAAAAGGAACCCATGTTGCACTCATAGGAGAACCTCCCTGCAAAGGCCCAGAATGTGGTATAGTAAGTTGACCTCGCCAGTGCTTATGGACAGTCCCTCAGCAGCAGTTCAATGGGTTTCCTGCAATAGGGAAATATGCACTCCAGGTCTCTTGAGATAGGAATAAACTATGTAACGCTTGAACATATTATGAAGCCCTCGGACATTCCAGGACATAAATTTATACTTCAGGGATGCAGCCATGGGTGATCAAAAGATAGGCAGCACAACCACCAAGTTGTGGGGCCTTGCCATTCCCAGGTCCCTTACTCCCAGAACCATGACACAGAGGTAACACAGAAGGGGGCACAGCTCAACCAATAAGAACAAACCCAATTTCCTAACACCTGGACAAGAAGTAAATATTCCCCCATCCAAACCAGCAGATCCACCATAGATGTATGTGCAGTCATCACACGTGTAACAGCAGTACGGAGGTCCACCACACACCACCATTGGTGTCTCCTGGCTTCTCACCATATCACCCAGTCAAAGACAGCCAGAAACCTATAGAACTAATTAGCCCTGGCACGCACGCAAGCTGCTAAAGCCACAGCCCACCCAGCATTCCCACAGCACAGCACCACCCACTGCGGTCAAAGAAGGTAATCAGCAGTGCAGGGTGTCATCCGGGGCAGGACAGCACATGAGCCCAGCACAGGAATGGAGGCCCAGTCAGAGTCCATATCCCTTGGTCAGTTGTCCCCTGCCGTCAATGGAGGGCTCGTACCAGTCAAACTCAGTGTTGCTGCTACCACCAAGCCTTGCAATTGTTCCTGATGGGCCTGAGATTCAGGGGGAACTACCCTGCTAGCACCCTGCATCCTCTTTCTAGATGATTTCAAGGTTGCCATACTCCCAGAGGTACTGGGGAGATTGGCCTACTGTGGGTTGCGGTCAATCAAAGGCTCATTTGGCTATAAGTGCTGGGGCTCTGACCCTACCAAGAAAGTACCCTACTGGACCTGTGAAGAACTCTGCAAGGAGTAAAGGCTGCTGTGCTTCAAGGATTGCCACTCTGCTTGACTGACTGTTCTGAAGGAACTGCTTTGCTGCTTTGTTGAGCTGCCCTGCTGTCTGCTGATCTGCTGGACTTTCCCCATCTCAATTGAACCCAGAGTGACTCCAAGGGCATGCTAACTTGTCCCCTGTTCTGAGGTCTAAGGCCATCAAACACTTCCTTCAACCTTGCTGCTGGAATCTGCCATCTGGGAAACTTCCCTTGTCTGAAGTGCCAATCCAGTCCTGGGTCTCAGAAGTGAATTCTGCAGCTGTTTTTGTTTCAAAATCTTCGCAGTGACAACTTTACGCCGATCAAAACTAACGCGTTGCCCTTTGACGCTGACGCAGGAGCAAATCGATGACATCGCCTCGATGGACTGCACAGCTCGACCCTGCCAGACTGTGCAAATCGATATCGACGCAGTACCTGCATCGCAAAGGGGTTCAATACCGAAGCTTTCATCTACTGCACCTATTGCCGCCGACACTTCGCTTCCATCCACTGGATCGATGACAATGAGGCGCCTCCTCAACTCCTCACATTGAGTGTTCGACTTTGACTCTTACTGCATCCAAGGTACTTTGTCAGCGGGACCTGTCTGAGTCCTTTAGCCAGCCTGCCCTCCATCGTGGTTGGCCTGAACTTTGGGTTTATCCCGGTCTAGCGCAACCTCAAGTAACCCCTAATTGCTATTGACTTCAAAGCAGTATTTGTGATTATTCTTTAAAAAATCAAAACTCCAGTTCTCTTTATTGGGTTTTTATGATTTTGGTCTTGTTTTACTCATACAAATATTCTCTAGTGTTCTAAACCAGTGTGGAGTATTTTTGTGGTATCTTCATTTTGTTACTGTGTGAGCGTGTTGCACAAATTCTTTACACATTGCCTCTTTAGAGAAGCCTGATTGCTCTGTACCAAGCTACCAGAGGGTGAGCACAGGTTATCTTTTAGTGTGTATCTAGCTTATCCTGTCTAGGATTGTTGTCCCTACTTGGACAGGGTGCACCTCTGCCAACTAGAGACCCAATTTCTAACATTGGTGATCAGCTGTGAGGATTGGCCATCAGAAGTGGGTTTTGCAGCTGTTTTTGCTTCAAAATCGAAGCAGTGACGTCTTTGCACGGTTCGGAACCTACACATTGCTTTTCAACGCCAACGCAGGAGCCAAGCAATGACGCCACCTCAACAGAGTGTGCAGCTCAACGCAGACGTACAGCATGGCTCGACATCGACACAGCGCCTGCATCGTAAAGGGGTTCAATGCAGAAGCCTTCATCACCTGCATGGATTGGCGCCGATGCTTCGCCTCCATCCATGGGATCCACCTGGCACCTCCGCAACTCCACGCATCAAGCCTTCGACGACAACGCTTGTCCCAACCAAGGTACTTTGTCAACGGGAACTGTCTGAGTCCTGTAGCCGGCCTGCCCTCCATTGCAGTCGGCCTGAAATGTATTTGGATTTATACCAGTCTAGCGCGACCTCAAGTAACCCCTTAGCGCTATTGATTTAGAAGCACTATTTTTGATGTATTCTTTCAAAATGTATCACTCAGTCCTACATATTAGACTTTAGTTGTTTTGGTCTTGTTTTACTGATAAAAGATTCTCTATTGTTCTAACCAAGAGCGGAATATTTTTGTGGTATCTTCATTGTGTTACTGTGTGTGAGTGTTGCACAAACACTTCACACATTGCCTCTTTAGCTAAGCCTGACTACTCTATGCCAAGCTACCAGAGGGGAAGCATAGGTTATCTTTTAGTGTGTATCTAGCTTACCCTGAACATAATTGTGGTCCCAACTTGGACAGGTTGCATACATCTGCCAACTAGAGACCTAATTTCTAACAAGTACCACCTACACTTTCAACCTAGTCTAAAAGTAATCCAGCATATTGTGCACCTCAGCCCGCTCCAGCAGGCCTATCACTCTAATACTGTTCCTTCGGGCCCTATTTTCAGCATCCTCAGCCCTATATTTCAGGATCTTGACTCTAGGCCATGCCTGGGCGGAGCTCGCGGAGTTTCAATCCGCTGAATTCTTTGGAGTTGCTGTAAAACTCTGCTGAATTCCATAGAGTTTTGCTAGCGGCGGAGTATTGCTCAACCACCCCTGGTTTAGTATTCAGTGAACAATTAACACCCTCAAAGCCTCCATCCCACCAGAGCCCCTTGTCAAAGGAGTGCTTTTTGCAAATTTTTGGGCACTTTCAGAACATGCCTGGCTGATACCCAACACTGTCTGCGGCAAGAGAAAAAATCAAATACTGCTGGAACACATCCTCTATCTGCGCTTACCCATGTCTGGTCTCTTGTGTGTAGATGGCTCCAGTGTTGCTGGTCCCTGCAGGTCTGCAGAGCTTCTTTCGGCTGTAGAGAAAGATAGATGCTCGGCTCGAGGAGGACAGTGCAAGCTGCTCTCACACTTCAGCTCTCCCCAAGATCAGACTTCAGCGGCTGATTGGGGGAGGCTGCTGAGGGGAGGTGACGTCATCACCCCACGTGCCCAGGCAGGGTGGAGGCTTCCCTAGGCATCCCCACGACATCACTTAGCCAGCCTGTAGATATTACCTCTGTGCATCTCTCTTGTGGGAAACATGTCAAATATAATGTGCTGCCCTGACAGATAGACTGCTCTGTAACACTGCACCTATGAGAAACTGATGGGAAATTGAGGAAATCAGCGCAATTCTCGCTCCACTTTTTGTCACAAAAATGTGAGTCAACAATGTGTTTACCATGCATAAAAAGGCTAATACACCATCAGCTCAGAGCACGAGGATTCTTATACATTGGTGGTTTTACCACCATCTGTACTGCACTGTTCTTCATAGACATGACCCATGCAAGGCACAGTTGCTCGACACATAGGTTGAGGAACAGTAGAAAGGGAAGAAAGCTGGACTCGCTGCAGTGACTTGATATAGCACACTTGAGATTCTTATGAGTCGCAGTCTTCCTTCAATTCGCATCATGCGCACATTTCCAGTCCCAGGGTTCCAATGCTCCAAACACTACCGTTTTTTTTATTATAAGGGGCTTCTTAGACTTTATGGTGTTTCTCCCCCACCGAACGGACAGCACGGCGAGGGAAAAATCAGTTGTCCTAATTCCTGATATAGGAGCTTTACGCTTATTTTGTAGACCTTCTCTAGCACATTACAGTCCGTCCAGTCACACTTCGCCAGTACTGTAATAATTAGAGCACACAGCACGTCGCCTCATAGCTGCTCTGTTTACTTCTCTGCACTGTGATTGCGGATCCTACACTCTCCTCAAATAAAGCCTACATGTAATTCTATATTGAGCATCCAGTTCATTCTTCACAAAACTGGAAATGAAATGAGTTCCAGCTAAGAGACCATGTTGACTTGGCTGGTGCGTGGACCCACTGTGAGCAATTTAGCGTTTGTAGCCCACGATGTATAACATTGCCTGCACGGACCAGTGCCACTCAGAAAAACGATGGGTGGCAAAGTCAGTCAGTGGTGCTTTTGTGTATGATTGCGGCAGTAAGTCTGGAAAGAACACCCCTTATGATTGGATGAGCTGAGCGCACCAGCAAACTCTACTCCGCTGGCGGTCTGAGGTTTTCGTCAAATTCCGCACTGTAAGCGGAGTGCAGAGTGGGAAAACTTTGCATACTCCACCAGCGGAGCAGAGTTTACCGCCCACGCCTATTCTAGGCATCCTCTCAATGACTCCTCCTCTGGAGACAAGACACGGTATGCTCAGTGGTTGTGGCCCATTCGGACAGGCGCTGTTGGTCATTGCGAAGCATTTCCCATAGCCACCATCACAGTATCTGTTTTCAACTCAAGGACCTTTCGCGCGTCAGTAATCACCTGCAGGATAGAGTCTAATGTGGCCCCGTTGACCCCAACTTGAGGTAGCCAAAGGCCAGGTAATTGACATTTTAAGGAGAATTGGAAGGCATGCTGATGTTACACAGGCTTCTCACAAGAATGAAAATATTAAGCAATTTATTGATTTACCGTCAGACAGCATAGGAGGAGCTCAGCTGTCAGTAGAGGGGAGAAAGGGTGGAGGTCCTGACATAGATAATGTTAAGTAAATGTAGCATTGTAAAAGTACAAAATGTATACCTGTATATATGTGTGTATGCATATATATATATATATTCACTGAAAAAAACATGGGTTTCAGGCCTGATATAGTTAGGAATTAGCATTTAAAAATCCTTAGAAATTCACTGAAAAAACAATAGGTTTTCGGGGTGTTATAGTTAGCTGGACATTTCTCTCGAGCAAAACCATTGAAATTCCTCTGATATGGTTAGTTGTACTAACTACATCTTGCGCGCACGCAATCCACTGCTGATGATGTCACAGATCACATCATTCATGACATGGTCAGTGACATCACTGATGACATCTCAAATGTCATCACTGATGACATCATCCATGTGACAATCAGATACAACTCATCAGACACTAGTATAACCTTTCATCACTCACTGTAAAATACAGAGTGCCAAGTGAGTCAAAAATGGACACTTAGAAACTTTTCTAGTGAAAACCACACAATGGATTACTATGGAAGGAAATACAAGTTACTAGTAAGTACGCTTAGAATTACTTTTCAGGGTCAGTGCTGGTATACAAGATGCAGCACTGGGTTCTCTACTGATAACAGCTGAGTAAATCGGAATTCGTAGTTCGGCTGATTAAAGACGAATATTTGTACGTTTCAAAAATGGACACTTAGAATCTTTTCTAGTGAAAACCACACAATGGATTCCTATAGAAGGAAATACAAGTTACTGGTAAGTACGCTTAGAATTACTTTTCAGGGTCAGTGCTGGTCTAAAAGGTGCATCACTGGGTTCTCTTCTGATAACAGGTAAGTAAATTCGAATTCGTAGTTCGGCTGATTTTAGAGGAATATTTGTACGTTTCAAAAATGGACACTTAGAAACTTTTCTAGTGAAAACCACACAATGGATTCCTATGGAAGGAAATACAAGTTACTAGTAAGTACGCTTAGAATTACTTTACTGGGTCAGTGCTGGTCTAAAAGATGCAGCACTGGGTTCTCTCCTGATAACAGGTGAGTAAATCGGAATTCGTAGTTCGACTGATTTTAGAGGAATATTTGTAAGTTTAAAAAATGGACACTTAGAAACTTTTCTAGTGAAAACCACACAATGGATTCCTAAGGAAGGAAATATAAGTTACTGGTAAGTATGCTTAGAATTACTTTTCAGGGTCAGTGCTGGGCTAAAAGATGCAGCCCTGGGTTCTATCCTGATAACAGGTGAGTAAATTGGAATTCGTAGTTCGGCTGATTTAAGACGAATATTTGTACGTTTCAAAAATGGACACTTAGAAACTTTTCTAGTGAAAACCACACAATGGATTCCTATGGAAGGAAATACAAGTTACTGGTAAGTACGCTTAGAATTACTTTTCAGGGTCAGTGCTGGTCTAAAGGATGAAGCACTGGGTTCTCTCCTGATAACAGGCGAGTAAATCGGAATTCGTAGTTTGGCTGATTTTAGAGGAATATTTGTACGTTTCAAAAATGGACACCTAGAAACTTTTCTAGTGAAAACCACACAATGGATTCCTAAGGAAGGAAATACAAGTTACTGGTAAGTACGCTTAGAATTACTTTTCAGGGTCAGTGCTGGTCTAAAGGAAGCAGCACTGAGTTCTCTCCTGATAACAGGTGAGTAAATCGGAATTCGTATTTCAGCTGATTTTAGAGGAATATTTGTACGTTACAAAAATGGACACTTAGAAACTTTTCTGCTGAAAACCACAATGGATTCCAATGGAAAGAAATACAAGTTACTGGTAAGTACACTTAGAATTACTTTTCAGGGTCAGTGCTGGGCTAAAAGATGCAGCCCTGGGTTCTATCCTGATAACAGGTGAGTAAATTGGAATTCGTAGTTCGGCTGATTTAAGACGAATATTTGTACGTTTCAAAAATGGACACTTAGTAACTTTTCTAGTGAAAACCACACAATGGATTCCTAAGGAAGAAAATACAAGTTACTGGTAAGTACGCTTAGAATTACTTTTCAGGGTCAGTGCTGGTCTAAAGGATGCAGCCCTGGGTTCTCTTCTGATAACAGGTGAGTACATTGGAATTCGTAGTTCGGCTGATTTAAGACGAATATTTGTACGTTTCAAAAATGGACACTTAGAAACTTTTCTAGTGAAAACCACACAATGGATTCCTATGGAAGGAAATACAAGTTACTGGTAAGTACGCTTAGAATTACTTTTCAGGGTCAGTGCTGGTCTAAAGGATGCAGCACTGGGTTCTCTCCTGATAACAGGTGAGTAAATCGGAATTCGTATTTCAGCTGATTTTAGAGGAATATTTGTACGTTTCAAAAATGGACACTTAGAAACTTTTCTGCTGAAAACCACACAATGGATTCCTATGGAAGGAAATACAAGTTACTGGTAAGTACACTTAGAATTACTTTTCAGGGTCAGTGCTGGTCTAAAGGATGCAGCACTGGGTTCTCTCCTGATAACAGGCGAATAAATCGGAATTCGTAGTTCGGCTGATTTTAGAGGAATATTTGTACGTTTCAAAAGTGGACACTTAGAAACTTTTCTAGTGAAAACCACACAATGGATTCCTAAGAAAGGAATACAAGTTACTGGTAAGTACTCTTAGAATTACTTTTCAGGGTCAGTGCTGGGATAAAAGATGCAGCCCTGGGTTCTATCCTGATAACAGGTGAGTAAATTGGAATTCGTAGTTCGGCTGATTTAAGACGAATATTTGTAAGTTTAAAAAATGGACACTTAGAAACTTTTCTAGTGAAAACCACACAATGGATTCCTAAGGAAGGAAATATAAGTTACTGGTAAGTATGCTTAGAATTACTTTTCAGGGTCAGTACTGGGCTAAAGGATGCAGCACTGGGTTCTCTCCTGATAACAGGTGTGTAAATCGGAATTCGTAGTTCAGCTGATTTTAGAGGAATATTTGAACAATGGTGAAGGAAGGGGGCGGGGCCTGAGGTGACGTGTGCAAACACGCCCTGTGGCACGTTTTAAGTTGGGGAATTAATTCCTTTTCAATCCTGCGGTCCCCTGGGGGCCAACTAGCCCACCAGGTACCTCCAGTATGCGCCAGGGAGCTGCATTGCAGAGAGGTGTTCTGAGGCCACGCCCCTTTTTACAACACTCTGCAACGCAGCTCCGTGGCGCTTCCTGGAGGTACCTGGTGGGCTAGTTGGCCCCTAGGGGACCTCTGGATTGAAGATGAATCAATTCCCCAACTTAAAACGCGCCACAGGGCGTGTTTGCACAGTATCACCTCAGGCCCCGCCCCCTACCTTCACCACTGTGCAAACGCGCCCCGTGGCATGTTTTATGTTGGGGGATTAAATCCCCTTGAATACTAGGGGTCCCTGGGGGCCAACTAGGCCACCAGGTACCTCCAGTAAGCGCCACCGAGCTGCATTGCAGAGAGGTGTAAAAAGGGGCGTGGCCTCATTACACCTCTCTACAACGCAGCCCCCTGGCACATACTGGAGGTTCCTGGTGGGCTAGTTGGCAACCAGGGACCCACAGTATTCAAGGGGAGTTAGTTCCCTCTCTGCAAACGCGCCACGGGGTGCATTCGCAGGATGGTGTATGGAGGGGGCGTGGCCTCCGACCCAATCCCGTTTTTTTTTCTTCTTTGTTTTAGAAGGGGGGCTGTGTAGCCCCCCTTCTTTTTCTATGTTGTTGGCCCTAGGGACCCCATCCCCCAGGGCCTGCCCCCAATTTGTATTTATTTAAAAAAAAAAATTGGGAAGGGGGCCACGTGGCCCCCCTCTTGAGGCCATCATTTGCACCGGGCCACATCCCCCAGGGCATGGCCTCTCGTTGGAGACCGTGGGGGGTCCCCAGTCCCCCCACTGTCCTAGCCGGCTCCCCACCTCCTGCGGGAGCCGGCATTGCTTTTCCACATGGGGAGCAGCTAACATACTGCTCCCCATGTGGAAAAGCAATCTGCTCTGCTTCATTGAAGCAAAAGCAGGTTTCCCTGCTCTCGCTTCAATGAAGCAAAGCAGTTTGCAATGGGCCACGTGGCCCCCTCCCGAGGCCATCATTTGCACCGGGGCCCCATCCCCCGGGGCATGGCCCTTTTGTTTAAAAAAAGTTATTTTTATGGAGGGGGGCTGCGTAGCCCCCCTCCTGTGGCCACTTAAGGCCCGAGGACCCCATCCCCCAGGGCCAGCCATTGTTATATATCTATATATATTTATTGTATTTAATGGGGAAGGGGGGCCACGTGGCCCCCCTCCCGGGCCACTTCTGGCCCCGGGAACCCCATCCCCCGGGGACTGGCCTCTCGTTGGAGACCGTGGGGGGTCCCCAATCCCCCCACAGTCCTAGACGGCTCCCCGCCTCCTGCGGGAGCCGGCATTGCTTTTCCACATGGGGAGCAGCTAACATGCTGCTCCCCATGTGGAAAAGCAATCTGCTTTGCTTCATTGAAGCAAAAGCAGGTTTCCCTGCTCTCACTTCAATGAAGCAAAGCAGTTTGCAATGGGCCACGTGGCCCCCTCCTGAGGCCATCATTTGCACCGGGGCCCCATCCCCCGGGGCATGGCCCTTTTGTTTTAAAAATGTTTTTTTTTTTGGAGAGGGCTGCGTAGCCCCCCTCCTGTGGCCACTTAAGGCCCGGGGACCCCATCCCCCCAGGGCCAGCCATTGTTATATATTTCTATATATATTTATTTTATTTAATGGGGAAGGGGGGCCACGTGGCCCCCCTCCCGGGCCACTTCTGGCCCCGGGGACCCCATCCCCCAGGGACTGGCCTCTCGTTGGAGACCGTGGGGGGTCCCCAATCCCCCCACGGTCCTAGCCAGCTCCCCGCCTCCTGCGGGAGCCGGCATTGCTTTTCCACATGGGAGCAGCTAACATGCTGCTCCCCATGTGGAAAAGCATTCTGCTTTGCTTCATTGAAGCAAAAGCAGGTTTCCCTGCTCTCGCATCAATGAAGTAAAGCAGTTTGCAATGGCAGTGTGGGAGCCGCGAGGCTCCCGCCCTGCCATTGAAAACAGCAGTGTCCCGGGGGTGGGCACCCCGCGACACTGCAGGAGCCGACCCTGGGGCTGTGGGGGTCCCCAGGGCCTGTCCAAGGCTCCAGGAGGGGGGCCGCGTGGCCCCCCTCCCACATGTGCAAGTTGCCCCGGGGGATGGCGGTTCCCGGTGCTGGGGGTGGCCTGAGAGCCCCCCACATCAAATTGTTTTAAGCCCCGGGGGGTGGGGGTCCCCGGGGCTGGGGGGGCTGCGATCCCCACCACCCATGTTAACGAAGCCCCAGGGGGTGGCGGTCCCTGGGGCTGCGGGAGGCCATGAGCCCCCCCGCATATACAATCTTCGAGCCCCGGTGCAAATTACATATTCAGCACGGGAGACCGCGCTGATTGTTTTTTTATTTTTGGCCGAAATTCTTTTTTAATTCTTTTTTTGGCCCTGGGGGTCCTTGTGGGACCCCCTGAGCAGGCCTAGGGGGTCAGGGTGTTTCTACCCTGCCCCCTTTTTGCATTTTTCGTGTTTGTTTTTTAGGTTTCTTGTGCCTCGGTTTTACCTCTAATTTTCTCAGGAACTACTGAACGGATTTACACCATTTAAGCAAAAGGCACAATTCTTAACTGAGGACTACCTCTTTGCCAAATTTGGTGCAATTCCGTTCAGCAGTTCGGTCTGTAGCTGCGTCAAAAGGTCCTATGGGAAAATGAATGGGGAAAACGCGTTTTGGGACCCCCCTTTTTTCTCGGCCCCCGCTTGATGAATCACCGTGAAATTTTCAGGATAGGAGCTGACCGGAGCTGGCCAAAACTTTGGAAAATTTCGCGAAGATTCGTCACTCGGCGCCAACTTTATTCCAAGTAGAATGTTGCAGATTTCCTATGGAAAATAGGTCCTAACTATATCTACCTACTGGCGACCGCCACTAGGTTATAGATATATATATATATATATAAATATATATATTCACTGAAAAAAACATAGGTTTCAGGGGCGTTATAGTTAGCTGGACTTTTCACTCGTACAAAACCATTGAAATTCCCCTGTTATAGTTAGTTCAGCTAACTATAACACGCACGCCCGCAATGCACTGCTGATGACTTCACATATTACATCACTCATGACACGGTCAGTGACATCACTCATGACATCACTGATGACATCTCAAATGACATGCGTGGCCTCACAACACCTGTCTGCAACGCAGCTCCCTGGCGCACTGGAGATACCTGTTGGGCTAGTTGGCCCTCAGGGACCCTCAGTATTGAAGGGGAATTAATTCCCCAACTTAACACTGGCCAGGGGGCGCATTTGCAGAGTGATGCAAGGAGGGGGCTGTGTGGCCCCCCTTCTTTTTCTAATTTACTGGCCCTGGGGGATACTGGCCCTGGGGACCCCATCCCCCAGGGCCTGCACCCTACTTTTTTTTGTTGAAAAAAATAAATTTGTCCCTCCCAAGGCCTTAATCGGCCCCAGGGACCCCAACCCCCGGGTCATGGCCTTTTTTTTTTTAATTCTTTAGGAGGGAGCTGCGTTGCCCCCCTCCTCAGGCCACTTATGGCCCCGGGGACCCCATCCCCCGGGGCCGGCCTTTGTTTTTTATTATTTAAACCTATGGTTTTTTAAGTGAATTTGCAAGGTTTTTTAAATGCTAATTCCTAACTATAACATGCGTGAAACCTATGGTTTTTTAAGTGAATTTGTACGGTTTTTTAAATGCTAATTTAAAAAAAAAATTTTTTAATGGTTTTTGACCGTGCGTGCACCCCGCGATTTAAAAAAAAAAAAAATGTTTTTTTACCCTTCGGGGTCCTTTAGGGACCCCCTGACAAAGGCTAGGGGGTCAGGAACTCTCTACCCTGCCCCCTTTTCACGTTCGCCACCTCTCTTTTTCACTCTCGCACCCACAACAAACAAAATGGCGGCTGACACTTCCTGATTTCGACCGATTCGAACGTTGACTGACATGTAACCACCAATCAGAATTACGCTCGCGTACGTTAGGGTGCGCCAACTGTGCGCGCACGGTGCGTGGCTATAGATATGTATGTGCATTTAAATGCAATTTTCTCAGGAACTACTGAACAGATTGACTCCATATATGCAAAAGGCACTTCCCTGACCTGAGGACTACCTCTCTGCCAAATTTCAAGTAATTCTGTTCAGCCGTTCGGGCTGTACCTTCGACTAAAGGTCCTATGGGAAAATGCATGGGGAAAACGCGTTTTGGGACCCCCCTTTTTCTCGGCCCCAGCTTGACGAATCACCCCGAGACTTTCAGGGTAGGAGCTGAGCAGAGTGCCCCATTAGTTTTGAAAATTTTGCGAGGATTCGTCAACCGGCGCCAAAGTTATTCAAAATAGAATTTTCAGATTTCCTATGGAAACACGGTCCTAACTATAACTATCTACTGGCGACCGCCAGTAGATAATATATATATATATTTATATATATATTTACTGAAAAAACCATAGGTTTCAGGGATGTTATAGTTAAGAATTAGCATTTACAAAAACCTTAGAAATTCACCGGAAACACCATAGGTTTCAGGGACGTTATAGTTATTTGGACATTTGACATATAAAACCAGAGAAATTTGCCTGTTATACTTAGTTGAGCTAACTATAACTCGCGCCCCCGCAATGCACTGCTGATGACGTCACATATTACATCACTCATGACATGGTCAGTGACATCACTGATGACATCTCAAATGACATCACTGATGACATCATCCACGTGAAAATCAGATGCACCTGGTCAGATCCTAATATAACACTTGATACACCTAGTCTAAAATACAGACCATAATTTTCAAAACCGTGAACACACCAATACCAGTTAGTGCATATCCACTCTCTAATTTGTAGGTCTAAACACATCAATTCATTCACCTATACACTCACTCATACATACAGTCAGCCATCAATACAGCATTATCATATCCAGTCACATATCTATACAGACACTGACACAATGCCTCTCATTCTTAGAGTTATTCACACACCTAGTCAGTAATGGAAATAATCAATAACACTTTCATTTACTCACCTGTACAGTTATACACATACCACGTCACTTATTTAAACATATACTAACACATACTTACACTCTAATACAAGGACACACTGATCCATACAGGCACTCTCACAATCACTCATTCTCACATATAGTCATTTATATAGTCCAACACTCATATATACTGCCTTTCACATATGGAGTTACTCACATGTACCACTGAGGCATCCATTCACTCACCGAGACACTCATACACACACTCACTCAGCCATACAGACCTTCACAGATACAGCCTTGAACACATATACCTAGTGAATTAGCCACTCACACATCTATGCAGAGAGTCACACCCCCCACCCACCCACGCAGACACTCAGGTACTCATACAGGTACTCAGACAAGCAATGAATAGCTCATATAGATCCTCATTTAGTTGCTAACCAAACCATGGAACTGCTTACACACCAACTAACAACCTAAACTGTGTGAATGTCTATATCAGTCGCTAATACATGCATTAAGCAAGACATAATAAATTAGTCACTTATACAGTTAGTCACACACCTACTTAATCATCCATCCTGAATCTTATACACTCATTCATTCTTCAATACACCTTGGCATATATATATTTATAAAACATATTTAAACTTTACAGAAACACACAGTCAATGGATGATGTCATCAGTAATGTCATCAGTGATGTCATTTGAGATGTCATGAGTGATGTCATGAGTGATGTCACGGACCATATCATGAGTGATGTAATATGTGACGTCATCAGCAGTGCATTGCGGGGGCTCGAGTTATAGTTAGCTCAACTAACTATAACAGGTGAATTTCACTGGTTTTATATAAGTCAAATGTCCAACTAACTATAACGCCCCTGAAACCTATGGTTTTTTCAATGAATTTCTAAGATTTTTTTAAATGCTAATTCCTAACTATAACATCCCTGAAACCTATGTTTTTTTCAGTGAATTTCTACATTTTAAAAAAATGCTAATTCCTACCTATAACCTCCCTGAAACCTATGGTTTTTTCAGTGAATTTCTAAGGTTTTTTAAATGCTAATTTCTAATTATAACATGCCTGAAACCTATGGTTTTTTCTGTGAATTTCAAAGGTTTTTTAAATGCTAATTTCTAACTATAACGTGCCTGAAACCTATGGTTTTTTCAGTGAATTTCGAAGGTTTTTTAAATGCTAATTTCTAAGTATAACGTCTCTGAAACCTATGATTTTTTCAATGAATTTCAAAGGTTTTTTAAATATCGAACTACTATTGTGTATTTGTCATTAATACTGTTTTTTCTAACTTTTCAACTACATAAAATAAACTGCAAAAGTACTATGTAACGTAATACATTTCACAAATTACAATGAGTTTTTAAATAATACAAAACAATTTAACATTTAGATAACAATTTTTCTCCCTTTTTTTGCTGTAATCAGCTACTACTTAACTTCACAGGGATGCCAGTGTAGTTTCATCATAAACAGCAGGGAAAAAAAAACAATCAACTAGATTGTTAAAAAAAAAACTAATTCTCCCAAATATAATACAAAATCAACACAAATAACACATCCAATAGTACTTCAAATGTTCAAAGCTTACCTTTACTTTGTAGATTGTTTGCAAATTTACCCAATACGCCAGATAATGTATCAAACATTTCGCTTTGAAAGCAACCAGTATGAATTCCTTCAAGATCTTACTTAGTTTCTCTGCACAATTTTTCCAATACGCCAGATGATATATCACAAATTTCGCTTTGAAAGCATCCAGTATTAATTCCTTAAAGATCTTACGTAGTTTCTCTGCATAATTTTTCCAATACACCACATAATGTATCAAAAATATTGCTTTGATAGCGTCCAGTATGAATTCATTAAAGATCTTACGTAGTTTCTCTGCACAATTTTCCTAATACGTCAGATAATGTATCAAAAACTTTGCTTTGAAAGCTTCCAGTATGAATTCATTAAAGATCTTACGTAGTTTCTCTGCACAATTTTCCTAATACGCCAGATAATGTATCAAAAACTTTGCTTTGAAAGCATCCAGTATGAATTCCTTAAAGATCTTACGTAGTTTCTCTGCACAATTTTTCCAATACGCCAGATAATGTATAATGTATAAAGAATTTCGCTTTGAAAGCATCCAGGCAATCTCGGTTTCATTTCCAAATGTGTATCATTACAGTGAGTCCAACCATTATTACACTTTAAATAAACTGAATAATGTCCACTTGTAGTAGTACTTCCAGCATGGAAAACAATAGCAACTGTTGAAAAAGTTCTTCCAGAAATATATACTTGATTAGCAACAAAATGTTTAATTTTGGTTTCCACTTTTCTTCCATTTGGTCCACAGCGTTGCAGCATTATAATCAAATATTTTCCATATCTTTGTAGGCATAATGCAGATAGCATTCTTGATTTACAACGAGAACACATCATCTCATGATCAGCTTCTTTTACTAATTTGGAAAATGGTACAGATTTGCAGTCAGGTATTGTTAAATATAAAAATCGTTCTCTGTCAACTATAGTGCTTGAAGTTAATGAACACTCTTCACATTTATGTTCCCATTTGTAACTGAGTCCAAATAAACTCTCAATCTGAATTCCTTCATCTTCTAGTACTCCAAGCATAACCATCAGAAATTCTTGTGCATCTTGCTGTATATTAGCACTGAATGTTAAAGATCCAGTACATGTATCCAACAGTTGGCGAATACCAGAAGCAGAATGAATCTTACTTCTATCAGTTCTAAATTCTTGAAATAGAGTGTAGAGTGCAGAACATAAAGTTTTTTCCTGATTTTCCATAATTTCACCACAAACATCTTCAAGATAAAATATAACATTTAGAATGACATTACCATAGCAGTTGACACCAGAAGCATTTTCTAATTGACATCCAACATCATCACTTGATTGTATTTTCTGCTTCTTTACATATTTTCTTTTCTGTTGATTTTCTTTCTGCTTTTCAACCATAGTTAACTCTTCAACATATTTGCGTTTTGAACACACAACACGTTTCTCATAAATAGGATATTCACCTAAATGGGGAACATAAAGCCTTCTCAAACGATTATCTCTTACACAATTAACATCAGCACTAACCTTGTTCTCATCAAAATCAATTAAATACAAACCAGAAAACGTTCTAACTCGAGATAATGCAACATATACCATTCCCTCTTTAAACACAGTTTTTCCAACATTTACCAAAGCATTATCTACACTTAAACCTTGTGATTTGTGAATAGTTATTGCATATGCTAAACAGAAGGGAAACTGTTTTCTACGAGCATACAAGTCTTTTACAAGCAAACAACGTGAGGCAGAACGTGCAATCTGTCTTACCTCTGCAATCTGATCAAATTTAACTTTTAAAAATTCAATTCCATTTCGATATTTCACAAAATCAACAACTTTCCCACTTGCTCCATTCACTAAACCTTTTTCTACATTCAGATTACGCTTCAAAATTACCCGACAGTTTAAACATACATCTAAAAAAAATTCTAAGCCAGCAGTTTTTGATACAGACTTTTCCAAAGAATCCAATTTAGTCTGTAGTTTTTCTGAAAGAACAATTGTTATTCCTAGATGCTCTATTTTATCAATAGCTTCAATGTGAACTATTTCTTGATTTTCCAATTTCATAAGCTCAACTATTGACTTTTTTTCTTTCATTTTCTTGTACATTACTTCTGCTGGTGTGTTTTCATTTGTAAACAAGTTCTTTAATAGACGACTTTGAAAAGCTTGTTTACCATGTTTGCTTAGAACACCAATTCTTACATCTTTTAGAATATTTCCATAACCTTCATCTCTTGCTTGTCGCATATTCTGAGTGAGTTCGTTATATTCAAAATGTAACCACAGATTCACATTTCCAATACTTCCCAAAGATTTCTTTGTGTCTTCATGTAGAAGAGTTTTAAACACTGGTTCTCCTTTTACAGGGGTTAGTTGTAGCAGATCTTCAAATACCATTAAATGTTTTCCCCCAAAGAGAACGTCGTAATCTGTTTTTAATACCTGTTCCATTTTTAAATGTACAAAAGCAAGCATTAAGTTTAAGACCATGCTCACCTCATCAAATTAAAGGTTTCATTTTTTCAGCACTCTTGACACTTCATAAGAAGCTTCTTTCAGACAACTTCTGATATTGTAATTTATTATCATGCTCCATTGGTAACATCAATAATCTATGCAAAGTGACTCCTTTAACATTGTGTGCAGCTAATCCAGTTGGAGCTGTTACCAGACAACATAAATGTGAACCAGTAGTTTTTTTAAGATAACTGGTCAAAACTTTAATTTAAAAACGTTTACCTGACCCAGCTTGACCACTGATGTACATCAGAAGAGGTTTAAAAGATGACCACAGACATTCTTTTTTTATGCAAGAAACCATGTTCTATCCGTTCTCTCACTTGCACATATATTTCTTTCTGTTCAACATTAACTTGTTCTTCTAACTTTTCCAATGTTATATTCTCCTTGTGTGCTTGTTGCATTGCAATTTCGACTTCATGCATAGCAATCACTGCTTCATTTTCCAGCATTGGTTGTCCAAGAGGATCTTGACTACATGGACCTCTACTTTGACTATCTTGAGAACTTTCATGAGCTATTTCAGCTATAATAGCCTTTTCCTGTTCAACTTCATCATTCAACATTTTTAAATATGTAGGGAAAATTGGACATCGAATGCTATCTTTACAAGCATTAAAAGAATCTTCGTACCAGTCAAACTCTCCAAGTAATTCACTTTCACTACCCAATGGATTAAACAGCTGCAGAAGTGCTAAATAGTAAAATTCTCGCTTATCTGGAGTTTCACTACTATGTTTCTTGTGGTTTATAAGATTACCCTTTGCATGTTTTACTAAACAACCATGACATCCAACTACTGCAAACTTTCCTTCTTTTAAATTCTCTTTAACATTTCTTTTGAAGCTGTAATGTTGAAGTACTTTATGCAGACATAGCTGTTCCAGATGTTGACTCCTTTTCGGATAGTGTGTGTCCAACATATTAGTTTTAAGAATGTCTGTACAATCTGGCTCATTCGCTGCTAATTGTTCAATTTCTTCCAATAATTTCAACACTCTATTTCGTTTGCAGGCAAGACCTAAACTTACCCAAATGATTCCTTGTGACTTTTAATATAAACTTGAAGAACACAAGCGGTCTGAACATTCAAACGATCCAATTTCTCGGTGGGAAAGCATTTTCAAACTAAAGCTGTGCAATTTTTTGCTAAGACTATTCTCGTGTGCAATTTCTTCCCACATTTGTTTCATCTCTCTTCTTTCAGATTTTGTTGTGTACGATGTAACATAACGTGCAACAGCAATTGAGTTATCCGCAACATACTGGATGTCCATGTTTGCATTCCACATTTTTAAAATGACTGGATTGTAGTCATTGATATACTTTGACACTTCTGTTCTTTTTAAGTTGTAGGTATTCTTTGGGGATTTCTAAGTAATTTTGTGCCTCACAGAAGAAAAAAATGAATTTACTCTTCCTTTACAAATGACTGGACGGGGAAAACCAAACCGACATTTGGTGTAAAATTTTCCTTTAGACATGTATTTTCTTCTGCAGTACTTTCCACAACGGTGACTTTGGAAACGTAAAACTTACAGTCTCAAGCTTCTATCTCCTCCTTCTCTTGGAATCTCACATGTCACATACTGTTCGATGAAAGACAATACTGTTTCATCAGAATCAGTTCCAAATTTAGGTGCATCCTTGACCCATAGTAGCATATGTATATGAGGTGCACCTCTTGATTGGTACTCCTTTCTCCAAAAGAAATCGGTAACTTTTCCAAGAGGTGGATTCTTTTTATTACAGATAAAAGACATCATACCTTGAAACTTATGATTAAAATATCTGCACACATTTACAGGATCCAATGAACACAGTTCACCAGGAGTCTTTATTTCAACATTTTTTATATTAGAATTCACTTCTCTTAAAAACTCAAGCAAATCTTCCCATGCATACTCTGCACAGCTAAGTGTGACAAACCATGTTGGTGTACCTAAGTTCCGCAACATACACTTGAGTTCTCCATGACGACGATACCAATACTTATTTGTTCCATGTTGACATGCCATCAAATTGATTAACTGTGCTTCTAAATTTTTATCTGTTTCTTGAACTTTCTCCACAAATTCTTTTGCAGAAAGAAGTGATTCATGAACTCCAGTTTTAAGTATATGATTCACTGCATACGAGAAAGAAGACAGATCACTTTCAAACAAAAGGTGAAATATGTATAAAAAGCACTGTCGAAATTTAGGATCTTCAGAATATAATCTTTTTGACCGATATTCTGAAGCTGGAATCCGTACAGGTCGGTCATCATATCGTCCACCTTCTCCAGTAGGAAACAACTGTGGCAAACAATGAGCTTCCAAGCTTTTCTCCCATACACTCATTGGAGTTCCCTGTGCTTTTTTCATTTAAAATAACTCAATGCTACTTCCTATCACTTCTTTTGAATGCAAAGGACATATTGTATAATGTTGATAAATCTCTTCAGTCCTTGACTTGTCCACTTTCTCTATTTGACCACTTGAAATTTCAAAATCATCTTCTAAACGTATTACCTGTTTGTCCACATTTACCTTTTGGTAATAAATATTGTTCTCTATAAGATATAAGGTAGCCTTTTCAACTTTAATAACATCCACACATTCTTGCCATATTTTCCGACTCTTTGTGGGTACACCATTTACTAAAATAACTACTGCCTCATCTTCCTCTTTCTCTCCAGAAATAGTTTCAATGTTTTTCTTAAAATCCAAAGGTAAGTACACCACTCTTCCTTTCATCCCTCTTTGCAAGTCTGTTGGTGGCAGTTTACCTGTTTTAAGCTCCATCCGAATTATAGTTTGAAAAGGATGAACAGATTGAATTAGAACCTACTCATATGTATTCAATTTAGCTAGCTCCTGCGGAATTGTTACTAACTCCAATGTATTATGCACTGCTCTAGCAGGCATTTTGTTCTCTTCTAATTTGTTGTAACAATATTTACATATCCGTTGATCACTACCTAACTCAAATCGACCTTAAACAAACAAGTAAGTTGCAAATTTTTCCCACTTACCATTGTTCTCCTTTTCACTTTTCAAATACAAATCAACATTCCTACTTTGACTTTTATAATGAATACGTCGACAACAAACACAAACATCGTTTGGTATTTCAGAGCATACTACATTAAACTTTCCAATTTCTTCTTCAAACTGATCAGTGCTAATCACTTTCTCATCTCCTCCAACATCTGTAATTGTCAAACTTTCACTTTCTATGAACTGCTCTTTTGAACCAAAATATCGCATTTCAATATCATCACACTTTTTTTGAACATCTGATAAAGAACCATATAAAAGACTTCCATTCAGTTCACTTAAACTTAAATCAGGACTTTTTACATAGTACAGTTTCTTTACAAAGTTCCGCATTTCTGAATGGTGTACTGCTAACATCCTCAAATGATGAAAAACACTTTTACAAACTTTTCTTGAAAGACAAGCCAGAGAATTCCCATACTTCTCAGTATATTTTCTTACATTACATGGATCTAGTCCTTGTAACAACTTAATCTTCTGTTTTATACTTTTCTGAGTATATTCTAGTAGCACATTTCTCATTATATTCCTTTTGAATACTACAAATGCTACTACAACTCCACTTATACACAGTAGCTCATGGACGTTTCCCTTGCACTTCTTCAAAGATTAACTCTTCTGCACTTTTACCAAACATTTTCTCCTTTGGAAGAGAAACACCATCCTGAACTTCGTAGCAACGACCTCCAGTATCAACTGCAAATGATAAACTATTTCCCTGGAAGTAACTTTCCTCATTAAAAAAAGGCTCAGTACTAGAAGTATGTCACCAATGTCCACTAAAGATTTTACAAAAGTTGGTTCTGTTCACAAGTCTTTTTTTTCTACTTTTGACTTTCAATACTTTGACTATTTTATCCAATACTTTCAATCTCTTTAAAATCAAAATGAACAACTTCTGTTTCAAATTGAAAGCAGTATCCACTATACTTTCAATACGCTGCTTTTCTTTGAATTGGAACATTCTTCTTTTATATTTGCAGCATGTTTTCAATAAATTCTGAATCACTCTAGATCGAAAAAGTCTCTGACGAATTTCTTGAAATTGTTTTTGTCTCCGAGTACCAGATACTATTTCTTTATCATCTTTCCTTTTCCTCGTATTTGAAATTGAATTCTGCTTCACCTTACTTGAAAAATTCTTCTTTTTGCTTTGTGTGATGTTTTTCTCATTAAATGTTCATAATATTTTTCTCAAAAATTGTCTTTTGCTTTTACTCAAAGTTTCTCTACTACTCGCATTTTTTTATAATTCAAGATCTTTCCTTTTTATCAAATATATATTTTTCTTCTCTTTTCTTTTTTTCACTTCTTGGCATTTCTAAATTTCAATCCAAACGAAATAGTTTTCTGAAAAACAAAAAATAGATTCAATTATTTTTCACATTTCTTCACTATGTTAAAATAATAACACACAATTGCAAAACTTCCACTATCAACTTCCAGACCCAGTGTTACAACGTGATCGAGCACAACAGATGAGCACTAGGATGACAAGTAGTGCCATAGAACATACAGCAAGTGTTTATTTAATTATTTACATACTCCTTTACAATTTATATATAACTGCACAACCTCATACTTTTCACCTTTGTGCCACACCCCACCACCCCACACCACTTTCTCTGCAACCCACCACACAAACATTATAAATAGTATTTTTTAAATGTTTAATCTATGTACTTAGAATGATATTATCAACCAAACAGCACACATAACAATTTCCATTATTACCTAACAATTTTATCAACAAATTCGCAAACATTACACTGCACCCAGGACTTTAACTGGAGGGGTGTCTGTGGGGATGTGACCACCAGCACTTTATTTTTGGGAGCCTCGAAACGGGTCTTTATAGGGCTCTATTTTCCGAAATCACAAACGTAATCCATTTTTTTTCTTTATTGCACTGCAGTGACACTGTGAGAGCATGCACATTGCTCACTACTTAGAAGTGCAGACATCATGCCAAGTGACTCGTATTGTAGGAGAAGGGAAATCCTTTAAAGAGAGCCATTATCTCTCAGTATTTCCCTTCTCTTTTTCCAAAGCACCAGCAACATCATCGTGGGGTGATTAGCAGACAGACCACCAGGCACGCAACGCCCATTGCCCCGGACTCTCTGACACAGCTTCACGGGTGCACACACAGAGCCGCACCCGAGTACTTAACCGGTCTTCAAAACATCATTTTTTGTAAAGGAGACTCTGTTCTTTTTCACCCCTTTTTACAACCCCTACATGCCCACTCTGCCTATTGCTGAAAGAATTAGGCTCCCCGAAATTTCCCTCTGGTTGCGCCTCTGCAAATGACCACAATAAGGCAACTCCAGCACAAACCTGCTCTCACCTTACACACGGTCTTGTTTTAGTGCTACAAAAACACACACTTTGCCTGCCTCACTAAGTTCTCACACCCCATCTTTAATATGAACATAAAAGCTTTCCAACTACTTTTATATTCCTTTACTGTACTTCACATGGAAATATAGAACTCAAGGTTCTCACCATCCCAAATTAGCTCTCTGGTATACTTTCTTAAATATAAGAAGTACAGGTATTCAGTATCTCTCAGTCACGGCCACTTTAAAACAGTGTACCTATAAACAACTCGACAGAACGTTATGTTTCTAAATTAACGTATTACACTTAAAAGCTCCTTTACATTTCTTTTGCTAGATGTATCTTTGTTTAAAACAACACCAGATAAGGGTGTTGAAGTATGCTCCACAAAGAGTAACTCAAAACTTTGTTATTCTTTATTAAAAAATCTGCCTGTCAATGCTTTTCTCAAGCCTTTTCAACGCCTTAAGAGGGTAGCTGGATGAGTATAATACGTCGTACTTAAGATCGGGGGCGGACGATGCATGGAAATAAGAACGTATAGTTGAAAAAAGGGCGAGTGGATGCATGGCCAGATGCATCAATGGATAGTTACATAGGATAGGAAGGATAGGATAGGATAATCATTTATAAAGCGCAGCGAATGCCGGAGCGTCTTGGCGCTGGTAGAAAGAGAGGGAAAAGACGTCATCTTCGTCAGCAAGTCTCATTAAAGAGCTATGTTTCTAACCGTTTTCGGAAAGCTGGATGATTGCCTATTGAATTCATAGAACAGGGCAGCTATTCCAAAGGCCAGCGGCATGGAAAGAAAAGCCTCTGCCACCCCATCTGACTTTGCGTATATGATTTATCTTGATGAGGTTTTGTGTAGTAGACCTTAAGACCCGGCTGGGTGAATAAGGAATAAATAGCTGCTGAACATCCTTGGCTCCTCCTCCAAATATAGCCTTATGTACTAAACATATAGCCTTAAATTCTATGCGCTGCTGGATCGGGAGCCAGTGTAATGCTTTAATTCCACCAGAGATAGATTGGTCTCTGAGGACATCTATCAGAAGTCTTGCAGCAGCATTTTGCAAGGTCTGCAACCTCTTCATCTGGGTCTTGTTTATACCTAGCAGCAAGGCGTTACAGTAGTCAAGTCTCGATAATACGAGGGCCACTACCACCGTCTTGCGAAGGTCAGCTTCGATAAAAGGAAAAATCTTCCGCAGCGTCCTTATCAAGAAGGAACATGATGAGGCAAGGTGGCTGACGTGTGCTGAGAAATTGAGCTGACTATCAAAGAGCACACCCAGGTTCCTGATTCTATACACAGTGCAAGGGCACTCCCCCGCCTCCACCGGCCACCAGGATCCGTTCCACACGGAGCTACCCTGGCCAAACTCTATGATCTCCGTCTTCTCTGTATTGATTTTCAGGAAGCTCTACCGCATCCAGCTCATAATCTCAGATAGGCAGCTATGAAAATTGGAAGCCACATCGTTCAATTGTTCCATAGTCGAGACTATGAGCTGGGAATCGTCAGCATAGGATATTATGGTAAAACCATATTTCCTGATAAGCTTGGCCAGGGGGGCTACGTAGTTGTTAAAAAGCGTTGGTGATAAGGCAGAGCCCTGCGGTACCCCACAGGGTAGATGGAAAATATTAGACTGCAGACCATCCCATAGCAGACTCTGCTCCCTGCCTTCCAAAAAAGAGGAAAGGAGGGACAGAGCGGTTCCTCGCACACCAATCTCCTGAAGCCTCCGCCTCAACACCGTGTGGTTAACAGTATCGAAGGCAGCTGACAGATCTAGCATCACCAGAACTGCCCTGCCACCCCCATCCACTATGCCACCAATTTTCTCCGCTGCTACCAGGAGTGCTGACTCCGTGGAGTGCTGAGCGTGGAATCCGTGCTGAGAGGAGTCAAGCAGATCATGGGAGACCAGATATTCTGTTAGGACCCAGTTTAACTCCCTCTCCATGACCTTAGCTGCCATCGGAAGTGCAGCAATCGGACGGTAGTTCTTTAGGATGTGAGGATCCAAAGTAGTTTTTTTTAACAATGGTCTAATTATTGCCCTCTTCCAACTTGCAGGGTAACTACCAGACTCGATTATTTGATTGATTAGCGGGGACAGCTCTCCTGCAATAGCCTCTGCCGCACGATGAAATACTGATGGAGGACATGGATCCAAAGGTGATCCAGATTTTATTAAGGTAATCAGCCTACACGTTTCCTCCACTGAGATAGGGGGAAAGTTACTGAGGCAGGGGCCGTCTTTGGGACTAACTTCCTGCTTGTGGCCGCAACACTTCGAGCTGATAGAGGAGCTCATGAAGTCGTTGTAAATTGTCTGGACCTTGTCCTGGAAATGCACAGCCAATTCTTGGCATGTTGCTGAGTCAGGCCGATATACGCTATCTTGCGGGGGCTTAGAGAGAGCAGAAATGTTCTTGAAGAGCTCCTTAGCCGAATTGCCGACTTCCCTGATCTTGATGGCAAAAAAAGTACTTTTAGCTGCAATTATTGCTAACCTATAAGCTGAAAGAGCACGATTGTAATATTCTTTACCCTCAGCACTATAGTCCCTTCTCCACCGATGCTCTGCCCTCCTACAACAGCCCTTCTGGGTCTTAAGCTCTTCATTATACCATGGTGCAGATGGTTCAGTTCTCCTAGCGCCGAGCAACTTCTCAGGTGCTACCCTATCCACCGCAGCTGCCAGCCATCCCTTAAAGAGCAGAGCAGCCTCCGAAGAGTCTTTTCTATGGGTGGGACACACGCTTCCCAGAGCAGAGCGGAGATTGTCCGCGGTCTCCTGAGACCATGGTCTGATCTTCTGCTTGCCTAGTCTGGGGCCCTGAGGACAAGCTGATACTCCATTCACGATATTAAAATGAACGGCCCTATGGTCGGACCAAGGAAGAATCAAAGTGTTAGTTATTTTCAAGTTCATGTTGTAAGTAAAGATTCCATCTAAAGTGTGGCCCAAACTGTGAGTCAAGCTCTTAACTGCTTGATTAAAATCTAATGCAGCTAGATTTTCAATTAGCGTAGCCACTTCTGGCTGATCCGTGAGCTCTAGATGATAGTTAAAATCACCCAGAATCATAAAAGGATGGTGATCCATCCGAGATATAGACATAGACATAGATCAATGTATGGATGGATGGAAGGATGAATGAATGCAAAGACCAGTACTTACGATAGACGGGTGGGCTGATAAATGCTTAGGATTGATTCTGGGACAGATATGTCTATGCATATATAGGCGTATCGCTGCATGAATGGCACAGTGCTTACTATAGGCGAGTGCGCTCATAGATGCTTAAGATATGCGGACGAACAGATTTATGTATATATATATATATATATATATTATCTACTGGCGGTCGCCAGTAGATAGTTATAGTTAGGACCCTGTTTCCATAGGAAATCCGCAACATTCTATTTGGAATAACTTTGGCGCCGGTCGATGAATCCTCGCGAAATTTTCAAAATAGGTGGGGCGCTACGCTCCGCTCCTACCCTGAAAGTCTCGGGGGGATTCGTCAAGCGGGGGCTGAGAAAAAAGGGGGGTCCCAAAACGCGTTTTTCCCATGCATTTTTCCATAGGACCTTTAGACACAGCTACAGCCCGAACGGCTGAACAGAGTTACTTGAAATTTGGCAGAGAGGTAGTCCTCAGGTCAAGGAAGTGCCTTTTGTAGGTCTGGTGTAAATCTGTTCAGTAGTTCCTGAGAAAATAGCATTTAAATCAATATATATATGTGGGCGGAGCCTAACCACACATCTCATCCTGAGATCTGATTGGCTGTCAGCACTTCATCCAAGAAGTGTTGGCAGCCATCTTGGGACCAATATACATGATAGCACCTCATTAAAAAGCATTGCAGTTAATAGAAGATTTTAAGACTTTAGTTACATTATAAATCATTTGTTGAAGGTACCATACTCATTTTAGGAATTGTGGTATGTTCTAAGGTGATTTCACCATGTGAAAAAGCCTTCTGCTGGGATATCATGATTGAGAGAAAAATATTTTCTCATGCTTTTACCACAGAGGTTTGGAAGGTGATCTATAAGCTAAACTGAGAGCTTATTTTCTGTAAATTCACATTATCTTTCTCAGTCATGTGAGAATGAAGTCTGACATTCTCAGTAAAACATGTACATCCAACAAGGGCAGAGACTGTCAGTTGATTCCTTTGTGTTCTACTGCAGCTTCCCAGAGTGTTCCAAAGAACTACTAGAGCGCTAACCGTCCTACTTATGATAAATGTATGGCACACCTGAAGCCATCTTGCTTGGATTAAAGTGGTAACTCTTAAAACATTTAATTTAAAAAGGAACAAAATGAGGGGGTTCATTTTTCCATAAAAAGTATGATTAGTGCTGCAGAAAGAAAAATTAGGGCACATTTTGAGTGACTTCTCAAATCCTGGCATGCAGACTAAAACATGCACTTTCAATACCAGCAGCAGTTTTCCCTGGTGAGCAGTAGCTTTACTACAGTGATCTAATGAGCAAAAAGAGTGCTAACATTCTGATTTTATGGCAAATGTGTGACACATTTGAATGCCTTCTTGATGGAATCAAAGTAAAAAACTGAAAGTATTTCCTACTGAGGAGACTGCAGTAAATGAGGAAATTAGGAAACTTCATAACAAATAAGTCTCCCAAGATGGCCACCAGAGACAAAAGAGCCCAAATGTAGCCCAAATATCACCCAGATGTAGCCCAAGTATAGCCCAATGACAGAATGTCCAAGAATGTTCTTAAAAACAACTAGAGCACTTACTGTCTTCATTATGACAAAAGTATGGCACACCTGAAGCCATCTTGATTGGAATAAACTGGTAACACTTAAAACATTTAATTTAAAAAGGAACACAATGAGGGGGTTCATTTTGCCATAGAAATTATGATTAATGCTGAAGAAAGAAAATGAGGGCACATTTTGAGTGACTTCTCAAATCCTCTTCTATTTCATTAAAAAATTCTGACATGCAGACTGAAACATGCACTTTTAATACCAGGAGCAGACTTCCATGGTGAACAGTAGTTTTACTACAGTGATCTAATGAGCAACTAGAGTGCTAACATTCAGAATTCATGGCAAATGTGTGACATATCTGAATACCTTCATGATGGAATCAAAGTAAAAAACTGAAAGCATTTCCGACTGAGGAGACTGCAGTACATGAGGAAATTAGGAAACTTCATAACAAATAAATCTCCCAAGATGGCCACCGGAGACAAAAGAGCCCAAATGTAGCCCAAAATCACCCAGATATAGCCCAAATATAGCCCAATGACAGAAGTGTGCAAAACACTTATTATTTTGTGTTTTTGCAGTGTTATATAGTGCAGACTTGTCAGGTATTGGAGTGCTTTACATGAGCATTGGTTACATCACACAAGAACAAATTAATTTTGGTTGTAGACATGGGGAGACTAAGTGATTTGACCAGAATCACAGAATGTCGAGCTGAAGCAGAAACTTCAACCTGGTTCCCCAGTTGCAAAGTCTGCAGTTCTGGAAGTAACACCACATCCTTTCCCCTAAGTGCAACATTTAATCAAGTTGTCAACTAGATAAAAAAAACATAAAGATAACAAATAATTTAAAAGTGCTTTGTCGCTATTTGAAAACTCAGAAAATATGTCCTTATTTTAGTCTTTTAGAGCACTAACCATAATTTTGATGCCAATAAGACCCTCTCATATATGTAATTTCTAAAGGAATGCTCTAGGTATTACAGTTTTGATTACATCAAGATGATGTCAGGCGTTCCACACTTTTGTAATAAATATAGAATGTTAGCAATCTAGTTGTTCATTAGGATACTGTTGAGAGTCAGAGGCCAGGGGCACGGACTCTGAAAATTGAAGGCAGGTAGGAGGGTGCAAAGGCAACAATTTAACCACACTGAGCAGGCAGGAAGGGCTGTGGAAGCACAACAGACTATGGAGGGCAGTGGAAAGGGGGGCAGGGGCAACAAACCAACAATACAGGACTTGCAAGAGAGGCTGTTGGAGGGAAGATCTATTACGGGTCAAGGAAGCTAGGGGCGGTCCCCAGAGCCCCGGGAGCCACCACAGAACTGAGCAGGAGAGTGAGTCAGGGACAAAAGGGGCACCTTAATTTGAGCCGGGGTGCCTAGGAACGCTTGCTCCAAAAATGAAGAAAACAGACATATGAGACATGGAATTGGAGGCAGAATACAATGGCAGTTTAATGAGAAGATGCAACTTCAAAGAAACCGCAGAATAGAGACATAAAGTACAAAATACAGAATCCAGATAATCATACAGCTGTCATGATATTCTCTGTATCTCAATTAATGGACTGACAGAGAGAGAGAGAAAACACATCTATAAATGCATCATGAGAAACAAGTTACACCAAGGAAAATGTTACCTAGGGACACTCACATTTACTCTTAGAGCAAGCATTCCTGCAATTACAATACAACATCTTTTAAATGCAAAAGTAAAGAGAACAATGGTTAAACATAACATGACATTTCATATAGGTAAAATAGAATAAGATACTTCAAGCAAAGCAGAGCAAGACATTTTAAGCAAAGGAAGACAAGAGCTCCCAGTTCTTGGGGAAAACCTGCACAGCCTGTTAACCTACATACAGACGGCGAGGTTGTCCGTCGATATCTGTGGGTGCTCCCTTTTTATATCATTTTGTGGGCTCCTTTGCACGCTACATCTACCTACGTATGCTACCCAAAAGCTTCGTCTGCAGATTTTACCAGACATTTCGTCATTTACCCACTTAATGCTGACAATGGACTGGGTGAAAAGGTCAGTCTCTCAGGCCAATCGCTTATCGTAAGTTCCATAGAGCAAGCAGAAAATAATGGGTATTGTACAGGAATTCAATATATTCATGTATAAAATCTCCTCAGTTCTCCTAACTTGACGCTCTGCGGTTGCCACTTCCTTAAAAGCGGGAAACCTGCCCAGGAAGCAAGTACCAGTCCAGGATGCAGCCTACTGTATGTCGACAGCTTCAGGGGGATGTTGAACTTTGATACCGAGCACGGAGCACTCGGGTAGGGTGGGGGCTACTAGTTTGGAGCAGAAGGCCTCGTAGACCTGCCTTCAGACTGCTATACACTAAAATTGCAGAGCTATGGTCAATTTAACAAAGAGGCCTACATATTGAACAGAAGGGCCTACACAGGGGTTTTATGCTGGCTGAGTGGTAAGGATGTCTCAGGATAATTATATAGCAACACAGGACCCGCTGGTCAATTTAATACGGCCTACAAATGCGGCTGGCAGGGCAAGGACAAGGGTCTCATACTTCAGGTGTGGACAGAACGGGCCAGGGGCCCCCTGTGATACAAAATCTACCCTCCTTCAAGGCTGTGGCAATGTAATAGACCATTGTGGGCAGAAGGAAGAGGCAATGGTAGTACAACCATACATGCCAACAGACCCGATTCAGCCAGGAAACGTCCAATGTTTTTAAGCTCAAATGGGCTTTATTTGATCTGTCTCCTGTCTACAATATCCTCTTTTTCAATGTAACTCAAAGGGGAAAATCAATACCCCAGTTTTTTTTCAAAATCTCCCTCTTACCAAGTTCAAAATGTTCGCAAGTATGGTACATTGGATCATGGAAGGAAATGGGATAGGGACATGGATTTGGATAACAGAGGACAGGAGAGACATGGAGAGGTGCACCAAACTGACCCTGCAGGGCAGGCATCAGGGTTTGCAGCAGCACAATACACCACACAGGGCATGCAGGACGGGAGTGCAGCACAACAATCCATAGAAAGCAAGAGGGAGGGGACAGGACCATGCACATGGACAACAGAGAACAGAGGGGCAAGAGGCAATGGTAGCTAGCTGACCATAATGGACAGACAGGAGAGAAGGCTGCAGCATAACAGACCATAAAGGGCAGGAGGGACGGATCAGGGGCATTACAATGGAACAGACAAGCCAGGAGGGAGGGAGTAGGGGTCTGCACATGTAAACAGAGGGCTGGGGGCAAGGGGGCAGGGCAGGACCAGCAAGATGGCCATGGAGGTCAGGCAGGATGGGCACTAGAAGCAAGACACAACATGAAGAGCAACAGTGAGACTGTGATGGCATACACACAGACCATGGAGGGAAGGTGGGAGGGGGTCAGGGGCAGCTAACTGACCACACAGGGAAGGTGGGAGGGGCCATGGCAGCACAGAAGACCATGCATGGAAAGTGGGAGGGTTAGTGGCAGCACAATGGCTATGATGGGCAAGAAGGAGGGTGCAGGGGCATGCACAAAGGACGATGGAGGTTAGAAGGGAGGGTCAGGACCTGTGCACAGACAAGAAAGTTCAGGGGAAGGGGCCTCACAACAGACCACACGGGGCAGGCAGGAGGAGCAGTTGCAGCACAACAGACCAGGGAGGGCAGAAGGGTGTGGCAGTACAATGGGCCATGTAGGACAGGAGGAAGAGGATAGAGGCATGGCATGTGGACAGGCAGGGTGGAGGTGGCAGGGACAGGTTACAGTCATCTGACAATGCTAGGCAGGTGGGAGGGGAGTGGCAGCTCAACAGAACACTCAGAGTAGATAGGAGTGGCAGGTCCATGGGACATGGTGGGCAAAAAGGATGGAGCAGGGGCATGCACAAAGACATCGGAGGGCAGGGGGAAGGAGAATAGGGGCAGCAAGCTAAGCACAGAGTTTAAGCAGGAGGTCAATGATGGGGCATAGAATTGGGCAATGGAGGGCAGGAGGAGTGGACTGGTACATCATACTAAATTGAGGGCAGTGGCAGCACATCAGACCATGCATGGCAGGAGGGAGGAGGCTAGTCCATGGATTCACACAACAGAGGATAGGGAGGAGGGGGATGGGGCAGCAAGCTAACTGTTCAGAGAAGGCGGGTATTAGAAACTTTATTGTTTTTAAAACATTTTGTCTGTGCAAACTACTTAAAATATGAACAAGTATGCAGCATAATCTCACTTTTATTCAGGAAGAAGAAGACGTTAGTGACTGTGACTCCGGGCTCACTTGGCAAAAACACCCCCTGACCCTCCACCCCCTATCGCAAAATGTAATGCCCGTGAAAAGGGTAGGTGAACACAGTGTTATATAGAACATAGTCCTGAGAGCACGATTGAAAATGAAAACTAGATATAGTGTATGGTATAAACTATGCACCAAAAAGTGTGATATAAGATGAACCAGGCGTGAAATATAATATGCAATACATTGTGCGCAATGACAGATTCATTGGAGAGCGCGAGATAGCACAGGCACTAGCGCGTGCTATGCGATATGCGCCTTGGAGTGTAATATGCACAGGGCAGTGTTGTGTAACCTAACTAGTCTCTAAAGTCGTATTATAAAATATGTGATGGGGAGTGTAACGTTGCATATGCACTGTGACAAAGATATGGATCCCAAATTGTAATATGTATGGCATAGCACTGTGCATTATAACATAGGCATCGAGGAAGGCACGTTAGATGGGGCAATATAACCCGTGCGAAGACAAGTGTGGCATGACATTTTCACGGGGTGGTGTTACAGTGCACATGGGCTAGAGAGTGTCATAGCATATGCACTAGCTAGTGGAATACAATACAGAGGTGTGTGGCACTCGGCAGGCAATGGTGGGTGTAACACAGCATTGGGCTCTGTCAGGAGCGCGCTGTGACTCGCAAGTGATGTTCGTCCGGCAGTGGATGTGTGTTTTATTAACTGTGAGGGGGGTTTCTTGCATAGTTTTGGTCGAATTTTTGTCGAATCCCCTTTGAATGGCTTGGTGTGCATGTGTATTAAATGTGCCCGTCAATAGCTACCCATGTTTGTATAAATAAACGACAAGGGTGTCTACCGGGATTAGGCACGGTAGAGCATCAGACATGTCAGAGCTTCACTAGTGGTGTAAATACATTCCACGTGGATTAATTGCATGCATAGTCGCCTTTTAATGAATATCACGCAAATCGTCATGGTGATAGGTACGTACGGTTTGTCCAGCATGTCCTAGGTGTGTCTATAAATATATATTTTTTAAAAATAATAAAAAACAGTGGCCGGCCCTGGGGATTGGGGTCAAAAAAATATAATTAGGAGACAGGCCCTGGGGGATGGGGTCATCAGGGCCAATAAATTAGAATAAGAAGGGGAACCACACAGCCCCCCTTCTTAAAAAAATAAAATAAATAAAAGACTGGCATCGTGCCGGAGGCCATGCCCCCTCCATGCAGCACTCTGCAAACGCGCCCCCAACAGGCATCTCCAGTATGCGCCAGGGAGCTGCGCTGCAGACAGGTGTTCTGAGGCCAAGCCCCTTTTTACACCTCTCTGCAACGCAGCTCTGTGGCGCTTACTGGAGGTACCTAGTGGTCTAGTGTGACCCTAGGGACCCTTAGGATTCAAGGGGACTTAATCTCTCAACTTAGAACAGCCACAGGGCGCGTTTACACAGTGGTGAAGGGAGGGGACGGGGCCTGAGGTGACGTGTGCAAACACGCACCATGGCACGTTTTAAATTGGGGATATAATTTCCCTTCAATACTGAGGGCCCCTGGGGGCTAACTAGCCCACCAAGTGCTTCCAGTAAGCGCCACTGAGCTGCATTGCAGAGAGGTGGTCCAGGCCGTGCCACTTTTTACACCTCTCTGCAACGCAGCTCTGTGGCACTTACTGGAGGTACCTAGTGGGCTAGTTGGACCCTAGGGACCCTCAGGACTCAAATGAACTTAATCTCCCAACTAAAAACGGACACAGGGCGTGTTTACACAATGGTGAAAGGAGGGGACGGGGCCTGAGTTAACGTGTGCAAAAACGCCCTGTGGCCTGTTTTAAGAGGTAGTTTTAATCCCCATGCCCTATTATATACTAGGGGCTTATAGAGGAGGTAAGGCTAATCACAGGGGGACACCAACGCATAATGTTCCCTAGTGTATGTAGGTGTTTTCACTGTATTCTAAGTGTCTTTTAACATAGCACTGGCTCTAGGACTGGTTAGTCAGACTCAGTTACCACCAGTATCCGTCTGAAAAAGTTGAGGGTACAGGATGATTTTGCAACAAGGCTTCTTTCTGCTCTTCTTTTTGTTCTTTCTGCACATTATCCTTCTTCCTGCACTTATCTTCGTATTTGAGGACTTCTGTTGCTTCTTTCTGCACTTCTTTTGTTTCTTTCTGTGCATTTTTTCTTCTTTCTTCACATGTCCTATCTCTGTAGGCATAGTTAGAAATTAGCATTTAAAAAACCTTTGAAATTCACAGAAAAAACCATAGGTTTCAGGCACGTTATAGTTAGGAATTAGCATTTAAAAAACCTCAGAAATTCACTGAAAAAACCATAGGTTTCAGGGGTGTTATAGTTAGCTGGACTTTTCACTTGTACAAAACCATTGAAATTCCCCCGTTATAGTTAGTTCAGCTAACTATAACTCGCGCGCCCGCAATGCACTGCTGATGACGTCACATATTACATCACTCATGACATGGTCAGTGACATCACTCATGACATCACTGATGACATCTCAAATGACATCACTGATGACATCATCCTTGTGATAGAGTGGCAGACCTCCTCTCACCCTAATATAACCTTTGATACACACATTCAAAAATAGAGACTAAAATTTTCAAAACAATGGACATACCAATACCAGTTACAACAACCTCTTCAGTAATTCTAAGATCCACATACACATCCACTCATTCACCAACAGTCCTATACAGTCACTCATACATGTACTCACTCATCATATGTACTCATACACCTATACATCCTGTTACACAATGCCACTCATCCATAGAGTTACTCACACACATAGTCACTCATGCTAATAAAGAATCAAACATACATTTACTTGCATATACAGTTATACACACACCACCAAACTTACTTCTACGGAAACTTACACATACTTAGTCTTTTAAACAATCACTTATAGAAACACATACTTATTCATACAGGAACTCTTTCAATCTCTCACTCTCACATATACTCACATATATACACCAATAGTCACATATACTAGTTTAAAACATATGTAGTTACTCATAAAGACACTTTTGAGACAGTCATTCACTCACTAACACACCCATACACACACTCATCCACCCATACAGTCCTGCACACATGCTGTGTTCAACCCATACAAACAGTGAGTCACTCATTCATGCACCTATGCACTACGTAATACCCCCCACCGAACCATGCAGACACTCAGACTGATACTCAAAAAACCAACTAATAACCTATATAGACACCCATGTAGCTACTCACCAACCCATGCAGCCACTTATACACAAAGTGAGAGACTGATACAGATATTTACATATTTAAACATTACTCACTAAGCCATGTATTCACTATGATACACTTAATCAGTCAGTTACACAATCAATTTTTCAAAAACAAATCATCCATTTAGACACTTATATACCCATTTATTCTTCCATCGACCTTGAGATATACATATATAAAACATATTTAATTTTCAGAAAAACACACATTCACTGGATGATGTCATCAGTGATGTCATCAGTGATGTCATTTGAGATGTCATCAGTGATGTCATGAGTGATGTCACTGACCATGTCATGAGTGATGTAATATGTGACGTCATCAGCAGTGCATTGCGGGCGCGCGAGTTATAGTTAGCTGAACTAACTATAACGGGGGAATTTCAATGGTTTTGTACAAGTGAAAAGTCCAGCTAACTATAACACCCCTGAAACCTATGGTTTTTTCAGTGAATTTCTGAGGTTTTTTAAATGCTAATTCCTAACTATAACGTGCCTGAAACCTATGGTTTTTTCTGTGAATATATATATAAGTAGGAATATATCCATCAATTAAAAGATGGTTGAATGGCGCAGTGCTTAGGATGCATGGATACTGCGCTTTAATTGGGCCGGGTCTGGGGACCGGCACTTATTTTCAGGCAGCCTCCAAACGACACTCTACCAGGCTCTATTTTCTGCCCTCTCAAAGATAGTCAAATTTTTTTTATTATTACACTGCAGTGACAGCATGCACATCGATGTACGCATGCTTATTTTGCTCACTACTGAGAACTGGAGACATCACGCTAGGTTACCCACATTGTAGAAGAAAGGGAAATCCTTTAAACAATGTTTTTTTCCGAACCTATGATAATTGGAGAGGATATTCTAAAGCACACAATGATACTTATCTTGATTTAGACCACGCCCCAACTTGCATAGCCCACACCACTTTAAGAGCTTTGCCCCCCTTTTAGAGCACCCCCACTTTTTGTTCTCCCACTTAGAACCCTAACTACACCATAGTAACAAACAAACAGTGTAACCTTCCATTGAAATCTACAACGGCACCAAGTTTCATAATTTTCCATCAATGCTATCAGCCTTCTACCACAGTACAAGAGTGTCTATCAGCACAAAGATGTCTTATCCACAGAAATGTTGTATAATTTCTGTACCTGGCTGCTGGAACACTCATCGCCAAAACGTATTCAAGCATGGGAATTTGTCAGAAAAACATATACCATACCATAAAGCGATTCATAAATGGGCACACTGCCACTGCACCACCCTCTTCCCCATCCTTCCTTAACTTCACAAAATTAAAGAAAGGGCCTCACCAAACCTAGTAAACACACTATACCAATACAAGAACTTAATTTCAACAACCGTGTACCGGAACGCCCATGAGCAAAGCGTATTAAAACATACAAATTTGCGGGTAAAACGTATCCCATGCCAAAGGGCGCTTTATAAGTGCTCCCAGTGGTACTAGATCACCTTTAGTAGCTCGACATCTGCACGTTACTAAATTCTGTGTTTTAATCAGAAACATACCCACCTCCCCCACACCCACCCCCACCCTTGCTTAACCGTACGAAATCAAACAGAAACCCCCACCATTCCCAGTAGCGCCACTATACCCATATACGACGTTAATTTGAACAGGTGTCTGCCAGAACACTTATCAGCAAAAAGTATTCAAACATGCAAATTGGTGGGTAAAACATAAACCATCCCGTAGCACGGTTTATAAATGGGCCCAGTCGAACTACACCACCTTTACTAGCTAGACATCTATATGTTACGAAAGTCATTTAAACACACTGTAGAGTGTATAGCAGGGCATGGGGAGAGTAAACAAAGTTCTAATTCCCAAACTTTTGATATACAGTCCCTTTACTGTATCTATATTAAAGATATTAAATGGAATAAATAAATTGACGAGTGTCTCAAAAGGGATAGTCCATTTATTTTTTTTCCATTTGAATATTTTTATTTGGCATATTTAACCATAAAAAATTACACTTTACAAATACTTAAAACATAATTTGTCCCAAAGGTTTTACCATAAAACAGTATACCACACAATGAAGGCCTGCTAAAATATATCATAAAAGGCTCACATATGAGGGCACTTAGTTCATCACCAAGGCAGCAGGAGGCTGCTTATACATTAGCTAAACATTTATACAAAATCTCGCGTAGTCCCCAGATCTTAGGTAAGATTGCATTTTCAACCTATGCCATTTCACTCATTGACTCCTGTATAACAATTAAAAATCTTCCTAATGCACATGACACATTTCAAAATCTCATATTTGTCAAAAGGGATAGTGAAGCTCGCCATCAGCAAAACACGAACCACTTCAACACCTACATATATCCGCCACAGCGACACAGCCTGACAAATAGTATCACTTATAATCACATGTAATTCTCTAATGTCAACAAACTCATACAGAAAATATACCGCACATTTACATTTTTTTATCTCTCACACATTTATAAAACATCTCTTCTAAAGAAGAACTCCCCAACTACTTCTATTCCATAAGAACAGACAATAATTAATATGTTTACTACCATATATTTTAGTATATCTACCTTTTTATTATTCACTAGTCAAAAACTACAAAAACTATTCACTATACCCAAATGCAAACTAGAAACCATATTCATATTTATCTCAACTTAAGATCACATGATTCAAACTATGCGTACATATAAAAGGAACGTATCACTTTTCCTATCTCCATCTCCTCTCCATGTAATCTCCAAACACTGTACACGGCCCCACTGTACAACAACCTACCCTGGCTTACATTCAAACCTACCTCTCAGTGTCAAAAATAAGACCACAACCTGCCCACATAACATTTCTGCATTTCTTTTTATCGCTTTTAACTTAATAACACATACGTCTCCAACCACCACCCCCCACCCCACTATTTCCACAAAAAGTATAAGTTGCAAATGTGCAACATTTTCTTTATCTCCCCAAATACATTACAAAATCAAATTAAAGCTGTACCTCATTTTCAAAACAATCCAGTACTATAAAGATGACAAACTACACTTCTTCTCTGTGAAAAATTCCTAAACATATATAAAATACTTATATAACAACAGCTCAAATTTTATGCATATTTCATAACCAATATCAAACACCACACTTTACTAACACTATATTACTTTGAAATAAAAAATACTTTCAAAATTAAAAACATCACCTCAAATACTTAATCAATACTATAAAACACATAACACACCTTGTTCATTTCTAACTCACCTTTGTAGTTGTTATCCAGATTTCAAATGACACACGCATACAATTATCTCTTTCTCACATAGTACATGTAAAGCTCCGACTTCATCAAGAATGAAACCAGGAATGGCACAATTTCTCTGTTGCTCCACACATAAATACATGTAAAGAACAAATCAGAATACTTCATTCCTTCAACGACATTCCAAAACTTACTTCCATTGGTTAATTTTGAATTTTCTTTCCGAAAAGCTACTTATTATTCCGCGCCACATACAGGTCACAAGTTCAACCTATTTTATCACCACACTTTCTGGAACCTTCTATGACACCTGCAGGTTAAAAGTTCATCTTTTTTTTTTTAACCTAACGATATATCTTTGCAACATTTTATCAAACATTCAACGGCACGTGTACGTTAAAAGTTCACAATAGGGGTCAGTAGTTCATCAGCTTAATTACCAACTCCAGCAGCACCTCACCTTACGCCCCAGCGCCATCAGACCCGTAGGAGTCAGTGCTTTCCACTTTCCAAATACCAAATTAATTTCATACACATGAATTTACCTTCGCACTCCCTATATAACACCCCTAAGCACCATACACAAGTTACAATGTTCAAAACAAAAGTTCCTCCAAGTAGCAATAACTACATGCTGACACTACTTGCACAGATGTGGCACAGTGGCCAGAGCACATGACTTCACAGCATATGACACAGTTTGGGCTCACGCTGTCATCCCAGAGTCCGGCAGCAGCTCAGCTTACCAGCATGAGACTCTACACACTACCTCACATAGTTTCCGCACCCCAGAACTTTCAGACCAGTACGGGTCAGTAGTTCGTCATAGTAGTTATGAACACATGCTGACACTACTTCCACAGCTGTACTGCAGTGGCCACGGCACATGACTTCACAGCATAAGACACACAATTTAGACTCACGCTCTAATCCCTGAGTCCCGCACCACCTCACCTTAACAGCAGCACACTCTAGGCAATACCTCACTTAATTTCGGTAGCCTAGCACTTTCACACCGGTAGGTATGATTACTTCACTTCACACCCCCTCTATAGCACACCCTAAACACCCCACAGAGGTTACAGTGCTCCTACCCTTCTATTTCCCACCTTTTCCCCCCTTTTTTCTCCTTACTCGCTATAACAGAATAACAAAGTGGCAGCCAACACTTCCTCCTTCCATGAGACGCTAGACAATACCTGACATATTTTCCGTACCCAGGACTTTCACACCATTACGGGTCAGTAGTTCATCCTAGTAGGTATAAACAAATGCTGACACTACTTCCACAACTGTACTGCAGCGGCCAGGGCACATGACTCCACAGCATAAGACAAACAGTGTGGGCTCACGCTTTAATGCTCGAGTCGCGCACAAGCGCACCCTAGAATCATCACACACTAACCAATACCTCACTTAATTTTCATAGCCTAGAACTTTCACACCAGTAGGTATGATTAGTTCACTTCGCACCCCCTCTATAGCACACCCTAAACACCCCACAAAGGTTACAGTGCTCCTACCCTCCTCTTTTCCCCATTTTTCACCCTTTTTCCACCTTACTCGCTTCAACAAAATCACAAAATGGCGGCCAACACTTCCTAGTTGCAAACGCTCGCAGCCAATCAGCAGCAAGCTTGTGCTCGTAACGCCTCAGCCAATCAGATGGCAGAATTCCCAAATATCGATATCTGTAAATTTCGAGATCTCTCAAAAACTACTGAACGTATTTACACCAAATAAACAAAAGCGTGCTTTCTAGACCAACACCCTTCTCCCTGCCAAATTTGGGGTAATTTCGTTCACCCGTTCGACCTGTAGCCTTGTCTAAAGTTTCCTATGGAAATTAACATTGAAAAAACATGTTTTGGGACCCCCTTTTTTCTCAGCCCCCCCGTGACGAATCACCCCCAAACTTTTAACATAGGAGCTGATCTCAACAAAGAATTCGTTTTGAAAATTTCATGAAGATTCATTAATCGGCGCCAAAGTTATTGCAAATAGAATGTTGCCATTTTCCTATAGTAACTAGGTCCTAACTATAACTACCTACTGGCGACCACCAGTAGGTAATATATATATATATATATATACACACACACACACACAGACGGCTACACAAAACCGGAACAGGCCAGATAGAGAAATTAGACTAAAGGATTTAGTCCTACATTTTTTTCTGGCTTGTCCCGGATTTTGCTTCTAAAAATCTGGTCACCCTATCCTTGCAGTTAAGTTGTCAGGGTGGGTGCAAAGGGGTGTAGACAGAGTCCCCGAATGCCCATCACCCTGACCCTCTCCCCCACTCGCCCTTTTGTGGGTTAGAGAGAGTGTCCATCTGTGTTGTTCACATAGCTCTAAAATTCCCTATTTCTGCAAATCAATGGTCACCAAGTCCATGCAGTTCATGTTTTTCTTTTCAATCAGGGATTCGCAGCCTTGTTGCTACCCTTACAAACTCAGTACTACAAGTCCCAGAATACAAAGCATTAACACAGGCCCGGGAGAGATCCTCACACTAAACACGGGACGCTTGAGAGCTCTGTCCTCGAAAATAGAAGTGGAATCTTTCATAAATGAGCCAACAACATATCATCGCTTGGAAAGCAAAGTTAATTCGCTCGCCTCCCGCCCTGACTGCGGATGACACCCGGCCTGGAGTAGACGAGCAGGACTTCGGCTGCAGCCTAGGCTTCAGAAGGGAACTGATGACGGATGGTTTTGCCCGGAGTTACGTTATTAAATCCAACCTCACAGCTGGCCACGGCCGTTAATGATACCCCTGGAGAAATTATATACATTGAAGGCAGGGGCGCGCGGGGTCTGTCGGAGGGTGATCTTACCGGAGAGTCTTCGTCATTAAAGGTGTAGCAAAGAGTTTAGAAGGCGCCTGCGGATATTACAACCTCACGAAAGGTCATGTGGTGGTGGCGAACTATAATACCCTGCAACGCGGAAATACGTAAGCTACTTGTTTGTATCCTTTTCAGGCGGGAAACTGGCTTTAAAAAGTTTACTGCACCCGACTCTTCCAGAATGTCGCATTTGTGCTACTGCAGTTTCACCCCTAGGCAAGGAATAAATGTACACATTTCTTGGACTTAAAAAAGAAAATTCTAAGCTTATTACTGAGAAGCTGCAATAGTCACAGTTTCACAGGGGTATTTCTGGAATTCTGTTGAGAATTTTAAATTCCCCAAATGTAAAAGTATGTTTTACATTCGTAAATGTATAAACTGGATAGTAACACATGTGCAGCTTTTGAAATCTATGGGGGGAAATATTTCGCATAAAGGGAGACGTCTTCACCTGCGCCCCGAATAATTTTGAGGGCGTTTTCTCTTCATTCCCGTCATTGATGCAAATATATTCATACATTCACAGAAGTAAGTCTTGGACCATGCCGAGGGAGGTAATGTTCCTAAACGTTTCTGAATACCCTGAAACTCGCAAATTTGTAGAGTTGTTCACCTACTTTGCAATGCATCCCTCGTCTGCAACTCTCACTCCACACCCCTGCGAGCAGATTTACCCACACTGTGAAATTAAACCATACTGGTGTAATATTATGTTTGAGTAAGACACTTTGTGATTGTAAATTTACACTCTGTAAATACAAAAAGTGATTTTAAACATGTGAACCAAGCCATTTGCGCTCATCGGCATGATTTAGGCATATAAAAGTTTTTTTTACTCTCGTCCCCTGGCCATGTCAGTGCTTAAAAATAAATGACACATGAAGTGGTCTGTAATTCAGGCAGTTTCACTAGCATTTCTTCATCAGGCTTTCACCCAAACCAGAGAGAGAAAAAGAGAAAAGGAAGAAAGAAGGAGGAAAAGTTGGAAAACAAGGAGAAACCACGGATAAAAAAACAAGCCATAGGGAAGAAAGTGTAGGATGGTGGAAGACACAGGCATGAGGTAGAATCAAGACTAGGCGGCCTTGGTATTCAGCAATCACAGCATTCTGCTCCACTGGTGGCATGCTCCTAAGAAAAACATTGTGCCCCTGCACTTTTTTTTTTTTTTTACAGTTTAACCACAGTGTAAAACAAGAATGTCAATTGTAGCTAGCCAAGTTCAAAAGTTTGTAGCTGCTGCCCAGCCAAGCCAGTACATATCTTTCTTGATAGACAGATCTCGTAATTCCGATGGGGCCAGTCAGGTTCGTAGTTTTGGGGACAGAGGGGAAGGGGGGGTTGGGATGTTACACCCCCAATAAAAAAAAATCCTGGTAAATAGTTTGGTGCAGGTGCTTTCAATCACATATGGTGAGGTGTCTGTTGGATTTCTCCAGGGATTTTTACATACACACAGACAAAAACACAAACACACTCTCTTCGTCTCTCTGTTTCAAAAATGTTGGTTATTTCACAAAATAGTGTTTTCTCTCACTTAGTAACCCTACCAATCGGCCTTCCTCTCCCTTTCCACGGCCCTATAAGCCCCTCTCATGCGTCTAGGAGCGGCTCCTCTGTTAGAGCGGAGGAGCGTTGCCCGCTAAAACAATGCCCCAGAGCTGAAAAATGACATGGTAATAAAGTTTATTTATTACCATTTTATTTTCCATCAACCCCGTCCTGAAATGAGTGTCGGGACGGGGCAGGGCTATTGCTACTGAGTGGCAGCAGCAAGCTGTGCACTGAAGTTTAAAGTGCGCATGTCTCTTAGGTCAGCTGTCTTGCGACGGCCAGCCAGACATGAGCATTTTAAACCTCTCTAAACCAGCTGTCTGAGACAGCAGGGTTAGAGAAAGCACAGGCCTCCAGTGCTCTCAAGAGTGCTGAGAGATGCCGCTTCATCCAATCCTGACACTTAGCTCATGCTTTTTAACAGCATGAGAGCAGCACCAGGATTGGTTAGAGCAGTTTCCTGGGGCCCGTGGTGGAGCCTCAGCAGAGAAGACAACAGCTGCCTCATCTAGGGTTGCCACCTAGCCGTTTTATTACCTGCATGACCAGTAATTTGAGGTCCCGTCCGGTAGAAAAATGAGAAAAATCCCCTAAAACTGGTATTTCCCCCCAAACTTATCAGTACATACATAAAAAAGTAATTATAAGAAGAATGTACTTAAATGTGTGCTCTTCAGGTACTTTCATGACCCCAGAAAGATAGTTAAAATTAACAAAGCTAGAAAGGCCATATTAAAAATGAAAACAGGCAGTTTTGTTTATATTTCTGTTTAAGTACCAAGTCGGTAAACTTCACCTAATACACTTTAAGTTTCTCCATCGATTTTACAGGTCACAAGTAGGCTTGCACCGTTTGGGACTGAGAGATGATGACGGCTGCTGGAGATGTGGTTTCATCCCAGCAACTTTTCTTCACATGGCATGGAACTGCCCACGGCTGACATCATTTTGGTCCACAGTATTTACAATGATTCATCAGATCATTGACACGCCTGCAGATCCCACACCTCTACTGGGCCTGTTGAGCTATGTAAAAGACACACCCGTCAAGGTTCGCAAACTACATGCATTGCTTCTCCTATTTGCCAAATGCCAAATTGCTGTACACTGGGGGAGGAAGAGGGCACCTTCCATTAACCCCTTCTGTGCCCATGACGAGCTGGACTCGTCATGGAGCACGGTCGCGCTGTGCCCATGACGAGTCCAGCTCGTCATGAACCCCGCCCGCTAATGCAACGCCCGGCACAGGGCGGGGAAAGGGCGTGGCACACAAGGGGTTAAGGAGTGGATCAGGGACGTCACATACGGGCACTCCCAATTGACCACCTTCTGGGAATTAATGCCTCCTACCTCTACACCCAGGGATATTTGGGAACCATTGATCACATGGGCCCGGGAGAGACAGGGGGCAGATGGGGAAACGTCTGAGTTGCTGTGATTCTTTCAGGAAGATTAACCTGTTATGCATAATATGTGGGGAGTTGTCCTAGATTTCTGAGTACGCTGTCACATGTAATCTCATGATTGGATTTGCTATGCAGTGAATACATTCAATGTCCTGTTTTCTATCAGTGGACTGGGTACGCACGAAATAACATCTGAAATGAATATGAGCTGCAGTCTTGACTATGATTATGTAATGATTGTCTACTGGCTATTTGTTTATTATGTTTCTTTTAGAAATGCCAATAAAAAGAATGTTATTTTTTTTTTTTTAAAGTACCACGACGGGGGATGTATGTCGTTACAACGCACACTTTTACAACGCATGCACTTACAACGCATTTTTTACAACGCACAATCCATTACAACGCATGACATTACAACGCAGGACACTACAACGCATTTTTAAAAACTACCTTTACAACGCATTTCCTTTACAACGCATACTACCTTTACAACGCATACCATTACAACGCATAATATTAAATTGCATTTAAGGTAAGTATTAGATAGTATAGGGGTAAAAATTACTATTCTAACTCCAAGGGGTGCAACAGTAGGGTAAGTGTTGGATAGTATAGGGGTAAAAATTACTATTCTAACTCCAGGGGGTGCAACAGTAGGGTAAGTGTTGGATAGTATAGGGGTAAAAATTACTATTCTAACTCCAGGGGGTGCAACAGTAGGGTAAGTGTTGGATAGTATAGGGGTAAAAATTACTATTCTAACTCCAGGGGGTGCAACAGTAGGGTAAGTGTTGGATAGTATAGGGGAAAAAATTACTATTCTAACTCCAGGGGGTGCAACAGTAGGGTAAGTGTTGGATAGTATAGGGGTAAAAATTACTATTCTAACTCCAGGGGGTGCAACAGTAGGGTAAGTGTTGGATAGTATAGGGGTAAAAATTACTATTCTAACTCCAGGGGGTGCAACAGTAGGGTAAGTGTTGGATAGTATAGGGGTAAAAATTACTATTCTAACTCCAGGGGGTGCAACAGTAGGGTAAGTGTTGGATAGTATAGGGGTAAAAATTACTATATTATGCGTTGTAATGGTATGCGTTGTAATGGTAGTATGCGTTGTGATGGAATGCGTTGTAAAGGTAGTTTTTAAAAATGCGTTGTAGTGTCATGCGTTGTAATGTCATGCGTTGTAATGGATTGTGCGTTGTAAAAAATGCGTTGTAAGTGTAGTGCGTTGTAAAAGTTGCGTTGTAAAGGTTGTTCCCCCACGACGGGCATTCCCTGAAATTAAAAAAGTGAACAAACGGCCAGTATTTTTCTGTGGCAAAGGTCACAACTCTACCCTGATTGCCCTGTGCCCATGTCTCAGCCGCTTGGAATGCATGATGCGTTGATTGTAATGAGTGTGTCTTTTGTACGTGTCAGTAGGGCTGAATCTGTGTAGATCTCAGGGACGAACAGGACAGTCATCCCTGACTCAGGTATTACATCTATTTTGCACTACGTGTGATGTTTTATACCTTATTTGGTAATCTTTTATTAATACAATAAACTTTATACTACTACTGCAATGCCTAGTTTTTATTATGCATGCAAAATTTCCCGTAGAACCCCTAGCAGGATTTACCTGGGGTTCACAGAATTAGTTCATTAATGCGATTATGAAATAATGTAATTTTTGTGCAATCCGCCTTTGTCTGGGCCTACTCTGGCGTAGACATTTTTTGCAGAGTACTGTTGCGACATTTGTGTCATGCGTGCATCATTTTTTTCTGCCACATTTTAATTTTGATGGTCAATTATGTCATTTTTTTCGTGAGCAAATGCTCAAAAACAAACTTTGCAGGCAAAAGTGATGTGACTATAGATATTTTTGTGTCAGTACAATATTTAATGCGCAGTACACATAACACCCATACTTGTTGCAAGAACTAATAAAAACATGCGTCTTCATACAGCACTAGAGGGTGCAACACGTGTAACTTGTGATATAGAAGCCTGATTTAAAGCAAGTAGGGGCCAGCAACATATAAATATGGTGAGGCGCGATGCCCAAAAACTCACCATATGTAGGTTGTTGGCCACAGACTCTGGTCGCCGTCTCTCCTTCCGGCGCTCTCCTCAGACTCGGGTAGAAAGGGAGGGACTTCCTCTCTTGTGCCATGCGAACCCAACCAGCGCAGCCCAGGGATTGGTTGAAGCAGGCTAGCCCAGTGCTCACTGTGAGGCTGGGGGCCTGCAGCTGCAATCTCTTGGTTGGTTTTTCAGCCGTAGGATTGAAGGCTTTTAAGTGCGCATGACAGATTGGTCGGCTGTAGGCAGCCGGCCAATCGTTCATGCGCACTGGCAGGGGGCTGACGTATGTGCAATTGCACTCATCAGCCCCGCCCCTACCCTCGCACTGAAGCAGCACAAGCCTGCCATACATAATAAAATGGTATTTATTACCATTTTATGAATGTGTGTGCCTGCTGCGCTGGCAGCAGGTGGGGCAACACTCCTCCTTTGCCATAACGGAGGAGCCGCCGCTATTTAAAGCCTGCAATGAATATGAGTGTACGTTATCACAAGCTCGCACCTTCTGAGGGGCTCATTACAAGAGTTCCCCTAAGTCTGATGGGGTCAATAATGGGAGGCACCATCAGAATCTTAGATCTGACCAGGATATTTTGGCTGTTGAAAGCCCATTTCCAGGGCACTCAGAATCAAATCCTAAATGGTAAACTGGTCAAAGAAAACCCAGAGACAGAGGAATTCAGCCAGGTAGGCAGGAGAGAAAAGCTCCTTCAGTGCCAAAGCCACCAAGAAAAGACCCAGGGTGTGATGAAAAGGCATTCTAGCAGTAACAGCTGCTGGTCAGGGGCGGCTCCTCCTCTAGAGCAGTGGAACGTCGCTCCACCTGCTGGGAGTGCAGCAGGGACTCACAAATAAGTAAAATGGCATGTCAATGCCATTTTACTTACAAGCGCAGTGTGAGTGCAGTACAGCTGCCTCTGCAGTGCGCATGTCGGGTTGGCTGGCTGGTTTGCTATGGCCAGCCCAACGTGCGCAGTGCACACCCAGCAATCCCATGGCTGTGAAACAGCCAGGGGGATTGCTGGCACAAGCCCCCAGCCTCAAAATGAGCGCTGGGTTAGGCTGCTCCCAAGAAACAACCTTTGCAACACGGTTGTTATATCGCTTTACCTTCACAAGACCGCGTTGTTAGAACGCAATACCTCTACAGCGCAAGTCATTAGATCGACTTGCTCTAGATGGCGCTTCAACCTAAGGAATAGTATGATTTACTATTCCAACACCTTCCCTACTGTTGCGCAGGGTGGAGTTGGAATAGTAAATTATAAAATTCCTAAGGTTGGAACGCCATCTAGTGCAAGTCGATCTAATGACTTCTGTTGTAAAGGTATCGCTTTCTAACAACGCGGCCGTTGTAATGACCGTGTTGTAATGGAACGCAATGTAAAAGCATGCATTGTAGCATGCTATGCTCCCACCAATACTGGAGCTGCTCTTATGCTGAGAGCAGCTCAAGGATTGGTTGTTGGTGTTCTCCTGAGCAGGAAGGAAGTCCTTCCTTTTTCTGCTCGAGGATACTGATATAGGGAGAAAAGTGCAGCACCCGCGTAGCAGTAAATGCAGTGAGTCTGGAGCCATCGCGGCTCACCATATTTTTATAGTTACAGCCACCACTGCAGCAGCTGAGGACAGGACAAGCCCAAGGCATGTCTGTGGAGTCCTGAGGAGTAAGATTGGCCGATGGGTCATAGACGTTATAATAAGGTTTAAGTCACTGAGCCCCCATGCCCACAAAACTGCCATCTGCACTTACTACCTGCCAGGAGCGTGGTGACTGGGTAGGCAGTTGCAGACGAGGAATTACTTTAAATGGGATATTCTTTATGTGCCTAGAGGTGTTCGAAAAGGGTCACCCCTTCATAAGATTAAAGTATCATTTACCTGTGAGGCTAAAGGCGAGGCCTGCACATCTCTGAACAATATGTTACCATTGATGTGGCGACTACAGAAAGTCTACCTTCTCTGACTATAGTGAGGCAGTGGGTGACATTGCGGCTTCGTGGCACATGGCTTCCAGTGGTCCTTGGGCTTTTGCCTGCATTCTTAGCAGTATGTGGTTGTTGCACCATTCGCATGTCTATTCACTGCCATGGTCGTGCTCTGTGCGCCATGGGCTCCTGGAAAGGAATAACCCACATCACGTGGTACACAAGGAGGCCATTATATTTCAGCTGCAATATCGACCTACAAAAATATACACTCCACGATATCAACTTTCACTATATCCTCAAATGTAAGTAAAGGTGGAGTCCGTCAATGCAGGAAGAGATGAATTTAAGAATATTAACGCTATACTTCCCTCTATATTATTAACTTTACAATATGGTGGTAGTCAATATTGCAGTGACAATATGTTTGCAAGTTGACAGTTCAACTGCGATATTATGAAAAACAACTTACACAGGCATGTGTTCTCTTTTCCATTTAGAGGATTTGACTGTACTGGTGTCCAAGTTGGCATAGGGCATGGCTGACTGATATACATTCTGTGTCCTGTGTGCTCTTTACTCTGTGAGGTCTTCATCAATAGTCTGTGTGAACATGAACAGTGTATTGGAGAGTTACTGTTGTATCTGGAACAAAAACTGTTAAATCTAAGTGGTCTACGTTTGTTTTGTTTTTTAAATTTGTAATGTCTTTTATTTAGTAGGTAATTTTTGATGTTAGTAAATAGTACTGAAACGTAGGGCATGATCTATGAAAGGTTTCAGCGTTTGCAAACCCTTTGAATTGGTAAATCAGAGGTTTTGCAAACACTTAAACCCTTTTTCTGTATAAAGGTAAAAAAAACCGTTTCTGAATGCCTAAATGTATTTAGAAATGGATACCAATTTGGTATTTAGAAAGGGTGTGTTGAAGGTTTCTCTTATACACACTCAATCGGTATGCTATGGATCAATATTTTGCAATCAAAATCTGGTCGCAAAACAGAAAAGTGATAGACTCTGTACCCAAATTAGTTGTGTTTTTTTTATTGCAAATGAATATAAAACATATTTCAAATCAAAATAAAACACATTGCAAATCAACATAAAACATATTGTGACTCCTAGTGAACTAACCAGAATCAAAAATTACATTCCATTGGCCGAAGTAAAATCATGTTTTGGACTAATGCTGAATAACATCTCTGTTAAAATTTATGTCATGATTTCTGAGGGCCTCCCTATTGCTCCGCCTCGAGCGTTGGTTTGCGCAGAGGCGTCAGTAGCAGCCCTATGATGAAGCATGCCACAACTTGTTGTGGGTGAGGGCAGTTTTTACAAAGGTGGTGTGCTCTCCATAATCTATTGCGTTCGTCGAGCAGATATAGTACGACTGTTACAAACTCTACCTCCTTTTGTGTTTATCCATATTTACACCACCCTTGTAAATATGGGGCAGCGTCAAAATCAATGGGTGTTGCGGCTGAACACCAACCACAACACCCATTGCCTGCTTCTTTCACACTAAGTATAGCGTGAAAGAGTTCCTTATTCACAAGGTGGTGTTAAGCCACGTTAAGTAGCTTAACGCCACCTTGTGAATAAGTTGAAGCCCCTATCGCCACCAAAACGTCAGGAAAAGTGGTGTTTTGGTGGCGATAGGGGCTTGTACATATGCCCCTATGTGTCTGCCAGGAGCACGCCAGCTCTTTATTCCACCATGAATGACACTGACGACTGGTCGAGGAGCAGTAATAAAGCCACTTAACAAGAGGGAGAAAGAGAATCAATACTAACTAATGAAAAAGTAGAATGTAAAGGAAAACAGCGTTTGAAGCTTGTGCGTGCACATACTGCGTCATCACAATGAGGTACGTTCCAAAGGGGACCAATCTATCACAGAAATGGCTTTAGACCTGGGAGCATCAGGGCCTTTCAGGGATTTTGAGAAAACAGCAAGAGGATTGTTGTTGCCTTTCCAAGGTGACCTTTTGCCACAGCTTCCTCAGACAATGAGGCTATTTTATTTAGTGTAGGGGCTGGCCTATTCAGTGCTTATTTGAGCCGGTGGTTTCCAGGGCTCGGCACCAGAAGCTAATTGCCAACACTGGTAATGTGACAGTCTGGCTCATTTAAAGAAGACCACAACAAAAATGAATTTTTAAAAAATACTATTGCCTGCTGCCCAAACCATTCTTATAACTTTGGGGACCTGGAATAATCTGACTTGTCACACTTGTAGGAGTGTGATGGTCAGTAACTGTGCTTTTACTCTCTTTGGCAGCACTGGCATGGGCAATGGCTGGTGCACGCTGCAGTAGCCTCCCGACGAAAGCCCTGGCACAAATTAAGCACTGGGCCTACTGCAGCCCACTAGCTGGTGGAGCCCTAGCCAGCTCCAGTTGTACAAAAGGCAGAGAGTAAAAACCCTATTTGGACAGGTGGACGAATGATAACTAAATGGAAAACGTTCAAGGTTGCTGCTGTTGTATTTTAAACAACTGGATATAGGGATCCATGGGTTATTACAGTATCTTCTTCAGACATAAGAAAATGTACGTAAAGCTGCAGTACTTCCTTATAATTGTCACAACTTCCTCCCTGCGTTCCTGTGTCCACCACCAGGGGGCTGAACTGTGGGACTCTCCAGTGTCATAATAGGCTACTGGACCCGCCCCTTCATGCATATTCTAACTACCAGCCATTTGGACACTATTGGGGAATTGACATCCATTCCCAAGCCATGCCAGGTTTTGTGAAAGCCAGCCTGCTCATGCTTGAAGCCAGCCTGCTCATGTTTGACACTCCATTACCCAGAATTCCCTGCTCACTGCTTCATCTCTACCCCTGTAGGCCAAGGATGGGTGGAGGAATTCAGATCACCTGTGGCTGGCTGCTGCTAGCCTGCTCACACCTGATGCATGTAATTAATGTGAGCTCTTTTAAGCCCCAACTCCCTTCAGTCCACTGTTGGTCGTTGTAGCTGTTTTCCGGTGAGACTGATCCTTGTTTCCTGAGCTTTTGATATTTCTTGTTTCTTGAGCTATAGTTAATCCTTGTTCCTTGATTCCTGAGCTATAGCTATTTCTTGCGCCTGAATTAGCACAGCCTGCAGTGCTACCTTGTTTCCTGAGTTCCTGAGCTATAGCTATTCCTTAGGCTGAATTAGCACAGCCTGCAGTGCTACCTTGTTTCCTGAGTTCTTGATCGATAGCTATTCGTTGTTCCTATTCCTGGGCATTGGCTATTTCTTGCTCCTGATTTGCCCTGCTTGCAGTGCTCTCTCGACTCCTTGTTTCCTGAGCTGTAGCTATTTCCTGTTTCCTTGAACCAGTACTGCCTGCAGTGCTACCTTGACTCCTGAAGCTTTAGTAATTCCCTGTTCCTAAACCAGCACTGCCTGCAGGGCTACCTTGACTCCTGAGCCTTAGCTCAATTCTTCCGACCCCAGCACTGCCTTCTTTGCTACTTTGTTTTCTTGATTCCTGCACCTGCACTATTCTAGTATACCCTTGTAGCTTCCCGTTCTGTATATCCTTTTCCAGTCCCATTTCCTTGGTTCCAGTTCCTAGTTTGCTGTTTTTCTATTCTGCTGTCTTGCTTCTGTTACTTTGTATGTTTGTTAGCTGCTTTCTGCCAAGTGTGCCCTGTGATTTCCTTCCTTTCCTGTTATGCATTCCTCCTTGCTAGCTCCTTGTCTATTGTGCTTGTGTTTAGTTCTACCCCCTTTATGTTACTGCCTTGCGTGTTCCTGTTTGATTGCCAGGATCCATGTGCACAGCTGACTACCTAGGTGGTGTTTCTTGTTCACTGTGAGTATTGTCTTTGAGTTGCATTTATAACATCACCATAGGTATGAACTCCGCAGACTCTGCCTTTGCATGCATATCCCATTTGTGGGTATTTGCAGTCATTATCTGTAACAGCAATTGTGGGTGAGAAACTTACTGAGCTTCAGTCTTACTGTGTGGGGCTCCTGAGTGATTTACCCCACACTCCCTTTTATTATTAATGTTGTATTATATATAAGTCTTGCACGTCTGTCCTGGTGTAGTTAGTCTGAATGCTAAATTGCCTTGTGAGTGCCCTTCCTTCCTGAGTCTTAGCCATCTTGTTCACTTGTACAGTCTTCCCCTTTGGATCCCTTTTTCTACTCTGACTTCCTGTGTGATCCTGGGCAGCGCTGTACTCCTCTGTATACGTTTTCTAACCAGTTCCCAGTCCTTGTCCAAGTCCCTGACGGTGTTCCTGACATAGTCCTGGACAGTCCCTGACAATATAGATAAGAACACATATGATGAGAATAATAATAATTATGTTAATTATTGGTGTTGTTATTAGCGGTATTTATTATGAATAATATTGTTATATTAATAATAGTAACACTGATTATGACACTAATATAATAATAATAATAATAATTATGTCGATTATTGGTGTTATCATTTATTATGAATAATATTATTAGTATGAATATTATCAAAACTGATTATGACAGTAATAATTGTAATAACAATATTAATAATGTTGGTTATTGTTTGTATTACCATTGTTCATTATTAATATTATTATTAATGATGATGATGATAATATCAAAATAATAATTAGCATAGTTACTATAATCATCATCAATTTCATTATTTGGAAGTACTGTAGCTTTACATACTTTTTTTGTGTCAAATTAAGATACTTCGATTCACAATGAATCCGTATAGCTATTTTTCTAATGGCAATTCTCTAATAAAAACTAATAGCATGAATATTTATTTTTATTAAAGTTTTGCACTCATGTAATGCTGAAGAAGTGGTTTACCGCTGCCCACTTAGATGCAATGTCTGCCTCAATTTGATGGCGTTTCCTTTAGTTAATGTTCATTTTTGGGAACATTCTGAAAAATGGTTTATTTTCCTACATAGGGCCAGTTTTACTTTGTCACTATAAATTTGGATGTGCATTATCCTTTCATTTCTACATTTGTTCTTGTATTAAGTTGTTCGGGTTTTTGCCTCACATGGCATCTTGGGATGAGAACTGACTTTGAAGCACTCGAGGGAGACCTTATTTTTTAAAACAAAAACCGTGACATTCCACAAAAATAGAAGTAGGATGAGCGGCGGCTCCTCCGCTAAGGCAGAGGAGCGTCGCACCACTGCTTTGAGCAGTGAAAAATGAAAAATAATTTGACAACATCAAAGGTTATTATCATTTTATTTTCTTTGCTTACTTCCTGCAGCTGAGCCAAGGGCAGGGGTATCCATTTCGGCAAGTCGACACAGCAGCAGGAAGGAGGAGGAGTGCTGGCACTGCCTCAAGTGCGCATGACAGTTTGGCAGGCCGTCTAAGGCTGGCCAAACCATCATGTGCACTTAGATCTCTCCATCCGAGCTGTGCTTTACAGCCAGATGTTGAACAAACAGAGGGTTGTAGACCATTAGTGAGTGGCTAACTAGGGATATCACACCAATAATGGCGCTGCTCTCTTGCTGGGTAATACCAGCATGGGAGGCACGTCTGGATTGGTGTAGGGTACCCTTTGGCATGCAGGGAGTCGAAGAGCAGAGGCCAGAAGAGCACCGGCGCTGCAGAATGCAGGGAAGTATTCTTTTTTTAAATTATTTTCCTCCGCGTTGCCCTACCCCATGCTGCACCACCACTTAAATGCCACAGCAGCCGCCACAGAGTAGGACTAAAGTTTACCATCGACCAAGGGCTGCAGAATGACTTAAAAGACAGCACTCACCCATTTAGAAAACACAGACACCGAGGCAGTAAGAGGAATAAATAAAATATGTGACAATATAAAGAGAAGTACTGAGAAGCATATTGTAATATTGTCGGCAAATAATGGAGTGTAAGGATAGTCATTTTAAAGTTGATCAAGAGTATCCTGGACAAATATGATTCAAGATTGGGTAGATCACAATGATGGAAAGGGGTTCAGGATATAAGAGGGACACCTTGATTAGATGGACAAGTTACATTCTTGCTGTGTGCTATGTTAGATGCAATGATATTATTTGATCTAAAGAAGTTTTTAAAGAAAAGGGGTTTTTTATATAATTGGCATGCTATCTGTGTGTTTTGATTTATCATTACTAGCCTTGAGGAAGTCCCAATGGGACGAAACGCGTCGGTGGCCAATGAAAGTGATGAATGGATCTAACTCTTAATGATACTTAAAAAAATAATTAAGATATATGGAAATTGAATGACATCTCGACCTAATGTTTATGTGTGAATGCAGTTATGTTGTACAACAAATTAACTTAGGATGGACTACACCTTGTTTGCTAGGCGCAAACTATTATTGAATTGTTTTGAATATCTGTCACTATTGACAGAGTGAAGATCTATAATGGCTTGTCCCTTCGTGATTGCGGCAGTATTAAATAATAGTCACAAATATTGAGTGTGGGTTTGAAGAGCACAAGCTGTTATCATAAATCAGGGAGGCCAAGGCTATTGAAATGAGCTCTCAGCACCTAAAATGAAGTATTTGGTGAATGTCTGTATTCTGCATCCTCTACAATAAGTAGCCTGGAAGACCCAGAGAGTTTACTTAAGGTATGCAAGAGATCATCAGGAAAGTGTAGCATTAACGTATCATTATGAGAAGTTTAAGGAAAAAATATCCTGGTCATTTGACTGACAGATCCACATCCATAACACACAACCATCAAGTTCTTCATCTGTGGCACTGGTGCTGGGCATGAATTTTATGTGGTTATTCACCAAATGCTTTAGGTCTGTGCTGTATTGTCACTGCCCATTGAGGAGTCCTTATTTACCAGTGCGTGTGCAGTGCATCGGGGAGCTATACACGTAAACACACCGGAATGGATTAGTGCTTGACTACACAAGGGATCACTGCTAATAACAATCATCACATGGCATGACCTCATAGTATCCTGCTTGTGAGCAGTGTAAGGTGGATATTGTACAACCACAACAGGTAGGACCTGTGATAAACAGAACACACACCAATATCTCAGTCTTGAAAACATTGAACTTTAACTTGTGGATGCTCATCCATTGGCCAATTGGTAAACTAATTTATTGATTGCGTAAAAGATGGATTAATCTTTAGCAGGCTCTTTGTATCCTACATAGAGAATAGAAGCAACAGAACTTGTCTGTCCGAGGAGCAGCACTGAAAGAGGACGAATGTTTAATGTTGTGGTGACATCATATCACTATTTTTGTGGGTTGTTTAATACATATTATTCTGCATATCATACACATATCTTCTAATAATTTATAAAGTGTGATTTTCATATTATAATTGACCTAAGTGAGAGTGTGTTCATGTTAAGTTAGCCATAGTTAATGTAGGTCTCAGTTTAAACACTAACATTTCAAATGCATTTTGACTGCTGTTAGTCTGTCTTCCTTTTCACTCGTTCCAGGAGCCGAGCTGCAGTAGCTTGAATTTAGTAAATTGCTACCTTTGTGAGTCTCACCAAAAGTTAATTAATGAAGCTTTACACTGCTGCGAGCGACAGGCTGACCAAAATGTATAATCCTGTGCCAGATATGTCCTGAAGTCAGTACAGCTGAAAGATTCCTTTGTGTGATGACTGAGAAGACGGAAAAAGTTCCCTTATCTGAGAACATTCAAACCTGATTTGTTCCCACTTCTTGGGAATTGTAGGGAAAGATTTGTTTTGATATGAAAGTGTATGTTTTAATTGTGCATTATTGAGCTAGTAAGAGTCAGATACTCTTTCTCACTTGCTTCAAAGCCACAGCCCCTTTCCAGACTCTTGACACCCATTACTTGCCTTTACCACAAGTCAAAGACTTTGGGGCATATTTACTAGAAAGTGGCGGAGCACGGCGTTTGCCTCCCTGACCTAACGCCGCGCACCGCCACTTCTGAACACAGAGCTCCACTGTATTTACATTAATACGGTGCAGCTTGCGTTTCCCCCTGCGCTGGTGCTAATTTAGCTGCCTAGCGCCAACACAGGCACCCTTGCACCATAGTGAAAGGGTGCCTGCGTTGACAGCAATGAGTGTTTATGTCCTTCCCTGCACATAAACAATCTTAAATGGTATTTTGAAACTTCAATGTATGCTGCTTAATGCAGCACACATAGAAGTTGCAAAACGTAATTTTTTTAATGATTGTGCATATGCAGGAAGAGTCACCTTTCTGCACATACACAATCAATAGCGTTTTGCTGTTTCTATGTGTGCTGCACAACGCAGCACACATGGAAACAGCAGAAACAAGGAGAAATTAAACATTTCTCCTTGTTGCACCAGGGTAAGACCAGGTTTTCCCTGGTCTTAATTTTGGCACTGCCTCATATTTATACCACCCTTGGAAATATGGGGCAGGGTCAAAATCATTGGGTGCTGCAGTGGAACGCCCACCACAACACCCATTGCCCACCCCTTTCATGCTAAGTATAGCGTGAAAGGGTGCTTATTCACAAGGCAGCATTAAGCCAAGTTAAGTGGCTTTACGTCGTCTCGTGAATAAGGGGAAGCCCCTATCGCCACCACAACGTCGAGAAAAGTGATGTTGTGGTGGCGATAGGGGCTTGTAAATATTCCCCTGAGTCTTATTTGATTTGCATAACAATATAAATAACTTGTATTTGTATTTGCTATTTTGACTCACTTTGGATTATGCTGAACAACCCTCTTAGCGATAATTGCTTTATGACTAATTTGAATGATATGAATTTGCAACTTTGTATATCTGCTAATAAACCTTCATGGTTTGCAAATCTATTTCTCTCTGTCATTCTTCTGGAGCCTAATGTGCTTCACTGTATTTGATGTACTGCTGTCCATCCATTCAAGTGCAGCTTATTATATTATATTATATTATATTATATTATATTATATTATATTATATTATATTATATTATATTATATCATATTATATTATATCATATTATATTATATCATATTATATTATATCATATTATATCATATTATACTATATTATATTATATTATATTACATTATGGGGTCCCGGTTTTATGTAATTTCTATTTTTGTCATTTCTGTCTGTATTTATCCATATTATTTTTTTGCAAATTGTACCTGTATTTATCCATATCTATTTTAGATTTTGTAAAAAAATGAAGCTGAAATGTGTATATTTCTGCATTTATTTAACCAGTTAATGTGCACTCGTGCCTGAACGCCTGACCGGTTTCAATGATATATACACACTCAGATGGTAGAATATGCACTAAATGTTTGTATCAAAGTTATGCAAATCTACTGCTGTTACGGCTCTTTACTGTTAATCCCCTCGCCTGTCAGTCTGCACAGCTATTGCCCTGGCAGTCATGATTGACAGCATTCAGAATCACTTAAAAACAACCCAATTTTCCGTTTTTATCCACATTTAAAAATAAATACAGACAGGAAAATAAATGTTTTTTCTGTCTGTATTTATCCGTAAAAATTAGTAAAAAAAGGAAAACAGGGAGCCTTAATTATATTATATTATATTATATTATATTATATTATATTATATTATATTATATTAATTTGTACAGCTCAGTAATCACCTGAGAGGTTATCCAGGCGCTTGGGCAGGTGTGTAGGTTTGTGGTCCCAAGTTGCTAATACGAAGAGGCAGGTCTTAAGCTACTTGCGGAACTCAAGACATCAGGAGGAGGCTCTGATGTGCTGAGGGGGGGGCGTTCCATGTCTTTGGTGCAATGTAGGAGAAGGAGCAACCTCCAGTTTTGCTTTTGCAGATGCAGGGATTGTGTGGGAGTGAGAGTGAGGTAGAGCATAGGGTAGAGCATAGGTGTCTGGTGGGTTGGGGAAAGTGTATGCAGCTGTTCAGGTATTCTGGTCCTGTGTTGTGTAAGGCTTTGTATGTGAGTGAGAGAAGTTTAAATTGGCTGCACTTTTGAATGGGGAGCCAGTGAAGGTTCCTGAGGTGAGGTGTGATGTGGGTGCAGCGTGGGAGGTCAAGAATGAGCCTTGCAGAGATGTTCATGATGGTCTGGAATCTGTGTAAGAATTGTGTGGAGAATCTGGCATAGATAGTATTGCCGTACTCTAGCCTGCTGGTGATGAGTGCTTGTGTGATGGTCCTTCTGGTGATCTGAGGTAACCATTGGTAGATGTTTCACATTATGCGTGAGATGTGGAAGCAGGAGCTGCACCCTGCGTTGACTTGAGCCGTCATGCTGAACTCGCCATCTAGAATGATCCCTAGATTTCTTGCGTGGTCTGTGGGTGTTGGTGCTAGCTCCGACAGCCACCTGGTAGAGTCTTATGGGGAGGTCTTGTAACCGAAGACCTGTACTTCCGTCTTGTCGGAGTTGAGCTGCAGGCAGTTGGTTCATATCCAATCTGCTACCATGGTCATGTAGTTGGTGAATTTGGTTCTTTTGCCCCTGACGGAGTGGATGAGTTGGGTGTCATCGGCATAGGAGATGACTGTGATGTCTTATGATCGGATGATGTTTGCGAATGGTCTCTTGTATTTGCAGCAGTCGCTCCTCTGCTATGGAGGATGAGCATAGCCCCTCCCCCCAGCTGAGAATCAGCTGAGGGAAACAGGAAAACTAAAATGGTAAGAAAACCATTTTATTATCATTTTATTTTTCTTTCCGTGCTCGCTAGAGATAACCAAGTCTGGGCAGTGCGGGCCATGATAGGGAAGGAATAGTGTACACTATAAGTGCGCATGATGTTTTGGCAGGCTGTCTAAGGCTGGCCAAGCCGTCATGCGCAATTAGATCTCTCTCCACCCGAGCCATGCTGCACAGCCAGGTGGCGAAGAGGCACAGACTCCTAGGACCCGAGAGTAAAACCAACCTACTCCGGCCAATCACGGCCCTGCTCTCATGCTGTTACCAGTATGAGAGTAGCGTCTTTATTGACATCTAGGAGCCTGCGCAGTTTGCACCAGCCTGTGGGGAAATGGATTTGGGACCGGAGTCGAAGAACCCGGAGACGGCAGCCTGCAGCGGCAGGTAAGTGCTTGTTTTTGTGTTATTAACCCCCACACCTTCCAACCCCTGCCTCACCACTTGTAATGAACAGAAGTCACTACTCTGTATTTATTGGAAAGAGTGGGGCTGAGGGACAATCCCTCTAGGACTCTACATATCAATTTCTTGGTCTCTGATGTGAAGGGTGGCTGGCTAACCCTTTGGGTTTTCCCCATGAGAAAGGAACAGATCCATTTGAGAGCAGATCCCTGTATGCCAATCTTGTGGAGTCTTCTGATGAGGGTTTTATGAGAGACAGTGTTGAAGGCTGCAGAGAGGTCAAGCAGGATGAGGGCTGTTGTTTCTCTTCGGTCCAGGATGATTCGAATGTCATAAGTGGCCACGATGAGTGCTGTTTCGGTGCTATGGTTCTTTCTGAGTCCTGATCGAGTGTTGTCTAGAAGATGGTGAAGTTTGAGGTTGGCTGTGAGCTGCTTGTTGATGGCGTTCTCAATCACTTTGGCTTGAAAGAGAAGCAGCAAGATGGGTCGGAAGTTGCTCAGTTGATTCAGGTGCTGTGGACTTCTTGAGAAGAGCATTGATTTCTGCAAGTCTCCATTCATCCGGACAAGTGGCGAACGTGATGGAATTCTTGATGATGTGGGTTAGGGTGGTGCTGATTGGTGATGTTTCCAGATTGTAGAGGTCATGGGGGCATGGGTCAGTTGGGTCCGCATGATTGCTGCTGTGTTGTTTCTGGTGAGGTTTGTCCATTTGGTCAGGTGGCTTTCTTGGTTGGTGGTGGGTATTTTAGCAACAAGTTCTCTGGGGTTGAGTTGGTGTGCGAAGATGCTGTAGATTTTTGTGATTTTGCTATGGAAGAAGTTGTGAAGATTGTCGCAGAGTTTTTGGGGAGTTTGATGGTGACAGTGGCTTAGGGCGATGTGAAATCCTTAACGATCGATAAAATCTCCTTCCAGCTGTTGGAGCTTCCTTTGCTGCGGTTCACTAGTGCTTTTTTCTTGGTGTCTCTATGTGCTGGTGATAGCATCTGAGTGCAGCCTTTTAGGTAGTTCTGTTGGTGGTGTCGTGGTTGGCTCTCCATTTACTTTCTAACTGTTTACAGTGTTTGTTGGTGTCTTGGAGGTCTCCTGTGTACCAACTGGCCTGCTTGTATGATCTACTATGCTTTTTGGGTTTGATAGGTGCAAGGGAGTCTACGCACTTCTTGAGCCACGTGTTGAAGATGTTGATGTCCTTGTTGAGGTTGTCTGTGGGGCTAGGTTGATCCGTGCTGATGGCTCTGAGCCCGTCTGCTTTTGTGATTTTGTCCCAGCTATGGCTTGAAATGCGTAACTTGGAGAGATGTTGACTTTAAGTGTGTTGATTTGGAAGTTGATGATGGAGTGGTTGGTCCATGTGAGCGGTGTGGTGGAGTTGCTTTTGATGCTGTCACTTGTGGTGTAGATGGGTCCCAGTGTGTGTGTCCTGCGGTGTGTGTTGGTACTGAGACGAGCTGGGTGAGTCCAATGTTGCTCAAGCTTTTGAAGAGTGCTGTGGAGCAGGGGTCGTTTTGGTGCTCTAGGTGAAAGTTGAGGTCACCAATGAGAATGTGGGCTATGGAGTCAATGGTGAGCAGAGTGATGAAGTTGGTGATGAGGTTCATAAAGGTGGTCCGTGGTCCAGGTGGTCGGTAGGTGAGGGTTCCGTTCAGGGTGATGTTTTCTGAGATTTGGAGCTTGAAGTGCAGGTGTTCCATGAATGGGGTGGCATGCTATGTGGATGTTTTGCATTTGATGGATTCCTTGTAGATGATAGTGAGTCCTCCTCCTGGCTTGTGAAGGCAGTCCTTTTGAGCAATCTTGTATTCCGCTAGGATTGCCATGGCAATGTCAGGAGCCGATGAGGAGTTGAGCCAGGTTTCTCTAATTAGGATGATGGAGGGTGGGTTGCTACTCAGCAGGTCCCATATTTCCGCTATTTGTTTGCTGAGTGATCTTGTGTTAAGAAGCATGCATGCAAGTGGGTGTTGACGTGCAGGTTTGCTGTGGTATTAGGTGTAGGGTGAGGGTGTAGGCTCTGTTGGTGCCTGTGTGGCATGTGTGTTGGGAGGGGATGTTGTTAGTATTTGCATGAGGGAGTGGGTGTGGCTGCTGGAGAACTGGCAGTGGGTGCAAGTGAAAGCTCGTACTGTGGTGTGAGGCATGGCACAGCAGCAGTCCAGGGTGTAGTGACATGAGGAGTGCTCTGGGGTACTGCTGGACTTTGATCGTTCCATGGTTCCTAGCGCTGGGCACGGTCCAGGTGCTAACTGGCGCAGATGCGCTTGCCGATGGCATGCATTCAGTGTGCCAATGATGCATCGGCTGTATGTCCGTGTTGTAGATGCCATTAATTAGGACCTGGGAGGTGGTTAAGTTCAGGTTGCCCTGATGTCATTTCCTGCGATGATGGGAATTACATCTACGATTTCGATGGTGTAAACCCCATCCCGCTCTGCTTCAGTCACAATACCTTATTCCATTTTAAGTAACTTTCAATATAGTTAGGACTCAATTACGAGTGTCATGGTAATTAACAGGTAAATATTGAAAAAAGGTGCACTCTGAGGAGCCCCTACAAACGCATGCATTTCTGATGGGGAATCACGCATTTCCGTGGACAAACCATGATGCCGGGACAAGCTCATTTGCTTCATGACTGTCCAACTATGCTGTATTTTTAAAGTCTGTCTTTTGAAATTTTGCTTGATTTTTATTTAAAGCACAGAGAAAATTGAAGTCCATGCTTTGTCACATAAGATAACAATTTTAATATTGGTTTATATCAAACCTTTGGGATGCACACCAAGATGGTTCGGAAAAACTCAGCATTTCTATTATGATGGAAATCCTAAAGCGAAGTTCAGGCTTCTTATTGGCATCATCATTTTATTATATTGCGGAGGATGAAAGGTTGCTTTAATCCCCAGGGAAGCGAACAAAAATGGCGTGGTAGGGGAGGGGTTTTTCAAGAAAGCCTCAGGAACGAGAAGGAAACGGATTAAGGAAGCTAAGAGAGTCAGAGCTTGGGAAAGGTGCATTGACAGGCACAAAATTGAGGAACAGGATTAAAGAGCAGTATTTGAGGCCTCGGAGAGTGCTGCAATGCAGACCAAACCACGGGGCATATTATCAAGCACGGGGTTAAAATTATCGCTGCTTTAGCGGCAGAAAACTGCCGCTAAAGCGGCGATGATGGGCTTGATAATATGCAGCAGAGAATTCCCATAGAAGCCCACGTTGACATCAGAACATGGGCTTCTATGGGAATTCTCAAGGGCATATTATCAAGCCCATTATCACCGCTTTAGCGGCTGTTTTCTGCCGCTAAAGCGGCGATAATTTTAACGGCGTTTCTTGATAATATGCCCCTACATTTCTTTGGACCATCACATAGCTCTAGGCTGTCGGAGCTTCAAAGCGCTTTGTATTGTAAAGGGAAGCCTGGCAGGCATCAGTGAAATGGGAAATAAGTTTGTGTGTGGATCGCTGAGGGCAAAAGAGTGAGGAACATGTTATTAGCACACCAGAAATGCTTGTCCCTCATATGCAAATTGGCTCATTAAAAAGTACAACAAGGATACAAAAATGTTGTCCGCCACATGTAATACAATTCATAAAACACCAATAAAGTATGTGGATAAAATATGATTTATTATCATGAGTTTGCATTAAAAGAAAGCACTTGGATCTCTTTGCTATCCCTCAAATACATAAATTAATCAATTGACAGTACGGTCTACAGTGTTATCTTATGCTCTGCTTTGTTAGTTGCTTCTAAGAGCTTCTTTATGCAGTTGTACCCCTTTCTAGTAATTGGAGGCCTGGAGCACATGACGATACCTTGCCTTACACATACTATTCCTTCCTCCCCTGTGGTGTAACTCAAGTCCTTAGACCAGGATCTCCAGTTGGAGATTTTCAACTTGTAGGTAAATATAATCCACCCTCCTTTTAATTTCTCGGTGAAGGGGGATCATGTTCACTTGAACCACATCTCCATCTTTGTGCGTGCCTGCATTGCATACGAGATAAAATACCCCCTCCGGTACATTAGAAAGATATTGCACGTCATCGAGGCGTTCTGTCGCCATATAGAGAAACAAGGCGGTCTAGTAAGATATTGAAGTTGAACAGCTACGTAACTTTCTTCTTACAGGTGACTAGAGGCACTACTTGACTGTAATAAGAAAATTAGACATTGGATGTTCTAGGCTGTGACTAGAGGCACTACTTGACTGTAATAAGAAAATTAGACTTTGGATGTTCTAGGCTGTGACTAGAGGCACTACTTGACTGTAGTAAGAAAATTAGACCTTGGATGTTCTAGGCTGTGACTAGAGGCACTACTTGACTGTAATAAGAAAATTAGACTTTGGATGTTCTAGGCTGTGACTAGAGGCACTACTTGACTGTAGTAAGAAAATTAGACCTTGGATGTTCTAGGCTGTGACTAGAGGCACTACTTGACTGTAATAAGAAAATTAGACTTTGGATGTTCTAGGCTGTGACTAGAGGCACTACTTCACTGTAATAAGAAAATTAGACCTTGGATGTTCTAGGCTGTGACTAGTGGCACTACTTGACTGTAATAAGAAAATTAGACATTGGATGTTCTAGGCTGTGACTAGTGGCACTACTTGACTGTAATAAGAAAATTAGACATTGGAAGTTCTAGTCTGTGATTAGAGGCGTAACTTGACTGTAATAAGACAATTAGACATAGGCTGTGACTAGAGGCACTACTTGACTGTAATAAGAAAATTAGACATAGGCTGTGATTGCAGACGCCCGTGTATTGTATGTCTGCATCTTGTCCACGGTTGACTGTGGGGGTGGGTTGAGAAGGTGTGCACGTCTTCCATCACACGCTTCAAGCCAGTTGAAACTAATCCTGTAACAGAGGAAAGTCGCCTTAGCACTTCCCACTGGGGCCTACCCGTGGACGTTAAATCCAATCTTTCTTTAAGCGTTGCTGCTGCAAAAGCCTCTAATGTTATAACGAGCCTAACAGGGAGGGATTGCGCCTTCCACCCAAAAGAGCTGTGTTAGCAAGAGCAAACAGGGATATTCAACAGAGCAAAACGTGTTCTCGACGTCCTCGTCCCTAGTCCCTACAAGGCTGATTACAAGCCACAGGAGACAGCGCCGAAGCCGGCCCTGGAAGGAACCAATTTACACATAACTCGCAGCTCGCTCGATGCTTGTATGAAAACAAGTCCTGGAAAAAGAATGACACGTCGTAAACTGAACTACCTTTTGAGACTGCTGATTTTGTTAATTGCAGAAAAAATCCCTGACAATTCTCTCTTGGACAGACGTAGTGTGCGGGAATAGTGCCGACATAGGCAACCTCCCCCCGCAAGAACATAGCATGCACAACAAGATATGTTTGTTGGAAAACATTTTGCTCCAGGTTTATTTCATACGAGAAATAGATACCAACGTGGTGGGTTAACTAGCGGGCGATCCAAGGGCAGGCAGCGGTGACTAATCTAAGCTTGTACTTGGCTTAATTTACCATTCTGTAGGATAGTTTGGCGGCCTACCCGGAAGTTGGGTACTACTTTTCTCCTCTTTAACCACAGTTCCTAGATATGTCCCTCTGGTGTCCTCTGTGCTAATAGACCTTCTGATTAGAGGTTGGCTGGGCCCTGTATTTACCCCTCACCAGGCGCGCCACACCCATTGGGCTCACCCCGTCGTGTGTGACAGCCCGGCTGAGACAGCCTCGCGGGCTGGCGTCCGTCTAATTGCAGCCGGACCCGAGTACTTCACGGGTCTTTAAAAGACCATTTACTCGTTAATGAGGCTTTTGTTGTGTTTTCACCCCTTCTTACAGCCACTCTGCCTATGGCTGGAAGACTTACCCCCCCCCAAAATATTTTTCAGCCCCCCCCCCGAAATTTGGCTCTAGTTGCCCGCCTGCCCCTCACTGCCCTGTCCCAGACTTCAGGAATCGCTGGTACGCGTAGAGGTGTCCGCCTTCAAGGCCACGAGTATGTTTGTTGAAATAAGCCCTAGTTGTGGCCAACACAATACCCTTATCTTTATCCGCTGACCTCCAACAGTATAGAAGTACAGCACCAGCTAGGCATAGGACCCCCTTGGGGATATAAAACAGCTCTCTTCGTAACCACAGTTCTGTGTAATACAAACCATAATGCACTGTGTGCAAGTTTGTACATTTTCTATTGGGGGTTGACTAAGCCCTTGTTTGCCCCCATTCTTGGAGGTCCCAAATACAAGGGTTCAGACTGATGACCAAGTGACGCACCAGCAAGTGAACATGTAGAAATGCATCAGATTTAAACTGACTGCGTCATGTCCTTTCGAGGACGCCTGTTGTTTCTCTCCCTCCTAAAACACAACAAGGTGGATCTAAAAACAGGGGTGAGCCTGATGTGCCCCAAGTGTACTCCAAACTTACTGCTACCCATCACGTCCTTATTGCCAGCAAAACCCATCAGTCTGACTGCGGTCTGCAGATGCTGTGTCGCCATGCTGGTGTCCCCACCTTAGCGTATGTAGCCCATAGCCAGACTTTTGCTAAAGGTATACCAGTGTGCAGAGAAGATGTCAAAGCTTATTGATAGTGAGAACCAAGAGTAAAACATATAAACAAAGATTGCCGGCACCTTCATATCTAAGATTGCAAGATGTCTTCTGGTGATATTCAGCATATCTGCTTCAAACCCAATTTCTCAACACTATTGAAGCCCGGCACACTTGTTGGAATGCTAAACAAACGCAACCCACCTGGCAGAAGGGCTGAGAAGTATGTAGCTTAATTGCCGAAACCCTTTCCCCACACTCCTCTTTACAATATTCTGCTTCATCTCATCATTGCCTGAAAGCCCATCACCGTCTGACTGCGACCCTTAGCTGCTGAGTCACCCTGCTGATGTCCCCACCCAAAATGAAATTAAAGGAAATCAGGGGCAGATTAACCCCTTCAGTGCCCGCCCCTTTCCCCGCCCTGTGCCGGCCGTTGAATTAGCGGGCGGGGTCTATGACGAGCTGGACTCGTCATGGGCACAGCGCCACCGCGGCCCATGACGAGTCCAGCTCGTCATGGGCACTGAAGGGGTTAAAATCATCAGAGACTATTACACCGGCTTCAGGATGCCGGAATATTAATGTACTTAGGATATCCCACAAGAAATACAACTGCGTAGTTTTATATTTCCTGGTACTTAGATATACATTAAGTATAATTAGACTAAATGCTGTGTTGTGCAACACAAGGCATTGTAACCAGTCCTGATCGAAATCCACCATTTCAACTATTAAGTTTAGATCAGCCACAATGTAGCACCAGAGCCAACACTTTGCATGACCTGATTTATTGGTACACACTGCCGGGAGACTATACTCATTAAACCCGAGCAGAGGTGTCACTTGTTCTCTCCATGTTTCTTGAAATAATAGAATTGTGAATAGCCATGTGCCAAACTTCTGCTAATGTATACCAGAATGAAGACAAGTGGATGGTGAGAACGGGAAGAGGAGGACAGTCTGTACTGAATCCAATCCCAGTCTAACTGCGGACTTTAAATGGATGTTGTGTTGACGTACTGGTGCACCCACCCTGGCGTGGATTGCCCAGCACCCAGTTTACAGGTAATGCCGGGATGCAGGCATGAAAATATGTATGCTTTAATACACTTTGTCAGCTGGAGTCCTCCTACAAGTGTTCCCCACACCTTGAGGATCCTGCCTCCTTTACAAGGCAACCACTCCTACACCACCTGGCTTGACCAGCCATGGGGCAGACAGTCTCCAACAATAAGTGAAGCATCCTGTGGTACCCACTGGTTTTGCTGAGGCACATTCCCGTTAACCGCCCACTAAGTTTGCACCTCACCCGATTTATTGATCAACTCTATTGAACCAATGTTGTGTCATGATCCCGTACCAGTGGGAAATTGTCTTTTGTGCCTCACCCAGTCAGTCGGTACCTTGCTTAGTTTAATTGAATTAAAACCTTGTGGTTTCTGCATACTTTCTAGGATGAAAGTTTGATAGAACCCAGCGGGGTTTGATTCTATGACCGTGAGGTTAAAACCACCACCAGACCCAGCAGATAAATTGGTCCAGGTTTTCTTTGCCATGACCCCTCCTATGCCCTTTGAACTCACCATTTAACCTGCAAGGGGCCATGTGGCAGGCACCCCAGTGGGACCTGGCAGTCCTATTTAACCTTCATATCCTTACAGCATAGCAACACTCACTGCTGCAGATGCCTTGGGGCTCGAGCAACCAATACTCGCACTAGTTAATTCAGTAATTATTTAAATTAATTCAAACAGTGTATATATATAAAACGATGCACAGGCAATTGAAAATTTTGCACGCACTATAATGTGACACATTTTGGACTTGTCCATAAAATAAATTGGTCGCATTAGATAAATCCGAGTGATCAGTGCAAGTGCATCAAACAGAACCAAGTATGGACGATAAGTGACCCCAGTTGAACTCAAACAGAAGCTTAGAGGGTTGTCCAAATGTTGCCTGGATGCGGTGGAATTACCTCCACCCCCCACGTGCAGCAAATTACTGTACAGCTCTGTTCACACTCCCCAGGCTGTATAAATATTAACAATGTGAGTGGTCCAATGACATCAATGTCAGAATCTAAGATTTACAATTCATGTTCTAATGCAGCCCCCCTTATTGAGGGTCCTGCAAGGACCCCTCTGCCTCACTGATTGAAACCTAGCTACTTCCCACTTAACGCACTTGCATGTTACTCAAAAAAGACACCTAGCAACAACTTGGTGCACTGCTGTTAGGAGAGGATACAGTCTGTTGCACCCTGCTCTATGGGGCTATCTGCTAACATTTGGATGTCCAGGACCTTTTATATAGCTTTTCTGGAATTACTTTTGACTTGAGGGGGGCATCTAGTAATGACTTTGTCCTGCAGCTATGTGAAATTAAAAAACCTTTTGGCTTTGCCCGGCCATGTTCCAATTGTAGGGACAGAATTGAGCACAATGCCCTGCTGATGTATATATTGTCACTACCTTTCCTTCCCTCACTACTTGCACCCAAGAACCCTTTCCCTTTTCCATTTGGGGCACTCTCAAACTGTTTGCTATATATGTTCCAGATGTATGCTGGTTTTCCACCATCTTATGGATGTCCGCTATGAAATAAATAATATCAAACAAGAAATATCAATGTAAAGAATTGAATGCGCGCTTGTGTAATCTAAATTGTTTATTTTGAACTTGTCTCACTCCTTTTGTACTAACATAACATGTGTTTTGCTGCACCTTCACCCCAAGAAATATCCTGGCGCTGATTAACAGGTGTTTATTGATACTCAACTTAATGTTACTCACTCATCGACCTCAGAAGGATGAACGGCTGAGTGGGCCTTCCGGGATCTGAACCTATGACCATGAGGTCAAACACAGACCCCTACAGTGGGTGCCCTAGTCCTCTAGCCCTGTGTGTGCATTCTATAAAGGGAACTAATGCTTTTGTATTTCCGAAGCAAGGAATGCCCATGCGTGCAACGCTCCATTACTACTTAATAATAATTATCTGCACTGGCAAGTTGAAAAGGAAGTACAAGTGGGTAATGCCTGCAAAATTGCTGTTGTGCTGTGCTGTGTGTGGCTATTTTCGGGATATTGTGGAGGGCTCAATTCTTTGTTTATTGCCTACACACCCCTGTGTCTGCCCCCAGGCAGTGCACATCATGCACAGTGCAGGAGGGGCCCTCTAATGCAGCGGGGACATGTGTTGCAGTCTGCAGGTTCAAGCTCGAATTCTCCTGATGGCTCCAACAGTCAACATAAATAATGCAAAAAGAACTTCCACTCGACCTGTACCCTTTACTGTAGACTAATATAAGCTGTATGGGCTACCCACTGCTATACCTACACGTCAAGCATTAGTTTATATTTTTGACCTCTCAGCCCAGCGGAGTAACCCTATGACCTATTCACGTTAAATGCGCTTGTGATCTACATTGTACACGTACTTTGCAGCAGGCGTGTTGACCCACTGTGCTACCACACTTGAGTCAAAGCTTCCACTAGCCAAAACCTCAGATCCATCAAGGCAGCAATAGTTCTTCACACCATAATATATTGGTAAACACGACACCCCTGCCCAAAGTCAGCGCCCAGTGCGACTGCGCCACTCCAGGGCCTGCCTAGTTCTCAGAATCCTGCCCAGGGTGTCCCACCAAACCATTCCTCAGTCACCAAGTGAGACAACACGTCCGATCCGGACTACTTAACTATCCTCTTGCCCACTGCTTTGTTTAGTACGGTGTTGTCTGGATGTGCCTGTACAGGACGGGCAAAATGATCAACCCCACTGTGTATGTGGTGCCTGAGTATGGATCATGAATGAATCTCTCAGATCATTTTCAAAGGCATCAACGTTCCACAAAAGCACAACAAAGACGCGATCTGGAGCCTCCTAGATTCATGGGCCTCAAGGGTGAAAAGGTGAGAGGTGGGAACAGCCCTGCTAAGTGTCATCAAGCTGGTCCCCCCTTTCATTTCCAGTGCACACCATGGGCGGCCAGGCCACGACAAGCCCACTGCCAATGCTTGCGCCGTGGTCTGCATGCATGCAGCACCTCCTCCAAATGAGTCACACTAAACCGCAAATGCCACCTTGGTGGGCATGAGACATGGGAGGCATCCTCCAACTCTAAAATGCACCCCAAAACCTGTGAGATAGTTATGTGGAAGAAAAACTGAGCAAACACTGAGCAATTAGCTCAGTACCATAGCAGTACAAATTCCGTTCAAAGTGAGAAATATTCACCCCCATGTCAAAAGACTGCCTTGCCTCACCTGAGCCCCACGTCAGGCACACCATCAAACTGAAATACAAAATGGGAACAGCCTCACCAGGACTATTGACTTTGTCAATGTTTGATAGTTTAATAAAGTAAATAAGCAACAACTATGGCTTTGTTGTGAGAATTGGTGGTGTACACCCGGCAGCAGGACCTCGCACACTGTGGCGCGGGGGAAACATACATGAACAGCATGACCTCCAATCAAGTACAGGAGCCCACTGAGACGCCAACATCCAAGCAATGCCCGGGTTTCCCTGGTCATCGGAACTGCCACCTGGTGCAAAAGGAAACCATGCAAAAAAATTCACTGCCTCTGCCTCGACCAAGAAGGCCCAGCCGAATGTAGGACCCTTTGTCCTATCAACACGTACGCCAGCTTCAGGCAACCTCTCTACGATGGTGGGATGCATAGCCTGTCAAAGGAGCCTGTGTCCCAACCAATACATCCCAGATAGTAAACACGGGATGGAGCCAGCCTCAAGACCGCATGCGTGATGGCAACCCTGCTGGCAATCCACAGCCAGCCCCTGGCCAACCTACGCTGCATGCACCCACTGCACCCATAACCCCAGTCACCCTCAGCAGAAACCACACCGCCACGTTTCTGAAACTGTCCACGCGACGACCACCACCAGTCGGCAAACCTCGAGATGCTTGGCAATTACGGGAGCCGTCACTAGGCACAGAAGAGTTGAACCCCCCCCCCCCCCAACACGGCAATGCAGTCCCATCCACTGAAAGACAATATCAAATGCGAACCCAAAATTGCTACAGAAGTAGCAAACCCACCTAATCTCTCCATTCGTTCAGACTGCCCCTCAATACCGTGCGAAGCCCGAGACTCCCCCGCCTCCATTTTGAGAGTACGGCAGGACATTGGCCCCTTCTGAGCAATCAAAGGCCGCATTGCAGTTTACTGCCTCATGTCTCCCCATGTGAGCCATAGGCGTGTCCACTGTGAGAAGGGTAGCCAACATCTAACCGGCTGGAGTTCAGCAACATGTTCGATCCATCTGCCCATTTCAACCACTCGTGGTCAACCCGTAACAACTGGGCAGACAGATCCGGGGGCCTGCCACAGCCGATGTCCAAGCTGTTTAAACTGGGTCAACGGAGGAGAGTACCCCCCGGTGTGCCCAGCGAACCGCTGCCCCAACCACAACCACAACTGGCTGAGCCCGAGAGGTAAGCCCGCTGCACAGCAGGAGAGTAGGAGATGCAGGAATCAACCGAATATGGATGAGCGTATATGTGGACTTAAGCGACGCTCCACCATGCGGGGTCCAAATTAGTTGCCTAAAAAGATGGGGACAGAACTTGGGCTAGCTCACCAAACCCAGTATGGACCCCGACGTTCCTCTACTCATCTTGCTGTGGCCTCTGAGCTCCTCTCATGCTAGCACCCAGACAGCGTGACCAGGAGGAACCAAAAGGACAGACGGATGGGCTGGGGCATGTATAAGTACCTCGCCCCAATCCTCCGAGGCGCCGGAAGTGACGCAGAGTCTGCGTCAGACTTTAGGGACTCCCAGGGGTCCCCACAACTATTCGTGGTGATGTGCCTAATGTGGCACTGAGGTGGCTGCCGTTTTGAGCTTATATGAGCATCAATTAAGGACACATTCATTTATGGTAGGTACAGGGAGATTAAGTGATTTGCCCAGAATCAAAGGATGTTGAACTGAGGCCAAGACTTGTATCTGGTTCACCAGCTCTGAAGTCAGCAGCTCTGGCCATTATGCCACATCCCCTCCCCACTTTCCTTTTTAGTAGTTGGTTCTGTTTTAGGCAGCGCTAACAGGAGATGCAGGAGGGATGGTGCAAGCTGCCTCCTGACGAGAGCCCCAGCATAGTGCCAATATCGGCAACAGTTATCACAAAACACATAAGTACATAAATAAAACACACAACACTGTAATGTAAGTGGAGAAATATTGCTGCAGGTTTATTAGCATAACCAATATGCAAACATGGTGGGTTATCTTACGGGCGATCCCAGGGCAGGCCAGCCCCTATGCCGCCTGCCCGTCTGATAAGCCTAGAGTCACCATGGCAACGCCAAATGGTGTATACCAAATATTGGGAGGGGCCACCCCTCCCATCCGTGGACCCCCAGTCCACTTGCTTCACACGCCCCCCCGTGATGGGTGGGCGGAGCATACATGGCAGCCCCCGGTTGCTCAGACCCACAACCGCCTGTCGGCTAACGGGGCGCCGTCGTTCTTCCAGTGGACAACGCTAAAACATCCCTGGGTATCCTGGCTTAGCACCCCGCGGTGCTGCTGCATGATGTACCCCTTGGTATGTGCAGACCCTGGACCGCCCTGTAACTCCTCCTGTAACACAAAGTAAAATGGTTAGAAGACCTGGCCCCCCCTTTGTCCCTCCGGACGCCGGGTAAGCGGAGGGGCGGGCAAGGCGAACGAGCGGACAAGAGGACGAGGAGGGGGCGGAGACAGTATATGTACCCCTGTCTCCTCCCCACCCTCGCCGGAAGCAGCTATCTGCTGGGGTCTCCCCTGGACTAGCCCAGGGACTCGATCTCCCACCCCTGTGCCTTCCTGTGGCACTAAGGTGGCCGCCCTCTAAGGGGCGGGACGCTTCGCAGCCCCCCCCCCCCCCGGGCAGCCTTACATAGTGCCAATATCGGCAACATTTATCACAAAACACATAAGTACATAAATAAAACACACGACACTGTAATGTAAGTGGAGAAATATTGCTGCAGGTTTATTAGCATAACCAATATGCAAACATGGTGGGTTATCTTACGGGCGATCCCAGGGCAGGCCAGCCCCTATGCCGCCTGCCCGTCTGATAAGCCTAGAGTCACCATGGCAACGCCAAATGGTGTATACCAAATATTGGGAGGGGCCACCCCTCCCATCCGTGGACCCCCAGTCCACTTGCTTCACACGCCCCCCCGTGATGGGTGGGCGGAGCATACATGGCAGCCCCCAGTTGCTCAGACCCACAACCGCCTGTCGGCTAACGGGGCGCCGTCGTTCTTCCAGGGGACAACGCTAAAACATCCCTGGGTATCCTGGCTTAGCACCCCGCGGTGCTGCTGCATGATGTACCCCTTGGTATGTGCAGACCCTGGATCGCCCTGTAACATCTCCACAGCCTTGGGAGTGGCCACCGTCACTACCAGGGCCCCCCACCAAGGTAGACCTGTTTACTTACAACCCGCTGCAGCCAAAGCTTCCCCTAGGTCCAGTAGGAAAAGGTCCATGCCTAAACTAGAGGGGTGCACCCCATCTCCCTCCAGGCACCCTGTGGACTTGGCATGTATAAGACCATGCCTGATGAAGCCAAGACCTCTTTGCTCTGCACAACTGCGCATGGCTCCCGGTAGGACTTTATACCTACAGCATACTGATACCGGGCTTCTCCCAGGTCCAGCCAAAACAAGTCTACGCCCAACCGGGCCGGCGGCCAGCGTGCACCATCAGGACAGGTTCCCCCATCCTTTCTAAACTCCCCCGTGGGTTTGACTGAAATGACCTTAAACCTAAAATAGGCAATGGTCCAAAGTTGCCTTTGCATGGCTAAAGAACAATCCCTTTGACAAGACACTCCTGCCTGGCAGTGCCAATGCGGGAGGAGGTAAGAGTTGACAAGCCCGCCTTACTTCCTCTTTCACTCCGTTGGAGTACGCCCATCGTATTCCATCAGTCACCATCGCAAGTATGCCTTTGCCTGCTCAGAGTCTGGCTGCAAAGTTGGATGACATTGACACCCCAGCCCAGGGCGAAAATGGCAGCTTTACAGTATCTGGTGCTATAGACGGTCCCCGTACCCTGATGGAACAGAATGCAATTCCCTTGCTCCTGTTGCGCACGAACCCAAAACCAATTGCTCACCATGGTTCAATACCTTCCTGCTGCTAATCATTTCCTAGCCGAATGTTGACAAATCTATGTTCTGCAATGGCTCTACTTCGCAGCCTGCACCATTCTGCCAGTGCCGAAAAGACCTTTGTCATGCTGCCTGGCCTAATCAATCTTGCCCTGTTCTAGAAGCGCCCGCTTCAGCCGTAGAGCAAACAATTCACCAGTAACCCCAAACTGGCCCTGATGCGAGACAAACCGAGCCAAGGCACAACAGTGAGTGTACTAACTAATAGCAGGTCTAACAGCGTCAACAGGCATCCTCAGCTTACAATAGGCGTGATGGAGTAAGGGTATCCAGTGAGAATCAAGATGACAGCTTCCCATCTGACCGACTGTGGTGGGAACCACTCCTGATATTCTAGTACACATGGTCCCTGTTCACCTATCACTGCCTGATGTACGTGACCTAGGTACATGGTCCCCTTGCATGGCGGCATGCCATTGAGACCAACATCCAGTCCCCGATAAGTACCACTATCTGCCTACGCTACAATCTTGCCTGGCGTTCCTTCATGCCCACATATACCACGCGATGATTGCTCTCCTCCGTCACTTGACCCGACCACACCTAGAAGAACAAACACAGCGAGAGGAAGCAGCCTGTGACCTGCCCCAAAAACCACCATCCCGCATCAAACCGACCCGATGGAAAGACAACCAGCGCCTAAAGCTCTACACCCGCGGCTGACCCAGGAAATAACCAATCGTTTAACAATTGAGTAAATAACAACGGACATCCTTTCAGCATCTGAAGGCCTAGCCCTTCAGAAGAAACCTGGGACCCCAGTGCCAGGCATCAGAGCAGGCCTCGGCACCTGTGGTGTGAGTGATCTTAGCCCACTTCCGTGTGAGCCAGGGCCCGCGATGTATACTTTTTTCATGATCGCTGAGCACACGGTAACCACCCTAGCTGTTCCTTGCCGCTAGGTCATCCTACCCTAAGGAGCCCCAATGAACGACCAGGTAACCTTAACGCTCACTCAACACTGGGCGTAACTCTTTGCTTGGTCTAGGTGCTGGATGCAAAGTGACACCTCCCCCTGCTACCGACCATAGTGGTGAAGTGTCCCAGGAGTGCTCGGTTAATATAAAAGACCTCGACATAACCGAGGGAGCCCTGCGCAGCTACAGACGCCTGACAGTTGTCCCGCTCCGTGGAAGCCTGCATGATCACCATTCATAGCGTTACTCTAATGCGCATAGGGAAATACATTTTGATTATAATAATGTGTGTATGTGAGCGCAAAGGTGTTGAAACGATAAACATGAGCTCCAGTTACCTGACATACTGCGCACCTGGCATCGCATCTCTGTATGTACTACGCGAATGGCACCACCTAGCCAGCCCATCTATCGGCTGATCAGTGCTTATGATTGCGTGTAGAGAAATAAATCCCCATCATAGCTCAGTTGCAAGGGCCACCAATAGCTATTCTACCTCATGTCAACCTGCCTGCGAGTACGACCGCTGGGCTGTCCCCCCTTAACGTGTAAACAGACAATTCTCTAGGAAAGAGACCACTAGCGCAGAGTGCGCCCTGCGCATGCTTCAAATAGTGAAAAGAGCAAAAAACTGGTCTGCAGGGCTCCTCGACTAGCTCAGGCAATGCCGTGACATGCTGCCCAGCCACCATCCACCGTACGTTCGTGAGGTGACCCGCTCGATGCAAGGCCTGACTGCTCACCATTCAGAGCGTTAGTCTAACGCGCATAGGGAATTGCATCTCAGTTATGCAAGTAAATGTGTGTGCACTCATGGTGTAGAAACGTTTCAACGTGAGCTCCTGTTGCATGCCATACTGAGCACGTGTCACTGCCTCCCTATATTTACTACAAACAGCACCACCTTCCACAAGGCCACTAAGGACTAACCCGCTGAGACCCGCAGAAGCGAAAGGACGAGGAGGGGGCGGAGACAGTATATGTACCCCTGTCTCCTCCCCGTCCTCGCCGGAAGCAGCTATCTGCTGGGGTCTCCCCTGGACTAGCCCAGGGACTCGACCTCCCACCCCTGTGCCTTCCTGTGGCACTAAGGCGGCCGCCCTCTAAGGGGCGGGCCGCTACGCAACCCCCCCCCCCGGGCAGCCTTACATATGTCCTGTATTTTCCCAGACAGTCCCGGTTTTCGGAGATCTGTCTTGCTTTTCACACGTTTAAATACATGTCCCTGTTTTTGAGAAGAGGGTTGAGTGATGTGGAGTGAGTAGCAGCATTGAAACGTTGATCGCGCCCTCACTTCCACAGACGCATTTATAGTCCATAAACAAGTTGAGTAATTCATCTCTGTTTTTGCAGTGATATAGTGCAAACCCAACTCGAAAGTTATCGGAGCGCTTTACATGACCCCCATCAGAGGCGCAACTAGAGCCAAATTTCGGGGGGGGCTGAGCAAAAATTTCGGGGGTGGCTGAACTTTAAGCAATAGGCAGAGTGGAGCTGCAGGGGCTCTTAGAAGGGGTGAAACAACAGCATGGCCTCATTAACATGCAAATGGTCTTTTAAAGACCTGTGAAGTGCTCGGGTGCGGCTGCTTTTTTGCCCGGGAAGGTGTCTCATCCCGGGCTGCCACACACGACGGGGGGGCTGAAGCCCTTTGAGTCCAATGGGTGTTGCGCGCCTGCCCCCAGTTACATTACACAAGATCGCAGGAGGTCAGTTGGAGCCTCAGGTCTTCTTCCCTGCTGAGAGGAAGAGGGGGCTTGGTGAATGGTGACGGTCATGCCACGCTGCCATAACTAAGGCATTAAAAATAAAAAAATATGTAAAATCATTTTTGAGCTGCAACCTTCAGAACCGTTTTCTGTGTGTCTGAAAAGTCACTGCCAGTACCACCACACTGTGTGTGTACGTGTGCACGCTCTTTCTTATTTATATGGCCCTTCAATTTTCATAGTCGCCATTCAGTCCTACTTCTATGTTTGCCCCTCCCAGTTTTTCCTTAGTCGTGGTGGTATTAGTAATGGTAGCTATAATGGGAGTGGTGTTCATGGTTGTGGGAAGGGCAAGGGTAGGCTTAAAAAAATCATGGTGCTCAATTGATGTATTACCTGCCCCTACAATCTGGAACAAACAGTCTCTCTGTCTGCCTGGCCCAGAGAGCAGAAAGACTACACATGTGCACAAAGTAGCTGCATGTGGAGTTGTGCCTCACTTTTGGGCCTGTGTATACAGAGGTTTTTTAGGTCGAGCATTCAAGACCTCTTGCATATACTTTAGTATATACTTATATGTGTATGTACTTTGTGGGCTCTGGAGATCAGCCCTAGGACTTGTCTGGTCCGCTTAGGGACTTTTTTTCTGTTCAACTGCCTCTATTTAACTGTCTTGATAGAAAACGACCAGCAGAGATCTGTAAAATACCAGAATTGCTTTCTGCTTGTTTAACTGCCTCTGCTTAACTGTCTTAATAGAAAACCACCAGTAGAGGTCAGTAAAATACAAAAGTCGCTTTCTGCTGAGGGACTTTCTTTTTTTTTTCTGGCAACTGCTTCAATGTAACTTTCTTGATAGAAAACGGCCAGCAGAGGTCAGTAAAATACCAGAATCACTTTAGCATTTTCTAGATTCCAGTCCATAGAAATTGTCTTCCACAAGCACCCGTAGACAATAATAGTTTTTTCAAATCTCATATTTTCAGTGATATGACCACTGAAGGCCCTGATTTTATATTAAAGACAGAGCCTTGGACTATACCATTTCACGCTGAAAGGCAATATTTCTCTCCATGTGTTCTTATACCTGGCTTGTCACACAGTTTGATGCTTACTTTCCCTCCATGTTAAAGAACAGGAGATGTTTCAGCACCCAGGCTAATTTGCTGCATAGCTAAATACATATAAGGTCCCAAAGGCGAGACCGATTGTATTGCAAATGCTTGTTTTATGTTGACTGCACTCCTGTCGTGGTTCTATGAGGAGGAGGGACTCTGAGTCAGGTGGAACTAGACTGTGATCGCACCGACCAGCAATTGCAGCTGATGGGCACTGCAGTCATGGAAGTACCATATAATGTTGCTCTGCACTCCACTTTAATAATTGGCCTGTCCTCGGGCCCCAGCTGGACAACAATGTGTGGTGTAGCTAGTCTGTCAAAACACACAAGATGATGGACGGAATGTTGCACAATGGCAAAACACTCACCCCCAGTCACAGATCTGGGTTTAATCCATCGTTATTTTGCTCACCACACCACCCCAGTTCAGACATGGCCATATGCAAATCAGTCTTGACCCTGTGCCTCATGGGAACAGTCCAGCCCGAACTGCCAAGCCATGTCTTCCCTGGACCGGAATCAAGCATCCTAGGACCGGTTTCTGGCTATCAGCCGTCATCAGCCAGGATAGCTTGACTCCAGTGGCGTAGTGAGCACGGGACCCACGTCTGGTCATACCCTTCCCACATAGGGTGAACAGCAAAACACACAAGATGATGGACGGAATGTTGCACAATGGCAAAACACTCACCCCCCAGTCACAGATCTGGGTTTAATCCATCGTTATTTTGCTCACCACACCACCCCAGTTCAGACATGGCCATATGCAAATCAGTCTTGACCCTGTGCCTCATGGGAACAGTCCAGCCCGAACTGCCAAGCCATGTCTTCCCTGGACCGGAATCAAGCATCCTAGGACCGGTTTCTGGCTATCAGCCGTCATCAGCCAGGATAGCTTGACTCCAGTGGCGTAGTGAGCACGGGACCCACGTCTGGGCATACCCTTCCCACATAGGGTGAACAGCAAAACACACAAGATGATGGACGGAATGTTGCACAATGGCAAAACACTCACCCCCAGTCACAGATCTGGGTTTAATCCATCGTTATTTTGCTCACCACACCACCCCAGTTCAGACATGGCCATATGCAAATCAGTCTTGACCCTGTGCCTCATGGGAACAGTCCAGCCCAAACTGCCAAGCCATGTCTTCCCTGGACCGGAATCAAGCATCCTAGGACCGGTTTCTGGCTATCAGCCGTCATCAGCCAGGATAGCTTGACTCCAGTGGCGTAGTGAGCACGGGACCCACGTCTGGGCATACCCTTCCCACATAGGGTGAACAGCAAAACACACAAGATGATGGACGGAATGTTGCACAATGGCAAAACACTCACCCCCAGTCACAGATCTGGGTTTAATCCATCGTTATTTTGCTCACCACACCACCCCAGTTCAGACATGGCCATATGCAAATCAGTCTTGACCCTGTGCCTCATGGAAACAGTCCAGCTCGAACTGCCAAGCAATGTCTTCCCTGGACCGGAATCAAGCATCCTAGGACCGGTTTCTGGCTATCAGCCGTCATCAGCCAGGATAGCTTGACTCCAGTGGCGTAGTGAGCACGGGACCCACGTCTGGGCATACCCTTCCCACATAGGGTGAACAGCAAAACACACAAGATGATGGACGGAATGTTGCACAATGGCAAAACACTCACCCCCAGTCACAGATCTGGGTTTAATCCATCGTTATTTTGCTCACCACACCACCCCAGTTCAGACATGGCCATATGCAAATCAGTCTTGACCCTCTGCCTCATGGGAACAGTCCAGCCCGAACTGCCAAGCCATGTCTTCCCTGGACCGGAATCAAGCATCCTAGGACCGGTTTCTGGCTATCAGCCGTCATCAGCCAGGATAGCTTGACTCCAGTGGCGTAGTGAGCACGGGACCCACGTCTGGGCATACCCTTCCCACATAGGGTGAACAGCAAAACACACAAGATGATGGACGGAATGTTGCACAATGGCAAAACACTCACCCCCAGTCACAGATCTGGGTTTAATCCATCGTTATTTTGCTCACCACACCACCCCAGTTCAGACATGGCCATATGCAAATCAGTCTTGACCCTGTGCCTCATGGGAACAGTCCAGCCCGAACTGCCAAGCCATGTCTTCCCTGGACCGGAATCAAGCATCCTAGGACCGGTTTCTGGCTATCAGCCGTCATCAGCCAGGATAGCTTGACTCCAGTGGCGTAGTGAGCACGGGACCCACGTCTGGGCATACCCTTCCCACATAGGGTGAACAGCAAAACACACAAGATGATGGACGGAATGTTGCACAATGGCAAAACACTCACCCCCAGTCACAGATCTGGGTTTAATCCATCGTTATTTTGCTCACCACACCACCCCAGTTCAGACATGGCCATATGCAAATCAGTCTTGACCCTGTGCCTCATGGGAACAGTCCAGCCCGAACTGCCAAGCCATGTCTTCCCTGGACCGGAATCAAGCATCCTAGGACCGGTTTCTGGCTATCAGCCGTCATCAGCCAGGATAGCTTGAGTCCAGTGGCGTAGTGAGCACGGGACCCACGTCTGGGCATACCCTTCCCACATAGGGTGAACAGCAAAACACACAAGATGATGAACGGAATGTTGCACAATGGCAAAACACTCACCCCCAGTCACAGATCTGGGTTTAATCCATCGTTATTTTGCTCACCACACCACCCCAGTTCAGACATGGCCATATGCAAATCAGTCTTGACCCTGTGCCTCATGGGAACAGTCCAGCCCGAACTGCCAAGCCATGTCTTCCCTGGACCGGAATCAAGCATCGTAGGACCGGTTTCTGGCTATCAGCCGTCATCAGCCAGGATAGCTTGACTCCAGTGGCGTAGTGAGCACGGGACCCACGTCTGGGCATACCCTTCCCACATAGGGTGAACAGCAAAACACACAAGATGATGGACGGAATGTTGCACAATGGCAAAACACTCACCCCCAGTCACAGATCTGGGTTTAATCCATCGTTATTTTGCTCACCACACCACCCCAGTTCAGACATGGCCATATGCAAATCAGTCTTGACCCTGTGCCTCATGGGAACAGTCCAGCCCGAACTGCCAAGCCATGTCTTCCCTGGACCGGAATCAAGCATCCTAGGACCGGTTTCTGGCTATCAGCCGTCATCAGCCAGGATAGCTTGACTCCAGTGGCGTAGTGAGCACGGGACCCACGTCTGGGCATACCCTTCCCACATAGGGTGAACAGCAAAACACACAAGATGATGGACGGAATGTTGCACAATGGCAAAACACTCACCCCCAGTCACAGATCTGGGTTTAATCCATCGTTATTTTGCTCACCACACCACCCCAGTTCAGACATGGCCATATGCAAATCAGTCTTGACCCTGTGCCTCATGGGAACAGTCCAGCCCGAACTGCCAAGCCATGTCTTCCCTGGACCGGAATCAAGCATCCTAGGACATGTACTGGGGTGAATGTATGACATTGTTCTGCATTATGTCCATCAATTGTTGTTTTTGCATTAGTCACCCCGAGTGGGAAGGGTATGCTCAGACGTGAGTCCCTTGCTCTCCATGCCACTGGAATCAAGCTATCCTGGCTGACGAGGGCTGAAAGCCCGAAACCGGTCCTAGGATGCTTGTTTCCAGTCCAGGGAGGACCTGGCTTGGCAGTTCGGGCTGGACTGTTCCCATGGGGCACAGGGTCAAGACTGATTTGCATATGGCTGGGTTCAAACTGGAATGGCACGGTGAGCAAAAAAACGATGGATTTAGGCCCAGATCTCTGTACTGGGGTGAATGTATGACATTGTTCTGCATTCTGTCCATCAATTGTTGTTTTTGCATTGGTCACCCCGAGTGGGAAGGGTATGCTCAGACGTGAGTCCCTTGCTCTCCATGCCACTGGAATCAAGCTATCCTGGCTGACGAGGGCTGAAAGCCCGAAACCGGTCCTAGGATGCTTGTTTCCAGTCCAGGGAGGACCTGGCTTGGCAGTTCGGGCTGGACTGTTCCCATGGGGCACAGGGTCAAGACTGATTTGCATATGGCTGGGTTCAAACTGGAATGGCATGGTGAGCAAAAAAACGATGGATTTAGGCCCAGATCTCTGTACTGGGGTGAATGTATGACATTGTTCTGCATTCTGTCCATCAATTGTTGTTTTTGCATTGGTCACCCCGAGTGGGAAGGGTATGCTCAGACGTGAGTCCCTTGCTCTCCATGCCACTGGAATCAAGCTATCCTGGCTGACGAGGGCTGAAAGCCCGAAACCGGTCCTAGGATGCTTGTTTCCAGTCCAGGGAGGACCTGGCTTGGCAGTTCGGGCTGGACTGTTCCCATGGGGCACAGGGTCAAGACTGATTTGCATATGGCTGGGTTCAAACTGGAATGGCATGGTGAGCAAAAAAACGATGGATTTAGGCCCAGATCTCTGTACTGGGGTGAATGTATGACATTGTTCTGCATTCTGTCCATCAATTGTTGTTTTTGCATTGGTCACCCCGAGTGGGAAGGGTATGCTCAGACGTGAGTCCCTTGCTCTCCATGCCACTGGAATCAAGCTATCCTGGCTGACGAGGGCTGAAAGCCCGAAACCGGTCCTAGGATGCTTGTTTCCAGTCCAGGGAGGACCTGGCTTGGCAGTTCGGGCTGGACTGTTCCCATGGGGCACAGGGTCAAGACTGATTTGCATATGGCTGGGTTCAAACTGGAATGGCATGGTGAGCAAAAAAACGATGGATTTAGGCCCAGATCTCTGTACTGGGGTGAATGTATGACATTGTTCTGCATTCTGTCCATCAATTGTTGTTTTTGCATTGGTCACCCCGAGTGGGAAGGGTATGCTCAGACGTGAGTCCCTTGCTCTCCATGCCACTGGAATCAAGCTATCCTGGCTGACGAGGGCTGAAAGCCCGAAACCGGTCCTAGGATGCTTGTTTCCAGTCCAGGGAGGACCTGGCTTGGCAGTTCGGGCTGGACTGTTCCCATGGGGCACAGGGTCAAGACTGATTTGCATATGGCTGGGTTCAAACTGGAATGGCATGGTGAGCAAAAAAACGATGGATTTAGGCCCAGATCTCTGTACTGGGGTGAATGTATGACATTGTTCTGCATTCTGTCCATCAATTGTTGTTTTTGCGTAGCTAGTCTGTCAGCACCATTTGGGCACACGGTGCTGATCTGCGCTTTTGTTTGCTGCACTACCTGAGCTGCGTGGGACTGGTATTCAAAATCAGGTAGCACTAGGATGTTATCGCATAGGTCTGGCAGCAGCGCACCAAGGTTGATGCAGTCACAAAGGGAACAGAATTCCCACTTCACATTAAGTGGCATATGCTGCATAAAGGCAAAGGCCCAGGAGCATAGCTACCAATGGTGCAGCAGGTGCAGTGCACCAGGGCCCAGAGCCCTGACAGCCCGTAGTATTTTCCTACCACAATAGCTGGCAAAGGGGCCATTTACCTTGCTTGCACCAGGGCCAATTACATCCATGCTACGCTACTGCAGAGGCCTGAACTGGGAATTTGAAATCTAATAGGTTAAAGTGCATTGCTGAACCTAACCAGGTTAAGCCTGGGCTGGCAAAAAAAATTAAGCGAACAAAAGGATTATTTGAAAATTCTAGACAGTCTGGGAGGACTGTTACAAACTTTTAACAAGGGGTGCCCTTGAAAAGTGGGTGCCCTGTCCCAGAGCCCTCTTTGCCCAGGCCTTAAAACATCTCTGAGCAGGGGTTGTGGTGCATTTTCCCATGCCTGTGGCCAAGGCAGGTGTGAAAAGGTGCACTACCTCCCCCTAGCCCTTGGGCACAGTGAGAAGATTAAGGGCCTGATTACGAGTTTGGCGCAGTGGAGCTGGTGCAACGCCACCTCCGCTGCGCCAAACCCATGCAAAACCGCCCAAGGACCAAGTTGGAAATGCACAACTCGTAATATGGTCAGCCGTTCTTTGCTATACCCTTTGCGGTACCTGGAAAGCAGGCACTGTAATGAGAACAGCAAAAAAGTTCCAGTAAGGCATGGATCCATGCCGTGCTGGAACCTTGTGGGGGTACAGACAGGGGGGCACATGTTGTGCCCTCTGATGTATCCTCATGGCAGGGGGGCAATGGGGGCCCTGTAGGGCCCCCTTTGTTCCTGCACCGCCAGCTTTTTCATGGCGGGGCTCTGCCATGAAAAGGCTGGCAGTCCAGGAACTCGTAAAATGCTGAGCGGGACTGCGCTAGTCCCCGCTCAGTATCCTGCATTGAGGCACTCCTGCCCCACAGCCAGGGAATGACTGTTCCCTGGCGCAGCCAACGGTCCACTGCGGAATCAACTATAGAAGTCGTAATGCGGCAGACGGTGGACAGCCACTGCTGCGCCACTGCGAGTCTGGCAGTAGGAAGACCGCCAGACTCATAATCAGGCCCTAAATCCACATCCCCAGCCCTTGAGCAAGGTGAGGGGAGAATGTATAGGACTCCCCTTCTCCTTGGGCGAGGTGAAGAGGTGGGCAGGAGTACCCCACCTTTAAATTGCCCTCCCACCCTTTGGAAACGTGAAAGGGCATGAATGTCACTTACCCCTCCGTAGCTCTCAGGCAAGACTGAGGAGGGAATTTGTTAACTCCCTCTACCTGTGGGCAGGCGGGGGCTATGAATAATCCTCTGATACAGGCCGGGCCAACAGGGTAAAGGGCTGCCTTTATCTTAACCACTCCCAGGCTGTCAAAAACCTCGGAGAAATATTCAAATGAGGGCAGGCTTACCCACCTACTGATGAATAATGGAGCATCAGCTCTGCTGCCGTGCTCCTTTCTTTTTTGCTCCAAAACAGTGCTTAATTTGAGCGAGTGATTTCTGGTGCTCGACACTAGCACTTGATTGTCAGCATCAGGGCTTGTAACAGTTTGTCACATGGCGGCACTGTTCTGTCTAATTTTGAGATAAGCACAACAATATACATTAAAATGACTATTAACTGCCACCCAAGCATTCTTATAGCTTTGAGTGGCCTGGAATAGGCTGAATTGTCATACTTGTGGGAGTGTGATGATTAGTAATTGTGTTGGTACTGCCATTGGTAGCGCTGGCAGGGGGAATGTATGGTGAAAGCTGCAGTGGCCTCCTGATGTGGGCCCTGGCACTAATAGTTTTACAAATTAAGTACTGCTCCAATCTTTCTCCCAATGCTTGAGAAAGTTGGGAAAAAATTCCCTGTGTGTGTCTAGCGCATATGGGCACAGTGTTGTGTTTGTACACTATGTGCCAACTATCCGCGATCTAAGAGATGTCGAACAATTTAAAATGTAGGTGTACTTTGCATGGCCGCTGTATACTTACATTTTGCCTCACTTCTCCAAAATGCTTGTGCTGATTTTCCCCAAACCAACAAAGGAAAGAATGAAGGAAATGCTACCATACCATAAAATGTTAGTGAACATTTGTGCAGCTGTTCTGGAGTTACACTTTCAGAAAAATCTCCTGTGGGAAATCCCATTTTATTGGCAAGTGAAACAAGCATTTGCAATGCAATAGGTCTCGCATTTATGCGAGTTTGAGCTATTGGTATTGTTAATGGCAACATCTTTTATTTATTTTTTGGTTTTCCAAACATAAATAAAAGGCATTGTAATTTACAATGCTAATAGCTTAAACTCTCGCAAATGCGAGACCTATTGCATTGCAAATGCTTGTTCAAATGTTGACGAGGGTGGGACACTGTGCCGGGTACAGGAAGACGTCTTCACCCCTGTGACGTGAGTTCTTGCCAGTCTGTGTGCTCCAGAGAGCGCTCTTAGGGGACTTCATTCAGTTGGACTTAAGTAAGTCTGCTCTTTTTGTGAAAGTAAGAGTCCAGCACCTATTCACAGTGAGAGAGCTCACGAGCTGTGGCGCTAGATCACCTAGGCAGAAGTTTGGCCATCCGCTCAGTAATTCTTTCCAGGCAGCGTCAAATAGTGACTTGTGAGCAGCTTGGGTGGCAGTGCAAGCAGCTTTCAAACACCCATTCATTCTTTAACTGCAATCTGGCAGAGTGATATTGACGTTTGCCCAGTTTTTGGAGCAGCACTAGCATCAGTTTGACATCTCATTTGAAATTGTGATTATCAAGCACCGCCAGAACTAAATGTGTGCCTCAGTGAAAACTCTTTTAGGTACGCAACATGTATTATAAATTTTGAAGCGGCAGTGGTGCGCTGAGGAGATTCAGGAGTTGCAATACTCTCAACCCACAGTGGAGGCAAACGTTGAGTATACCAACAGGTGCGTCCTTCTGAGGAGATTTTTGAGCTCGGGCTCAGAGACCAAGCGATGCTTCAGTGGCATTTGGAAATAAAATAATTCCAAATAAACTTACCTAGAACCCAGACTCGGAAGAAAAGCAGTGGCTCCTGTATTTCGACAGTGTTGCTCTTCATAAAATCCTCAGCAGCAAACTCAGAGGAAAAGGAGCAGTTCTCACCTCTAACTACAACAAGCATTGGCCGCGCGGCCGTGAAAGTGACACGGCCGTGCGGCCCGCGAAAGTGAAAGTGATCATAATCAACGGAGGAAAAACAGATGGCGGCTGCGCGTGTGCACGCTCATGTGCACACAAGCTTTAGGCCAACAAAAGCCTGTGGCAGCACTTTGAAACCACCTACTAAATGTCATGCAGAGCAACGTATGCGCTGGCTCAGGCAAGACCTAAAAATGAGTTGAAGACCACTCTTACAACTTATGAACGTTTGAGTGATTTGCTACAAATTTGGCACAACCTTAGATGTCAATGTAAACCCTTTTCCTCCATGTTTGGTGCAGATTGGTGAATGTGTTCACAGTTATCGAGGGTGAAAAACTGGGAGTGAGATGTCATCCTTGACTACAGAGGTGTATTGGCATCTTTGTAATAATCATATACTTATAGATGTAATAATACATATACATGCTAATGTAATGGACAATACATAGTAAAAATCGGGGAGAGGATGTATCCTTATGGCTAGAGCAGTCGATCTCGAAGCTGGGGAACCGGGTTCAAGTCTTGGCAACCGCGCTCAACATCCTGTGATTCTGGGCAAATCACTTAATCTCCCCGTGCCTAACAAAAATGAATGTGTCCATCTGTAAAGAAACTGGTGCTCATGTAAAGCGCTCTGATACCCGATGTTTTGGATCTAGTTCGCGCTATATAAAACTAAAAAAAAAAAAAAAGGGGGCAATTACGAAGTACAGAGAATAATATGGTATTTAATATTATTGCTCGCTGTGTGTGAAGCCAAAACTTACAACAGGTCAAGCCTCGAGGGGGTCATGTTATTGGGGTAGAATGACATAAATCATACATTAATGTATGTATTAAAAATATTCTATATATGAAACAATATATAAATATATTGTATTGACATCAAATACCATCATATGCTCTTGAGGACCTTCCTTTGTTTAGAATCCTGGAGCCAGACCTACTTTTGTATCTACTTTGGTTTGACTTGTTGACGACAAGAGTTGGCTTGAGCCAACCTCTTTTTCCAAGGACAGGGCATTTGTACTACTTAATATCGAACATAGAAATAATGTGATATAAGAATATTGTGGACAAAATACAGTGGACCAAAATATTGCAAGGTCAGTTCATATAGCGGAAGTATTGCTTTACTATTCCTAACTACATATCTATGTTTACCATATCTGTCTGTCTGTCTATCTATCTCTCCTCACAGAGTACTTCTTCTCAATTTGCGACACAGCGGCACAGGTATAGATTGGCCTGTAGCCAAAAAAATATGCTCAAATTTATTAATTATGCGGGTGGTAAATACCAATTATTTATTTCTCAGTGCGAACAAACAAATTGTAACAGCAGACGCATTTCGGCTACATGCCTTCAACTGGTCCTCACAGTTTGAATTGATGGCTTGATGGCAACCATTACATCACATAGTCCTTTCTCAATCTCATTGGCGCTAAATACTAGAATGATATACAGCACATTTCAAATTGCATTTCACTCATTTCATCCTCCATTTTGTCATTTAAGAGTTTATCTCTGATATTGCACAATCTATGCCACATTGTAAGAGTCACATTTGAGGCTATTTACACTTCCAATGTCTTTCACATATCCAGTCCTTTTATAAATAGCAATTCAATTAATACAATATTGAGTTTGAATTATCCTCTTTGCGGCATGCACATTCACAACCTGTGTCACATATTTTCTTTTTTTTAAGAGCAGAATTTGACCCGCACTTCTCCCATGTTAGTGCCCCAGCAAATTATCATATCTATACTGTCACATCAATGTATCTGATGCCAAAGGTAATCTTAAGTATTTTCGGACAACATATGGTCATATAATGCAATATGAACATGTTCCATAATTAATTTGTAATATTTCCAAATTATTGTTCAATTCATTAAGAATATATACGGATATTCTCTGATTTAAAAGTCTAATGCTTTTTTGCACTACAATATAATAGAAAGTGGCACGCTCTATCAGTAATTTCACTGTTCATGTATTCCAAAGTTCTGCTGCCTATGTGCAACATGGTGACACATGGTATTCTGTAAACTGTACAATTAATTCCCATATATAGGCGCTGAATTATTATCTAAAATGTCATGTTCTAAACAGATGTGTATATGTGTGTGTATATATATATAGATTAAAATATATATAATATATGTGTATAATATATATATATTATACAAATGTATTTTTATATATGTATATATTTACAAAGCTCCTCGTAACAAGGGATGACGACGCCGTGTTCTGGCCAACAATACTTTAATTTAAGTCGACTGGTAGGACGCGTTTCGCCTGTCCAGCAGGCTTGTTCACCAACAACTGGACAAGCGAAACTCGTCCTACCAGTCGACTTGAATAAAAGTATTGTTGGCCAGAACATGGCGTCGTCATCCCTTGTTACGAAGAGCTTTGTAAATTTTAGTGGCTTACGTAAACAGGATTATTCCAGAAAGTTACGCATTTTGGAATGGATGCCTTTGCCAAACTAATGCGCCCCACCACCTCATTGAAAGAAATAATCATAGTTTCATAAACATAGACAACATACTACCCAAACATTCACGGCCACATTCCAAATATATAGAATAGCATTACAAAAATTAGCATTCAACATACATGCTAATCTCAATGACACTCCAAATGTCATATTAATTACTTCAGTTGAAACCAAAAAACAAATTCAATGTGGTGATCACAACATTATTTTATAAGATAAAACAATATTTTCTCTGTTGAATGCTTTTCGACATATGCTGCTAAATTCAATTGGTTTTAGTGGAGTTAAGGATAGTAAATCAATTGGTGCACCTCACCACTACATAAGCACATGGTAATGAATTATAAACACAGAAGATAGACTACACTCGGTAGCCCCATTCAAATTATGAAAAGTTTATACTGTGCAATTAAACTCATCCATAGTTCATTTGTCCATATCAAATAGTTGTATTTGTGATAACCCTAAAAAAAAATACTTACACCCCAAATCAAATATTCGAAAACATTAACACCGTTTTGAATTGTCACCGTGCGTGCAAGGAAATTTGTTTTTGCTCCCGTCTGGCGGGAGCATTTTGAATCTCCCACCACACGGTAGAAAACACAAGTTGGCTTCCAGTGGGAGGGAGCTTTAAAATGCTCCCACCACCTGGGAGCAGACTTTTGATCTGTTTTCCTTCCCACACTGATACAGGCAGGAAAACAAGTCAAGAAAATGTTCCCACCTGGAGGGAGCAGCATTAGTGACTACTCCCAGCAGGCGGGAGCAATGGCGGCTCCCACAGGATGCAGGGAGCCGACTGGGGCAGTGGGCCCTCTGGCTCCCCCTGCAGGACCACAAAAAGTGTATGATGGCTGTTCTGGGAGTGCACCAGGGCACACACCTTTAATCAATGCAGGCCCTGGGGGTGTGGGTCCTCGAGGCCGACCTCCCCTTTTAAAACATTTATATGGCCGATGGGGACCCTAGGGATGTGATAGTCTCAGGGAGGGGGCCACGTGGCCCCTCTCCCCTTTAAATTAAAAAACAGCCCTGAGGGTTGGGGTGCCCAGGGCCCAAAGAGGCTCAGGGAGGAGACCACAAGGCCCACTCCCCCTTTAAAATATGTATGGCCCTGGGGAATGGAGTCCAGGAGGCGCGTTTGCAGAGTGGTGTAAAAAGGGGGCATAGCCTGTGACCTCTCTCAGAAATCCAGCTGTGTGGAGGCTTACTGGAGGTACCTGGTGGGCTGGTTGGCCCCCAGTGACCCTCCGGATTCAAGGGTCTTAATCCCCCAACCAAGAATGTAACAGGAGGCGTGTTTGCAGAGTGGTGGAAAAAGTGTGTGTCCACCTGTCAACAATCCCACTATCTAGGGCATACAAGAGGTATGAGGTAGGCTAATGAAGGGGATTTTAATCTCCATCCAAGAGTGCACCACAGAGTGGGTTTACAGGGTGGTGGGCAAAGGGGGTGTGGTCTGATATGAGAACTTAGCAATCCTGCTGTGTAGGACTTACTGGAGGTAATAGGAGGGGTAGTTGGCCTCCAAGATTGACCCTCATGACATGGTCAGTGACATCTCTGATGACATCACTGATGACATCTCAAATGGCATCACTGATGACATCACTGATGACATCATCCCCTTATTATCTGATGCACCTCCTCACACCCTAATATAACCTTTCATACACCTACTCTAAAATACAAACTACCATTCTCAAAACCATAGACACACCAATTCCAGTTAGTACATACCCACTCACTGATTCAAAGGTCTACACATACATCCACACACCCATACAGTCACTCATACATGCAGTCACTCATCAATATAGCCACTGATATATGTACTCATAAACCTATACACACCACCACTCACCCATAGAGTTACACACACACCTAGTCTGTCACCGAAAGAATCAATCACACTGCCATTTACTCCGTTTACAGTTATACACACACCACTAATCATTAACCCATATAGACACTCATGTAGCTACTCACCATCCCATGCTGCCACTTACACACCAACTAACAGACTGTTACAGACATTCACACAGATTGGCCACTCACCCATGCATTCAGTAAGACACAGGCAGTCACGCACCTACTAAATCAACCATCTAGTCACTCATACACCCACTCATTCTTCAATACACCTTGGCGTATACATATATATATATATATATTACCTACTGGCGGTCGCCAGTAGGTAGTTATAGTTAGGACCACGTTTCCATAGGAAAACCTCAACATTCTATTTTGAATAACTTTGGCGCCGGTCGATGAATCCTCGCGAATTTCTCAAAATAGGTGGGGCGCTACGCTCCGCTCCTACCCTGAAAGTCTCGGGGGGATCCGTCAAGCGGGGGCTGAGATAAAAGGGGGGTCCCAAAACGCGTTTTTCCCATGCATTTTTCCATAGGACCTTTAGAACGAGCTACAGCCCGAACGGCTGAACAGAATTACTCAAAATTTGGCAGAGAGGTAGTCCCTAGGTCAAGGAAGTGCCTTTTGTAGGTTTGGTGTAAATCTGTTCAGTAGATTCTGAGAAAATAGCCTTTAAATCAATATATATATCTGAGCCCGCTTACGGTACGCTTACCGTACGCTTACGGTAAGCGTACGGTGGCGTGCGCGAGCGCGATTCTGATTGGCTCTTAGATCTTAGTAAACATTCGAATCGGCCGAAACCAGGAAGCGGCGGCCGCCATTTTCTGTGTTTCACTCTGAAAAAAAAAGAGTGAAAACAAGAAAAGGGGGCAATGAGGAGAGTTACAGACCCCCTAACATTTGTAAGGGGGTCAAAGAAGGACAGAAAAGTACAAAAAAAACATTTATTGATTTTAAAAAAAATCACGGGGTACGCGTACGGTAAATAAATAAATAAATAAATGAAATGCAGATTTAAGTGTTTAGATATTAGGGGGCTCTAAAAAGAGCCGTTGTGTTTATGCAGTCATTTTTTTAGTGGTACCTACAAGTAAGTACCGATGCAGAGTCTAAGGTTCAAGAGGAAGACTCTGTTCCCTTCATCATTGAAGTGCACACCATCTCCTCTATAAATGTCTTGCATGTCATAACGCAAGTTGTTGTGGTAAATGGCACCCATACCATAGTCACGGAGGAAAGCAGAAACAGATTTGTTGACGTGCTTTCTTGCTTTGTCAATCTGCGGACAGAAATGATTGGACCAGTTCCATTTTTGCCTTTGGCATATGTTGGAAAACACAAAGGCAGTTTTAGGGAAAAGTGAAAACAGTTGTGCAAAGGTGTCCTTCATAAGCATTTCCAGACCTACCCCAGTCAAAGTGCCTAGGTCATTGCCACCACAGTGCACTATTATGAGGTCAGGGTGTTGGATTTGAATGAAGGATTTCACCAATGGCATCAATTGGTGCCACTTTAACCCTCTCTGACCAATCCATTTAATGTCTACATTTGGCAAAGCAAGGTCTCTCACCATACCTGTTTTCTCTGCAAACTTTTCACTCCAGAAGACATAGCTGTGCCCTACAATCCACACTGTGAACATCTTCAAAGGAGAACTGGATGCACTCAGGAGGTGTCTTTCAGTAGAATGGCAATATGAAAAGAAAGACAGTTTGGAAATGGAGGCATACATATTTTTTTCAAAACAAAAAGAACTGATTGGCTGTTTCATACCATTCTAGAATAAAAACTAGGCTGTATGTGTCAATTGATAGAAGCATGTTTTGTATTGGTACAGAAAAATGTGTAACCAAAGAACAGTACTATGGATTTGCTGTTAGGTTTGAAAAGTCAAGCACTCTTGCTCTGTGGAATTGAAACATTGTTTGGCAAACTTCTGACCTAACTGCACACAGCAGTGTTCCATGAGCTGTTGCTATGGTAGCAGGCAGAAGTCAAGTTGGGGGATGGGTACTAGGCAGAAGTCAAGTTGGGGGAAGGGTACTTTTGGAAAAGGGTTGGTTTTCAACCAATAGAAATGTGTGATTACATTTGAAAAAAAGGGGGAAGCACTGAGATTTGAAACTTACAAGTATATGTGTGGAAAAATAGAGGGAAAGTTTGCCATTATCTGGTTCTGCTGAGAGGAGAGAGGTGAACACAACAGAGATCCTGGCTCTGATAATCTGCTGTTTGAGTGTCACATTTCTTTCACAACTAACTAATTTTAAAGGTGAGTTTACAGTTTGAGAGGGGAAGTATGTGGTAACTTAAGAAATGAATAATAGAAATGGGAATTGTTTTTGTTGTAGTTACACATGGTGGTTTCATAATGTGTCAGTCTGTAAAAGTGATTTACACTTGCCCCGAATAAAAAAAGAGCAGTAAGTGTGCTTTCAAAATGGCAAAGAAATTTCGTTTTGGGACTAATGTGAAAACATGACTCTGTGTGCATAGAGGAATTATAGGCAGAGATTTATTGCGTCTTGCTCTGCTGATTTCACAGTTGCATTAGATGGAAAGGGGGAGCGAATTTTTGGGGGAAGAAGCAGAGTCTTAGCACACACCCATGTGCTTGCCATGTATAGTCATGCACAGTATTTAGAAGCCAGTGGGGTTTTCAGGTTTAAGTCTGTAATGCAAATACATTCAGCATCACTAAGGCTGGTTGCCCTTGCTGGAGTGTAGGCAGTCACAGAGAATACACATGGTGGTGGTCTGAAAAAACAGCTTGGACATGTGCATTTAAATAAATCAAAAAAAGTGGTTTCATAATGTGTCAGTCTGTAAAAGTGATTTCAAATTGTAAAAAGTGATTTTCACTTGGCCCGAAAAAAAAAGAGCAGTAAGTGTGCTTTCAAATTGGCAAAGAAATTTCGTTTTGGGACTAATGTGAAAACATGACTCTGTGTGCATAGAAGAATTATAGGCAGAGATTTATTGCGTCTTGCTCTGGTGATTTCACAGTTGCATTAGATGGAAAGGGGGAGCGAATTTTTGGGGGAAGAAGCAGAGGCTTAGCACACACCCATGTGCTTGCCATGTATAGTCATGCACAGTATTTAGAAGCGAGTGGGGTTTTCAGGTTTAAGTCTGTAATGCAAATACATTCAGCATCACTAAGGCTGGTTGCCCTTGCTGAAGTGTAGGCAGTCACAGAGAATACACATGGTGGTGGTCTGAAAAAAAAACAGCTTGGACATGTGCTATTAAATAAATTTAAAAAAAAGGTTTCATAATGTGTCAGTCTGTAAAAGTGATTTTCACTTGGCCCGAAAAAAAAAGAGCAGTAAGTGTGCTTTAAAAATGGCAAAGAAATTTCGTTTTGGGACTAATGTGAAAACATGACTCTGTGTGCATAGAGGAATTATAGGCAGAGATTTATTGCGTCTTGCTCTGGTAATTTCACAGTTGCATTAGATGGAAAGGGGGAGCGAATTAATGGGGGAAGAAGCAGAGTCTTAGCACACACCCATGTGCTTGCCGTGTATAGTCATGCACAGTATTTAGAAGCCTGTGGGGTTTTCAGGTTTAAGTCTGTAATGCAAATACATTCAGCATCACTAAGGCTGGTTGCCCTTGCTGGAGTGTAGGCAGTCACAGAGAATACACATGGTGGTGGTCTGAAAAAACAGCTTGGACATGTGCATTTAAATAAATCAAAAAAAGTGGTTTGATAATGTGTCAGTCTGTAAAAGTGATTTCCAATTGTAAAAAGTGATTTTCACTTGGCCCGAAAAAAAAAAAGAGCAGTAAGTGTGCTTTAAAAATGGCAAAGAAATTTCGTTTTGGGACTAATGTGAAAACATGACTCTGTGTGCATAGAAGAATTATAGGCAGAGATTTATTGCGTCTTGCTCTGGTGATTTCACAGTTGCATTAGATGGAAAGGGGGAGCGAATTTTTGGGGGAAGAAGCAGAGGCTTAGCACACACCCATGTGCTTGCCGTGTATAGTCATGCACAGTATTTAGAAGCGAGTGGGGTTTTCAGGTTTAAGTCTGTAATGCAAATACATTCAGCATCACTAAGGCTGGTTGCCCTTGCTGGAGTGTAGGCAGTCACAGAGAATACACATGGTGGTGGTCTGAAAAAAAAACAGCTTGGACATGTGCAATTAAATAAATTTAAAAAAAAAGGTTTCATAATGTGTCAGTCTGTAAAAGTGATTTTCACTTGGCCCGAAAAAAAAAGAGCAATAAGTGTGCTTTAAAAATGGCAAAGAAATTTCGTTTTGGGACTAATGTGAAAACATGACTCTGTGTGCATAGAGGAATTATAGGCAGAGATTTATTGCGTCTTGCTCTGGTGATTTCACAGTTGCATTAGATGGAAAGGGGGAGCGAATTTTTGGGGGAAGAAGCAGAGTCTTAGCACACACCCATGTGCTTGCCATGTATAGTCATGCACAGTATTTAGAAGCCAGTGGGGTTTTCAGGTTTAAGTCTGTAATGCAAATACATTCAGCATCACTAAGGCTGGTTTTTTGGTAAAAAATGTAAATATGTGTACTGTATTATAAAATGTTTAAAAAATATTAATACTTTTTTCTTTTTTTCCAGATAGATATAGAAAATTTTCGAAAACTACAAACATTTTTAAAACTATTTTTTTTAAAAAGAAATGAATAAATATTTTTTCAGTGAGTATGGTAAGTCAATAATAATAATTGTAGTCTCTCAAGGACAATGTAATGTGATAAATGATTTTTAGTGTTTTTTTTAAAAAATAAAAAAAAGGTACGCGCACCGTACGCGTACGGTAAAAAAAAATAAAAAAAGTTTTTAAAAACATATGTAAAAAAAAGATGAAAGATAAGGTTGGCTCTTAAAAGAACCGTTGTGTTCATGCAGGGACAGAGGAAAGGAAGCATGGGAAAATCATTCAAAGCTACAAATGTGCTGATCTATTTTGTTGTTCACTAGGGAAACACTGGTCTCCCTATGGCAAATTAGACCTTTACAAAATGTGCAATGAATATCAACCTTCCGAAATCGAAGGTTCATTTCCAGAGGGCCAGCAAAAGGAGATTCTCCCCCCACAGATGAAGGGCTCACCTGACCTGCAGAAGAAGGAGTAAGCCCTGCAGATGATGGTCCAGGCTGAGCTGCTGTGGATGTACTGGCTCGTCTTTCTGAAGAGTTACCTCCAAAAAGATGACCATGTGTCCTTCCGTGTACATCCTGGAGGTGCCTCTTCATGGTGTGATTCCCAAAGGAATACTTCCTGTCAGGATTACCTCTAGAAAGTACACGCTTACACAGACAGCAAGTAACTAAGGGTGCATTCACCTTTTGCTGGCCTTCTGGAAAAGTAAAATAATCCCAAACATAAGAAGGCTTTTGTTTCCTCGATCTCTGCCTCAAGACAGTGCTGCTGGTGCTAGCCTCACTCTCAGAAGAGCTCTGCTGTTCTGCCATCGTATCCCAAAGACAAACCAGCTCCTTCTCCCAAGGGATCACAAGCAGAAATGAGGGGAATGGGTGTGGTGTAGGAGAGTTCTAGAACTGAAAGTAGTTTCAACCAATCAAAAGTTGTGTTTCAAGATCACATGACCTACCGTACGCTTACGGTACGCTTACGGTACGCTTACGGTACGCTTACGGCAAAAAGTACGCATGCGCGTAAAAAAGACACGCGCTTGCGCGCATGCGCATAACAGTCACTCCCCGGTACTTCCGCGTAACGTGCGCGTGTGGCGTAAGCGCGCACGCGTCCCACGCGCAGTACGCGCGGCTACGCAAAGTGCGTAACTATACGCAAGCAGCGTAGATAGATTACGGACGTTGCGTAAACCGTACGCTTACCGTGAGCTTACGGTACGCGTACTATAAAAAAATAAAAAAAAAATAAAAAAACTGGAAATAAATTTTACATGTTTATTTTAAAAAATATATTAAAAAAAAATATTTAAGGATTTTAAAAATTTAAGCATAGTCTTTATAAAAGGTAAGAAAATTAAATTAAAAATATGTTTGAAAAAAATGAAGAATAAAAAAAAAATTAGCATTTAAAAAACCTTGCAAATTCACTGAAAAAACCATGGGTTTCACACACGTTATAGTTAGGAATTAGCATTTAAAAAACCTTGCAAATTCACTGAAAAAACCATGGGTTTCACACACGTTATAGTTAGGAATTAGCATTTAAAAAACCTTAGAAATTCAGTGAAAAAACCATAGGTTTCACACATGTTATAGTTAGCTGGACATTTTACTCGTAAAAAACCAATGAAATTGCCCCGTTATAGTTAGTTCAGCTAACTATAACTCGCGCGCCCGCAATGCACTGCTGATGACGTCACATATTACATCACTCATGACATGGTCAGTGACATCACTCATGACATCAATGATGACATCTCAAATGACATCACTGATGACATCACTGATGACATCATCCTTGTGAAAGAGTAGCAGACCTCCTCTCACCCTAATATAACCTTTGACACACACATTCAAAAATAGAAACTACAATGTTCAAAACAATGGACATACCAATACCAGTTACAACAACCTCTTCAGTAATTCTAAGATCCACATACACATCCACTCATTCATCAACAGTCCTATACAGTCACTCATACATGTACTCACTCATCATATGTACTCATACACCTATACATCCTGTTACACAATGCCACTCATCCATAGAGTTACTCACACACATAGTCACTCATGCTAATAAAGAATCAAACATACATTTACTTGCATATACAGTTATACACACACCACCATACTTACTTCTACGGAAACTTACACATACTTAGTCTTTTAAACAATCACTTATAGAAACACATACTTATTCATACAGGAACTCTTTCAATCTCTCACTCTCACATATACTCGCATATATACACCAATAGTCACATATACTAGTTTAAAACATATGTAGTTACTCATAAAGACACTATTGAGACAGTCATTCACTCAATAACACATCCATGCACACACTCATCCACCCATACAGTCCTGCACACATGCTGTCTTCAACACATACAAACAGTGAGCCACTCATTCATGCACCTATGCACTACGTAATACCCCCCACCGAACCATGCAGACACTCAGACTGATACTCAAAAAACCAACTAATAACCTATATAGACACCCATGTAGCTACTCACCAACCCATGCAGCCACTTATACACAAAGTGAGAGACTGATACAGATATTTACATATTTAAACATTATTCACTAAGCCATGTATTCACTATGATACACTTAATCAGTCAGTTACACAATCAATTTTTCAAAAACAAATCATCCATTTAGACACTTATATACCCATTTATTCTTCCATCGACCTTGAGATATACATATATAAAACATATTTAATTTTCAGAAAAACACACATTCACTGGATGATGTCATCAGTGAGGTCATCAGTGATGTCATTTGAGATGTCATCATTGATGTCATGAGTGATGTCACTGACCATGTCATGAGTGATGTAATATGTGACGTCATCAGCAGTGCATTGCGGGCGCGCGAGTTATAGTTAGCTGAACTAACTATAACGGGGCAATTTCATTGGTTTTTTACGAGTAAAATGTCCAGCTAACTATAACATGTGTGAAACCTATGGTTTTTTCACTGAATTTCTAAGGTTTTTTAAATGCTAATTCCTAACTATAACGTGTGTGAAACCCATGGTTTTTTCAGTGAATATATATATATATATACATGTATATATATGTATATATATATATATATATGAGTCTAGAGCATTCAGAGACCTCCGGCGCACAACGCGCGGCGAAAATGAATGAACAAACTCCTCTTCGTCGGTACTTGAATTTTTTTTTAATTTTTATTCACTCCCTTGTGCTTGCCATGACGCTTTTCGACTGTAAAACGGTCGAAACGCTGAGCCATAGGTTTTACAGACGTTTTAGTTAGGAATTAGCATTTAAAAAACCTTTGAAATTCACTAAAAAAAACATAGGTTTCAGGGACGTTATAGTTAGTTGGACATTTGACTCATAAAACCAGAGAAATTCGCCTGTTATAGTTAGTTGATCTAACTATAACTCGCGCGCCCGCAATGCACTGCTGATGATGTCACATATTACATCACTCATGACATGGTCAGTGACATCACTCATGACATCACTGATGACATCTCAAATGACATCACTCATGACATCACTGATGACATCATCCACTGAATGTATGTTTCTGTAAAGTTTAAATATTTTTCATATATATCTATGCCAAGGTGTATTGAAGAATCAATGCATTTAAAAGTGCCTGAAGGGATTATTTAGTAGGTGCGTGACTGACTGTATAAGTGAGTGATTGAACGTGTTTTACTGAATGCATGGGTTAGTGACTATACTGTGTGAAAGTCTGTATTAGTCTCTCAGTTGGTGTGTAAGCAACTGCATGGGTTGCTGAATAGCTACATGAGTATCTATATTGGTTATTGATTTGTTGTGTGAGTATCTGTATGTGTCCCTGAGTGTCTGTATGGGTGGGAGGGGGGGGGTTTATGACTCTGTGCATAGATGTCTGAGTGGGTGATTCACTGGTTGTATGGATTCAAAAGCACATCTGGGAAGGGCTGTATGGATGAGTTACTGTGTGTATGGGTGTGTTGGTGAGTGAATGAATGTCTCAGTGGTATATGTGTGTCTAACGACATATGTTTTAAGGCACTATATGTGAGTGTTGGAGTATATAAATTACTATACATGAGAGTAAGTTATTTGAAGAGTTTGTGTATAAATTAGTGTCTGCTTGTATCAGTAATTGTATAAGAGAGTAAAAATGTGTTAGTATCTCAATAAATAAGTGATATGGTGTGTCTATAAATAACGAACTTGGTGTGTATAACTGTATACATGAGTAAATGGATATGTGATTGTATTTTTGCCTTACTGACTAGCTGTGTGAGTAACTCTATGGATGAGCGGTGGAGTGTGACTGCATGTATAGATGTATGAGTGCATATTATACTACTGTGTGGATGAGTAACTACATGTATAAGTGACTGGATGTGTGTGTGTAGTCCTAGGAAACAGTGAGTGGTATGTAGTATATGGCATTGTTATGTGTATAGTTTCAAAAATTGTAGTCTGCATTTTAGAATGGGTGTATCAAAGTTTATATTAGGGCATCAGTATGTGCATCAGATTATCACTTGGATGATGTCATCAGTGATGCCATCAGTGATGTCACTGACCATGTCATGAGTGATGTAAAATGTGACATCATCTGCAGTGCATTGCAGGCGCGCGAGTTATAGTTAGCTCAACTAACTATAACAGGCGAATTTCTCTGGTTTTATATGAGTCAAATGTCCAAATAACTATAACACCCTGAAACCTTTTTTTTAGTGAATTTCAAAGGTTTTTTAAATGCTAATTCCGAACTATAACGTCTGTAAAACCTATGGTTTTTTCAGTGAATTTCGAAGGTTTTTTAAATGTAAATTTCATATTTTAATGTTTATAAAACCTATATTTTTTCTATATTTTTTTGTAATATTTTTGAACTCTATTATACTTCTTTTTTTTAACTTTAAAAATTAAGTAATGTTTTATATCTTCCCCCAAAAATATGTCCATGTTTTTTTGTTGTTGAGAAAATGCACTCCCATACCGATAGTGTACCAAGCTCCATCACCACGCAAATCCTATCCGCCATCCTGCTAAACTCGTAAAGGATGCGCATTTCATATCCGACGGATTCGTGGCACCGCTTCCTGCATAACATCATATACGTAGGAGTTTGTGCCAGCTGCTACATAGGTATCCATCGGGTATGCAGTACCAAGCCACACGTTATGTCATGTACATATGGGGTCGCGCCTGCTGCGCATTGCGAATGCGACGAGTGCACGCTGCCAGGCCCTGTGTTACGTCATAGAAGTATGGTGTTGTGCCGAGTATGCCATTCCCTCGGTTTTTTTTATGTCTCAAAACTATGGGCCATATGTATCAAACCCCCTTTTTGCGATTCCCAAATTGCAATTTTTCGTGAATCGCAAATTGAGAATCGCAAAACAGTATATAAATAAAAAATCACACAAAAATAGCGATTCCCAAAAAATCGCTATTTCCATTGCGAAATTTCAAATAGCGATTCCTTATACTAAAAAATCACAAAATTGCGAAATTCGCAAATTAGAGAATCGGAAACTCAGGTGCAGCATGATGACATCACAACCAGGAAGTGTGACTACCCATGCTGCACATGAGTCTCAGAAGCACAGTGAGAGAGTAGGAGTGGAGGTGAGAGATCACTGTAGTGCTACAAACAATGGAAGAGCTTGGAGACCTGGCCAGCAAGGACAATCAGCAGCAGGGGGAAACCCCAAGAAAAAAAAGAAAACGTTCTCTGAAAGTGAGCTGGAGGTCCTGATTCAGGAAATGGTCGTTAGCCACGAGCACCTCTTTGGAAAAAAGTCCCTATGTGTGCCTGAGACACACAAGAGGAGGATTTGGGCTGATATCCAGCATAAAGTAAACGCAATTGGCGTCACCCACCGAAGCATTTAAGACCTCAGGAAGCGCTGGTACGACATGCGCCAGCGCTCAAAGGAGAAGGTCGCTGCAAGGCTGGAACAGGCCAAGAAGACCGGTGGTGGGACCTCTACTGCCACCGGCTCAACACCACTCGAGGAAATGGTTGAGGTTACCCTGCTTCCGGAGAGTGTAATGGGCGTGGCAGACCTTGACAGCTCCGACCCCACAGAACCAAGACATGGTAAGAAGAATGCCATCACACCCCTGATACCCCCCTACTTCCCCCACACACCCAGGAGAGACCAGGGGCACAACAAAACTAAAAGTCCAGTGCAGGTACACAAGCACACACAGCAATGCATCATGGGAGATGTAGTCACATGCACATAATAGTGGAGCATTGACACCCAGCCAGTCCCAAACAGTATGTGCGCATGTCTGTCTGCAAAATACAGACAGACAGGACCCATGTAACTCCAAACAGTGATTTTTAATGCATGACAGATGCAAGTCAGGACAGAAAATTAATGTGTGCATTTACGTCCACAGCACCATCAGAAACACAGGGAACAGTCAGTGGAGGCGAGGATGATTCCCCTAACCCAGAGGCAACAGGGCAAGAGGATGAGGAGGGAATGGAGGAGGAGGGCAGTCCAGTCATCCCTTCAAAACGCAGCAGGCGGATTGCAGTGCCACCATTGCCCCCGCTGGAGGAGGAAACCCAGGACACCGATAGCAATGTCCAACCAGTCCTGGGACAGCCAGAGCCATGACACCGTGACCGAGCACGTGCTGATCCAATCCCGCTAATACCATCCAGGCGCAGGGCACGTGCATCCACCAGTGCAGCAGTCCCAGGAGAGGACTGGAGGGGCCCATGTTGGAAGTCCAGCACCTGCAGGCGAGAAATATCAGGTCAATACAGAGTCAAATCAGGGTTGGCTTCATGGGAATGACGGGTGCCCTGGAGGCACTCTGTGCTGAACTGAGGGGGGATCGTGCTGCTAGGCGCAGGGAGATGCAGCGCCTAGACCTCTACACCAGGGCGGTCAACCGCCTTTCCTCAGCAACCAATGTGCTGTCAAGGCGCAGCATCAGTATGCAGCGTGAGGTGGCACACAACAGCCAGGACATGGCAAGGGCCCTGGTACAGGTGACATGTGCTGTGGATGAGCTGCGGGCAGCTTGCACTACTTGCCCAGGAGTCCTCACTCCGACAGACGAGGACGCCCAATCTGGCAGGAGCAGCATTACACCCCCACCCACCCCCCCAGATAGGCGTTGTAGTGTGCATCACAGAATGGCTTCTGGGACAGGTAAGGAGGGCACTGTGCACCCACAGCCAGGGTCTACGGGCCGACAGCGCCGCAGTTGAGTTGCTCAGACTTAGACAAGGAGATGGGTGCATCAACCCAGTGTACACGGACACTTGGTCCAGATTGTTCAATCGCACTGTGATCCTAACATGTGCTGGGCAGTGAATAATACATTGTGCGCTACACAGGCTGTGTGCCGATATTAATCCTGTTGTAAAGGAAATAAAACACAGTCTCGTAATTGATAGTTAGCATTGCGTCATATTTTCTTACCTAGAAATAGTTCTGTGTGATCCCATCTCGCCTCTGGCGCCCAGCAGCTGCACCAATTACACCGGCTGGCATGCGTCCTGGCGCTGGCCCCTCATCATCAGATGAATCCGATTCACTGAGCTCCACTGGTGTGCCTTTCCTGGTGACGATGTTGTGCAGCATGGTACATGCTACCACTATCTTGCAACATGTCTGGGGGCTGTATTGTAGTGTCCCTCCACTCTTGTGTAGGCATCTGAATCTGCTCTTGAGAATTCCGAAGGTCCGCTTAATGGTACATCTGGTTGCTATGTGGGCATTGTTGTACCTCCGCTCCCCAGTGTTGGCAGGATTCAGGTAAGGAGTCAGTATGAATTCACGGACCGCATATGCTCTGTCGCCTGTGGGGTGGGAGGAATATGGTTAAACACTGTCCTGCCAATGCTGTCCTTTACTAGTGTGTCCTTTGTACAAATGCAATTACCTAGTAGGTATCCCTCACCAAACTCCCCACTTGTGTATTCCACTGTGGCGGAAGATAAAAGCGTTGTGTGTGCTGCTGGGGAATTTGCGACAATGTCGGTGATAATGTGCTTGGCATTACACACCACCTGTATGTTCAGGGAATGGTAGGATTTGCGATTCCTGAACACATACTCATTCTGGGAGGGGGGGATATGGCGACATGTGTCCCATCTATGCATCCAATGACGTGGGGAAACTGTGCAATTTGATAGAACTCCTGCTTGGTCTGGTCTAGTGCCTATGGTGTGCTGGGGAAGTGGATGTGGTGATGCAGCCTCTGTACCATGGCATCAAGGAACGCGTGGAAAAAGCGTGACAATGCACTCTGTGAGACCCCTCCTGCTGTGGCTATCACCCCCTGGAAGCTACCTGATGCCAAGAGGTGCAGTGAGCACAGGACTTGGATATGGGTGGGGATGGTGTGTGTCCTGCGTGTGGGGTGTTCAAGTATAGGTTTGAGCTCCGCTATTAAATCCAGGATGCTCTCTTCATCCATCCTGTAGTTTGTATGGATCTCCTCCTCAGTCCGCTGGAACAGGGTTATGCATGCTCGAAAGATCCTTTCCTGGCGTCTCCTTCTCGGTGCAGCAGCTCTGAGTCGCAGCCTCCTGGCTATTACATACAGCCCAGCCATTGTTGCGCTGTGGGCCTCCTTAAATAGTTTGCACCTGGTTACCACCTGCTCATACTTAGTGGTAATTGCGATTCTCAAAATTGCGAATTTCGTCAAATCGCAACTAGCGAGTTTTTGTTGCATTCCGTTTTGCGACTTCGCTACTTGCGAGCTCAACAATTGCGAGATTCGCTATTGTTGAGTCACATTTTGCGAATTCGCAAATAAATCGCAAAGGAGTAATAATTGCAAATTTGATAATCGCAGATTTTGCGATTAGCAATTTTGCGTACAGAATGTGTCTCTTACATAGCAAAGCTGTGTTTTGCGATCGCATACACCGTTTTTTTGCGATCGCAAAACTGCTTCGTACATATGGCCCTATATCTAAATAACTTTAAACTATATATGACATCAAGCGATAATCTAAAGAAATGTAAACATTTATATATTTCTAACTGCAATAAACTTAATTTATGATAAATATATTTGCTCAAAATCTTGTCGGGTGCGGCCTCCTAGCGCCCTCGATGCGCGATTGCCATGTGACCTTAAAAAAAAGCATTTGAATAGTTCATATCATTTCCCACTGTAACAGTTGGAGGACCCCACCCATTTTAATCATTCTCTCTACAGCGTTTGATGAGACACACCCCGTCTGCTTAGAGAGCTTTTTTGAAAAGTTTTTTTGCTGTGTACTCATATCTTCTACTACACAAAACATGCAAAGATCATCTTGATCAATATTCATGGTTTGTACATTAGCCTTCCACTTGTGATCGCCATGCATCTCAAACGTTACATCAAAAATCAAATGTGTGTTACACGATGCCCTTGGTATGTGTGTGTGCACATTATTGTGCTGCCTTTCGGCCTGGGTATTGCTGGCCCGAAGGGGTATCATCAGCCACGGGCAGAGTGCACATCCTAGATCACATGTGACAAACAGTAAACAGTAATGTGTACATTTCCATTGCTGTATTCTCTGTTGTCAGGCTTTATCAGTATAGTAGTATGTCATATGTGAGACTTTCAGATTCACGGTTGGCATGCATTGCTTGACTATAAGGAACGTTATCACTATTTATGACGTAGCCTCACTGCTGATCCTCCCTCCATCCGAGCACATTCACATGTGTGCGCTACGCGATAGCAACACTTTCATTAATATCGCACACCACTGACATGAGTGTCTGCGCATATCCACAACCTTGACAACGACATGTGATGTTGGCCATTCAATGTTTTTGAACAGCATCTCATTAGCGATAGTTGCCGCCCTCCCAGTACATGCTACATTAATGTACATTGCGCATTCTGCGACGTCAAAACTGCAACAGAAACACACATAAGTACACTTCCTTGCCAGGCAGGAACTGAACAACGCCCAGGTCCCCGGAACTATTATTCACACCCCTAGGCTCGCCTGGCGTAAGCAAGCCCATCCCACTTTGCATACGTATAAATAGGATACGACGATGCCACATGTCCCAGTTCTTCTACACTGTCACAGGTGATATGGCCGCATCCACCTCGCATATCACAATACGCAATAAAAAAAAGGGATCCATGAGGCGTACACCATCGTCTCAATCAACACTGCACCTGAATTGTGAACACTTCTGCACGTCGTGTTTGGACACACAACAATGACAGAAGGTGAGGAGTGGGGCCTGGGTCCACAGGGGCTGCAATTGAGCATGATTCTGCGGGAGGGGTGGGGTGCATCAGCCTGGGTGCGCAGGTACAAGCAAGTGATATTGCCCTGCTTAATAAAGTGTTCTCTGACCTCATTCAGTCGCATGTCTGTCTCATTGTAAGGACCTGCTGGACCGTACTGTAGGCCTGAGCCAGCGGACAGCGCTGCCCTACAGACACGTGTTGAGCGCAGTGCTGCGGGAGGGGTGGGGTGCATCAGCCTGTGTGCAAAGGTGTGAACAACTAATGTTTCCCTGCGTACCGATGTGATCTCTGACCTCATTCAGTTACATCTCTGTCTCATTTTAAGGACCTGCTAGACCGTACTATAGGCCTGAGCCAGCGGGCAGCGCTGCCCTACAGACACGTGGCATTGGCTTTTGGGGCACTGTAGTGAGCTGATTACTAAGTGTACATGCACACAGGCTTGCGCCACTGCATTACACATGCACATTATACTTCTAGCATGCGCTCTGTTCCTTTGTATGTGAACGTTGGCATAACATATTATTATTTAACCTTGTGTATTCTCGTGCACTCCAACTCCTCTTTGAACCACGATTACCACTAACAGTTCGAAGACCGTACTTCAAGAAGGAAGGATGCACTCAACTGGTGTTCTCTATTAACGTTGAAAGAAACCTTCATTTACCTCAAGACGTTTCCAACATTATATTTTTTCCCCCTTTTGAGACACTGTGTTAGTGGAGCCAAAATGGGTGGAGCAGGTGCTCACCCCGTGATGATGCCCTGGGCATTCTGACGCCTTCCACCGTGGTATCAAGACACCTTCCCCGACCGGAGACCTGCTGGGCCACCCTAATAGCGGCACCCCGGAGTTGGAGCTCGCACCGGCACGTCCTTGGACACACCGGTTGTGGCAGGTGAGCAGTCATGCCTCGGCGCGCAGGAGCTGCAATTGAGCACAGAGCGGAGAAAGGGGCTGGGGTGCAGCAGCCTGGGTGCACAGGTGCAAGCAAGCGATGTTGTCATAGATAATAATGTAATCTCTGGCCTCATTCATATCTGTTTCATTTTAAGGACTTGCTGGGCCGCACTCTTTCTCGCGGACCCCAGCGTCCCAGACACATGGGTGACAGGAGGTGAACAGTGAGGGCTGGGTGCAGTAGGCCGGCGCTCTGTCTTCTCCTCCCTCTGTTCTTTTCACTCTCCTTCCCCTTCTCCCTTCCACCCACTCGCTCTCTGTCCCATTCTCACTTTCCTCCGTTCATTCTCACTACCTTTCTTTTTCTCTTAGACATGGCGCACATACTTATGTTTCTTTTTTGTCTTGCAGGTTTTGTATACTGCTTCCGGAGGAGTCCCACCCACTTCTTTCATGTTTTACTGTTGTTCTAATAAAGTTACATTTCCATTTATTTGTGTTGTGTTAATAAAAGTTATTTTTTTTTAACCAATAAATAACTGTGTATGGGTCTTCTTTTTCTGACAACACTTGTCTGTAGTTTATTGTGAAAATCGGTGGTTGATAGTAGGTTATAAGGGAAATTTTGTTAAATTTTCCGGTGCACCTACTAAATATAAACCAACAGACTATTGCATAAATGAAGCCTGGGTAATTGTACAACGGTAAGAGTTCTATGAGTGTATCACTTTATAACACCATGAGTACTGCCCGTGTGATTTCAGAAACAATAAGGCACTGCCTAGGGCCGCCGAGGCTTCAGGGACTGGTGAGGCCCACTCTGCATATTTAAATAAAGCACCGGAGGTTGCCGATCCCTGGTCTTGAGTTGGCCTCGAAGCCCCCCGAACAATTTGTAAACAATACCCGGGGAGGTGTCGATCCCATAGTCTGCGAAACGTCTCTGTGCCCTCCCGCGCCTAATTTACATGTGAGATTAAGATCCCCAGTGCTGCAGAGACCCCGCAATATAATAATAGGGTTGGCCCCGGAACATTACCCACCAGTGCTCATTTAAATGAACGGGTGAGACCCCGCTTCATTTTTATTTTCTCCATTTTTACCATCCGGTTCCGCTTTATTGAAATGATACAAGGTTTTACTATCAAAGGGTGCAAGCAATGCTCCCGCCCTGTAATAGCAAACATAAATATCCCGCGCTTGCACACCCTGGGACATTGTATGACCTGCGCCTGGGAGGTGGCGCTCCATGGGCCATGATGCTTTGTTTAATGCATAACTACAGAATTAGTATAAATGCATACTAACACTACTTGCACACGTGTGGTACAGCAACCAGAGTGTAGCGAAGAGGCAGAGGGAGCCCAACATCAAAAAATATAAATCCTACCAGAGGTAGGATCACATAGTTCGATCAGCCGACGACCCTGGGATGAGTAGAAACAGATTCACCAAGTAAACAGGTCTTCAGCACATGACCCTGGGATGAGTAGAAACAGATTCACCAAGAAAACGGGTCTTCAGCACAACGCAAGCAAGCGCAAAATCTTGGTGAGTGCTGCCTTCTTATCACCTTCTCCCGCTCATCGCCAAATTTATGTAGTGAACAGGAAGACAGCAGTGGATCCGATAAGTAGATTTATTGCAGGAAAAGAAGACCGCTTAAACAGCCACCAACAGGGCCAGACACCAAGGCATCCATCTTCTCCAGCACCGTGTACAAACTCCCCAAGATTCCCCTCATGACAGCCCTACATTCTAACATTACATACTTACATTATAGTATCATTACATACTAACATTGTACTATGACTTACATTGAAACAGTACACAGAGCACATCACTTTACAGCAATGAGCTCACGGTTTAATCCCCGAGTCTTCAGACCAGAAGGGGTGAGTAGTTCGCTTCCAACTCCCTGTATAGTATAAACGCATACTAACACTACTTACAGTTATACTACAGCAGCCAGTATGCTACAGAGCCCACAGCCCATCACTTTACAACAATCAGCTCGGTTTGATCCCCGAGTCTTCACACCGGTAGGCTTAGTACTTCGCTTCCCACTTCCGGTATACTATAAACGCATGGTAGAGCTCAGTAGTTCGCTTCCCACTCCCTGTATAGTAGAAACGCCTACTAACACTACTTCCACAGGTATCCTACAAACACCAGAGCACATCCCTTTACAGCAATGACTCCCGGTTTAGGCTCTAGGTTTCATACCTGACTGTAGCACCATCTCATCTCAGCACCATGTCACTCTGAGCAACACCGCACTTTCAGGCCGGTAGGTGTGACTACTTCGCTTCGTACTCCCCCCACAGAGGTTCCAGTGCTCCTATCCTCCTGTTTCCTACTCTTTTCGCCCTTGTTCCCCCTTACTCACTTCAATGGAATCACAAAATGGCGGCCAACACTTCCTAGTTGCAACCGCTTGCAGCGCTCACAACCAATAAGCAGCAAGCTCGTGCTCGTGATGCCTCAGCCAATCAGATGCCATAATTCCCAAATATCGATATCTGTAAATTTCGATATTTCTCCAAAACTACTGAACGGATTTATACCAAATAAACAAAAGCGTGTTTTCTAGACCAAGACCCTTCTCCCTGCCAAATTTGGGGTAATTCCGTTCACCTGTTCGACCTGTAGCCTTGTCTAAAATTTCCTATGGAAATTAACATGGAGAAAACAAGTTTTGGGACCCCCCTTTTTTAGCACCCGCCACGAGTTCAGCAGATCAAGGGTGAGACCTGGAGCCACAATTTAATCACTGCTAGAACCACCGAGTGAAAAAATAAGTAAGCATCCTACCAGTGCTGCTGACAATTATTTAATTGGAGGATAGAAGTAATACATACCGAATCCTGTAGGACGTTGCAACATTTGAGACCCTGGCAGGCGAGGGATGGCAATATTACATCATGGCATTGACAATTGGAGGCACCATGGCCGGATCAATTCTGAGGGGCTGTATAAGACATGCAGCGTGAAAGGGACATTGCATATCACTTCCAAGCAATCGTACATGGGAACTTTGAATAACAAAAACGAAATGCTTTCCATCAGGCTGTGAAGAAAGTAACACGCAAACATGGCAGCCAAGAAGAAAGGTATTTGACCCTGAACTGCGTTTGTCCCTCATCTCTGGCTATGAATATGTGCCTCTCCAATGAGATCGTTTCAAAAAGTATTTAAACCTGGGCAATGTTTAATGCCAAGTTGACATGCACTGAAGAAGGCTAGATGCCGAAATGCATTTGCAATAAATTATTTCAACTGACTGCATCCCGTGAGTGCTCCGCATTTTGTAGCCTGAATATTTCCGTGACCTCACCCTCACGTTCCAGCGGAAGATTAGCACCCGCCACGAGTTGAGCAGATCAAGGGTGAGACCTCGAGCCACAATATATATATATATATATATATATATATATAGATATATATATATATATATATAGATATATATATTATCTACTGGCGGTCGCCAGTAGATAGTTATAGTTAGGACCGTGTTGCCATAGGAAATCCACAACATTCTATTTGGAATAACTTTGGCGCCGGTTGACGAATCCTCGCGAAATTTTCAAAATAGGTGGGGCGCTTCGCTCCGCTTCTACCCTGAAAGTCTCGGGGGGATTCGTCAAGCGGGGGCTGAGAAAAAAGGGGGGTCCCAAAAAGCATTTTCCCCATGCAATTTTCCATAGGGACCTTTAGTCCAAGGTACAGCCCGAACGGCTGAACAGAATTACTTGAAATTTGGCAGAGAGGTAGTCCTCAAGTCAGGGAAGTGCCTTTTGCAGGACTGGTGTCAATCTGTTCAGTAGTTCCTGAGAAAATCAAAAGTAAAATCATATATATATGTGGGCGGAGCCTAACCACACATCTCATCCTGAAATCTGATTGGCTGTCAGCACTTCATCCAAGAAGTGTTGGCAGCCATCTTGGGACCAATTTACATGATCGCACCTCATTAAAAAGCATTGCAGTTAATAGAAGGTTTTAAGACTTTAGTTACATTATAAATCATTTGTTGATGGTACCATACTCATTTTAGGAATTGTGGTATGTTCTAAGGTGATTTCACCATGTGAAAAAGCCTTCTGCTGGGATATCATGATTGAGAGAAAAATATTTTCTCATGCTTTTACCACAGAGGTTTGGAAGGTGATCTATAAGCTAAACTGAGAGCTTATTTTCTGTAAATTCACATTATCTTTCTCAGTCATGTGAGAATGAAGTCTGACATTCTCAGTAAAACATGTACATCCAACAAGGGCAGAGACTGTCAGTTGATTCCTTTGTGTTCTACTGCAGCTTCCCAGAGTGTTCCAAAGAACAACTAGAGCGCTAACAGTCCTACTTATGCTAAACATATGGCACACCTGAAGCCATCTTGCTTGGATTAAAGTGGTAACTCTTAAAACATTTAATTTAAAAAGGAACAAAATGAGGGGGTTCATTTTTCCATAAAAAGTATGATTAATGCTGCAGAAAGAAAAATTGGGGCACATTTTGAGTGACTTCTCAAATCCTTTTCTATTTCATTAAACAATTCTGACATGCAGACTGAAACATCCACTTTCAATACCAGCAGCAGTTTTCCCTGGTGAGCAGTAGCTTTACTACAGTGATCTAATGAGCAAAAAGAGTGCTAACATTCTGAATTCATGGCAAATGTGTGACACATCTAATTGCCTTCTTGGTGGAATCAAAGTAAAAAACTGAAAGTATTTCCTACTGAGGAGACTGCAGTAAATGAGGAAATTAGGAAACTTCATAACAAATAAGTCTCCCAAGATGGCCACCAGAGACAAAAGAGCCCAAATGTAGCCCAAATATCACCCAGATGTAGCCCAAGTATAGCCCAATGACAGAATGTCCCAGAGTGTTCTTAAAAAAAACTAGAGCGCTTACTGTCTTTATTATGACAAAAGTATGGCACACCTGAAGCCATCTTGATTGGAATAAACTGGCAACACTTAAAACATTTAATTTAAAAAGGAACACAATGAGGGGGTTCATTTTGACATAGAAATTATGATTAATGCTGAAGAAAGAAAATGAGGGCACATTTTGAGTGACTTCTCAAATCCTCTTCTATTTCATTAAAAAATTCTGACATGCAGACTGAAACATGCACTTTTAATACCAGGAGCAGACTTCCATGGTGAACAGTAGTTTTACTACAGTGATCTAATGAGCAACTAGAGTGCTAACATTCAGAATTTATGGCAAATGTGTGACATATCTGAATACCTTCATGATGGAATCAAAGTAAAAAAACGAAAACATTTCCTAATGAGGAGACTGCAGTACATGAGGAAATTAGGAAACTTCATAACAAATAAATCTCCCAAGATGGCCACCGGAGACAAAAGAGCCCAAATGTAGCCCAAAATCACCCAGATGTAGCCCAAATATAGCCCAATGACAGAAGTGTGCAAAACACTTATTATTTTGTGTTTTTGCAGTGTTATATAGTGCAGACTTGTCAGGTATTGGAGTGCTTTACATGAGCATTGGTTACATCATACAAGAACAAATTCATTTTGGTTGTAGACATGGGGAGACTAAGTGATTTGACCAGAATCACAGAATGACGAGCTGAAGCAGAAACTCCAACCTGGTTCCCCAGTTGCAAAGTCTGCAGTTCTGGAAGTAACACCACATCCTCTCCCCTAAGTGCAACATTTAATCAAGTGGTCAACTGGATAAAAAACATAAAGATAACAAAGAATTTAAAAGTGCTTTGTCGCTATTTGAAAACTCAGAAAATATGTCCTTATTTTAGTCTTTTAGAGCACTAACCATAATTTTGATACCAATAAGACCCTCTCATATATGTAATTTCTAAAGGAAATGCTCTAGGTATTACAGTTTTGATTACATCAAGATGACGTCAGGCGTTCCACACTTTTGTAATAAATATAGAATGTTAGCAATCTAGTTGTTCATTAGGATACTGTTGAGAGGCAGAGGCCAGGGGCACGGACTCTGAAAATTGAAGGCAGGTAGAAGGGTGCAAAGGCAACAATTTAACCACATTGAGCAGGCAGGAAGGGCTGTGGCAGCACAACAGACTATGGAGGGCAGTGGAAAGGGGGGCAGTGGCAACAAACCAACAATACAGGACTTGCAAGAGAGGCTGTGGCAATGTAATAGACCATTGTGGGCAGAAGGAAGAGGCACTGGTAGTACAACAATACATGCCAACAGACCCGATTCAGCCAGGAAACATCCAATGTTTTTAAGCTCAAATGGGCTTTATTTGATTTGTCTCCTGTCTACAATCTCCTCTTTTTCAATGTAACTCAAAGGGGAAAATCAATACCCCAGTTTTATTTCAAAATCTTCCTCTTACCAAGTTCAAAATGTTCGCAAGTATGGTACATTGGATCATGGAAGGAAATGGGGTAGGGACATGGACTTGGATAACAGAGGACAGGAGGGACATGGAGAGGTGCACTAAACTGACCCTGCAGGGCAGGCATCAGGGTTTGCAGCAGCACAATACACCACACGGGGCATGCAGGATGGGAGTGCAGCACAACAATCCATAGAAAGCAAGAGGGAGGGGACAGGACCATGCACATGGACAACAGAGAACAGAGGGGCAAGAGGCAATGGTAGCTAGCTGACCATAATGGACAGACAGGAGAGAAAGCTGCAGCGTAACAGACCATAAAGGGCAGGAGGGACGGATCAGGGGCATTACAATGGAACAGACAAGCCAGGAGGGAGGGAGTAGGGGTCTGCACATGTAAACAGAGGGCTGGGGGCAAGGGGGCAGGGCAGGAGCAGCAAGATAGCCATGGAGGTCAGCCAGGATGGGCACTAGAAGCAAGACACACCATGAAGAGCAACAATGAGACTGTGATGTCATACACACAGACCATGGAGGGAAGGTGGGAGGGGGTCAGGGGCAGCTAACTGGCCACACAGGGAAGGTGGGAGGGGCCATGGCAGCACAGAAGAACATGCATGGCAAGTGGGAGGGTTAGTGGCAGCACAATGGCTATGATGGGCAAGAAGGAGGGTGCAGGGGCATGCACAAAGGACGATGGAGGATAGAAGGGAGGGTCAGGACCTGTGCACAGACAAGAAAGTTCAGGGGAAGGGGCCTCACAACAGACCGCACGGGGCAGGCAGAAGGAGCAGTTGCAGCACAACAGACATGGGAGGGCAGAAGGGTGTGGCAGTACAATGGACCATGTAGGACAGGAGGAAGAGGATAGGGGCATGGCATGTGGACAGGCAGGGTGGAGGTGGCAGGGACAGGTTACAGTCATCTGACAATGCTAGGCAGGTGGGAGGGGTGTGGCAGCTCAACAGAACACTCAGAGTAGATAGGAGTGGCAGGTCCATGGAACATGGTGGGCAAAAAGGATGGAGCAGGGGCATGCACAAAGACATCAGAGGGCAGGGGGAAGGAGAATAGGGGCAGCAAGCTAAGCACAGAGTTTAAGCAGGAGGTCAATGATGGGGCATAGAATTGGGCAATGGAGGGCAGGAGGAGTGGACTGGTACATCATACTATATTGAGGGCAGTGGCAGCACATCAGACCATGCATGGCAGGAGGGAGGAGGCTAGTCCATGGATTCACACAACAGAGGATAGGGAGGATGGGGATGGGGCAGCAAGCTAACTGTTCAGAGAAGGCGGGTATTAGGAACTTTATTGTTTTTAAAACATGTGTCTGTGCGAAATACTTAAAATATGATCAAGTATGCAGCATAATCTCACTTTTATTCAGGAAGAAGAGGACTTTTGTGACTGTGACTCCGGGCTCACTTGGCAGAAACACCCCCTGACCCTCCACCCCCTATCGCAAAATGTAATGCCCGTGAAAAGGGTAGGTGAACACAGTGTTATATAGAACATAGTCCTGAGAGCACGATTGAAAATGTAAACTAGATATAGTGTATGGTATAAACTATGCACCAAAAAGTGTGATATAAGATGAACCGGGCGTGAAATATAATATGCAATACATTGTGCGCAATTACAGATTCATTGGAGAGCGCGAGATAGCACAGGCACTAGCGCGTGCTATGCGTTATGCGCCTTGGAGTGTAATATGCACAGGGCAGTGTTGTGTAACCTAACTAGTCTCTAAAGTTGTAATATAAAATATGTGCTGGGGAGTGTAACGTTGCATATGCACTGTGACAAAGATATGGATCCCAGATTGTAATATGTATGGCATAGCACTGTGCGTTATAACATAGGCATCGAGGAAGGCACGTTAGATGGGGCAATATAACCCGTGCGAAGACAAGTGTGGCATGACATATTCACGGGGTGGTGTTACAGTGCACATGGGCTAGAGAGTGTAATAGCATATGCACTAGCTAGTGGAATACAACACAGAGGTGTGTGGCACTCAGCAGGCAATGGTGGGTGTAACACAGCATTGGGCTCTGCCAGGAGCGCGCTGTGACTCTCAAATGATGTTCGACCCCTTTCCAGAGAGTAAAATAAAAAGTATTACACATCCGGAAGTGGATGTGTGTTTTATTAACCGTGAGGGGGGTTTCTTGCATAGTTTTGGTCGAATTTTTGTCGAATCCCCTTTGAATGGCTTGGTGTGCATGTGTATTAAATGTGCCCGTCAATAGCTACCCATGTTTGTATAAATAAACGACAAGGGTGTCTACCGGGATTAGGCACGGTAGGGCATCAGACATGTCAGAGCTTCACTAGTAGTGTAAATACATTCCACGTGGAATCATTGTATGCATAGTCGCCTTTTAATGAATATCACGCAAATCGTCATGGTGATAGGTACGTACGGTTTGGCCAGCATGTCCTAGGTGTGTCTATAAATATATATTTTTTAAAAATAATAAAAAACAGTGGCCGGCCCTGGAGATTGGGGTCAAAAAAATATAATTAGGAGACAGGCCCTGGGGGATGGGGTCATCAGGGCCAATACATTAGAATAAGAAGGCGAACCACGCAGCCCCCCTTCTTAAAAAATTAAAATAAATAAAAGACTGGCATTGTGCCGGAGCCCCTCCTTGCAGCACTCTGCAAACGCGCCCCCTGGCGAATTGTAAATTGGGGAATTAATTCCTCTTCAATACTGAGGGCCCCTGAGGGCCAACTAGCCCAACAGGCATCTCCAGTATGCGCCAGGGAGCTGCACTGCAGACAGGTGTTCTGAGGCCAAGCCCCTTTTTACACCTCTCTGCAACGCAGCTCTGTTGCGCTTACTGGAGGTACCTAGTGGTCTAGTTGGACCCTAGGGACCCTTAGGATTCAAGGGGACTTAATCTCTCAACTTAGAACAGCCACAGGGCGTGTTTACACAGTGGTGAAGGGAGGGGACGGGGCCTGAGGTGACGTGTGCAAACACGCACTATGGCACGTTTTAAATTGGGGATATAATTTGCCTTCAATACTGAGGGCCCCTGGGGGCTAACTAGCCCACCAAGTACTTCCAGTAAGCGCCACTGAGCTGCATTGCAGAGAGGTGGTCCAGGCCGTGCCACTTTTTACACCTCTCTGCAACGCAGCTCTGTGGCACTTACTGGAGGTACCTAGTGGGCTAGTTGGACCCTAGGGACCCTCAGGATTCAAATGAACTTAATCTCCCAACTAAAAACGGACACAGGGCGTGTTTACACAGTGGTGAAGGGAGGGGACGGGGCCTGAGTTAACGTGTGCAAAAACGCCCTGTGGCCTGTTTTAAGAGGTAGTTTTAATCCCCCTGCCCTATTATATACTAGGGTCTTACAGAGGAGGTCATGCTAATCACAGGGGGACCCCAACGCATAATGTTCCCTAGTGTATGTAGGTGTTTTCACTGTATTCTAAGTGTCTTTTAACATAGCACTGGCTCTAGGACTGGTTAGTCAGACTCAGTTACCACCAGTATCAGTCTGAAAAAGTTGAGGGTACAGGATGATTTTGCAACAAGGCTTCTTTCTGCTCTTCTTTTTGTTCTTTCTGCACGTTATCCTTCTTCCTGCACTTTTCTTCGTCTTTGAGGACTTCTGTTGCTTCTTTCTGCACTTCTTTTTTTTCTTTCTGTGCATTTTTTCTTCTTTCTTCACATGTCCCATCTCTGTAGGCATAGTTAGAAATTAGCATTTAAAAAACCTTTGAAATTCACAGAAAAAACCATAGGTTTCAGGCACGTTATAGTTAGGAATTAGCATTTAAAAAACCTCAGAAATTCACTGAACAAAACATAGGTTTCAGGGGTGTTATAGTTAGCTGGACTTTTCACTTGTACAAAACCATTGAAATTCTCCTGTTATAGTTATTTCAGCTAACTATAACTCGCGCGCCCGCAATGCACTGCTGATGACGTCACATATTACATCACTCATGACATGGTCAGTGACATCACTCATGACATCACTGATGACATCTCAAATGACATCACTGATGACATCACTGATGACATCACTGATTGATACTACTTCGAACATATGTTATGGGAGTGGCTGTGTGTATCCATGTGTGAATGGGGGTCTTACTGGCTAAACGGGTATATGAGTGGGTGTGTGAGTGGCTCTATGGGTTTATAAGGGGGTGTGTGAGTAGCTGTGTGGGCAAGTGTGTGCCTGTGTAAGTGGCTGTATTGGTGAGTGAGGGGGTGTATCAGTGGCTGTATGGAGGTGTGAGTGGCTGTATAGGTGGGTGTGTGAGCGACTGTAAGGGGGGTTGAGTGTTTGAATGACTTTATTAATGAGTGACTGGTTGTGTAAGTGGCTTTATGGGTGAGTGAGTGGCTGTTTGAGTAGATATTTGGTTCAGTGAGTTGGTGTGAGTGGCTGTATTGGAGAGTGAGTGTCTGAGTGATTATATGGATGTGTGAAGGGGTATGTAAGTGGTTGTGTGTATGAGTGGTTATATGGGTGAGTGACTGAGTGTGTGAGTAGCTATATGGGCGAGTGTGTGGCTGTGTGAGTGACTAGTTGTATGAGTGACTGGTTGTATGAGTGGGTATGTAAGTGACTCTATGGATGAGTGAGTGGTTGTATGAGTAGTTATATGGGTCAGTGAATTGGTATGTGAGAGGTTGTGTGAGTGTGTGAATGGGTGTATGAGAGGTTATTTAGGTATGTGAGTGGGTGCGTGAGCACTTCTGTGGATAATGTCATCAGTGATATAATTTGAGATGTCATCAGTGATGTCTTCAGTGATGTCACTGACCATGTAATGAGTTATGTAATATGTGAGGTGATAAGCAGTACATTGCAGGCGCATAAGTTATAGTTAGCTCAGGTGACTATGACTGCTGAATTTCTCTGGTTCTGCCCTGGTGAAATTTGAGCCTAACTATAACGTCCCTGTAACCTTTGGTTTTTTCAGTGAATATGAATAAAAATATATATATATATATATATATATGCTCCCAAAACGATTCCTTTTCGCCGATTTAGCAGCGCTCAATCCGGGTGCGGTACCCTGCAGCAGAACCATGCTGCTGAATACTCCAACACAATCCTTCTGAACAGAGGGACAAACGGGTCGCACTCCCCTAGTTTTTGCACTTTTTGTTTATTTTCTTACATCCTCATTTGCATGGCTCTAGGTGAGATGATCAACGCATTTCGGTATCTAGAAATACCTTGCTCACGATCAACTGACCGCTTGTCACCGCCCGATACATATATTCAAACAGTTGTTAACTCATTTTCTGTTTGGTGATACAAGCGCCCCATTGCATACTGGGAGATGTCATTTTTTATGTTTTCCATACATACATTTAAAAATCCTGTGACAATGTGTATAACTAGAAAAAATATATATTCTCAAACCAATTTTAAACACCACAAATCTTTTGCATATAAAATATTTAGCATCACTCTTGTGAATCAAACTTTTTCGTTAATATGGTACACAATCAGTTCTTTCTTTTATCCCTCTAGTGGGACTTCATGATTATTTCACTCAAACATTATGTCCTCTATTTGTTGCAGGTATATATTTATTTTCCTGCAATGATGATTTGTTTCCCTTCAGTGGGAGGAGGATGCATTTATTCAATATGAGATTTCCAGAACACATTTATACACTGGCACCCTTTTTCCCCGTATATTCCAAGGAAGATAGCTTCTGAGTTTTCATAGATGAATATATAATTCCTCTGATTGAATGAGGCCATACGGTGTTAATGTTTGTAGATTTAATATATGGCGAGACTTCTTCTGTCATAGTAGTTTTTCTCTATTTCCACCACGTTCTTTCTTGGGGACACTTTTGATTACGTAGAATTTAAGCTGTTTCCAGTCACTTTGATGGCACTGCTCCATGAGCTCTGCTATTGCATTTAACTGACTCTGACTCTGACTAACCAGGCCTGGAGCCAGTGCTATGCTAAAAGACACTTAGAATACAGTGAAAACACTTACATACACTAGGGAACACTATGCGTTGGGGTACTCCTGTGATTAGCATGACCTCCTCTGTAAGGCCCTAGTACATAATAGGGCAGGGGGATTAAAACTATCTCTTAAAACGCGCTACGGGCGCGTTTGTACAGTGGTGAAAGGAGGGGGCCCTGAGGTGACATGTGTGCAAACACGCTCTCTGGCCATTTTAAGTTGGGAGATTAAGTCCCCTTGGATCCTGACGGTCCCTGGGGTCCAACTAGCCCACCAGGTACCTCCAGTAAGCGACACAAGCTGCATTGTAGAGTGGTGTATAAAAGAGCGTGGGCTGGCCCACCTTTCTGCAATGCAGCGCTGTGGCACTTACTGGAGGTACCTAATGGGCTAATTGGCCCCCAGGGACCCTCAGGATTGAAGAGGAATTAATTCCCCAGCTTAAAACGCGCCCCCCTCCCGAAGCCATTTTCGGCCCCGGAGACCGCATTCCCCGGGGCCTGGCCACTATATATTTTTTTTATTTATCTACCAAGGAGGGGGGCTGCATGGCCCCCCTCCTGAGGCTTCTTTTAGCCCCGGGGACCCCATCCCCCTGGGCTCTGCCTCATTTCTTGGTTTTTTATACTTGGGAGCGGGGCCGCAGGATCCCCCTCCCCTCCCCTGGGCCAGAAGTGGCCCTGGGGATGGGGTCCCCAGGGCCACTTCTGGCCCTGGGGACCCCGTCCCCCGGGGCCTGGCCTTTGCTTTTTTTTATTTTCCGGAGGGGGGCCACGTGGCCCCCTTCCTCAGGCCAATTATGGCCCCAGGAACCCCATCCCCCGGGGGTGGCCCTCTCATTTGGGGACCGTGGGGGGAGCCCCAATGCCCCCGCGGTCCCAGCCGGTTCCCCGCCTCCTGCGGGAGCCGGCTTTGCTTTTCCACATGGGGAGCTGCTAACATGCAGATCTCCTTGTGGAAAAGCAATCTGCTTTGCTTTTACCTGCTCTCGCTTCAATGAAGCAAAGCAGTTTTGCAATGACAGGGCCTTGTCATTGCAAACAGCAGTGTCCCGGGGCGGGCACCCCGGGACACTGCAGAAGCCAGCCCTGGGGGGTGGCGGTCCCCAGGGCCATCACAGGCTCCAGGAGGGGGGGCACATGGCCCCCCTCCCACCATTGGCGAAGCCCCAGGGAGGTAGTGGTCCCCAGGGCTCGGGGGTCCGTCACAGACCCCAAAATTAGAATAATTAGTGCCCCGGGGAGGTGGCGGTCCCTGGGGCATGTGGGGGGGCTCGAGCCCCCCACACAGGTTTATTTGATTTTTAAAGAAAAATCCCCAGGGGCTGGTGGTCCCCGGGGCTGCGGGGGGGCCATGTGCCCCCTGAAAATAATTAATGAAAGCCCCGGGGGGTGGCGGTCCATTTTAAAATTAGCCCCAGGGGGTGGCAGTCCCCGGGGCTGGGGGGGCTGTGTGCCACCGCAACTATTTATTCAAGCCCCAGAGAGGTGGTGGTCACAGGGCAGTGTGGGGGGATTGGGCCCCCCACACATTTTGATCACTGCCCCCGGGACCTGGCCCACCCAGAGGCCTCAATTGAATGAAGCACGGGAACCCATGCTTCATTTTAAAAAAAATATTTCGCCTAATTTATTTTTAAAAAAATGCTTTTTTTGGCCCTGAAGGACCCCTTGAGCAGGCCTAGGGGGGCAGAGTGTTTCTAGTGTTGACAGCCAATTAAAATGTAGCTCTATTTTTTTAATTTCTCAGGAACTACTGAACAGATTTACACCATTTAAAAAAAAGGTCATTTTCTGAACCAAGAGTGACCTTTTTGCCAAATTTGGTGTAATTCTGTTCAGCAGTTCGGGCTGTAATCGTGTCTAAAGTTTCCTATGGGAAAGAACATGGAGAAAACATGTTTTGGGCCCCCTTTTTTCTCGGCCCCCGCTTGGCGAATCACCCCGAAACCGTCAGGATAGGAGCTGACCGGAGAGGGCCATAAGTTTGGAAAATTTCACGAAGATTTGTCAACCGGCGCCAAAGTTATTGAGAAAACAAAAAACAAGTTTCCTATGGAAACTGGGTCCTAACTATAACTACTTACTGGCGACCGCCAGTAGGTAATATATATATATTCACTGAAAAAACCATAGGTGTCAGGGGCGTTATAGTGAGCTGGACAGTGCACTCTTCCAAAACCATAGAAATTCCACGTTATAGATAGTTCAGCTAACTATAACTCGCGCACCCGCAATGCACTGCTCATGATGTCACATATTACATCATTCATTACATGGTCAATGACATCATTGATGACATCTCAAATAACATCACTGATGACATCATCCAGTGACTGTGTGTTTCTAAAAAATTTAAATATGTTTTATATATATGCCAAGGTGTGTTGAAGAATGAATGGGTGTATAAGTGTCTTGATGTATGATTTAGTATGTGTGTGACTGACTGTATCAGTGAGAGATTAAATATGTCTTACTGAATGCATTGGTTAGTGACTAAACTGTGTGAATGTCTGTACCACTCTGTCTGTTGTTGTGCAAGCTGCTGCATGGGTTGGTCAGTAGCTACATGAGTGTCTAGATAGGTTATTGATTGGTTGTCCGAGTATTTTTTGGGGCGATTGAGTGTGTGTGTGTGGGTGCGTGGGAGGTGTGTGACTCTGTGCATAGATGTGTGAGTGGTTGATTCACTGGGTGCATGGGTTCAAGAGTGCATGTTGAAACAGCTGTATGGGTGTGTGAGTGTGTATATGGGTGTGTTGGTGAGTGAATGGATGTCTCAGTGGTATATGTCCTAGTAACTACATATGTAAAAGGCAGTGTATGTGAGATTTGAAGTATATACATGACTCTACATGATAGTCAGTGATTGTGAGACTGGCTTTATGCATGAGTGTGTACTTGTATCACTGATTATATAAGAGAGTAAGTATGCATTAGTATCTGTATGAATAAGTGAGGTGGTGTGTGTATAATTGTATAGGTGAGTAAATGGGAGTGTGATTGATTCTTAGCATGACTGACTAGGTGTGTGAGTAACTGAATGGATGAGTGGCGTTGTGTGAGTGTCTGTATAGGTGTATGACTACATATGATAGTGTTGTATTGATGAGTGCCTGCATGTATGAGTGATTGTATGGATGAATGAGTAGATGTGTGTATGGACCTAGGATTCATTGAGTGCGTATGTAGTAACTGGTATTGGTGCGTCAATGATTTGGAAAATGGTAGTCTGTATTTTACAGTAGGTGTATCAAAGGTTATATTAGAGTGTGAGGAAGTGCATCAGATTTTCCCAAATTTCTAAGGTTTTTTAAATGCTAATTTCTAACTATAACGTACCTGAAACCTATGGTTTTTTCAGTAAATTTCAATGGTTTTTTAAATGCTAATTTCTAACTATGACATCCCTATTAAGTCCTCTTGAATCCTGAAGGTCCCTGGTGGCCAAGTAGCCCACCAGGTGCATCCAGTAAGCGCTACAGACCTGTGTTTTAGAGAGGTTTTCTGAGGCCATGCCCCTTTTTACACCACGCTGCAAATGCGGCTTCTGGCGCACTGCTGCTCAGAGAATGAAGTCCACTAGTGTCTTGAGGTCCTCAGGACACAAGAGGCCCTCATCGTCCCACCAGCAGTGCCCCAGAAGCTGCATTTGCAGAGTGGTGTAAAAAGGCCTGATGTGACAAGTGTGCAAACGCGCCCTGCGGTGCGTTTTAAGTTGGGTGATTAAGCCTCCTTGAATCCTGAGGGTCCCTGATGGTGAACTAGCCCACGAGCTACCTCCAGTAAGCGCCACAGAGCTGCTTGCAGAGTAGTATAAACAAGCATTGGCATAGCCAATAGGTCTCGCCTTTGGGACCTTATAAGTGTTTAGCCATGCAACAGTTGCATAACTAAATACTTATAAGGTCCCAAAAGCGAGACCTATTGGCTATGCCAATGCTTGTTTCTGTTTATTACTGCTCTGTAGTAATGGCGGCACCCGTGCTTTAGCTTAAACATCTTAAGCTAAAGTCGGGTGCCGAGATTGCTTTAAAAGTAAAGAATTGTCTATGTATTTACTTTTGAAGCAATCTCAGCACCCGACTTTAGCCTAAGATGTTTAAGCTAAAGCACGGGTGCCGTCATTACTACATAGAAGTAATAAACAAATGCTACCGCCGGCCACAGCTTGCAGTGCATGTGTGCGAGTGGTGCGAGCGCAGCAGTAATCACGCCATATGGCGCTTCTGCTCAAGCGCGCGCCCGCGCACATGCAGTGTAAGCTGTGGCCGGCAGTAGCATTTTTTGGAAGCCCTTACTTTAAGTCTCACCAGACCAGCGCAAGCGCTGGGTCAGGCAAGACCTAAAAAGGGGGCGTGGCCTTGGACCACCACTCTGCAACACAGATCCCTGGCACTTTTTTCTGTTTTGGGCCCTGGGGACCCGATCCCCTGACCTGACCCCTTTTTTAAAAAAAATGTAAAAACTCTGAACGGGAAGGGGGCCGCGTGGGCCCCCATCCACCAGCGGATGGCCACATTTATTTAATTTTTTTAACGAGGGGGGCTATGTGGCCCCCCTCCTGAGGCCTCTATTGGCCCCGGGGACCCCATCCCCCAGGTCCAGCCTTTATTTTTTTTTAATGATTTTTTTGGGAAGGGGGTCGCGTGGTCCTCCTCCCAGACCACTTCTAGCCCCGGGAACCCCATCCCCCAGGGCTGGCCCTATTCGTTGGGGACCGTGGGGGAGCCCCAATTCCCCCACGGTCCCGCCGGCTCCCCGCGTCCTGCAGGAGCCAGCATTGCTTTTCCACATGGGGAGCTGCTGACATGCAGCTCCCCGTGTGGAAAAGGAATCAGCTTTGGATTTGGGAAGCGCTTCCAAAATCCAAAGCAAGTTTGCTATGACAGGGCGGGAGCCGCATTGCTCCTGCCCTGTCATAGCAAACAGCAGTGTCCCGGGGTGGGCACCCCGGGACACTGCAGGAGCCAGCCCTGGGGGGTGGCGGTCCCCAGGGCCACCAAGGGCTTGAGGAAGGGGGCCGCTTGACCCCCTCCCAGTGTGATAGAAGCCCCGGCTGGTGGTGGTCCCCGGGGGACCGTATCGGACTTCCGCATTTGAATATTAGCACCCCGGGGAGGTGGTGGTCCCTGGGACATGTGAAGGGGCTCAAGCCCCCGACCCAAGTGTATTTTAATTTTAACTTTGAACCCCCGGGGAGTGGCGGTCCCCGGGGCTGCAGGGGGCTGTGTTCCCCAAACAATATTTTTCAAAAGCCCCGGTGTGGCGGTCCTCGGGGCTTGGGGGAGCCTTGGAGTCCCCCACAAATTAAATAAAGCTGGGGGAGCCGTCCCCGGGGCTGAGGGAGGGCCGAGTGCCCTTCCGCATATTATTTAAGCAAGCCCTGGGGGTGGTGGTCCGCGGGACTGCGGGGGCCCCGCAGGCGCCCGCATATATATAATTTGGCAATGCCCCTGGGACCTGGCCCACCCCGGGGCCTCAATTAAATAAGCACTGGAGCCCGTGCTTCATTTTTTAAAAAAAATTCTACGGGATTCGCGACCCCAGCACGAATTTCACAATTTGGTTTTTAAAAAAATGCTTTTTTTGGCCCTGGGGGTCCTTGTGGGACCCCCTGAGCAGGCCTGGGGGAGGTCAGGGTGTTTCTACCCTGCCCCCTTTTTTTTTTTCACCTTGGTTGTACTGTTTTCTTGTGACTCGGTTCTACAAGATGGCTGCCAACACTTCCTGGTTTGGAGTATTGGCAGCCAATCAGAATAAAGCTTGTGGTCAGGAGGGTTCGCGAATCCCGGCCATAGAAATCGAAATTTTTATCTTTTGATTTTCACAGCAACTACCGAACAGATTTTCACCATTTTATAAAAGGTCGCTTTCTGAACCAAGCACTACCTTTTTGCCAAATTTGGGGTAAACCCATTCCTTAGTTTTGGCTGTAGCCTTGCCCATATTTTCCTATCGGAAATTGATTTTTGACCATTATTTTTTTATTTTATCAGCAACTACTGAACGGATTTACACCATTTAAAATAAATTCGCTTTCTGAACCAAGCTCTACCTTTTTGCCAAATATGGTGTAATTCCGTTCAGCAGTTCGGTCTGTAGCCCTTCTCAAAATTTCCTATGGAAATTAACATGGGGAAAACGCGTTTTGGGACCCCCCTTTTTTCTCAGCCCCCGCTTGACGAATCACTCCCAACTTTTCAGGATAGGAGTTGACCTGGATAGACTTTTTGTTTGGAGAATTTCACGAACATTCGTCAAACGATGCCAAAGTTATTAGCAAATCAGAAAATGCTTTTCCTATGGAAACTAGGTTCTAACTATAACTACCTACTGGCGACCGCCAGTAGGTAATATATATATATGACATGTATTGATGGAATAAGTTATCACAATATGTGTACACATATAACGAGTGGACTTTTTATAAAACAATTGGATTACATATTTCGTCAAAACATAATATAACATGACCTAATAGAATGTAATGTGTTAAATATCCCTAAAATGAATATTGACAATTATTATTTGTAAAGTTTATTTGCACTTTAATATATGACACTACAATATCCATAATGCAAAGCACTATGTCAAAGGATATGATGTAATACCGGTGCATGTATCTTTAAAAAGTAAGCATCTGACATTGTGTCTTGCACCCGTGATCAAGGTCTGAGGACAGACCAAAACGTTGGGCTGTTGGGCTGTTTATGGACGTTATTGCCGTAATAAACAAATGCAACCTGAACCCGTGAGTGCGAGTAGAATTTCTCTTCTGAGAAGCTGTGGGTAATTTAAAACGGCTGGGCTCTGCCGTATCTACCTTTCGCACCGTCATCAGAGCGCCAACTGCCTTGCACGGAGCCAAGCGTGGGAGGATAATTGGAAAAGGCATCGGCGAACGCCAGCAGAAAATTGAGCAATAGACGAATAGCACGCAATAACCGAAAAGTGAGAAAAGCGGAAACCGAAGCTGGTAGCGGCGGTGAACGCGGAGAATCCCTGAGTAAGTGGAAGCGTGATAGAAGCCTTGCAACATTGTATCCACCCGAAACGCCGAAAAGAGAAGAACGCGGAAATCGGAGCTGAGGGGCCTCGACAAACGAGAAGAATCTCCGAGTAAGTACAAGTGTGGTGTTGAAACATTGTATCAAGTAACAATTTTGAAAGCCGGTTGATTTCCCCAAACAAACGAGCATTTGATAAATAACAGAGGCATGAATGTACGATGCCCCAGACTGTTGTGAAATATTGGAATGAAACAAAGTTGCACGTTATATCAGGGAAACGGGTATAATTTGCATTAAAACACAAATTTATTCAACAAAATAAACGGACATAACAGGCACGATACAAAGACAACGCCATTCAGCTTAACAATGGAAAAAAGAGGGGCTAAAAGGAATGAAATCCTGGAATCATTTTTTGAGGAACAAACTGCTACTAATTTAGGTAATGGAGCACAATCTATTCCACGCAATATGGACGTGAGAGGGAAACTCAGACTTTGGGAGAGATTATCAAAAAAAGAAATAAACAAATGGAGGGAAGTTACCTCACGCAAAAAATATTTAGAAGTAAAAAGAGTCCCAAGGGGGCTACGAATAAATCTGATGCCTAACCACCAGGACACTAGCAATGAATTGCTGCATGAATGGGGGGAACACATTTTGACATCCTCATTGGGACTGATGAAAATACTAATTAAGCACATCACAATAGCACTGAAAAAAACAACTTTACAACTAAAAGAATTGGAGGAAGAGCTTGACGAAATGGAATTAAGTGGGGATGTGTTAAAATTTAAACAAGAATTGGAACATCAAATTGATAAACATGAGGAATCAGTACAATTGCGGAAACAGACCAAATTTCAAAGGGATAAAGACGACTACTCTGAAGGATGTATTTTCACATACGCCAGGAAATTTGATATCTTAAAGCAACAGGACAAGTTGGATTTGGCCACCAATACCTCAGGAAGTGTGTCATCACTAACATCAACTGAGGCAAGTGAAAATGAATCGGAACAATGAGGGGTACGTCCCAAATGTAATTTTTTAGGGGAAATGAGGCTGGCCCTACAACAAAAGAATTGGGAAAAAAGTATGGGGGCACAGCCAACAACAAACAGAGGACGGGGCAGAGGAAGGGGCCGCCCAAGAACAAACCAACAAGGAGAGGCAAGCGCATCAGCAGACCCCTTAAAACCCGAAACATCAACAAGGAGCATGAGACAGAAGAGACCTTAGATAACAATGAACAGGAACTTGAAGAGATCAATCTACCCAAAAGAATAATAACTGAAAAGGAGATCAAAGTCCTGAAACGAGGTTTATCGTTTTGCCCCACCAATGAGATGGATCTAGCGCAAAAAAGGATAGACATTTACAAATATATCAGAATATTAAAACTTGCAAAAATTATATATGAAGAAAAATGGAAATTCAACACCTTTGAAAAACAAAAAGAAAACCCCACAATGGAATTACAAATTAAAGATGCTGAACACTTTGTAACACTAATGGAATTAGATCAAAATGTGAATGAACAAGGACACGATCTAGAGGAATATTGCCCACAATTGGGAGAAGGAACCAGTAGAAAGAAATGTAAATCTAAATTCTATCCACAGTTACAAAGTGGAAATAAAATTGATACATTTTATGAAGCAATTGTCAAAGATCTATATAATCTCAAAACCTCCAAAAGAAAATATAATTTAACAGCAGAAGAACGGAATGTTTGAAAATGCTTAAAAGTGATAAAAACATAATAATAAAAATGGCGGACAAAGGTGGGAACATCATTATTCAGGATAGGGACAACTATATCCAGGAAGCCCACTCCCAATTAACGAACATCAAACACTACCAATGATTATCAGAGAATCCAACACCACAATATAAACAAAATCTGGACATTAAATTACAAAATTGGTTTGAGGAAAGACTCTTAGACTGTGAGGAGAAAAAATATTTAACAACAGATTTTCCGGTAACTGCAACAATCTACTTCCTCCCAAAAATACACAAACATCCAACTAGACCTCCAGGTAGACCTATACTCTCCGCCAAAGGATCTCTTCCAGAACCGATTGCAAATTACATAGATGGTTACTTGCTGCCATATGTAAAAAGTTTGACATCATACTTACGGGACACCAGTGATTTATTACGAATTTTACAAAACATTACGTGGGAGCCAACATACAAACTAATCACTATGGACATGATCTCGTTATACACCAATATACAGAACTCGGTGGGCATGAAGGCATGCGAATACTTTCTAAAAGAACGAAACATTCATCTCTCTAACCACAATGCGATGGTAATGGAAATGAACGAATTATGCTTGACACAAAATGTGTTTATGTTTGGGGAGGAGGTATACCTACAAAAAGAAGGTACAGCAATGGGTTTTTCCTTTAGTCCAAGATACACCTGTCTCACCATAGGATGGTGGGAACAAAAAAATAGCTTGGAATTCAGAAAATGACAAAAATGTGGAAAAAATAAGATCATGGTTGAGATACATAGATGATCTCCTGATAATATGGGATGGTTCAAAAGAAGACTTTGAGATATATTTCCAAATTCTTACTAATACAAACACAAACTTACATTTCACATATGACATCAGTCAAAAAAGAGTCGTCTTCCTGGATACTGAAATTTACATAAATGAGAAAATTCACACAACATTACATCGGAAAGAAACTGCAAGTAACGCAACACTACAGGCGGAAAGTTTCCACCAGTCCTCCTTAATCAGAAATATTCCATATGGGGAAATTTTGAGGATACGGCGAATATGCTCCGAAAACCAGGAATGGCAAAAACATAGCAAACATGCAATCAACAGATTTAAAACAAGGAAATATAACAAAAAGATCTTGGCATCTTTCTTAGAGAAAACTGAGAAAAAACAACGAACTGAAATCATACATGAGAAAAACACACCAAAAATAGTGGAGAAAGATGATGTGATTCGATTAATTACAACCTACTCTACAGATTCCAAACAAATTGAAAACATCTTGAGAAAAAATTGGAATATTTTATGCCTGGATCCAACAATGGCAAAAATGGCTGGAAAACACCCCAGAATCACATATGGAAGAGCTAAAAACCTGAAAGGTGACCTAGTCCACAGCTATCTAAAACCCAAAAAACGGAATACTTGGTTGACCACCAATGTTTTTTTTATGTTTAAATCTTTTTTATTATTAACAGAGTATCTTCAACGGCAGCAGCAGCTATCGCCTACAACCCTGCGGGCCGGCGGGTTACTGCACAAGTTTATCAGCATGTCAAAAGCCTCATCAAGATCTGTGCGGACAGATCCTCCTTAAACACAGCATGTCGCCTACAACCCCTCAGGGCCGGCCGCGTCACAAACTGGAGAGAGTGGGAAAGCCCCCTGTCTATTGGAGGCGAATGCTAAAAAAAAACATCCGCTAGGTGTAACCCTTTCCTTTAATATACCATGTAAAAGCAAACCCAGAGGATATCTGCCGGAGAAGGGTGCCACTACTTGGCGGCCAAGGCTCTGTTCCAGGCGGAAGGCTCTGCAACCAAAACCTGTTAGTGCGGACTGCAAACTGCCTCGATACTCAGAAAAAAGAAACAAATTCCTGCCCCAGAAACCCCTTCCCCAAACCCCAACCTCCGAACTCCCTCTTCCCCTAACCCTCCCCTCGTCCAGTGCGTGCTGCCGGGCGGTCCCGTGTTTCCCCGCTGTCCTCCCCCTGGTACCCCGTGTCGAGCTCAGTCACGCGGCTCAGTCCTTCAGTTTGGTAAGCCGCAGGAGTCGGAGATATCGCGGGCAGGTCAGTTCTCTGAATTTCGTGACCAGTAGGGACTGCAATGGGTGCCATATGTCACTGAACTGCCCCGCATCCCCCGCCACCACCAGCGACATTTTCTCCATACCTAGCACATGCCACAATCTATGGAGCCAGCCCGTAACCGTGGGGAGTGTAGTGGAACGCCAGTGTACAAGAATGTTCTGGATGGCCGACCCCAGCGCAATGGCAATCTGCCTACCTCTACGGGTTTTTAAGGGATACATCAGCCCATTCGGGAGACCTAGTAAGATATAGGCCGGGAAGCGCGGCAGCTCAGTATCCAAATGGGAATCTACATTGTCTATCACCTCCTTCCAGTAGGTGGCGAGAAGAGGACAGTCCCATAAGACATGCGTCAGCGTTCCTACCTGCCCGCATCCCCTCCAGTAGGTGGCCTCTTTACTATGGTCCATGGCGTGTATGCGTTCCGGGGTGTAGTACCAATATGTCGACACTTTAGTGACGGTTTCAGTGAGACCTGTGTGGTATGCCGAGTGTCTGGCTCTGTAGGCTCTCTGTTCCCATTCTGCCTGACTCAGGGACCTACCCAATTCCTTCTCCCAGCGCTCCCTACCCGGATTATAGAAGTGCGAAGAGGGCGTTTGGAGAAACTGATAAATGTCACTTATGAGTTTAGCGTCGGATGTGTGCGATAAGAGCCAACGTTCATAAGGGAGGAATCGCCTATCAGCTGTCTCTCGCACTTGAGGGTGCAGCGCCCAGTGGCGAACTTGCATGTAACGCAACCTCTCAGTCTCCGGAAATGTGTATTCTTGTCGGAAGCTCATGAAGGGAATGACCCCGTCCGAATTGTACATATGGCAGAGAGTCCTACACCCCGCCGCACGCCAGTGATCGAATGCTCCCCTTTCCATCCCAGGGGTTAAGTCAGGGTTATCCACCAGGGGCGTCAGCGGCGAAGGAAATGTTGTCAGGCCGTGCGTGATATTGGTGGCGTCCCAGACCCGCATAGGCACTCTGGTGACAAAGGAGGCATATAGATTCGCGGGCGGTGAGCCCAGCACAGGAACGGCACCTCCTGCAGAGGCCTCCCCGCCACCGCCTGATCCTGGAAGAGCCAGTGCTCGTCGGACTCCCTCCTACTCCATTCAACGAGATAGCGCAACTGCGCTGCTTGAAAGTATTTGCGGAGATCCGGAATGCCGAGTCCTCCAGCCTCCGGTGCCAACATGGAGAGTGCTCTCCTCATCCTGGGCTTCTTGCCCTGCCAGATAAAGTGGGCCAGGTCAGACTGCATCTTCTGGATCCATCCAGCCGGCGACTGCAGCGGAAGCGCCCGAAACAAATACAGTACCTGGGGTAAAATCGTCATTTTAACGGCTGCTACTCTACCCAACAACGAAAGAGTGTTGCGGTCCCAGTTAGCTAGTTCCTCCCGTATCTTTCTGCCTAAGGCGGTGTAGTTAGCTGTTACCATAGCGGGCAGGGTTGGGGCCAGCAGAATTCCCAGATAGGGCACCGGATCTTTCGGCCAGACTATCGGAACCCGGTGTTGTAAAAGAGTTCTGGTTGCTGGCGAGAGGGAAAGATCCAAGGCTACTGACTTCCCCATGCTCATCTTGAATCCTGTGACCTCCGCAAAGGAGGTCAACTCCTCAATACAGGCCGGCAGGGCATGAAGCGGATCTTCCAATGACAATATAACGTCATCAGCGTATAAGCTAACAGCATGAATAAAGCCGCCAAACTTCACCCCCCTCACCGCCGAGTTGCTACGTATCCACTGCGCAAATGGTTCCATGTATAAAGCGAAGAGTAGAGGTGACAGCGGGCATCCCTGCCTCGTGCCTCTTTCAATGTTAAAGCTCTTGGAGCAGTACCCATTCACCCGCACCGCAGCTGTCGGGGACCTGTAGCAATTGAAGATCATGCGGCGGAATTTGTCCCCCATCCCTACCTTCACTAACACCTGTTCTAGATAAGGCCAGTGAACACGATCAAACGCCTTTTCGGCGTCCACCGAGAGCAACATCCTCTCCCCCGGGATCCGCGATGCCTTTTCTATGAGATGAGTAATCCTTTTGGTGTTGTCCACCGTTTGCCTACCCGGGACGAAGCCCGCCTGATCCGGGTCTAGAAGTCCCGGCAAGTGGGGGGCTAAGCGCGCTGCCAGGATCCCAGTGTATAGTTTGAGGTCTATATTTAAAAGGGATATCGGCCTGTAAGAGCTGCACTGCGACCTGTCCTTCCCCGGTTTGGGGATAACCACTAGGGACGCTCGTAACAGGTCTGGTGGTATGGCCCCAGGTTCAGCGAAGGTGTTGAAAAGGCGCGTGAGGATCGGCGCTAGCGATGCACGAAACGTCTTATAGAAGAGAGACGTATATCCGTCCGGCCCTGGGGATTTACCATGCTTAAGCTTGGTAATGGTGGATATAACTTCTTCGACCCGTATCTCTTTGTCCAGAGTCTCCGCCTGTGAAGGTGTCAAGGATGGCAGAGAGACCGAGTCTAGATATCTCTTCGTTACAAGTTCATCCGGTGAGTCCCCGGCGTAGAGGTCGGCATAATACCTGCGAAAGAGCTCCGCTATATGGGCCTCCTCCGTGACCGTCGACCCCGAGGGGCCGGAGATCGCCTTCACCATCTGTTTCTGTTGGGCCACTCGTAGCTTACTCGCCAACAGTTGGCCGCATTTGTTCCCCCTGTATAATAGGCGTGCTTTAGGCGCAACCCTGCGTATTCCACGCGATCCATGTCCAAAGCTGTCAGGAGCTGTCTCGCCTCCTTGAGCTGCCGCCAGATCCGGGGGGCCCCCGTCCTGCAGTGCATATGCTCCAATTCACGGACCCTCTGAGTGAGTTCCTCTCGCTTCTGCCGCCGGTTTTTATTATCCGCTGAGGAGATAGCGATAAATTCCCCCCGCAGCACCGCTTTCAAAGCTGCCCACTGGGTCGCCCTGGATGTTTCGGAATCCTTGTTTGTGGATAGGTAGTCCCGAATCGCATTTGTGACTTGCGCGACTACCTCCCTCCTGTATAGTAAGGTGTCCCGGAGTCGTCAGACCCTAGGAGGGCAAGAAAGTGGCGGCAAGCAAAACGTAGCTGTGACTGGGGCGTGATCCGACATGGAGACCACCCCCATCTCCGCCGCCGTGGCCAAGGTGCTCACAGGCCCCGTGACCAGAAATTGGTCCAGCCGTGCGTAAGTTTTGTGTGCGTGTGAATAATAAGAATAGTCCCTGTCAGTAGGATGCAGGCGTCGCCAGAGGTCATGTAGGTCCATATCTACCAGCTGGGCCTTGCACCCTGCCGAGAACTCCCCGGCCTGCGGCGAGCGATGTGCGGATCTATCGAGAGCAGTGTCATAGACCATGTTGAAATCGCCTCCGATAATAATGTGCCTGTCCTGTGTAGCCGTGACCTCCCCCAGCGCTGCGCTAAGAAAGCGTTCCTGCTGGTCATTTGGGCTCTAAAGGGACCCTATCGTAAAGGAGAGACCTGCAACTCTGAACCTATAAGCTAATAGCCTACCCTTCTACTCCGCCTGTTTGTGGAGGACTTCTCCTCAAAAGTGGCGGGCTACCAGGATCACCACCCCTGCTGTTTTAGTGGTGCAGGACGAGAAGAACTGTGTAGGGAATGTGTGTGAGCGCAGCATAAGGCAGTCTCGGGGTAAAAGGTGTGTCTCCTGTAGAAGACAAATATCCGCCTGGGTGCTTTCTAATAGGGGCAACACAGCTCGCCGCTTAACCGGGTTGTTGAGACCTCGGACGTTAAGCGTTACAATTTTAAGAGTTGTGGGCGTCATGTGGAAGGACAGTTGTGACCGCGAAGGCCTGTAGTGGACCCATAAATCACGTCATAAGCGCCGCGGCCGGAACCCCGATCCCGCACTGGACGACCCCCCCTCCCTTCCCTGTTCCCCCCCTGCTCTCCCACCTTGCCCGTAGATCTCCCTCCCTCCCCCTCCCCTCCCAACCCCCCGTAAAGAACCCCTGAACTACCCGCCCACCCACCCCTCGGCAACGTGCCAACAACTCTGAAGCTCCCCCTGCGCTCTTCCCCTCCCCGACCCCAAACCCGTGTTCATCATAGTCCAAGGCAAGTCCCCAAGGGAACAAGTCTTTGGCAGAGTACTCAAGTGGACGTCCAGCCACCAGTCCCGCCCCGCCAGACCCCACCCCTCCCCAGCCCCCAAACCTGCAAGTTGAAGTTGGCTATAGCGATCTCCCCCCGGAGTGTTCTTATGCTGTCAGTGCAATGTCGTCGGAGCCGGTGTTCCCGGCCACCTCCATCACTGCGTTTTCCATGCTGGCCCTGATGGTGGGCGAGTCCGGTATCATGGAGCGCTCGTGGGATCGTCGCCTGGACACCCGCTGCCATCCCTCTCTCCCAGAGCGCCCCCGCCGCTGCGTAGCCGTGTCGTCCTCCATTGCGGTGATGCCCAGTACCCCGCATGTCTCCTGCAGGGAGCGGAGCTGGTGCATAGTGCCATTCCATCGGAATATGAGTCGAAAAGGGTGACCCCAGGCGTAGGGTGTTCCATGTTCTCTCAAAAAAGTCAGTGGCGATTTTAAATGTTTTTCACTTCTGAAACGTGATGGCAGATAAGTCCTGGTAGAGGGCAACTGGGTGTCCCCGGAAAGTCAAGGATTGCCGCTTCCGCGCCTCCGCCAGGATGCGTTCTTTGAGTGGAAAGTCCGGGAGAAAGGCCAGGATATCCGGGGGTGGCACCGACGCCCTTCTCTGCGGCCCCACACTGTGCGCCCTGTCAATCCGGATGGGAAAGTCCTCTGGTTCTCCCAAGACCTCTCGGAACAGGTCCCATAGGTAGCTCGCGGCGTCTGTCCCCTCTTCTTTGGACGGAATTCCCCGAACTCTAACGTTATTTCTCCGAGATCTGTTTTCGAGGGCCTCGGCATGCGCCTGGAGGTCTATCTGCTGGTCCCTGAGGCGCAGCACCTCTTGTTGTAATTGTTCGAACTCTTCGTCCCTCCTCTGGCCTGCGTCTTCCACTGTAGCCACCCGCTCTCCCAGGCCGTCCACCTCCCGGCGCATCTCCCGCACCTCGCCGGCTACTTCTTTTTTCAGGGTTTGGAAGTCCTCCCTGAGAGAGCCAAAGAGGGACTCCATAAATGACCTGGTGATCGGAGGTTCCCCACTGCTAGCCTCCAGCGATCCTCCGGCGGAGCAGGGCGACGTCTGCCCCTTGTCAGCTCTCTGCTGGTGCCTGCCCAGCAGTTCGGGGAGAGTGCGTTCCCCCTTCATTCCTCCTTTGGTGCCTGCCATGGTTGTGGGGACGTAAGGCTGTCCGGGCCGTCAGCGCCACCAACACCCCGTAAGGTCCCCTGTCTACTTCCATCGCTTTCGGGCCCCTTCGGCAGCTTCCACGTTCTCACCCCTCTGTGGCGTCTTCCTCCGGTCCCGGCGGCTCCGGGCACCAGGCAACAGAACCCCCCCCCGGACCCCTGCCTCCGGGCCCGCGCCCGCTCCCCTGACGCTGCGCCTGGGGCCCCGCGCTCGTCGCTGGTCTATCCGCTGCCGGCTCCGGGCTCCCCTGCGGGCGGCGCCCCGGTATCTTCACCTGCCAGCGTCCGGGTTCAGCCACTGGGGTTGGTGCAGGCCTTAGCTCCCTCCACACGCTCCAGGCCCCCTGTTGTTAAGAGTCTTGGGCCCTTGTCCACTCCGCTACGTCCCCGGCGGTACCAGTCCGTCTGGAGGATAGCCTCCGGGAGGGGGGCCCCCTCACTCCTGACTCCTCCGGTATCCAGTAGCGTGCCCTCGTCTGTACCTCCACTCCCAGGCAGGCTGCAGGCGTCAATTACCCGGTCGCGTGTGCTTGGACCCCCCGTGGGCCCGCCTCCACTGCTCCTTCTTCTCGCGGGTCGGCTCGCCCCCACTCCGTGAGTCAGAGCCCCACCGCTTCCGTCCCTGCAGTCTCCTGTCCTTAGTGGCCCCCCTCCTGAGGGTCTGGAAATGCACCCTGGGCCGCACTACTCGCCGCTCCCTCTACCCGTCGGAAGAGCCTCTTCACCCGCTAGCAGTGCTGACTGCTACCTCTCCCTCCGTTGCTCGCTCGCTGCATTCAGTGTCCAGCGCCACTCCACCGCGGGTGCCTCCTCTTGTCTCCGCAGCTCTCCGGGCGTAGCTCGTGGGCTAGGCTGCCCCGTGCCTCAGTGTCATTTTTGGCTCTGCACGGCGGAGCAGCGCACGTCCCCAGGCTGAATGATACCTCCGATCTCCGCCCGCAGGCTGCTCTCCCCTCGGGTCTGCCCGCAGCTCACCACGGCCTGTCTCTTTGCCTCACCGCTGCACAGTGGTAGGCCGTACCCTCGGGCCCCGGCACTTGCGTAGGCTACGATCCGGGTTTGCGTCTGTCAGGCCCAGCCCACTGCTCCGCCTCCGTCTCTCGGGCGAGCCGCTGGGCGCCGTACGAGCTTCCCGGGGACTCGAAGCTCCACTACAACCCCCGCCAGCACTCCGCGGCCTCCTCCGCTAATCCCCCCGCAGAACAGGGGGAGATTCTGCTTAGGAACCGGGTTTAGGGGCTTAGGGTTCCGGGAGCTCGCAGGGAAGTCGTCCGCTCACCACGCCATCTTGGCCACGCCCCCCCAATGGTTTTTTTAAATGCTCAACTTGTAAGGTGTACCAGATTGCACAAAACACAAAAGAAATACCAATGGCAAACAAGAAAATGTGGAGAATAAATCAACTAATAAATTGTAAAAGCCAATATGTAATCTACTTAATAGAGTGCCCCTGCAAATTAAAATATGTAGTGAGCACAGTGTGTGAACTAAAAAAGCGCATACTGGAACATGTGAGAGAAACAATAAATGGGGATCGTAGCTATGCTGTGGCAGAACATATGGAGAAACACCATGAGGGTGATTGGAAAACACTGAAATTTTATGGAGTGGAGACGGTTGAACGCCATGTGAGAGGTGGCAATCGTGAAAGAACTTTGGGACAGAAAGAATCCCGTCATATCTTGTCTTTCAGAACTTTAACCCCGTACGGCCTTAACAAGGATGAGGAAATGCATTCACACCTATAATGAACTATGAAAGAATGTAACAAATTATTTGAAAAATAAAATACAATAGTCTCTCAGAAATTGGGGAATCCAATCACGCCGATAAGTAACATCGGGTGGACAATTAGTAATTTGGAACTGTAGAAAAATTGATTAATGGCAAGAAAGTGATTCCAATGTGACCAAAATGTTATTTTGTACTTATTTGTTATTAGTTTATCATCAAAATATTTTCTTTAATCACTTTTTTTAATCACCCTTTTTTAAGTTTGTTCGTATTAGGATACAATTCCTTGGCCCCCAGTAGATAGCTAAGAGAAGCAATGTGGTAGGATATGAACATAAAATACAGGTCCCTACATTATTTAGATAGTCCCCCAAAAAATGGGGAGATATATATTGCAGAATATTATCAATTGCAATTGACCACACCCACCAGAGGGTAAAATATGAGAATCACATTGGTGAAAAAACATAACCATATTATGTCCACTTTTGAAGAAAATATCATGCCCCACCAGAGGGTTATATGACATGTATTGATGGAATAAGCTATCACAATATGTGTACACATATAACGAGTGGACTTTTTATAAAACAATTGGATTACATATTTGGTCAAAACATAATATAACATGACCTAATAGAATGTAATGTGTTAAATATCCCTACAATGAATATTGACAATTATTATTTGTAAAGTTTATTTGCACTTTAATATATGACACTACAATATCCATAATGCAAAGCACTATGTCAAAGGATATGATGTAATACCGGTACATGTATCTTTAAAAAGTAAGCATCTGACATTGTGTCTTGCACCCGTGATCAAGGTCTGAGTACAGACCGAAACGTTGGGCTGTTGAGCTGTTTATGGACGTTGTTGCCGTAATAAACAAATGCAATCTGAACCCGTGAGTGCGAGTAGAATTTCCCTTCCGAGAAGCTGTGGTTAATATATATATAATGTCTCAGAGCTATGCGCAATTGCAGCAATGAGCGGGATTTAGACAAAGAATTATCATGCCTTAAATCCTGCTTTCGAACAAGAGGCTACTCTGAGGCATGCCTGAATCAAGCTGTCTCCAAAGTTAAAAAGACAAATAGAAAACAGATACTCTTCAATAAAGACAGAAGATCAGTTAAAGTCTTACAATCAGATACCAATCAATGTAGGTTTATCACCACCTACAATAAACAACAGAATGAACTAAGAACCATCATCTACAGACACTGGCACATTATCCGTAATGATCCTGTGCTAGGTAAACTTGTGCTACGGAGACCCCAGTTCACCTTTAGAAAAGCTAGATCTCTCCATCAAGCTCTTGTTAGCAATATGCTACCTAGTGGCACCCAAAAGAGACCGATCAGCTCATGGTTGAGTATAAGGGATGGGTTTATTAAATTCCTTAAATGTAAAGCGTGTATGTTCGGAAAAAATACTACCTGTTTCCCAGTAGGCTTTTCTCAGAAGTCTGAACAAAAAATCAAGGGACAATATTTGTGTAAGACAGATTACGCAGTCTACGTGCTACAGTGCCCATGTGGCTTAAAATACGTAGGTTCCACTATCCTCCCTGTACATAAGAGAGTGCTGCAACATTTGCGTGCCATTAAAAATGGGGATAAATCTTACCCCGTGGCCCAACATTTCGAACAGCACCACAACAAAAATGCAGAGGGTCTCTTTTACTTTGTTATCGATGCTATTCCAGTCAATAGCCGGGGCGGCAACCAGGAGAAAAAGTTGTGCAAGCTAGAATCCTGCTATATTAATAAACTTAACACCAAGATCCCACATGGTCTGAATATTGAAGAAGATCTACATACCCATTTGTAGGTACCTCCCGTCTTTGTTTAACCCTTTTTTCAGGTTTTATTACATATATATTTTTTTCTTTTCCTATTTTGACACTAATTTGGACAATGAGTATCTACAGACGTAATGTTGTGCATATGGGTTTTCAACTTATTTTATGCTGTACATATTGTCCACTGGGGCAGTATTTTATGCATTGCTTATTTGGCTAATTAACTTAATGGGTAATTGACTATTTGGTCAAACCGATACAATGGTTATGACAATTTATGTTGACCTAATACTAATTTGGTTAAATGTAATTAGCATATGCTGAAAATGGACCACTATAGTCAAAAAACTTTTGTGAGCCCTTTTCGAGCAACAAATGTACGATAAATTGTACAAATCGAATTGAATTATGATGTAAGGAATTTATGTTGCTTTATTTTGCAACAATTCTGATGAATCATGTTTGTTAAATTTGGTATTTATCCCCAATTATTTCAATCTGTATGACGCACTATGTGAAACTACGAGTCTGTTATCCAGTTTTATTATTGTAGTTCACCATGTGACTTGTTCACAATCACAGTTAAAAATGCCATGAAAACTTTATTGAATTGCTAGTGAACAAGCCTGCAGGACAGGCGAAACGTGTCTAGCATTTTCAGCTGGCATTAAATAATTTTGTGCACAGACAAGGCGTCGATTGATCTTTTTTGAGAAAGTTTGGCGAATTACTTATGACCGTGTTTGGGAGGTCTTTACTTCGACGCGCCCTTTGGTTTGGAGGCAACGGGTGTTCCCATCTATCTGTGGAGTATATATATATATATATATATATATATATTCACTGAAAAAACCATGGGTTTCACACACGTTATAGTTAGGAATTAGCATTTAAAAAACCTTAGAAATTCAATGAAAAAACCAAAGGTTTCACACATGTTATAGTTAGCTGGACATTTCACTCGTAAAAAAACAATGAAATTCCCCCGTTATAGTTAGTTCAGCTAACTATAACTCGCGCGCCCGCAATGCACTACTGATGACATCACATATTACATCACTCATGACATGGTCAGTGACATCACTCATGACATCACTGATGACATCTCAAATGACATCACTGATTACATCATCCAGTGAATGTGTGTTTTTCTGAAAATTAAATATGTTTAATATATGTATATCTCAAGGTCGATGGAAGAATAAATGGGTATATAAGTGTCTAAATTGATGATTTGTTTTTGAAAAATTGATTGTATTACTGACTGATTAAGTGTATCTTTATGAATACATGGCTACGTGAGTAATGTTTAAATGTGTAAATACCTGTATCAGTCTCTCACTTTGTATATAAGTGGCTGCATGGGTTGGTGAGTAGCTACATGAGTGTCTATATAGGTTATTAGTTGTTTTTTTGAGTATCAGTATGAGTGTCTGAGTGTCTTCATGGTTCGGTGGAGGTTATTACGTAGTGCATAGGTGCATGAATGAGTGACTCACTGTTTGTATGTGTTGAAGACAGCATGTGTGCAGGACCGTATGGGTGGATGAGTGTGTGTATAGGTGTGTTAGTGAGTAAATGACTGTCTCAATAGTGTCTTTATGAGTAACTACATATGTTTTAATCTAGTATATGTGACTATTGGTGTTTATAAGTGAGTATATGTGAGAGTGAGAGATTGGAAGAGTTCCTGTATGAATAAGTATGTGTTTCTATAAGTGATTGTTTAAAAGACTATGTATGTGTAAGTTTCTGTAAAAGTAAGTGTGGTGGTGTGTGTATAACTGTATATGCAGGTAAATGGATGTTTGATTCTTTATTAGCATGAGTGACTATGTGTGAGTAACTCTATGAATGAGTGGCATTGTGTTACAGGATGTTTAGGTGTATGAGTACATATGATGTGTGAGTACATGTATGAGTGACTGTATAGGATTGTTGGTGGATGAGTGGATGTGTATGTGGATCTTAGAATTACTGAATAGGTTGTTGTAACTGTTATTGGTATGTCCATTTTTTTGAAAATTTCAGTCTCTATTTTTAAATGTGTGTATCAAAGGTTATATTAGGGTGAGAGGAGGTCTACCACTCTGTCACAAGGATAATGTCATCAGTGATGTCATTTGAGATGTCATCAGTGATGTCATGAGTGATGTCACTGACCATGTCATGAGTGATGTAATATGTGACGTCATCAGTAGTGCATTGCGGGCGCGCGAGTTATAGTTAGCTGAACTAACTATAACGGGGGAATTTCATTGGTTTTTTACGAGTGAAATGTCCAGCTAACTATAACATGTGTGAAACCTTTGGTTTTTTCATTGAATTTCTAAGGTTTTTTAAATGCTAATTCCTAACTATAACGTGTGTGAAACCCATGGTTTTTTCAGTGAATTTGTAAGGTTTTTTAAATGCTATTTTTTTTTTTTTCTTTTTTTTTTAACATATTTTTAATATAATTTTCTATCCTTTTTTAAAGACTATGGTTAAATTTTAAAAATTCTACAATATGTTTTTATTTTACCATTTTTATAAAATAAACAGGTAAGATTTATTAGTATAACTTTTTTTTTTGTTTTTCCATTTTTTTTTTTTTTTTTTTTTTTTAAACGTACGCGTACGGTAAGCACACGTGTTGCTTTAATTACGTTAGATTTCTACGCTGTTTGCGTTTGTTTACGCAATTTGCGTATACGCACGTCACGCGCGCACAGCGCGTAACGCGTACGCTGCACGCGCACGTTACGCGGAAGTGAAGGGGCATGCCTGTTGTGCGCATGGGCGCGTGCGCGTGTCTTTTTTACGCGCATGCGTACTTTTTGCCGTAACCGCGCCGTAAGCGTACCGTAGGTCATGTGATCATGAAACACAACTTTTGATTGGTTGAAACTACTTTCAGTTCTAGAACTCTCCTACACCACACCCATTCCCCTCATTTCTGCTTGTGATCCCTTAGGAGAAGGAGCTGGGTTGTCTTTGTGATACGATGGCAGAACAGCAGAGCTCTTCTGAGAGTGAGGCTAGCAGCACTACCTTGAGGCAGAGAGCGAGGAAACAAAAGACCTCTTATGTATGGGAGTATTTTTCTTTTCCAGAAGGCCAGCAAAAGGTAAATGCACCCTTAGTGACTTGTAAGCTGTGTAAGCGTGTACTTTCAAGAGGGAATCCTGACAGGAAGTATTCCTTTGGGAATCACACCATGATGAGACACCTTAAGGATGTACACAGAAGGACACATGCTCGACTTACTGGAGGTAACCCTTCAGTAAATCAACCAAGCACATCCACAGCAGCTAAGCCTGGACCATCATCTGCAGGGCCGAGTCCTCCTTCTGCAGGTCAGGTGAGCATTTCATCTGTGGGGGGAGCATCTCCTTTTTCTGGTCCTCTGGAAATTAACCCTCGGTTTGCGAGGGTTGAAGTACGGTGCGCCACTTGTCATGATCTAATTACTTATAGGCAGACCAGTATTTCCCTAGTGAACAATAAAATAGATCAGCACACTTGTCGTACCATCTAATATTCCCAATCTTTCTTTCCTCTGTCCCTGCATGAACACAACGGCTCTTTTAAGAGCCAACCTTACCTTTCATCTATTTTTTTATATATGTTTATAAAAACTTTTTTTAATTTTTTTTTTACCGTACGCGTGCGGTACGCGTAATTATTATTATTTTTTTTTTTTAAAAACACTAAAAATCAATTATCACATTACAAGGTCCTTGAGAGACTACAATTAAAAACTGAAAATGTGATTGTAGAGAAGTGGAAAAAAGGGACCATGATATTATTGACTTACCATACCCACTCAAAAAAATATTTATTCATTAAAAAAAATGTTTAATTGCTTTAAAAATGGTTCTAGTTTTCGAAAATGTTCTATCTCAATCTGAAAAAAAAGAAAAAAGTATTAATATTTGATAAAACATTTTATAATACAGTACACATATTTACATATTTATCAAAAAATATTTTTGACTTTTTTTTGCTGTTTTCAAAATACATTGCATTTCACTGACTACACTCCAGCAAGGGCAACCAGCCTTAGTGATGCTGAATGTATTTGCTTGTGAATACTGTGCATGATTCCACAGGGTAAGCAGCTGGGTGTGTGCTAAGAGTCTGCTTCTGCACCAAAAAATGGCTCCCCCTTTCCATCTAATGGAACTGTGAAATCACCAGAGCAATACGCAATAAATCTCTGTCTATAATTCCTCTTTGCACACAGAGTCATGTTTTCACATTAGTCACAAAACGAAATTTCTTTGCCAATTTGAAAGCACACTTACTCCTCTTTTTTTTGGCAAGTGATAAACACTTTTACAGACTGACACATTATGAATCCACTTTTCAGATTTTTTAAAAAGCACATGTCCAAACTGCTTTTTCAGACCAGCACCATTTGTAACCTGGGTGACTGCCTACACTCCAGCAAGGGCAACCAGCCTTAGTGATGCTGAATGTATTTGCATTACTGACTGAAACCTCAAACCCCACTCGCTTGTGAATACTGTGCATGATTCCACATTGTAAGCAGCTGTGTGTGTGCTAAGAGTCTGCTTCTGCACCAAAAAATGGCTCCCCCTTTCCATCTAATGCAACTGTGAAATCACCAGAGCAATACGCAATAAATCTCTGCCTGTAATTCCTCTTTGCACACAGAGTCATGTTTTCACATTAGTCACAAAACGAAATTTCTTTGCCAATTTGAAAGCACACTTACTGCTCTTTTTTTTGGCAAGTGATAATCACTTTTACAGACTGACACATTATGAATCCACTTTTCAGATTTTTTTAAAAAGCACATGTCCAAACTGCTTTTTCAGACCAGCACCATTTGTAACCTGGGTGACTGCCTACACTCCAGCAAGGGCAACCAGCCTTAGTGATGCTGAATGTATTTGCATTACTGACTGAAACCTCAAACCCCACTCGCTTGTGAATACTGTGCATGATTCCACATTGTAAGCAGCTGTGTGTGTGCTAAGAGTCTGCTTCTGCAACAAAAAATGGCTCCCCCTTTCCATCTAATGCAACTGTGAAATCACCAGAGCAATACGCAATAAATCTCTGCCTGTAATTCCTCTTTGCACACAGAGTCATGTTTTCACATTAGTCACAAAACGAAATTTCTTTGCCAATTTGAAAGCACACTTACTGCTCTTTTTTTTGGCAAGTGATAATCACTTTTACAGACTGACACATTATGAATCCACTTTTCAGATTTTTTAAAAAGCACATGTCCAAACTGCTTTTTCAGACCAGCACCATTTGTAACCTGGGTGACTGCCTACACTCCAGCAAGGGCAACCAGCCTTAGTGATGCTGAATGTATTTGCATTACTGACTGAAACCTCAAACCCCACTCGCTTGTGAATACTGTGCATGATTCCACATTGTAAGCAGCTGTGTGTGTGCTATGAGTCTGCTTCTGCACCAAAAAATGGCTCCCCCTTTCCTTCTAATGCAACTGTGAAATCACCAGAGCAATACGCAATAAATCTCTGCCTGTAATTCCTCTTTGCACACAGAGTCATGTTTTCACATTAGTCACAAAACGAAATTTCTTTGCCAATTTGAAAGCACACTTACTACTCTTTTTTTTGGCAAGTGATAATCACTTTTACAGACTGACACATTATGAATCCCCTTTTCAGATTTTTTAAAAAGCACATGTCCAAACTGCTTTTTCAGACCAGCACCATTTGTAACCTGGGTGACTGCCTACACTCCAGCAAGGGCAACCAGCCTTAGTGATGCTGTATGTATTTGCATTACTGAGTCCAACCTCAAACCCTTAAACTATTCTTTTTTTATACCAGTACACCTTAATTTATCGTGAAAACATAGTCCATATTATTTTACATGTCCCTCACATTTACATTTCTCCCAAAACAGAAAATAATAAACACAACTTCAACAAAAAGAATTGCATTTCTATTATTCATTTCTAAATTTACCATATACATCCCCTCTCAAACTCTAAACTCACCTTTAAAATTAGTTAGCTGTGAAAGAAATGTGGCACTCAAACAGCAGATTATCAGAGCCAGGATCTCTGTTCTTTACACCTGTCTCCTCTCAGCAGAACCAGATAATGGCAAACGTTCCCTCTCTTTTTCCACACATATACATGTAAGTTTCAAATCTCAGTGCTTCCCCTTTTTTTTCAAATGTAATCACACATTTCTATTGGTTGAAAACCAACCCTTTTCCAAAAGTACCCTTCCCCCAACTTGACTTCTGCCTAGTACCCTTCCCCCAACTTGACTTCTGCCTGCTACCATAGCAACAGCTCATGGAACACTGTTGTGTGGAGTTAGGTCAGAAGTTCGCCAAACAATGTTTCAATTCCACAGAGCAAGAGTGCTTGACTTTTCAAACCTAACAGCAAATCCATAGTACTGTTCTTTGGTAACACATTTTTCTGTACCAATACAAAACATGCTTCTATAAATTTACACATACAGCCTAGTTTTTAGTGTAGAATGGTATGAAACAGCCAATCAGTTCTTTTTAAAAAAAAAAATATGTATGCCTCCATTTCCAAACTGTCTTTCATTTCTTTTTACCATTCTACTGAAATACACCTCCTGAGTGCATCCAGATCTCCTTTGAAGATGTTCACAGTGTGGATTGTAGGACACAGCTATGTCTTCTGGAGTGAAACGTTTGCAGAGAAAACAGGTATGGTGAGAGATCTTGCTTTGCCAAATGTAGACATTAAATGGATTGGTCAGAGAGGGTTAAAGTGGCACCAATTGATGCCATTGGTGAAATCCTTCATGCAAATCCAACACCCTGACCTCATAATAGCGCACTGCTGTGGCAATGACCTAGGCACTTTGACTGGGGTAGGTCTGGAAATGCTTATGAAGGACACCTTTGCACAACTGTTTTCACTTTTCCCTAAAACTGCCTTTGTGTTTTCTAACATATGTCAAAGGCAAAAATGGAACTGGTCCAATCATTTCTGTCCACAGATTGACAAAGCAAGAAAGCACGTCAACAAATCTGTTTCTGCTTTCCTCCGTGACTATGGTATGGGTTCCATTTACCACAACAACTTGCGTTATGACATGCAAGACATTTATAGAGGAGATGGTGTGCACTTCAATGATGAAGGGAACAGAGTCTTCCTCTTGAACCTTAGACTCTGCATCGGTACTTACTTGTAGGTACCACTAAAAAAACACTTAATAAACACAACGGCTCTTTTTAGAGCCCCCTAATATCTAAACACTTAAATCTGCATTTCATTTCTTTTTTTCTTTTTTTTTTACCGTACGCTTACCATACGCGTACCCCGCGATTTTTTTTTAAAATCAATAAATGTTTTCTTTGTACTTTTCTGTCCTTCTTTGACCCCCTTACAAATGTTAGGGGGTCTGTAACTCTCCTCCTTGCCCCCTTTTCTTGTTATCACTCTTTTTTTTCTGAGTGAAACACACGAAATGGCGGCCGCCGCTTCCTGGTTTCGACCGATTCGAATGTTTACTAAGATCTAAGAGCCAATCAGAATCGCGCTCGCGCACGCCACGGTACGCGTACGGTAAGCTTACCGTAAGCGCACCGTAAGTTGGCTCAGATATATATATTGATTTAAAGGCTATTTTCTCAGAATCTACTGAACAGATTTACACCAAACCTACAAAAGGCACTTCCTTGACCTGAGGACTACCTCTCTGCCAAATTTCTAGTAATTCTGTTCAGCCGTTCGGGCTGTAGCCCTGTCTAAAGGTCCTATGGAAAAATGCATGGGGAAAACGCGTTTTGGGACCCCCCTTTTATCTCAGCCCCCGCTTGACGAATCCCCCCGAGACTTTCAGGGAAGGAGCGGAGCGTAGCACCCCACCTATTTTGAAAAATTCACGAGGATTCGTCGACCGGCACCAAAGTTATTCAAAATAGAATGTTGCGGATTTCCTATGGAAACGTGGTCCTAACTATAACTACCTACTGGCGACCGCCAGTAGGTAATATATATATATATATATATATATATATATATATAATATATATATTACCTACTGGCGGTCACCAGTAGGTAGTTATAGTTAGGACCCTCTTACCATAGGAAATCCGCAACATTCTATTTTGAATAACTTTGGCGCCGGTCGACGAATCCTCGCGAATTTTTCAAAATTGGTGGGGCGCTATGCTCCGCTCCTACCCTGAAAGTCTCGGGGGATTCGTCAAGCGGGGGCTGAGATAAAAGGGGGGTCCCAAAACGCGTTTTTCCCATGCATTTTTCCATAGGACCTTTAGACAGAGCTACAGCCCGAACGGCTGAACAGAATTTAATGAAATTTGGCAGAGAGGTAGTCCTCAGGTCAAGGAAGTGCCTTTTGTAGGTTTGGTGTAAATCTGTTCAGTAGATTCTGAGAAAATAGCCTTTAAATCAATATATATATCTGAGCCAGCTTACGGTGCGCTTACGGTGCGCTTACCGTACGCGTACGGTGACGTGCGCGAGCGTGATTCTGATTGGCCGTTAGATCTTAGTAAACATTCGAATCGGTCGAAACCAGGAAGCGGCGGCCGCCATTTTCTCTCTCGCACTCTGACAGGGGGTTGAAAAACAAAGTGCAAAAACATGTAAAGGGGCTGTTTAGACAGCTCCCAAGCACCTAGCCTTGTCGAGGGAATCCCCAACGATCCCCCAAGTGAAAAAAGGCAATTTTAATTTTTTCGTTAATTTCGCCGATTACGCTCACCGTACGCGTACGGTAATAAATAATATAAAAAAAAAAAAAATATCCACATTCTCACTACCCCGTGTGCAAATGGTGCCCGAAGTGCACCATTTGTGCATGACTTATTTTTCCTAAACAAAACATATATTTTACCTGTCACAACGATGCTCATCATATGTCTTCCATGTGCGCACGGTGCGCGAAGCGCATCGTGCGTTCATGGCCCATCTAGCGTAACGTGGGCACGGTGCGCGAAGCGCACTGTGCGCGCACGGAACGAACTGCGTTAAGTGGGCGCGCACGCCACAAATGGCGTAAAGTAACTTAGCATTTAAAACAACGTACAAATTCACTGAAAAAACCATAGGTTTCACACACGTTATAGTTAGCTGGACATTTTACTGATAAAAAACCAATGAAATTCCCCCGTTATAGTTACTGTAGGCAACTATAACTCACGCGACCGTAATCCTCTGCTGATGACATATGTGTCTTTATGATAAAAAAATATTTGTAATATATGTATAGCTAAAATTTAATGGAAGAAGACATGGGCAAATATGTCTAAATACAGTATTAGCATCAGCAGAGGATTGCGGTCGCGTGAGTTATAGTTGCCTACAGTAACTATAACGGGGGAATTTCATTGGTTTTTTATCAGTAAAATGTCCAGCTAACTATAACATGTGTGAAACCTATGGTTTTTTCAGTGAATATATATATGTACGCTATGTTTCAGTTTTTTGGAGTCACAAGTAATGTATTGCGTGTATAAAATTTTAGCGCATTATATGTTATTCCTCCATATGTTTTGAAATTCTAATGAATAATGGGATAGAGTAGTATGTATTCTCTATTTCGTTTGAGGTTTGCGCATTTAATTGCATTATCAGAGACTAGCGTACTCACCACTTCAAAATGGCCACTCCTTTAGTATTTCTTTTTCCACTATGTATATACGTGAAGTCCGCTTTTTGTTTTGACTGTTTGATACACGATCAAATTTGTATTTAAACATGGCGTAGAGTTAACCATACGAGCGTGATAAAGCCGTAATGGTGAAACTCGTCGTTCTGCTTGCTGATTAAAAGTATTTACCTTCTATGGAGTGTCCGAGTGTTTCCTTGGCGTGAAAAGGAACAGTGTGGAGTATATATATATATATATATATATATATATATATATATATATATATATATATATATATATATATATATTTATTTATTTATTTATTTATTCTTTTTTTTCAATAAATGCCCGAAAGCTTTGAGAGGGCACTCAACAGGTTGCCACCATCCGGCTTAACATTTCAGTCCGCCTCAGTGTTCCGCTACAAAGTGTGCACTGAACCTAACTATAGGAATAATTATGCTCGTATTCGGGACCACATGTCCCAACATGCAATATGGGACATCAATTAATTCACTAAGCCGCGGTCGAGCTCACTTTGCACTGAGGCGCGAACGGAGACAGACGCTCCGTGACTCTGCACATTTTCTGTGTTTGCTTGCCTTGATTAATTTCTGCACCTCGGCGAATAATCCTGACTAACCGGCAGATACATCGCTTACAGTACGAATTTCTGAATAACGTCAGACACATCGCTAACGGTTTCCCGATGCGAACGAACTAACTGACCTGTGACATCAAGGCCTCCATTTATTGGTATCCGGGATTTTTCCTGTGATTTAAAATTAGGTGTTTCAGTTAAGACCACCTTCCAGTCAGGTTGCCCCCTCTTTGGTCCTGATGAAGACCCGCAAGGCCAAGGCTTAAATATCCCTAAGGCCAACAAGACGGGTCGAAACGTCGACGCCCACCCTTAACTACCTGGGACACATATTCATCTCTCCGTGCAAGACCATCAACGGGGTCTATGTTTGAAATATACTAAGAATTTTGTATTTAATGAATGTGACCAGGTTTCTTGGATTCTGGACGGTGAATCACAACCGATCCACATTGCCTAAAATTGATTGAATATTCTGATTACTATGTATCTTTCATTTCTTGTCTCATTCACTCACTCCTTTATCACCTTCCCTTAATGCACGTTTCTCTTTGGAGCAACCTCGTTCTGTCCTAATACTAAAAATTGCCAAAAATAAATGCATGTATATTATTTCACAGTGTTTTGGATGTTGTCCTTTTTCAGTATGAACGATTTATTGAATATTGCGAGCCATTGTTCTTAAACAAAATTCTGTGTTTTTTTGGGCTCAGGAGTAGTTAAACAAATTAACTAAGCGAAGCATATTGTCTCAGATAGATTGATCATTGGTCAAGGACCATTGTTTTTGGTATCATCAATTAATTCAAGCATGAAGCAAACTATTTTTTTTATTATTATTTTTTATTAATAACTGGTGCAATCAGCAATCAATACAATACATAAATACTACATTTAGAAACACATTATACACAAATTGATTATCACAATAAAAATCCGTCGATATGTCAATATGTAAACATTAATAAGGCTTACGCTACTAGGAGGCTTAAAAATAGATACACAGCGTTACTACACAGGTATCAAAGTCAGGGAGCGAATAGTTTTAAAAAATACATAATAGGTTAGCAAAGGGCCAATTTATAAACGGGAATCCCTCAACCCTTGAGGAGGGCCCAGATGTCCTGCCCCATCCCCCTCATTCTCCTACCTCTACGGGTATAGAGTGAGGATTCGATGTTATAAATCCCCAAGAGTCTAGAAAGCCACATCTGAAAGGAGGGGACCGTAGTATCCTTCCAGCCTGCAGCCAACAGTATCAGGAGAACCGCCACACAAATAAAAACAAAAGCTTCCTCCTCCTTATTCAAACTCAGCTTACAATCGGTTCCTATTATAATTAGGGTAGGGATTAGGTTGATCTTAACACCTAGCAGCCCCTCCCAAAATGTTTCTATCTCAGCACAAATCTCGCTTAACTTATTACAGTGGTAAAACAAATGTACCAAATTAGCAGGCCCCTCGTGACACCTTGGGTCATTTACCGTCGTTCCTCTTACCCCAATCAAATAGCTTAGCTGGTGTAAAGTATAAGTTAAACAATGTTTTGTAGTGTTGAGCTCTCAGATTCGTAGAGCGGAACAGTTTCCCAGCCAGTTGTAGCGCCTTATCTAAGTCCACATCCAAATCCCCTAATTTCAACATCCAAGAGGCCTTTCAAGCACATTGATTTTACCTCCTGGGGTAATCAGTGGCCTAATACTCGATAACGTTTGGTAGATTTGTAAGAACTTAAAGCCTTGATTGGCTGGGATTTTAAATTTCCAATGAATATCATCAAAACTCAACAAATTATTCCCTTCGAATAGATCCCCTTATCTTCTAATTCCTTGATACTCCCATGATCTCCACAACATATCGTTGCTAAGGTGTGGAAAAATACTGGAGTTCCAGAGGGGAGTATAATAATTAAGTTTTGAGATTACCAACGATTTCTGAACAAATTTCCAGACCCTCCAGATGCTGTCCAATACTTTATACCGCTTTTTATTATAATAGCGTCTGTCAGTCTTGCGCAGTAAGAACCCCACGGCTTCCCTACCTAAAAGCAATTTGATGATGTATGGGGGATTTACATTCCCAAATGGACGGTCAGACAAATTTGTGGCACAATCTAATAGTATTGCCATCTGGCTAAAAAGACAAGCCACAAGATAAAATCTAATATTGGGGACAGCCAGCCCTACCTTATCCTGCGGCAGAGACAGATATTTCAGAGAGCGTCTAGTTTTCCCATACTGCCAGATAAAATTTATAAAAACTGCCTCAGTAGAATTTAACATGCCCTCCCCCACCATGAGCGGGATTGAGCGAAAAAGATACAGTAATTTTGGGAGCATGGTCATCTTGAGCACATTGGCTCTCCCTATTATAGACAGATGTATAGAGTCTATTCTTTTTTACTCTGCCGCCATTGAGTGGGAGAAAATTCTCTTTAATAATTGTATCCATTACGGGACTAATCTTAACCCCAAGATAAACTGCTGAATCCGTGTATCTTCCATCCTGCTTTATTATATTATTCAAACAGATTATCGGGGTCTTGCTTTCATTAATAAGATACCCTGAACATCGACCAAACTCTGTAGTTATCCCCGTAAGGGCAGTCATAGCCGTCTCTGGTTCTATAGTTGTTCTTGCCAAATCATCAGCATAAGCCAGCAGCTTGGTTTCAAACCCATTACAAACCACTGGCTTAATACCCTCACACCCTAATATCCTTCGTACCAGTGGATCGATATACAGGGCAAATAGGATTGGCAAGCAGGGGCACCCTTGTCGAGTCCCCTGTGAAATATATATTTCATCTGAGCTGCCTCCCATTACTTGAATTCTGGCTATAAGATCAACATACATATCATTTATAGCACTCATTATATTAGGGCCAAAACCCCTCCGTTCCAATATTCCCCACAAATATTTCCACGTGGCGCGATCAAAGGCCTTTTACGCGTCCAGAAGGATCATGGCGGTCCATCCCCCATGACAGCCTGCACATCAAACAGCGTGATGGCCCGCCTGATATGATCCGTTGTCCCTCGACCCGGGATAAACCCATGCTGCCACGGGGGGACCAAATCGCCAATGACCCCTCCCAGCCTTTTAGCCAAAACCTTAGCATAAATTTTCGTGTCAGTATTTATGAGGGATATTGGACGATACGAACCGGGATCTTCCTTAGGCTTGCCCTTTTTGTGGAAGACAATAATATTTGTTTCTTTCCAGTAGTCTGGAATTTTCCCAGAGCAGATTATGCCATTAAATAAATCCAATAACAGGGGAGCTATCACGGCCTGTAAGCATTTGTATAATTCAAGTGGGATACTGTCTGGCCCTCTAGCCTTCCCTGCTGATAGCTCCTGCAATGCTTCTACCACTTCACTTAGTGCCAGATCGTTATCCAATGCCACTCTATCCTGCTCGGCCAAAATGTGACCGAAATCTTCAACCACCAAACTAGCAAACTGTGCCCTGTCCTCTTCCTTATAAAGTTTTTGATAGAAATTCTTAAAAACCTTATGGATATCCTCTGGTTCCACATACTCCTGGTTACCTTCATGAATTTTCGTTATTATATTTCTACTATAGACCTGCCTGATCCTTAATGCAAGAAGTTTACCCGCCTGTTCTCCCGTTTTGTACATCCTACCCCTGTGTGTCTGGTAGTCATCGGCGTTTTTCTGAGCTATCCGCTTATGTACTTCCGCCTTGGTAGCCAGTATCTTCTGCTGACTACCATCGGCCTCATTTCCACGTGTAATATCCCTCAGATGTTGCTCTTCTGCCTCTACCAGCTGACCCATCAATTTCTCTTGCTCCTCTCGAACCTCTTTCCTCAGCCTAGCAGAGAAGCTAATCGTCTTCCCTCTCAACGCCACCTTAAAAGAGTCCCACACATTATTTGGGGATGCACTATACCTATTTATATCAAAAAAATGTTGAGCCCAATTCTTTAAATGTTCTACGAATTTGGGATCCACTAGCAATCTCCTCTCAAAAGTCCATCTGGAACGAGAGTAAGTAACCTTATCAATTTCATATAGTAAAATTAGTGGGCTATGGTCGGCGATCACTTGTGGTAAATTTTTAATACCTACTCTCCGCGCCTCCATAGAAGAAATGAGAAAGTAATCCAGCTTAGTGTATTTCTTAAAGGGGCATGAAAAGTAGGTGAACCCTGGATTATGAGGTTCTTTATACCCCCACACATCCAACATGCTATGTGTTTAATTAAGGAGCACAAGGCTCTATATACCTTGGGCTTACGGCCAACATAGTTAACATTATTGTCGATATCTATGAGACCTGTAGAGATATTAAAATCACCACACACTACGAGGGGGCATGGCCAGTTCAATAATTCTACCTCCAGTTTATCAAACACCTCTGGTTCGTCCTGATTGGAGCCATAGATTGTACACAGTGTAAACCCCACCTCAAGTTCCACAATTGCCCACCTGCCCAAGGTATCTGCCAGGCAGCGTCTAGCACCACCCAAACTGGATTTAGCCAGTATTGCCACCCCTCTAACAGTAGACATCTGTGTGGAGCATACCAACAGACCAAACCCTTTAATACTTAACAAATGCTTTTTAGCCCAGGGTAAATGAGTCTCCAGTAAACAAATCATGTCTAACTGATTTGACCTAACAAAATGCCCCAGTCTTTGTCTTTTACTCATTCAAGCTCCCTGTATTAATAGAACAGATCTTAAGCTTCCCCACTATTCTCTAGTAAGATAACACCTGACCATTGTCTCAGCCGAAACCAACAATTTACAAACAATACAATAAACCAAACAAAAACAGCGTAGCACCAGGTAATTTGCTCCCCCCCCCTTTTTATCCCTCCCTTCCAAGTGAAGCACAACCCACCACCCCCCCTTCCCCTCCAGCTCCCCCCATGTGAACCCCCCACCCCACTCTCCCCTAGCTTAATTCGCCCCTCCACCCCATAGGGACACTCAAACCATAGTCTGTGCATATGATGTGCGCAGTACTAGTGGACAGTGGCTCCTTTCAAACATAACATTGACTAGGTTATAATAGACCCTTATAACTGCCGTAAAAGGAAAAAATTCTCAAACCACTCCAATTCTGCGATACCAACTCCTTTCTCCCCACCTCCTATCCCATAACCTCCCCCCGCATTTCTTTATATACACCAGTGAGCAAAGTCTATCCCTTCTTCCCCCCCCCCCCCACAGTGAGAAACAACAAAGGAAGCTTTAATTGTCCAGGGAGTCCAGGTACTCTTTTGCTTTTATCTCTGATGAAAAGTATCGCGTAATGCCCTGATTAATCACTTTTAGTTGTGCTGGATTAACAAGATAGACCTGGATTTTTTTGTCCTGGAAAGGTTTTATGAGCTGCCTCAGCCACCAGAGCCTCCTTTCTACCGTTACATGGCAGAAATCGGGCCGTACAAAGAATGAGACCCCTCCACTTGATCTTTTAGCATCAGGCCTTGCTTTGTCGGAGATAGTTTGCCGCAGGAGAAAGTTACCGAAAAAAATAATATAGCCCATGGTCTGTCACCCTCCTTTGCTGGTGCTCAAAGTTTAAGCCGAATGCGATGCGCTCTTTGGATTTCTGCCGCCCAATTCCACTCCGATAGTTCGGGAAAAGCCACCTTAAAAAGGTCAATTATATAACTCCTAGTGTCCGACCCTTCTAAACCCTCCTGAACCCCCAGCACTCTGAGATTGTTTCTCCTTGGTCTATTTTCAAATTCTTCAAGTTTCCATTGTATGTCTTTAATTTGAGCAGCTTGGGCCTCCACCAGGATTATAGCACTTGTCGCATCAGCTTCCGTAGCCATGATTCTCTCTTCCAGGTTCACCACTCTTTCTCCCATATTTGAGAAGGCCTTAGAGAGCTTCCTAACAACCCCCTGCATTTTCCTCATCCCCACCTGAGCTTTCCGGCTACCTTGACGTGTTTCCTCTCTGTGTGCCAGGATAGCTTGAAGTATTATATCCAGCGTGGGGGGGTACCGTTCACTACCACAGGTACTTTACTTGCAGAAGAGCCTGAAAGCGGAGTGGCTGATAAGTAGTCCCATGTCAAATCTTTCCTCCCTCTATTCTGCGAGCCATTTTGCCCCAAGGATTTTTTGGCTGTTAAGGGGCGGTCCTCCTCGCTATCCTCCGGGTCTGACTCTAAGCTACTAGCCCCCTGCGACGTGCTCATAATGTCATCCGACCAATCTGCTCCCTCTGAGACAGAAAAGAAACAATTGCTGGGCTCTTTCTCCACTTCACCCTTATTTTTATGTGATAGCAGCTCAGCTGCTACAATCAGTTTATTACTTTCTGGCACGGCGACCAAGGGCTGCCTTCTATTCTGATTCTCCTCTTCCTCCTCCTGAGCCCGGGCAGGTCCGATCATTTGCTTATCAATAGTCCCATTCCCCTTGCTGTCATTCACCTTACCGCCAAAACTACCCTTATCGCCAGTACCAGAATCCTCTGTTACCACTACTGTATCCGATTGCTCAGGAGGGGGGGTAATAAAGCAATATCTATTAGAGCGGGAGTGCTTTCATCCGATAATACTACACTGTCCTTTTCATTACCCTTATTTCCAACGTTGTGGATCAGATTGCTGTCCTCTGAGCTCACTCCATCTGGGACATCCTGGATCTCCACCCGGGTAATTGCCGGACTCACCTCATTGTCGCAGGACCTGCCCCCAGCTTTCCCGGAACTACTCTCGCCACTTACAGCCACTGCAGCTGCCTCCACACCAGTAAACTATTTAAATGTGAGCCCTCATAACGCACTTGTAACAAGCAGCCCATGAAGAAGAGGCGTCCAGCCTCAAAACGCGTTGGCAATAGAAAGTAATATTGGAACACTGAGGCGGACTAAAATGTTAAGCCGGATGGTGGCGACCTGTTGAGTGCCCTCTCAAAGCTTTCCGGCATTTGTTGAAAGAAAAAAATGTAAAATATATGTGCGTCTCCACAAGAGTGCAATGAGCATGAAACGCGTCAGGCGTGAATCGACAGGCATGCTGTAAACTGGATCCGGCCGCCGATCCGGCATTTACCTCATGAAGGTTGCTGCAGTGGATGTCAGATGCGTCTCCACAGGTGGGAACCTTGGAGCTTTGACTTGTACGGGGCCTCCCAGCCACGGAAGATGCACCACCAGGAAATTTGGGGCCACGGAGCTCCGAATCACGGAGTCTCAATGTGGAGGCATCAATGGAGGATTGACAAGCCGGATGTGCGAGTGGAGGCCCATTGGTGGGCTTGAAACGTCTGACAGCGGCACACAACTGAGGTACACACTACAAGACTCACAAACCAACACAGACTCATTTGAGTCGCCCATTGGAGGGCTCATATTTTTAAGTTGGAGGTGTGGCCTCTGTGCCAAAATGACTGTCTCTGTGCAATGAGCACGAAACGCGTCAGGCGTGAATCGAAAGGCATGCTGTAAACTGGATCCGCCCGCTTATCCGGCTTTTACCTCATACAGGCTGCTGCAGTGGATGTCAGGGTGCATCTCCACAGGTGGGGACTTTGGAGGGAACTTTGATATATATATATATATATATTCACTGAAAAAAACCAAAGGTTTCAGGGGCGTTATAGTTAGGAATTGGCATTTAAAAAACCTTAGAAATTCACTGAAAAAACCATAGGTTTCAGGGGCGTTATAGTTAGCTGGACATTTCCCTCGTACAAAACCCTAGAAATTCCCCTGTTATAGTTAGTCCAGCTAACTATAACTCGCACCCCCGCAATGCACTGCTGATGACGTCACATATTAAATAACTCATGACATGGTCAGTGACATCACTGATGACATCACTGATGACATCTCAAATGACATCACTGATGACATCACTGATGACGTCATCCATGTGATAAATTAGTGCATCTTCTCACATCCTAATCTAACCTTTGATACAACGACTCAAAATTTCAGATGGCCATTTTGAAAACCATAGATACTCCAATACCAATAACTACATACCCACTCATTGACTGTTAGGTCTACATACACCTCCACTCACTCATCTGTACAGTCACTCATACTTACAGTCACTCAGTACAGGACAATCATATGCATTTATACACCTATATAGACACTCACACACCGCCAATCATCCATTGAGGTACTGACACTCCTAGTCAGTCGTGCAAATAATTAATTACAGTCCAATTTACTCACCTATACAGTTAAACACACTCAAGTTCACTTACTCATAAAAATACTAACAAATTCCGATGCTCTTATACAATTACTGATACAAGCACACACTCATCCATACAGCCACTCCCAAAATCACACAATCTCACATATAAATAGCTATATACTCACATATACACTGCGTTTCACATATGTAGTTACTGACACAGGTACAACTGAGAATAAACATTAAATCACTAACACACCCTTACATACAGTCACCCAACCATACAGTCCATCACAGATGCACTCTTAAAACCATGCACCCACTGAATCACCCTCTCACACATCTATGCACAGAGTCACACACACCCTACCCACGCAAACACTCAGGCACCCATACAGATACTCAGACAACCAATCAATAACCCATATAGACACTCATATAGCTATTCACAAAACCATGCAGTCACTTATACACCAACACACAGACACATACAGACATTCACACAGTTTAGTCACTAGTCTGCAGTAAGGTACATTTAAGGACTCACCTATAGAGTCAGTTACGCACCTAGAAAATCACCCATTCACACACTTATACACCCACTCATTCTTCCATAGGCCTTTCACTATAAATATATAAAACATATTTAAACTTTTCAGAACAACACACATTCACTGGATGATGTCATCAGTGATGTCATCAGTGATGTCATTTGAGATGTCATCAGTGATGTCATCAGTGATGTCACTGACCATGTCATGAGTGATGTAATATGTGACGTCATCAGCAGTGCATTGCGGGGGCGCGAGTTATAGTTAGCTGAACTAACTATAACAGGGGAATTTCTAGGGTTTTGTACGAGGGAAATGTCCAGATAACTATAACGCCCCTGAAACCTATGGATTTTTCAGTGAATTTCTAAGGTTTTTTAAATGCCAATTCCTTACTATAACGCCCCTGAAACCTTTGTTTTTTTCAGTGAATTTCAAAGGTTTTTTAAATGCCAATTCCTAACTATAACATGCATGAAACCTATGGTTTTGTCAGTGAATTTCAAAGGTTTTTTAAATGCTAATTCCTATCTATAACTTATCTCTGAAGATATCATGAAAAGCATTCTTTTTTAAAAGTAGGGTGCACATTAGTTTTGTGGAAAAGCATCTTTGTGATTGGTTAAGAAAAAGCAGTTTCAACGTGGAGTACATATCATAGGATAAAATTTGCTCAGCTCAACCACACCTGCTACTTGCATTTGGAAGGCACTGTTCGAACTTAAAACAATCGTCAACTTTTAACCTGCACGTGTCGTTAAATGTTCAAGAAAATGTTACAAAAAAATATCGCAAAGTTTTAAAAAATTGATGAACTTTTAACCTGCACGTATTGTAGAATGTTCTAGAAAGTGTGTTGATAGAATACGTTGCACTTCTGACTTCTATGTGTTGTTGAATATAAAAAAAAACGGTTCATATGGAAAATTAAAAAGAAACCAATCGAGAAGTTTTGAAACCTAAAAGAATCAAGGAACTATTCTAATTTATTCTTTACATGTATTTATGTGTGCAGCAACACAACAGCACTAGGAAGAGGAAGAAGCAGGGAGTGGTGGAGGGGGAGATGGGCAGAATGGCACACATGCACAATTAAGTACAACACACATATAGACTAACAATGGCCAAAATGAAACACACCAACAAGGAGCACAAGTCACACAACCTGCCAACATCACACCACTGAACGAGCATAGAAGTGAAAACCACGCTGCATTCATACAGGATGTGTACAAAGGCCAGTCTTTGGTGTTGTCGGATGTCTGCGACCGTGGTCATCATGGATGAGATGCCCAGCATGTGGCACATGGTCGAGTTCACTGTGTGTTATGTTGCCAAACGGCTGCTCCTCCCTCCCACGAGCCCCCACACTTTTGTACGGTGAACTGTTGTATCTCGTGCACTCGTACGGCACGCCATTATAATGCCTATTTGCGCATGTCCTGCTACATTCCAACTACAACATCACAGTGCCGTTTGGAGGTGGTGCATGCCACTTTACAACATCTCTTGTAACAGGCCACACCAGAACACAGAGACACACTTACCGCACTTCCTGTACACGGACATGTCCGAGACATCCCGTTCCCCTTGCCGGATAGGCACACCCCTGCACTGACCTGTGAACGACAGACCAGCACACGCCAGTTGTGCATGCAGGAGGATGCGTACGTAGCTACACATCCAGGCTCACTGCCAACGCTGAGGTGACAGCACACTGTGATGTTGCAGGGCTCGTGCCTATCATGCTAAGACAATGACCACAGGGACACACTTACTAAGATGTGGGTTTGGGGGCATTGGCGGTCCTGGAGTTGTTGAGATGAGTCTTCTGGCCCTCATGGGTATCCCTGTATCATGCTCATTGACTCTATGGTACCTGTGGGTGTTCTGGTGGGGCTCTTGGGTGTGTTCCCTTTGATGGTGCAGGTAGTTGTCCTGCTTAACACCAGCAGAAAGCAGGTGTAAAATCCCTGGTGCTAACGTGTCTTATCGCCGGAATTTGTATCGCATTGCAATTGGTGTGAAAGTTGTGATGTGATTTTTTTCGTGTGCACAACAATATACGAACTGAGCAGTGAATCTCGTCAAGATCCAGCACCTGACGCACTATTCTCAATCAATATAAATACAATGAGATTTCTTAATAGATTTTGTGTGTACACTGTAACTGCAGCCAATACCTCAGTGCAATACAATACAGGATTTTACTATTTAGAATAAATCGCAAAGGTGCACCTCGTGTCTTTTTGCACAGGAACGGCTACACTCCATTTCATTATCATCAGCACTTTAACGGAAGTAAAGTTGAGTGAAATCTAACACACTATTCAGAAGTTGGTGCAAACTGCAGATATCACCAGTATTCCAGCGATAAGTGCCACAAAATTTAACACCATGGTGGACTCCATCAAATAACAGTAATAAGAACAAGAAAGAGTCACACAGCAGTTAAGAGAACAACCAAAAACATTATTAATTTTTTTTTCAAACTTTATTTTTTATAATAATAAATATATAAACGATAAACTATTTTCAAAATTTATTTTTTTATTAACATAAATATAAACAATCAACTAATAAACAAAATGTAACAACAATAATACAAAACAACAAGGCGGAACACTCCTGTGGGAACCACGGATGTCGACGACAGACCTGGAAAATCAGAAAGATTGTTAAAAAAAACCATGGTATTCTCAACAAAATACCACAAGAAACAAATCACACATATATAAAATGTATACAGCTAACAAAATTTTATAAGTTTAACTTACAAAAACTGTAAATGTTGCTGCTTTAAAATATTTACCGAATCTGAGGAATTTTTTTTGCAGAAGGCAGCATGCCCACAACGTTTTTCGTCAAATTTTTAACTTTTTCCAAGGGGCAAACAAAGACCAATGCCACCTTCTTCATTCGCAAGATTTGCCAAAGAGTTCTGTTACGAGGGGATCCTAACAAAAAATACTCGTGCGGCACAGCAAGTATGATGAAACACCTAAGGGCCCTTCATCTAAACAATCTTGCACGAGAAGAGTGCAAACAGATGAGAAACACTCCTGTTCTGTATCTGTAAAAAAGAATCACAAATAAATGTATATTAATATCTTTCACATTTATACTATTCCATTACTGTACAAACACATTTTATATAAAAACTGACTAAGAAACTACAGCCCTGAACCACAAGTGTGACGATCGTTAAAACACTACATGCATAGTGCATACTACTTTGAAGCACTTCATGCCCTAAAGCCTACCTCAATAAAAGACTACATGCTAACTGATTAAATGATTACAATACTATAAGGAGACACACTGGGTGAGTGACAGGGTGTTTGCTAGAAGAGTATGAATACTAACTAGGGAATAGAAGGTGTGAAACACAACTGTGTAGGTGATTATAGGACTGCATCCATACTGCATAGGCATTTAAAGCAGTCCATGTGCTAAGGCCTGGCTCACTGCATGACTACTTGGGTACTGACTGAATGATTAGAGTACAGCAAGGATAGTGCCTAGGTGAATTTATAAGTGCTAGGCTTTTCGCACGGGGAATGGATTAGTACTTGGTACTAAATGGGTCACTAGAGGAGTGCAAAGGCAGTCACAAGTGCTGGACTGTATGGATACTGACTAGGAAATTGAAAGTGTGAAAGACAAGTGTCTAGGTGGTTAGAAGACTGCATGCACAGTGCATAGGGGTTTGAAGCAGTCCATGTGCTAAGGCCTGGCTCAGTGTATGAATACTTAGGCACTGACTGGATGATTAGAGTACTGCAAAGATAGTATCTTGGTGAATTTATAAGTGTTTGGGTTTTAGCACAGTGAATGGATTAGTACATGGTGCTGAATGGGTCACTAGAGGAGTGCAAATGGAGTGACATGGTGTTTGCTGGAAGTGTATGGATACTGATTAGGGAATTGAGGGTGAGAAAGACAATTGTGTAGGTGGTTAGAGGACTGCATGCATAGTGGATAAGGGTTTGAAGCAGTCCATATACTAAGGCCTGGGTCACTGGATGAGTACTTGGGTACTGACTGAATGATTAGAGTACTGCAAGGAGAGTGCCTGGGTGAATTTATTAGGGTTTGGCACAGTGAATGGATTAGTACATGATGCTGAATGGGTCACTAGAGGAGTGCAAATGGAGTGACATGGTGTTTGCTGGAAGTGAACGGATACTGACTGGAGAATTGAAGGTGTGAAAGACAAGTGTGTAGGTGCTTGGAGGACTGCATGCATAGTGGATGGGGGTTTGAAGAAGTCCATGTGCTAAGACCTGGCTCAGTGCATGAATACTTAGGCAGTGACTGAATCATTAGAGTACTGGAAAGAGAGTGTCATGGTGAATTTATAAGTGTTTGAGTTTTGGCACAGTGAATGGATTAGTACATGCTGTTGAATGGGTCTCTAGAGGACTGCAAAGGAAGTGACAGGATGTTTCCTGGAAGTGTATGGATACTGACTAGGGAATTAAAGGTGTAAAAGACAAGTGTATAGTATGTTAGAACACTACATGCATACTGCATAGACATTTGAAGCAGTCTATTTGGCACTTAGAAACTGACTAAATAATCAGACTACTTCTAGGACAGTGCTTATCATGAGCAAAGACTACCTTCTAATGCTACTAAAACTTGACAACATGAGAGGTTTTAAATTAGTTATCTGTCAGCAAATACACGATGTTACCAAATGCTTCTCTCACAGTGGTTCTCAAATGCACACAGACTCAAAGTGTAATTCTAGACAACAACCACTATACCTAGGAGTTTTCCAAAAATCATTCACTACTGTGGAAGTGGTAAGCGAACTGCACACAATCTTCATATTTCAGGACTGCACTTTTATGTCAAAGCCTGACTCATATAATCAAAGCATAAGCAAAGACTGGCTTCTAATGCTACTAAAACTTCACAACATGACCGGTTTTAAAACAGTTATCTGTCAGTAAATACACGATGTTACCAAATGCTTCTCTCACAATCCTTACCCAAATGCACACAGACTCACAGTGTGATTTTAGACAATCAACACTATCCTAGGACTTTACCAAAACTCATTCACTACTGTGGAAGGGGTAAGGCAACTGCACACAATTTACATATTTAAGTACAGCACATCAGTGTCAAAGCATGACTCATTTAATCAACATATAAGCAAAGACTGCATTCTAATGCTACTAAAACTTCACAACATGACAGATTTTAAAACAGTTATCTGTCAGCAAATATATGATGTTACCAAATGATTCTCTCACACTGATCCCAAATACACACTAACTCACAGTGGGATTCTAGACAAGCACCACTATCCCTATGAGTTTATCAAAACTCATTCACTACAGTGCAAGTGGTAAGGGAACTGCACACAATCTACATATTTCACGACTGCAATTTACTGTCAATGCCTGACTCATTTAATGAAAGCATAAGCCATAACTGTCTTCTAATGCTACTAAAACTTGACAACCTGACTGGTTTTAAAACAGTTATCTGTCATCAAATACACGATGTTACCAAATGCTTCTCTCACAATCCTTACCCAAATGCACACAGACTCACAGTGTGATTTTAGACAATCAACACTATCCTAGGAGTTTACCAAAACTCATTCACTAGTCTGGAAGAATTAATGGTACTGAACACAATCTACATATTTAAGTATAGCACATCAGTGTCAAAGCATGACTCATTTAATCAACGCATAAGCAAAGACTGGATTCTAATGCTATTAAAACTTCACAACATGACAGGTTTTAAAACAGTTATCTGTAAGCAAATACATGATATCACCAAATGCTTCTCTCACACTGATCCCAAATACACACTAACTCACACTGAGATTCTAGACATGCACCACTATCCCTAGGAGTTTACCAAAACTAATTCACTACAGTGCAACTGGTAAGGGAACTGCACACAATCTACATATTTCAGGACTGCACTTTTCTGTCAAAGCCTGACTCATTTAATCAAATCATAAGCAATAACTGTCTTCTAATGCTACTAACACTTTACAACATGACAAGTTAAAACAGTTATCTGTCAGCAAATACACAATGTTACCAAATGCTTCTCTCACAGTGGTTCCCAAATGCACACAGACTCACTGTGTAATTCTAGACAAACAACACTATCCCTTGCACTATATCAAAACACATTTCTTCATCTAGAAGTAGTACTACATTTTAGTATAGAAACATAACATAACTCACAAATTCATAAACAATGACTGGTTTCTAATTCTACCAAAATATAAAAACTGCACAGTTATCTGTCTACAAACACATGAAAAACACAAATGCCTATCACAGAATGGTTTCTACATGCACACACATTGTAGAGAAAAAAAGTACTCCCTACACTTTAGCAGGAAAAATACATTAGTCTGATTAAAATCAAAATAGTCTACATACATCCCCTCACAATTAAATAACTCATCTTTCAAGTTCTTTTGTAGATTAAGGAGTATTTCAATCACTCATCATATTTTCTTTTACAGAATCTCTGCACTGAGCACCTCTCAGCAAAAGCAAAGAATGAAAAAGTTTCCCTTTCATTTTCCACACATATACATGTAAACATCAAATCACAATCCTTCGCACATAAACTCAATAGCAAACACACATTTCTATTGGTTAAACATTTCAACCCTTTCCAACTGAAATACATTTCTACCCTTCCCCCAATCTGTCTTCTGCCTGTTACCATAGAAACAGGTCATGGAACACTGCACTGAGCTCACAGGTCACAAGTTCAGCACACAATGTTCTACACAAGACAGGAAGTGTGCTTGACTTTTCAACATATCAGCTTATCATATATAATGTTCCTTACAATCTGTTTTTGTTAACCAATAACAATCATACCTTTAAAAAACAAAAATATACACCCTACCTTTCAGTGTAGAAAGTTGTTATACAACCAATGATTTCTTGTCGTTTTTCTAAAAACTTTGCCGTGGATCCGCGCACCCACTGCGAGAGAATCCGTGCATCCAACGCGATAGGATGCGCGCACCGTGCGCGAATTTTGCCGTTTTTTTTTTTTTTAAAAGGGGGGCCCCAGGGGGTCCTTATGGGACCCCCTAAGCACCTCTAGAGGGTCAGAGTATTTCCACTCTGCCCCCTTTAAATGTTTTACATACTTATTCCCCTTGCTTCTTCAGCCTCGCTTCTACCGAGGCAGAAAATGGCCGCCAACAGTTCCTGGTTTCGAATGTAGAGAGACACTCAACAGCCAATTAGCATTCAGCGCGCGATCGGGAGGGTGCGCGCTCGGTTCGGGGAGGGTGCGCTTACGGTGCGGGTACGGTCCGCGGATCCTCCCCGGCCATAGATATCACTAACTTTTTTACCTTAATTTTCTCAGGAACTACTGAACAGATTCACACCATATATGCAAAAGGCACGAGTCCAAACTGAGAACTACCTCTTTGCCAAATTTGGTGTCATTCCGTTCAGCGGTTCGGGCTCTAGCTGCGACAACAGATCCTTTGGGAAATTGCATGGGGAAAATGCGTTTTGGGACCCCCCTTTTTTCTCGGCCCCCGCTTGACGGATCACCATGAAACTTTCAGGGTAGGAGCGGAGCGGAGCTGGCCAAAAGTTTAGAAACTTTCGCGAGGATTCGTCAAACGGCCCCAAAGATATTCCCAATAGAATGTTGCGGATTTCCTATTGAAAATAGGTCCCAACTATAACTATCTACTGGCGACCGCCAGTAGATAATATATTCACTGAAAAAACCATAGGGTCCAGGCTTGATATAGTTAGGAATTAGCATTTAAAAAACCTTTGAAATTCACTGAAAAAAACATAGGTTTCAGGCCTGATATATTTAGGAATTAGCATTTAAAAAACCTTAGAAATTCACTGAAAAAACAATAGGTTTTAGGGGTGTTAGAGTTAGCTGGACATTTCACTCATACAAAACCATTGAAATTCCTCCAATATAGTTAGTTGTAATAACTACATCTCGCGAGCCCGCAATCCACTGCTGATGATGTCACATATTACATAATTCATGACATGGTCAGTGACATCACTGATGACATCTCAAATGACATCACTCACTGATGACATCATCCAGTGAATGTGGTTTGGTTCGTTATTTAAATATGTACTATATATATATAGCAATTTGCATTGAAGAATGAGTGGATATATAAATATAAATATCTGGAGGGAGGATTTAGTAGCAGTGTGATTAACTGTTTACTTGACTAATTTATAGTGTCTCACTAAATATATTGGAAAGTGACTAAACTGTGTGAATATCTGTATCACTTTGTCAGTTGCTGTGTAAACTGCTACACCAGTTGGTTACTAGCTATGTGAAAGTCTATATTGGTTGTTGATTAGTTAACTGAGTATTTGTATGGGAGAGTAAATGTGTGTGGTTCGGTGGGGGTGTGTGACAGCCCAAAGATCTGTGAATAGTTGATTCAGTAGATATATTAAGTTAAAAGTACATGTTATAACAGTTGTTTGGGTGAGTGAATATCTTTATGGGTGTGGCGATGAGCAAATATATGTCTCAATGGTACATATCCAACAAACTAGAAAAATAAAAGCCAGTGTGTGTGTCAGTTGTTGTATATAAATAAAAATACATAAGACTCAGTGATTGTATGAGTGACTGTATGGATAACTGTATACTTATAATAGTGATTTTATAACACACTAAGTATGAGTTACTATCTATATGAATAGATGAAGTGGTGTTTGTATAAGTGTGTAGCTAAGTAAAAGTAAGTATGATCCATTGTTTGCATAAGTGAGTAGGATGACTTCATAAGTGATTAGGATGTGTGCCGGTGTGTAATGTCGATATAGGTGTATAAGTATATTTGATACTGTTCTATTGATCATTGACAGCATGTATGAGTGAATCTTTAGGTAAGTGAATAGATGTGTTTATAGATCTAGGAATCTCTGAGTGGGTGTTTAGAAACTTCTATTGGTGTGTTAATGGTTTCAAATATGTCACTCTGTATTTTGCAGTGAGTGATGAAAGGTTATACTAGTGTATGATGAGGTGTATCTGATTGTCACGTGGATGATGTCATCAGTGATGTCATCAGTGATCTCATTTGAGATGTCATCAGTGATGTCACTGACCATGTCATGAATGATGTAATATGTGACATCATCAGCAGTTGATTGCGGGCGCACAAGATGTAGTTAGTACAACCAACTATTTCGGAGGAATTTCAATGGTTTTGTACGAGTGAAATGTCCAGTTAACTATAACATCCCTAAAACCTATGTTTTTTTCTGTATATTTCTAAGGTTTTTTAAATGCTAATTCCTAACTATATTAGGCCTGAAACCTATGGTTTTTTCAGTGAATTTCAAAGGTTTTTTAAAAGCTAATTCCTAACTATATCAGGCCTGAAACCTATGGTTTTTTCAGTGAATTTCAAAGGTTTTGTAAGTGACAATTTTTAATGTATTAATTGTTATACTGATTTTTTTAATACTGATTTACTACATTTTTTAAACTATTTATTTTTAGATATATTTTTTTTTTATTACATTATAAATACATTACACATTAAAATACAAAATATACTTTCTCAGAATTAATTACTTTAGTTTAAATACTTTGCAAATAGGCAATAGAATTTTAAGTACAGTAGTTACAGTTGTTGCAATGGGCAACACAATTTCAAACACAATGCAACATTGAGCTCAATGTGAATTTCTAATCAAATGCAATTAGTTACTTTATGGATTACTTTTCTAACCACAGGACTGGATCCTAGATTCAGTCCTTGGACATCTCCTGTAAACAGTTGAGTAAAAGCATTTTGGTTACAGTAGTGATTTTTAAGGAATATTATTGTATTTTAAAAGTGACACTTAGAAATTTTTTCACATACAATCACCAATGTTATCCTGTGGCAGAAAATTCACTTAGCAGGTAAGTAGTGTTATTGTTCGATTTTCTTACTCAGTGGTGGATCCTGGATCCAGCACTGGTGCATCTCCTGTAAACAGTTGAAAGAATGTGTTTAAGGCATACAGAATTTTTTTAGTTTGTGAAAATAGAAACTTTTCTGCTGAAAACCACACAATGGATTCCTATGGAAGGAAATACAAGTTACTGGTAAGTACGCTTAGAATTACTTTTCAGGGTCAGTGCTGGGCTAGAAGATGCAGCACGGGGTTCTCTCCTGATGACAGGTGAGTAAATTGGAATTCGTAGTTCGGCTGATTTTAGAGGAATATTTGTACAATGGTGAAGGGAGGGGACGAGGCCTGAGGTGACGTGTGCAAACAGCCCTGTGGCGCGTTTTAAGTTGGGGAATTAATTCCTCTTCAATCCGTGGCACTTACTGGAGGTACCTGGTGGGCTAGTTCGCCCCTAGGGGACCTCTGGATTGAAGAGGAAAAAATTCTGCAACTTAAAATGCGCCACAGGGTGTGTTTGCACACATATCACCTCAGGCCCCGCCCCCTACCTTTACCACTGTGCAAACGAGCCCCGTGGCATGTTTTAAGTTGGGGGATTAAGTCCCCTTGAATCCTGAGGTCCCGTGGCGGCCAACTAGCCCACCAGGTACCTCCAGTACGCGCCAGGGAGCTGCGTTGCAGAGAGGTGTTCAGAGGCCACGCCCCTTTTTACAACACTTTTACGCAGCTCCGTGGCACTTAGTGGAGGCACCTGGTGGTCTTGTTGGCCCCTAGGGGACCTCTGGATTGAAGAGGAATGAATTCCCCAACTTAAAACACGCCACAGGGAGTGTTTGCACACATATCACCTCAGACCCCGCCCCCTACCTTCACCACTGTGCAAACACACCCTGTGGTGCGTTTTAAGCGCTGCGCGGATTCCCGCGCAGTGCTGAAAGTTCTGAGCGTGGGCGGGGCCATGACGGAACGGTTCCGTCATAAGCACAGCCCAACCGGCGTGCATGACGGAACCGTTCCGTCATCGGCATCGAAGAGGTTAAGTTGCAGGATTAAGTCCCCTTGAATCCTGAGGTCCGCTGGCGGCCAACTAGCCCACCAGGTACCTCCAGTAAGCGCCACGGAGCTGCGGTGCAGAGAGGTGTAAAAATGGGCGTGGCCTCATTACACCTTTCTGCAATGCAGCCCCCTGGTGCATACTGAAGGTTCCTGGTGGGCTAGTTGGCCCCCAGAGACCCCAGTGTTCAAGGGGAATTAGTTCCCCCTCTGCAAGCACGCCAGGGGGCGAGTTTGCAGAGTGGTGCAAGGAGGGGGCGTGGCCTCCGGCCCGATCCCGTTTTTTGTTGTTGTTTTTCTCAGAAGGGGGGCTGTGTAGCCCCCCTTCTTTTTCTAATTTATTGGCCTGGGGACCCCATCCCCCAGAGCCTGCCCCCAATTTGTTGTCTTTTTTTTTTTTTTTTTTAAATCGAGAAGGGGGCCACATGGCCCCCCTCCCAAGGCCATAATTTGCCCCGGGACCCCATCCCCCGGGCATGGCCTTTTTATTAAAAACATTTTATTTTGGAGGAGGGCTGCCTTGCCCCCCCCTCCTGTGGCCACTTATGGCCCCGGGGACCCCATCCCCCGGAGCCGTTTCTGGTTTTTTTTTTTGCATTGCACTCCTGGGCGTGTCACTCTTAAGTTTGTCAGTCCTGTGTGTCTCTCCTGAGGTTATAACTCCTGGATGTATCACTACTGGGTGTGTCATTACTGAGGGTGTCACTTCTGAGTGTGTCACTGGGGCATGGGGGAGAGCAAACAACCCATGTTCTATTTGTACGCTGATGCTTGTTTAAACCCGAGAGGCGCTTGGTGGGCGCTATACCCCAACTTTGTCACGTGAGAGCTTGTGTCTCACTCTTCGCCAACCAGCAGGAAGTGCGTGAATCTTCTGAGAGAGAGAGGCACTGATGGAGGGGAGAGAGTGCATCCCCCACAAGCACAAGAGTACCTCTGAGGCACGTGAGTGATGTCACTGACCATGTCATGAGTGATGTAATATGTGAAGTCATCAGCAGTGCATTGCGGGCGCGTGAGTTATATTTAGCTGAACTAACTATAACTGGGGAATTTCAATGGTTTTGTTCGAGTGAAAAGTCCAGCTAACTATAACGCCCCTGAAACCTATGTTTTTTTCAGTGAATTTCTACTGTTTTTTATATGCTAATTCCTAACTATAACGTGCCTGAAACCTATGGTTTTTTCAGTGAATTTCAAAGGTTTTTTAAATGCTAATTTCTAACTATGCCTACAGAGATAGGACATGTGAAGAAAGAAGAAAAACCACACAGAAAGAAAAAAAGAAATGCAGAAAGAAGCAACAGAAGTCCTCAAAGACGAAGAAAAGTGCAGGAAGAAGGATAACGTGCAGAAAGAACAAACAGAAGAGCAGAAATAAGCCTTGTTGCAAAATCATCCTGTACCCTCAACTTTTTCAGATGGATACTGGTGGTAACTGAGTCTGACAAACCAGTGCTATGTTAAAAGACACCTAGATTAGAGTGAAACCCCTACATACACTAGGAAACACTATGCGTTGGGGTCCCCCTGTGATTAGCATGACCTCCTCTGTAAGCCCCTGGTATATAATAGGGCAGGGGGATTAAAACTACCTCTTAAAACACGCCACAGGGCGTGTTTGCACACGTCACCTCAGGTCCCATCCCTTCCCTTCCCCACTGTGTAAACACGCCCTGTGGCCATTTTAAGTTGGGAGATTAAGTCCTCTTGAATCCTGAGGGTCCCTAGGGTCCAACTAGACCACTAGGTACCTCCAGTAAGCGCCACAGAGCTGTGTTGCAGAGAGATGTAAAAAGGGGCATGGCCTAGACCAAAAACCAAAGGAAATGATGGACGGAGTGTTGAACATTGCAAGCACTCACCCCCAGTCAACTGATCTGGGTTTAATCCATCATCGTTCTTTAGCCCACTCTGCCACCCCAGTTCTGACATGGCCATATGCAAATCAGTCTGACCCTGTGCCTCATGGGAACAGTCCAGCCCGAACTGCCAAGCCATGTCTTCCCTGGACCGGAAACAAGCTTCCTAGGACTGGTTTCTGGCATTTCAGCCGTCTTCAGCCAGGCTTGCTTGAATCCAATGGCAAAGTGAGCAAGGGACTCCAGTCTGAGCATACCCTGCGAACTTATGGTGAACAAAGCAACACCCAAAGGAAATGATGGACGGAGTGTTGAACATTGCAAGCACTCACCCCCAGTCAACTGATCTGGGTTTAATCCATCACCGTTCTTTAGCCCACTCTGCCACCCCAGTTCTGACATGGCCATATGCAAATCAGTCTGACCCTGTGCCTCATGGGAACAGTCCAGCCCAAACTGCCAAGCCATGTCTTCCCTGGACCGGAAACAAGCTTCCTAGGACTGGTTTCTGGCATTTCAGCCGTCTTCAGCCAGGCTTGCTTGAATCCAGTGGCAAAGTGAGCAAGGGACTCACGTCTGAGCATACCCTGCGAACCTATTGCGAACAAAGCAAAAACCAAAGAAAATGATGGACGGAGTGTTGAACATTGCAAGCACTCACCCCCAGTCAACTGATCTGGGTTTAATCCATCACCGTTCTTTAGCCCACTCTGCCACCCCAGTTCAGACATGGCCATATGCAAATCAGTCTAACCCTGTGCCTCATGGGAACCAGGGCCGGACTGGGAACTGAAAGCAGCCCTGGCAAATTTCGTCAGACCAGCCCCCGGCCGGCGCGTAGCGAGCAAGCGCTGCGAGCTAGCCCAACCGCCCCTAGGGGGGTTGGGGGGGGTTCTCCCCCCAAGAAAATTTTTGGAAAACGACAGACCAAATTGGTGAATTTTACAGCACATTTATCATTACATATTCAATTGTATCAACTTTCAATGCACAGTAAATAGTAAAATGATGACCTTAAAAAGCACCAGGCTACCCACCCAGTCATATGTGTACCCTTAGACATTCTTTCAGAGAGCACCAACAATAGACACAAGTAGAAAATCAGAGAGAACAAAGTAAAAGTGAGACCAGCCCCCACATGGTGTATAGAGAGTAAGCACAGTAACCAAGAAAATTTGACAGACAGAAAGGCCAAAACAAAGCATTTTTCAACACATTTTTCATTACATATTAGATTGTATTAACTTTTAAAGCATAGTAAATTGTCACTCATGTTGTCACACATTAAGCACCGACATGTAATGTCACACATGAGCACACAGGCCACTGACTGAGGCCAGAAACTGTGGAAATGTCACACATAAGCACCTAGGCAGTGACCCAGGCCTGGTCACACCACCAGGCCAGTAAGCATGCAAACATCACACATAAGCACCCAGGCCAGTAAGCATGGAAATGTCACACATGAGCCTCCAGGTCACTGAGGCCAGAAACTAAGGAAATAGCACACATGATTAAGCACCCAGGCCAGAAAGCATGGAGACGTCACACATAAGCACCCAGGCTAACAGAAGGCATGTCTCAAATGGCACCCTGGCTAGAAAGCATGAAAAATTAACAAAGGCCCTGGCCTTGACATGACATCTTTAAATAGCCTACTTAAGTGAGTGGCACAATAAGTGTTGCAGGCCCACTAGCAGCATTTAATGTACAGTCCCACTAGCAGCATTTAATGTACAGTCCCTGGGTACATGTAGAACCACATTTCTAGGGACTTACAAGTAAATTAAAATTGCCAATTCAGTGTAAACCAATTTTACCATGTTTGAAAGGAAAGAGCGCAAGCACTTTAGCACTGGTTAGTGGTGGTAAAGTGTACTGAGCCCTAAGAGCCAACATAAATGGCCTTTTTTGATGTAATAAAGCAGATGAAACCAGATTTTAATTTAGAGGAATTTGAGGCCAACAGGGATTTATCTAACCATGTCTCAGCAGTCGGTATGAACAATATGTATCTAAAAAACATTTTACATGTGCTAATGGCGCGGGGACTTTTTCCGTAGTAGTCCCTCTTCAAACCAGCAAGTATAGCGTTACCTACGTCATGTTACGCAAACTTACTAGCACATTCACAGGGAAGCCACATGGTGTGGGGTTGTTCCCCTTAGCAGCAGCAACTCATTGGTCCTGTGGGGGTTGAATTCGGCAGTCTGATGGTGGGGAGATTGCTCAGGGTGGTTCTGCAATGGAGCACCCGCACACAACAGCAGAGCAAAGCTTGGACTGGGTTAACTGTAGGACAGAAGTGCACCATCGGCCAAGGGGCGTGACTTTCCACCACCATGCCATCCGCCGACGGAACACACATTTGCTTTAGGTCCAGGCGTGGCATACACGCACCAACGACTCTTCTCATTACTTCTGTAAGATTGACCGCATCGACATCAGTGACACAGAAACTGAACTATAAAGCCACCAGCCCCTTTAGAATGAGATTTTTGAAAGAGCAGAGGGACATGGGATACAGACACTAGTACCATGGGCTCGTAATGGCCATACACAAGCTCAGACTTCCAGACTGCACCGTGGTCCTTTGAGTACTTGGTGTATGATATAGTTAGTCTGGTCAGGCGATCTCTAGGAGACAGGTGTAGGTTCAAAGCTGGCTAATTTATTGTCCAGTATCCATTTTCTGTTCCCAGTGTTTCCTTGTGACTGTTTGTAGGGATCTTCCTCGGTGTGGGACAGTGGAAGTCAGTGGATTGCATTTATTTATTTATGCATTTCAACCCTCGGGAACAACCTTCATGGATCTCCTTGAAAACGAGGGAGGTCTTAAATATTGGGGTGGTACACTAACAGTCAATATGGCACTGTAGACTAAAAGCAGAGGGCTGCCTGTTAAAATCGGTGAGGAGCTAAGGATTTACACACTTGAAGGAAACATCATTAAGTTGGAAAGCTATGATACAGGTCGTGTGAAAAAGAATCACAAGTAGTGGCACCCGGTGGTACAAAATAGATTTGCCAATGTTAGAATCTTACCTATAGGTGTAAAAAGGACCCTACAGGCTTCTGAAGAGGAACAGACAGGTAGAATGTTACACAACGGTGCTAAATGGCTGCTTTAATGATTTAGCAGTTGAAGTCAAGCATCTGGCGTCCCTTGTTAATTGCTGGTACCACAGTCTGTGGAGCACATGTGAGGCGCTTGGAGAATTAAGTCATACCGTGCAATAAGCAGAGTGAATCTGCTTGTGTGCAGGGCTGGGCAGTAGTCTCTGGTGACGTCTCAAGTTAATCGTAGCGTGTCCAGATGGAGAGGGTGCCAGGACTTTGAAGGCAATTGTTGGTGCCAGAATGGGACGCCGGGGCTAGATGAGGCTTAAGATTTGCTGCAGAGGCAGGAGACCGGGGCACAAGAGTCAGTTCGGGCCTAGGCCCATACAAAGTAGTGCGTGTGAGGTGCAGCGATATCCACACGTCTGTGCTCTGAGTCTAAACTGGGGGCAGTTGCGGTAGGCGGGGCAATGCTCCAACTGGCATGAAAGACTAGAGGGCAGCCCAGAGCAGCTTGACCTGACATGCACCTGCACGCAGCACACCCAATAATGGCACATAGAGGCCCAATGAGATTGTGAGAGATCCGGGGGCCAGCTCGGCTCTAGGTCTCTCAAACAGTGAAATGACCAGAGACCCCAAACACTGCACCACTCTTCTCCACTCGCCCAACTCCTGTCCCCAGCATTGAGAGTCCCACCCTCACAAGTGGACACGCACGCATTATGGAAACCGGTACATGGGGCAAACGGCGAACCTTCGACTTCGAGCGAATAAACTTCCTGTGTGACAATTATGAAAAGGAAAGAGCTCCACCTACTGTCCCAGCCCTGCACAATACCACCTCCCACTGACCGACTCCAATTCCACAGCACCACCTACTGATCCAGCCCTGCACAATACAACCTCCGGGCGCTGACCGACTCCAATTCCACAGCACCACCTACTGTCCCAGCCCTGCACAATACCACCTCCGGGCGCTGAGCGACTCCAATTTCACAGCACCACCTACTGTCCCAGCCCTGCACAATACCACCTCCGGGCGCTGACCGACTCCAATTCCACACACCACCTACTGACCCAGCCCTGCACAATACCACCTCCGGGCGCTGAGCGACTCCAATTGCACACACCACCTACTGATCCAGCCCTGCACAATACAACCTCCGGGCGCTGACCGACTCCAATTCCACAGCACCTCCTACTGTCCCAGCCCTGCACAATACCACCTCCGGGCGCTGAGCGACTCCAATTTCACAGCACCACCTACTGTCCCAGTCCTGCACAATACCACCTCCGGGCGCTGACCGACTCCAATTCCACACACCACCTACTGACCCAGCCCTGCACAATACCACCTCCGGACGCTGAGCGACTCCAATTCCACACACCACCTACTGACCCAGCCCTGCACAATACCACCTCCGGGCGCTGAGTGACTCCAATTCCACACACCACCTACAGTCCCAGCCCTGCACAATTCCACCTACCGCTGATCGACTCCAATTCCACACACCACCTACTGTCCCAGCCCTGCACAATACCACCTCCCGCTGACCGACTCCAATTCCACAGCACCACCTACAGTCCCAGCCCTGCACAATACCACCTCCGGCTGACTGACTCCAATTCCACAGCACCACCTACTGATCCAGCCCTGCACAATACCACCTCCCGCTGACCGACTCCAATTCCACAGCACCCCCTACTGTCCCAGCCCTGCACAATACCACCTCCCGCTGACCGACTCCAATTCCACAGCACCACCTACTGTCCCAGCCCTGCATAACACCACATCCCGCTGACCCACTCCACCCAATTCTAAACTGTAATGTTTCATTATGAAACTGTGCAAGACAACTTTTTAGGCACTGACCAGTAAGCACGTGCCTAAAAGATGTTATTACTAAAAAAAAACATGTGTAATGAGAATCCTCTTCAAAGGCCACTGAGGAGTGTGGGTGTGTGAGGTCCCTTCCGGGTCCAAGGCATTCCTGTGCATGCTGGTACTTGCATTAGCGTTTATCCTAGTCTGACATGGGGACTACAAGTCCCAGAATGCAGAGGGAAATATGGCCCTGTACTATGACTAATTCTTAGAGTTGCTGAACTTGCTATCTCTGGTTTCCTGAAACTTCTGTACTTTGACACTGCTTCCGCAATAGGAGTCATTTATTTGTCGAGAAATGAAAACATCAGCACTCACCTACTACAATGACAAATGAAACTAAACTACATGAGTGACGAATATCCACAGAAAATTGGCCTCTCTCAACTCCTGGGTTTTCAAATGACCAGCCGAGACAAAAGGCCACTTGCCTACAATGAGATAAGGCCTAAATATGATGAGCTGCAAAAACCCTCGTTTCAGGCTCACACCAAGATGCCTAAAGAATGCAAAAACACCCCATGTTAAGAAGCGATATTTTATGAATTCTAGGAATAATACAAGTCTGACTCAATATGGATGGAATCTCCGAAACAACAGCTAGCTCTAAAAAGAAAAAATGCCGAACGACCTGAGCTACATGGCGGACTTTCACGCATCGCCTAGAGCAGGGGCGACCTCCCAATGCCCGCTGGCCCCCTCTGACACCCTGCGGAATTCACAAAGACACACTGATAAAACCATTGCGAAAAGCACAGGCCCTTACCCACGGTTAGCAACTGCAAAGTAAACTCGATTATCGCCCCTGGAGTCAGAGAAAGGGCGGAGATGGTTGCCAACAAGTAATGGCCAGTTTCCATTTCTTGTGAAGCGTTCACCTGCACGGCACTTCCCAGTAAGTTGCTCCTCTCATCTAGATAACGTATCTCACATGCATCACATCTCGTATCTGCGCACAGTGCATTATTTATCTGAGATAATGCACAGTGCGCAGATAAGAGATTATCTGAATGCACAATGCAAAAATGAAAAAAACAACACCTGACTCACCTGGCGGCGGGCGGCATTGGGAAACCGTCGGCAGCAGCCAGGGTCTGTGGACACTCACACAGGGCGGGGGGGGCCTAGGCTAGAAATAATTAAATTATGGGCAGGGTGACGACTGCGAGAGAGGGCCTCTCGTCGTCATGATCTTACTCTGGATTCTGGCATCAGGGGGTCACGCGCACTTTTTATTGCACGAGCCCCAATGCGCATGTGTCACCACCGACAGCCGCGCCCGCCCACCCCCCTAAGGTGGGTGAACTTAACTAACTGTGAACGACTAAGCAGGCCACGCAGACGCGGCGGTGGGGACATCTGCGCGCCGCACCTCCTAAAATGGCCTTGAGACTGCTGCTGCATTATTTATCCAGCGCTGAGATTTTGCTTTTTCCCCCATGGAGCGAGGAGACAGTGAGAAGAAGCAGACATGGCAGTACAGTAGAGAGTAAGTGACTAGTGACTACTGTACTGAGTGCAGTACGAAAAATCGGCCCCCCCGCCCCCACCCAGCAACAAAATCGGCCCCCGTCCCAAAAACACGGCCCACACCCCTGGCAGCCTACCGGGGGATTGCCCGGTGCCCGGCATTGCCAGTCCGGCCCTGATGGGAACAGTCCAGCCCGAACTGCCAAGCCATGTCTTCCCTGGACCGGAAACAAGCTTCCTAGGACCGGTTTCTGGCATTTCAGCCGTCTTCAGCCAGGCTTGCTTGAATCCAGTGGCAAAGTGAGCAAGGGACTCACGTCTGAGCATACCCTGCCAACTTATGGCGAACAAAGCAAAAACCAAAGGAAATGATGGACGGAGTGTTGAACATTGCAAGCACTCACCCCCAGTCAACTGATCTGGGTTTAATCCATCACCGTTCTTTAGCCCACTCTGCCATCCCAGTTCAGACATGGCCATATGCAAATCAGTCTGACCCTGTGCCTCATGGGAACAGTCCAGCCTGAACTGCCAAGCCATTTCTTCCCTGGACCGGAATCAAGCTTCCTAGGACCGGTTTCTGGCATTTCAGCCCTCTTCAGCCAGGCTTGCTTGAATCCAGTGACAAAGTGAGCAAGAGACTCACGTCTGAGCATACCCTGCCAACTTATGGCGAACAAAGCACCCTTCTGCCCTCCCTGGTCTGTTGTGCTGCAACTGCTCCTCCTGCCTGCTCCGCGCGGTCTGTTGTGAGGCCCCTTCCCCTGAACTCTCTTGTCTGTGCCCAGGTCCTGACCCTTCCTTCTATCCTCCATGGTCCTTTATGCATGCCCCTGCACCCTCCTTCTTGCCCATCATAGCCATTGTGCTGCCACTAACCCTCCCGCTTGCCATGCATGGTCTTCTGTGCTGCCATGGCCCCTCCCACCTTCCCTGTGTGATCAGCTAGCTGCCCCTGACCCCCTCCCACCTTCCCTCCATGGTCTGTGTGTATGCCATCATAGTCTCATTGTTGCTCTCCATGGTGTGTCTTGTTTCTAGTGCCCATCCTGCCTGACCTCCATGGTCATCTTGTTGCTCCTGCCCTGCCCCCTTGCCCCCAGCCCTGTTTCCATGTGCAAACCCCTATTCCCTCCCTCCTGGCTTGTCTGTTCCTTTGTAATGCCCCTGATCCGTCCCTCCTGCCCTTTATGGTCTGTTATGCTGCAGCTTTCTCTCCTGTCTGTCCATTATGGTCAGCTAGCTACCATTGCCTCTTTCCCCTCTGTTCTCTGTTGTCCATGTGCATGGTCCTGTCCCCTCCCTATTGCTTTCTATGGATTGTTGTGCTGCACTCCCGTACCGCATGCCCTGTGTGGTGTATTGTGCTGCTGCAAACCCTGATGCCTGCCCTGTAGGGTCAGTTTAGTGCACCTCTCCATGTCCCTCCTGTCCTCTGTTATCCGAGTCCATGTCCCTACCCCAATTCCTCCTGCCTACCATGATCCAATGTACCATACTTGTGAACATTTTGAGCTTGGTAAGAGGGAGATTTTGAAAAAAAAACTGGGGTATTGATTTTCCCCTTTGAGTTACATTGAAAAAGAGGAGATTGTAGACAGGAGACAGATCAAATAAAGCCCATTTGAGCTTAAAAACATTGGACGTTTCCTGGCTGAATCGGGTCTGTTGGCATGTATGGGTGTACTACCATTGCCTCTTCCTTCTGCCCACAATGGTCTATTACATTGCCACAGCCTCTCTTGCAAGTCCTGTATTGTTGGTTTGTTGCCCCTGCCCCCCTTTCCACTGCCCTCCATAGTCTGTTGTGCTGCCACGGCCCTTCCTGCCTGCTCAGTGTGGTTAAATTGTTGCCTTTGCACCCTCCTACCTGCCTTCAATTTTCAGAGTCCGTGCCCCTGGCCTCTGCCTCTCAACAGTATCCTAATGAACAACTAGATTGCTAACATTCTATATTTATTACAAAAGTGTGGAACGCCTGACGTCATCTTGATGTAATCAAAACTGTAATACCTAGAGCATTTCCTTGAGAAATTACATATATGAGAGGGTCTTAATTGCATCAACATTATGGTTAGTGCTCTAAAAAACTAAAATGAGGACATATTTTCTGAGTTTTCAAATAGCAACAAATCACTTTTAAATTATTTGTTAGCTTTATTTTTTTTATCCAGTTGACCACTTGATTAAATGTTGCACCTAGGGGAGAAGATGGGGTAGGGAAATGGACTTGGATAACAGAGGACAGGAGGGACATGCAGAGGTGCACCAAACTGACCCTGCAGGGCAGGCATCAGTGTTTGCAGCAGCACAATACACCACACAGGGCATGCGGGACGGGAGTGCAGCACCACAATCCACATGGATAACAGAGAACAGAGGGGCAAAAGGCAATGGTAGCTAGCTGACCATAATGGACAGACAGGAGAGAAAGCTGCAGCATAACAGACCATAAAGGGCAGGAGGGACGGATCAGGGGCATTACAATGGAACAGACAAGCCAGGAGGGAGGGAGTAGGGGTCTGCACATGTAAACAGAGGGTTGGGGGCAAGGGGGCAGGGCAGGAGCAGCAAGATAGCCATGGAGGTCAGGCAGGATGGGCACTAGAAGCAAGACACACCATGAAGAGCAACAGTGAGACTGTGATGGCATACACACAGACCATGGAGGGAAGGTGGGAGGGGGTCAGGGGCAGCTAACTGACCACACAGGGAAGGTGGGAGGGGCCATGGCAGCAAAGAAGACCATGCATGGCAAGTGGGAGGGTTAGTGGCAGCACAATGGCTATGATGGGCATGAAGGAGGGTGCAGGGGCATGCACAAAAGACGATGGAGGATAGAAGGGAGGGTCAGGACCTGTGCACAGACAAGAAAGTTCAGGGGAAGGGGCCTCACAACAGACCGCACGGGGCAGGCAGGAGGAGCAGTTGCAGCACAACAGACCAGGGAGGGCAGAAGGGTGTGGCAGTACAATGGACCATGTAGGACAGGAGGAAGAGGATAGGGGCATGGCATGTGGACAGGCAGGGTGGAGGTGGCAGGGACAGGTTACAGTCATCTGACAATGCTAGGCAGGTGGGAGGGGAGTGGCAGCTCAACAGAACACTCAGAGTAGATAGGAGTGGCAGGTCCATGGAACATGGTGGGCAAAAAGGATGGAGCAGGGGCATGCACAAAGACTTCGGAGGGAAGGGGGAAGGAGAATAGGGGCAGCAAGCTAAGCACAGAGTTTAAGCAGGAGGTCAATGATGGGGCATAGAATTGGGCAATGGAGGGCAGGAGGAGTGGACTGGTACATCATACTAAATTGAGGGCAGTGGCAGCACATCAGACCATGCATTCCAGGAGGGAGGAGGCTAGTCCATGGATTCACACAACAGATGATAGGGAGGAGGGGGATGGGGCAGCAAGCTAACTGTTCAGAGAAGGCGGGTATTAGGAACTTTATTGTTTTTAAAACGTGTGTCTGTGCGAACTACTTAAAATATGATCAAGTATGCAGCATAGGGGGAGGAGCCTAGCGCTCGACCAAGATGGCCGCGTGAGCTAAGAGCTCCCGAGACCCTTGCGCCCTCCGTCGACTATCCTGTCTCAAATCCTGATGGTATGCATGGCATCGTGTTGCTGAGTTGGCAGGGAGCCGATTGATGCCACCCGTGGTCGGATCGCCCATCGGGAACTGGACTTATGCCTGGCGGAGGATCGCGGCCTGTCCCCCGGTGATGCCAGGGGCCTGAGTTGGCAGGAAGCCTGGCTCCTAGTTGATCAACAACGGCCAGGCAAGGCGTGAACGGTCGGACGGAGGTCCCCGCTCTTTCACTTTCGATTTCGTTTCCTTTGTCTGCCCGGACACTGGAGAGCTCTGGGTGGCTTTATTACCCCCAGGACGCTCTGCGGGCTACTCTGGCAGCATAAGGCAGAACTGTACACTCCTTCTCCCTCTCTCAGAGAGGGATCAGCCTTGACTGCACGGGCCTGCCCGGAGCCCATTATGTCGGGCAAGGCAGAAGGGGATCGGCTGAAGACTAAGACTACCAGGCGGGGACCGTATACCCAAGCCAACAGCATGGACCGCTACGCTCTCCAGAAAGCATCACCGAGTGGATCGAGCCAGGCGCCGGAGGCCCAGAAGGAGGACTCGCCTGTGGCGCCGGAGCTCTCCCTTCAGGATGTCATGGGCGCGCTCGACGGGATGCAGACCTCGATGGGGAGACAGTTCGAGGCCCTGGCGCATAAGGTGGATGCCATCCTGGTGGATGTCAACCTGATCCGCTCGGACCTGGGCAAGACGAACGAGCGTGTTAAGAGCCTGGACCTTAAGACCACGGGCCTCACTGACGATGTTGCGGAGCTTCAGACCGAGGTCCGTAAGCTAAGGACCGAGAGTGACCTCGTCGCCCGCCGGCTGGAGGATTTCGAGAGCCGGGCCAGGCGCAACAACGTGCGCGTCATCGGGGTCCCGGAGTCCTCGGATGAGGCATCGGTGGACCTGCTCGTTGAGGATTTGGTCCTTAACCATCTAAAGCCGAGGGGCCTTGGAAAGTTCTTTGCTGTGGAGAGGGCCCATAGGGTGCCGGGTGGGCGACCCAAGGCGGGTGCCCCGCCAAGGCCGATTGTCGCCCGGCTCTTCCATTTCCGAGACCGGGACGCTATCCTGCAAGCATCGAGGGTGGCGGGCCCAGTTCCCTTCCAGAATGCATCGGTTAATTTTTATCCGGACTTCACCCAGCAGGTGCAGAGACAGAGACAGAGTTTCCTGGGGGTGAAGCGGAGGCTTCGGGAACTGGACCTGAAGTATGCCATGCTTTTCCCTGCCAAACTACGGGTGGTGCACGAAGACCGGACATTCTTCTTTGACTCTCCTGTTATGGCCGACGAATGGCTGGACGCTTTGCCCCGGCGTAGGACGGGTGCCGACACGGCTGAGCATGGAGATAGTGGCCGGGATGGACAGGGCTGACATCTTCGTGCCGACCTGACTTGCTTTGGCTATACTTGGGAACTTGAAATGAGTGCAGTAACTGTGGAGAGTTGCGGGAGGACGAGGGGTGCTCTTTTCCTCCCATAGGGTACTTTTTGTAGATTTTTTTGGTTTTGTGGGGCGACAGGCACACTGCGAGTTGGGGGGGCTTAGTAAGCTGCTGCAGGGGTGCAGGGTGGGGGGAGTTGCGGGGATTTGGAGTTTGTTGTTGGGGGGTTTATTTCTGCAAGGCATGATGATTATCCTTAGGACTGTTCCATGGTGGCTCCTCGGGTGTGGGGTGGGCCTCTTTCCGTTTGAGGATGGGGGGTAGAGGCTTAAATGTCATAAGCTGGAATGTCAATGGTTTGGGGGATCGTATCAAGAGGGGGATTGTTTTGCAATTTTTGAAACGCTCGATGCCTGATGTTGCCCTGCTGCAGGAGACGCACCTCATAGGCAATACGTGCTATGCCTTGAATAGGAAGGGGTATAAATTTGTTGCACACTCGGGATTCTCTTCTGGGTCCAGGGGTGTGGGTATCCTGGTCAGGGCATCGTTGCCTTTTGAGGTGGACTCCACCATTGTTGACGATAGGGGGAGGTTTGTGGCGGTAGCGGGGAGGTGGGAAGGAAGAATTTTGGTTTTGGTTTCGGTCTATGTCCCGCCTGCCCTGCAGGCCTCCACATTTGCTGATCTGGGCAGGGCTTTGCTGACTCTCCCGGGGGGTACGCTGGTAGTGGGAGGGGATTTCAACGCTGTAGGCTCCGGACTGTTGGATAGATACCCGCCCAGGGATACAGGGGGGGCTCAGAAATGGCTTCCAGACTTCCTGGACACGTTCGGTCTTATAGACTGCTGGAGGCTCCGGCACCCCACACAGAGTCAATACACATTTCACTCCGGTGCGCATGGTAGCCTCTCCAGGATTGACTACCTGCTCACTCTGGCCGCGCACGCCTCGTTGGTGTCCGAGGCGAGGCACATGGCACGCGGTATCTCTGACCACTCACCAGTGTGGATCCGGCTGGACCTAGGTCGGGAGGGAGGAGGGAGGGTGGCCCCCATTAACCCATGGTACTTCCGAGACCCCAAGATGCGCAGCGCCCTGGTAAAGAAGGTAGATAGTTACTTCAAAGACAATCTGGGTACCGTGGACTCGGCGGTGTCGCTGTGGGAAGCTTTTAAGACCGTGCTTCGGGGGGAAGCCCTCTCCCTGGTGGTGGCTGCCAAGAGTCGGAGGGTTGGCGAGGTACGGCAGGTAGAGGAGGAGATCGCGGCCCTTGAAGGGGCTATGGAGGAGGGGGTTACGGAGTCCTCGCTGCATGAGCTTTGCCTGAAGCAGACGGAATATAGGGACCTGGTGACAGACGCCGCTAAGACCCTCAGTAGGGAACAACAGGGCCGCCTGTATGACGTCGGTGATAAGGCAGGGAAACTCCTGGCGTGGTTGGACAGGAAAGAACGGGTCAATAGAGTGGTGCCGGAGTTGATGGGTGAGAACGGGGAGGCGATTGTGGAACCTGAGGGGATTGTGAAGTGTTTTGCGGAGTACTTTCGTGGGGTTTATTCCTCTGTATCGGACAGGCCGCCCGAGGACTCGGCTGATCTCCTCCGTGATATCGAGCTGCCCTGCCTCTCTGACATAGATAGGGACGATTTGGATGGTGACATAACGGTCGACGAGGTGGCGGGGGCTATCCGTGCGTTACACTCGGGTAAGGCCTCTGGCCCGAACGGATTGCCGATAGATCTGTATAAGCTGTTCCCGGATAGAGTTGCCCCCCACCTGCGCACCATGTTCTTGGAGGCGCGGGGGGATGGGATCCTTCCGTTGGATCAGCGGCTGGCGTCGATCGTGGTCATACATAAAGAGGGTAAGCCTCGGGATAGGTGCGCCTCCTATCGGCCCATCTCGCTCCTCAACGCTGAGCCGAAAATTCTGGCTAAACTCCTGGCGACCCGTTTGATTAGAGTACTTGGCGACTTGATCCACCCTGATCAATCCGGCTTCATCCCGCACCGAAACACGGCACTAAACCTTAGGCGTCTTCATGGCGTCATCGCCAGGGCGGACACGCTGCAGGAACCGGCGATTGTGGCGTCCCTTGACGCCACGATGGCCTTTGACACGGTGGAGTGGGCATACTTATGGGCCGTGCTGGCCAAGTTTGGTTTTGGACGCGGTTTTGTGAGTTGGGTTAGGTTGCTGTACGAGGGGCCGCTAGCGAATGTGGTGGTGAATGGTCGGGCATCTACTCCGTTTCAGCTTGGTAGGGGTACCCGGCAGGGTTGCCCCCTGTCGCCTTTGTTGTTTGCCCTCGCCCTTGAACCGTTGGCTGCATGGATACGTTGGCACCCGGAAATACGGGGCCTCCGGTGGTCGCCCGATCACGAGGACCGTATCTCGCTCTACGCCGATGATATCCTGTTATACCTTGCCTCACCTAAGAAGTCGCTTATTGTGGTTTGTGACGTACTTGCATCATTCGGAAGGAACTCGGGGCTCGTCATTAATTGGGGCAAATCGTACTTGTACGTTCTTAGTGGCGAGGTCCCACCGATCCCTAGAACGTGTGCGATACAGGTCGCCCAGCAGGGTTTCGTGTACTTGGGGATCTTTATATCCATGGACCCTGCTGTGCGCCATGAGAAGAACCTGCTCCCCCCCCTGGCACGCTTGAGGCGCGATGTGGAAGGTTGGCTGCGGCTGCCGCTCTCCCTCGTTGGGCGTGCGGCCCTGTTCAAAATGATGTCTCTTCCCGCTTCCTCTACGCCCTCCAGAACACCTTGGACTGGGTACTGGCCAAATACTTTCGGGAGGTCGAAGGCCTCCAACGGACGTTGCTGTGGGATGGGCGGCCGCGAATAGCCATCGCAAAATTGACGCTCCCATGGTATGATGGGGGCATTGCGCTCCCAGACATCCGACGGTACTACTGGGCCACGCAGCTGAGCGCGATCAACCATGGGTTTTATGGCCCCGCCCTCAGCCCTGGATATGCCATGGACAGGTGGTTGCTACGTGGTGGCAACTACTACAGGGCGTTGTATTCGCGATCCCTGGATTCGTCCCTCACGGGGCCCACGGGTGTGGCGGTGCGTGTGTGGAAGATGGCGACTGACTCGTTGGGCTGGAAGGACAGGCTCACCCTCGCTACCCCATTGTTTGAGTCGGAGAGGTTGGGGAGGCTCAGGCACACAAAGGGATTTGACAAGTGGGACCTGATAGGTATATCCAAAGTGGGAGATGTGCTACATAAGGGGAGGGTGAAGTCCTTTGAGGAGTTGCAGACTGAGTATGAGCTGGGGCCCTCCGAGTATTTTAGGTATATCCAGCTGCGCCACGCCCTCCGATCAGTCCTCGTGGAGGGTGAGAAGGTGCCGGAGTCCTCTCCCCTTGAGGACCGGGTCCTTGATGGTCACATGCCCGAGAGCACGATCTCGCTTATATACAAGAAATTGATTAACGTCCGGGCAGACATGCTTTCGGGGCTGAGAGAACAGTGGACTAGGGATGGCCTTGAGTTGGATAATGAGGACTGGCAGTCAGCGGTTTCTTCCCCTAAGGAGGTGGCGATCCCGTCGCGCCTGAGGCTGGTGCAGCTTAAAATACTGCACCGGGTCTATGTGACGGGGCCGCGGCTGGTCCACATGGGATTCTCAGAGGACGGCCTGTGCAGGAGGGGATGTGGTTTGGTGGGTACTTTCCTTCACATCATTTGGGAGTGTGGTGTCATTGTGGAGTTCTGGAAGAGAGTCCATGCAGTTATGGGGGAGGTGACGGGCATTGCAGTGCAGCCGGAGGCGCGGTGTTGCCTCCTGAACGTCTGGGGGCCCACTGACCTTGATGAGGCGCAGACCCAATGGGTGACCCTGGGTAACATGATCGCCAAAAGGGACATTGCGCGTTTGTGGGGCTCCTCGGGGCCCCCTACACTGACCGCGTGGAAAGAGAACATGGACTGGAGCATGTTTAGGGAGAAGACGGTCTATTGCTCCAGAGGTCGCCCCCGGAAATGGCATGCCATCTGGGGGCGGTGGAACCAATACAGGGGGGGAATATGTCTTGCCCCTGATCTGGACCCGCCCGAGGAACAGCTTTCCCCCTGACCCTCTTTCCAGCATAGCTCGGTTTTAGGTACCGTTTTGGGCTTCTGCTGTCCCCCTTCTTCCTCCGTACATTGTCTTGTAATTAGTAGAAGAGTGGGGTCCGGCCTCCCCTGGGGGCTTTCACCATGGGTTTTCACTGTTTCTTGCCTTGCTGGGGTTTGTTGTGAGTTTTTCTGTGTTTATTTAAAATTGGACCTTTTGCACTAATCCTTGTACTGTACTGGGGACACATCACTGTATCGGACTTTCCATGCTGCCGAACCTCCGGGCTGTCGGCTGAATAGCTGTGTCCTGATTTTTGAAATAAAGGTTTTCCAAAAAAAAAAAAAAGTATGCAGCATAATCTCACTTTTATTCAGGAAGAAGAGGACGTTTGTGACTGTGACTCCGGGCTCACTTGGCAGAAACACCCCCTGACCCTCCACCCCCTATCGCAAAATGTAATGCCCGTGAAAAGGGTAGGTGAACACAGTGTTATATAGAACATAGTCCTGAGAGCACGATTGAAAATGAAAACTAGATATAGTGTATGATATAAACTATGCACCAAAAAGTGTGATATAAGATGAACCGGGGCGTGAAATATAATATGCAATACATTGTGCGCAATTACAGATTCATTGGAGAGCGCGAGATAGCACAGGCACTACCGCATGCTATGCTATATGCGCCTTGGAGTGTAATATGCACAGGGCAGTGTTGTGTAACCTAACTAGGCGCCCGCAATGCACTGCTGATGACGTCACATATTACATCACTCATGACATGGTCAGTGACAACACTCATGACATCACTGATGACATATCAAATGACATCCACCATTGCCCGTGAGTGCCACACACCTCTGTGTTGTATTCCACTAGCTAGTGCGTATGCTATGACACTCTCTAGCCCAAGTGCACTGTAACACCACCCCGTGAATATGTCATGCCACACTTGTCTGCGCACGGGTTATATTGCCCCGTCTAACGTGCCTTCCTCGATGCCTATATTATAACGCACAGTGCTATGCCACACATATTACAATCTGGGATCCATATCTTTGTCACAGTGCATATGCAACGTTACACTCCCCAGCACATATTTTATATTCCAACTTTAGAGACTAGTTACCCCGAGACTTTCAGGGTAGGAGCTGAGAGGAGCACCCCATTAGCTTTGAAAATGTATTCAAAATAGAATTTTCAGATTTCCTATGGGAACTCGGTCCTAACTATAACTATCTACTGGCGACCGCCAGTAGATAATATATATATATATATCTATAACTATCTACGCCAGTAGATAGTTATAGTTAGGACCGTGTTTCCATAGGAAATCTGAAAATTCTATTTTGAATAACTTTGGCGCCGGTTGATGAATCCTCGTGAAATTTTCAAAACTAATGGGGCGCTCCGCTCAGCTCCTACCCTGAAAGTCTCGGGGGGATTCGTCAAGTGGGGGCCGAGAAAAAAGGGGGGTCCCAAAACGCATTTTCCCCATGCATTTTCCCATAGGACCTTTAGTCGAAGGTACAGCCCGAACTGCTGAACAGAATTACTTGAAATTTGGCAAAGAGGTAGTCCTCAGGTCAGGCATGTGCCTTTTTCATATATGGTGTCAATCTGTTCAGTAGTTCCTGAGAAAATTGCATTTAAAAGCACATACATATCTATAGCCGCGCACCGTGCGCGCACCGTGCACCCTAACGTGCGCGAGCGTAATTCTGATTGGTGGATTCATGACAGTCAACATTTGAATCGGTCGAAATCAGGAAATGTTGGCCGCCATTTTGTGTGTGTGTGTGTGACAGGGAAAAAGAAAGGTGGAGAACGTGAAAAGGGGGCAGGGTAGAGAGTTCCTGACCCCCTAGCCTTTGTCAGGGGGTCCCTGAAGGACCCTTTAGGGTGAAAAAAACATTTTATTTTTTTTGAAAAAATCGTGGGGTGCGCACACGGTGCGCGCACCCCCAGCCGCCATTTTGAGTTTTAGAGGTAGAAGAGAGCTAAAAACACAAGTGGAGAAGGTGAAAATGGGGCAGGGTAGAGAGTCCCTGACCCCCTAAGCCTTCTCAGGGGGACCATGAAAGATCTCTTAGGTCTCAAAAAAAAAAAATACAAAAAATATCGCGGGGTGCGCGCACGGTGCGTGTACGATGCGCGCACGGTGGCAAAAAAAACATTAAAAAAATAGATTAAAAAATCAAGTTAAGTGTTTAGATGTTGGTTAGCTCTAAAAAGAGCCGTTGTGTTAATTGAGTGTTTTTTTGTACCTACAAGTAAGTACCGATGCAGAGTCTAAAGTTCAAGAGGAAGACTCTGTTGCCTTCATCTGTGAAATGGACACCGTCTCCTCTATAAATGCCTTGCATGTTGTAACGCAAATTGTTGTGGTATATAGAACCCATACCATAGTCTCTGAGGAAAGCAGAAACAGACTTATTGACATGCTTTCTTGCTTTGTCAATCTGTGGACAATATTGGTTGGACCAGTTCCACTTTTGCCTTTGGCATATATTAGAATATACAAAGGTAGTTTGTGGAAAAAGTGACATCAATTGCACAAAGGTGTCCTTAACAAGCATTTCCAAACCTACCCCAGTTAAAGTGCCTAGGTCATTTCCACCACAGTGCACAATTATAAGGTCAGGTTGTGGAAGATGTAGAAAGGATTTCACCAAAGGCATTCATTGGTGCCATTTTAACCCTCTCTGACCAATCCATTTAATGTCTACATTTGGCAAAGCAAGGTCTTTGAAAATATCTCTTTTTTCTGCATACTTTTCACTCCAGAAGACATAGCTATGACCTACAATCCACACTCTGAACATCTTTCAAGGAGATCTGGATGCACTCAGAAGGTGTCTTTCAGTAGAATGGCAATATGAAAAGAAAGATAGTTGTAAAATGGAGGCTTACAAACTTTTTTTAATAAAAAGAGCTCATTGGCTGTTTCAGATAATTCTACACTAAAAACTAGGCTGTAATTTTAAATTTTTAAAAGCATGTTTTGTATTGGTTCAGAAAAATGTGTTCCCACAGAACATTACTTTGGATTTGCTGATAGGTTTGAAAAGTCAAGCACTCTTGCTCTTTGGATTAGAAACATTGTGTGCTGAACTTCTGACCTCTCTGCTCACACCAGTGTTCCATGACCTGTTGCTATGGTAGGAGGCAGAAGTCATGTTGGGGGTAGGGATCATTTGGAAAGGGTTGAAATTTGCAACCAATAGAAATGTGTGTTTCCATTTGAAAAAATGTGGGAAGCACTGTGATTTGAAGTAAACATGTATATGTGTGAAAAAAGAGAGGGAAACATTGCCATTTACTGGTTCTGCTGAGAGGTGTACAGGTCAGAGATTCTGGCTCTGATTATCTGCTGTGTGAGTGCCACATTTCTTTCTCAACTAACTACTTTTAAAGATGAGTTATGAATTTGAGAGGGATGTATGTGGTGCATTTTAATAAAAAAATGTAAATGAGATTCTTGTTTTAACCCCTTCAGTGCCCGCCCCTTTCCCAGCCCTGTGCCGGCGCTTTCATTAGCGGGCGGGGTCTATGACGAGCTGGACTCGTCATGGGCACAGCGCAACCGCGGCCCATGACGAGTCCAGCTCGTCATGGGCACTGAAGGGGTTAAAGTTGTGTTTTACATTTTATGTTTGGAAGATATTTAACTGCCTTGAACTTGTCAGATATTATGGAGTATGTCTTCATCATAAGTAAAGGTGTACTGGTATCACCCAGGAATATTGTTTTCTGCCTAGAATCACACCATGAGTCTGTGTGCACACAGGAATTTTTTGTCAGAGATTTAATGCGTGGTGGTCTGGTTCTGTAAGACTTGTATTCGTAGGAAAGGGGCAGCTTGTTTTCTTGAAGTGTGATGGCTAGCATTCAGCACAAATCAATATCTCACAAAAGAGAGGCAAATGCTAACACATTTGAAAACAACAGGGTAGATTTTCCTGACAGTCCTGCAATAGGTGAGGTAGATCCTACATGTTCAAAACTCTAATTAACCCTTACCACACATGTACTCTTACATACATCTCTGCAGTCTTCATGCAGTTCTGCAAGCATCCATGCTGATCTCTCTTGCACCTGACAATACACAGTCTCCAGAAACATACTTTTAGCACACAGGCAGCTGCTTCTCCTGCACTCCCATGCTAAGTATTCAGCACTGTGTGGTATTTCAGATAGCAGTGTGTAACGCTAACACATTCAATGTCACCAAGGCTCATTTCCTTTGCTCTAGTCTAATCACTCACCCAGGTTCCACATGCTCATGCTCTCAAGTAGCTGTTAGGACATGTGCTCTTTTCTGCCTCTCTAAACTATAAGGAAAATGTGTCAGGCTCTTACAGTAATTATCACTTGCAAAACCACAGCGGTAAATGTGCTTTGAAATTGCCAATGAAAAATCGTTTTATGCCTAGAATCACACCATGAGTCTGTGTGCACACAGGAATTTGTTGTCAGAGATTTAATTTGTGGTGGTCTGGTTCTGTAAGACTTGCATTCGTAGGAAAGGGGCAGCTTGTTTTCTTGAACAGTGATATTTTGCATTCAGCAGAAATCACTATCTCACAAATGAGAGGCAAATGCTAACACATTTGAAATCAACAGGGTAGATTTTCTTTCAACTCCTGCCACGGGTGAGGTAGATCCAACATGTTCAAAACTGCAATTAACCCTTACCCCACATCTACTCTTACATACATCTGTGCAGTCTTCATGCAGTTCTGCAATCGTCCATGCAGATCTTTCTTGCACCTGACAATACACAGTCTCCAGAAGCACGTTCTTATCACACAGGCAGTAGCTTCTCCTGCACTCCCATGCTAAGTATTCAGCACTGTGTGGTATTTCAGATTGTACTGTATAACACTACCACATTCAACATCACCAAGGCTCATTTCCTTTGCTCTAGTCTAATCACTCACCCAGGTTCCACATGTTTATGCTCTCAAGTAGCTGTTAGGTCATGTGCTCTTTTCTGCCTCTCTAAACTATAAGGAAAATGTGTCAGGCTCTTACAGTAATTATCACTTGCAAAACCACAGCGGTAAATGTGCTTTGAAATTGCCAATGAAAAATCGTTTTAAGCCTAGAATCACACCATGAGTCTGTGTGCACACAGGAATTTGTTGTCAGAGATTTAATTTGTGTTCGTCTGGTTCTGTAAGACTTGCATTCGCAGGAAAAGGGCAGCTTGTTTTCTTGAACTGTGATGGCTAGCATTCAGCACAAATCAATATCTCACAAATGAGAAGTAAATGCTAATATATTTGAAAACAACCGGGTAGATTTTCCTTACACTCCTGCAATGGTTGAGGTAGATCCTACGTGTTCAAAACTCCAATTAACCCTTTCCCCACATGTACTCTTACATACAACTCTGCAGTCTTCATGCAGTTGTGCAAGCGTCTATGCAGATCTCTCTTGCACCTGACAATACACAGTCTCCAGAAGCATGCTCTTAGCACACAGGCAGGTGCTTCTCCTGCACTCCCATGCTAAGTATTCAGCACTGTGTGGTATTTCAGATAGTAGTGTGTAACACTACAACATTCAACATCACCAAGGCTCATTTCTTTTGCTCTAGTCTAATCACTCACTCAGGTTCCACATGCTCATGCTCTCAAGTAGCTGTTAGGACATGTGCTCTTTTCTGCCTCTCTAAACTATAAGGAAAATGTGTCAGGCTCTTACAGTAATTATCACTTGCTCAACCACAGTAGTAAATGTGCTTTGAAATTGCCAATCAAATATTGTTTTCTGCCTAGAATCACACCATTAGTCTGTGTGCACACAGGAATTGTTGTCAGAGATTTAATTTGTGTAGCTTTTATTGTGTAAGACTTGCAGTCGTTGGAAAGGGATAGCTCATATGATATGTTTTGAAAAGCTCATAAAAAATATAGTAATATATATAAATTACATAAAGGAATTTTTTGTTTTTAGTTTCTTTCAGGTATTGCTGAACAAGACTGAAATAAATTAAAGATGCCTATAAAATCAAGAAAGAGAAAAGAACAGCAACAACATCTATATTTGAAGACAAATGGACAAAAACAATTAGTTGAAGAACCTCAATATCCTCAAGCAAAGAAAAAATGTAAAAAATATATCCACTGGAAATAGTGTTTCAAGTAGAAAACAACAAGACAATCGACAGAATATACTAAATGATAATGTACAAACAGAAGTAAGAAAGAATGACTTAAAAAGAAAAATAGATTTTAAAAACATTCGTAGAAAAATGTTTGAGAGAAGAGTGATGTTCAATTTGCTAAAGGATGTGAAAAAATATAGGCAGAAAGCCAAATTTTATAAGAAAAAGAAACATATTGAAACAATTGTTGCCAAGGCTTTGGAGTTAAAAAGGAAACTATTCATTTTAATTTTGAACAGGATCCGTACATTAGATAAATTAGTGAATGTAATGAAGTCAAAAAGAAAAAGAAAAAGAGAAGTGAAAAAAAAAACCTTTTGTAAAGTGTTCTTAGGAGAATGGAAGCATAGTTCAAGTACTGAACCATTTTTTAATGAAGAGAGTTATCTTCAAAGTAATAGTTTGCTGCATGCAGTTGACACCAGTGGTCGAGCATATGAAGTTAAGGATGGCTGTGTAATGGAAAAGGAGAAAATGGTTCCAAGAAATGAGGAAGAAGTGTTAGCTGATGAGGTTATGGGGAGACGTCCTAAAGCCCCAGTGTACACTTGGAATTGTAGTAGTATTTGTACTGTACGACAGGAATCTATTGATAAATTTCGTGACTTTCTAAGAGAATATAGTAAAAAAAGTGTTAAACAGAAGATTAAGGTGCTTCAAAGACTAGATCCATGCAGAGTGAGAGAGAATACTGGTTTGCAAGGACATTCTCTGGCTTGTCTTTCTAGGAAAGTTTGTCAAAGTGTTTTTCACCATTTTAGGATGCTGGCAGTTCATCATACTGAAATGAGAAATTTTGTGAGAAGATTGTATTTTGCTAAAAGTCCAGCACTAAAGTTACATGAGTTGAATAGTGCTCTGTTCCGTGGATCTGTAACAGATGTGAAGAAGGTTTGTGAGGATAATGAGTTTTGTTACTTTGGTCCAGAGCAAGAAAGTGCAGGAAATGACACAGTTATTGAAGAAAATGTGGAAGAAAATGTAGAACCCACTGTTAGTAAAACATTTGAAGATCAAATGACAAAATTTACTATCATCTCTAATGAAAGACCAAATATTACTTGTATTTGTTGCCGGAGAAGCCATTATAAAAATCAATAAAGGAATTTTGATCTCTATAAAAAAAAGTGAAAAAGAAAATATTTCTAAGTGGAAGGATTTTGCTACATATTTATTTCTGGAAAATTGTTTTGATTTGGGTGAAGATCAGCGTATTTGTAAATACTGGTATAACAAGTTAGAAAAAAATAAAATGCCTGCTAGAGCTGTACATAATAATTTAGAATTAGTTGATATTCCTGCAGAACTTAGTGATTTAAATATGTATGAGTCTATACTCATTCAATGTGTCCATCCGTTTCAGACTATAGTTCGTATGGAGCCCAAAACAGGCAAATTACCTCCTTCAGATTTACAAAGAGGTTTACAAGGAAGAGTTGTCTATTTGCCATTAGATTTGAAAAAAAAATATTGAAACAATAGATGTAGATAGTTTGGAAACTGAACCATTAGTTATTCTGATTAATGGTGTACCTACAAAGAATAAGAAAATTTGGCAGGAGCTGGTGGATGTACGAAAAGTATAAAGAACAAATTTATATTTGAAAAGAAATAATAAATGTTATGAAATGGTATGAATCAATTTATATAGATGAAGATGAAGAAGGTTTACTAGCAGACACAGGAATACCAACTGGGCAAATTGAAAAAGTGGATAAGTCAAAAGAAGAAGAAATTTATGAACATTTCAGCACACATCCTCTTCATTCTAAAGAAGTTATGGGAAACACTATTGATCTCTTTCAGATGAAAAAAGCAAAAGGAACTCCCGTGAGTGTATGGGAGGAGAGCTTGGAAGCTCGTTGTTTTCCCCAGCTGTTTCCTACAGGAAAAGGTGGACGATATGATGAACGTCCAGTACAGATTCCTGCTTCTGAGTATCGGACTACAAGATTATATGCAGAAGATCCAAGATTTCGTCACAGTATTCCTTATTTGTTCCATCTTTTATTTGAAAGTGACTTATCAGCACTATCTTATGCAGTAAATCACATTTTGAAAACTGGAGTACATCTACATAATGTGTCTGCAAAGGATTTTCTGAACAAAGTGCAACAGCGAGATGATCATTTGGAATCTCAATTGATTAATCAAATGGCTTGTCAGTGTGGGACTAATGAATATTGGTACCGATGCCATGGAGAATTGAAATGTATGTTACAGAATTTAGGAACTCCTACATTGTTCCTTACCCTAAGCTGTGCAGAGTACGCTTGGGATGATTTACTGGATTTTCTTCGAGAGGCAAATTCAAATATTGAAAACATCCAATACAAGACAGCAGGAGAATTGTGCTCATTGGATCCGGTTAAAGAGTACCAAGGAAGAGGTGTTCCACATATTCATATGCTGTTGTGGATCAAGGATGCCCCAAAATTTGGAACAGATTCTGATGATGCAGTTTTATCTTTAAATGAAGGATATGCAACATGTGCTATACCTAAAAGCACAGAAGACAAAAACTTAAAAGAGCAAGTTTTACGTTTCCAAAGTCATCTGTGTGGAAAATACTGTCGACGAAAGTAAATGAGTAAAGATAAATTCTACACAAAATGTCGATTTGGATTTCCACGACCTGTTCTTTCAAAAGGAAGAGTAAACAGTTTTATGTCAGCTGTGTGACATACTATTACATGAAAATCACCTAAGAATACCTACAACCTAAGAAGAAAAGAAGAGTCAAAATATATAAATGACTACAACCCAGTCATTTTAACGATGTGGAATGCTAACATGGATATTCAGTATGTAGCTGACAATTCTATTGCTGTTGCTCGGTATGTCACATCTTACATCACTAAATCTGAGAAAACGGAATTGAAAGAAATGTGGGAAGAGATTTCTCACGAGAAGACTGTCAGTAAAAAGCTATACAGTTTCAGTTTAAAGATGTTATCGCATCGAGAAATTGGATCCTACGAATGCTCAGATAGGTTATCATCTGCAAGTCTGTACTCCAACTCCAGAAGAATAATTTGGGTAAGTTTAGGCCTTGCAGGAATGCGAAATCGGGTACTGAAATCTATTCGAGAAATTGAATATTTAGCAGAGTACGAACCTGAAAGTACAGACATTTTAAGAACAAACATGTTGGACACATATTACCCAAAGAGAAGTCATCATCTTGAGAACATGTGTCTCTATGAAGTGCTGCAGAACTACATTTATAAACGGAATGCCACGGAAGACATCAACAATGGAAAATATAAAGTCATTGGTGAGGAAGGATGTTTGGTAAAACAAACAAAGGGAAGTTTGATTGATCACAGAAAGCTGAGTTGCGACACTACTGACAAGAAGGAATTTTACCACTTAGCACTTTTACAGTTGTTTAAACCATGGCGCTCAGAGGATGAATTACTTGGACATTTTCAAAGCTATGAAGATTCCTTTAATGCATGCAAAGATACCATAGAATGCAGTACTTTCACAACTTATGTACAAATGTTAAATGAAGAAATTGAACAAGAAGCAACAATTGCAGCTGAAGTAGCTAGAGACAGTTCTCAAGACAGTCAAAGTTCTGGGACACTCAGTCAAGATCCCCTAGGACAACCAATCATAGAAAATGAAGCTGCAATAGCCATGACTGAAGTGGAAACAGCTATGAATCAAGCTCAGGAAGATTTAATAAACTTACCAAATTTGGAACAGCAACTGAATGATGAACAACAACAAATTTATGAAGAAGTCACAAAACAAATTGATCATGGATTACTACATGAAAATAAAGAGTGCTCATACACATCATTTGAACCAATCAGAATGTATGTGAGTGGACAAGCTGGAACTGGAAAAAGTTTCTTGATTAAAGTAATTAGAAGCTACCTACAGAAAAAAACTGATTCAACTTTGTCTTATGTTGTTACTGCTCCAACTGGGTTAGCAGCATATAACATAAAAGGAATTACCCTCCATCGTTTGCTAATGTTACCAGTAGATCATGAGAACAAAATACAATACCACAAGCTAACAGGGGAAGCATGTTTTGAAGTTTCAAGAGTATTGAAAAAAATGAAAGTTCTCATTATTGATGAGGTAAGCATGGTATCAAACTTAATGCTTGCCTTTGTGCATTTAAGAATGCAGCAAATTCTAAGGACAGACTATGACGTACTATTTGGAGGAAAACATGTTATAGTTTTTGGGGATCTACTGCAGCTCACACCAGTTAAAGGACAACCAGTATTTCATACTCTTACACATGAAGACACGAAAAAGCTGTTAGGAAGTATAGGTAATGTGAATATTTGGACATACTTTCAGTACAAAGAACTCATTAGCAATATGCGGCAAGCAAATGATGATGATTATGCAAGTATTCTCAAAGATATCAGAATTGAACTACTCACAGAACATTGAAGAAAAGCTTTACAGAGTCGATTGCTATGTAATTTGTTTCCAACAGAAAATATAGTTCCAGAGAAAATTTACAAGAAAATTGCTGGAAAAAATACTGTAATCTGCTTAATGCCAACACTACATGAATGCTTTATATTCAATCAAGAACTTTTGAAATTGGAAAATGAAGAGATTATAAAACTGGAAGCTGTGGATAAAATACAACATGAAGGAATAACTATTATATTGACAAGCAAATTGACAACTAAATTGGATTCTCTAGAGAAAAACATATCAAACAGCTGGTTTAGAAAAGAATCTTTATGTATGTATGAACTGTCGAGTAATTTTAAGACGTAATTTGGATGTAGAAAAAGGTTTAGTGAATGGAGCTATGGGTAAAGTTGTGGGTTTTGTTAATTACCAGAAAAAAAAGGAATTGAATTTTTAAAAATAAAATTTGATCAGATTGAAGAGGTTAAAGACATTAGTCGTTGTTCAGTTCGTTTCTTGCTTGTGAAAGACTTATATTTACGTAGGATGCAGTTTCCGTTTTCTCTAGCATATGCAGTAACTATTCACAAATCTCAAGGATTAACTGTAGATAGTGCTTTTGTAAACATTGGATCTAGTGTGTTTAAAGAAGGTATGGCATATGTTGCTTTGTCACGCGTGAAAAAATATCTGGTTTATTCATGATAGACTTTGATGAGTCCAAAGTTAGTGCTGATGCAAACTGTGTAAAGGAATATAATAGAGAGTGATGTGATTGCAAGCAAAAAGAAAAAGGACAATGTTGAAGAGGTTGTTGTTTGTCATTTTGAAAATAGCTCTGGTGTCAACTGCTACGCTAATGTAGTGCTGAATGTTGTATTTTATCTTGAAAGTTTGCAAGAGCAGATAATACTAAATCATGAAAAAAGATTCTGTTCTCTGCTGAGTTTTCTTTATGAGAAGCTGAGTAATGATAAAACTAAAATAGAAAGTGCTTCTGATGTTAGAAATCTTTTAGATGTATGTTCAGGATGTACACAGTTTACTCAAAATGTCCAGCAAGATGCACAGGAATTCTTAATGTATATGCTTATGGTACTGAAAGATGAAGGGGTAGAAATAGAAAATATGTTTGGTCTCTCTTATAAATGGGAACATAGTTGTGAAAACTGTTTGAACACATGCAGCTCTAATGTTGATTCTGAAAGGTTCATATATTTAACATTACCAGAGAGTAAATCAGTGACTTTTAGTAAATTAGTTAAAGATGCAAATCACAACATGGAATGTTCTCAATGTAAATCAGAAATGTTATCAACGTTATTTTTAAAGAAATATGGACAGTATGTAATTTTAATGATGCAACGTTGTAGAGCTGATGGAACAAAATTGGACACTTTAATAAAGAAGTTTACAGGAAATCAATTATCAATAACAGGAAAAACTTTTGTTGCAGTTGCAATAATTTTCCATGATGGACCTTCTATAACTTTTGGTCCTTACACAGTTTATCTAAATTGTGAAAAAGGCTGGACACTGTGTAATGATTCACAATTGATTTTCAAGCAACGTTTGCCTGCAGAATTACCAAATTCCTACTTAATTTTTCTAAAACCCAAATTTTAGATACAAATTGCAGAATCTGAAGAAACATTATTTCGATTTTATAGGACTACCATTGGATATTTCACCAAAAAAGAATTTAAAAATTACCATTTGGCCTCATGGAAAGGTAACTGTTTCTATTGTGGACTTCTTTGACAGATATTATTTTGGTGTATGAGCTTAAGCAACCAAATTTACAGACGTTATTTATTGCAAATAGTTATTGTTCTTAGATGATATTTTTAATATATATGTTACATTTCTATCAAGGTATGTTTTAATGAGTAGAGATTCCGGGCTTTTTTTAAACAGTCTTTCAGATTGCCAATTTTTTTGCCCGCTGTTAAGTGATGAATGCAATTGATTTCACAATTTGCAGTGAAATTCAATATATTCTGAAAACAGCAAAGAAAGGGCAAAAAATTACTTTGTTAAATATGAAAATATGTGTACTGTATTCTAAAATGTATTGTTAAATACTACTACTTTTTTTCTTTTTTTTCAGATCGCGAAAGAAAATTTAGGAAATGTAATCCTTTTTTCTAGCAATTAAAAAAAACATTTATTTCTAATTAAGTTATTTTGTTGGTCAGGTAAGTTTGAAATATTTGTATTTCTCACCCCTTCACTTTCATGCTTCCTTTTCTTCACTTCTCCTCACTCTGCTTTTCTCATTCCCCTTCTCTCTCTCTTCTTCCTTTACTGCTCTTTCGTAACTCCCTCACTCCTTCTATACTACTCCCCTAGGTTTACTGCCTCCATCACTACTTTTTCAAACATGTATCTCTCCCTGTCTCTATGTGTCTCAGTCATTCTAACTGCCTTACTCCTTCTCAGTTCCTTGCTCTCTGTCTCTGTTTCTGTCTTCTAACTGCCTTACTCCTTCTCAGTTCCTTGCTCTCTGTCTCTGTTTCTGTCTCTCTCCCTTTGTCTGTCTTACCCTTAATTTGCTTAACATCTCTGGGGAAAATTAACAAGGCCCCTGCACCACCACTATGTCACTTTTCATAACGAACTGGTGGCGCAGGGAGCTCCTCCATATTTACAAGGAGAGGAAAACCCACCCTGCGTGACTTTTCCTTTCCACATGAAAACAGCCACTTCACACACAGCACTGTGCGTTGAAGGGGCGTTCCATGGGTGTTGTTGTGGGTGTTCCCATGCCACACTCAAAGAACTAGACACATCTCCAGGTTTAAGAGAAATCGTAACTCTGGAGATGAGTGTGAATACTACGGTGCACGCACCGTGCGCGCACGGTGCGCGCACGGCGGGGAAAAAAACAATAAAAATAGAATACAAAAAAACAAGAAAGTGTTTAGAGGTTAAGTGGCTCTAAAAGGAGCCGTTGTGTTAATAGAGGGACAGAGGAAAAAAAAGACATGGCAAAATTTATAGGTTGTCACACGTGTGTTGCTGTATCTTCCTCTCTATTAGCGGAATGCTGGTGTCCGCATAACAGATAAGAGCATGACACAAGTTGCACCGCATATGCACCCTCTCAAACAGAGGGTGTATATCCAGAGGTACTGAAGAAGGTGAATCTGCCGCCGCAGATGAAGTGCTCTGCTGAGCTGCCGATGATGTGCTCGGCTGAGCTGCTGCGGATGTGCTCGGCTGAGCTGCTGGAGGGTTTTCTCTAGCAGCTCGAGCATGAGCCACAGGATGTACATCTCTAACGTGCCTGATCATAGTGAAGATACTAAAAGAGTACTTCTTATTAGGATCTCCTCTAGATAAGACACGATTAAAAAGAGTGCAGGTGACCTTGGGAGCATTCACTTTCTTCTGCCCCTGTGGAAATGTAAAATATTGCCAGATAAAAGAATCTTTCTGTTTCCTCTGTCTCTGTCTCACAAGGCTCTCCTGCTCACTCCCAGAAGATGACTGCTGCTCTGCCATCCTGAAGTACTGAAGTACTAGAAAAGCTGCTCAGCTCCTTTTCCCAGGGAATCAGAAGTAATAATGAGGGGAATGGGTGTGGTGTTGGAAGTTTATGGAACTGAAACTAATATAAACCAATGAAAAGTGTTGTTTCTTGATCACATGACTTACCATGCGCGCACCGTGCGCTTACGGTGCGCGCACGGTACAAGCACGCATGCGCATAGGTAAGACGCGTGCATACGCGTATGGAGCACGCGCGTACGAAGCACGCGCGCATGGTTATACGGAGCACGCGCGCATGCGCGTAAGGTGCACGCGCTTACAGAGCATGCACGCATGCGCGAAATGAGCACGTGCGCATGCGCGTATGGAGCACGCGCGTACGCATCACGCACAAAGTACGCATGCGTACGTAAATCACGTACGCATGCGCACACGGAGCACGTACGCATGCAAGCCACGTGCGCGCACCGTATGCGTACCATAACGTGCACGCACGGTAAGCGTACGGTGCGCGCACGGTCAAAAACCCTTAAAAAAAACAATGTTTAGAGGTTTGTAGGTTTGTAGAAGATATTAAATATGCTGTTCAACTATATCTAAAACATTTTTTAAAAAGGTGAGCCATTCCATATTGCAGGATACAGTAAATCTATATTTATATACATAGATAGCATATTGAAAAATAAATAAATAATATAATAGTACATTCATAAATTAGCATTTAAAAAACCTTTGAAATTCACTGAAAAAACCATAGGTTTCACACACGTTATAGTTAGGAATTAGCATTTAAAAAACCTTTGAAATTCACTGAAAAAACCATAGGTTTCACACACGTTATAGTTAGGAATTAGCATTTAGAAAACCTTGCAAATACACTGAAAAAAACATAGGTTTCACACACGTTATAGTTAGCTGGACATTTCACTCGCACAAAACCAATGAAATTCCCCCGTTATAGTTAGTTCAGCTAACTATAACTCGTGCGCCCGCAATCCACTGCTGATGACGTCACATATTACATCACTCATGACATGGTCAGTGACATCACTCATGACATCACTCATGACATCACTGATGACATCATCCATTGAGTATGTGTTTCTGAAAAATTTTAATATGTTTAATATATATAGGGAAAGGCCTGTTAAAGAATGAGTGGGTGTACAAGTGTGTAAATGGATGATTTTCTGTGGTGCGTAACATGATTCCATAAGTGAGCTATTAAATGTATCTTACTGCAGACTAGTGACTAAACTGTGTAAATGTCTGTATGTGTCTGTATGTTGGTGTATAAGTGGTTGCATGGTTTTGTGAATGGCTATATGAGTGTCTATATAAGTTATTGATTGGTTGTCTGAGTATCTGTATGGGTGCCTGAGTGTTTGTGTGGGTAGGGTGTGTGTGACTCTATGCATAGATGTGTGAGTGGGTGATTCTATGGGTGCATGGTTTTAAGTGTGCACCTGTGATGGACTGTATGGTTGAGTGAGTGTATGTATGGGTGTATTAGGGATTGAATGTATATCTCAGTGGTACATTTGTAACTAACTACATATGTGAAAGGCAGTATATGTGCGTGTAAGAGTATATAAGTGGGTAGATGTGAGAGTGTGTGATTATGAAAGTGTCTGTATGGATGAGTGTGTGCTTGTATCAATGAATCTATAAGAGTGTAAGAATGTGATACTATTTTTATGAGTAAGTGAACTTGAGTGTGTATAACTGCATAGGTGAGTAAATGGGAGTGTGATTATTTGCATGACTGAGTAGGTGTAAGTGTAGCTCTATGGATACTTGTTAGTGTGTGAGTGTCTATATAAGTGTATAAATGTATATGATAGTTTTGTACGGAGTGACTGTAAGTATGAGTGACTGTACAGGTGAGTGAGTGGAGGTATATGAAGACATAAGAGTTAATAAGTGGGTATGTAATGATTGGTATTGCAGTATATATGGTTTTGAGAATGAAACTCTTACATTTTTAGTCGGTGTATCAAAGGTTATATTAGGGTGTGAGAAGATGTGGTAATTTTTCACATGGATGGTGTCATCAGTGATGTCATCAGTGATGTCATTTGAGATGTCATGAGTGATGTCATGAGTGATGTCACTGACCATGTCATGAGTGATGTAATATGTGACGTCATCAGCAGTGGATTGCGGGCGCGCGAGTTATAGTTAGCTGAACTAACTATAACGGGGGAATTTCAATGGTTTTGTACGAGTGAAATGTCCAGCTAACTATAACATGTGTGAAACCTATGGTTTTTTCAGTGAATTTGCAAGGTTTTTTAAATGCTAATTCCTAACTATAACGTGTGTGAAACCTATGGTTTTTTCAGTGAATTTGCAAGGTTTTTTAAATGCTAATTCCTAACTATAACGTGTGTGAAACCTATGGTTTTTTAAGTGAATTTGTAAGGTTTTTTAAATCCTTTTTTTTTCTTTTTCTTTTTTCTTTTTCTTTTTTTTTTAAAACAATATGCCAACTATGTATATAATCATTGATTTACATCTGTCCTGCAAAATGGAAAGGTTCACCTTTTTAAAAAAAAATGGTTAGATATAGTTGAATAACATAGTTAATATCTTCTACAAACCTTTTTTTTGTTTTTAGGATTTCTTTCCGTGAGCGTACGGTAAACTCACCGTTCGCGCACGGTATGTTTTATGTACGGTGCGCGTACGTAATGTTTATGCTCCGTGTGCGTATGCGTACGCAATTTACGTACGCGTCTGTAATTTGCGCGCGACGCGTAAGCGCTTGCTCCCTACGCGCACGCGCGCGCGCACGTTACGCGGAACCGCCATGCATGCGCGCGTGCTTCTAATGCGCATGCGCGCACGTGCGCGCATGCGCGCATGCCTCTAATGCGCATGCGCGCGTGCGCGCGTCTTACGTACGCGCATGCGTACTTTTACCGTGCGCGTACGGTAGGTCATGTGATCCAGAAACAACACTTTTCATTGGTTTAAACTTGTTTCATTTCCAGAAACTTCCAACACCAAACCCATTCCCCTCATTACTGCTTGTGATTCCTTAGGAGAAGGAGCTGAATTGTCTTTGGGATACAATGGCAGAGCAGCAGTCCTCTTCTGAGAGTGAGCAGGGCAGCAGCATCATTAGACAGAGAAGGAGGAAACAGAAGAATTCTTTTGTTTGGGAGTATTTCACATTTCCTGAGGGGCAGAAAAAGGTAAATGCTCCATTAGTCACCTGCTCACTTTGTGAGCGTGTCTTATCTAGAGGTAATCCAAGGAAAAAGTATTCCTTTGGTAATTACACTATGTTGAGACACATTAGGGATGTACATGCCAGGACTTTTGCTCGACATACTGAAGCAAACCCTTCAGTAAGTCACCCGAGCACATCCGCAGAAGCTCAGCCGAGTACATCTTCGGCAGCTCAGCCGAGCACTTCCTCTGCGGTGGGAGCATCATCCTCTTCTGCTCCTCTGGACATCTACCCTCGGTTTCAGAGGGTACAAATAAGGTGCATCGCTTGTTACTCTCTTATTGCTGTGGGGGAATCTAGTATTCCTCTAATAGATAGTAAGATTGAGCAGCACAAGTGCGGTTCCTTCTAATACTCCCATTCTTTCTTTCCTCTGTCCCTGTATTAACACAAGGGCTCTTTTAAGAGCCACCCTACCTCACAATTTTAACAGTTTAAAAAAAAAAATTTTTTACCGTACGCACCTTTTTAAAAAAAATATATATATATTTATTACACCCTTCAATGTACTTGAGGGACCACTATTGAAATGACAAAAGCAGAGTGAGGAGAACTGAAAACAAGGAACTACGAAAGTAAATGTGTGATAAATACAGATATTTCAAACTTACCTGACCAAATTAAATGTTTTTTTTAAATTGCTAGAAAAAAGAATTAATTTTCATAAAATTTCTTTCTCAATCTGTAACAAAAGAAAAAAGTATTAATATTTAACAATACATTTACAATACATTACACATATTTTCATATTTAACAAAGACATGTATGCCCTTTTTTTGATGTTTTCAGAATATATTGAATTTCACTGCAAATTGTGAAACCAATTGCATTCATCACTTAACAGCGGGCAAAACAATTAACAATCTGAAAGATTGTTTAAAAAAAGCCCTGAATCTCTTCTCAGTAAAACATACCTTGATAGAAATATAATATATATAATAAAAATATCATCTAGCAACAATAACTATTTGTAATAAATAACGTCTGTAAATCTTGTTGCTTAAGCTCATACACCCAAATAATATCTGTCAAAGAAGTCCACAAGAGAAATGTTTACCTTTCCATGAGGCCAAATGGTAATTTTTAAATTCTTTTTTGATGGAATATCCAATGGTAATCCAATAAAATCGCAAAAAATGACTTGTTCAGATGTTGCAAATTGTATCTAAAATTTTGGTTTTAGAAAAAATAAATAGGAATTTGGTAATTCTGCAGGCAAACGTTGCTTGAAAATCAATTGAGAATCATTACACAGTGTCCAGCCTTTTTCACATTTAAGATAAACTGTGTAATGACCAGAAGTTATCGTAGGTCCATCATGGAAAATTATTGCAACTGCAACAAAAGTTTTTCCTGATATTGATAATTGATTTCCTACAAACTTCTTTATAGAAGTGTCCAATTTTGTTCCATCAGCTCTACAACGTCGCATCATTAAAATTACATACTGTCCATATTTCTTTAAAAATAAAGTTGAAAACATGTCTGATTTACATTTAGAACATTCCATGCTGTGATTGGCATCTTTAACTAATTTACTAAAAGTGACTGATTGACCCTTCTGGTAAACCTTTCAGAATCAACATTAGAGCTGCATTAGAGCTGCATGTGTTGAAACAGTTTTCACAACTATGTTCCCATTTATAAGACAGACCAAACATATTTTCAATTTCTACCCCTTCTTCTTCCAGTACCATAAGAATATACATCAAGAATTCCTGTGCATCTTGCTGGACATTTTGAGTAAACTGTGTACATCCTGAACATACATCTAAAAGATTTCTAACATCAGAAGCACTTTCTATTTTAGTTTTATCATTACTCAGCTTCTCATAAAGAAAACTCAGCAGAGAACAGAATCTTTTTTCATGATTTAGTATTATCTGCTCTTGCAAACTTTCAAGATAAAATACAACATTCAGCACTACATTAGCGTAGCAGTTGACACCAGAGCTATTTTCAAAATGACAACCAACAACCTCTTCAACACTGTCCTTTTTCTTTTTGCTTGCAGTCACATCACTCTCCTTTTGTTTTCTCTTCTGTACATCCTCATTACAGATATTCTCAATTCTCCCTTTCCGACAAACAACACGTTTTTCAAACACAGGATACTGACCTAAATGAGGAGCATAGCTTCTTCTTAATCTATTATATTCCTTTACACAGTTTGCATCAGCACTAACTTTTGAGTCATCAAAGTCTATCATGAATAGACCAGATAATGTTTTCACTTGTGACAAAGCAACATATGCCATACCTTCTTTGAACACAGTTGAACCAATGTTTACAAAAGCACTATCTACAGTTAATCCTTGAGATGTGTGAATAGTTACAGCATATGCTAGAGAAAATGGAAACTGCTTCCTACGTACATATAAGTCTTTCACAAGCAAGAAACGAACTGAACAATGACAAATGTCTTTAACCTCTTCAATCTGATCAAATTTTATTTTTAAAAATTCAATTCCATCTTTTTTCTGGTATTTCACAAAACCCACAACTTTACCCATAGCTCCATTCACTAAACCTTTTTCTACATCCAAATTTCTTCTTAAAAATACTCGACAGTTCATACAAACATAAAGTTTTTTTTCTAATCCAGCTGTTTTCGAAATATTCTTCTCTAAAGAATCCAATTTATTTTTCAGTTTGCCTGTTAATGTAATAGTAATTCCTTCATGCTGAATTTTGTCCACTGCTTCCATTTTCTTAATCTCTTCCTTTTCTAATTTCAAAAGTTCCTCATTGAATATCGAGCATTCACGTAGTGTTGGCATTAAGCAGATTACAGTATTTTTTTCAGCAATGTTCTGGTATATTTTCTCTGCAACTATTTCTTCATTTGGAAATAAATTATGTAGCAACCGACTCTGTAATGCTTCTCTGCCAACTTCTGTGAGTAGTCCAATTCTGATATCTTTCAGAATACTTGCATAATCTTCATCGTTTGCTTGCCTCAGATTGGTAGTGAGTTCTTTGTACTCAAAGAATGACCAAATATTCGCATTACCAATACTTCCTAATGACATCTTTGTGTCGTCATGTGTCACAGTATTAAACACTGGTTGTCCTTTAAATGGAGTGAGCTGCAGAAGATCCCCAAAAACTATAACATGTTTTCCTCCAAATAACACGTCATAGTCTCTCTTTAGAATTTGCTGCATTCTTAAATGCACAAAGGCAAGCATTAAGTTTGATACCATGCTTACCTCATCAATAATGAGAACTTGCATCTTCTTCAACACTCTTGAAACTCGAAGCATGCTTGTTCTGTTAACTTGTGATATTCTATTTTGTTCTCATGCTCCACTGCTAACATTAGCAAGCGATGTAAGGTAATTCCTTGTATGTTATATGCTGCTAACCCAGTTGGAGCAGTAACAACACAAGACAAAGTTGAATCTGTTTTTTGCTGTAGGTAGCTTCGGATGACTTTAATTAAGAAACTTTTTCCAGTTCCAGCTTGTCCACTCACATACATCCTGATTGGTTCAAATGATGCACATGAGCACTCTTTCTTTTCATGTAGTAATCCATGGTCAATTTTTTTTGTGACTTCTTCATAAATTTGTTTTTGTTCTTCATTCAGTTGCTGTTCCAAATTTGGTAAGTCTACTAAATCTTCCTGAGCTTGATTCATAGCTGTTTCCACTTCAGTCATGGCTATTGCAGCTTCATTTTCTACAATTGGTTGTCCTAGGGGATCTTGACTGAGTGTTCCAGAACTTTGGCTGTCTTGAGAACTGTCTCTAGCTACTTCAGCTGCAATTGTAGCTTCCTGTTCAATTTCTTCATTTAACATTTGCACATAATTTGTGAAAGTACTGCATTCAATCGTATCTTTACATGCATTAAAGGAATCTTCATAGCTGTGAAAATCTCCAAGTAATTCATCCTCTGAACGCCATGTTTTAAACAGCTGTAAAAGTGCTAAGTAGTAAAATTCCTTTTTGTCAGGAGTGTCGTAACTCAGCTTCCTGTGATTAATCAAGCTTCCTTTTGTTTGCTTCACCAAACATCCTTCCTCACCAATGACTTTATATTTTCCATTGTTGATGTCTTCTGTGGCTTTCCGTGTAAAAATGTAGTTCTGCAGCACTTCATAGAGACACATGTTCTCAAGATGACGACTTATTTTTGGGTAATATGTGTCCAACATGTTTGATTTCAAAATATCTGTACTTTCCGGGTCGTTCTCTGCCAAATATTCAATTTCTCCAACAGATTTCAGTACCCGATTTCGCATTCCTGCAAGGCCTAAACTTACCCAAATTATTCTTCTGGATTTGGAGTACAGACTTGCAGATGATAACCTATCTGAGCATTCGTAGGATCCAATTTCTCGATGCGATAACATCTTTAAACGGAAACTGTATACCTTTTTACTGACAGTCTTCTCGTGAGAAATCTCTTCCCACATTTCCTTCAATTCCGTTTTCTCAGATTTAGTGATGTAAGATGTGACATACCGAGCAACAGCAATAGAATTGTCAGCTACATACTGAATATCCATGTTAGCATTCCACATGGATAAAATGACTGGGTTGTAGTCATTTATATATTTTGACTCTTCTTTTCTTCTTAGGTTGTAGGTATTTTTAGGCGATTTTCTTGTAATAGTATGTCGCACAGCTGACATAAAACTGTTGACTCTTCCTTTTGAAAGAACAGGTCGTGGAAATCCAAATCGACATTTTGTGTAGAATTTTTCTTTACTCTTTTACTTTCGTCGACAGTATTTTCCACACCGATGACTTTGGAAACGTAAAACTTGCTCTTTTAAGTGTTTCTCTTCTGTGCTTTTAGGTATAGCACATGTTGCATATCCTTCAATGAAACTTAACACTGCATCGTCAGAATCTGTTCCAAATTTTGGGGCATCCTTGATCCACAACAGCATATGAATATGAGGAGCACCTCTTGCTTGGTACTCTTTTCTCCAAAAGAAATCCACAACTTCTCCAAGAGGTGGATTTTTTTTATTGCAGATGAAGGACATCATAGCCTCAAATCTATGATTGAAATATCTGCAAACATTAACCGGATCTAATGAGCACAATTCTCCTGCTGTCTTGTATTGGATGTTTTCAATATTTGAATTTGCCTCTCGAAGAAAATCCAGAAGATCATCTCAAGCGTACTCAGCACAGCTTAGGGTGAGAAACCATGTAGGAGTTCCTAAATTCCGTAACATACACTTCAATTCTCCATGGCGTCGGTACCAATATTCATTTGTCCCACACTGACAATCCATTAGATTAATCAATTGAGATTCCAAATGGTCATCTCGCTGTTGCACTTTGTTCATAAAATCCCTTGCAGACACATTACGTAGATGTACTCCAGTTTTCAAAATGTGATTTACTGCATAAGATAGTGCTGACAAGTCACTTTCAAATAAAAGATGGAACAAATAAGGAATACTTTGACGAAATCTGGGATCTTCTGCATATAATCTTGTAGTCCAATACTCAGAAGCAGGAATCTGTACTGGACGTTCATCATATCATCCACCTTTTCCTGTAGGAAACAGCTGGGGAAAATAACGAGCTTCCAAACTCTCCTCCCATACACTCACTGGAGTTCCTTGTGCTTTCTTCATCTGAAACAGATCAATAGTGTTTGCCATAACTTCTTTTGAATGAAGAGGATGTATGCTGAAATGTTCATAAATTTCTTCTTCTTTTGACTTATCCACTTTTTCAATTTGCCCAGCTGGTATTCCTGAGTCTGGTAGTAAAACTTCATCTTCATCCATATAAATTGTTTCATACCATTTGTTGTTTCTTTTCAAATATAAATTTGCTCTTTGTACTTTTCGTACATCTACCAGCTCCTGCCAAATTTTTCTTGTTCTTTGTTGGTACTCCATTAACCAAAATAACTAATGGTTCAGTTTCCAATGTATCTGCATCAATAGTTTCCATATTTTTTTTCAAATCCAATGGCAAATAGACAACTCTTCCTTTTAAACCTCTTTGTAAATCCGAAGGAGGTAATTTGCATTGTCTTCCACATTTTCTTCAATTACTGTGTCATTATCTGCACTTTTTTGTTCCGGACCAAAGTAACAAAACTGAATTTCATCAGTAACCTTCTCTACATCTGGTACAGATCCACGGAACAGAGCCCTATTCAACTCATTTAACTTTAGTGCTGGACTTTTAGCAAAATACAATCTTCTCACAAACTTTCTCATTTCAGTATGATGAACCGCCAGCATCCTAAAACTGTCCTAGAAAGACAAGCCAGAGAATGTCCTTGCAAACCAGTATTCTCTCTCACTCTACATGGATCTAGTCTTTGAAGCACCTTAATCTTCTGTTTAACACTTTTTTTTACTATATTCTCTTAGAAATTCACGTAATTTATCAATAGATTCCTGTCGTACAGTACAAATACTACTACAATTCCAAGTGTACACTGGAGCTTTAGGACGTCTCCCCATAACCTCATCAGCTATCACTTCTTCCTCATTTCTTGGAACCATTTTCTCCTTTTCCATTATACAGTCATCTTTCACTTCATAAGCTCGGCCACTGGTGTCAACTGCATGCAGCAAACTATTACTTTGAAGATAACTCTCTTCATTAAAAAATGGTTCAGTTCTTGAACTATGCATCCATTCTCCTAAAAACACTTTACAAAAGTTATTTCTTTTCACTACTCTTTTCGTTTTGCTTTGTGACTTCATTACATTGACCATTTTATCTAATGTACGGATCCTGTTCAAAATTAAAATGAATAGTTTTCTTTTTAAATCTAAAGCCTTAGCTACAATTGATTCGATATCTTTTTTTCGCTTATAAAATTTCGCTTTCTTCTTATATTTTTTCACATCCTTTAGCAAATTGGACATCACTCTTCTCTGAAACATTTTTCTACGAATGTCTTTAAATGCTGTTTTTCTTTTTAAGTCAATCTGTATTGCTTCTAATTGTACATTAGAATTTTCTAATTTCTCACTTTTGTCCTGTTCTTTTCTACTTGAAACTCTATTTGCAGTGCGGACATTTTTCAAATTTGTTCTTTTTTTGAAGATATTTAAAAAAAAATCCTTGGTTTGCTTACCAGAAGACTTTTTCTTTTTTCCAACATGAGGATCTTCAACTAATTTGGGTCCTCCAGTTGTCTTCAAATATAAATGTTTTTTCTGTTCTTTTCTCTTCCTTGATATTATAGGCATCTTTAACTTATTTCACTGTTGTTCAGCAATACCTGAAAGAAACTAAAAAAAAAAATACCTTTATGTAATTTAAATTTATTACTATATTTTTTTTGTGCTTTTCAAATCTTATAATACTATCTCCCCCTTTCCTACAAGTGAAAAACACAATAAAACCAACAAGAATTAAAGCTTCCCCTTTCCTACGAATGCAATTCTGAAAGAACCAGAGTAACACGAATTGAATCTCTGACAACAATTCGTGTGTGCGCACAGACTCATGGTGTGATTCTAGGCAGAAAACGAAATTTGATTTGCAATTTGAAAGCACACTTACGACTGTGGTAGAGCAAGTGATAATTACTGTAACAGTCTGACACATTTTCAGTATATTTTTCAGAAACAGAAAACAGCACATGCCCAAACTGCTTTTTGAGACCATGAACATGTTGAACCTGAATGACGTACTACACTCTAGCAAAGGAAATGAGCCTTGGTGAGGTTCAATGTATTAGCGTTACTCACTGCTATCTGAAATACCACACAGCGCTGAATAGTAAGGTTGACTGTACATGAGAAACAGCTTGCTCTCTGCTAAGAGTGTGCTTCTGGACACTGTCTACTGTCAAGTGCAAAAGAGATCTGCATTGATCCTTGCACAACTGCATAAACATTGGAGACATGTATGTAACACTACATGTGTGGTAAGGGTTAATTTGACTTCTGAACATGTACAAACTACATGACCCATTGCAGGAGTGTAAGGAAAATCTACCATGTTGATGTCAAATGTGTTTGCATTGCCCTCTCATTTCTGACATATTAATTTGGGCTCAATGATAGCCATCACAGTTCAATAAAACAAGCTGCCCCTTTCCCACGAATGCAAGTGATAATTACTCTAACAGTCTGACACATTTTCATTATTTTTTTTCAGAAACAGAAAAGAGCACATGCCCAAACTGCTTTTTGAGACCATGAACATGTGCGACCTGAATGACATACTACACTCTAGCAAAGGAAATGAGCCTTGGTGAGGTTCAATGTATTAGCGTTACTCACTGCTATCTGAAATACCACACAGCGCTGAATAGTAAGGTTGACTGTACATGAGAAACAGCTTGCTCTCTGCTAAGAGTGTGCTTCTGGACACTGTCTACTGTCAAGTGCAAAAGAGATCTGCATTGATCCTTGCCCAACTGCATAAACATTGGAGACATGTATGTAACACTACATGTGTGGTAAGGGTTAATTTGACTTCTGAACATGTACAAACTACATGACCCATTGCAGGAGTGTAAGGAAATTCTACCATGTTGATGTCAAATGTGTTTGCATTGCCCTCTCATTTCTGACATATTAATTTGGGCTCAATGCTAGCCATCACAGTTCAATAAAACAAGCTGCCCCTTTCCCACGAATGCAATTCTGAAAGAACCAGAGTAACACGAATTGAATCTCTGACAACAATTCTTGTGTGCGCACAGACTCATGGTGTGATTCTAGGCAGAAAACGAAATTTGATTTGCAATTTGAAAGCACACTTACGACTGTGGTAGAGCAAGTGATAATTACTGTAACAGTCTGACACATTTTCAGTATATTTTTCAGAAACAGAAAACAGAACATGCCCAAACTGCTTTTTGAGACCATGAACATGTTGAACCTGAATGACGTACTACACTCTAGCAAAGGAAATGAGCCTTGGTGAGGTTCAATGTATTAGCATTACTCACTGCTATCTGAAACACCACACAGCGCTGAATAGTAAGCTTGACTGTACATGAGAAACAGCTTGCTCTCTGCTAAGAGTGTGCTTCTGGAGGCTGTCTACTGTCAAGTGCAAAAGAGATCTGCATTGATCCTTGCGCAACTGCATAAACATTGGAGACATGTATGTAACACTACATGTGTGGTAAGGGTTAATTTGACTTCTGAACATGTACAAACTACATCACCCATTGCAGGAGTGTAAGGAAAATATACCATGTTGGTGTCAAATGTGTTTGCATTGCCCTCTCATTTGTGACATATTAATTTGGGCTCAATGCTAGCCATCACAGTTCAATAAAACAAGCTGCCCCTTTCCTACGAATGCAATTCTGAAAGAACCAGAGTAACACGAATTGAATCTCTGACAACAATTCCTTTGTGCGCACAGACTCATGGTGTGATTCTAGGCAGAAAACGAAATTTGATTTGCAATTTGAAAGCACACTTACTACTGTGGTAGAGCAAGTGATAATTACTGTAACAGTCTCACACATTTTCATTTTATTTTTCAGAAACAGAAAATAGCACAGGCCCAAACAGCTTTTTTGTGCTGAATACAAACCATCACAGTTCCAAAAAACAAGCTGCCCCTTTCCTGCGAGTGCAAGGCTAACAGAGCAAGAGCAACACAAATTAAATCTCTGATAACAATTCCTGTGTGCACACTGTCTCATGGTGTAATGCTAGGCAGAAAACAGTATTCCTGGGTGATACCAGTACACCTTAACTTATGGTGAAGACATACTCCATAATATCTAACATGTTCAAGGCACTTAAATATCTTCCTTAACATAAAATGTAAAACACAACTTTTAAAGTGGTAGGAAAATGTACCATGCTATTTTCAAATGTGTTTGCCTTTGCCTCTCATTTGTGAGAAAGTGATTTCTGCTGAATGCTAACCATCACACTTTAAGAAAACAAACTGCCCCTTTCCTGCGAGTGCAAGGCTAACAGAGCAAGAGCAACATGAATTAAATCTCTGATAACAATTCCTGTGTGCACACAGACTTATGGTGTAATTCTAGGCAGAAAACATTATTCCTGGGTGATACCAGTACACCTTAACTTATGGTGAAGACATACTCAATAATATCTCACAACTTCAAGACAGTTAAATTTCTCCCAAAACACAAAATGTGAAAAACAACTTTAAAAGAAGAATCACATTTCTATTATTTATATCAAAATGCTCCACATACATTCACTCTCAAATTCATAACTCACCTTTAAAAGTAGTTAGTTCAGAAATAAATGTGGCACTCAAACAGCAGATTATCAGAGCCAGAATCTCTGAGCTGTACACCTCTCTCCTCTCACCAGAACCAGTTAATGGCAATGTTTCCCTCTCTTTTTCCACACATATACATGTTAACTCCAAATCACAGTCCTTCCCACAATTTTTTCAAATGGAAACACACATTTCTATTGGTTGCAAATGTCATCCCTTTCCAAATGATCCCTTCCCCCAACATGACTTCTGACTGCTACCATAGCAACAGATCATGGAACACTGGTGTGAGGAGAGAGGTCAGAAGTTCAGCACACAATGTTTCTAATCCAAAGAGCAAGAGTGCTTGACTTTTCAAACCTAACAGCAAATCCAAAGTAATGTTCTGTGTGAAAACATTTTTCGGAACCAATACAAAACATGCTTTTAAAAATCTAAACATACAGCCTAGTTTTAACTGTAAAATGGTTTAAATCAGCCAATCAGTTCTTTTTTAATAAAAAATATGTTACCCTCCATTTTACATTTATCTTTCTTTTCATATTGCCATTCTACTGAAAGAAACCTTCTGAGTGCATCCAGATCTCCTTGAAAGATGTTCACAGTGTGGATTGTAGGTCACAGCTATGTCTTCTGGAGTGAAAAGTTTGCAGAAAAAAGAGGTATTGTGAAAGACCTTGCTTTGCCAAATGTAGACATTAAATGGATTGGTTAGAGAGGGTTAAAGTGGCACCAATTAATGCCTTTGGTGAAAACCTTTCTACATCTCCCACAGACTAACCTTATTATTGTGCACTGTGGTGGAAATGACCTAGGCACTTTAACTGGGGTTGATCTGGAAATGCTTATTAAGGACACCTTTGTGCAATTGATGTCACTCTTTCCACAAACTGCCTTTGTATATTCTAATATATGCCAAAGGCAAAAGTGGAACTGGTCCAACCAATTTTGTCCGCAGATTGACAAAGCAAGAAAGCACGTCAATAAGTCTGTTTCTGCTTTCCTCAGAGACTATGGTATGGGTTCTATATACCACAACAACTTGCGTTACAACATGTAAGACATTTATAGAGGAGACGGTGTACACTTCAATGATGAAGGGAACAGAGTCTTCCACTTGAACTTTAGACTCTGCATCAGTACTTACTTATAGGTACAAAAAACACTCCATGAACACAACAGCTCTTTTTAGAGCCAACCAACATCCAAACATTTCATTTTGATTTTTAATTCTATTTGTTTTTTATTTATTTTTTTCCGCCGTACGCTTACCGTACGCGCACGGTACGCGTACCCCGCGATTTAAAAAAAAAAAAAAAAATGTATTTTTCACACTTCTGAGTCCTTTTTGGACCCCCTGACAAAGGCTGGGGGGTCTGCAACTCTCTACCTTGCCCCCTTTTCACGTTCTCCACCTTTGTTTTTTAGTGTGAGACACACAAAATGGCGGCCGACACTTCCTGATTTCGACCGACTGGAATGTTTACTGTCATGTAACCACCAATCAGAATTACGCTCGCGCACGGCAGCGTGCGCGTACGGTATGCTTACCGTACGCGCACGGTGCACGCTTATAGATATATATGTACTTTTAACTGAAATATTCTCAGGAACTACAGAACAGATTGACTCCAGATATTCAAAACGGTACAAAAGGGGGTGGTGATGGACGGAGCATCAGAACCAATCAAACACTCACACCCAGTCAACAGATCTGGGTTTGATCCATCACCGTTCTTTAGCCCATTCTGCCACCCCAGTTCAGACATGGCCATATGCAAATCAGTCTGACCCTGTGCCTCATGGGAACAGTCCAGCCCGAACTGCCAAGCCATGTCTTTCCTGGACCGGAAACAAGCTTCCTAGGACCGGTTTCTGGCATTTCAGCCGTCTTCAGCCAGGCTTGCTTGAATCCATTGGCAAAGTGAGCAAGGGACTCACGTCTGAGCATACCCTGCCAACTTATGGCGAACAAAGCGGTACAAAAGGGGGGTGGTGATGGACGGAGCATCAGAACCAATCAAACACTCACACCCAGTCAACAGATCTGGGTTTGATCCATCACCGTTCTTTAGCCCATTCTGCCACCCCAGTTCAGACATGGCCAAATGCAAATCAGTCTGACCCTGTGCCTCATGGGAACAGTCCAGCCCGAACTGCCAAGCCATGTCTTCCCTGGACCGGAAACAAGCTTCCTAGGACCGGTTTCTGGCATTTCAGCCGTCTTCAGCCAGGCTTGCTTGAATCCAGTGGCAAAGTGAGCAAGGGACTCACGTCTGAGCATACCCTGCCAACTTATGGCGAACAAAGCGGTACAAAAGGGGGTGGTGATGGACGGAGCATCAGAACCAATCAAACACTCACACCCAGTCAACAGATCTGGGTTTGATCCATCACCGTTCTTTAGCCCATTCTGCCACCCCAGTTCAGACATGGCCATATGCAAATCAGTCTGACCCTGTGCCTCATGGGAACAGTCCAGCCCGAACTGCCAAGCCATGTCTTCCCTGGACCGGAAACAAGCTTCCTAGGACCGGTTTCTGGCATTTCAGCCGTCTTCAGCCAGGCTTGCTTGAATCCAGTGGCAAAGTGAGCAAGGGACTCACGTCTGAGCATACCCTGCCAACTTATGGCGAACAAAGCGGTACAAAAGGGGGTGGTGATGGATGGAGCATCAGAACCAATCAAACACTCACACCCAGTCAACAGATCTGGGTTTGATCCATCACCGTTCTTTAGCCCATTCTGCCACCCTAGTTCAGACATGGCCATATGCAAATCAGTCTGACCCTGTGCCTCATGGGAACAGTCCAGCCCGAACTGCCAAGCCATGTCTTCCCTAGACCGGAAACAAGCTTCCTAGACTGGGTGTGAGTGTTTGATTGGTTCTGACGCTCTGTCCATCACCACCCCCTTTTGTACCGCTTTGTTCGCCATAAGTTGGCAGGGTATGCTCAGACGTGAGTCCCTTGCTCACTCTGCCACTGGATTCAAGCAAGCCTGGCTGAAGACGGCTGAAATGCCAGAAACCGGTCCTAGGAAGCTTGTTTCCGGTCCAGGGAAGACATGGCTTGGCAGTTCGGGCTGGACTGTTCCCACGAGGCACAGGGTCAGACTGATTTGCATATGGCCATGTCTGAACTGGGGTGGCAGAGTGGGCTAAAGAACGGTGATGAATCAAACCCAGATCTGTTGACTGGGTGTGAGTGTTTGATTGGTTCTGACGCTCTGTCCATCACCACCCCCTTTTGTACCGCTTTGTTCGCCATAAGTTGGCAGGGTATGCTCAGACGTGAGTCCCTTGCTCACTTTGCCACTGGATTCAAGCAAGCCTGGCTGAAGACGGCTGAAATGCCAGAAACCGGTACTAGGAAGCTTGTTTCCGGTCCAGGGAAGACATGGCTTGGCAGTTCGGGCTGGACTGTTCCCACGAGGCACAGGGTCAGACTGATTTGCATATGGCCATGTCTGAACTGGGGTGGCAGAGTGGGCTAAAGAACGGTGATGGATCAAACCCAGATCTGTTGACTGGGTGTGAGTGTTTGATTGGTTCTGACGCTCTGTCCATCACCACCCCCTTTTGTACCGCTTTGTTCGCCATAAGTTGGCAGGGTATGCTCAGACGTGAGTCCCTTGCTCACTTTGCCACTGGATTCAAGCAAGCCTGGCTGAAGATGGCTGAAATGCCAGAAACCGGTCCTAGGAAGCTTGTTTCCGGTCCAGGGAAGACATGGCTTGGCAGTTCGGGCTGGACTGTTCCCACGAGGCACAGGGTCAGACTGATTTGCATATGGCCATGTCTGAACTGGGGTGGCAGAGTGGGCTAAAGAACGGTGATGGATCAAACCCAGATCTGTTGATTGGTTCTAACGCTCTGTCCATCACCACCCCCTTTTGTACCGCTCCAGATATTCAAAAGGCACATCCCTGACCTGAGGACTACCTCTCTGCCAAATTTCAAGTAATTCTGTTCAGCCGTTCGGGCTGTACCTTGGACTAAAGGTCCCTATGGAAAAATGCATGGAGAAAACGCATTTTTGGACCCCCCTTTTTCTCGGCCCCCGCTTGACTAATCACCCCGAGACATTCAGGGTAGGAGCGGAGCGGAGCGCCCCACCTATTTTGAAAAATTAGCGAGGATTCGTCAACCGGCGCCAAAGGCATTCAAAATAGAATTTTCAGATTTCCTATGGAAACACGGTCCTAACTATAACTATCTACTGGCGACCGCCGGTAGATAATATATATGTATATATATATATATATAGATATATATATATCAGCAACTCGCGATATTCACCCGCTTGCGCGTGGAAATCACCAGCGTAGACCAACTGTGTTCAGCATTATTTTATTTTCTCTGTGTCAGGACGCGTTTCGGCCGTCCAAGCGGCTTTGATCACCTGATCATACGTCACGAGATTACCCATTTTTAAAGTGCAAGTGCAGCATATTCATTGATTGACATGAAAGACATACTAATGTTTGTATAAATACATTTCAACATTGATTATACATTTTATAAGAATGCATTTTCCCATATATATTGGAAATCTAAAAGATATAATAAAAGCATAAATCCTTATTCTCCTCATACATGTATTCTTAAGTATATTGATCAATCTTATGGTGGAACAATATATATTACATTTTATCCAACCTTTCTCATGAATCAATTTGTTGCACAATGTGCATCACATAATATTAAGTGCTCACCAAAACGATAAAAATCGGAGAGATTTTTTCCTTTTTTTCAAAAAGTGCTATAGTGCTATAATACCATGCGTTTAAAGTAACAAAGACCTAAACGCTACAATCCAAAAGTGACTAGTGCATTAAACAACGTGGCATAAATCCATTGAACACATGTTTTAAAAGAAACTCCAAATTCAATAGTATGAGATACTGTTCATTCTATATATGACAAAATTATAAAAAGAGAGTGTATGAGGTTAATGAGAATATATAATGTTAAAACATTGGCAACAGCCCAGCGACATGTCTAAAACAATCAATAAAAAGACACATAGATAAAAACTACCCATGAAATTCTTAAAACTAATCGTAAAAAACAATGTCACGGGATTATAGCCCTTGTGATAGATAATCATTCCCATATACCCATTTTTCTCACCCTTCTTAATTTACTAGTCTCAACAAGTTTTTACAGGTTTTCAGGGACAGGATATTCTATATTTGCTTGTGCGGTAGATGATATAGCCATATTGTAGGGGATCTGATATTTTACACTCAAGTGCCATATATACACTATTGTCTAAAAATACAGCACAGTTTATTCACAATTTTGCTCATAAAAGGGTATGTAAGTCCTCCGTTGTGCAGTCGCCAGTAGGTAGTTATAGTTAGAACCTAGTTTCCATAGGAAAAGCGCTTTTTGATTTGCCAATAACTTTGGCGCCGTTTGACGAATCTTCACGACATTTTCAAAACGAATTGTTCACTCAGATCAGCTCCTGACTTGAACGTTTCGGGGTGATTTTTCAAGGGGGGCCGAGAAAAAAGGGGGGTCCCTAACCTGTTTTCTTCATGTTAATTTCCGTAGGAAACTTTAGACACAGCTACAGCCTGAACTGCTGAACGGAACTACACCAAATTTGTCAGAGAGATAGCTCTTAGTCCAGAAAGCACGCTGTTATTTAAATGGTTATTTGAATGGTGTAAATCTGTTCAGCAGTTTTTGAGTTATTTAAAGATTTACATATATTGAGAATTCTGAGATCTGATTGGCTGAGCCATCCAGAGCACGAGCTTGCTCTGATTGGCTGCCATCACATCAAACCAGGAAGTGTTGACAGCCATCGTGTGCCTTGGACCGAGTGAGAGGAGAAAAAGGTTAGAGAAACATTTAAAAACAAAATAAGGGGGCAGGGTAGGAACACACTGACCCCCCAGGACCAAAAAAAGCATATTTTGTTTTTACATTTTTGGCTGGGTTGCACTCGGTGCACAAATCCTGTCAAAAATGAAACAAAAATGAAGCGCAGGAGCCCCTGAGTGGGCCAGGTCCGGGGGAATTCCTTAATTGTGTCGCGGGGGCCTTATAATATATGCACTGGGGGCATGCACCCCACCACAACGCTGGGGACCGCCACCTCTCCGGGGCTTTAAAATTATAGGGTGGGGGCCTCACTGGCCCCCCCAAGCCCCGGGGACCGCCTCCCTGGGGCTTAAATAAAAACATTAAAGTGTGGGGGGGCTCCTGCCCCCCACACTGCCATGGGGGCCACAACCTCCCCGGGGCACTAATGAATTGAATGTGGAGTTCCAGTGCGGACCCCCGGGGACCACCACATCCCTGGGGCTTTGAAAATGTAGGGAGGGGCCCCCTCCTGGAGCCCTTGATGGCCCTGGGGACCGCCACCCCCCAGGGCCGGCTCCTGCAGTGTTCCGGGGTGCCCACCCCGGGATATTGCCACTTGCAATGACAGGGTGGGAGCCGTGCTGCTTCCGCCCTGTCATTGCAAACTCTGCTTTGCTTAGTTGCCATAATTGCTTCTGGAGGGGGGCCATGCTGCCCCCTTTCCAAAAAAATTATTTTTTTTAAAACAAGGCTGTGAGGGCCCAGGGGATGGGGTCCCCGAGGCCAAAAGTGGCCCAGGTAAGGAGGGCCATGCAGCCCCCCTCCCATAAAAGAAAAAAGTGACCAGCAACTCGCCGGAGGCCCCACCCCCTCCCTGCACCACTCTGCAAACGTGCCCACGGGTGCACTGAAGTTGGGGAATAAATTCCCCTTGAATACTTAGGGACCCTGGGGGACAACTAGCCCACCAGGTACCTCTAGTAAGCGCCACAGAGCTGGATTGCAGAGAGGTGGTCTGAGGTCACGCCCCTTATTACACCACTCTGCAAACGTGGGTCCTGGCGCACTGCTGCTCGGAGGATGAAGTCCACTTGTGTCCAGAGGACCTCATCGGCCACCAGCAGTGCGCGAAGAGGCACGTTTGCAGAGTGGTGTAAAAGGGGGCGTGGCCTCGGATCACCTCTTTGCAATCCAGCTCTGTGGCGCTTACTGGAGGTACGTGGTGGGCTAGTTGGCCCACAGGGACCCTCAGTATTAAAGGGGACTTCCAACCCAGAACGTGCCAGGAGGTGCGTCTCCAGAGTGGTGGAGAAAGGGGGCATGGCTTGGTATGAGAAGTTAGCAATCCTGCTGTATGGGACTTACTGGCGGTAATAGGAGGGGTAATTGGAAACCAAAGTTGACGTTGGGGTCTAACTACCCCTCCTGTTACTTCCAGTAAATCCCACACAGTGGGATTGCTAAGAGGTGTTCGAAGGCCATGCTCACCTTTTTCCAACACTCTGCAAACGTGACTGCTATGTTATAGTTAGAAATTAGCATTTAAAAAACTTCAAAATTCACTAAAAACAACAGAGGTTGCAGGGACATTATAGCTAGTTGGACATTTCACTCGTACAAAACCAGAGAAATTCAGCTGTTATAGTTAGTAGAGATAACTATAACTCGCGTCCCCGCAATGCACTGCTGATGATGTCACATATAACATCACTCATGACATGCTCAGTGACATCACTCATGACATCACTCATGACATCAGCCACATGATCATCTGATGCACCTCCTCACACCCTAATAAAACCTTTCATACATCCACTTTAAAATACAAACTACCAATATCGAAACCATAGACACACCAATAGCAGTTAGTACATACCCGCTCAGTGATTCATACATCTACATACACATCCACCCACTAACCCATACATTCACTCATACACGCAGTCATTCATCAATACAGCCACTGATAAATCCACTCATACACCCATATAGACACTCACACACTGCCACTCACCCAAATAATTAATTACACTGCCATTTACTTACCTATCCTGTTATACACATACCACGTCACTTATTCATATAGATACGTACTGTCTTCAACAATTACTGACATAAGCACACACTTATCCATGCAGCCACTGTCACAATCACTCACTGTCACATATACTCACTTATATACTCCAACACTAACAAATACTGCCTTTCACATATGTAGTTACTTGAACATATACCACTAACACATCCATTCACTCACCAACACAACTATACGTACACTTAGTTACCTATACACTCCGTAACACACGCACTCATAAATGCAAACACCCAGTGAATCACCCACTCACACATCCATGCATGGGGTCACACACACCCCCACACACACAATATCATCAGTGATATATAAATATATATATATATATATATATATATATATATATATATATATATATATATATATATATATATATATATATATTGCCTACTGGCGGTCGCCAGTAGGTAGTTATAGTTAGGAGCTAGTCTCCGTAGGAAAAGCGTTTTTTGTTTTCCCAATAATGTTGTGCTGGTTGACGAATATTTGCGAAATTTTCTAAACTAGTGATCAGGTCCGGTCAGCTCCCGTCTTGAAAGTTTTGGGGTGATTCGCCAAGCGGGGGCCTAGAAAAAAGGCGGGGTCCCAAAACAGGTTTTCCCCATGCTATTTGCGATAGGAAACTTTAGACAAAGCTACAGCCCGAACTGCTAAACGGAATTACACCAAATTTGGTAAAAATGTAGGTCTTGGTTCAGAAAGAGTCCTTTTTGTTAAATGGTGTAAATCCGTTCAGTAGTTGCTGAGAAATTTAAAAAAGAAAAAGTTTTGATATCAATGGCCACAGTGGATTCGCGAACCCCCCCAACCACAAGCTTCATTCTAATTGGCTGACAACATTCCAAACCAGGAAGTGTTGGCAGACATCTTGTGACTCGGAGAAACCAGAAAACAAAACGTGAAAAACAAGAAAAGGGGGCAGGGTAGAAACTCCCTGACCCCCTACGGCCTGCTCAGGGGGTCCCACAGACACCCTGGGCCCAAAAAAGCATTTTTTTTTTAAATGGCAGAATTTGCGCTGGGTGCGCGAATCCTGCCATTAAAATTTTAAAAAACGAAGCACGGGCTCCAGCGCTTCATTGTATTTAAGCCCCCCGGTGGGCCAGGTCCCAGCGGCATGAGTAATTACATTACTCATGCCCCAGGGCTTCATATTAAAAAAAACATGTGTGGGGGGGCTCGAGCCACATGCCCTGGGGACTACCACCTCTCCGGGGCTTTGCACTTTTAGGGAGGGGGCAGCGTGGCCCCCCTCCTGGAGCCCTCCATGGCCCTGGGGACCAATACCCCCCAGGGCCAGCTCCTGCAGTGTCCCGGGGTGCCCACCCCCAGGACACTGCTGTTTGCTATGGCAGGGCCTGCCATAGCAAACACTGGTTTGGATTTTGAAAGTGAGAGCAGGGAAACCTGCTCTCGCTTTCAAAATCCAAACCAGATTACTTTTCCACAAGGGGAGCTGCTTGTCAGCAATTCCCCGTGTGGAAAAGCAATGCCGGCTCCCACAGGAGGCGGCGAGCCAGCTGGGACCATGAGGGCATTGAAGCTTCCCCCAACGGAGAGGGCCGGCTCCGGTGATGGAGTCCCTCGGGCCAGAAGAGGCCTGGGAGGAGGGCCACTCACCCATAGTAATAAAAGATTTATTTATTTTTTTTAAAAGGAAAGGCCGGCCCTGGGGGATGGGGTGCCCAGGGCAAATGGAGGCCTCAGGCGGGGGGCCGCACGGACCACCTTCCTGTTTTTTTTTTTAAGTACAAAAACGGGTCTGGCCCTGGGGGATGGGGTCTGACCATGTCATAAATGATGTAATATGTGAGGTCATCAGCAGTGCATTGGGGGGGCATGATTTATAGTTAGCTGAACTAACTATAACAGTGGAATTTATCTGGTTTTGTATGAGTGAAACGTCCAACTAACTATAATGTCCCTGAAACCTATCATTTTCAGTGAATTTCTAAGGTTTTTGAAATGCTAATTTCTGATAATAATGTGCCTGAAACCTGTGGTTTTTTCAGTGAACATATATATATACCTCCAACGTCTTCCACCATTCATTTACACGTAGTCTACGTATTCACAAGAGAGACAGCCAGGACTCATATTTCATCTGCGTGTTTAATTAAATTTCAGCAGCATAGAAATGCCCGACTCATTTTGGAGACTCCGCTCTTTGGTCAAGGGTCATTGGTGTTTACTACATCATGCTTTTTAAACATGTGATTCCCTACCACCATAAAAGTAGGACTTTGTGGAATACTCTGAACAAGGTATAAAACTATGGTGGGCATCTTATAACGTTCTTTGGTCTTTTACACCATTATGTATTTATGCTTGTTCCGTGTTTTAAATCTCCTGTGGTTACAAATCTCACAAATCACTTTCTCTGATCCTTTTGTGCAATATAATCAGTTATTTTTGCCACATATTTGCATTGCATTCGGTTTAAAATAAAATCATACAGTTTTTCAAACAAAATACTGTTATTATTTCATGGATATTTGATGAATCAACCTTGATCCAAGAGGTGACAGAAGCATCACAATTCCGCCCCAGTGGGCTACCCATAAATAAATGTTATCTATTGCATCCCAAATTCTGTCCCAGTGGGCCAATCCACCTTAATGAACTTTTATATGCTGTAACCATGCTTTTTCTGGGACCAATATATATCAGCTTTTTTTGCGTTTCTTTCCTCTCCACCTCCACATCCCACATACCTACAATACATAAAAAACAGTGTTAGATCCAACATAATCTTCATTCTATTTTTTAATAACAGTAAACCTTCATTACAACTTGTATATCTGTTTTTCCACAATCCAGAACACTTCATGTATTTTCATCCTAGATTACCAGCTAATTCTTTATCCCTGTTTAGCCCTGTAGGGAACATTGTCTCATATTTCACCATCATTCTTGATTCCAATCTACGCAGAGTTTGCGCTCTATTACCTCCTCTTTCTGATATTGGAAATCTATCTAGTACACAAAATTTTAGTAAACTGGCGTCTTTGTTATGGTGGTCTTTAAAATGCTGCACTTTTGGATACTGCTTATCTTCATTTACAATCGCTCCTAGATGTTCTAAAATTCTCTTTTTGGCTTTATGAATAGTATTTTCAATAAAATACAGAGAACATGGACATTTTAAACTATATACACAGAAATCTGAGTTGAATGTCAGATGTTTCATGATCTTAAAAGCTTTTTTTGTCTTCGATAATTCTACCTGTTTACAGCTAACGCCTATTTTACAAGCTTTACATCCACCACAAATATAGAACGCTTGTATGGTGTTCTTATTCTGTTCTTTCTGTATTTCACTACTACAGAGGATTTCCTTTAATGATGTGCATCTTCTAAAAGTTACTTGTGCATTTTCATTTACAGATTTTGCCGGGGTCTCGTCTGTTCTTAGTACTTGCCAAAATTTGTCAAGGCTTTTTTTCACCTCCCAAGCCTGGAAACTGAATTCAGTGATGAATCTAACTAAGTGTTCTTCCTCTCTAGTTGCCTTAGGTATTAACAAATCATCCCTTTTTAGCTTCTTTGCCCTCTCACATGCCATATCAATCACTTTTGATTAATAACCTCTTTCTTGAAATCTATTTTCCATTTCTATCATTTCTGTGTTAAATCCTTTCTCTTTACTAGAAGTTTTTCGTGCTCTTAATAGTTCACCATAAGGTATGCTTGCAATTAGATTTTTGGGGTGACAACTATTTGCATGTAATAAACTGTTTCCCGCAGTTTTTTTGAGGGAAAGTTTACTTTCAAGTTTATTTTTGCATGCTTGGATCTTGATATTCAAAAACTCAATTTCCGCTGGATGTATTTGGCTTGTAAACTTCAAGTTCAAACTTTAATCATTCAATATATCTACAAACGTATCTGCCTCCTACCTTTTCCCCTTCCAAATACAAAATAGATCATCTGTATACCTCACCCATAGGACTGCGTGTCCTTCAAATAGTCTGATGTTGCTGATTACTTGTTCCTTCCAGCAGCCTAGGTACAAGCCCGCAAAACTGGGGGCAAACCAAGTACCCATCGCAGTCCCCTGGGTTTGTCTATATATTGTTTTATCAAAAATGAAAAAATTATTTGTCAGACATGGGTAAATCATATCCAAAATCATTTCAGTATGTAACAAATAAGATACTGAATGTGCTCTTAGAAAATGTCTGAAAGCAATCAACCCCTGTTCTTGTGGTATACATGTGTATAAACCATTAACGTCTAAACACATTATATATATATATATATATATTCAATGAAAAAACCATAGGTTTCACACACGTTATAGTTAGGAATTAGCATTTAAAAAACCTTAGAAATTCAATGAAAAAACCAAAGGTTTGACACACGTTATAGTTAGCTGGACATTTTACTCGTAAAAAACCATTGAAATTCCCCCGTTATAGTTAGTTAAGCTAACTATAACTCGCGCGCCCGCAATGCACTGCTGATGACGTCACATATTACATCACTCATGACATGGTCAGTGACATCACTCATGACATCACTGATGACATCTCAAATGACATCACTGATGACATCACTGATGACATCATCCCGTGAATGTGTGTTTTTCTGAAAATTAAATATGTTTTATATATGTATATCTCAAGGTCGATGGAAGAATAAATGGGTATATAAGTGTCTAAATGGATGATATGTTTTTGAAAAATTGATTGTGTAACTGACTGATTAGGTGTATCATAGTGAATACATGGCTTAGTGAGTAATGTTTAAATATGTATATTATTATTATTATTATATATAGATTTGTTAAGCGCACAGCTACCCGTAGGTTTCCCGGCGCTGGAGCATAGCAATGAAGAGCAGGCAAGGGTACAAAGAGGGAGTTATAGGGAGAACAACCAAGTTTTCACTCCTTTGCGGAACTTAAGGTAGCACATTTCAGAACGCAAAGGAATAGGAAGCGAATTCCAGAGTGAGGGCGCCAGATACGAGAAAGAGCGCCCACCAATTCTGGTGCGTTTAAAACGAGGAACAGCGAATCTGCACTGAGAGGAAGATCTGAGAGTACGCGAGGGACAGTATTGGTGAACTATAGTGGATAGGTAATGAGGAGATTTACCTGCTTTAATGCGATGCATAAAGCATAGAGCTTTAAATTTAGATCTAGCTTCTATGCGTAGCCAATGCAGGCTGCGCAGAGCAGAGGCAACAGATGCAGATCTGGGTAAATTGCACAGTAGTCGGGCAGCCATGTTTTGTACCAATTGGAGTTTCCGGGAGACCTCTTTGCAGGCACCCAGAAGTAAGACATTACCGTAGTCCAGCCGAGATGTAACTAAGGCCTGGACCACAAGCTTCTGGGTGTCTTGAGGGAGCATCCACGTGATCTTCCTCAGCCACCTGATAATAGTAGTACAGGTGGCTGCGACTTTAATCACATGTTGTCTCATGGATAGCTGGTTATCAAAGAGGACCCCGAGGATGCGAGCTGTGGTTGCCGGGACTGGCAAAGGACCCATTTGCTGAGGCCAATGTTGAGGGCCCCAGAGAGCGGAGTCAGGCCCAAACAGGAGCAGCTCCGTTTTATCTCCATTCAGCTTTAATTTGTTGGTCGTCATCCAATTGGCAATGTTCGTGAGCCCTGAACTAAGAGAGGAACAAGGGGAGTGTTGATTAGCAGAGAGAGAGAAGATGATTTGAGTATCATCTGCATAAGAAAAAATGGATAGTCCAGACTGTACAGCAAGAAAAGCAAGAGGTCTAATGTAAAGATTGAAAAACAGAGGACTAAGAATAGAACCCTGGGGGACACCGTGCGGAATATTATGAACCGAGGACACCGAGGAAGGAGAAAAAACCTGAAAGGTGCGGTCTGAGAGAAAATTGGAGATCCACGCAAGTGCGGATCCAGAAATTCCAACAGACCTCAGGGCAGAAAGGAGGATGGTATGAGAGACGGTGTCAAAAGCGGCACTCAAATCCAAGAGGATGAGTGCCACCGTCTCTCCTCCATCCACCTGACGTCTGATTGTTTCCGTAACTCCCAGAAGGGTGGACTCAGTGGAAAAGCCCGTCCGAAAACCAGATTGGGAGAAGTGGAGAACGTTCGCCGACTCAATGTGGGTAGTTAGCTGACGATTAACGTGCTTCTCTAACACCTTCGAGAGGCCGGGAAGTAAAGAGATCGGTCGGAAGTTGGTAGGATTATTAGGGTCTGCGTTAGCTTTTTTCAAAAGTGGAGCGACCATCGCATGTTTCCAGACGTTAGGAACAATAGCTTCAGTAAGAGAAGCATTCAGAAGAGACAAAATACAATCAAGTGAAGCAGAGGCTAGAGAACAGAAGATCTGTGGGGGCATGGGATCAAGGGGAGAACCAGATTTGATCTCCGCCAACAAATTCTGGAAAACGGGCATAGAAATGGGGTCCCACTTATCTAGGAGGGGGATTGATGACTGAACCAAATTATCCAGAGGAAGAGGTTGGTCATAGTTCTGTAAGGATGGGCTGGATGAAGGTGGGGCAGATCGTGGGGCTCCAAAGCCCGCGTAGATGTTATCAATTTTCTGCATAAAAAAGTCGGCCAGGGAATTGCATTGAGTGCTATCCAAACAGGGGGCTTTAGGAGCACAGGCCATACCTGATAGTTCCTGGACTGCCTTAAAGAGAGCTTTGGGGCAGTTCTGGGCTTTCAATATAGTGTTATTGACATGATCGGCCCTAGAGGATTTGCAAAGAGCGTGATATTTGTGGAGTGCAGTTTTATAATTTTCTTTATCTGCAGGAGAGTAATTAGATCTCCAAATACGCTCCAGCCTTTTACAGCGGGACTTTTCCATTTTTAATTGGTCGTTAAACCAGGGGGCTGCAAAAAATTTTGCTTACATTTGCGTGCTGGGAGGCAGAGGTCAAGCGCAGACGTAAGCCAGGTATTAATTGTCATAACATCATCTGAGGGGATGTTAAGAAGTTGAGGCATGGTCTTTAGAAGGGAGTTATTGAGGTGCTCCAAATTAAGTTTTTGCCAATTCCTACGGATTCTAGAAGGATGAGTATTGTTGGGAAGGCAAGTAGCACCTGCAATTTTAATGCAGAACTCTACAATAAAATGGTCAGACCAAATAATAGGCCTAGAGGGTAAACAATTTACAGTGTCCAAATTAGTGAAAATTGGATCAAGGAGATTACCACCTTTGTGAGTTGGGCCAGTGTTAAGCAGACTTAAGTTAATAGCCGCAAGGTCCTGTATCAGGTGAGTGCTAATAGAACATAGGGTATCATTAAGATGGATATTAAGGTCACCTAACAACATGAAATTGGTAGCTTCCAACAGAAAGGGAGCAATAAGCTCAGGAAGGGAGGCTGTCCACGTGGCGGCCGCACCAGGTGGACGATACACGAGGACGCCAGACAGAGTGAAATTAGGGGATAGTGACAGTTTAAAACTGCCAGCTTCACAATTGGGGATGTCCAGATCTTCCCATTTACAGGAATAACACCTCTTGTAAATGATAGCGATGCCGCCACCTACCCCAGATGTTCGGTTACGTCCCACAAACGTGTATTCCTCGGGGAGAGCAGTAGCGATATCAGGGCCGGAGCTGTCATTAAGCCAGGTCTCAGTTAGAAACAGAGCAGACGGACTAGATAATGTAAGAAGATCAAATATGTCCCTTTTGTGTTTGGGCAAGGATCTACAATTTAAGTTAAGAAAACTAAGATCCGAAGCAGGAAGTGAGTGTGATGTTACTGAAAAGGGAGTGGCTTTCCGAAAGGAGGCGGAGGCGATGCACCACTCCGAGGGGATGGATGTGAGAGCTAGGGTGCAGGCGGAGCAGACCAGAGGGACATCGTTACAGCAAAAACGAGAGCAATGAGGCCCTAGAGGCACTTGGAGGCTATACAAAGCAGAACGTGAGTACGTGAGTTTAGGGGTCCAAGAACCAGAGGAAAGAGGGGTGGCCCTGGGTCCCGTCAGGGCGCGGACGGGCGCAGACGGGCTTGCCTTTGGCGCGCCTTCGGCGCGCCCGCTGCGCGCGCCCGCTGCGCGTTCGCACCATGCCCCACTTTAGTAGCGTCAGGGAAGCAGACACTAGACTGCTCCCTGCGCTACCCCCAAGATGGCGGTCGGTGGATAGAGAAGGTACCGGGGAGCGGGAGCGAGGGAAGAGCCTTCCACTGAAGGAAATGCCAGAGGCTTAGTGATGCAGTGATGCAGATCTGTATCAGTCTCTCAGTTTGTGTATAAGTGGCTGCATGGGTTGGTGAGCAGCTACATGGGTGTCTATATAGGTGATTAGTTGTTTTTTTGAGTATGAGTCTGAGTATCTGTATGGTTCGGTGGGGGTATTACGTAGTGCATAGGTGCATGAATGAGTGACTCACTGTTTGTATGTGTTGAAGATAGTATGTATGCAGGACTGCATGGGTGGATGAGTGTGTATATGGGTGTGTTAGTGAGTGAATGACTGTCTCTACAGTGTCTTTATGAGTAACTACATATGTTTTAAACTAGTATATGTGACTATTGGTGTATATAAGTGAGTATATGTGAGAGTGAGAGATTGAAAGAGTTCCTGTGTGAATAAGTATGTGTTTCTATAAGTGATTGTTTAAAAGACTAAGTATGTGCAAGTTTCCGTAGAAGTAAGTGTGGTGGTGTGTGTATAACTGTATATGCAAGTAAATGGATGTTTGATTCTTTATTAGCATGAGTGACTATGTGCGTGAGTAACTCTACGGATGAGTAGCATTGTGTAACAGGATGTATAGGTGTATGAGTACATATGATGAGTGAGTACATGTATGAGTGACTGTATAGGACTGTTGGTGAATGAGTGGATGTGTATGTGGATCTTAGAATTACTGAAGAGGTTGTTGTAACTGGTATTGGTATGTCCTTTGTTTTGTAAATTGTAGTCTCTATTTATAAATGTGTGTATCAAAGGTTATATTAGGGTGAGAGGAGGTCTGCCACTCTATCACAAGGATGATGTCATCAGTGATGTCATCAGTGATGTCATTTGAGATGTCATCAGTGATGTCATGAGTGATGTCACTGACCATGTCATGAGTGATGTAATATGTGACGTGATCAGCAGTGCATTGCGGGCGCGCGAGTTATAGTTAGCTTAACTAACTATAACGGGGGAATTTCAATGGTTTTTTACGAGTAAAATGTCCAGCTAACTATAACGTGTGTGAAACCTTTGGTTTTTTCATTGAATTTCTAAGGTTTTTTAAATGCTAATTCCTAACTATAACGTGTGTGAAACTTATGGTTTTTTCATTGAATTAGCAAGGTTTTTTAAATGCTAATTTTTTTTTTTCTTCTATTTTTTTAAACATATTTTTAATTTAATGTTCTTACCTTTTATAAACACTATGGTTAAATTATTAAAATTCTTTAATATGTTTTTTTAAATATATTTCATAAAATAAACATGTTATAATGTTTTGCAGTTCATTTTTTCCTTTTTTTTTAGTACGCGTACCGTAAGCTTACGGTAAGCGTACGGTTTACGCAACGCCCGTAATTTATCTACGCTGTTTGCGTATAGTTACGCAATTCGCGTAGCCGCGCGTACTCCGTGTGGGACGCGTGCGCGCGTACGCTACACGCGCACGTTACGCGGAAGTGTCGGGTAGTGACTGTTATGCGCATGCGCGTGTCTTTTTTACGCGCATGCGCACTTTTGCCGTAAGCGTACCGTAAGCGTACCGTAAGCGTACGGTAGGTCATGTGATCATGAAACACAACTTTTGATTGGTTGAAACTACTTTCAGTTCTAGAACTCTCCTACACCACACCCATTCCTCTCATTTCTGCTTGTGATCCCTTAGGAGAAGGAGCTGGGTTGTCTTTGTGATACGATGGCAGAACAGCAGAGCTCTTCTGAGAGTGAGGCTAGCACTAGCAGCACTACCTTGAGGCAGAGAGCGAGGAAACAAAAGACCTCTTATGTATGGGATTATTTTACTTTTCCTGAAGACCAGCAAAAGGTAAATGCACCCTTAGTAACTTGTAGGCTGTGTAAGCGTGTACTTTCAAGAGGTAATCCTGACAGGAAGTATTCCTTTGGGAATCATACCATGAAGAGACACCTCAAGGATGTACACAGAAGGACACATGCTCGACTTTTTGGAGGTAACTCTTCAGAAAGTCAACCAAGCACATCCACAGCAGCTCAGCCTAGACCATCATCTGCAGGGCTGACTCCTTCTTCTGCAGGTCAGGTGAGCCCTTCATCTGTGGGGGGAGCATCTCCTTTTGCTGGCCCTCTGGAAATTAACCCTCGGTTTGCGAGGGTTGAAGTACGGTGCGCCCATTGTCACGATCTAATTACTTATAGGGAGACCAGTGTTTCCCTAGTGAACAGTAAAATAGATCAGCACACTTGTCGTACCGTCTAATATTCCCAATCTTTCTTTCCTCTGTCCCTGCATGAACACAACGGCTCTTTTAAGAGCCAACCTTACCTTTCATCTATTTTTTATATATGTTTTTAAAAACTTTTTTTTTTTTTTTTTTTACCGTACGCGTACGATACGCGTAATTTTTTTTTTTTTTTTAAAAACACTAAAAATCAATTATCACATTACAAGGTGCTTGAGAGACTACAATTATTATTATTGACTTACCATACCCACTCAAAAAAATATTTATTCATTTGTTTTAAAAAAAAATTGCTTTAAAAATGGTTCTAGTTTTCGAAAATTTTCTAATCAATCTGAAAAAAAAGAAAAAAGTATTAATATTTTTAAAACATTTTATAATACAGTACACATATTTACATATTTTTCAAAAAATATTTTTGCCTTATTTTTGCTGTTTTCAGAATATATTGCATTTCACTATAAATTGTGAAAGCAATTGCATTCATCATTTTACAGCGGGCAAAAAAAGATAACAATCTCAAAGATTGTATTAAAAAAGCCCAGAATCTCTTTTTACTTAAACTTAACATTATAGAAATGCATAATATTCTAAAAAAATATCATCTAATACCAATACTTATTTCTTTAAAATACCGTCTGATATGTTTGTTTCAGAAGTATAATCACAATATTATATCTCAAATAACTCCACAATACATCTGATTCCATTTCCTTTAGGCCAAATAGTAATTTTAAAAAAAAATTTGAAAAAATTTCCAACGGTAATCCAATAAAATTCTAAAGTTTAATTTGTGCAGATGTTGCCGATTATCTCTAAATTATTGGTTTTTGAAAGTTTCATTAAAAATTAAAAAAGTCCACATTACAATTGGTTATCTTTCCATTAGGCCAAATGATAATTTAAAAAATCTTTTTTTTAGAAAATTCCAATGGTAATCCAGTAAAATGGTAAAATTATTTTGTCCAGATCTTGCCAAGTCTCTCTAAAATTTAGGTTTCAGGAAGATTAGATAGGAATTTGCTAAATCAAAAGGCAAACGTTGTTTGAAAATCAATTGGGAATCATTACACAGTGTCCAGCCTTTTTCACATTTAAGATAAACTGTGTAATGTCCAGAAGTAACAGTAGGTCCATCATGGAAAATTATTGCAACAGTTACAAAAGTTTTTCCTGAAATTGATAATTGCTGTCCTGTAAACTTCTTTATTAAAGTATCCAATTTTGAACCATCAGCTCTACATCGTGCATCATTAAAATTACATACTGTCCGTATTCCTTTAAAATTAATGTTGAAAACATGTCAGATTTACACTCACCGCATTTCATGCTATGATTAGCATCTTTAACTAATTTTGCAAAAGTGACTGTTTTACTCTCTGGCAATGTCAAATAAATAAACCTTTCATTATCAACATTAGAGCCACATATATTATAACAGTTTTCACAACTATGTTCCCATTTATAAGAGAGACCAAATAAAATATCAATTGCAACTTCTTCTACTTCCAGTACTTGAAGAAAATACATCAAAAATTCGTGTGCATCTTGCTGTTCATTTTGAGAAAACTGTGTTCGTCCTGAACATATATCTAAAAGTTTTCTAATTTCAGTAGCACTTTCTATTTGAGTTTTATCTTTACTCAGCTTTTAAAAAAGGAGACTCAGCTCAGAACAGAATCTTTTTCCCTGATTTACTATTATCTGCTCTTGCAAACTTTCCAGATAAAATGCAACATTCAGCACTACATTTGCGTAGCAGTTGACACCAGAGCTATTTTCAAAATGACATCCTACAACCTGTTCTTCATTTTCCTTTTTCTTTTTGCTTGCAATTACATCACTCCTCTTTTTTTCCTCTTCTCTACATCTTCATTACAGATATTCTCATTTTTTCTTTTACGAGAAACTACACGTTTCTCCAACACAGGATACTGACCTAAATGAGGAGCATAGCTTCTTCTTAATCTATTATACTCCTTTACACAGTTTGTATCAGCACTAACTTTTGAATCATCAAAGTCTATCATGAATAAACCTGATAATGTTTTCACTCGTGACAAAGCAACATATGCCATACCTTCTTTGAACACAGTTGAACCAATGTTCACAAATGCACAATCTACAGTCAATCCTTGAGACTTGTGAATAGTTACAGCATATGCTAGAGAAAACGGAAACTGCTTCCTACGTACATATAAGTCTTTCACAAGCATGAAACGAACTGTACAACGACAAATATCTTTAACTTCTTCTATCTGAACAAATTTTATTTTTAAACATTCAATTCCATCTTTTTTCTGATAATTAATAAAACCCACAACTCTTCCCATAGCTCCATTAACTAAACCTTTTTCAACATCCAAATTTTTTCTTAAAAATACTCTACAGTTCATGCAAACATATAGATTTTTTTCTAATCCAGCTGTTTTGGAGATGTTCTTCTCTAGTGAGTCCAATTTATTTTTCAGTTTGCCTGTTACTGTGACAGTAATTCTTCCATCCTCAATTTTGTCCACTGCTTCCAATTTCCTGATCTCTTCCTTTTCCAATTTCAAAAGCTCCTCATTAAATATTGAGCATTCACGTAGAGTTGGCATTAAGCAGATGACACTTTTGTTTTCTGCAATATTCTTGTATATTTTCTCTGCAACTATTTCTTCCTTTGGAAATAAATTATGTAGCAGCCAACTCTGTAATGCTTTTTTGCCAACTTCTGTGAGTAGTCCAATTCTGATATCTTTCAGAATACTTCCATATTCTTCATCGCTTGCTTGCCTCATATTAGTAGTAAGTTCCTTGTACTCAAAGAAGGACCAAATATTTGTATTTCCGATGCTTCCTAATGACTTCTTCGTGTCTTCATGTGTGACAGTTTTAAACACTGGTTGTCCTTTAACTGGAGTAAGTTGCAAAAGATCTCCAAAAACTATGACGTGTTTTCCACCAAATAACATGTCATAGTCTGTCTTCAAAATTTGCTGCATTCTTAAATGCACAAAGGCAAGCATTAAGTTTGAGACCATGCTCACTTCATCAATAATGAGAACTTGCATCTTCTTCAATATTCTTGAAACTTCCAAGGATGCTTCTCCAGTTAGCTTGTTGTATTGTATTTTGTTCTCATGCTCCACTGGTAACATTAGCAAACGATGTAAAGTGATTCCTTTTATGTTATATGCTGCTAACCCAGTTGGAGCAGTAACCACACAAGACAAAGTAGAATCTGTTTTTTGCTGTAGGTAGCTTCTGATGACTTTTATAAGGAAACTTTTTCCAGTTCCAGCTTGTCCGCTTACATACATCCTGATTGGATGAAATGATGTGCATGAGCACTCTTTTTTTTCATGTAGAAATCCGTGATCAATTTTGTTTCTGATCTCTTCATAAATTTGTTGCTGCTCTTGATTCAGTTGTCTTTCCAAATTTTCTAAGTCTATAAATTCTTCTTGAGCTTGATTCATAGCCGTTTCCACTTCATTCATGGCTATTGATGCTTCATTTTCAACGATTGGTTGTCCTAGGGGATCTTGACTGAGTGTTCCTGAACTTTGGCTGTCCTGAGAACTGTCTCTAGCTATTTCTGCTGCAATTGTAGTTTCCTGTTCAATTTCTTCATTTAACATTTGCAGATAACTTGAGAATGTACTGCATTGTATGCTGTCTTTGCAAGCAATAAAAGAATCTTCATAGCTTTGAAATTCTCCCAGTAGTTCATCCTCTGTACGCCATGGTTTAAACAACTGTAAAAGAGCCAAGTAGTAAAATTCCTTCTTGTCAGTAGTGTCGCAACTCAGCTTCCTGTGATTTATCAAACTTCCTTTTGTTTGCTTCACCAAACATCCTTCCTCACCAACGACTTTATATTTTCCATTGTTGATGTCTTCTGCGGCTTTCCGTGAATAAATGTAGTTCTGCAGCACTTCATAGAGACACATGTTCTCCAGATGTTGACTTCTCTTGGGATAATAAGTGTCCAACATGTTTGATTTCAAAATATCTGTACTTTCTGGGTCATTCTCGGCCAAATATTCAATTTCTCCTACAGATTTCAGTACCCGATTTCTCATTGCTGCAAGGCCTAAACTTGCCCAAATTATTCTTCTTGACTTCGAGTAGAGACTTGCAGAAGATAACCTATCTGAACATTCGTAGGATCCAATTTCTCGATGCGATAACATCTTCAAACTGAAACTGTACAGCTTCTTACTGACAGTCTTCTCGTGAGAAATCTCTTCCCACATTTCCTTCAATTCTGTTTTTTCTGATTTCGTAACGTAAGACGTTACATATCGAGCAACAGCAATGGAATTGTCAGCTACATACTGTATATCCATGTTAGCGTTCCACATGGATAAAATGACTGGGTTGTAGTCATTTATATTTTTTGATTCTTCTTTTCTTTTTAGGTTGTAGGTAGTCTTAGGTGATTTTCTTGTGATAGTATGTCTCACAGCTGACATAAAACTGTTGACTCTTCCATTTGAAAGAACAGGTCTAGGAAATCCAAATCGACATTTAGTGTAGTATTTATCTTTGCTCTTGTATTTCCGTCGACAGTATTTTCCACACCGATGACTTTGGAAACGTAAAACTTGCTCCTTTAACTTTTTCTCTTCTGTGCTTTTTGGTATAGCACATGTTGCATATTCTTCAATGAAAGATAACACTGCTTCATCAGTATCTGTTCCAAACTTTGGGGCATCCTTGATCCACAACAGCATATGAATATGAGGAGCACCTCTTGCCTGGTACTCTTTTCTCCAAAAGGAATCTACTACTTCTCCAAGAGGTGGATTTTTTTTATTGCAGATGAAGGACATCATAGCCTCAAATCTATGATTGAAATATCTGCAAACATTAACCGGATCCAATGAGCACAGTTCTCCTGCTGTCTTGTATTCGATGTTTTTAATGTTTGAATTTGCCTCTCGTAGAAAATCCAGTAAATCATCCCAAGCGTACTCCGCACAGCTTAGGGTAACGAACCATGTTGGTGTTCCTAAATTGCGTAACATGAATTTTAGTTCACCATGGCGTCGGTACCAATATTCATTTGTCCCACGCTGACAAGCCATCAGATTGATCAGTTGTGTTTCCAAATGATCATCTCGGTGCTGCACTTTCTCCATAAAATCCTTAGCAGACACATTTTGTAAATGTACTCCACTTTTTAAAATGTGATTTACTGCATAAGACAGTGCAGACAAGTCGCTTTCAAATAAAAGATGGAACAAATAAGGAATACTTTGTCGAAATCTGGGATCTTCAGCATATAGTCTTGTAGTCCGATACTCAGAAGCTGGAATCTGTTCTGGACGTTCATCGTATCGTCCTCCTTTTCCTTTAGGAAACACCTGGGGAAAACATCGAGCTTCCAAGCTCTCCTCCCATACACTCACAGGAGTTCCTTTTGCTTTCTTCTTCTGAAAGAGATCAATATTATCTCCCATAACTTCTTTTGAATGAAGAGGATGTATGCTAAAATGTTCATAAATTTCTTCTTCCTTTGACTTGTCCACTTTTTCAATTTGTCCAGTTGGTGTTTCTGTGTCTTCTTGTAAATCTTCTTCTTCTTCTTCTTCTTCTTCTATATAAATTGATTCATACCATTTGTTATTCCTTTTCAAATACAAATTTGCTCTTTGTACTTTCCGCACATCTACCAGCTCCTGCCAAATCTTCTTATTCTTTGTAGGTACACCATTAACCAGAATAACTAATGGTTCAGTTTCCAAAGTATCCGCATCAATAGTTTCCATATTTTTTTTCAAATCCAAGGGCAAATACACCACTCTTCCTTTTAAACCTCTCAGTAAATCTGAAGGAGGTAAATTACCAGTTTTGGGCTCCATACATACTATGGTCTGGAACGGATGAACACATTGAATGAGTATAGACTCATATGTATTTAATTCAGAAAGTTCAGCAGGAATAGCATCCAATTCTAAATTATTATGTACAGCTCTGGTCGGCATTCTATTTTCCTCTAACTTGTTGTAACAGTATTTACAAATACGCTGATCTTCACCCAAATCAAAACAATTTTCTAGAAATATATATGTGGCAAAATCCTTCCACTTATAATTATCTTCATTTTCACTCTTTCTGTAGAGATCAACATTCCTAGTTTGTTTTCTATAATGAGTTCTGCGGCAACAAATACAAGTAAAATTTGGTCTTTCATTAGAGACTATTGCAAATTTTGTTATGTGATCATTAAATGTGTTACTTACAGAGGGTTCTACATTCTCTTCCACTTCTTCCTCATTTACTGTGTCCTTCTCTGCACTGTTTTGTTCAGGACCAAAGTAACAAAACTGAATTTCATCAACAACCTTCTCTACATCTGATACCGTTCCTCGGAACAGAGCCCTATTCAATTCATTTAACTTTATTGCTGGACTTTTGGCAAAATACAACCGTCTCACAAACTTTCTCATTTCAGTATGATGAACAGCCAGCATCCTAAAATGATGGAAAACACTATTGCACACTTTTCTAGATAGACAAGCCAGAGAATGACCCTGCAAACCAGTATTCTCTCTCACTCTGCATGGATCCAGACTTTGAAGCACCTTAATCTTCTGTTTTATACTTTTTTTACTATATTCTCTTAGAAACTCTCGAAATTTGTCAATAGATTCCTGACGCACAGTGCAAATACTACTACAATTCCAAGTGTACACTGGGGCTTTAGGACGTCTCCCCATAGCCTCATCTGCCATCACTTGTACCTCATCTCTTGGAACCATTATCTCCTTCTCCATTATGCAACCATTTTTTACTTCGTAAGAACGACCTCTGGTGTCAACTGCATGCAGCAAACTATTACTTTGAAAATAGCTCTCTTCATTAAAAAAAGGTTCACTACTTGAACTATGCATCCACTTTCCTAAAAACACTTTACAAAAGTTTGTTCTGTTCACTACTCTTTTCCTTTTGCTATGTGATTTCAGTACATTAACCATTTTGTCTAATGTACGCATCCTATTCAAAATTAAAATGAATAGTTTCCTTTTTAATTCTAATGCCTTTGCTGCAATGGCTTCTATTTCTTTTTTTCTTTTATAAAACTTTGTCTTTTTCTTATATTTCTTCACATCCTTCATCAAATTGGACATAACTCTTCTCTGAAACATTTTTCTACGTATCTCTTTAAACGCAGTTTTTCTATGTATATAAATCTTTTCAGTTGCTGAAGGTATATTTGCATTAACTAAATTGTCAATTTTTTCCTCTCCTTTTTTGTTCAAAACATCCTTTCGAGTACAGACATTTTGTACATTTTTCATTCTTTTGAATATATTTTTTATATATTGTTTTTTCTGCTTACCAGAAGATTTTTTCTTTTTCCCAACATGAGCATCTTCTACTAACTTTGGTCCTCTAGTTGTCTTCAAATAAAGGGTTTTTTTGTGCGTTTTTTGAACTCTGGATTTTGTAGGCATCTTAAATTTTGTCCACTGCTCTTCAGCAATACCTGAAAAAAACTAAAAAAAAATTCCTTTATTTTATTTAAATATATTACTACATTTCTTTTCACAATAGTCACAAAACGTAATTTCTTTGCCAATTTGAATGCACACTTACTGCTCTTATTTTTTGGCAAGTTAAAATCACTTTTACAGACTGACACATTATGAAACCACTTTTCAGTTTTTTTAAAAAGCTCATGACCAGACTGCTTTTTCAGACCACCACCACGTGTATCCTGGGTGACTGCCTACACTCCAGCAAGGGCAACCAGCCTTAGTGATGTTGCATGTATTTGCATTACAGACTGAAACCTGAAAACCCCACTCGCTTGTAAATACTGTGCATGATTCCACATGGCAAGCAGCTGGGTGTGTGCTAAGAGTCTGCTTCTTCCCCCAAAAAATCGCTCCCCCTTTTTCCTACTAATGCAACTGTGAAATCACCAGAGCAAAACGCAATAAATCTCTGCCTGTAATTCCTATTTGCACACAGAGTCATGTTTTCACATTAGTCCCAAAACGAAATTTCTTTGCCAATTTGATTGCACACTTACTGCTCTTTTTTTTTGGCAAGTGAAAATCACTTTTACAGACTGACACATTATGAAACCACTTTTCAGTTTTTTTAAAACGCCCATGTCCAGACTGCTTTTTCAGACCACCACCATGTGTATCCTCGGTGACTACCTACACTCCAGCAAGGGCAACCAGCCTTAGTGATGCTGAATGTATTTGCATTACAGACTGAAACCTGAAAACCCCACTCGCTTGTAAATACTGTGCATGATTATACATGGCAAGCAGCTGGGTGTGTGCTAAGAGTCTGCTTCTGCACCAAAAAATCGCTCCCCCTTTTTCCTACTAATGCAACTGTGAAATCACCAGAGCAAAACGCAATAAATCTCTGCCTGTAATTCCTATTTGCACACAGAGTCATGTTTTCACATTAGTCCCAAAACGAAATTTCTTTGCCAATTTGAAAGCACACTTACTGCTCTTTTTTTTTCGCAAGTTAAAATCACTTTTACAGACTGACACATTATGAATCCACTTTTTAGATTTTTAAAAAAGCCCATGTCCAGACTGCTTTTTCAGACCACCACCATGTGTATCCTCGGTGACTGCCTACACTCCAGCAAGGGCAACCAGCCTTAGTGATGCTGAATGTATTTGCATTACAGACTGAAACCTGAAAACCCCACTCGCTTGTAAATACTGTGCATGATTATACATGGCAAGCAGCTGGGTGTGTGCTAAGAGTCTGCTTCTGCACCAAAAAATCGCTCCCCCTTTTTCCTACTAATGCAACTGTGAAATCACCAGAGCAAAACGCAATAAATCTCTGCCTGTAATTCCTATTTCCACACAGAGTCATGTTTTCACATTAGTCCCAAAACGAAATGTCTTTGCCAATTTGAATGCACACTTACTGCTCTTTTTTTTTGGCAAGTTAAAATCACTTTTACAGACTGACACATTATGAAACCACTTTTCAGTTTTTTTAAAAAGCCCATGACCAGACTGCTTTTTCAGACCACCACCATGTGTATCCTGGGTGACTGCCTACACTCCAGCAAGGGCAACCAGCCTTAGTGATGCTGAATGTATTTGCATTACAGACTGAAACCTGAAAACCCCACTCGCTTGTAAATACTGTGCATGATTATACATGGCAAGCAGCTGGGTGTGTGCTAAGAGTCTGCTTCTGCACCAAAAAATCGCTCCCCCTTTTTCCTACTAATGCAACTGTGAAATCACCAGAGCAAAACGCAATAAATCTCTGCCTGTAATTCCTATTTGCACACAGAGTCATGTTTTCACATTAGTCCCAAAACGAAATTTCTTTGCCAATTTGATTGCACACTTACTGCTCTTTTTTTTTGGCAAGTGAAAATCACTTTTACAGACTGACACATTATGAAACCACTTTTCAGTTTTTTTAAAACGCCCATGTCCAGACTGCTTTTTCAGACCACCACCATGTGTATCCTCGGTGACTACCTACACTCCAGCAAGGGCAACCAGCCTTAGTGATGCTGAATGTATTTGCATTACAGACTGAAACCTGAAAACCCCACTCGCTTGTAAATACTGTGCATGATTATACATGGCAAGCAGCTGGGTGTGTGCTAAGAGTCTGCTTCTGCACCAAAAAATCGCTCCCCCTTTTTCCTACTAATGCAACTGTGAAATCACCAGAGCAAAACGCAATAAATCTCTGCCTGTAATTCCTATTTGCACACAGAGTCATGTTTTCACATTAGTCCCAAAACGAAATTTCTTTGCCAATTTGAAAGCACACTTACTGCTCTTTTTTTTTCGCAAGTTAAAATCACTTTTACAGACTGACACATTATGAATCCACTTTTTAGATTTTTAAAAAAGCCCATGTCCAGACTGCTTTTTCAGACCACCACCATGTGTATCCTCGGTGACTGCCTACACTCCAGCAAGGGCAACCAGCCTTAGTGATGCTGAATGTATTTGCATTACAGACTGAAACCTGAAAACCCCACTCGCTTGTAAATACTGTGCATGATTATACATGGCAAGCAGCTGGGTGTGTGCTAAGAGTCTGCTTCTGCACCAAAAAATCGCTCCCCCTTTTTCCTACTAATGCAACTGTGAAATCACCAGAGCAAAACGCAATAAATCTCTGCCTGTAATTCCTATTTCCACACAGAGTCATGTTTTCACATTAGTCCCAAAACGAAATGTCTTTGCCAATTTGAATGCACACTTACTGCTCTTTTTTTTTGGCAAGTTAAAATCACTTTTACAGACTGACACATTATGAAACCACTTTTCAGTTTTTTTAAAAAGCCCATGACCAGACTGCTTTTTCAGACCACCACCATGTGTATCCTGGGTGACTGCCTACACTCCAGCAAGGGCAACCAGCCTTAGTGATGCTGAATGTATTTGCATTACAGACTGAAACCTGAAAACCCCACTCGCTTGTAAATACTGTGCATGATTATACATGGCAAGCAGCTGGGTGTGTGCTAAGAGTCTGCTTCTGCACCAAAAAATCGCTCCCCCTTTTTCCTACTAATGCAACTGTGAAATCACCAGAGCAAAACGCAATAAATCTCTGCCTGTAATTCCTATTTGCACACAGAGTCATGTTTTCACATTAGTCCCAAAACGAAATTTCTTTGCCAATTTGATTGCACACTTACTGCTCTTTTTTTTTGGCAAGTGAAAATCACTTTTACAGACTGACACATTATGAAAACACTTTTCAGTTTTTTTAAAAAGCCCATGTCCAGACTGCTTTTACAGACCACCACCATGTGTATCCTCGGTGACTACCTACACTCCAGCAAGGGCAACCAGCCTTAGTGATGCTGAATGTATTTGCATTACAGACTGAAACCTGAAAACCCCACTCGCTTCTAAATACTGTGCATGATTATACATGGAAAGGAGCTGGGTGTGTGCTAAGAGTCTGCTTCTTCCCCCAAAAAATCGCTCCCCCTTTTTCCTACTAATGCAACTGTGAAATCACCAGAGCAAAACGCAATAAATCTCTGCCTGTAATTCCTATTTCCACACAGAGTCATGTTTTCACATTAGTCCCAAAACGAAATTTCTTTGCCAATTTGAATGCACACTTACTGCTCTTTTTTTTCGCAAGTTAAAATCACTTTTACAGACTAACACATTATGAAACCACTTTTCAGTTTTTTTAAAAAGCCCATGACCAGACTGCTTTTTCAGACCACCACCATGTGTATCCTCAGTGACTGCCTACACTCCAGCAAGGGCAACCAGCCTTAGTGATGCTGAATGTATTTGCATTACAGACTGAAACCTGAAAACCCCACTCGCTTGTAAATACTGTGCATGATTATACGTGGCAAGCAGCTGGGTGTGTGCTAAAAGTCTGCTTCTGCACCAAAAAATCGCTCCCCCTTTTTCCTACTAATGCAACTGTGAAATCACCAGAGCAAAACGCAATAAATCTCTGCCTGTAATTCCTATTTGCACACAGAGTCATGTTTTCACATTAGTCCCAAAACGAAATTTCTTTGCCAATTTAAATGCACACTTACTGCTCTTTTTTTTTTGGCAAGTGAAAATCACTTTTACAGACTGACACATTATGAATCCACTTTTTAGATTTTTTAAAAAGCACATGTCCAAACTGCTTTTTCAGACCACCACCATGTGTAACCTGGGTGGCTGCCTACATTCCAGCAAGGGCAACCAGCCTTAGTGATGCTGAATGTATTTGCATTACAGACTGAAACCTGAAAACCCCACTCGCTTGTAAATACTGTGCATGATTATAGATGGCAAGCAGCTGGGTGTGTGCTAAGAGTCTGCTTCTTCCCCCAAAAAATCGCTCCCCCTTTTTCCTACTAATGCAACTGTGAAATCACCAGAGCAAAACTCAATAAATCTCTGCCTGTAATTCCTATTTCCACACAGAGTCATGTTTTCACATTAGTCCCAAAACGAAATTTCTTTGCCAATTTGAATGCACACTTACTGCTCTTTTTTTTTTGGCAAGTTAAAATCACTTTTACAGACTGACACATTATGAATCCACTTTTTAGATTTTTAAAAAAGCCCATGTCCAGACTGCTTTTTCAGACCACCACCATGTGTATCCTCGGTGACTGCCTACACTCCAGCAAGGGCAACCAGCCTTAGTGATGCTGAATGTATTTGCATTACAGACTGAAACCTGAAAACCCCACTCGCTTGTAAATACTGTGCATGATTATACATGGCAAGCAGCTGGGTGTGTGCTAAGAGTCTGCTTCTGCACCAAAAAATCGCTCCCCCTTTTTCCTACTAATGCAACTGTGAAATCACCAGAGCAATACGCAATAAATCTCTGCCTGTAATTCCTATTTCCACACAGTCATGTTTTCACATTAGTCCCAAAACGAAATTTCTTTGCCAATTTGAAAGCACACTTACTGCTCTTTTTTTTTGGCAAGTGAAAATCACTTTTACAGACTGACACATTATGAATCCACTTTTTTGATTTTTTTAAATGCACATGTCCAAACTGCTTTTTCAGACCACCACCATGTGTAACCTGGGTGGCTGCCTACATTCCAGCAAGGGCAACGAGCCTTAGCGATGCTGAATGTATTTGCATTACTGAGTCCAACCTCAAACCCTTAAACTATTCTTTTTTTTTCCAGTACACCTTAATTTATCGTGAAAACATAGTCCATATTATTTTACATGTTCCTCACATTTATATTTCTCCCAAAACAGAAAATGATAAACACAACTTCAACAAAAGGAATTCCAATTCTATTATTCATTTCTTAATTTACCATATACATCCCCTCTCTAACTCTAAACTCACCTTTAAAATTAGTTAGTTGTGAAAGAAATGTGGCACTCAAACAGCAGATTATCAGAGCCAGGATCTCTGTTCTCTACACCTCTTTCCTCTCAGCAGAACCAGATAATGGCAAACTTTCCCTCTATTTTTCCACACATATACATGTAAGTTTCAAATCTCAGTGCTTCCCCCTTTTTTTCAAATGTAATCACACATTTCTATTGGTTGAAAACCAACCCTTTTCCAAAAGTACCCTGCCCCCAACTTGACTTCTGCCTAGTACCCTTCCCCCAACTTGACTTCTGCCTGCTACCATAGCAACAGCTCATGGAACACTGCTGTGTGGAGTTAGGTCAGAAGTTCGCCACACAATGTTTCAATTCCACAGAGCAAGAGTGCTTGACTTTTCAAACCTAACAGCAAATCCATAGTACTGTTCTTTGGTAACACATTTTTTTGTACCAATACAAAACATGCTTCTATTAATTTACACATCAAGCCTAGTTTTTATTCTAGAATGGTATGAAACAGCCAATCAGTTCTTTTTGTTTTGAAAAAAATATGTATGCCTCCATTTCCAAACTGTCTTTCTTTTCATATTGCCATTCTACTGAAAGACACCTCCTGAGTGCATCCAGTTCTCCTTTGAAGATGTTCACAGTGTGGATTGTAGGGCACAGCTATGTCTTCTGGAGTGAAAAGTTTGCAGAGAAAACAGGTATGGTGAGAGACCTTGCTTTGCCAAATGTAGACATTAAATGGATTGGTCAGAGAGGGTTAAAGTGGCACCAATTGATGCCATTGGTGAAATCCTTCATGCAAATCCAACACCCTGACCTCATAATAGTGCACTGTGGTGGCAATGACCTAGGCACTTTGACTGGGGTAGGTCTGGAAATGCTTATGAAGGACACCTTTGCACAACTGTTTTCACTTTTCCCTAAAACTGCCTTTGTGTTTTCCAACATATGCCAAAGGCAAAAATGGAACTGGTCCAATCATTTCTGTCCGCAGATTGACAAAGCAAGAAAGCACGTCAACAAATCTGTTTCTGCTTTCCTCAGTGACTATGGTATGGGTGCCATTTACCACAACAACTTGCGTTATGACATGCAAGACATTTATAGAGGAGATGGTGTGCACTTCAATGATGAAGGGAACAGAGTCTTCCTCTTGAACCTTAGACTCTGCATCGGTACTTACTTGTAGGTACCACTTAAAAAATGACTTCATAAACACAACGGCTCTTTTTAGAGCTCCCTAATATCTAAACTCTTAAATCTGCATTTCATTTCTTTTTTAATTTATTTTTTCTTCCGTACGCTTACCGTAAGCTTACAGTACGCGTACCCCGTGATTTTTTTAAAAATCAATAAATGTTTTCTTTGTACTTTACAGTCCTTCTTTGACCCCCTCACAAATGTAAGGGGGTCTGTAACTCTCCTCCTTTTTTTTTTTTTTGTTTTTGTTTTCAAAAACCTTTATTCAGTCGAAATTAAGCAGTACATAGCCCCTATGCCTACAACCAGCAACTGGCCGGCAGCGTGATATGCGAACTGGATGATGGTGAAGTACACAGCTGTCCGCCTACAACCCTTTCAGGGGCCGGCAGCGTTGCAGTAAACATTGATGTCACAGAAAGATGTTCAATAGGGCTGCAACATACCTTACGTCATGTGATTTGTATTTGTTATTAAACCTGATAAACCAGTACAATTTGTGCATAGGTTGAATCCAAATAGTGTAGCAACCTCTTATGCTACACCTGAGGAACATAACAGAACTTGGTCACAGTGGCACCTGTCGCGTGGTCCATGGAGACAGTCGGGATGGCTACAACCCCGTCGTCCCTCCGAACCCACGAAGAGAGGCATGCCAGCTCTCGGAGGGACCATCAATTAGCAGCGGAAACTCCGGTCCGCCGGGCAAGAGAGAGACCCAGGACCTCCCCTTCTCAACAGAGTTTCTACCTTCCACCTCCCGGGTGGTGTGACCCAGTGAAATCAAGAGCGTAGAATTCGGGCAATCGGGTAAGTGGAGGTGCGTTATGTCAGCGGGTGTGATAATAGATATGTCGTAAGGGGACTCCAAATATCTACCGGTCTGGATGCAGTGGGCAGCAGCTCAGCATAACAGAGCAGTGTGTCTTGGCAGTGCACCATGTTTTCGATCCAGTCTTTGTATTTAGGAGCCCTGCCCCTCCCCCACCGGCAGGCGATGAGCCTCTTCGCAAGGAGGAAGGCAACGGTGGCAAACCGCCGAACCGGTTTCCGTATGGTTTTCGTGTAACCCAGAAGTGCCTGCATCGGAGATGGCGTCAATGAGACTCCTATCATTTCCGAAATGCCGGAATATATTTGTTGCCAATAGTCGGCTATTTCCCCGCAGCCCCAAGCCATGTGTAAAAAATCTGCCGCTGGTGTGCGGCAGCGCCAGCAGAGATCGTCCCCTCGGAGGCCCACCCTACACATGTGAGATGGAGTGCAATAAAGACGATGGAGGAACTTATAGTGGATGACCCGGAACCGACTGCTGGAGGAGATCTGCGCGGTCTGGAGACAGCAATAACTCCAAAGTTCGTCGTCTATGGGTATTCCTAAGTCAGCCTCCCACTGAGTACGGGCCCTGCAGATTCCCGGGTCGGACACTGCGCGTATAGAATGATATAGATTAGAGACCGCGTGTGCTGGAGTGGCAGCTTTAAGCAGCTGATGTAGAGGTTCTAAAGTGGGTGGTTCCTCTGGAAATCCCTCGATCAGCGATCGCATCCCCCCGCGCAGGCGAGTGTAGAGAAATGTGTCCATGGGAGTGGATGTGAGGTCTGCGAACATGTGCGTCTGAGACCGAAATATTCCGTTATGGTAGAGGTCTCCCCACGTCTTAATGTTGAGTTTGGCAATAAAGTTCTTAAATAGTTGCTCCTGCAGAATGGGGAGCCGGGTATGATATGCTAAAGGCAACAGAGGAGAATACAATAGCGTCAGTCTGGCTTGTTTTGCAATCTTTCGCCATGCGAGGGCCGAGCTGGAGATTGTGGTGTGGTGTGCAGCTCTAGCCTCCGGCGCACTAAAGATGGCCCCCGCCAGCGGGATGGGGTCCACTAACCAGTGTTCCACCGCTATGTGTGGCATAAAGGGAGTGGGGTGTATCCAATAGTGCACGTAGTGGGCCTGAGCGCTGTAGTAGTAAAGTTCGAGCTCCGGTAAATCGAAGCCCCCTTGGGCGAATGGACGAGTCAGGACGTCCCAGCTCAGGCGCGGACGCTTCCCCCCCCACACCAGTCGGATGAGCTCGGAGCGCAATAGGCGGAAGAAGGACCTGCCCGGGTAATATGGGATATTTAAGAAGAGGTAAAGTAGCTTGGGAAGAATCACCATCTTAATGAGAGACGCCCGCCCTGCAAAGGAGAGGGGCAGCGTGATCCATCTGGTCACGCAAGTTTGGATATGGTCAAACGTGCGTCCATAATTCATCCGCATCAGTTCTGCCCTATCCCGAGAGAGGAGAATGCCCAGGTACCGGACCTCATCCTCAGCCCATCTCAGTGGGTAATCTAGAGGAAACGGCTGGGCGGATGCGGTGAGCGGGAATATAGTGGATTTGCCCCAATTAATGTGTATACCTGACAAGCCGGCAAACCGAATGAATTCTCTCAATATAGGGTTAAGATTGGCAGCAGGGTCGCGGACGTACAATGTGATGTCGTCCGCATACAATGATATAAGCACTTCCCTCTGAAGACATCGCAGAGCCCTTTCCCGGTGATGCTGTCGAAGGCGAGCAGCAAGCAGTTCCATCGCTATGGCGAACAACAATGGAGAGAGGGGGCACCCCTGACGAGTCCCCCTGGATACAGCAAAGGCCCCGGAGATCCGACCGTTCACCCCCACCCGAGCCACAGGCCCGTGGTAAAGGACACTGATCCATTGCGTGAATCCTATCGGCATCCCCATGTTCCGCAGGATACATTGGAGATAGTCCCACTCTAGGGAGTCGAATGCCTTGGTGGCGTCCAATAGGACAGCCACCAGAGGCAAGTTCGGGTCCACATTATCCACTACCGAGAAAAGGGTCCGGAGGTTGTGGGAAGTGGCTCTGTCGGGGACAAATCCAGCTTGGTCTGCCAGCACCAGGCCCCCCAGTATTAGCTGCAAGCGATTGGCCAGCACTTTGGCCAGAATTTTTGCATCACAATTGATTAGTGAAAGGGGGCGGTAGGAGTCGCAATATTGAGGCGATTTCCCGGGTTTTAGGAGCGAGGTGATCAGGGCTTCCCGCATAGAGGGGGGAAGTGCGCCGGATTCATGAGCTTCCAGGTAAACCTCCCGAAGCACCGGCGCAAGGAGATCCACGTATGCCTTGTAGAAGTCCATAGGCAAGCCGTCCAGGCCAGGGGCCTTTCCGGGTGTCATCTGCCTGATAGCGTCCCTAATTTCGTCCAAACCGATGGGTTCAGCTAAGAATTCCCGATGACGATCGGAAAGCCAGCCCAGCGTCAGCTCCCTCAAGTAGTCGTTTATGTCAAGTGTACCCACCCTAGTAGTCGAGTAAAGGGCCGAATAATGGGCAGTGAAGGCGGCTAGGATCGAGTCTGAGTCTCGCAGAGGCACTCCGCCATCTCCCTCCAGTTCCAGAACAAAATTTGAGCCTCGTGGGGGCCGAACCATTCCCGCCAGAAATTTCCCGGGCCGCTCTCCCTCCCCATAGGCCCTCGCCCTGAAATACTTGCCCCGAAATTTGACCTCTCTCTCGGCGGTGGAGGTGTAGTCCGATAGGGCCTTCCTGTACTGTATCTGTGCATCCAAATCGGTGGCATAGTCCGGTCGGGTTTCTAGCGTGTGTAGTGTAGTTTCCAAGGTGCGCAATGAAGCACGCAAAGTTCTCAACACTCCCGAGCTCTTTGAGATGCAGATTCCCCGCACTGTGACCTTCAGCGCTTCCCAGAGAGTAGCAACTCGCTCTACCGAACCTTTGTTATGAGTAAGAAAGTCAGCAATCTCCTGACCCAGTTCAGAACGGAATAGTTCGTCGAGTAATATGTTGGGTTGGAGTCGCCAGGAAGGTGGCCTTCCCATTATGTCCGGCAAGCGGAGCGTCACCAACACCGGGGAATGGTCCGAAAACGTGCGAGCCACATGTTGGACCGTGACCAGTGAGGGTGCCAAGCCTCTGGACACTAGAACGTAATCCAGTCTGGCCCATGTGGCATAAGCGGTATTCCAGTGTGTGCCCTCCTTCTGAGTCGGATGTAAGTGGCGCCAGGTATCTACGATGTCCTGAGCGTCGCAAATGTCACGCAGGTATTTGTGTGTGGTGGTGTAGTGTTGGGCAGAGGGGTTGGACTTGTCCAGGGAGGGATTAAGCACAGCATTAAAATCTCCCCCCCAAATGAGATGCGTGGAGCCCACCTCCCTAATCTTGTTCCAGAGAGCAATGAAGCTGCTCGAGTCATCGCAGTTAGGGCCATATGAGCAGGCAAAGGTGACAGTTTCAACTCCCATCCTACCCCAAGTCATGCAATACCATCCCTCCCGGTCTACAGCGGTACCCAGGGGAACGTAAGGGACATTTCTTTTTATCAGAATTGCAGTGCCTCTTGCATAGGACGAATAGGAGGCAAAGGCAGAGTGCGCCGCCCATCTGGAGGCAAAGGAACTCCCACGTCGGGGATCCATATGAGTCTCCTGTAAGAAGGCGACCTGGGCCCCCAGCCTGTCAAGGGCTCCCAAAATTTGTCTTCTCTTTCTAGGGTCTCCCAGCCCCCTGACATTCCAGGTGATAACGGAGAGCAGTCCCCCCCCCATTAATGTTAAGGTTCACGATGCGACTTATAGTGACCGCTAGGTGAAGAACAGTTCGTGGGACGCACCGGGCCGTCCCCTCTTTGGTGCCACTGTGCCATTAAAATATCGGATGCTACATCAACTCTATGCCAAGAAACTATATCAGTAGTTACTGCAAACCAAACAAGAACAACCCCTTGAAACCCACCCCGCCCTCCCACACCGACAACCCCAACCCGTCGGGCATCTCCCCCACCCCACTTAATCCCACAACTTCGAATCATATCCTACTGGGGAATACCCAATTGGGGGACACAAGGGCTCCGGACCTGCCTCCGACTCCCCCGATATTGCACCCGCTGTCCGCCAGCGATAATAGCCTGCGGAAAAGCGCGGGAGGGGGAGGTAGGTGCCTGGGCAAAGAACAGATGTAATGCACGACCAGGAAACCATGAGTTAATTAAGGCTCAACTGTTTGTAGCCTATCAAGTTCAGACTAGAGCAGAGAACAACCAAAAAATAGCGAGCGCCCGGGCCGAAACTCCAGGCGGGAGCAAAGCACAATGTTAGCAATAAAAGGAACCAATGCAGGAGACGTCAAGACATGGTCAGTCCAGAGCAGAAGTGGGCGATCGGGAGCCTGCCCCCTCCGACAGGGGACCAGCTGCCCCGCGGGCCCGCCCGCGGTCTTTCAGGAAGAGTTCCACCTGAGCAGGGTCCTGAAAAATATGGGGCTTGCCCTGATGAAACACCCTAAGCCGGGCTGGGTACAGCATAGAGTATTGGATTTCGTGTTGCATAAGTCGTTTTTTGACCGGTCCAAATTTACGGCGCGGCTCCTGCACCGATTGTGTGAAATCTGGAAAGAAGGAGAGGGTGACGTTCTCGAACCGGACAGGCTGCTTCTCACGGGCGAGGCGAAGCAGGGTATCGCGGTCTCTATAGTTCAGGAATCTGATAAGTACAGGCCGTGGGGGGGCTCCCGGCACCGGGCGAGGGCCCAAGGTGCGATGTGCCCGCTCCACAACCAACTGTGGCGAGAAGGCGTCAGCACCAAACAGGTCAACAAGCAGTTTTTCGATGAAGAGTTCCATTTTGCCTACCACGGTGGATTCCGCCAGCCCAAGAAGGCGCACGTTGTTGCGGCGCGATCTCGCATCTAAGTCCTCATTCTTGTCGGCGATCACTTTAAGCAGTCTCTCCATTTGCGAAACTTTGACTTCAGTGGTCGTTGCCCCATCCTCCAGGCCAGAAATCCGTTGTTCAGATTCCTTGACTCGCTCCTCCTGTTTATCAAGTCTATGTACCACTGAGTCGAGGCGGCGAGACATACCGTCAATTTTGGAGTCTATGGAGGAGAGGCTGGTTTGCATATTAAGTAAGAGCGCCTTCCAGTCCACTTCGTCAGTTTCCCCACCATCGGCATCACCGTCCCCCGGCGGCGGGGCACGGGATTTTTTCTTTGGGGTGTCGAAGGGGAGCCGGGACTGCTTAGTGTCCGTCTTCCCCATTGTAGGGGGCTGTCAGGTCGGAAGTGCCCTGTATGTGCGTTGGCGTGGGAAAACCCTCCTCGGAGTCGCCGTCGCCACACCGTGCAGGCCGATAAGGTGCAGCGGTCGCACCCGACTCCCCCCCGGTGTCAGCGGATGTATGGGCGATAGATTGGCAAACAAAAAAGGGGGGGAAGGGTCACCCCATTCAAGGCCTCAATTGTAGTGTTCTGTCCCGAGGTGGGGGCCAGGCGCTCCGCCGCGGGTCCGCCGGCCCAACTCCACCAAGGCTCCAAGAGTTCAAGGGGGACGGCACAATCTGGCACAACAAGTGGAAGCAGCCCGGGCCTGGGCCACAGTCCTCCGGGCAGGCCGATCACTCAGTGCGGCAACGAAACGGGCCAGTCGCAGCGCCTTCCGTGGGCTTCACCAATCCCCAGGGGCTCAGCCGGCGTCGGAGGGACTACACCCTCAGTTGGGTCTGCACCGGGTCAGACGCGGCTCCACTCAGGCAGCGATCAACCCTCCGTCGGGAATCGGGAGGAGGGGGGGGTGGTATAAGGGGGGGGGGCAGCCCAGAGCTCAACCGTCTCGGAACTCTCAGGCGAAATTTGGGCCGGTGATGCAGCGCCCCCCCTGTCCCCAAAGGTCAAGTGTTGGCACGCCGGGGGCCGCAGGCAGTTCCACCCCAGCGACTCCTCAGCTCCCTCACACCTTACCGGCACTCCGGGAGGGCAGCCAACCCGAGCCGCGAACAACCAGCGTCTCCTCCTCCAGATGCAGCGTCTCGCGGCCTTCCGTCCACGTGTGAGCCGCGGCCTCGCGTGCACACCTCCGCCGGCAGCCTCGCCTCGCTCGCTCCGCAGCCGCTCCCGCTGGAAGTTGTGGCGGCTATAGCTCCGGATGCACCTGTCAGAACAGCCCAGGACTCGCTACCGGTGTGCCGCTGCCTCAGCCCAGCACTCGGCGCTGGTCAGATGTCGATTCCCAGTGTGCAGGATGGGCTGATGAAGAGGAATCTCGCCCGGCTGGCGGGAGCCTCATGTAAGTGCGGCCATTACAGTCCGGCGCCCTCTAGCGCCCCCTGTAACTCTCCTCCTTGCCCCCTTTTCTTGTTTTCACTCTTTTTTTTTCTGAGTGAAACACACAAAATGGCGGCCGCCGCTTCCTGGTTTCGGCCGATTCGAATGTTTACTAAGATCTAACAGCCAATCAGAATCGCGCTCGCGCACGCCACCGTACGCGTACGGTAAGCTTACGGTACGCGTACCGTAAGCTGGCTCAGATATATATATTGATTTAAAGGCTATTTTCTCAGAATCTACTGAACAGATTTACACCAAACCTACAAAAGGCACTTCCTTGACCTAGGGACTACCTCTCTACCAAATTTCTAGTAATTCTGTTCAGCCGTTCGGGCTGTAGCCCTGTCTAAAGTCCTATGGAAAAATGCATGGGAAAAACGCGTTTTGGGACCCCCCTTTTATCTCAGCCCCCGCTTGACGAATCCCCCCGAGACTTTCAGGGTAGGAGCGGAGCGTTGCGCCCCACCTATTTTGAGAAATTCGCGAGGATTCGTCGACCGGCGCCAAAGTTATTCAAAATAGAATGTTGAGGATTTCCTATGGAAAAGGGGTCCTAACTATAACTACCTACTGGCGACCGCCAGTAGGTAATATATATATAAAATCAATGGCTTTCCTGCCCCTCTCCTTTTTATTTCCAAAAGCAGGGACCAGCACCATGAGAAAATGAAGTCTATTTATTCACAGCAGAAATAACACAGGACGACGCGTTTCGGTGGTGACTCCCATCTTGTTCACATAGTGCAGCCGCCATTTTCTTTTCACTTAAATACCTCTCAGGTCATCACATCTACATGTAAACACTGAAGAAATACTTACTGAAACTTAAAACATTGATTGAGATAAATATTAAAGTGCAGAGTGCTGAATTAAAGTGCATGACATTTCTTAAATATACCAATTTGACATGTCTCTACTAGCAGTATATTGCATCACATATCAAATATACAACCATCAACAATATTGAGAAACATGATTCCATGAATTTCAGCATTCAATGTACAATACATAAAATGTCATCCAAACTCCGAGTGAATTTAATGGATGGGCTGGTTCAAAACAATTAATTTCAAAATGCATAATACTTTCTGTGCCTCTCTCTATATAGAGTGCTGTTTGACAAATCCGACTAACTTTATTAATAAGTGCTACTTTTTGAATAGCTTGCACATGTAAAGTTTTGGGAGATCCGTCAACCAGGGGCCAAGAAAAAGGGGGGGGGGGGGCAAAACACGTTTTGTTCATTTATTTTTCCATAGGAACTTTAGACATAGCTACAGCCCAAACCGTTTAACAGATGTACACCAAATTTCGCAGAAAGCTAGATGGGCCCCACCTAGAGGTAAATTTTTTATTTTTATTTTGCTGTGAATTTCTGGAGGATCCACCAATCCATTCCCAAAAAGAAATAAGCGTGGGCTGTGTACATGTTTAAATAAAACTCCCAAAAGTGGGAAAGGACCCGGGAGGGCGAAGATTGATTTTATTTTGGGAAGAGGAGCATGTGGCCCCTCTCCCCAAGCCTCTGGGAGGTCACAGGGGCTTCTTCCCCCAGGGCAGAGGTGAAAAATAAGGGTGCACAGCCCCCCTCCCCACCCTCCAAGGGAAAAATAATTAAATAGAAGGCAGGGGCACGCAGCCATCATCATGAAACCTACTTAGGCCCCTGCAAGCCCAACCTATGGGGCCCAAATTTAAATAAAAGGGGTGGGGGCCATGCGGCCCCCCTAGCTGACCCTTTAAAGGCTGCAGGACCCCTATTCAGTGACTGTGTCCCAGGCAGCCCACTGGGCAATCACAGTTGTTTCCCTGCCCATACTACAGCGGGTAGGGAAATATGTCTTCTCCCTCTGGTGGGAGCATTTTTAAACCTCCCTCCAAATTGAAGCAAACATGGAAGTCTGGATGGGGTCTATTTTATTGGCTTTGGACCTGGGGATGGGCTCCCTTGGGCCTAATAACGCTCAGGTCATTAACATTTGCCCCCAGGGGATGTATGGTCGGGGAGGGGAGTCGTGCAGTCATCCTCCCCTTTTTTGTTGACTTTACCCTTATAAGGCTTGGGGAGGGAAATGCACATCCCCTTCCCCTTAATAAATATGTTTTGTCCCGGGGGATGGGGTCTCTGGGGCTCAAAGGCCCATTATATGCCTTGTTCCAAAGGGCTGTACATGGTGTGGGGTAGATAGCCTGCGGGGTTGGCTGTCTCCGGGTGGACTGGCCACAGGGTGTTTGGCTGTGTAGTGTGGGGTTGGCTGCCTGTGGGTGGGTCTGTGTTGTGATGATGTAAAAACATGCTAATGTATATTGTGCTGTAATACCTATTCCTCCATCCTCATTGGCACTACATGTCACACCAGTCGGCCACAGGCCCTTTGGCAAACCCCCACTGCACACAATCAAATGCCATTCACATGGTGGGTTTGCTGCCTGAGGGGTAGTTGGCCACAGGGACTAGCTGTAGACCACGCCCTGGGGCCAATTTAGCAGCATGGGTTTGGCTACCTGTGGGGTTCTAAAAGCAGGGCTTGGCTATGCCCTAAGGTAACTATAACTCATGCCCTCGCAATGCATGACTCTTTACCCCACATATTACATCACTCATGAAATCTTCTATGACTTCATTGATAATATCACTGCAACATTTGTAACAAAATAATTGATGAGAAAACTGTGCATGGCGGGGTTACCTTAGAGCACAAGGTATAGTTATTTAAGATAACTATAATTTTTAAATTCCAGTGGTTTTTTTGTTTAAAATGTTACATTGTTGCTGGACATTTCACCTAGCTATAATGATGCTTTAACCTTTGGTTTTCACCAGTCAATATATCTGTTTAACAAAACAATTGCACACCTGTCTGATATGGTACTAAGTGACAATTAAATTGCAACATTGAATCTGGGCTTATCCTACTGCCCTGCCAACAACTTCAACTATGTAAGAACAAGATTAGATGTATTTAAGAGTACTCGTAAACTAAAGTTACGAAAATATCATCTATTGAACTGAAAAACAGACAAAAATGATATAGTCTCAATAGAAAATTTGGAAGGCACTGATATTACAGAAGTCTCAAAAACCGAGGAATCTTTCTTGAATGAGATGCAGGAATTATGGGACCCACAACAATCTAGAGATAGATCTGTCATGCCTCATGAAGAACAGAATGAATCCATCATTGAATCCAATGTAACGCCAGTAACAACTGGATATCCTCTAACCCAATTCAAACCCAAGTCAACTTTCAATCCGATTTATGGTAAAGGACTCGATTGATCTGTTCCATGATAGGTAACAGAACAACTGAAGGAACTCAATATAAAGACACATAGAGGCAAACCAAAATACAATAAAGAAAAAGAGGATTACATCACTGTAATATCTAAATTGAAGAAAAATAACAAAATCATAATCCAAGCCTCAGACAAGGGTGGAAATATTGTTTTAATGACTAAAGACAAATACACCAAAGAAGCCTACAACCAGCTAAATGACAGAGCGTGCTACACGAGATGCAATGGAACTGATTTAAAAGCGATGTATACAATCTTCCATAAAAAACTGTCAACTTGGAAATCAGATAGTCTGCTTACTGGACAGGATTTAAAATTTTTAAAGAATAATTTCCTTGTGGTACCAACCATTTATTTTTTACCCAAGATACACAAAGACCCGGAAAATCCACCAGGGAGACCCCTTATCTCAGCGAGGAATGGGTGCCTTGAACACATCCCAATATGTGGATGTTTTCCTTCAGAGTCTGGTGAAAGCCCTTCCATCTTATGTGAGTGACACGAGTGACTTTTTATGGAAAATTAAGAATCTTGTATGGGAACCAAGCTTTTTATGAATTGCTCTTGATGTCAGCTCACTTAACATGAGTATTCAACATGCAGACGGGTTGAGAGCACTTGATTTCTTTTTGGAAAAATCTATGGGCAATATGGTGAACCACAAAAAGATGTTACTTGAAATGATTAATTTCAGTTTGAATAACAATATTTTCATGTTCCATAACCTTCTTTACAGGCAGTTAAGAGGTGTTGCAATGGGGGCCAGCTTCTCCCCAAGCTATGCATGTTTGCACATGGGCTGGTGGGAGTAGTTGGTCCTCATGACAGAACACAAGAAGACTATGACTATCAATGTCAAGTCATGGTTATGGTTTATCGATGACCTGTTCATTGTTTGCAATGGTAGCTTGGATACAGCTCAAGAGTTCGTGCAGGCGATTAATGTAAATAACCTTAACCTGCACTTTACTGCTAACATAAGTACTACTTCAGTGAGCTTTTTGGACACAGAGGTTTTTATTGAGAATAACAAACTAGAAACCAAACTCCATCGCAAATTAACGGCTGGAAATTCCACACTCCACGCTAGTAGCTCCCACGTTAAACACCTGGTAAATAGTATCCCCTATGGTGAGATGCTGAGGCTCAGACGAATCCACAGTAAGGAGTGTGATCTACTGATAGCCCAACAAGAAAGTAAACAGAGATTTAAGGAAAGGGGATACTCGGATAACATCATTGATAATGCTATTGTAAAATCCATGCGTAGAAACAGGTTGGAGCTACTATGTGTAGTAGACAATATGACTGACACTGGTATTGATGCCAATAGGGAGGAAATCAAAAAGGAATTTAGATTCATTGTCCAATATAGCCAGCAGCACAAGAAGGTCAAATCCATTATAAAGGAGAATTGGCCTTTGGTTTTTAAGTGATCCTACAATAGGCCCCAGACTGCCAAAAAGGCCCTCTATAACCTACAGCAGAGGACGTTCTATGCGAGATTAACTCGTTAGAACTAGTCCTAAAGTTACTGAATCTGCGAATTGGTTACAAACTCATACAGGCTTCTTTAATTGTAAATCATGCAAAGCATGTCAGCTGGGTGAGAATAAAACGACATACTTCACCCCGTTTGACCAAAAAGATCATAAGATCAACAGACTACTTACATGCAAAACAGAATATGCCATTTATGTATTGTCATGCCCATGCAATCTACTTTATGTAGGGAGCACAAAGTTACAAGTACACAAAAGAATATTGCAACATCTTAGGGCGATAAATAACCAAGACAACACTTACCCAGTGGCAAGTCATTTTACGTCTAAGCATGATTCCAAAAGCCGAGATTTGAGATATTTTGTTATTGATTCTGTTCCTGCCAGTAGAAGAGGGGGCAACAGGGAAGAAAAACTGCGTCAACTTGAGACCAGATATATTCTAGAATTAAATACAAAACAACCATGTGGTCTTAATGTTACCGAGGATCTGTTTACATGTCTATAACAATAATTTCCTCGATTTTTGACAAATTTTTATCATAGGATCTTAATCAGGATTGTTTTATACCTCTTAGAGAGTTATTTATGGGTTATCCTCTGATTTGGGGGATTTTTGTATATAATGATTATTTATGAGTATTTTAGCAACCATTTTATACACGATTTTTTACACGTGAATATTTAGTTTATTTAATCTATTTTAGATTGTCATTTATCTACTTATTTAATATTTAAAGTATATCTATTTGGCTGTATATATGTGTAGGTTTCTTTGTTTACTCATGGCCTATAGAGGGATATTTTATCCCCAGCCTGATATGTGATGATCATTATTTATATTATACCATGTATCCCATATTTAGCTCCCGGGTATTTATACCGGTATCTTATGAAGTTCCAACTGTAGTTGCGATAGACAACCACTTTTTGCAAACATGAACTGCATTTGCACTTTAATAGAATACGTGAGTTTTTAATGAATATTGAGTACACATCGCTGGGGCTCAAGTGTTTGACTAAGTATTCAATCGTTCTCACATTTTTCCGCCCCCCCCCTCCCCTCCCCCATTTTGCTTGGACAGCAATGACTCGATGTATTTATACAGGCATACTGGGTCTGATTGTACCAAAATGAGTTTCGTATTGGTATACATGCTGCTCAGAAATACATTTTGCATACTTTTAAATCTGTTTTTTGCACTATTTTGCACTAATTTGCACCATTTCTATCATTTGCTTCTACATTGGTTTAAATATGGATGACGTTTTATGTGTATTAGTATGCATGGTTTTAGATTGAACCAAAATATTGATTGTGATTCATTTATTTAATTTACAAACATTGTTGGTTTCAAATAGAGGCTTTATTGCGATATTTTGCACATTCGTTTTTTTTAACAATGTAAGGTGGAATTGAAAAAAAAGACTCGTAGTCGAATGAGCATATATGTTTTCTATATCTATTATACTTGTATGTCAGTCAGTCAGTCAGTCAAAAGCTTTATTTCGATAAGAATTATCATAAAAGCATATACATACAGGCATAGTAAAAATAGAAGTTCATCAAGGGAACAATTTTTACAACAAATCAATGAAAGCTTAATGACTGGGTTAAAAAGAAACACACTAAAATATTTTTAAATTGATTTAAAATACAGTTAAAAAGACATATAAAAAAGCAATTTGCTAAATCAATTAGTGGAGCTATTATATTTGCTTCGAATAGTCCAGGACCAGCCCAGAAATTTGGCCACGGCACAGACTAGCACCAAACTTGTGTCAGAGCGAAGAATACGTAAGGCGACACGATAGTTCGAAATGCCCAGGAGACGGCAAGCAGGGCCTAGCCATCTTTTTCTCGGGTTTCTGTACGCTGGGCATTCAAACATAATGTGGGCTATGCTTTCTACTTTTTCTGTACATATCGGGCAGGTGTCGGGGGTCTGATAGGGAGGCTTCCATTTGCTGGTGAATTCACGAGTAGGGAGAATCTTGAGTCTGAATTGAAGATACAGTGATCTATCCCTGGGTTTTTGTATGATCTCAAGGTAAGGCTCAAAACTAACAGACTGTTTGTAGGTGTAAAAAGCTTCTGTTAACCTACATAGGTTGGGATTACCAAGATCCTGATTATCAATCCAGGCCCAGTATGCTCTTTTGAGATCCACCTTACTCACGGGGGCTCCATGCTCCCAGGCATCGTTTAGTCCAAGCTGGATAAGGGATTTTTTGATATTACGAAGCCAGCTTATTTTGTGGGAGCCTGCAATGTTCATAATTTCTCTCAGGCCCTCAGTGTATTTGGCTAGCTCCGGGGTGCGCCATAGGCGGGCCCAAAATAGCAGAGGGCGTAGCCTTGCAATGTCTTTAAACGAGCGCCTACCCAGATCACTGAAAAGAGGTTTCAGAGGGGTACCCCTTGGCATTGAAACTAGTTCTCTCAGAAATTTGTTCTCAGACAGAGTAATTTCTTCTAAGTTGTCAAAACCCCAGAGTTCGGCTCCATATAGGGCCGAACCTACTGCTTTGGCCTGATAGATCACTAGTGTGGGAGTGATTGGCTTGCTCCTCGAGGAGCGATGTTCTTTAGCAATTACCCCCGTGGCTCGTTTGTAATTAAGCAGCATTTTGTGAATATGGGGTCTCCAGCTCAAAGTGTCAGAAATTCTGATGCCTAGATAGTCAAATAGTTTGACATATTCTAGGGGGACTCCATCAGACATGATGGGTACGCTGGGTGATTTGCGTGATTTAAAAGAGAGGAGCTTGGTTTTTGTTGTGTTAATACCCAGGCCTCTCATTGAGCAAAACAAGTGAAATCTGTCTAAGAGCTTCTGTAACCCTGCTGGTGTCTTGGAAATCAGCAGGGTATCGTCCGCAAATAGGAGAGTGGGAACTTTTTTCCCCGCCAGGGCAGGAGCATCCGCTGGGACTTCTAGCAAGAATTTCACCACTCCATTCACAAAAAGTGAAAAAAGAGTGGGCGCTAGAACACAGCCCTGGCGGACTCCTCTACTGACTGAAATCTTTTCAGTTCTCTGAGCCTGGGTTCCCCATCTCACCCTGGCGAAGTTCCCCTCATGGAGACGGACCAAAAGGTCGAAGACAGGAGGCGGAAGACCCAAATCCTGGAGAACAGACCATAGATGGTCACGAGGGACCAGGTCAAAGCCTGACTTCAGATCGATGAAGGCTAGATGGAGGTTGCCCCTGCCAATCAAAACGATTTTCCAATATAACAATAGCAGCCTGAAAACCTGGTCAATCGTGCTCGTATATGGTCTGAACCCGGCTTGATAGTGTGACAGGATGCTATTTTCAGTAGCCCAGGATAGAATTCGCTCCAGCAGAACCCTGCCAACCACCTTCTGGCTAACGTCAATAAGACTTATTGGTCGGTAGTTAGCAGGGTCCTCCCTGGAGCCCTTCTTAAATATTGGTATAACCTCCGCTCCCCTCCATGACTCGGGGATAGGTAACCCCTTGAGAAGAGCATTAAGTAAGATGGTAAAATACACGGCCCAAGATTTAGGATCGGAGCGGAACAAGTCTCCGGGCAGGCCGTCAGGGCCTGCGGCTTTGGCTAAGACCAATCTTTTAATGGCAGACATAACTTCTGATTCTGTGAACGGGTCATGGTTTGCCAAAGTGGGATCTATAGGGATAATAGGAAGGAAAGCACTGGTGCCTTGAGTATTGTCACCTGAGTAGAGATTCGAGAAGTGAGTGAACCATTCATGATTGGTAATATGGTTGGAAATTGTATCGGGGTCTGAGCCTCGCGAATATCTGCAGAGGTTCCAAAATGTGGTCCCATCCCTTGCTAGACTGGCGTTTTTCAAGGCCAACCAATGAGATTCTTCCCAAGTACACTTTGCGTTGGTTACAGCCTTCCTATAATCAGACCTAGCATTTTTTTTTTTTTTTTTTTTAAACAGTTTATTACAGAATCCAAAAGATATACAAAGATGGGCCTACAACCTTCAGGCCGGCCGCTAGCAAACAGTAGGAGCATAGAATACAATCAGTAAACACACGCTGCTGCGTGAGAGAGGTGCAGGAGTTGAAAGAAGCGTTGGCGGTCACACCATCCGGACCCCCCACATGGCGGTTTCATTTTTATATAAGAAACGAAAAACAAATCCACAAGGCAGCCAAAAGTCAAAGCAGCAACATGAGCTCCCCTGGGGAGGGCCCTACCGATCCACAGGAATAGCGGGGGGGGATAGGCCGGGACGGAGACAAAGTGAACTCAATGCCCAGAACCAAGGCGACAAGCGGACTAAGGAGACGGGGCCAGTGCCAGATCAGGCGTCAGCGGCGGGGTACAAATTCCACCACGGTAGGTGTTCCAGGGGCCCCACACTTTCATCCATTTCCCAGGCTTACCTCTAGCAACATACACTACCTTTTCCCGAAACATACACCAATCCATGTTGTCCTTCCACGCCGAGACCGTTGGCAACCCCTGGGAGCCCCACAATTGCGCAATGTCACGCTTGGCCACCATATATCCCAGAGTCACCCACCACGTCTGCGGCACTGAGTAGTCAGTCGGCTCCAACACATTTAGCAAACATCTCCTCGCCTCGGGCAGCAGCGTCACATGCGTAACCGCCTGCAACACTGCATGCACACCACGCCAGAATCGCGCCACCTCCGGGCATTCCCACAAAATATGGAGGAAGGTCCCCGAAGAACCACATCCATGCTTACACATCCCGTCCACGGCATATCCCATACGCATCAGACCCGGCCCCGTAACATAGACCCTATGGAGTATCTTGAGCTGGACGAAACGAAGGCGAGCCGGTATGGCCACCTCTTTCGGGGAGGCCACCGTGGACACCCAGTCCTCGTCATCCAGCTCCAATCCATCGCCCACCCACGCCTCACGAAGGCTAGTCAGCAGTCCCGAGCGGTCATTGATGAGCTTTTTGTAAATCAATGAAATCGTGCCGTCCGGTACATGCCCATCTAGTACTCTATCTTCCAGTGGGGAGTACTCCGGGATGGAGGCAACATCCGGGAATACGGAGCACAGCGCGTGGCGGACCTGAATATATCGAAAGTACTCCCTGTCCTGCAACTAGAATTTAGTCTGCAGCACATCGAACGTTTTAAATCCCCCCCTCGTCCAGAGATCGCCCACCTTGCTGATGCCTATCATGTCCCACTTCTCAAAGCCCTTCGAGGTCCACAGGGCGCCCAGCCGCTCAGATGCATACAGCGGCGTCGCCCGGGTCAACCGATCCTTCCACCCCATCGCCGAGTTTGCCGCGTGCCACACCCGTACCGCGACCCGCGTAGGGCCCGTTAGACGTGCGTCGAGCGATCTAGAATAAAGCGCCCGATTATAGTCGCCACCCGGCAGTAATAGTTTATCCATTTCAAAGTCCGGGTTAAGAGCGGGCCCATAAAGGCCGTGGTTGATAGCAGCCAGCTGGGAGGCCCAGTAATACCGTTTGATGTCTGGGAGGGCGACCTCCCCGTCGTACCACGGGAGCGTCAGCTTCGCAAGGGCGATACGCGGCCTACCCTCCCAGAACAGGCGGCGCTGCAGACTCTCCACCTCGCGAAAGTAGCGCGCCGGGACAACGTCCATCGTGTTCTGTAAAGCGTATAGAAAACGTGGCAGCGACATCATCTTAAACAATGCCGCACGGCCGAGCGGTGAGAGCGGCAAGCGCCTCCAACGCGCCACGTCCTCCTTCAGGCGCTGGAGGGGGGGGAGCAAGTTCTGTTTATATCGGGCCTCCGCGTCCAGGGTAATGAAGATACCCAGGTACTTAAATCCCCGCGGAGCGATCTGGATAGGACAACCCCGCGGAAGGATAGGAGCCTCCCCGGAAAGGACATACACGCAGGATTTAGCCCAGTTGATGACTAAGCCGGAGTTGCGGCCAAATGAATGCAAAACATCAACTAGTACAATCAGCGATTTACGCGGGGAAGCAAGGTATAACAGAATATCGTCAGCGTAAAGGGATACGCGATCCTCATACTCGGGGGTCCATCGGAGACCACGGATAGAAGGGTGCCACCACAGCCACTCCGCCAGGGGCTCCAAGGCAAGCGCGAAGAGGAGCGGTGATAGCGGGCAGCCCTGCCGCGTGCCCCTGCCCAGCTCAAACGGAGCCGACACTCTACCGTTCACCGCCACCTGCGCCAGCGGTCCGGAGTATAACAGTTTCACCCAACCAATAAATCCCGGGCCAAAACCAAACTTAGACAGCGTCGCCCAAATATATGGCCACTCGAGCGTGTCGAACGCCATAGTGGCGTCCAGGGACGCCAAAATGGCCGGCTCACGTATGAACGGGACCCGCGCGAGCACCCCATGCAAACGCCGCAAGTTGAGCGCGGTGTTGCGATGAGGGATAAAGCCGGACTGGTCCTGGTGAATCAGATCGCACACCACACCAACCAGCCGATTAGCTAGCACCTTGGCGAGAATTTTGGGTTCCGCATTCAACAACGAAATGGGCCTGTAAGACGTGACCCGATCCCGCGGCCTCCCCTCCTTATGAATAACCACGATAGTGGCCAGACGCTGGTCCAGCGGGAGGGAACCCGCCGAGCGGGCCGCGAGGAACATGGCACGGAGATGCGGCGCCAACGTATCCGGTCGTAGTTTATACAATTCGATGGGAAGGCCATTAGGACCCATGGCCTTGCCGGAGGCGACAGAGCGTATGGCGAGGGCAATCTCCTCAGATGTTGGGGTCGCGTCCAATAACACTTTATCCTCCTCCGAAAGGGAAGGCAGCGCAATGTCTTTAAGTAGGGCATGGGAGTCCTCTTCCGAGCGGGAAGATACCGGGGAGTACACCCCACGGAAATATTCTGCAAAACACTCAACAATGTCTCCTGGGTCAGTGACACACACACCATCCAATTTCTCAATCGACGGGACAACTCGACTCGCTCTCTCCTTTTTATCCAGCCACGCAATCAATTTACCAGCCTTATCACCCACATCATACAGTCTCCCCTGTTGCTCTCTACTGAGGCCCCTGGCTGCCTCCGTGACGAGGGCCTTGTAGTCCACCTGCTTGAGTCGGAGAGCATGCAGTTTGTCATCCGTCATCCCACACTCCAAATTACCCTCCAACTCCGTTATCTCGGTTTCAATACGGGTCACCTCCTCCCGCTCGCGCCTCCGGGAATGGGAAATAAGGGATAGGGCCTCCCCTCGGAGTACCGTCTTAAACGCCTCCCACAGAGACACCGCAGACGACACAGACCCCACATTATCTTCAAAATATCGTTTAAGAGATTCAACCAAATCTGCGCGAATTGTGGGGTCACGCAGGTACCAGGGATTAATCGGGACCACCCTCCCCTCCCCCCTCGGGACAATGTCGAAGTGCATCAGGAGCGGGGAGTGGTCTGAAACACCCCGCGCCAAATGTCGCACCTCCCCAACCCTCCCTGCCAGTGCCGCTGGCATTAGGACATAATCAAGCCTCGAAAGACTGCCATGAGCCCCGGAATGGAAGGTGTACTGTATCTGCGTAGGGTGCTTCAACCGCCAACAATCCACCAGCCCCAAGGTGTCCAAGAGGCCGGGCAACCACGCTTGGGCACGGGGGAGATCCCTAGGGGGGTGACGATCCTCAGTCCCGGAAACCACAGCATTAAAATCCCCCCCAACCACCAGAATCCCCTCCGGAAGGCCAAGGAGGAGGCGCCCCAGATCCGCAAAAGTAGTCGTCTGCAGTCCTGGCGGGACATAAACAGAGACGAAAACAATCACTCTACCCACCAGAACCGTGTATCGTCCCCTGTCATCATGGAGCACCTCATCAACTTCCAACGGGAGCGAGGTCTTAGCCATAATGCCCACACCCCTCGAACCAGACGTAAAGCCCAAGTGGGCCATAAGGCGATAGCCCCATCTGTTCATGGCACGAAAGGAGTTTCCAATGAGGTGTGTTTCCTGCAGAAAGACTATATCGGGTGAAAGTCGTTTTAGGAACTGCAGGACCACCCCCCGTTTTATCCTGTCCCCCAGTCCATTAACATTCCAGGACAAAAGACTCAGTCCCCTACCCCCATCATAGCCGAAATCGAGCAATCGCCCCCCAGAGAGCACTTTAGGAATAGCACAACAATACTTTTGCCTTGTGGTACAAATAAACAATACCCAACCCCAACCCAACAGCCCCAACAAAACTCCCCCCTCCCTGCACCCCTGCATGAGCCCAAACAGCCCCCCCAATTTGCAGTGTGCCTGTTGCCCCTATGTAATTTAAACTACTAAGACCCCCTAGAGGAGGAGGGAGAATCCCCTCGAGACCCCGCACCACCTCCAATGGAGGGGAGACAAAACACAACAGACCCTAAGCTTGGCCGAAAGTGGCTTCATCCGGAGTGAGCCCCCGTATCAGTACCTCAGACCCGGTCCGGTGGGCACTCTCCTCCCGTCGCCCCCCCCCATCCCGACCATGACCCCCAGACAAAGTGTCCAGCCAGTCCCCGGCCGTATCAGGACGATCAAAAAAGTGAGTGCGACCATCCGCCTCCACCCGGAGCCTGGCCGGGAAGAGCATGGCGTATTTTAAGTTCATGCCTCGAAGCCTCCGCTTGACGCCCAGGAAACTCAGTCTCTGCTTCTGGACCGCCTGGGTAAAATCAGGATAAAAGTTCACCTCCATGTTCTCCAGCTTAATCGGCCCTTGCAGTCTGGAAGCTTGCAAAATTGCATCCCTGTCCCGAAAGTTGAAGATACGGGCAATAAGAGGCCGCGGAGGGGCTCCGACCTTCGGCCTGCCCCCGGGAACTCTGTGGGCCCTCTCCACAGCAAAGAATTTACTCAGTCCTCGAGGCTGGAGATGGGTAGTGATCAGGTCCTCCACAAAGAGATACGCCGCCGACTCCTCCCGTCCCTCGGGTACTCTGATGATACGGATATTATTCCTCCAGGCGCCGATCCATGAGCGCACTTGCCTGACGGAGCCGGTGCACCTCCGTTTGAAGGGCCGCCACCTCAGTCGTGAGGCCCGACGCGGTGTTGGCCAAGGAGTCGACCCGGTCATTCATCTTAGAGAGATCGGCTCTCACAAGGTTGACATCAATGAGGACCGCGTCGAGTTTGTGTGCCAAAGTGTCGAATTGCTGGCCCACTGAGGTCTTCATCTCAGCAATGGCGCCCATGACGTCTTGCAAAGTCAGATCCGTAGGCAAATCCGGGGCATCCGGGGGGCACTCGGAGGACTTGTGCGATCCGCCGGGAGACCCCTTCGGGAGGGTGTAGCGGTCCATGATGTTGGCCTGATGTGCGGTGCCACGCCGGGTCGACTTGGCCTTCAACCGATCGCTATCCTGCTTCGTGGCCATCGTCGTGCGTCTCGCACCCGCACCAGCCACGCAGTGGAGAGCAGGCAATCAAGGCCGAGATCCCCGGGAGTCACCCCAGGACGGCAGAGCAGGCCACCGCAGGCAGGCAGGCAGGGTCTCCCAGCGAGGCCACCCCCACACAAAGAAGCGCCGTGATCCCACTTGCGATAATGGCAAGGGGACTCAAAAGCGAAAGTGAAAGTGTGGGGTACGCGACTCGCCAGGCCCAGCCCGCCGTTGTTGTTCACTTCGCCACTGGGTCGCCCCCAAACTCGAATCCAGGGTCAGGAGAGAAGTAGGCCGCAAACTTCAGTCGGTGCTCACTCCGGCACCCGGGGTCCGATGCGAAAACGGAAAACGGGTACCACCTCGGCTCAGGCTCACCGACGCAGTCCCCTCAACCGATTCAGGATGAAGACAGGATAAACGTAGGAGGTTGCGGAGGTCCTCGGGAGCCTCGCACCTACGCGGCCATCTTGGTTGCGCGCTAGGCTCCTCCTCAGACCTAGCATTTTTAATTAGAGAGGAATCCTTAGATTTAATAGCGATTGCAAGCTTTTTCGTGCTGGATCTGCACTCAGAGTTGAACCAAGAACCATGTGATTTGTGTTTATGAGTGTTATTAGTGGAAGAGGATATGAAAAAAGACCCGATTAACTCAATAGTGGCTGCGTGAATGGACACGGCCCTTGAATTCTCATTGGTATCTTCACATGCTTGCCTAAGTTCTGCAGTTTTTAGTAGCAGTATTTCTTTTATAGAAGACAGTTTTTGTTCATCTAATGCAATTTTAGGCCATTTGAGATATCTTTTACAATTAGATGGAATGACATCTCTAGTAAGCAATGTGGGACGATGGTCGGGGATTGGTTGATCAGGGGTCCATAAGTTCTTTAGAGTCAGGCACAGGGGATTATGGTCACTATCGGTTGTGGGGACAATAACCATGTCCACTGCATAGTGCCAAAGTCTGCGATCAATTAAAATGTAATCGATTCGTGATGGGCTGGAGGTTCTATTAAAAGTGAATGCTGCGTGAAGGTCGGAAGGAAGTCGGCCATTAGCAGCTCTCAGCCCATATTCCATAACCAGGGCATTCAGTTGGATTATCACCGGTGACCATCTCCTTACTGGGGGAACAGTGAGAGAGGGTATACCCCACCTGGCATCTTCCTCTTCGACCTCCAGAATGTCTTCAGAGGCGAGGGGTTCATAGGTGCAATTCAGGTCTCCAGCGACCAGTATGAGTGAATTGGAAGGGCAAGAGGAAAGTTCCTCTTCTAAGATGGTAACAATGGGAGACTTAGATCCTCCTTGGGTGCCCCTGATATAGATATTAAAGAGCTCAATAGTAGGCCCCCCATTCAGCCCACTCAAGTTAAATGCAGCAGGTCCGGAGAAGGGCTTTGTACATGGCGGACTCTGCAAGAGAGGGCAATATTTATCCATATTATGAGGCCTCCAGAGGGGCGTCCGCGACCAGTGGACACCGCAGGAACACAATGACAGGTGAAACCAGATTTCAATAGAGGTGTAATGCTCCAGGTCTCTTGGAATATACAGAAATCGAAGGTGGCAATAAAGTTATTCCAGTCTGGCAGTGGGAGTTTTGCTTTCAGACCAGCGATGTTCCATGAGATAATTTTAAAGTTTGTGTTTGAGGCTACGGAATGGGAAGTGACAGGGTCCAATGAGTGTGAGATTGGGACTACAGATTGTATTCCACCATCCCCCCTAGCCCCACGGGAAATAACAGAGGAGGATGTTTCGGGGGACAATCTACAGTTAGAGATCGGGACAGCATGGGATACTTCATTTGGAATTGATGATGTATTGGACGCAAGGGTTAGTCAATCAATTTGTCCCAAAGTAGATATGCCCTCAAGCCTTTGGTAAGGCAACCCACCCCTCCTCCCTACAAGATCGTGACTCGGTGTAGAAAAATGTCTAAATTGGATGGAAGACGAGTCAGGGGAGGAAGATCTATACTCAAGTGCAATAAGGCCGTCAGCTAAGATATGATTGGCTAGGGTCAACTCGATTGTGTCCGTGGGGGAGTTGTTGTATCTTAATCTACGGACCCTTAAAAGGTCGTCTCTAATAAGAGATCGGCAGCCTCTGGTATGGCGGATCCAGTGGGTAACTTTGTTCTTTAGAGATTCTTCGCTCTCGTACCCATCAATCGTGGGAACACCCACCATATGTACAATAGGCTGAGAGATGGCCCTAGGTCTTTGCCCTACAGGAGATTGAGGAAGCAAGTTGTGGGCTGAAGATTTTTGAAAGGGATGAGGCTGGCTAATTGTAGCGTTATGACGCAAGGTTGGATGAGTTTTTTTGTTAGGATTGGACGGGTTAGTCCCAGCTCTAGTGGATGGTAGGGAGTTTGGTCTAACTTGCAGGGATGATGCTGGCAGTTGAGGTGGTATGGGTGCGCTAGAATCGATGTTATTAAAGGAAGAAGTTGTTGGTAAATGTAAGTGGTAGGCAGTATTGGGTGAAATAGTTGGTAATTGCAAAGGTTGCATAGAAGGTCTTTTAACTATTAATAGTAATTCCTTTACTAGTGCTTTTAGATCACTGATTTCAAGCTTCAATGCCTTAATGGTTTCCATGATTAGACCTGTAGCTGGGGCAGTTTCTTCCACTACTTCTTGTTGTTGGCTAACGCCTTGTGATGAGGGTCCAAGACCAAGAACTCCATCACTACAGGGGTTAGAAACAACAAGTACAGCAGGGCTAGTAATAGTGTCAGGGCACTCCACAAAATCATTATCAATATCAGATAGTAGCTCAAAGCGATTTGTACAAACAATGACGGTGGGATCAAGGGGTACCAAGTTAGCAACAGGGGCACAAGGGCTTACAACTTCAGTAGGTACCCCAGGGATGGCACTGTGGCTCTGCGTACCGTCCTGAGCAGTTGCCATTGATGGACTTGGGACAAATTTTTTACTAAACATCTGGGGGATAATAACGGGACCTGGACAAAGGTTACTTGGAGGCAGTAGGGATAAAGGCGTAGCAGCTAGGTCAGAATCTAGAATGGAAGTACATTCATCGACTAAGGAGTCGATGCATTCTAGCGTAGTAGGTGGCATAGATTTTTTACTGGATTTTCTGGCCTTGTTCCTTTTTGCCATGCTGCCAGATAAACTAGCAGAACCTCCATTGGCATCCGACATTTTCCTTTTGCCCATCGTGACCCTCAAACTGCCACATGATCAATGGCAGGGTGGTGTACAGACAGTTTGTAACGAAGACGTGGCAGGGGGCCCCACAGAAACAACACAGTACCTTATGATGGAGTCGGTATAGATGTTGAAAGGTGCCACACCCCCCTCAGGACTCAGATGAAAGGGGAATGGCCCGGCCCGGCCTCCTCCTGCCCCGGACGGCCACAGACGGCCCACCCTCTGCCCGGGCTCAGCCCCGCGCGTCCCGTGACGCGGAGGGAGCCGCTGTTTAAGAAGCGCCTCCGGGCGCGCTACTGGCCGGAAGGGAGGCGGGATTCTGAGGCAAAGGATGACGGGAGCTGTAGTCCCCCCTAACTGCGGCCAACGATGAAGAGTGGCGGTGGGGGGACACACAGCGTCAGCGTCCCGTGTGCGGTCCGGAGAAGTGCGCCTGGTAAGTCCTGCTGCCAAAGTTCAAAAAGAAATGCCCCCCGCTCCACCGAGGGAGCCGCTGTTTAAGAAGCGCCTCCGGGCACGCTACTGGCCGGAAGGGAGGCGGGATTCTGAGGCAAAGGATGACGGGAGCTGTAGTCCCCCCCAACTGCGGCCAACAATGAAGAGTGTCAGCGGGGGGACACACAGCGTCAGCGTCCCGTGTGCGGTCCGGAGAAGTGCGCCAGGTAAGTCCTGCTGCCAAAGTTAAAAAAGAAATGCCCCCTGCTCCACCGAGGGAGCCGCTGTTTAAGAAGCGCCTCCAGGCGCGCTACTGGCCGGAAGGGAGGCGGGATTCTGAGGCAAAGGATGACGGGAGCTGTAGTCCCCCCCAACTGCGGCCAACGATGAAGAGTGGCGGCGGGGGGACACACAGCGTCAGCGTCCCGTGTGCGGTCCGGAGAAGTGCGCCTGGTAAGTCCTGCTGCCAAAGTTCAAAAAGAAATGCCCCCCGCTCCACCGAGGGAGCCGCTGTTTAAGAAGCGCCTCCGGGCGCTACTGGCCGGAAGGGAGGTGGGATTCTGAGGGAAAGGATGACGGGAGCTGTAGTCCCCCCCAACTGCGGCCAATGATGAAGAGTGGCGGCGGGGGGACACACAGCGTCAGCGTCCCGTGTGCGGTCCGGAGAAGTGCGTCTGGTAAGTCCTGCTGCCAAAGTTCAAAAAAGAAATGCCTTTGTGTCCAATGGTAACGTCGTCATGTCCAAACTATTTGAACCAATGTATGGGATTTCACTGTGTCATGTGATCAAGGCCCGTGGGAAGGGCTGAAACGCGTCATGGCGACCTCTTGCACGAAATAAAAATCAAGCACCAAACTGTAGTCCGTGTCCGTCTGTTTTCTTGCGTAGGACTGCGAAATTGAAGCGGAATACCTGGATATATATATATAGATATATATATTACCTACTGGCGGTCGCCAGTAGGTAGCTATAGTTATGACCTATTATCCATAGGAAATCTGCAACATTCTATTTGGAATAACTTTGGTGCCGGTTGATGAATCTCCGTTAAATTTTCAAAACTCGTGGCCCGCTCCGGTCCACTCCTATCCCGAAAGTCTCGGGGTGATTTGTCAAGTGGGGGCCGAGAAAAAAGGGGGGTCCCAAAATGTGTTTTCCCCATGACATTTTTTATGGAGATCGTTAGTCGCAGCTACAGCCCGAACTGCTGAACGGAATTACACCAAATTTGGCCGCAAGGTAGACCTTGGTTCAGAGTCGTGTCTTTTGCTTAAATGGTGTAAATCCGTTCAGTAGTTCCTGAGAAGATCAAAATCACATATATATCTGGGCGGAGCCTAACCACACATCTCATTATGAGATCTGATTGGCTGTCAGCACTTCATCCAAGAAGTGTTGGCAGCCATCTTGGGACCAATATACATGATAGCACCTCATTAAAAAGCATTGCAGTTAATAGAAGGTTTTAAGACTTTGATTACATTATAGATCATTTGTTGATGGTACCATACTCATTTTAGGATTTGTGGTGTGTTCTAAGGTGATTTACCATGTGAAAAAGCGTTCTGCTGTGATATCATGATTCATGTTTGAGAGAAAACTATTTTCTCATGCTTTTGGAGGTTTGGAAGGTGATCTATAAGCTAAACTGAGAGCATATTTTCTGTAAATTCACATTATCTTTCTCAGTCATGTGAGAATGAAGTCTGACATTCTCAGTAAAACATGTACATCCAACAAGGGCAGAGACTGTAAGTTGATTCCTTTGTGTTCTACTGCAGCTTCCCAGAGTGTTCTAAAGAACAACTAGAGTGCTAACAGTCCTATTTATGACAAACGTACTGCACACATGAAGCCATCTTGATTGGAATAAAGTGTTAACTCTTAAAACATTTAATTTGCAAAGGAACAAAATGAGGGGGTTCATTTTGCCATAGAAAGTATGATTAGTGCTGCAGAAAGGAAGATTAGGGCACATTTTGAGTGACTTCTCAAATCCTCTTCTATTTCATTAAAAAAATCTGACATGCAGACTGAAACATGCACTTTCAATACCAGCAGCAGACTTCCCTTGTGAGCAGTAGCTTTACTACAGTGATCTAATGAGCAACTAGAGTGCTAACATTCTGAATTTATGGCAAATGTGTGACACATCTGAATGTCTTCTTGATGGAATCAAAGTAAAAAACTGAAAGTATTTCCTAGTGAGGAGACTGTAGTAAATGATGAAATTAGGAAACTTCATAACAAATAAGTCTCCCAAGATGGCCACCAGAGACAAAAGAGCCCAAATGTAGCACAAATATCACCCAGATGTAGCCCAAGTATAGCCCAATGACAGAATGTCCCAGAGTGTTCTAACGAACAACTAGAGTGCTTACTGTCTTACTTATGACAAAAGTATGGCACACCTGAAGCCGTCTTGATTGGAATAAACTGGTAACAGTTAAAACGTTTCATTTAAAAAGGAACACAATGAGGGGGTTCATTTTGCCATAGAAATTATGATTAGTGCTGAAGAAAGAAAAATAAGAGCACATTTTGAGTGACTTCTCAAATCCTCTTCTATTTCATGAAAAAATTCTGACATGCAGATTGAAACATGCACTTTTAATACCAGCAGCAGACTTCCGTGGTGAGCAGTAGCTTTACTACAGTGATCTAATGAGCAACTAGAGTGCTAACATTCAGAATTTATGGCAAATGTGTGACATATCTGAATACCTTCTTGATGGAATCAAAGTAAAAAACTGAAAGCATTCCCTACTGAGGAGACTGCAGTAAATGAGGAAATTAGGAAACTTCATAACAAATAAATCTCCCAAGATGGCCACCAGAGACAAAAGTGCCCAAATGCAGCACAAATATCACTCAGATGTAGCCCACATGTAGCCCAATGACAGAAGTGTGCAACATACTTATTTTTTGTGTTTTTGCAGTTTTAGATAGTGCAGACTTGTCAGGTATTGGAGTACTTTACATGAGCATTGGTTACATCACACAAGAACAAATTCATTTTGGTTGTTGACATGGGGAGATTAAGTGATTTGACCAGAATCACAGAATGTCGAGCTGAAGCAGAAACTCCAACTGGGTTCCCCAGTTGCAAAGTCTGCAGCTCTGGAAGTAACACCACATCCTCTCCCCTAATTGAAACATTTAATCAAGTGGTCAACTGGATAAAAAAAAATAAAGATAACAAATAATTTTAAAGTGATTTGTCGCTATTTGAAAACTCAGAAAATATGTCCTCATTTTAGTTTTTTAGAGCACTAACCATAATTTTGATGCAAATAAGACCCTCTCATATATGTAATTTCTCAAGGAAATGCTCTAGGTATTACAGTTTTGATTACATCAAGATGACGTCAGGCGTTCCACGCTTTTGTAATAAATATAGAATGTTAGCAATCTAGTTGTTCATTAGGATACTGTTGAGAGGCAGAGGCCAGGGGCACGGACTCTGAAAATTGAAGGCAGGTAGGAGGGTGCAGAGGCAACAATTTGATCACACTGGGCAGGCAGGAAGGGCAGTGGCAGCACAACAGACTATGGAGGGCAGTGGAAAGGGGGGCAGGGGCAACAAACCAACAATACAGGACTGGCAAGAGAGGCTGTGGCAATTTAATAGACCATTGTGGGCAGAAGGAAGGGGCAGTGGTAATACAACCATACATGCCAACAGACCCGATTCAGCCAGGAAACGTCCAATGTTTTTAAGATCAAATGGGCTTTATTTGATCTGTCTCCTGTCTACAATCTCCTCTTTTTCAATGTAACTCAAAGGGGAAAATAAATCAATACCCCAGTTTTTTTCAAAATCTCCCTCTTACCAAGGTCAAAATGTTTGCAAGTATGGTACATTGGATCATGGAAGGCAGGAGGAATTGAGTTAGGGACATGGACTCAGATAACAGAGGACAGGAGGGACATGGAGAGGTGAACCAAACTGACCCTACAGGGAAGGCATCAGGGTTTGCAGCAGCACAATACACCACACAGGGCATGCGGGACGGGAGTGCAGCACAACAATCCATAGAAAGCAATAGGGAGGGGACAGGACCATGCACATGGACAACAGAGAACAGAGAGGAAAGAGGCAATGGTAGCTAGCTGACCATAATGTACAGACAGGAGAGAAAGCTGCAGCATAACAGACCATAAAGGGCAGGAGAGACGGATCAGGGGCATTACAATGGAACAGACAAGCCAGGAGGGAGGGAATAGGGGTCTGCACATGGAAACAGAGGGCTGGGGGCGAGGGGGCAGGGCAGGAGCAGCAAGATGACCATGGAGGTCAGGCAGGATGGGCACTAGAAGCAAGACACACCATGGAGAGCAACAGTGAGACTATGATGGCATACACACAGACCATGGAGGGAAGGTGGGAGGGGGTCAGGGGCAGCTAGCTGACCACACAGGGAAGGTGGGAGGGGCTGTGGCAGCACAGAAGACCATGCATGGCAAGTGGGAGTGTTAGTAGCAGCACAATGGCTATGATGGGCAAGAAGGAGGGTACAGGGGCATGCACAAAGGACCATGGAGGATAGAAGGGAGAGTCAGGACCTGGGCACAGACAAGAGAGTTCAGGGGAAGGGGCCTCACAACAGACCACGCGATGCAGGCAGGAGGAGCAGTTGCAGCACAACAGACCAGGGAGGGCAGAAGGGTGTGGCAGTAAAATGGACCATGGAGGACAGGAGGAAGGGGATAGGGGCATGGCATGTGGACAGGCAGGGTGGAGGTGGCAGGGACAGGTTACAGTCATCTGACAATGCTAGGCAGGTGGGAGGGGAGTGGCAGCTCAACAGAACACTCAGAGTAGATAGGAGTGGCAGGTCCATGGAACATGGTGGGCAAAAAGGATGGAGCAGGGGCATGCACAAAGACATCGGAGGGCAGGGGGAATTAGAATAGGGGCAGCAAACAAAGCACAGAGGCTAAGCAGGAGGTAAATGATGGGGCATAGAATTGGGAAATGGAGGGCAGGAGGAGTAGACTGGTACATCATGCTAAATGGAGGGCAGTGGCAGCACATCAGACCATGCATGGCAGGAGGGAGGAGGCTAGTCCATGGATTCACACAACAAAGGATAGGGAGGAGGTGGATAGGGCAGCAAGCTAACTGTTCAGAGAAGGTGGGTAGTAGGAACTTTATTGTTTTTAAAATGTGTGTCTGTGCGAACTACTTAAAATATGAACAAGTATGCAGCAGAATCTCACTTTTATTCAGGAAGAAGAGGACGTTTGTGACTGTGACTCCGGGCTCACTTGGCAGAAACACCCCCTGAACCTCCACCCCCATCGCAAAATGTAATGCCTGTGAAAAGGGTAGGTGAACGCATTGGTATATAGAACATAGTCCTGAGAGCACGATTGAAAGTGAAAACTAGATATAATGTATGGTATAAACTATGCACCAAAAAGTGTGATATAAGATGAACCGGGGCGTGAAATATAATATGCAATACATTGTGCGCAATGACAGATTCATTGGAGAGCACGAGATAGCACAGGCAATATGCGCCTTGGAGTGTAATATGCACAGGGCAGTTTTGTGTAACCTAACTAGTCTCTAAAGTTGTAATATAAAATGAGACTCTGGGGAAACATGGCGTCCGCTAGCTGAGCGGTCGCATACGTCTCTGCTCTGCGCTCCTCCCTGACCTACATCGCGAGAGACACATGCCTAAATCACCGGGTTGAGAGTGGATTCTCCTGCAAAACAAAACGTCTTATACCTACGAGGTTCGCCGGATGAGTCCCGATCTCTCCTGCCCCTTGTTTCTGCCGCGCTGGAACAGAGCCGCCCTGGAGCTGCGACGTGGGCGCAGAGCGGCGGCTCGCGGTCTCCTCCGGGAGAATACAGGCAGTGTCAGCACAAGGGGGATCGGAGCCTATCTCTTACAATGCGGCGTTAAGGAGTCCAAAGACGGTAAGGTTGCTGTCTCTGCCACGCACAAAGGGGATAACAGCGAGGATCAAGGGCATCTGCCTGTGACCGGTAAGGAATATCCTAATCCCCTATCAGAGAGTTCTTACTTATCTTTGTATACACGTGCAGAAATAACCAGTCGGGTCGGTCAGGCCGAAGTTAAAACTAGAGGGACACAGCAAAGTATTTCCACCGTAGGGGGTAAAAGGAAGGAAAAGAGTGAGGCGATATCCAGAGATAAGTCGCTGGACTGGATTTCCTCGGATTTAGAGGAGGAGGTAGGGGGTCAGGAGGTCTCCCTTGTTACACCATTACCAGGCAAGAGAAGGGGGGAGCAGAACGTTCTGTCCCGGGTGAAGCAGATATCCCAGAAATCCCAGAAATTTTACAACACTTCTGTGAAGGGGAGGAGAGCAATAGAGGCAAGCAAGGACAGCTCTGCCAAGGCCACTACCAGATCTACTATTGTAAAAGTTACCCCTTCTCTTCGCTCGTTTTTCAGGGTCCAGCCCCAGTTATTAAACATCATAAGCCAAGAGGCTCCCCTCGAGTTGTGTTGCTCTCCCACCTTGGGGGGCGACCTAAGAGCTCCCCTCCTCCCATCTTCCAGGACAGAGAATCCTGTTACCGTTGCTAATCCTGATAGTAGGGCGCCCAGTATACCTGATACCCTCATTCTATCTTCCATGTCTACCTCTGATGTCTCGGACACTTCTAATGTCTCAAAAGTTAACAGTACTATAGTCTCTACACTGTCTCAGCTTGCACCCCCTAGGGTACCATCTGCAGCCCTAAACAGTATGATTTCTGTACCTGTGGAATTTGCGCCCACTACTGATTCTCTGGAAGGGGCGCAAGATCAGGGTTTGCTCCAGGCTGTAACCCTGACTGACTCGGAGAAAGGAGGAGGGGCTGGAGTGGAGACTCACTCAATACAGGCCCTCTTTCTGTCAGTAAAAAACGACATTAAACAAGGGTTTGCGGTCTCTTCTGAGAACCAGGCTGAGATAAGAGCTGCATGTGATGCCTTAGAAAAGAAAGTGGATTTCTTGAATGTGAGAACTGATAATCTGGAGGTGTCTGTTGAGAATCTTAAGGCAAATTTAGGGGTTGCTGAGGATAAAATCCAGGCCTTACGCAGAGATGGGGATGCCCTGAGGGAGAGAGTGGAGTCACTTGAAAACAACTCACGACGAAATAACTTACGCCTCCTAAAGGTCCCTGAGGGGAAGGAAGGGAGTGATTTGAAGGCGTATGTCGTGGCTATGCTTAAAGACTCTCTCAATCTGGAAGAGTCACCAGAGTCCCTTAGAAATGATATTCAGAGGATTCATAGGGATCCATTTCGATTGAATCCCGGGAGAACGAAACCAAGGAAAATCCTTATAAACTTCCTCACTTACACGCTAAAGGAGAAGATTCTGAATCTGGCGCTTCAGGCGAAGACACTAAGAGGACCGGATTTTTCGTATGAAGTGCGCTCTGACTTATCTAAGGTAACTCTGGAGCGCCAATGGGAACTGGGCCAGAGGATGGATAAATTCAGGGCAGTGGGTGCCACAGTTCAGATGAGATTCCCTGCCTTCCTCAAGATCATGCACAATAACAAAATGTTTAACATTAGATCTCCACAAGAGGCTGATGAGCTATTAGAGTCCCTAGGTAGAAGTGAGAAAGTTTGAACAGATCTCTCTTAGGAAACCTAATCTTGTATGCCCTTCCCCCCTCCCCTCCCTCACTTCCAGGGGAGCGAGGGGAAAGAGTTATATATTGAGAAGATAAAAAAAATAAGAGAAAAAAGAAGGGAAAAAGAGAAGGACGAGGGGAGGAGAGGGAGTAGGTAGGAAGGAAAGAGGGAATGTGAGAGAAAGGGGCACAGAAAAGAAAGTATGAAAGTGGAGAGGGGAGAGGAATTGAGAAAAAAAAAGGAAAGAAAGGAGGAAAAAAAAATGAAAAAAAATAAAAATAATAAATAAATAATATATATGAAATTTTTTTAAAAAATGCACTATCTTCTAATGGGGGTTTCAATCAACTCTCAATCAACTCTCTCAACTGATGCTTGCACACCATTTGGTTTTGCTTTTTCTTTTTCATTATTTTTACCTTTTGTTTTTGATTGGTCACCTTCTATTTTTCTATAGTGCTGCTGTTCTCAACCCTCTAGTAGTAGGACAGGGGAGATCAGCAGAAGCAGTATGACGTAAATATGGCCTTACACCAGGTCACAGCAATAAGGGTGGGGTTTCCCATGGGAGGGGGGAGAAGGTTTGGGAAGGGTAAAAGCATAAAAAGTCCTCATTTTTCGTGGCTCCAGTATTATTCTTTCGGTTTTTACTCTCCTTTGCAGGTCGTTATAAGCTTGTTGTGCTGTCGGGCCAGTGGGATGGTACTAAAGATTGAAATAAGAATATTAGTATGGCATTAATCCACTTTCTGTCCTGGAATGTGAATGGGTTGCGTACAAGGAATAGAAGGGCTAGAATTTTACAATACTTAAAAGATTCACCTGCGCAATTCATTGCAATCCAGGAATCTCATCTGCTAAAAGCAGAGACCTCTGAAATTTTATCTAATCAGAGATGGATCGACGTCTTTGCCTGCACTGATCAGACGGCTAATATCAGAGGGGTCATGGTTTTCTTTAAAAAACAAGCAAAGGCTCAGGTACTAGAATGTAGGGAGGATTTTAGTGGAAGATGGCTTATATTAAAAACATTACTTTTCGATTCACTTTTTACCTTAGTAGTATACTATGGACCAAATCAAGATGATCCCTCCTTTTTAGATACAGTTAGTACTCACTTGCTTGATTTCCCTGATCCCATCATTTGGATGGGAGACTTTAATATTGTATTGCATCCTGGATTAGATAAATCGCCTAAGTCACGAGCCGGGGTTCCATCTAAATCACGCTCTACCCTGTTAAGTATTATGAGACAGATCGGCCTTTCAGATGTCTGGAGAGAGCGTGCTGGAGACCAACCTGGGGTGTCGTTTATCAATCTGAAATACCATCATAAATCCCGAATTGATTATGCCTTCTTCAGCTATGCGTTTAGGGATATGATTAAGTCTATTGAATATCTTCCATCCCATCTGTCAGATCACTCTGCATTGGCTTTCTCCTTAACTCTTCCGCAGCACCACCAACCTAGATCATGGTCTTTTGACCGCACTATTTTACTAGTGGAGGACGAGATAACATTTCTTAGACTTGAGACAACTCAGTTCCTCAACCTAAATCTGAACTCAGCGAAAATATCGATGGTGTGGGATACTTTGAAAGCCTATTGGAGAGGCTGTATCACCAATCGTGCCTCCTTTAGGAAAAAGACTTTCAGAAATATTGTTAGAGGGTTAGAAGAGGACATTGCTAGATTCCAATCAAAATTAAATGGTATACCAGGAAGTAACTCTAAGGTGGATCTAGAAGAATTAGATTCCCTAAAAAAACAATTAGAGAGTGTTCTCCAAGACAGAATCTCACGAAAATGGGAAGCGAGCAAAATTTCCCATTTTGAGTTCGGGGAAAGTGCTGGTAAATTGCTCGCGTGGAAAGTAAAAGCTGATCAGGTTCGGAACCATATCAAGCAGATAGTGGTAGATGGAGAAAGCTTACCCCGTTTTTCTAATTTAGAAATCGGGGCGGCTTTTCGAGACTTTTTCCAAAAGATATATACTAACGATACCACTGAGGATCCCGTGAGAAGATGTAACTGGCTGGACAAGATCAAACTTCCAAGCCTTACGAGGGATCAGCATGATGCTTTGGATAACGAAATCACTGAAGAGGAAATTAGATCGGTAATTAATAACTCCAAAAAAAGGTAAGGCGACAGGGCCTGATGGCCTTCCAGCAGAGTTATATCGCCTTCTTATAGACTCTATAATCCCTGCTCTTTCTAAACTTTTTAATAGTATATTGGTGGATGGAGATGACCCTCCGGGGTCTTGGAGCGATGCAACAGTCGTTGTAATTTTAAAACCAGGAAAATCTCCTACTGATTGTGGTTCTTATCGCCCCATATCCCTCCTCAACTTTGATTATAAAATCTTTACCGCCATCCTTTCAAAAAGACTAGGAGGTGTAGTAGATAAGGTTATCCATCCAGACCAGAAGGGCTTTATCCAAGGCAGACAATTAACAGATCTCACCTACGATCTAATAGGTGCTATTGACATTGCATCTTCCTTTTCCCTCCCCTTGGCAGTACTAACACTAGACGCAACCAAGGCCTTTGATCGGGTTTACTGGTTATATCTCTTGGAGGTGATGAGAAAGTTTAACTTGGGAGCCGGCTTCTGCAGGGCAATTGAATTACTGTATAAAGCTCCGACTGCCAGATTACTTGTTAACGGGGGCCTGACTGATCCCTTTTCCATCACCAGGGGAACGCGACAGGGCTGCCCCATTTCCCCTCTCTTGTTTAACTTATATATAGAACCCTTTGCACAGATCCTAAGAGAAGATCATAACATCATACCTTTTAAACTAGGAGAGTGGGAAAGGAAAGGGGCACTGTACGCAGATGACATACTAATCTTCACAGCAGATCTTGACAGGGCCTATAATACGACCATCACACGCGCAGAAGAGTTTGGCTTAATCTCGGGATACGAGATTAATCCAAGTAAAACGGAGATCATGGTATGGAATATGGACCCCACGCACCATCACATCGTCACTAACATGAGATACTTAGGAGTCAGAATCACTCAGGAAGTGGAAAAGATCCCGGATTGCAACCTTAAAAAAATATTCAAAGAATGCCAAACTCAGTTGAACTCATGGGTGCATCTCCCTTTATCAATTTTGGGTAGGATTAACTTGATTAAAATGTCTATCCTCCCTAAGATTTTGTTTCTCTTTGGTGCCATCCCTCTGGCCTTTGATATGAAACAATTGGCAAAATGTCAAGGAGTTTTGAATTCATTTATCTGGAAGAATAAAACTACTAGGATAGCATGGAAGAAGCTTAGGCGGAAGAGGGAGAAGGGGGGTCTGGCTATGCCCTATCTGCAATACTACGCATGGGCATTCCAGTTGTCTCATTCCCGTATGCTGTTGAAGACACCCACTAGCACTACAGAAGGACACCTGTTCCGGGCTATGCTGAGGGGCTCAGATTTGTCAGAAGAGGGATTCATGTTTAAATTCGGAGACCATAAATACTTCAAAAAAGTCAAACTAAAAATCCTTCGGTCATTAGCTAGTTGCTGGTTAGCAATAAGAAGGAGAATAGGGCTTGGTTACTTTTCAGGTAAGGCCCCAATATGGGATTCTCCCGGTACTCCTGCATGCCTCCGTGACAGCTTGAGCACGCCTTTAAGAGATGCAGGGTTTCTATCGTGGGGGGATCTATTGGATGGTGCTGACCTCCCTCCCTGGGACGTGCTCTATGAGAAGGTTGGGCCCGGACTTTCAAAATTTAAGTATATCCAATTGAAAAGCTGGGCACAATCACAGACTAGGAGCACCGTGCCCTTAGGAAGGGAGAGCAATTTGGAGAAGCAACTGGTTTCAAAGCCTAAAGTAAGAAGGGAGGTCTCTTTTTGGTATTGGGCAATAGTAGAGGAAGTAGATGGCGAATTTAAACTAACAGATGCTCTATGGGGCCAGCAGACGAGCATGCAATGTGAATCGATTTGGAGGGACTCTTTCAATACTCTGTTTAGAATTGTTAAACCTGCGTGGCTTAGGCGTAATCACATTTTTACAGCCCACAGAGCTTATTTTTCTCCTCTTAGGCTATCCAAATTTCAGCCCAATAAAGCATGCAATAAATGTGGCCTCATCGCAGCATCAGACATACATATGTTTAAAGACTGCCCTCTGTTACAGGAATTCTGGGGCGAAGTTTTTTCTTCATTGGAATCCATGCTTAGGGTTCCTCTGACCATCAGTTTGCCCTTAATCATTTTTGGTCTGGTCGATACTATCAGGGGGCCTGCAAGATCTTTACTTTTCTATGCGATTCTTATTGCTAGAAGACAAATATGTAAATATTGGGTTGAGGCCTCACCACCGACTCACTCAGAATGGTTGACATCGCTCTATGAAGTGTCAAAAGTTGATCTGGCTAGATCCTGTAACAAGAAAAATCTGTTTTTTGGGGATTTTCTGAAAACATGGAGATAGGAGTCCGGGGTTTTTTTTTTTTTTTTTTCCCTCGGGTCCTATGATTATGCCTATATCTCTCCTCGGACTAACAATAAAAGGGCCTCCCAGCATCATGGTCCGGCAGGATATGAAATATCCTTGGTGGAGCAAAAAAAAGATTTTCCCTTGAGCTACTGGAATCCCTCTGGCTGAGGAGTTGTAAACAAAACAGCTGGCTCAACGGGTTATTCTATATGGGGTAAGGCAAATGAGGACAAAAAAATATATATATATATATAAAATGTGTGCTTGGTAGCGTAACGTTGCATATGCACTGTGACAAAGATATGGATCCCAGATTGTAATATGTATGGCATAGCACTGTGTGTTATAACATAGGCAACGAGGAAGGCACGTTAGATGGGGCAATATAACCTGTGCGAAGGCAAGTGTGGCATGACATATTCACGGGGTAGTGTTACAGTGCACATGGGCTAGAGCACGGTTACTCATAGTACGGCCCGCGGGCCGCCAGCGGCCCGGCAAGCCTTCCTTGGCGGCCCGCAGACCTTGCAGACATCCTGCCTGTGTTTAAAAAAAAAAAAAAAAAAATAGTGTTAGCAAACACTGCCGGGTGCAGCAGCCCGGACTCTGAGATTCTGCTCTGTGTGGGCCGGGGGATTCCAATGATTGTCAAAGTGGAGATGCAGGGGCCTAAGAGGTGAAATACCAAAGCTTTATTAACATGTAAATGGTCTTTTAAAGACCTGTGAAGTTCTCGGGTGCGGCTGTGTGTGCCCGCTGGGAAGCTGCCTCAGTGCGGCTGTGTGCGCGCGCTGGGAAGCTGTCTCAGCCCGGGCTGAGGGCTTACACACACACGGGGTGAGATGACAGAGGGTGACGGAGGGAGACAGAGGGAGAGGGAGGGAGACAGAGGTTGACAGAGGGTGACCGAGAGAGAGAGACAGAGAGGCGCAGTCTGGGGGACACAGAGGGAGGGAGAGAGATGGAGGGAGACAGAGGGAGGAATGGAGACAGAGGGAGGGAGGGAGACGGAGGGAGACAGAGGGAGAGAGACAGAGTGAGAGGGAGGGAGACAGGGAGAGAGATGGAGGGTGACAGAGGGAGGGAGACAGAGGGAGAGGGAGGGAAACGGAGGGAGAGAGACAGAGGGAGAGGGAGGGAGAGAGACAGAGGGAGAGGGAGGGAGACAGGGAGGGAGACGGAGGGTGACAGAGGGAGGGAGGGAGACAGAGGGAGGGAGAGGGAGATAGGGAGGGAGACAGGGAGGGAGACAGAGGGAGAGAGCGGGAGACCAGGAGGGAGATAGAGGGAGAGAGACAGAGGGAGAGGGAGGCAGAGAGACAGGGAGAGATAGAGGGAGGGAGACAGAGAGAGAGACGGAGGGAGGGAGACTGAGGGAGGGAGACGGAAGGAGGGAGATGGAGGGAGACGGAGGGAGGGAGATGGAGGGAGACGGAGGGAGGGAGAGGGAGGGTGGGAGACGGAGGGAGGGAGGGAGATGGAGGAGACAGAGGGAGGAAGGGAGACGGAGGGAGACGGAGAAAGAGGGATGGAGACGGAGGGAGAGAGACAGAGGGAGACGGAGGGAGACAGGGAGGGAGACGGAGGGTGACAGGGAGGGAGACGGAGGGTGACAGGGAGGGAGGGAGACAGAGGGAGAGGGAGGGAGAGGGAGACAGAGGGAGAGGGAGGGAGAGGGAGACAGAGGGAGAGAGACCGAGAGAGAGAGCGAGGGAGGGGGAACAACCTTTACAACGCAACTTTTACAACGCACTACACTTACAACGCATTTTTTACAACGCAAAATCCATTACAACGCATGACATTACAACGCATGACACTACAACGCATTTTTAAAAACTACCTTTACAACGCATTCCATTACAACGCATACTACCATTACAATGCATACCATTACAACGCATAATATTACACTACACTATCCAACACTTACCCTACTGTTGCACCCCCTGGAGTTAGAATAGTAATTTTTACCCCTATACTATCCAACACTTACCCTACTGTTGCACCCCCTGGAGTTAGAATAGTAATTTTTACCCCTATACTATCCAACACTTACCCTACTGTTGCACCCCCTGGAGTTAGAATAGTAATTTTTGCCCCTATACTATCCAACACTTACCCTACTGTTGCACCCCCTGGAGTTAGAATAGTAATTTTTACCCCTATACTATCCAACACTTACCCTACTGTTGCACCCCCTGGAGTTAGAATAGTAATTTTTACCCCTATACTATCCAACACTTACCCTACTGTTGCACCCCCTGGAGTTAGAAAAGTAATTTTTACCCCTATACTATCTAATACTTACCTTAAATGCAATTTAATATTATGTGTTGTAATGGTATGCGTTGTAAAGGTAGTATGCGTTGTAATGGAAATGCGTTGTAAAGGTAGTTTTTAAAAATGCGTTGTAGTGTCATGCGTTGTAATGGAATGCGTTGTAATGGATTTTGCGTTGTAAAAAATGCGTTGTAAGTGCATGCGTTGTAAAAGTGTGCGTTGTAACGACATACATCCGCGAGGGAGAGAGACCGAGGGAGAGAGACCGAGGGAGAGAGACCGAGGGAGAGAGACAGAGGGAGAGAGACAGAGGGAGGGAGAGACAGGGAGAAAGACAGGGAGGGAGAGAGACAGAGGGAGAGGGAGGGAGACGGGGAGGGAGACGGAGGGTGACAGGGAGGGAGGGAGACAGAGACAGAGGGAGGGAGGGAGGGAGAGAGAGACAGAGGGAGGGAGACAGAGGGAGGGAGAGAGGGAGGGAGAGAGACAGGGAGAGAGACAGGGAGATAGAGGGAGGGAGACAGAGAGAGACGGAGGGAGGGAGACAGAGAGAGAGACAGAGGGAGGGAGACGGAGGGAGGGAGATGGAGGGAGACAGAGGGAGGGAGATGGAGGGAGGGAGATGGAGGGAGACAGAGGGAGGTAGAGGGAGGGAGGGGGAGGGAGGGAGAGGGAGGGTGGGAGACGGAGGGAGGGAGACGGAGGGACGGAGGGAGATGGAGAGAGATGGAGGAAGAGGGAGGGAAAGAGACAGAGGGAGAGGGAGAGAGACAGAGGGAGAGGGAGGGAGACAGGGAGGGAGATGGAGGGTGACAGGGAGGGAGGGAGGGAGGGAGGGAGGGAGACAGAGGGAGGGAGACAGAGGGGGAGACAGAGGGAGGGAGACAGAGGGAGGGAGACAGAGAGGGAGGAGGGAAAGAGGGAGGAGGGAGACAGAGAGGGAGGAGGGAGACAGACAGACAGAGGGAGGGAGACGGAGGGAGGGAGACAGAGGGAGAGGGAGGGAGACAGGGAGGGAGACGGAGGGTGACAGGGAGGGAGACAGAGGGAAGGAGAAAGAGGGGGAGACAGAGGGGGAGACAGAGGGAGGGAGACAGAGAGGGAGACAGAGAGGGAGGAGAGAGACAGAGAGGGAGGAGGGAGGGCGACGGAGGGAGGGCGACGGATAGGGAGAGACAGGGAGAGAGAGACAGGGAGGGAGAGGGAGGGAGGGAGGGAAGAGAGGGGGAGGGAGGAGGGAGGGAGAGTTGGAGGAAGAGAGAGAGAGATGTGTGTATGCCGGGTCTGGTGGCTCAGTGGACGAAGGCGTCTGCTGCAGGGAACCTGTGTTCAACCTCATGGTCATAATTTTTTTTTGCTTTAGCCCTGCCCCTCCCCCTCTGACCCCGCCCCCACCAGTGCGGCCCTCTGCCACAAAACCACACTGTAAATTTGGCCCCCGAGAGAAAGTTTGTGAGTACCCATGGGCTAGAGAGTGTCATAGCATACGCACTAACTGGTGGAATACAACACAGAGGTGTGTGGCACTCGGCGGGCACTGGTGGGTGTAACACAGCATTGGGCTCAGCCAGGAGCGCGCTGTGACTCTCAAGTGAGGTTTGTCTCCTTTCCAGAGATTAAAATAAAAAGTATTACACATCCGGCGATGGATGTGTGTTTTATTAACCGTGAGGGGGGTTTCTTCCATAGTTTTTGTCGAATCCCCTTTTAATGGCTTGGTGTGCGTGTGTATTAAATGTGCCCGTCAATAGCTACCCATGTTTGTATAAATAAACAACATGGGTGTCTACTTGGAGAGTACCCACCGACGGGGGCGCCGGGATTAGGCACGGTAGGGGGTTAAACACGTCAGAGCTTCACTAGCGGTGTAAATACATTCCACGTGGATTCATTGTATGCATAGTTGCCTTTTAATGAATATCACGCAAATCGTCATGGTGATAGGTACATACGGTTTGTCCAGCATGTCCTAGGTGTTTCTATAAATATATTTAAAAAAATAACAATAAAAAACAAAGGCCGGCCCCGGGGGTTGGGGTCCCAGGGCCGATTAAGGCCCTTCCAAATGTATTTTTTTCTAAAACAAAATTAGTGGGCAGGCCCTGAGGGATGTGGGGCCATACAGCCACCCTTCTTAAAAAAAAAAAAAAAAAAAAAACGCATCGCACCGGGGGCCACGGCCCCTACTTGCAAGAAAAACAGAACAAGAAGTTCAAGCTGAGGCTTACTCAACCAGATACCTTAATAGCTCCTAATAAGAAATGAAACATAAGAGGAGGGTTTTTTTGAATTTCCTTATTATTTGACGGAAATAATTTTAATTAGTTTCACATAACCAAATTGATTTAGCGCTGAGAACAATGCTTCATTGCGCTCAGATCATGAATACAAACTCTACAAAACTTGTGATACAACAACACATAAATAATGCTCCCCTCGGTGAATCAAACAATCATACAAACACTCATCAAGCACTCATGGCCATTATACTCATGCATACACCAAAACAAACAAACACTGTAAAGAACTGGGTCCTTGTAGCGACCTTTCTTTCACTTTGTAGATTGATTACATCTCAATTTTCAATCTCAAAAAACATTTTGTTTTTTCGTTAAACACCATGAATTGATCAAATTCTTTTGAAATACACAAGGCAAACAAAAATATCTTGAAAAGCGGTACAAAACAAGGACTAGACTGGTCGACGCGTTTCGAACCACTGAATATAGGGTTCTCCTCAGGACCAACCAAATTCTGAAATGAATAATAAAAAACGTTTTAGGATATAAAACTTTAACGTCAGAGTACCTACGAAGCACCATTACGGCCTTACATCCCCCACCTTGGAATATCAGAATCTATCTGCCTGAAATCGATCCAAGTTGTTTCCAATGAAAAGGAACCTAAACAAGAAATCAACTGCATTATAGTTTCTTACATAGCTAAAAACGGACAAAACGTATAGCACAGGACACACAACAGACTTGGGATAAAATAAAAATACTAACTCAACTTACTGGATCAGGGGAACGTGTCCTCTTTTCCGGCTACCACTAGTTAGATGTTGGCTTTTCTAAAGTGAGGGAGAAACGGGCTCCGATTATTAACATCATCAACCTTTTAAAACCCGAAACTGCCGTTAAAAAGCTTGGAAGGCCCGAACCTAAACCAGCCTAGGGAAGTGCAACACTTACTTGGATAAGTAAATCTGTGCATTACGAATGATTTTCCCGCGCCGGTATCTGAAGTTAAAAAAAGCGGTATAAGTCATCGTAAAACCTGCTGAGACAAAAGTGCTCACAACCTCACGTCCTTTAAACGGTCTTATTTCTTAGTGTACCCGCCAGCTTACCGGGAGTGCACCTTTCGTCCGTCTGTCTCTCTACGTGTCAAACCATGAGTGAAAAACACATTGCATCATGGGAACTTGTGATGATTAAAAACTGCCAGACACATAGAGGTTGCTGGTATATGTAGTTCGAACTTAGTACCCCTAGGGGTGTGATTTAGAAGGCGGGGACATAATTCGAAAAAGACTCGAAATACTTTGTGGGAGTATGCTTAAACTGGTAGCAGTAGGTTTTCAAAACATCCGCCAGGTGGCTGCTGGGCAATGTGGTTCAAATTTCTAAAGTTGTGTGTTAAAAAATGAATGAGAAAAAAATATATGTATACATGTTATTACATATCGAACAGATGAAGGCATCCTAGAAAGGGGCTGCAAAATGTTCGGCAATGTCCATGAACTGTCAAACAAAGTTAACAGAAAAGCCGTACGTAGTTTCATATTTAAGGACAGCAGGGCCCACAGACGCACCGGTGGTGACAACAAGACGATGTTGTCTGTCAGATTAAGAAATTGGTCTGAATATCTCCGCCACTTCATTAAGGCCATTGATCGCCGTATTGAATTTCATGATTAATAATGCCTCACGTTGGCTTAATTGGCCTTCCAAGTCTCCTCCTCGCGGGTCTCTTTCAATCTTGGACAGGACCGTCCATTTCAAATCATCCTCGCTATGTGTATTATTAACCCAGTGATAGACTAATGGGGCATTCTCCACTCGTCGTCTAATTCTGGATTTGTGCTGGGTGATACGTTGACGAACCTCCTGGGTTGTCTTCCCAATATACAACTTTGGGCAGGAACACATTATTGCATAGACAACATTCCTAGTTTTGCAATTACTAAATGTGTTATGCTTCCAGTGTATGTTGTTGAAAGAAAAGACATCACCCTCAACGGTCTGCTCACAACATATACATGTACCACATTTGTGGTGACCAACAACTGGCGGTAAATTGAGCATGCTCCTTAATGTGCGCTGTTCTTCTTTAGGTAGGGCAGCACGAACTATGTAGTTGGCTACACTTTTCTCCTTTTTGTAAGCAAACATTGGAGGGGTAGAAAATTCATCATGGAGGTCCTTTATCAAATGCCAATTGCCTAGAATGAGTTTCCGGAGTTGGTGACTATTAGGGCAGAATGTTGTTACACAGACTGGTCTGTTGCCCTTATTTCTAATTCTTTGCTCCAGCAATGTCTCTCTTGGTGTCCACCAAGCTCTCTTCAAAGAGTGTTTAAGTAATCTCTTCGGATATCCCCTTTCAAGGAGGCGGTCTCTTAATTTGTTGGCATGCATGAAGTATTCCTCTTTTTTGGTACAGTTCCTGCGAATTCGCAAGAACTGACCATAAGGTAGATTTTGTCGCAGACTGCGAGGATGGTTGCTCGTATAATGTAGTGCCTTATTCCGATCTGTCTGTTTGCGAAAAAGTGTTGTTTCAAGCTCTCCATCCGAAGCCACTACCTTGACGTCCAGAAATGTGATTGATTCATTTGACGAAACACTACTAAATTTGATGTCATTTGTCCTTCCGTTGAGCCACCCAATAAACTCGTTCAGTAATTGCTGTGTGCCGGTCCAAATTAGGAAAATATCGTCGATATATCGCATGTAGTTGGATATGTTTGCTACAAACGGGTTGTTGTTGTATATGAAATTGTTTTCATATAGACCCATGAATAGTACAGCCAACTCCGGAGCGAAAGGACAGCCCATAGCCACGCCTCTTGTTTGGTAAAAAAACTGTGAGTCAAAAGCAAAGTAATTTTTGGATAATGCAAACTTGGCCAGAGACAGAAGAAAATCCGTTGGAACTTGTACCGGTCTTTCTCTTTGACTTAAAAACCACTCTAAGGCCTCCAAAGCTTGATCCTGGGGAATTTGGGTATAGAGTGAGACCACATCCATTGAAACCATCAGTTGTTCACTTTTGTTAAACTGCACGGATGCTATTCTGTTAAGAAAGGCAGTAGTGTCTTTCAAATGGGCCGGTACTTGGTCTATAAATGGTTTCAAGAAAAAATCAATATATTGAGCCACTGGCTCAATAAGTGATTCACAGCCGGATACTATAGGCCGTCCTGGGGGATCAAGTTCATTTTTGTGAAGTTTGGGCAAGGCATAAAAGACCGGTATCCTCGGATTCATATTTTTAAGAAAAGAGCGTTCTTTGGGGCCCACGAATCCTTGTGAAAAACCTTCCTCGATAATATTGAAGAGTTGGTCTTGTAGTTCCTTAGTTGGGTCTTTTTTAATTTTCCGATAGCAGGACACGTCTTCCAACTGGCGGAGTACTTCCTTCTTATATTTGTTGACATCCCAGAGGACAATTGCCCCCTACTTGCAGCACTCTGCAAACACGCCCCCTGGAGAGTTGTAAGTTGGGGAATTAATTCCCCTTCAATACTGAGGGTCCCTGAGGGCCAACTAGCCCAACAGGTATCTTCAGTATGCGCCAGGGAGCTGCGTTGCAGACAGGTGTTCTGAGGCCATGCCCATTTTTCCACCTCTCTGTAATGCAGCTCTGTGGCGCTTACTGGAGGTACCTAGTGGGCTAGTTTGATCCTAGGGACGCTTAGGATTCAAGGAGACTTAATCTCTCAACTTAGAATGGCCACAGGGCACGTTTACACAGTGGTGAAGGGAGGGGACGGGGCCTGAGGTGACGTGTGCAAACACGCGCTGTGGCGCGTTTTAAATTGGGGAAATAATTCCCTTTCAATCCTGAGGAACCCTGGGGGCCAACTAGCCCACCAGGTGCTTCCAGTAAGCGCCACTGTGCTGAATTGCAGAGAGGTGGTCCAGGCCATGCCACTTTTTACACCTCTCTGCAACGCAGCTCTGTGGCACTTACTGGAGGTACCTAGTGGGCTAGTTGGACCCTAGGGACCCTCAGGATTCAAATTAACTTAATCTCCCAACTAAAAATGGCCACAGGGCGTGTTTACACAGTGGGGAAGGGAGGGGACGAGGCCTGAGGTGACGTGTGCAAACACGCCCTGTGGCGCGTTTTAAGAGGTAGTTTTAATCCCCCTGCCCTATTACATACTAGGGGCTTACAGAGGAGGTAATGCTAATCACAGGGGGTCCCCAACGCATAGTGTTCCCCAGTGTATGTAGATGTTTTCACTCTATTCTAAGTATCTTTTAACATAGCACTGGCTCTAGGACTGGTTAGTCAGACTCAGTTACCACCAGTATCCATCTGAAAAAGTTGAGGGTGCAGGATGATTTTGCAACAAGGCTTCTTTCTGCTCTTCTGTTTGTTCTTTCTGCACGGTATCCTTCTTCCTGCACTTTTCTTCGTCTTTGAGGACTTCTGTTGCTTCTTTCTGCATTTCTTTTTTTTCTTTCAGTGCGTTTTTTCTTCTTTCTTCGCATGTCCTATCTCTGTAGGCCTAGTTATAAATTAGCATTTAAAAAACCTTTGAAATTCACTGAAAAAACCATAGGTTTCAGGCACGTTATAGTTAGGAATTAGCATTTAAAAACCTTAGAAATTCACTGAAAAATCCATAGGTTTCAGGGGCATTATAGTTAGCTGGACTTTTCACTTGTGCAAAACCATTGAAATTCCCCCGTTATAGTTAGTTCAGCCAGCTAACTATAACTCGTGCGCCCGCATTGTATTGTATTGTATTGTATTGTTTTTGTATTTTAGTTAGTTGCTTTATTACTACCTTGTTTTTAACTGTATTCCAATCTGCCCACACTCCTGCACTTTAATTTGTATCCTCACCGCTGCTTTAGCGGATTGTATCGCCGAGTCATCGAGCTTTCGCCGCCATCTTGGGGGACTTGAATAGCTGGTAGCGCCATTGCACTGAGCGCTCTAGTGCTCAGGCGGACGTGAGGGGAGATCCTATTTAAGCTGACCGTCCATTATCGTGCCCTAAGGGATAGCTGGACTCATAAACGCGGCGCTTTGTACCTGCTAGCGCTTATGCTTGCTGCAAAGGAATTTACTAGCGTCTTTAAAAAAACATTTCCTGTTTTTGTATTTTAGTTAGTTGCTTTATTACTACCTTGTTTTTAACTGTATTCCAATCTGCCCACACTCCTGCACTTTAATTTGTATCCTCACCGCTGCTTTAGCGGATTGTATCGCCGAGTCATCGAGCTTTCGCCGCCATCTTGGGGGACTTGAATAGCTGGTAGCGCCATTGCACTGAGCGCTCTAGTGCTCAGGCGGACGTGAGGGGAGATCCTATTTAAGTTGACCGTCCATTATCGTGCCCTAAGGGATAGCTGGACTCATAAACGCGGCGCTCTGTACCTGCTAGCGCTTATGCTTGCTGCAAAGGAATTTACTAGCGTCTTTTAAAAAACATTTCCTGTTTGTGTATTTTAGTTAGTTGCTTTATTACTACCTTGTTTTTAACTGTATTCCAATCTGCCCACACTCCTGCACTTTAATTTGTATCCTCACCGCTGCTTTAGCGGATTGTATCGCCGAGTCATCGAGCTTTCGCCGCCATCTTGGGGGACTTGAATAGCTGGTAGCGCCATTGCACTGAGCGCTCTAGTGCTCAGGCGGACGTGAGGGGAGATCCTATTTAACCCTCCCTCAGCTCGCGCAGCGGTAACGCGCAGCGGTCGTGCCTGAGTCGGGCCAGAGTCTTGCCCGTCTGCGCCCATCAGCGCTAAAGAGGCGCGGGAGCAGAGTCCCCGACGTAAGTCATCACGACCTATTACCATTCACATGGATATGTTGCCTATGGTTGATTCGCCATGTTCTATATCCCGTTTTCCGTGTTGTAAGACAACCGCCAAATCCATAGCATTACGAGGTGGCCTCATAAATGCCCACTCGATTTGCAAAAATGCTCAGAACATTCATGATCTGATCTTCGATAACATGCTTGATTGGCTTTTGGTTACGGAAACCTGGCTTAAACCGTGGTGTAATCCCGATTTAGCCATAGCCCTACCGCAGGACTATTCTATTCAGCGGCTAGACAGACCTACACAACGGGGAGGAGGCGTCGCTATTATTCATCGCAATTCCTTGAAATGTTCTTCCTATGAACTGGTAGATATCAAAGGAGCCGAAGCATTAGCTTTCTCCCTGGTTATTCAGGAGTCTTTTACCTTTTCTGGTGTACTAATTTATCGCCCACCGGGCCCCTCGAGGGAGTTTCTGGAAAATGTGGGAGAAGTGCTAAGTGACTTAGTGCTTAGATTTGCCAACTTTACCATTTTAGGAGATCTAAACTTGCATCTTGATTCTCCTTTAGCTCCAGGAGTCGATTACTTCATGGAGATCATTAACGTTCTGGGTCTCACTCTTTTGACCCATGAAAGCACACACTCAGGAGGTCACTTTTTGGATTGTATTTGCTCTAACTTTACAGGAATTGCTGTAAAATCACCTTGCCCACAAATCTGGTCTGACCATTTCTTCATACCTTTCCCTATCTTACTAAATCATAAAACTACGATATCTAACACAAACAATAAATTCATTCCCAAATTAATACGTAAACCGAATTGGAAGAAATTATCTAGCAGACCCGATGTGATTGAATTTCTCACATCTAGTGCACCGATGACAACAGGTAACACAACTGCAGACAATCAAGGTTTCTGCGACTGGTTAACTAGAGCAGGTCATCGACTAGATCCTATTAGATCTCAGACCCCGAGTCCCAGTACAAGAACAACTAAGAGGAGGGCCCCCTGGTTTTCATTTGCCTTGAGATTAGAACTGACAGAGGTAAGAAAACTGGAACGGAGATGGCGTAGGTCATATGAAGCTTCTGCTCGCGACATTTATAAACGGGCGAGAAGAAATTATCATGCAAGCATAAAGTCAGCTAAGAAAGCCTATTACCTACAGGCCATTTCCATGGCAGCTCAAGGAAAAAAAGAAAAATAAATCTTTAAAATAGTTAAGGACTTTACCAATCCGTCAGTCCTCTTCCAGGAAGTTCCTCCATCTCAGAAACTCTGTAATTAAATTTCAGATTATTTTGGGAACAAAATCCTTGACATTGTAAGGATCTTCCCCCCAACATCTATCACTTTAGAAACCTTTGAAAACATAGAGAGCAAGAAATGTTCAACCATTTTGGAAACATTTTCTTATGTCTCTCTGGAAGATTCTTTTAAAGCCATTCTTGCTTGCAAATCTGGATCTCCTTTTGATCCCTGTCCCCCTTCGGTCCTACAGACCTTAGCAATTGCAATTAATCCCATCATCAATGGGATCATTAATTCATCTTTAGCTACAGCTGACGTTCCAAATGACTGGAAACTTGCTGCTGTCAAGCCTCTTTATAAGAAGGCATTAGCTGACCCGACCACCCTTTCCAACTTACGGCCAATCTCCCTGCTCCCGGCTCTATCCAAAATGACTGAGAAGTTCGTGAATTACCAACTTACGAGCTTCTTGGAAGAAAATAATATTCTGCATCCTAATCAGTCAGGGTTTCGGTCTAATCACTCTACTGAATCTGCCCTGCTGTTTACAGCAGAGACCCTTCGGATGGCCTTGGACCAGGGAAAGAAGGCTGTACTAATCCTACTCGACCTGTCGGCAGCCTTTGATACGGTGTCACATAACATCCTTGTGAACCGTTTGGCTGCCGCAGGAGTAGGCGGGGTGGTTTTGGCTTGGCTAAAAAACTTTCTTACAGATAGACGACAAACTACAGTGCTAGGTGGTTTTCAATCGGAGGCTAAGCCCCTTAGCTCTGGAGTTCCTCAGGGATCAAGCCTAAGCCCTTTACTCTTCAATCTGTATATGATCCCCCTGATAAAACTGATCACAAGCATTCAGATCAGTACTAATTCGTATGCTGATGATACTCAGCTTATTTTAGTACTGGACAGTGAGCAGTCGGGTACCGAGGAAAATCTTAAAGAGTGCCTAGCAGCTATATTTCATTGGATGTCTGACAATCATCTTAAATGCAATGCTGGCAAAACGGAAATCATCCCTTTTGGAAAACAATATTTGTTTTCTCCAACAGCTTGCTGGCCTGATGACGCAGAAGCTCCCCCTATGACCATTACCTCTGCTCGAAATCTGGGCATTAAGTTTGATTGCCAGTTATCCTTCAAACAACAAGCGCTGACTGTAGCTGGTTCATGCTTCCATATAATAAAAACTTTAAGGAAGTCGCAGTTGCTTTGATTACCTCCAGGCTGGACTATCGTAATAGTCTATATGCTGGAGCCAATAAATCAGTATTACACAGACTACAAATGGTCCAACATGCTGCGGCTCGTTTAGTACTACGCTGGCCTCGTAAGTCATCAGCATCAGCAGCACTGAATGCGCTTCATTGGCTCCCTATCGGTAAAAGGATCCTTTTCAAGATCCTTTTGCTTACCTTTAGGGCCTTTTATCATCAAGGTCCTAAATATTTATGCAATGGCTTTAAACGCTACCATCCGGCACGTTGTTTAAGATCTTCAGGTCTGAATTTGCTTACAATCCCTAGATTCAGGCTAGCCACAAAAGGTGGCAAATCTCTTTTTGTTTTGGGCGCTAAGGCCTGGAATAAGCTTCCTTTCTTTATACGATCCCTATCTCAGGAGACTCAGTTTAGGAAGGCTTTGAAGACATGGGTTTTCTCCCTTACCGATGCAGCTTGCTTAGCAATGGTGTAGTTATTAGTGTTTAGTGTGAAATTTGTCTGCCTCCCCCAACCATTCCATCTGGTTGACTTAGCGCCAAGATACTCCTTGGAGTGGTAGTCGCGCTTTATAAATTCACCTTTACATTACATTACATTGCACTGCCGATGACATCACATATTACATCACTCATGACATGGTCAGTGACATCACTCATGACATCACTGATGACATCACTGATAATCATCCTTGTGATAGAGTGGCAGACCTTCTCTCACCCTAATATAACCTTTGATATACACATTCAAAAATATAAACTAAAATTTTCAAAACAGTGGACATACCAATACCAGTTACAACAACCTATTCAGTAATTCTAAGATCCAAATACACATCCACTCATTCACCAACAGTCCTATACAGTCACTCATACATGTACTCACTCATCATATGTACTCATACACCTATACATCCTGTTACACAATGCCACTCATCCATAGAGTTACTCACACACATAGTCACTCATGCTAATAAAGAATCAAACGTCAATTTACTTGCATATACAGTTATACACACACCACCACACTTACTTCTACAGAAACTTACACATACTTAGTCTTTTAAACAATCACTTATAGAAACACATACTTATTTATACAGGAACTCTTCGAATCTCTCACTCTCACATATACTCACTTATATACACCAATAGTCACATATACTAGTTTAAAACATATGTAGTTACTTATAAAGACACTATTGAGACAGTCATTCACTCACTAACACACCCATACACATACTCATCCACCCATACAGTCCTGCACACATGCTGTCTTCAACACATACAAACAGTGAGTCACTCATTCATGCACCTATGAACTACATAATACCCCCACCGAACCATACAGACACTCATACAGATACTCAAAAAAACAACTAAAAACCTATATAGACACTCGTGTAGCTACTCACCAACCCATGCACCCACTTCTAAACAAAGTGAGAGAATGATACAGATATTTACATATTTAAACATTACTCACTAAGCCATGTATTCACTAAGATACACTTAATCAGTCAGTTACACAATCAATTTTTCAAAAACAAATCATCCATTTAGACACTTATATACCCATTTATTCTTCCATCGACCTAGAGATATACATATGTAAAACATATTTAATTTTCAGAAAAACACACATTCGCTGGATGATGTCATCAGTGATGTCACCAGTGATGTCATTTGAGATGTCATCAGTGATGTCATGAGTGATGTCACTGACCATGTCATGAGTGATGTAATATGTGACATCATCAGCAGTACATTGCGGGCGCGCAAGTTATAGTTAGCTGAACTAACTATAACAGGGGAATTTCAACGGTTTTGTACGAGTGAAAAGTCCAGCTAACTATAACGCCCCTGAAACCTATGGTTTTTTCAGTGAATATATATATATATATTCACTGAAAAAACCATAGGTTTCAGGCCTCATATAGTTAGGAATTAGCATTTAATAAACCTTTGAAATTCACTGAAAGAACCATAGGTTTCAGGACTGATATAGTTAGGAATTAGCATTTAAAAAACCTTAGAAATTCACTGAAAAAACAATAGGTTTTAGGGGTGTTATAGTTAGCTAGACATTTCACTCGAACAAAACCATTGAAATTTCTCCGATATAGTTGGTTGTACTAACTACATCTCGCGCGCCCGCAATCCACTTCTGATGATGTCACATATTACATCATTCATGACATGGTCAGTGACATCACTGATGATATCTCAAATGATATCACTGATGACATCATTGATGACATCATTCAGTGAATGTGGTTTGGTTCGTTATTTAAATATGTTTTATATATATATATATAGCAATTTGCATTGAAGAATGAGTGTATATATAAATATAAATATCTGGATGGAGGATTTAGTAGCAGTGTGATTGACTGTTTACTTGACTAATTTATAGTGTCTCACTAAATATATTGGATAGTGACTAAACTGTGTGAATATCTGTATCACTTTGTCAGTTGTTGTGTAAACTGCTGCACCAGTTGGTTACTAGCTATGTGAAAGTCTATATTATTTAGTGATTAGTTAACTGAGTATTTGTATGGGAGAGTGAATGTGTGTGTGGTTCGGTGGGGGGTGTGTGACTGCCCAAAGATGTGTGAATAGTTGATTCAGTAGGTATATGAAGTTAAAACTACATGTTATAACAGTTGTTTGGGTGAGTGAATATCTTTATGGGTGTGGTGATGAGCCAATATATGTCTCAATGGTACTTGTCCAACAAACTAGAAAAATAAAAGCCAGTGTATGTCAGTTGTTGTATAAAAATAAGTATACATAAGACCCAGTGATTGTATGAGTGACTGTATGGATAACTGTATACTTGTAATAGTGTTTTTATAACACACTAAGTATGAGTCATTATCTATATGAATAGATGAAGTGGTGTTTGTATAAGTGTATAGCTAACTAAAAGTAAGTATGATCCATTGTTGTCATAAGTGAGTAGGATGACTTCATAAGTGATTAGGATGTGTGCTGGTGTGTAATATCGATATAGGTGTATAAGTATATTTGATAGTGTTCTATTGATCATTGACAGCATGTATGAGTGAATCTATAGGTAAGTAATTAGATGTGTGTATAGATATAGGAATCACTGAGTGGGTGTTTAGAAACTTGTATTGGTGTGTCAATGGTTTTAAATCTGGCACTGTATTTTACAGTGAGTGATGAAAGGTTATCCTAGTGTATGATGAGGTGTATCTGATTGTCACGTGGATGATGTCATCAGTGATGTCATCAGTGATGTCATTTGAGATGTCATCAGTGATGTCACTGACCATGTCATGAATGATGTAATATGTGACATCATCAGCAGTGGATTGCGGGTGCGCGAGATGTAGTAGTACAACTAACTATATCGGAGGAATTTCAATGGTTTTGTTCGAGTGAAATGTCCAGCTAACTATAACACCCCTAAAACCTATTATTTTTTCAGTGAATTTCTAAGGTTTTTTTAATGCTAATTGCTAACTATATCAGTCCTGAAACCTTTGGTTTTTTCAGTGAATTTCAAAGGTTTTTTAAATGCTAATTCCTAACTATATCAGGCCTAAAACCTATGGTTTTTTCAGTGAATTTCAAAGGTTTTTTAAATGTTAATTCCTAACTATATCAGGCCTGAAACCTATAGTTTTCTCAGTGAATTTCAAAGGTTTTGTAAATGACAATGTTTAATGTATTAATTGTTATACTGATTTTTTTATACTGATTTACTACATTTTTTTAACTATTTATTTTTAGATATTTTTTTTTAATTACATTATAATTATATTATACATTACAATACAAAATATACATTCTCAGAATGAATTACTTTAGTTTAAATACTTTGCAAATAGGCAATAGACTTTTAAGTACAGTAGTTACAGTTGTTGCAATGGGCAACACAATTTCAAACACAATGCAACATTGAACTCAATGTGAACTTCTAGTCAAATGCAATTAGTTACTTTATGGATTACTTTTCTAACCACAAGACTGGATTCTAGATTCAATCCTTGGACATCTCCTGTAAACAGTTGAGTAAAAGCGTTTTGGTTACAGTAGTGATTTTTAAGGAATATTATTGTATTTTAAAAGCTGACACATTTTTTCACATAGAATCACCAATGTTATCCTACGGCAGTAAATTCACTTAGCAGGTAAGTAGTGTTCTCATTACTTTTTCTTACTCAGTGGTGGATCCTGGATCCAGCGCTGGTGAATCTCCTGTAAACAGTTGAAATAATGTGTTTAAGTCATACAGACGATTTTTTAGGAAATTTTTAGTTTGTGAAAATAGACTTGGAAACTTTTCTGCTGAAAACCACACAATGGATTCCTAAGGAAGGTAATACAAGTTACTGGTAAGTAGGCTTAGAATTACTTTCCAGGGTCAGTGCTGGTCTAAAAGATGCAGCACTGGGTTCTCTCCTGATAACAGGTGAGTAAATCTGAATTCATAGTTCGACTGATTTAGAGGAATATTTGTACGTTTCAAAAATGGACATTTCGAAACTTTTCTGCTGAAAACCACACAATGGATTTCTATGGAAGGAAATACAAGTTACTGGTAAGTAGGCTTAGAATTACTTTCCAGGGTCAGTGCTGGTCTAAAAGATGCAGCACTGGGTTCTCTCCTGATAACAGGTGAGTAAATCGGAATTCATAGTTCGACTGATCTTAGAGGAATATTTGTACGTTTCAAAAATGGGCACAGAAACTTTTCTGCTGAAAACCACACAATGGATTCCTACGGAAGGAAATACAAGTTACTGGTAAGTACGCTTAGAATTACTTTTCAGGTTCAGTGCTCGGCTAAAAGATGCAGCACTGGGTTCTCTCCTGATAACAGGTGAGTAAATCGGAATTCGTAGTTTGGCTGATTTTAGAGGAATATTTGTACAATGGTGAAGGAAGGGGGCGGGGCCTGAGGTGACATGTGCAAACACTCCCTGCGGCGTGTTTTAAGTTGGGAAATTAATTCCTCTTCAATCCTGCGGTCCCCTGGGAGCCAACTAGCCTACCAGGTACCTCCAGTATGCGCCAGGGAGCTGCGTTGCAGAGAGGTGTTCAGAGGCCACGCCCCTTTTTACAGCACTCTGCAACGCAGCTCCGTGCGCTTACTGGAGGTACCTGGTGGGCTAGTTGGCCCCTAGGGGACCTCTGTATTGAAGAGGAATTAATTCCCCAACTTAAAATGCACACTTATGGCCCCGGGAACCCCATACCCAGGGGCCTTTTTTTGTGTGCCCTCTTCAATGTGGGCCGTGGGGGGGTCCCCAATCCCCCCATGGTCCCAGCAGGCTCCCCGCATCCTGCAGGAGCCGGCATTGCTTTTCCACATAGGGAGCAGCTAACATGCTGCTCCCCATGTGGAAAAGCAGCCTGCTGTGCTCCACTGAAGTGAGAGCAGGTTTCCCTGCTCTCGCTTCAATGAAGCAAAGCAGTTTGCAATGGCAGGGTGGGCACCCTGGTACACTGCAGGAGCCGGCCCTAGGGGGTGGCGGTCCCCAGGGCCTGTACAAGGCTCCCACATTTTAAAGTTGCCCCGGGGGTGGTGGTCCCCGGGGCTGGGGGGGCCTGAGAGCCCCCCCACCCATTTTAAAGAAGCCCTGGGGGTGGCGGTCCCCGGGGCTGGGGGGGCCTGAGAGCCCCCCACCCATTTTAAAAAAGCCCCGGGGGTGGTGGTCTCCAGGGCTGCGGGGGGTCGTGGGCCCTCCCGCCTATTTTATGTTAGTGCCCCGGGGCAGTGTGGGGGGGATTGGGACCTCCCACACTTAATTTTTCAATATGCCCCCGGGATTTGGGCCTCGGGGGAAAATTAGCATATCTAGCAAGTATGCAACAAAAGAATTCTATCGGCAGGATGCGCGCATCCAGCACGCATCCTGTCATTTAAAAAAAAAAATGTTTTCAATGTTTTGGGCCTTGGGGCTCCTTGTGGGACCCCCTGAGCAGGCTTAGGGGGTCAGGGTGTTTCTACCCTGCCCCCTTTTCGCATTTTGCGACGTATTTGGGGGGGTTTCTTGTGCCTCGGTTCTCGGTTTGTGAAATGAGTTATGTTTCTATATTAAAATGTAGTACTCCTTCTAGATAAACAAATGTGTTTTGGTATAGTGCAAGGGATAGTGTTGTTTGTTTAGAATCACACAGTGAGTATGTGTGCATTTGGGAACAACTGTGAGAGAAGCATTTGGTAACATTGTGTATTTGCTGACAGATAACTCTTTTAAAACCTGTCATGTTGTCAAGTTTTAGTAGCATTAGAAACCAGTCTTTGGTTATGCATTGATAAAATGATTCATGCTTTGACAGTAAAGTGCAGTACTGAAATATGTAGATTGTGTGCACAGTAGTGAATGAGTTTTGGTAAGCTGCTAGGGATAGTGTTGCTTGTCTAGAATCACACTGTGAGTCTGTGTGCATTTGGGAACCACTGTGAGAGAAGCATTTGGTAATGTCGTGTATTTGCTGACAGATAATTGTTTTAAAACCTGTCATGTTGTCAAGTTTTAGTAGAATTAGAAGCCAGTTTTTGCTTATGCTTTGATTAAATGAGTCAGGCTTTGACACAATAGTGCAGTCCTGAAATATGTAGATTGTGTGCAGTTCCCTTCTCAGTTCCACAGTAGTGAATGATTTTTGGTAAACTCCTAGGTATAGTGGTTGTTGTCTAGAATCACACTGTGAGTCTGTGTGCATTTGGGAACCACTGTGAGAGAAGCATTTGGTCACGTCGTGTATTTTTTGGCAGATAACTCTTTTAAAACCGGTCATGTTGTCAAGTTTTAGTAGCATAAGAAGCAAGTCTTTGCTTATGCGTTGATTAAATGAGTCATGCTTTGACACTAATGTGCTGTACTTAAATATGTAGATTGTGTGCAGTACCATTACCACTTCTAGACTAGTGAATGAGTTTTGGTAAACTGCTAGGGATAGTGTTGCTTGTCTAAAATCACACTGTGAGTCTGTGCACATTTGGGTAAGGATTGTGAGAGAAGCATTTGGTAACATCGTGTATTTGCTGACAGATAACTGTTTTAAAATCGGTCATGTTGTCAAGTTTTAGTAGCTTTAGAAGCTATTCTTTGCTTATGCATTGATAAAATGAGTCAGGGTTTGACACTAAAGTGCAGTACCATGTACTATTCTCTTCACTGTGCCAGAACTGAAAATTTTAAAGTTTTACCCAGGCACTAACCTAGCAGTAGTCTGATGATTTAGTCAGTTTCCAAGTACTCATGTTGTGAACATACATTACCACATAGATTGCTTCAAATGTCTATGCAGTATGCATGCAGTCTTCTAACACACTGTAAACTTGTCTTTCACATTTTCAATTCCCTAGTCAGCAGCCATACAGTCCAGCAAACATCCTGTCACTGCCTTTGCACTCCTCTAGTGACCCATTCAGTACCAAGTACTAATCCATTCACTTTGCTGTACTCTAATCATTCCGTCAGTACCCAAGTACTCATGCAGTGAGCCAGGCCTTAGCACATAGACTGCTTCAAATGCATATTCACTATGCATCCAGTCCTCTAATCACCTACACAGTTGTCTTTCACACCTTCAATTCCCCAATCAGTATTCATACACTTCTAGCAAACACCCTGTCACTCACCCAGTGTATCTCCTTATAGTACTGTAATCATTCAGTCAGTTAGCATGTAGTCTTTTAGTGAGGTAGGCTTTAGGGCATGAACTGCTTCTAAGTAGTATGCACTATGCATGTAGTGTTTTAACGATCGTCACACTTGTGGCTCAGGGCTATAGTTTCTTAGTCAGTTTTTATATAAAATGTGTTTGTACAGTAATGGAATAGTATAAATTTGAAAGTTATTAATATACATTTATTTGTGATTTTTTTTACAGATACAGAACAGGAGTGTTTCTCATCTGTTTGCACTCTTCTCGTGCAAGATTGTTTGGATGAAGGGTCCTTTGGTGTTTCATCATACTTGCTGTGCCGTACGAGTATTTCTTGTTAGGATCCCCTTGCAACAGAACTCTTTTGCAAATCTTGAACGTGACCAAGGTGGCATTGGTCTTTGTTTGCCCCTCGGGAAAAGTAAAACATTTCCACATCACTGAAGGAAAACGTTGTGGGCGTGGTGCGTCCTCCAAAAATTCATCCTTAGATTCGGTGAATATTTTAAAGCGACAACATTTACAGTTTGTGTAAGTTAAACTTATAAAATTTTGTTAGCTGTAAGTATTTTATATATCTGTGATTTGTATCTTGTGGTATTTTGTTGAGAATAGAATGTTGTTTTTTTAACAATCTTTGCGATTGTTTTTTTTTTGCCCGCTGTTAAGTGATGAGTACGATTGAAATCACTATTTTTAGTGAAATTTAATATATTCTGAGAACAGCAAAAAAGGCAAACAAATTACTTTGTGGAAATGATGCTGTGTTGTAAAAAATGTATTATTACATGTTATAATTTTTTTTCTTTTTCTTTCACATATCCAAATGTTAAAATAAGCAATTTATATGAATTTAGATTGGAATGAAAATCTGAAAAAATGTATACCATTTTTTATTCCTATTACTGTGAAGGTAAGTTTAACTAAGTCTCAATATGCAGAATGAGGAGGTCTGCAAGAAGCTACAAAGTTGAAACACATTTCTAAAAACACTCTGTTTATACCTATGTAGTTTTGAAATCTGACCATAATCAGATATCATGTGACCTGCAAAAAAAGAGATTTGAGGGGTTCATAATATTTCCCATTTTAGCTATTGAAGGACCGCAATTATTTCAATCATTCTTCTTTGAACATCTTTGCAGACAAAACTCTTTGCTTACCTTCTATCATTCGCAAGGAAGTTTAAAAACGGAAATATGTCACTTTTTGTAACATAGTTATTGTGCAAGATACTCTTTCATATTTACAAAGAGAGGAAAAGGCACTCTGTGCACTTTTTATATTCCATGTAAATACAACCTCATCATGCACACCACTTTGTGTTGAAAGGGTGTTCTATAAGTGTTGTCGTGCATGATTGCACTTAATACTCATAGAACAAGACACATGTCTAGATTTATCAGCAATCATAAATCTCGATATGTGTGTGAATGCTGCACCATTCTAAAATTGGTGTAGGAAAGCACAACAAGGAGAATTGTTTTAATTTCTCCACATTTTTATATCTTCAATGCATGCTGAAATATTCAGCATACATTGAAAGAGAAATATGCATTCTCTCATTTTTTTTGTGCAGGAAGGTGTGTCTTCCTGTAGAAAAACAAAGAGCACATGACACAGATATCCTTGCACTATGGTGCAAGGGTGCCTGTGTCACCACATGGCTGCAGTTTAAGCAGCCGTGCGAGAGAAGCATAGATTTGCAACATATTTATGTACATATGTTGCATCCCTGTGCTTCAGAAGTACTACAGCACTCTGCAGTTAAAGAGGTTACTGTGTGATGCTGCAGCACATCCTCATAGTTCTGCACTTATACATTCACCATACGCTACTAATGCATTCATTCAGTCAATTACGTACTACACATACATTCATCTAAACTTTCACACTAACAAAGAAATTTTGCTCTTTTTTTAAACCAGGAAAGTTAGTTCTTACAAGAACTTTTTTTTTCTTCTTTCTTCTTTTATATTTTTTGGGGGGGGGTTCTGAACAAATTTTAATTTTTTTTGGTTTTTCTGCAACAACAAAAAAACAAAAAACAAAACAGGAGGAACCAAACCAGGAACTTCAGGGAACAATAAAAAAAAAAAAAAATACTAGCAAATGTGACTTTCTTGCCGGCGGCAGATCAGATCGATCAACTGCTCACCGTAGCACAAAGTCGCATTGCACTTAGTGCAGAGTATTTTTAAATATTGAAATTGAGGACGGATGTCCAAATTTTGGGCTGATGGATGCACTCTTGAGGTGCTCGGCTGCGATGAGGTGGAAGGCGCAGGAGTGTTTCTCATCCGTTTGCACTCTTGTCGTGCAAGATTGTTTGGATGAAGGGTCCTCAGGTGCTTCATCATACTTGCCATGCCGCACAAGTATTTCTTGTTAGGATCCCCTCGTGACAGCACTCTTTTGCAAATCTTGCACGTGACCAAGGTGGCATTGGTCTTATTCTGCCCCTCGGGAAAAGTAAAAAATTTCCACACCACTGAAATAAAACGTTCTTTGGGTGGTGCCTCCGCCAAAAATTCATCCTCAGATGTATGAGGAGATGCAGGTGATGCCTGCTGGCCTGAAGCCATTTTTAGGTGAAAAAAGTTAGAGCTAAGTGTAAACTTAGTCTAAAAAATCTTCTCTACAAAGAGATGCTCCTCCAAAGAAGATCAAAGAAGATTTATTGCATTGGGTGGGGTCTTTCAATAGTTAGAAGAGAAAGTGTAATGAACTAATCAAATCTCTTTTTTTGCAGGTCACATGGGATCCGCGCACATTGTGCTTACGCAGCACACACCCAGCGCGCATCCGCGAAATTGAATTTAAAAAAATTATAGGATTAGATGTAAAAATATATTAGTTTTAAAACTACTTTAGAGTTTGTCTTCAATTAATATTCACATGAAATACATATATATTTGTTTTTTAAAATGTTAAATATTTGGCGGGATCCGCGCACCTACCGCATCATAGACGCAGATGACGCATCGCGGAAGCGCGTAAACGTCACGTTACGTACATCGAACGTGTCACGTATAGGCTGGGAGTTGCGTACCGGTCGCATTGCAATCGCGCACTAAACACGTACCCGACGCATACCATGCGCGGATGCTATCGCGTACGGACCGGGAGCGGTGCGCTTAGGGTGGGCGGATCCAAAAACATGGAAAAAAATATATAAAATAAAGTTTTGAACATATAGTTAAAAAAATATTTTGAAAAATATAAATAAACATGTTTGAAAAACCCATTAAATTCAAATAATATTTTTCAATTTTTAAAAGAATTAATTGAAAAAATAAGTTTAAAAAATGGTGATAAAAAAGTATTTAAAAAAAATAAATATGAAATTGACACACTGAATTTTAAAAATATAGAAATCCAATCAAAATCATTAAACATGATATCTTCAGAGATAAGTTAAAGATAGGAATTAGCTTTTAAAAAACCTTTGGAATTCACTGAAAAAACCATAGGTTTCATGCACATTATAGTTAGGAATTGGCATTTAAAAAATCTTTTTAATTCACTGAAAAAACCAAAGTTTTCAGGGGCGTTATAGTTAGGAATTGGCATTTAAAAAACCTTAGAAATTCACTGAAAAAACCATAGGTTTCAGGGGCGTTATAGTTAGCTGGATATTTCCCTCGTACAAAACCCTAGAAATTCCCCCGTTATAGTTAGTTCAGCTAACTATAACTCGCGCCCCCGCAATGCACTGCTGATGACGTCACATATTACATCACTCATGACATGGTCAGTGACATCACTGATGACATCACTGATGACATCTCAAATGACATCACTGATGCATCACTGATGACATCATCCATGTGATAAATTAGCGCATCTTCTCACACCCTAATATAACCTTTGATACACCGACTCAAAATATCAGACGGCCATTTTGAAAACCATAGATACACCAATAACAATAACTACATACCCACTCATTGACTCTTAGGTCTACATACATCTCCAATCACTCACCTGTACAGTCACTCATACTTACAGTCACTCCCTACAGGACTATCATATGCATTTATACACCTATATACACACTCACATCCATTGAGGTACTGACACACCTAGTCAGTCATGCAAATAAATAATCACAGTCCAATTTACTCACCTATACAGTTAAACACACTCAAGTTTACTTACTCATAAAAATACTAACAAATTCTGACGCTCTTATACAATTACTGATACAAGCACACACTCATCCATACAGCCACTCCCGCAATCACACACTCTCACATATAGATAGTTACACACATATACACTGCGTTTCACATATGTAGTTACTGACACATGTACAACTGAGATATACATTCAATCACTAACACACCCTTGCATACAGTCACCCAACCATACAGTCCATCACAGTTGCACTCTTAAAACCATGCACCCATAGCATCACCCACTCACACATCTATGCACAGAGTCACACATACCCTACCCACACAAACACTCAGGCACCCATACAGATACTCAGACAACCAATCAATAACCCATATAGACACTCATATTGCTATTCACAAAACCATGCAGCCACTTATACACCAACACACAGACACATACAGACATTCACACAGTTTAGTCACTAGTCTGCAGGAAGATACATTTAATGACTCGCTTATAGACTCAGTTACGCACCTAGAAAATCATCCATTCACACACTTATACACCCACTCATTCTTCCACAGGCCTTTCACTATAAATATATGAAACATATTTAAACTTTACAGAAACACACAGTCACTGGATCAATCAATCAATCAATCAATTTGTAGAGTGTGCTACTCACCCGTAGGGTCTCAAGGCGCTGGGGGAAGGGGGATCCGCTACTGCTCGAAGAGCGAGGTCTTGAGCTGTTTCCTGAAGGAGAGATGGTTCTGGGTCAGTCGTAGGTGGGTGTGGAGGGAGTTCCATGTCTTGGCTGCCAGGTAGGAGAAGGATCTTCCTCCGGCGGTGGTCTTGCGGATGCACGGGACGGTGGCGAGGGTGAGGCTGGCGGAGCGGAGATGGCGGTTGGGTGTGTAGAATGTGAGGCGGTTGTTGAGGTATGTGGGTCCCATGTCGTGGAGAGCCTTGTGTGCGTGGGTGAGGAGTCTGAACGTGATCCTCTTGCTGATGGGGAGCCAGTGCAGGTCTCTCAGCTGGGGAGAGATGTGGCTGAAGCGGGGGGTGTCCAGGATAAGTCGTGCAGAGGCGTTCTGTATGCGCTGGAGTCTTTTCTGTCGTTTGGCTGTGGTTCCAGCATAGAGGGTGTTTCCGTAGTCCAGTCGGCTGGTGACGAGGGCCTGGGTGACCGTCTTCCTGGTGTCGGTGGAGATCCACCGGAAGATCTTTCGGAGCATGCGCAGGGTGTTGAAGCAGGATGACGAGACGGCGTTGACTTGCTTGGTCATCGTGAGGGAGGAGTCCAGGATGAAGCCCAGGTTGCGAGCATGGTCAATTGGCTTTGGAGCGGAGCCCAGGGCAGGGGGCCACCAGGAGTCATCCCAGGCGGAGGTGGATGTTCCCAGGATGAGGACTTCCGTCTTATCTGAGTTCAGTTTCAGCCGACTGAGCTTCATCCATTCCGCGACGTCTTTCCTTCCTTCCTGGAGGTTGGCTCTGGCTGTGGCGGGGTCGTTGGTGAGGCAGAGGATCAGCTGGGTGTCATCGGTGTAGGAGATGATGTTGAGGTTGTGTTGGCGTGCGATGGCTGCTAGGGGGCTCATGTAGACGTTGAAGAGGGTGGGGCTGAGCGAGGATCCTTGCGGGACGCCGCAGATGACTTCGGTGGCCACGGACTGGAATGGGGGAAGGCTGCCGAGAGGTCCAGGAGGATGAGGGCAGCTGTTTCCCCGTTGTCGAGCAGGGACCTGATGTCATCGGTGGCTGCGATGAGGGCGGTCTCGGTGCTGTGGTTTGCTCGGAAGCCAGACTGCGAGGGGTCGAGGGATCCGTTGGTCTCGAGGAAGGCGGAGAGTTGTTTGTTGACGATCTTCTCGATGACTTTGGCCGGAAAGGGGAGGAGCGAGATGGGGCGGAAGTTCTTGAGGTCCATGGGGTCCGCGGTGAGTTTCTTCAGGAGGGCGCTGAGCTCGGCGTGTTTCCAGCTCTCTGGGAAGGTGGCGGATGCAAAGGAGCTGTTGATGATGTTCCGGAGTTGGGGTGCGATGATGGAGTCGGCTTTGTTGAAGATGTGGTGTGGGCAGGGGTCGGTTGGGGAGCCGGAGTGGATGGTGTTCATCGTGTGAGTGGTATCTTCGGTGCTGACCGTCGTCCAGGTGCGGAGGGTGGTGGTGGGGGGCGCCGGATCGGTGGTAGGGTGCGCGGTCTGTGCACCGAAACTGTTGTGTATGTCGGCAATCTTGCGGTGAAAGAACGAGGCGAGTGAGTCGCAGAGGTCCTGCGAGGGTGTGATGTCGTTGTTGCAGGCGCTGGGGCTGTCATGTTTTCTGTAGTCTGGTCGTGGCGCCAGGCTTTCTCGAGGGTACGGCAGGTTTTCTTGGAGTTTTTGAGGTCGTTGGTGAACCAGGAGGCTTTCTTGCTGCCGTGTCTGCTGTGGGGGTTCTTCAGTGGTGCGAGGTCATTGGCGCAGTTGGTGAGCCACTGTGTGAGGTTGCGGGCTGCTTCGTTGGGGTCCGTCGTGTTGGTGGGGGGGTTCTGGCTGAGGGAGGTGGTGAGCTGGTCGGCGGTGATCTTGCTCCAGCTTCTGCGGGGAACCTGTTGAGGGTGGTTGTGGGTCGTGGTTCTCCTGAAGTTGAAGTGGACGCAGCTGTCGTCTGTCCAGTGCAGTCCGGTGGAGTGGCTGAAGGAGATGTGCTTGCTGGAGGAGAAGATGGGGTCAAGCGTGTGGCCGGCGACGTGGGTGGGGGTGTTCACCAGTTGCTTGAGTCCGAGGTTGGCGAGGTTGTCCAGCAGGGTGGCCGTGTTGCTGTCATTGTTGTTCTCCAGGTGGAAGTTGAGGTCTCCTAGGAGGATGTAGTCTGAGGAGGTAAGGGCGTGCGGGCTGACGAAGTCTGCGATGGCTTTGCTGAATTGTGTGCGTGGTCCTGGGGGTCTGTAGACGAGGGTGCCTCTGAGGGTGGTCTTGGGGTCGGTGTGTATCTGGAAATGAAGGTGTTCGGCAGCGGTGAGGGTGTCGTCGGAGTTGGTCGTGATTCGGATGGTGTTTCTGTGGACGATGGCGATGCCTCCTCCGGCTTGGTTGACGTGGTCCTTCCGGGCGATCTTGTAGCCATCCGGGATGGCTATGGCGATGTCGGGAGCTGAGGAGGCGTTCATCCATGTTTCTGTGAGGAAGGAGACATCTGGTGATGTTGTGTCGAGAAGGTTCCAGAGTTCGACGGCGTGCCTGTGGATGGAGCGGGTGTTGAGCAAGATGCACTTGAGGTGGTCGTTGCTGGAGCCTGGCTTGGTGGGTGCAGTGCAGGATCGGGTGCAGGTGAAGTTGCAGGCGTGGCAGCTGAATGCTCCATGGGTGCGTTTCGGGTTGGCTTGGTAGCAGGCTGGCTGTCGGCCGGTGTTGAGTGCGTGGAGGGTGGCGGCGCCGTATCTCTGTTGGGTTGGCTGGCTCCGGCGGGGTCCAGGGGTTCTGGCGCTGGGCGCGGTCCAGACGTGGATGGGCGTAGACGGGCTTGGCTTTGGCGCGCAATCGGGGCGCCCACTGCGCGTGGCCGCTGCGCGTACGCGCGGTCCCCGCCATATATGGCGAAGTGGGAGGGAGGAGCAGCTGGGAGGCAGGAGCGGGGCGGCGAATGGGGAGCGGGTGCCAAGAGAAGGGGGTGGGGCCGCAGGAGAGCAGCGGCGGGGAGCAGAAGGGGGGGTGGAAAGAGTGGGAAGACGGAGCAGAAGAGCGAGGGCAAGCCTGGGCAAGCCTGGGCAAGCCTGGAGAGCAGGGGCCTTAAGGAGAGGCGGCAGCAAGAGAGGACAAGAAGGCAGCAGCAGCAGAATCTGGGCACACGGGGCCATGCGGAGTGGAGTGACCGGGTCAAGGGTCTGGATGACGTCAACAGTGATGTCATCAGTGATGTCATTTGAGATGTCATGAGTGATGTCACTTACCATGTCATGAGTGATGTAATATGTGACGTCATCAGCAGTGCATTGCGGGGGCGCGAGTTATAGTTAGCTGAACTAACTATAACGGGGGAATTTCTAGGATTTTGTACGAGGGAAATGTCCAGCTAACTATAACGCCCCTGAAACCTTTGGTTTTTTCAGTGAGTATATATATATATATATATATATATATATATATATATATATATATATATATATATATATATATTACCATAGGAAATCCGCAACATTCTATTTTGAATAACTTTGGCGCCGGTCGACGAATCCTCGCGAATTTTTCAAAATAGGTGGGGCGCTACGCTCCGCTCCTTCCCTGAAAGTCTTGGGGTGATTCGTCAAGTGGGGGCTGAGATAAAAGGGGGGTCCCAAAACGCGTTTTTCCCATGCATTTTTCCATAGGACCTTTAGACAGGGCTACAGCCCGAACGGCTGAACAGAATTACTAGAAATTTGGCAGAGAGGTAGTCCTCAGGTCAAGGAAGTGCCTTTTGTAGGTTTGGTGTAAATCTGTTCAGTAGATTCTGAGAAAATAGCCTTTAAATCAATATATATATCTGAGCCAGCTTACGGTGCGCTTACGGTACGCTTACCGTACGCGTACGGTGGCGTGCGCGAGCGCGATTCTGATTGGCTCTTAGATCTTAGTAAACATTCGAATCGGTCGAAACCAGGAAGCGGCGGCCGCCATTTCGTGTGTTTCACTCAGAAAAAAAAGAGTGATAACAAGAAAAGGGGGCAAGGAGGAGAGTTACAGACCCCCTAACATTTGTAAGGGGGTCAAAGAAGGACAGAAAAGTACAAAGAAAACATTTATTGATTTTTTTTAAAAATCGCGGGGTACGCGTACGGTAAGCTCACCGTACGCGTACGGTAAAAAAACATAAAAAAAGAAATGAAATGCAGATTTAAGTGTTTAGATATTAGGGGGCTCTAAAAAGAGCCGTTGTGTTTATGAAGTGATTTGATTTTTTTAGTGGTACCTACAAGTAAGTACCGATGCAGAGTCTAAGGTTCAAGAGGAAGACTCTGTTCCCTTCATCATTGAAGTGCACACCATCTCCTCTATAAATGTCTTGCATGTCGTAACGCAAGTTGTTGTGGTAAATGGAACCCATACCATAGTCACGGAGGAAAGCAGAAACAGATTTGTTGACGTGCTTTCTTGCTTTGTCAATCTGCGGACAGAAATGATTGGACCAGTTCCATTTTTGCCTTTGGCATATGTTAGAAAACACAAAGTCAGTTTTAGGGAAAAGTGAAAACAGTTGTGCAAAGGTGTCCTTCATAAGCATTTCCAGACCTACCCCAGTCAAAGTGCCTAGGTCATTGCCACCGCAGTGCACTATTATGAGGTCAGGGTATTGGTTTTGCATGAAGGATTTCACCAATGGCATCAATTGGTGCCACTTTAACCCTCTCTGACCAATCCATTTAATGTCTACATTTGGCAAAGCAAGGTCTCTCACCATACCTGTTTTCTCTGCAAACTTTTCACTCCAGAAGACATAGCTGTGTCCTACAATCCACACTGTGAACATCTTCACAAGGAGATCTGGATGCACTCAGGAGGTGTATTTCAGTAGAATGGTAAAAAGAAATGAAAGACAGTTTGGAAATGGAGGCATACATATTTTTTTTTTTTTTAAAGAACTGATTGGCTGTTTCATACCATTCTACACTAAAAACTAGGCTGTATGTGTAAATTTATAGAAGCATGTTTTGTATTGGTACAGAAAAATGTGTTACCAAAGAACAGTACTATGGATTTGCTGTTAGGTTAGAAAAGTCAAGCACTCTTGCTCTGTGGAATTGAAACATTGTTTGGCGAACTTCTGACCTAACTCCACACAGCAGTGTTCCATGAGCTGTTGCTATGGTAGCAGGCAGAAGTCAAGTTGGGGGAAGGGTACTAGGCAGAAGTCAAGTTGGGGGAAGGGTACTTTTGGAAAAGGGTTGTTTTTCAACGAATAGAAATGTGTAATTACATTTGAAAAAAAGGGGGAAGCACTGAGATTTGAAATTAACATGTATATGTGTGGAAAAAGAGAGGGAAACTTTGCCATTATCTGGTTCTGCTGAGAGGAGAGAGGTGTAGAGAACAGAGATCCTGGCTCTGATAATCTGCTGTTTGAGTGCCACATTTCTTTCACAACTAACTAATTTTAAAGGTGAGTTTAGAGTTTGAGAGGAGATGTATATGGTAAATTAAGAAATGAATAATAGAAATGTAATTCTTTTTGTTGAAGTTGTGTTTATTATTTTCTGTTTTGGGAGAAATTTAAATGTGAGGAACATGTAAAATAATATGGACTATGTTTTCACGATAAATTAAGGTGTACTGGTATAAAAAAAGAATAGTTTAAGGGTTTGAGGTTGGACTCAGTAATGCAAATACATTCAGCATCACTAAGGCTGGTTTCCCTTGCTGGAATGTAGGCAGTCACCCAGGTTACACATGGTGGTGGTCTGAAAAAGCAGTTTGGACATGTGCTTTTAAAAAAATCTGAAAAGTGGATTCATAATGTGTCAGTCTGTAAAAGTGATTATCACTTGTCAAAAAAAGAGCAGTAAGTGTGCTTTCAAATTGGCAAAGAAATTTCGTTTTGTGACTAATGTGAAAACATGACTCTGTGTGCAAAGAGGAATTATAGACAGAGATTTATTGCGTACTACTCTGGTAATTTTACATTTGCATTAGTAGGAAAAAGGGGGAGACATTTTTTGGTGCAGAAGCAGACTCTTAGCACACACCCAGCTGCTTATCATGTGGAATCATGCACAGTATTTACAAGCGAGTGGGGTTTGAGGTTTCAGTCAGTAGTGCAAATACATTCAGCATCACTAAGGCTGGTTTCCCTTGCTGGAATGTAGGCAGTCACCCAGGTTACACATGGTGGTGGTCTGAAAAAGCAGTTTGGACATGTGCTTTATAAAAAATCTGAAAAGTGGATTCATAATGTGTCAGTCTGTAAAAGTGATTATCACTTGTCAAAAAAAAGAGCAGTAAGTGTGCTTTCAAATTGGCAAAGAAATTTTGTTTTGTGACTAATGTGAAAACATGACTCTGTGTGCATATAGGAATTACAGGCAGATTTATTGCGTATTGCTCTGGTGATTTCACATTTGCATTAGATGGAAAGGGGGAGCCATTTTTTGGTGCAGAAGCAGACTCTTAGCACACACCCAGCTGCTTTCCATGTGGAATCATGCACAGTATTTACAAGCGAGTGGGGTTTGAGGTTTCAGTCAGTAGTGCAAATACATTCAGCATCACTAAGGCTGGTTGCCCTTGCTGGAATGTAGGCAATCACCCAGGATACACATGGTGGTGGTCTGAAAAAGCAGTTTGGACATGTGCTTTTTAAAAAATCTGAAAAGTGGATTCATAATGTGTCAGTCTGTAAAAGTGATCATCACTTGTAAAAAAAAAGAGCAGTAAGTGTGCTTTCAAATTGGCAAAGAAATTTCTTTTTGTGACTAATGTGAAAACATGACTCTGTGTGCAAAGAGGAATTATAGACAGAGATGTATTGCGTACTACTCTGGTAATTTTACATTTGCATTAGTAGGAAAAAGGGGGAGACATTTTTTGGTGCAGAAGCAGACTCTTAGCACACACCCAGCTGCTTATCATGTGGAATCATGCACAGTATTTACAAGCGAGTGGGGTTTGAGGTTTCAGTCAGTAATGCAAATACATTCAGCATCACTAAGGCTGGTTGCCCTTGCTGGAATGTAGGCAGTCACCCAGGTTACACATGGTGGTGGTCTGAAAAAGCAGTTTGGACATGTGCTTTTTTAAGAATCTGAAAAGTGGATTCATAATGTGTCAGTCTGTAAAAGTGATTATCACTTGCCAAAAAAAGAGTAGTAAGTGTGCTTTCAAATTGGCAAAGAAATTTCGTTTTGTGACTAATGTGAAAACAAATGTAGTAATATATTTAAATAAAATAAAGGTTTTTTTTTTTTAGTTTTTTTCAGGTATTGCTGAAGAGCAGTGAACAAAATTTAAGATGCCTACAAAATCCAGACTAAAAAAAGACCACAAAAAAAACCTATATTTGAAGACAACTGGAGGACCTAAGTTAGTAGAAGATGCTCATGTTGGGAAAAAGAAAAAATCTTCTGGTAAGCAGACAAAAAAATTTCTAAAAAACATATTCAAAAAAAGGAAAAATGTACAAAATGTCTGTACTGGAAAGAATGTTTTGAAAAGAAAAGGACAGGAAAAAATTGAGAATTTAGTTAATGCAAATATACCTTCTGCAACTGAAAAGAGTTACTTAAACAGAAAAACAGCGTTTAAAGAGATACGTAGAAAAATGTTTCAGAGAAGAGTTATGTCCAATTTGATAAAGGATGTGAAGAAATATAAGCAAAAGGCTAAGTTTTATAAGAGAAAAAAAGAAATTGAAGCCATTGCAGCAAAGGCATTAGAATTAAAAAGGAAACTATTCATTTTAATTTTGAATAGGATGCGTACATTAGACAAAATGGTTAATGTACTGAAATCACATAGCAAAAGGAAAAGAGTAGTGAACAGAACAAACTTTTGTAAAGTGTTTTTAGGAAAGTGGATGCATAGTTCAAGTAGTGAACCTTTTTTTAATGAAGAGTGCTATTTCCAAAGTAATAGTTTGCTGCATGCAGTTGACACCAGAGGTCGTGCTTACGAAGTGAAAAATGGTTGCATAATGGAGAAGGAGATAATGGTTCCAAGAGATGAGGTACAAGTGATGGCGGATGAGGCTATGGGGAGACGTCCTAAAGCCCCAGTGTACACTTGGAATTGTAGTAGTATTTGCACTGTGCGTCAGGAATCTATTGATAAATTTCGTGAGTTTCTAAGAGAATATAGTAAAAAAAAGTGTAAAACAGAAGATTAAGGTGCTTCAAAGTCTGGATCCATGCAGAGTGAGAGAGAATACTGGTTTGCAGGGTCATTCTCTGGCTTGTCTATCTAGAAAAGTGTGTAATAGTGTTTTCCATCATTTTAGGATGCTGGCTGTTCATCATACTGAAATGAGAAAGTTTGTGAGACGGTTGTATTTTGCTAAAAGTCCAGCAATAAAGTTAGATGAATTGAATAGGGCTCTGTTCTGAGGAACGGTATCAGATGTAGAGAAGGTTGTTGATGAAATTCAGTTTTGTTACTTTGGTCCTGAACAAAACAGTGCAGAGAAGGACACAGTAAATGAGGAAGAAGTGGAAGAGAATGTAGAACCCTCTGTAAGTAAGACATTTAATGATCACATAACAAAATTTGCAATAATCTCTAATGAAAGACCAAATATTACTTGTATTTGTTGCCGCAGAACTCATTATAGAAAACAAACTAGGAATGTTGATCTCTACAGAAAGAGTGAAAATGAAGATAATTATAAGTGGAAGGATTTTGCCACATATATATTTCTTGAAAATTGTTTTGAATTGGGTGAAGATCAGCGTATTTGTAAATACTGTTACAACAAGTTAGAGGAAAATAGAATGCCGACCAGAGCTGTACATAATAATTTAGAATTGGATGCTATTCCTGCTGAACTTTCTGAATTAAATACATATGAGTCTATACTCATTCAATGTGTTCATCCGTTCCAGACCATAGTACGTATGGAGCCCAAAACTGGTAAATTACCTCCTTCAGATTTACTGAGAGGTTTAAAAGGTAGAGTGGTGTATTTGCCCTTGGATTTGAAAATAAATATGGAAACTATTGATGCGGATACTTTGGAAACTGAACCATTAATTATTCTGGTTAATGGTGTACCTACAAACAATAAGAAGATTTGGCAGGAGCTGGTAGATGTACGGAAAGTACAAAGAGCAAATTTGTATTTGAAAAGGAATAACAAATGGTATGAATCAATTTATATAGAAGAAGAAGAAGAAGAAGATTTACAAGAAGACACAGAAGCACCAACTGGACAAATTGAAAAAGTGGACAAGTCAAAGGAAGAAGAAATTTATGAACATTTTAGTATACATCCTCTTCATTCAAATGAAGTTATGGGAGACAATATTGATCTATTTCAGATGAAGAAAGCAAAAGGAACTCCTGTGAGTGTATGGGAGGAGAGCTTGGAAGCTCGATGTTTTCCCCAGCTGTTTCCTAAAGGAAAAGGAGGACGATACGATGAACGTTCGGAACAGATTCCAGCTTCTGAGTATCGGACTACAAGACTATATGCTGAAGATCCAAGATTTCGACAAAGTATTCCTTATTTGTTCCATCTTTTATTTGAAAGCGACTTGTCTGCACTGTCTTATGCAGTAAATCACATTTTAAAAAGTGGAGTACATTTACAAAATGTGTCTGCTAAGGATTTTATGGAGAAAGTGCAGCACCGAGATGATCATTTGGAAACACAACTGATCAATCTGATGGCTTGTCAGCGTGAGACAAATGAATATTGGTACCGACGCCATGGTGAATTAAAATGCATATTACGGAATTTAGGAACACCAACATGGTTCGTTACCCTAAGCTGTGCCGAGTACGCTTGGGATGATTTACTGGATTTTCTACGAGAGGCAAATTCAAACATTAAAAACATCGAATACAAGACAGCAGGAGAACTGTGCTCATTGGATCCGGTTAATGTTTGCAGATATTTCAATCATAGATTTGAGGCTATGATGTCTTTCATCTGCAATAAAAAAAATCCACCTCTAGGAGAAGTAGTGGATTTCTTTTGGAGAAAAGAGTACCAGGCAAGAGGTGCTCCTCATATTCATATGCTGTTGTGGATCAAGGATGCCCCAAAGTTTGGAACAGATACTGATGAAGCAGTGTTATCTTACATTGAAGAATATGCAACATGTGCTATACCAAAAAGCACAGAAGAGAAAAAGTTAAAGGAGCAAGTTTTACGTTTCCAAAGTCATCGGTGTGGAAAATACTGTCGACGGAAATACAAGAGCAAAGATAAATACTACACTAAATGTCGATTTGGATTTCCTAGACCTGTTCTTTCAAATGGAAGAGTAAACAGTTTTATGTCATCTGTGAGACATACTATCACAAGAAAATCACCTAAGAATACCTACAACCTTAAAAGAAAAGAAGAATCAAAAAATATAAATGACTACAACCGAGTCATTTTATCCATGTGGAACGCTAACATGGATATACAGTATGTAGCTGACAATTCCATTGCTGTTGCTCGATATGTAACGTCTTACATTACGAAATCAGAAAAAACAGAATTGAAGGAAATGTGGGAAGAGATTTCTCACGAGAAGACTGTCAGTAAGAAGCTGTACAGTTTCAGTTTGAAGATGTTATCGCATCGAGAAATTGGATCCTACGAATGTTCAGATAAGTTATCTTCTGCAAGTCTCTACTCGAAATCAAGAAGAATAATTTGGGCAAGTTTAGGCCTTGCAGCAATGAGAAATCGGGTACTGAAATCTGTTGGAGAAATTGAATATTTGGCCGAGAATGACCCAGAAAGTACAGATATTTTGAAATCAAACATGTTGGACACATATTATCCCAAGAGAAGTCATCATCTGGAGAACATGTGTCTCTATGAAGTGCTGCAGAACTACAGTTATTCACGGAAAGCCGCAGAAGACATCAACAATGGAAAATATAAAGTCATTGGTGAGGAAGGATGTTTGGTGAAGCAAACAAAAGGAAGTTTGATAAATCACAGGAAGCTGAGTTGCGACACTACTGACAAAAAGGAATTTTACTACTTGGCTCTTTTACAGCTGTTTAAACCATGGCGTACAGAGGATGAACTACTGGGAGAATTTCAAAGCTATGAAGATTCTTTTAATGCTTGCAAAGACAGCATACAATGCAGTACATTCTCAAGTTATCTGCAAATGTTAAATGAAGAAATTGAACAGGAAACTACAATTGCAGTAGAAATAGCTAGAGACAGTTCTGAGGACAGCCAAAGTTCAGGAACACTCAGTCAAGATCCCCTAGGACAACCAATCGTTGAAAATGAAGCATCAATAGCCATGAATGAAGTGGAAACGGCTATGAATCAAGCTCAAGAAGAATTTATAGACTTACAAAATTTGGAAAGACAACTGAACGAAGAGCAGCAACAAATTTATGAAGAGATCAGAAACAAAATTGATCACGGATTTCTACATGAAAAAAAAGAGTGCTCATGCACATCATGTCATCCAATCAGGATGTATGTAAGCGGACAAGCTGGAACTGGAAAAAGTTTCCTTATAAAAGTCATCAGAAGCTATCTACAACAAAAAACGGATTCTACTTTGTCTTGTGTGATTACTGCTCCAACTGGGTTAGCAGCATATAACATAAAAGGAATCACTTTACATCGTTTGCTAATGTTACCAGTGGAGCATGAGAACAAAATACAATACAACAAGCTAACTGGAGAAGCATGCTTGGAAGTTTCAAGAGTATTGAAGAAGATGCAAGTTCTCATTATTGATGAGGTGAGCATGGTATCAAACTTAATGCTTGCCTTTGTGCATTTAAGAATGCAGCAAATTCTGAAGACAGACTATGACATGTTATTTGGAGGAAAACACGTCATAGTTTTTAAAGATCTTTTGCAACTTACTCCAGTTAAAGGACAACCAGTGTTTAATACACGAAGAAGTCATTGGGAAGCATCGGTAATACAAATATTTGGTCCTTCTTTGAGTACAAGGAACTTACTACTAATATGAGGCAAGCAAACGATGAAGAATATGGAAGTATTCTGAAAGATATCAGAATTGGACTACTCACTGAAGCTGGCAAAAAAGCATTACAGAGTCGGCTGCTACATAATTTATTTCCAAAGGAAGAAATAGTTGCAGAGAAGATATACAAGAACATTGCAGAAAACAAAAGTGTCATCTGCTTAATGCCAACTCTACGTGAATGCTCAATATTCAATGAGGAGCTTTTGAAATTGGAAAAGGAAGAGATCAGGAAATTGGAAGCAGTGGACAAAATTGAGGATGGAAGAATTACTATCACATTAACAGGCACACTGAAAAATAAATTGGATTCACTAGAGAAGAACATTTCCAAAACAGCTGGATTAGAAAAAAATCTATATGTTTGCATGAACTGTAGAGTATTTTTAAGGAGAAATTTGGATGTTGAAAAAGGTTTAGTTAATGGAGCTATGGGAAGAGTTGTGGGTTTTATTAATTATCAGAAAAAAGATGGAATTGAATGTTTAAAAATAAAATTTGATCAGATAGAAGAAGTTAAAGACATTTGTCGTTGTTCAGTTCGTTTCATGCTTGTGAAAGACTTATATGTACGTAGGAAGCAGTTTCCGTTTTCTCTAGCATATGCTGTAACTATTCACAAGTCTCAAGGATTGACTGTAGATTGTGCTTTTGTGAACATTGGTTCAACTGTGTTCAAAGAAGGTATGGCTTATGTAGCTTTGTCACGAGTGAAAACATTATCTGGTTTATTCATGATAGACTTTGATGATTCAAAAGTTAGTGCTGATACAAATTGTGTAAAGGAGTATAATAGATTAAGAAGAAGCTATGCTCCTCATTTAGGTCAGTATCCTGTGTTGGAGAAACGTGTAGTTTCTCGTAAAAGGAGAAATGAGAATATCTGTAATGAAGATGTAGAGAGGAGGAAAAAAAAGAGGAGTGATGTAATTGCAAGCAAAAAGAATAAGGAAATTGAAGAACAGGTTGTAGGATGTCATTTTGAAAATAGCTCTGGTGTCAACTGCTACGCTAATGTAGTGCTGAATGTTGCATTTTATCTGGAAAGTTTGCAAGAGCAGATAATAGTAAATCAGGGAAAAAGATTCTGTTCTGTGCTGAGTCTCCTTTTTGAAAAGCTGAGTATTGATAAAACTAAAATAGAAAGTGCTACTGAAATTAGAAAACTTTTAGATGGATGTTCAGGACGAACACAGTTTTCTCAAAATGAACAGCAAGACGCACAAGAATTCTTGATGTATTTTCTTCAGGTACTGGAAGAAGAAGAAGTTGCCATTGATAATTTATTTGATCTCTCTTATAAATGGGAACATAGTTGTGAAAACTGTTATAATATATGTGGCTCTAATTTTGATAATGAAAGGTTTATTTATTTAACATTGCCAGAGAGTAAAACAGTCACTTTTGCTAAATTAGTTAAAGATGCTAATCATAGCATGGAATGCAGTGAGTGTCAATCTGACATGTTTTCAACGTTAATTTTAAAGGAATACGGACAATATGTAATTTTAATGATGCAACGCTGTAAAGCTGATGGTTCAAAATTGGATACTTTAATAAAGAAGTTTACAGGACAGCAATTATCAATTTCAGGAAAAACTTTTGTAACAGTTGCAATAATTTTCCATGATGGACCTACTGTAACTTCTGGTCATTACACAGTTTATCTTAAATGTGAAAAAGGCCGGACACTGTGTAATGATTCCCAATTGGTTTTTAAGCAACGTTTGCCTTTTGATTTAGCATATTCCTATCTAATCTTCCTGAAACCTAAATTTTAGAGAGACTTGGCAAGATCTGTACAAAACAATTTTACCATTTTATTGGATTACCATTGGAATTTTAAAAAAAAAAGATTTTTTAAATCATCATTTGGCCTAATGGAAAGGTAATCAATTGTAATGTGGACTTTTTTAATTTTTAATGAAACTTTCGAAAACCAACAATTTAGAGAAAATCGGTAACATCTGCACAATTTAAATTTTGGAATGTTATTGGATTGCCATTGGAAATTTATTCAAAAAAGATTTTTAAAATTACTATTTGGCCATGCGGAAAGGTAACCAATTCTATTGTGGACTTATTTAATTATTAATAAATCTTTCGGGAACCAAAATGTAACAGAGAATCGGTGAGATCTGTACAATTTAAACTTTAGAATTTTATTGGATTACCATTAGAAATTTAATCAAAAAAGAATTTTAAAATTACTATTTGGCCTAAAGGAAATGGAACCAGATGTACTGTGGAGTTATTTGAGATATATTTTTGTGATTATACTTCTGAAACAAAAATGTCAGACGGTATTTTAAAGAAATAAGTATTGATATTAGTTGATATTTTTTTTAGAATATTATGCATTTCTATAATGTTATGTTTAATTTAAAAGAGATACTGGGCTTTTTTTAAAACAATCTTTGAGATTGTTAATTTTTTTTTTGCCTGCTGTTAAATGATGAATGCAATTGGTTTCACAATTTATAGTGAAATGCAATATATTCTGAAAACAGCAAAAAAAAGGCAAAAATATTTTTTGATAAATATGTAAATATATGTACTGTATTATAAAATGTTTTATTAAATATTAATACTTTTTTCTTTTTTTTCAGATTGAGATAAAAAAAATTCGAAAACTAGAACCATTTTTAAAGCAATTAAAAAAAAATTTAAATGAATAAATATTTTTTGAAGTGAGAATGGTAAGTCAATAATATCATGGTCCCTTTTTCCACTTCTCTACAATCACATTTTCAGTTTTTAATTGTAGTCTCTCAAGGACCTTGTAATGTGATAATTGATTTTTAGTGTTTTTAAAAAAAAAAAAAAAAATTACGCGTACCGTACGCGTACGGTAAAAAAAAAATCAAAAAAAGTTTTTAAAAACATATATAAAAAATAGATGAAATGTAAGGTTGGCTCTTAAAAGAGCCGTTGTGTTCATGCAGGGACAGAGGAAAGAAAGATTGGGAATATTAGTCGGTACGACAAATGGGCTGATCTATTTTATTGTTCACTAGGAAAATACTGGTCTCCCTATGACAAATTAGATCATGACAAGTGGCGCACCGTATATCAACCCTCAGAAACCGAGGATTAATTTCCAGAGGGCCAGAAAAAGGAGATGCTCCCCCCACAGATGAAGGGCTCACCTGACCTGCAGAAGAAGGACTCGGCCCTGCAGATGATGGTCCAGGCTGAGCTGCTGTGGATGTGCTTGGTTGATTTACTGAAGTGTTACCTTCAGTAAGTCGAGCATGTGTCCTTCTGTGTACATCCTTAAGGTGTCTCATCATGGTGTGATTCCCAAAGGAATACTTCCTGTCAGGATTCCCTCTTGAAAGTACACGCTTACACAGCTTACAAGTCACTAAGGGTGCATTTACCTTTTGCTGGCCTTCTGGAAAAGTAAAATAATCCCATACGTAAGAGGTCTTTTGTTTCCTCGCTCTCTGCCTCAAGGTAGTGCTGCTAGCCTCACTCTCAGAAGAGCTCTGCTGTTCTGCCATCGTATCACAAAGACAACCCAGCTCCTTCTCCTAAGGGATCACAAGCAGAAATGAGGGGAATGGGTGTGGTGTAGGAGAGTTCTAGAACTGAAAGTAGTTTCAACCAATCAAAAGTTGTGTTTCATGATCACATGACCTACCGTACGCTTACGGTACGCTTACGGTGCGCTTACGGCAAAAAGTACGCATGCGCGTAAAAAAGACACGCTCACGCGCACATGCGCAAAACTGGCACGCACCTACACTTCCGCGTAACGTGCGCGTGCAGCGTACGCGTTACGCGCTATGCGCGCGTGACGTGCGTCTACGCAAATTGCGTAAATGAACGCAAACAGCGTAGAAAACTAGCGTAATAACGGCGCGACGTGCGCTTACCGTACGCGCATGGTAAAAAAAAAAAATAAAAAAAATTTTGCTAATAAATTTTACCTGTTTATTTTTAAAAAAATGTCAAATAAAAACATATTGTAGAATTTTTAAAATTTAACCATAGTCTTTAAAAAAGGATAGACAATTAAAATAAAAATATGTAAAAAAAAAAAAAAAAAAAAATAGCATTTAAAAAACCTTGCAAATTCACTGAAAAAACCATGGGTTTCACTCACGTTATAGTTAGGAATTAGCATTTAAAAAACCTTGCAAATTCACTGAAAAAACCATGGGCTTCACACACGTTATAGTTAGGAATTAGCATTTAAAAAACCTTAGAAATTCAATGAAAAAACCAAAGGTTTCACACATGTTATAGTTAGCTGGACATTTCACTCGTAAAAAACCAATGAAATTCCCCCGTTATAGTTAGTTCACCTAACTATAACTCGCGCGCCCGCAATGCACTGCTGATGACGTCACATATTACATCACTCATGACATGGTCAGTGACATCACTCATGACATCACTGATGACATCTCAAATGACATCACTGATGACATCACTGATGACATCATCCTTGTGATAGAGTGGCAGACCTCCTCTCACCCTAATATAACCTTTGATACACACATTCAAAAATAGAGACTAAAATTTTCAAAACAATGGACATACCAATACCAGATACAACAACCTCTTGAGTAATTCTAAGATCCACATACACATCCACTCATTCACCAACAGTCCTATACAGTCACTCATACATGTACTCACTCATCATATGTACTCATACACCTATACATCCTGTTACACAATGCCACTCATCCATAGAGTTACTCACACACATAGTCACTCATGCTAATAAAGAATCAAACATACATTTACTTGCATATACAGTTATACACACACCACCACACTTACTTCTACGGAAACTTACACATACTTAGTCTTTTAAACAATCACTTATAGAAACACATACTTATTAATACAGGAACTCTTTCAATCTCTCACTCTCACATATACTCACATATATACACCAATAGTCACATATACTAGTTTAAAACATATGTAGTTACTCATTAAGACACTATTGAGACAGTCATTCACTCACTAACACACCCATACACACACTCATCCACCCATACAGTCCTGCACACATGCTGTGTTCAACACATACAAACAGTGAGTCACTCATTCATGCACCTATGCACTACGTAATACCCCCCACCGAACCATGCAGACACTCAGACTGATACTCAAAAAACCAACTAATAACCTATATAGACACCCATGTAGCTACTCACCAACCCATGCAGCCACTTATACACAAAGTGAGAGAATGATACAGATATTTACATATTTAAACATTACTCACTAAGCCATGTATTCACTATGATACACTTAATCAGTCAGTTACAAATTCAATTTTTCAAAAACAAATCATACATTTAGACACTTATATACCCATTTATTCTTCCATCGACCTTGAGATATACATATATAAAACATATTTAATTTTCAGAAAAACAGACATTCACTGGATGATGTCATCACTGATGTCATCAGTGATGTCATTTGAGATGTCATCAGTGATGTCATGAGTGATGTCACTGACCATGTCATGAGTGATGTAATATGTGACGTCATCAGCAGTGCATTGCGGGCGCGCGAGTTATAGTTAGGTGAACTAACTATAACGGGGGAATTTCATTGGTTTTTTACGAGTGAAATGTCCAGCTAACTATAACATGTGTGAAACCTTTGGTTTTTTCATTGAATTTCTAAGGTTTTTTAAATGCTAATTCCTAACTATAACGTGTGTGAAACCCATGTTTTTTTCAGTGAATATATATATATATATATATATATATCCAACAAAACCTGTAATTACAGCCAGTAACAGTACCCTGGCTCGAACATCACAGAACCGCCATTCGGAATTGTTGTTCAGCGTATATTTCTTTCACACTTGGCAACAGAAAACAACCCAACGCGTTTCTGAGTTTCCTCACTCCTCGCAGTACTTCGGCTCATATAGAACCAGCGGGGGGTAAAAGCAAGCATTTTTAAGGAATTCAACCTCATGGCTCGGGGAAGATCGAACATCCCAAGCAACAGAGGTACACCAACGAAAAGAGGTTGCGGACTAGGAGGCAGAGGAGGAAACAAACAACAGAAAAATCAAGAAGCAAGCCCTGTGGGAGTTCTAACTAGGGGAAAGAAGGCAGCAAAATGATGAACAACAAAACAATGGTAAATTTATCGGATTTGACACTAACTAAACATCAAATGGACCTCTTAGCCTTAGGCCTCTCCTATTGCCCAACTGCCTACTTTAATTATACAGAGAGTCATATTGATCTCTTTCACTTTGTGAGAAAATTGAAAATAAAAAAATAGTATGCCACGATAAGTACCCAAAAACCTGAAAACTATAAAGAGAAAAGTAGTATACTCAATGTTAATGATATGGATGTTTTACAGACCCTGTATGAGCTTGAAGGGGAACCAGGTTTTATTAATAACCCGCTCCTTAATTTGGTAAATGATGACATTGACATTGGTATGAGTGCCCCCCGTGGCTTCAGGCCTAAATCGATTTTCTTGCCTCGAATTGCTAATGAGGCAATCTATGTTTTTGAACGAGGCATGATTCAGGAGCTCAAACGTATGAATTTTAATAAACCTAACGGTATAAAAAATCTTAGAAAAGTGCATATTGAGGCAATAAAAGAATTGGAGAACAATACAAGCATTGTTATCAAAACATCCGACAAGGGTGGAAATGATGTTGTGTGGCCATTGACAATGTATCTGAATGAGGGAATGAAACAATTGTAATGATGTCGAGCGATATGAAAAATCATCTAGAAATTGTTCTGAAAGAAACAACAAATTGTATGAGGAAAGACTAAGTGATTGGCGAGACCAAGGTATTTTGGAATTAGAAGAATATTAATTCTCATTATATATATTTCCCAAAATACAGGCACTTTATCTATTGCCCAAACTCCATAAGGACGCCTCTAACCCACCGAGGAGACCCATTGTCTCTTCTAGGGGGAGCATGCTGGAAAGCACATCAAAATATGTGGATTACTTTCTCCAGCCATTTGTACATGCCCTCCCCTCATATGTAAGGGACACAGGTGATGTTCTAAGGCTTATCAAAGATATTGGATGGAATGAAGATTATCTGTTACTAAGCTTGGATGTAAATAGTCTTTATACATGTATTCCCCACAACTTAGGAATAGACGCATGTAGACATTTTTTGAAAAATAGATCAATATTTCACCTCTTACACACTGAAATGATCATTGAGATGATCCATATCTGTCTTACTAGCAATTTCTTTGTATTTGATAAAATAATCTATAGACAAACCCAGGGAACGGCAATGGGAACGGCTTCACCCCCAGCTTTGCAGGCTTATACCTCGGCAGGTGGAAAGAGCAAGTAGTCAACAACATCGGACTCTTTAAGACCAATGTCGTCCTCTGGCTTAGATACATTGACAACATCTTTTGCATTTGGAATGGAGCCCAAGAGAAGGCTCAAGAATTTGTTGCCACTCTAAATGACAATTCATGAAACCTTTCATTCAGCAACCATACAGACAACAAGTCATTTGAGTTTCTCGATCTAAGGCTCACTGTCAAAAATAACAGACTAGTCAGCTATCTGTTTAGAAAAACCACAGCAGGGAATAGTCTACATAGAGCCAATAGCTGTCACCCTATTTCTTTGGTCCACAGCCTTCCGTATGGTGAGCTAATGCGCGCCAGAAGGAATTGCAGTACTGATTAGGGATTCAGTAACTAATGACACAGAGATTCAGGGAACAGAGTTATAGTAATCAGACAATTCAAAAGGAAGTAGACAAAGTGACGGCACTGGACCGGAATAATTTACTTTGTCCAGAGACAGAAGACCAAAAAATTTGATTCATCACAAGATACCATAATCAAGCATGGAATCTTAGAAAAAGCTTAAGGAAATACTGGGATGTATTAAAAACTGATCCCGATCTGGTAACACATATTGGGAAAAACCCAGGAATAACTTTTAAAAAGGCGAGATCATTGCAAGACACCCTCTGTCATTGTTTGATAAATCCTGAAAAAAACAGAAATACAATCAAAGGCTTTTATTTTTTTCTTTAAATATCTTAATTTGTTTTTCGTAAAATAGACAGTTTACAAATGACAACTAGACAAACTAAAAGGGGGGGAGAGAGGGGTGGGAGATAACGTGCTGCAGGTGCACTTGCGATACATGTAACCGGCACGCAGTGCCGACATAAGGGTGTGCCAAGGACATTGTCCAGCATATGCATTATCTCCGTCACGCCGGATGTTCCTTCGGCCAAGGCTACACCTCAGAGTTCATATTCAGACCACCATGTGTCCAAGTGGACAAGTATCAGTGTCTGCACAAAGTAAAAGGATTAATACACCCCGTTTCAGCCATACATGACCTTGACCACATAGAGCCTTTGCAAACACACTAAATTACAGCAAAGTCAGATACGATTTGTAGTTTTCATAACGTTAACCATGAACCAAGGAAAAAACTAAAACAAACAAAAGGAAAAGAAAAGGAAAGAAAAATCGTCACCACATCGCCACACCCGAAGCCAAAGTGTACACAGTATTTGCGACCTATCTATAACCTCCCCAAGTGAGCGCAACTTTCCGCTAAAAGTGTCATCGAGGGGGTCACGATACGTGTCTGGGCTGCGTGTGCCTGGGAAACGACTCAGGTGCAGCTACTGTCCCCTGGTCCTCCCTCGTAGATTGTTCAGCCTCCTGTGAGGAATCGCATCCTCCATCCCCACCCGCCCCTGTTAGACTAGACAAAATGGCATCCCAGTGCTGAGCTATGGGGTATTTGCGGAGCCCCGCTACTTCCTCCCTGAGCTGTGCTGTGCTTTCCGCTCGGGCCCATACTAAAAGAGAGTTCCGCCACCCAGCCGCTGCGGGTGGGTCTGCATGTTTCCAATGTTTAGTGATTAACCTCTTAGTACAATTAGACCCAGATCAATAAATCTAGAGGTGACTTTTTGTGTCTTGGGCCTAGGGTACAGGCCCAGTATGCACACCTCCCATGTCTGCGGTAGTGTCCTCGCTGTACTTGTCGCAAGTGCCCGGATGAGCTCCCTCCAATATTCTTGTAGAGAAGCGCAGAGCCATAGCATATGCAGCAAGTCCGCATTTTCTCGCAAGCAGAGGGGACATGCTGATGTGGTTATGTGAACGTATGTGTTTATTTTGTCGGGGGAGAGGTATGTCCTGTGTACAATGTATGTTTGTATAAGCCTGAATCTGGCATTGCGTGGTATGTTTGTAGGGGTGGCCAATATCCGAGCCCATTCGCTGTCCATCCAGGGAGTGCCCCTGTCCATCTCTCACTTCACCCGAAGCTGCGTTAGGGGTCATGTAGTTTGTGTAAGCATTGCTTTCGCCAGCCAATGAATGATGTAGGACCCATTACCCATAACGTGCAGGTACTGTAGTAGTAGGTGTGTTTCGGGTTCGACACTGACATCGCCCCACGCTGTGGTGAGCGATCGCTGGATAGAGGTATGTGGTAAAAATTGGCCTGCGGGTAGACCCACATCATCTGTCAGACTTTCGAATGATGTTAGAGCAACGTCGACGTAAAGGTCGCCTAGTGTATGTAACCCTGCCTCATGCCAGGATGCCAGCATCTGGCCAGATACAGTCATCCTGCCCCTCGGCATCCAGTCAGATACAAACTTCTTTTATAACAGCGATATGTCAACGCAAGACATGTTTGTGTTGGGCGCGGAGGCCTAGCGATGGAGTAATTGATCTGTGTTTGAGACCACGGGGATTGTGTGGTAGCCGTATCCTCTAGATTGACATCCACCAGCCACCTCGTCACCCACGGAAACTGCGCCACCAGATAATACAGCTCCAGGTTGGGGACCGCCAGCCCACCTCCGTCAACAGGAGTGTAAAGTTTCCGGAGTGCCATCCGGGGTAGACCCTTATTCCAGAGGAGCTCGCTGAGCAGCTGCTCAAGCTCTCTGAAACAATCAAAGGCTTTTATACTTGTAACCAATGTAAAGCCTGTAAATTCAGTAACAGCTGTAAAACAGGGAAATTAGCACCTGATCAAAAAACATTTGTGATTGACAAGCAACTTACCTGCAACACAGAGTATGTGGTATATGCTCTTCTATGTCCATGTAAACTAGCCTACATAGGCAGCACAATTTATAAGGCAAAGAAGCGTATATTGGAACACATGCGCACCATTCGTAACGATGACAGGCATTATCCAATAGCGCGACATTCCAAATCCCATCATACCCAAAATTGCAATTTATTGAAATTTGTTGTGCCTGACACCATTCCCAAACATGAGAGAGGGGGAGATCGAACAATTGAACTGATGTAGCGCTTAAAAGTTTGAAAATTGTAGGGGTGCGTTATATTCACTGTTAGTCGGCACCCGCATATAACCAAATGTGTACTCAGGTATTTTGTGTGCAGTGTATTACGAATTGCATAACCTATATCGATTTTAATAGAAGTGCCAGCTATGTACAAGCACATTGTAAATGTATTAGAGAAATGTATAGAGTTTAGCTTACATGAAAAGTAATGTGGTGTTAGAAATGTGTAACCTAGACTTCGTGTCTGTAGACTGTTTAGTTTGACCACACATGAAAGAAAGACGTAAATGTCAATACTGTGATTTAAGCATGCTTGTGTAACCGAAGTAGTGGCCAGAATTCGCATATATCGTTGAGGCGAAAGGCCTGGTATTTTCTTATGTTGGCCAAGGGCAATAGGCCAAAAGGGATTTATCTCCGTAGAGGTTTTTAGGCTGTAGTAAATTGCAACTTAAAAGATGTGAAGAATGTCTGCCTTGCATGATCTCACCCCAGGTGCAAGGACAGTTGCTCGTTAGTAGAGAAGCTCTTTGTTCACAAATTGACTTATGTAGTAAAAGCCAGACATGGGAGTGTATTGGAATGTGCCAATCGTAACTCCTAGTGCGGATGGCGTCTGGGACTCAAGGCCAAGCGATGGACGATGGAACTGGACAGCGCTCTGTGGAAAATTTCTGAAAGTCGACCCCGCAGAAGAGGAGGCGCAGAGGGCGTGTTCTGGGATTTGGGGTTCTGTATTAGGGACAGCGCCCCGAGGGTGGAGGCAGATCAGAGCAGCCCAGAGCAGAGGACGGCTAGGCGAAGAGATAGAGGGGGCAACTTAGACCAAGCTCTCTAAGTGAAGACTTCTTAGGAAGTTTCACTCTGACACCTTTATTCGATGAGGGTCTCAAGGGATTGCTAAGTAGGGATGTCATCTAGTACAGAGTAGGGACAGAGATGGTATGGTTCAGTGTCCCTAGTATCGACATTTGCTTGGTGGTGTTCTACCTCATGCTTTTAGAGATTGTACTTTTAGTTATTTTTAGCCGTATGCGGATTCTTCGTAGAGTAGCATTTGTGTTAGTGCCTATGTACTTGTTGTGCCTCGTATTGAGGACTTTGTATCTTCAAATCTTTATGCTGATAATAAAAACCAGAGAGCCAAGAGATTAAGTCTCGAGTCCTTGATTATGGCAAATTGTGGACAGTAATTTTGATAATTGTGTTTTTCCCTCCACGCTATTGGACAAGTAAAAAGTTCCATCTGACCAGAGTGGGTTCCAGTAGATAATTGCGAGATACTAAAATGGGCCGGAGCAGTTGGTAGCAAACGAGGATGGTTTCTTTCTGATAGCGAGGGAAGACTAGATAAGGATAAGTGACCCTTGAGGCCCAAGAGACGATAAGTGATGCTGAATCATCAGATGGCGAGCAGCAGACGGCAGCAGATGAGCATCGACGGCGAGTAGCAGTGCGGCAGAAAGCGGCAGTTCCAGGAGTGAGTATGAACATAATGAGATGTTGTAGATTGCGGTGTTGATTTGTTGTGTGATGTCTTGCGGAGTTGTTGTGTATGTCGTGTGATTGTGAGATCAGGCTGTGAGCGCGCGCAGCCCGGGAATTGTGGTGTAGAAGACACCTGAGATAGATTTTGTTGACCACCCAAAGGAGATCGTGAGGTACCATCGATCACCTGGACCGAGATAGGGGGAGCGAATGCGTGTGTGTATGGCAACTTAACGCTGGTCGTGGGTTGTGGTGTGCAGATCGGAGTGTTAGTAACCTATCAGAGGCGATTTGTCTGGCCGGACGGGGGCAGACGGGCGCCAAACGAGGTCAACAAGGTCGAGAGACTGTGGACGAACAGTCAGAGGCTGTGGACGGACAGCCAGAGAAATAACTTAATTGGTTATTTCAGTGTATGAATGGGACGTGAGTAAGCGTGAAACGAGTTTGGAGAAGGGAACTGCTGCGAGCGAAGGAAGGTGACGTCAGAGAGTGTCACGCTGTGATAGGCCGGTTGGTGTGAGTCACGCTGTTATTGGAGGATTCGAGAACAAGAAGTAAATAGAGCGCGAGATTGAATTTGCTCATCATGAAGTGTCTTAGGGCTTTGCGAGAGTTGTGCAGAGGCGATAAGCATGTGGTTGTTCGTGGGGGAGAAGAAGCCCCTCCCGAGGATACCCCGGCACATTACATGGCACAGAATGTGGGGTTACATACTATAGTTTGGATCGAGAATTGGCACAAGGTTACGCAAGGTGAAGGGGAACTAGCTTTCCCGAGGTATGGCTCATTTAGATTAGCGGTGCTGTACCAACTGAAGACGGTGATGGGGTACTTAAGACCCTTGCCAAGACCAGCACAGTTCGAAGCATTACATGCGTGGATTAGAGCAGCGCATGATAAGGAAAAGGGAAGAAGTCAGGAGAGGATGAGGAAGTCGATTAGGGCATTTCAGGATGCCAAGTGGGACGCAGCGGAGAAAAGATGGAGAGTGCAGACGATTGAGGAAGCGAAACTGTATCCCGCGTTAATGGAGGAGACGGGGATAAGGCATGGGAAAGCACAGGATGAGGAGAGTGACTCTGATGATGGTGTGTTGCAAAGGTTGCTAGACGAGAGACCACCCCCTTATAATCCAGACGAAGTGGATGATAGGTGGGGTGGGAGGGGAGAAACTAGAAGGGTAACAATCCAGCCTGAGACCCGAGTGGAAGGGTTGGTTTCGTTTGACACAGCGAGTTCGCAGGGTCAGTCGGAGACCAGCGGGAGGATCGAAAGAGAGATGAGGTTACCGGATGCCTTGAGGGTACCGGTCACCATTGGACCGATTGTGTCAATATACAGTCCGGAATCAGAGGCGAGAGAGAGGTCTGAACGAGAGACAGAAAGAACTAGGAGAGAAAGCGGGGAAAGTGAGTTGGAAGGGGCAACGGCCCGACCTCCAAGCCCTGTACAATGGAGTACACCATTAGCAGCGGTGTCAGACACATCTAGGGGCGAAGAGGATGAGAGATCGGCGAGGCCGAGGACTCTGATGGAGTCGAGATCAGATTTAAGGTCATGGGTACCGCCAAAGAAGCAAATGAGCTGGAATATGGGTCGAGCGGGGACAACTCCAGTTGGCTTTCAGAGCCATTCTGCTCCCATAGAAACACCAGAAGAGAGGAGAGAGAAGGAACCAGAATGCGAATATGATGAGGGACGTGGAGCAAGTTGTCAGGTGCTGAAAGGAGCCTTGAAGGCAGGGATGATAGACGTAGTAAGGCTTAAGGCAGAGGCAGATGAAATTATATATGGAAGTCTACCTCTTGAGAGGATAGTATCCTATAATCCAGACGACCTGTTTTTCGTGGCGAAAGATGTGACGCGGAAAGCACGAATGGCACACGAGAAATTGAGGGGATTGGCGAAAGAATATGGTGTGGATTTGTCCAAGACTAGAGCGTTGCAAGGAAGTCATAGGATGCATTATACTGAGCGGGAGTTAGAGGAGAAGAGGGTTGTTGGACTGCGGTCACATACTAGAGAACTGGTCCTAGCCATGCGGCCATGGTTGACGCTTGATAAATGGGAAGAGAAATGGTCAAAGAAAAAGACCTCAAGGGGAGCGGAAGGAGGAACTCCGGCAGAGGGGTTGCTATTAGCGAAGACCTTTCCCCTTAGGGAAGTGGCGAATGGAGGATATGTGCATGTACCATGGAGCAGGGGGGATTTGGCATCATTTACGAATGATTTTCCCAGACTCAGGGAGAAGCCTGCAGAGTGGTACAAGCAAGTCGATCGTTTTGTTAAGATTTCGAAGGTGTTGTGGATAGACTTGAACACCTTGTTTGACATTGTGGTTCCGGGAGATCTGTGGAACGCATGTAAGATTGCTGTTGATTGGCCGGACTATGAGCCGGATAGGAACCTGATCACAAATGGTCCGTCACCCGTGGTAATGAGACTGTACGATAAAGTAATTACCTGGTTGAAATCGAAGGTTTCACCCCAAGACATTGATTGGGTGAAGATAGACAGGACGGTGCAGGAGCCAAAGGAGACAGTACATGAATTTTATGAGAGACTTTTGAAGGCTTTTAAGCAGTATAGTGGCCTAGATGAGCTGGAAACGAAGGACATGGGACAGTCTGTGTCTAAGTTCGTGCTGGGTTTGAAGCCCGAGGTCAGTCTTATGATACAGCAGCATTTGATCTGTTGGCAGAATAAGCCCGTAGATGAGATCTTGCGGTACGCCAGGTACTGCACGGATGAGATTGAGTCAAAGCACAAGAAGATGAAGGATAACCTATTGCTCATTCAGATGCAAGCGGCTCAGGGACCGTCGAATGGGGGTCCAGTGGTGCGGAGACAGGGAAATTATCAGACAGGGAATCAGAATGTGCAGGGTCAGGGAAAGCCGAGGCCCATCGACCCTAGAACAGGTATAGATGTAGCGATCTTGAAAAAGACGACTGCTTGTCACCAGTGTTACCAGGTGGGACACTGGAGGCGCGAGTGTCCCTTGAACCCCTATAATCAGCCGCAGATGGAGGGAGGAATGGGTCAGGTCCCTGGGGCGGAACAGGTACAGACGGTGACTGTACCGAGAATGATGCAAGGGGGGACCGGCGTCTCGCAGGTGCAGGTTCCCCAGCCACCCAGGATGCAGAACATACAGCAGGGAGCTCGGACTTATTTGCAGATGCCCATGTTCGAAGTGGGAGAGGAGAGGGATGCAGATTTGCTGGCGCAGTTAAGTTTAGGTCAGGATGATGATTGCATACTTAGGGCCATTCTAGAGGTAGATCAGAGAGGACCCTTTGTGGAAGCAGAACTCGATGGACGCCCTACTACCTTTTTGGTAGATACGGGGGCTACCAGGTCAACCATAAGATCAGCAGTAGTTCCGGGGGTAGCCCTTTCTGGAGAAAGCATACAAGTGGTTGGAGTGGCGAATAAGAGACTAGTTAGCCCCTTGACAGAACCGATTCCAGTCAGGATAGGAAACTTTAGGGATCGACATCAGTTCGTGGTGTGCGATTCTAGTCCTGTTTGTTTGTTGGGAAGAGATTTATTGTGTAAGCTCAATTGCACAATCTACTGTACCCCGAAGGGAGTAGAGGTACAGACAAGAGATGATGACGTGACCTTTAAGGTTGCAAATCAGCGGGTGTGCGTGGAAATGTACCCGGCTCTGACAGTGGAGGAGCTTCCACAGGATTTGAGGGAGTCTGTATCGACCGATGTGTGGGATCTAAGCGGAGAGGAGATCGGCTTAGTCAGGGGAGTGGAACCAGTGAAGATACAGATTAAGCCAAACGCGGAATTCCCGAGAACACCTCAGTATAAACTGTCGCCTGAAACAATTGCAGGGATTAAACCTGTGATTGAGTCTATGATTAGGCAGGGAATACTGGTGGAGATCATGGGTAGTCCATGTAATTCACCCATTATGGGACTGCAGAAACCAAGTGGGAAGTTCAGGATAGTGCAAGACCTGCGGAAAATAAACGACATAGTTGTTCCGTGTTGTCCAGTGGTACCGAATCCATCTGTGATACTGTTCCAGATCCCATGCGAAGCTGGATGGTTCACAGTGATTGACTTGTGTCAGGCATTCTTTTCGATTCCCCTACATGAAGAGAGTAGGTTTCTTTTTGCATTTAGGCTAGAAAATCGTATATTAACGTGGTGTCGTATCCCACAGGGGTATACGGAGAGCCCATCGATTTTCAATCAGCTCTTAAAGAAGAATCTTGAAGGCCTTGTGTTGCCGAAATACTCTGTTTTGGTGCAATACATTGACGACCTGCTTGTCGCGTCAGAGACAGAAGACGCTTGCAGGGTCGATACCATTGCGCTGTTGAATTTCCTGGGAGAGAATGGTCACAAGGTGTCTCCAAACAAGCTGCAATACTGTTTACCTGAGGTACAGTATTTGGGGCACAGAATTGAAAAGGGTAAAAGGAAAGTGTCTCCAGATCGCATTGATGCGATTCTGAGAATGCCAGTTCCCTCGACGCAGAGGGAAGTTAGAATGTTTTTGGGAATGGTGGGCTATTGCCGCCAGTGGATCCCAAACTTTTCCTTTGAAGCGAAGCCTTTACAGCGGCTGACGCGAAAGGATGTAAGTGATCCGGTACCATGGGACGACGACTGTTTGAAATCATTTCTGAGGCTGAGAGAAGCCTTATGTAGCGCTCCTGCGTTGGGATTGCCGGATTATAACAAGGCATTTGCATTGTTCTGCTGCGAAAGAGAAGGTTGCGCATTAGCAGTGTTAACCCAGAATCATGGAGGTGTCCGTAGACCAGTTGCCTATTTCTCAGCTACTCTAGATCCAGTAGCTTCTGCGTTGCCCGGATGTCTCAGATCCGTTGCGGCAACAGGTGTCAGCATCGAGAGATGTGAGAGCATTGTGATGGGGCATCCTCTTACTGTACATGTGCCACACTCTGTTGAATTGTTGATGACTAGGACTAAAACACAGCACCTCACGAATAATAGGCTGACTCGTTATGAGCAAGTTATCCTTGCAGCCGATAATGTGACATTGAAGAGGTGTGCTGTTTTAAATCCTGCTACATTGTTACCTGTTCCAATTATAGATGATAATGAAGATTGTGAGGACCATGATTGTCTCGACGTTACGGAACTATGCACCAAACCGAGACCTGACATTGTCGATGAACCGCTCCCAGTGTCAGATGAGATTTTCTTTGTGGACGGTTCATGTTTAAGAGACAGTGTTGGTCGATTGAGAGCAGCGTTTGATGTATGCACCATCACGGGTGTGGTTGAAGCCGCTTGTTTAGAAGGAGTACACTCCGCGCAGGTGGCTGAGCTCATTGCTCTGACTCGTGCCTGTTTGGCAGCGGAAAAGATCCGTGTAACTATTTACACAGACAGCCAGTATGGGTTTGGTGTGGTTCATGACTTCGGACAGCTATGGTCCCAGAGAGGGTTTATGACGTCTTCAGGTTCTCCCATAAGAAATGGTGATCATGTACGGAAATTGTTAAAAGCATTGCAGGGTCCTGATGAAATTGCTGTTGTTAAATGTGCTGCACACACGAAGGGAAATGATTTTGTCTCGTTGGGAAACAACTACGCTGATGAGGTAGCCCGATTTTGTGCAGAACAGGGATGCAACTTCACTGAGACCTACACTGAGGAAACTGGGGAGGAGGTGGTGTTTGGTCAGATGTTAGCAATGGCAGATTCATGGGAGGAACTGAAGCAGCTTCAGGAAGGGGTCTCGGATCAGGAACGTGACAGCTGGATACGAGCTGGATGTGAGAAGGGAGATGTGGATATATGGGTTTCGAATGATGGACGAGCAGTGTTGCCGGAAAGTTTGTTGAATCCCATGGCGAGGTTGATACATGGTGCTGTACATCTGGGTAGGGATGCCATGATGAGAGTGTTTCGTCAGACTTGGTACAACCCGAAGTTTCGTGCAGTGGCTGAAACTGTGTGCCAGAGGTGTGTCACTTGTCAACAGATGAATGTAGGGAAAAGAACTGCTGTGACGTTGAGCCACATAGGGAGGTCAGGGGGACCTTTCAATAGGATGCAGTTGGATTTCGTGGAAATGCCGAAGTGTAATGGGTTGAGGTACATATTAGTGATAATATTTGTCTTTTCCAGGTGGGTGGAGGCATACCCTACACGCAGATGTGACACACTCACAGTAGCGAAACTCTTATTGCGAGAACTCATTCCAAGGTACGGGTTCCCGACGTCCTTTGAATCGGACAGAGGAACTCATTTCCACAGCGAAGTTATGAAATTGCTTTGCGCTGCTTTGAATATAGATCAGAAGTTACACTGTAGCTATAGACCAGAAGCTTCAGGGATAGTGGAGCAGGTGAATGGAACTCTGAAGGCTCGGATGGCGAAAGTGTGTTCGTCTACGTCTCTGAAATGGCCTGATGCATTACCTTTGGTCCTTATGAGCCTTCGAAGTGTGCCTGATAGAAGGACTGGGTTGTCACCCCATGAAATCCTCATGGGAAGAGCGATGCGCTTGCCTGCAATACCTGCTACTGCGCTGATAAATATCACTGATGATATGATCCTGGACTATTGTAAAGGCCTTGCTGACGTGGTCCGTTCTGTGTCTCAGCAGGTGCAGACAGCAACGGTTCCAGCTGCGAGTGACAGGTGCCACGACTTGGACCCAGGCGATTGGGTCCTAGTCCGAAAGCACGTGAGGAAGAGTTGTTTGGATGCTAGGTGGCGTGGCCCTTTTCAAGTGATCCTTGTCACGAACACAGCCGTCAAGTGTGGAGGTTTACCGAACTGGGTGCATGCTTCTCATACCCGTAGAGTTCCAGCACCCTTGGAAGACACAGCCCCTCTCGAGAACCAAGATCCCAGTGAGCCGACAGAGCCTCCTGAGAGGGCCAGTCAAGCTGTAAGGGTTGCTGAAGCGGCTGATGGTGCACTGAATCGAGTTGGGGAAGAACGTGAAAGAAGTACTGACCCAGAAACCGGCGAAGGAGCGAGAGGTGCAGTGGGTAGTGCAGAATCAAGTTCGGCCGAAGAAGAGGAGGTCAGTGCACAGGGTATCGATGAGAAGACCGGAGGTGCCACCGAAGCAGAAAGGGTTTGGCCCGCAAGACAGAACCGGGTAAACCTGAGGTTGGCTCCAGACACAGACCTTGCACCAGTTTCGGAAGAGCCAGAAGAAGAATCAGGAGACGAGGAGAATCCTCAAGGTGGTGTGAGAAGGTCCAAGAGAACTCGAGTGCCAAGTCGGAAGTACGCTTCACCAGAGTGGGCATACCAAGTGACTGATGCCAGGGCTACCGAGCACGGGAAGATTGAGGTCGATGACATTGGTCAACAGTGTCCCGCTCCAGAGGGTGGAAGTGTTGCTGAAAGTTCCGGGATTGGAGATCGAAGGAATTTTGACGATTCATATTCCAAGTCCGCCATTCCTGAGTGTCATTCGAGGTATGATCTTGGACAATTTAGAGTTCCCGACGTTCACAGCATTGCCAGACCCACAAGAACTGATCATCCTTAAGCTCGAAATATTGCAGGGAGTCCTGGAACTGTTGGGACCAGCGCTTATGTTAGATTGATTTGAGAAGGTTGCAAGCAGAGAAGAAGATAACCTAGATCCGAGCGGAAGAAGAATAAAATTAGGGATTTTTCCGTTATAGAACGAAGAAAAGTTAGGGAGGTTTGCCTAAGTTCACGAAAGAGACATTAATGAGAAAGAGACTTACCCTTTCAGAGACTGTATTGGACACTGAGTATATTCCGAAGATGGCAGATCCTGCAAACCCACACCGTAGGGCTAAACTGATAATAGGCACATTGATAGGAGTTGTGGTAGTCACCATATTTGCGGTAGTGATGAGTTCATACATGGTGGCTCACAGGCAAGAGGGGAAGGTTCAGGGAGCACCCACACCTATTACCCCAGGGCAGAGTGGTGTCAGTATTAGAGAACAGGAAATATCGAAGTTGAGGGATGATCGCAGACTCCACATGGATTTGTCGAAGGGTGATTTCAAGCTTAACGCGTATGCAAGGTTGCTGTATGAGTATGTTGATGCGATGGATGTGAAGGATTGCTATGTGTGTATGCAGTTGCCTGCTTCAGTGGATGAAGGTATCAAGTATCATCATCTCCCATTAACATATGGGATTTCTTGTAGTTTATTACTCAGTTTATTTTATGACAGGAGACAGTTCGAGTACTTCTTTTCAAATTTTGATACGGTACTTCCTGAGGTTCCAGCAATCAAGCATTTGAACAAATATGATTCAAATAAGAAAGAGGACAGACTCCTGAAGTATTTTAGACCAACTATGAAATTGGATACGGCGCATGCTCACAGGAATAACCTGACATGTGCGGTATCTGAAATAGAGAAGAAATTCATAGATCAAGTAGAGGACAGATACAGACAGTTGACCCAGACACGACACACCGGAGATAGTCCAGTAGATTGGACAGACGAGGAGAGGGCTCACAGATCCAAGGGGAGTTCTGGACCAATAGCGTTAGATGAGGTACAGAGAGGGAATTTGTGTATTGGACGGCCTCAATCCGATACGGATAAGGTCTACGTAGGACATAGCACTTGTTCTCAGACCTTCACCGTGGAAGCTTCTGCTAAGAATTTTATGGTAGGTCCAGTAGAGGTAATTCCGACAGTATATTATGTATGTGGAAAGAATGCTTATGTCAGGCTACCTGCAAATTGGTATGGCATATGCTATTTGGCTATCATATTCCCGAAGATTTATCACACAGAGGATTTGGAGTTGTTAGAGACGAAGCGACAGTCTAGGAAACGTAGGGCTGCAAACGCCGGTGCAGTGATTGGGGACATATACGGAGCAATGATACCTAGTATGGGTGTGGTGTTGAATGACGTGAAGATCAGGAGGTTGGCGACTGTAGTTGATGAGTTGTCTATGAACACGGCGAGATCTCTGTTGTTGGTGGCTGGAGAGATGTTGTCGATACGGAATATGGTTATGCAGAATCGCCTTGCTTTAGACGTGTTATTAGCCAAAGAAGGCGGAGTCTGCAAATTATTGAAGGTTCAGGAATGCTGCACATATATTCCAGACAACACGAAGGAGATAGGGAAGAATGTGTGGGAGAAGATTGGATTAGGATTTGGAAGAGTGGGAACTTGGTTTGCGAATCTGGGAAGAGGATTTCTGGGATCAGTGTTGAAGCCAATCATCATTGCTGTGGTTTGCGTGATTTGTTTGTGGGGATGCGTGAAGGCATGGAAGTGGTATCAAGGAGGCAAAGTTGAAAGAGCTCTTAGGGCAAACGAGAAAAGGATGGCGAAGCTCCAGGAGCAGCAATATGAGAGTCTTAAGAGACTGGAGGGAGTTCGACATGGCAATGTTATGACTAGCGCGGTTTAAATCAGTCCTAAAGAAGGAAAATGTAATGGTGTGATGACGGATGTCATCAAAGGGGGGAACTGATGTAGCGCTTAAAAGTTTGAAAATTGTAGGGGTGCGTTATATTCACTGTTAGTCGGCACCCGCATATAACCAAATGTGTACTCAGGTATTTTGTGTGCAGTGTATTACGAATTGCATAACCTATATCGATTTTAATAGAAGTGCCAGCTATGTACAAGCACATTGTAAATGTATTAGAGAAATGTATAGAGTTTAGCTTACATGAAAAGTAGTGTGGTGTTAGAAATGTGTAACCTAGACTTCGTGTCTGTAGACTGTTTAGTTTGACCACACATGAAAGAAAGACGTAAATGTCAATACTGTGATTTAAACATGCTTGTGTAACCGAAGTAGTGGCCAGAATTCGCATATATCGTTGAGGCGAAAGGCCTGGTATTTTCTTATGTTGGCCAAGGGCAATAGGCCAAAAGGGATTTATCTCCGTAGAGGTTTTTAGGCTGTAGTAAATTGCAACTTAAAAGATGTGAAGAATGTCTGCCTTGCATGATCTCACCCCAGGTGCAAGGACAGTTGCTCGTTAGTAGAGAAGCTCTTTGTTCACAAATTGACTTATGTAGTAAAAGCCAGACATGGGAGTGTATTGGAATGTGCCAATCGTAACTCCTAGTGCGGATGGCGTCTGGGACTCAAGGCCAAGCGATGGACGATGGAACTGGACAGCGCTCTGTGGAAAATTTCTGAAAGTCGACCCCGCAGAAGAGGAGGCGCAGAGGGCGTGTTCTGGGATTTGGGGTTCTGTATTAGGGACAGCGCCCCGAGGGTGGAGGCAGATCAGAGCAGCCCAGAGCAGAGGACGGCTAGGCGAAGAGATAGAGGGGGCAACTTAGACCAAGCTCTCTAAGTGAAGACTTCTTAGGAAGTTTCACTCTGACACCTTTATTCGATGAGGGTCTCAAGGGATTGCTAAGTAGGGATGTCATCTAGTACAGAGTAGGGACAGAGATGGTATGGTTCAGTGTCCCTAGTATCGACATTTGCTTGGTGGTGTTCTACCTCATGCTTTTAGAGATTGTACTTTTAGTTATTTTTAGCCATATGCGGATTCTTCGTAGAGTAGCATTTGTGTTAGTGCCTATGTACTTGTTGTGCCTCGTATTGAGGACTTTGTATCTTCAAATCTTTATGCTGATAATAAAAACCAGAGAGCCAAGAGATTAAGTCTCGAGTCCTTGATTATGGCAAATTGTGGACAGTAATTTTGATAATTGTGTTTTTCCCTCCACGCTATTGGGCAAGTAAAAAGTTCCATCTGACTAGAGTGGGTTCCAGTAGATAATTGCGAGATACTAAAATGGGCCGGAGCAAACTGAGGAGGTTGGAATCCAATATGATAATTAAGTTTAATACCCTTCATCCTAATGGATTAAATATGGATGAGGAATTGGCTAATGTTGAAATTCTGTGTTAATATCTTGGTTCCTTCTGTATAGGTTTATGCCTTTTTAACTTTTGTGTTTTTCAAACTGTGGTTTTAGTGAATATTTTCTTAGTTGGTTTGTTTCAGATTGAAGAATATGAATGGGCAGAAGATCTCTTATATCTTTAAACGCATCAGCTGGTGTAGGTTGAAACATGGTTGACACATGTGGTAATATTGTACTGGATTTGCCCACTTGGGCTGAATTGGTTATTAGCTATGTCATGGCTAGATTATTTGTTGTCCGGTTATCAGAACTATGATATCACTGATTCTGTGAAGCATCTTAAAGATAATGAATTAAGTTCATGTATTGCCCACTTGGGCTTTATGGTTTACCAAGCGTCTGTGCACTTTTTTCATTTGAAATCCACAGGACTTTATTAACTGTGGCAATATTCAGAGCGCTGACTATATAGATCTGAAATGGTTGATTTCAGTGCTTCGGTTTCATGGCGGTGCAAATCAGGGAATCGTCAACTTCGCGCAATGATTTCATGCAATGACTTAAAACAAATGATGCCGTGTGAGAAATGTGATTTATTAACGGAAAACGTTGGTATATCACGGTGTATTCCTATAATATCCTATTCACGACGAGTTGGATGGTTAAATGTAAATAATATTTTTTTGCAACATAATGCTGATTACAATAATGGTGTTGATATGCATTGCCAGTCCATTATATTCTTTATTGAGAAATGTTTAAACAAATAGCGAGAAGTATTTTGTTTATGTTCATTACTCTGAAACACATGAACTGTTTCTTTAAATAAGACGGAAATGATGCATACACCTAACCCGTGGCCAAGGAGTGAGGAAACTCCGAAACGCTTTGGGTTGATTTTTGTTGCCAAGTGTGAAATAAATATATGCTGAACAACGATTCCAATTCTGTGATGTTTGAGCCAGGGTACTGTTACTGGCCGTAATTACAGGTTTTGTTGGGATGTTGGAGGTTCGCTACCTCGCAGCACACTCCTCGTTAAAGTTGGCAGGAACATAAGCGATCGTTGTTGGATGGATATATAACGGTACATATACTTTCAATAAGTTTCAATATTTGCGGTTCAATATTTAGCCCTCGATATTTCCATACCACAATTTTCTGTCTTTGATATTTGGGGACAGTCACACAGGACTGGCTGGGTAACATTTCACGATGGACAGGTAGAAGAGGAGACACAGAGGCAGAAAAGTGTTCTCTTAGAGCTAGAGAACAGTGGAAGGTTGGGCTGCCTGGAAGCAATAGAATTTTCAACATAACAAACCTCAGGGGACGAAGCACAAAATCTGATTTTGCCTGCTAAAGATGAACAGTGCAGTTGGCCCCATCAAATGGTGCTGTATCAGTGTAGTCATGTTGTACTCGCACTCAGGTCAGAAGTGATTGAATGAGCATAAACATATTTTAGTTTTTCTTCTCAGTAGTATGTATGGCATGCTCATCAACTAGATTTTGATTACATTTTAGACTGTAGGCAGGACTTTAGTGAGATGTGACTGCCAGAGGGTGGATGTTACATGCCGTCATTAAGGGGTGTAGTTACACACTGGTCACAAGTCTGTCTCGGCCACCCCACCGCTCCCCACGCCCTCATTTCCATGGTATTGTAGTTGCATTTCAGGTATTCCTTACTCACATTGACACTAGAGTGTCGCTTCAGAAGGGCAAATATTCCGTTGCGCGAACATGATCAGCTACTCAGTGCCTCTGGATAACATCTTCTCCGGCAGCCAATCACCAGCTCCTGTGAACGGCACAACCTGATCAGCCGTGGCCGTGTAGGTAAGAGCGGTGGGGTGATGGGGCTGGGTGGAAGGGATTTCGACATACGACCATGAGGGAACGTTTGTCATTTATTTAATTTTCCGCGTGGCCGTATGTTGAAATCCCCCACACCTGGCCTCACCACCCCACCGCTCTTACCTGCACGGGCCGCGGCTGAACCTGGTGTTAACATCAGTGCTTAATTTGTGGCCATGGCCCTCACTTTTGGGGACCTGGACTTACTTTGCGTGAACAGATTTTGACCCAGTGCACGAGAGAAAGTCAGATAAATTAGAAAATACAGAGGAAAAGAAAGAAAAACAGAGAAAAAGGGAAAACATAGATTATCAAAGGACCTGCAAAAAGGTGGAAGAATGGCAAGAGTGTAGGGTGGTGGAAGAAAAAGGCTTGAGGTGGAATAAAGACTATGCAACTTTGGCATTCTGCAACACTGGCATTCAGCAGCAGCAGAAAACTTCTAAGTGCAATTTAGGACATACTTTGTAGAAAAAAAATGACAATGATTCTTCTTGAAGCAGCTCCTGGCCTTTCTAGAATCTTAAAACATCAGCAAACGCCAACCTTACAGCAGCGTAGCCACCGGAGTTGCTGTCAGTGCGGAGGCTCCGGGGCCCAGAAGTGGGAGAGGGCCTTATCCACCAGCTGCAGTTATTTTAAAGGACGTCCACTCAGGATTTTTTAAACATAGAGCCTGCCCGGGGAATGGTTAGAATGCTAACTCTAGTGATTGCCAGTGATTAGACGTTTTGCAATCAATCTTCTCGTCACTTTTTGTGCGACTGATGTTACACCTTAAATTGACATGGGTATGCTCAGACGTGGGTCCTTTGCTTGCTGTCTGATAAGATCGTAGCTATACCTCATTGACGAGGCCTAATAAGGCCAAAACTGACTTGGGTTGCTTGTGTTTTCTTCTGGCGGGGGCCTCGTCTAGCAGTTCCGGATGGACAGTCCCCCTGGAGGGCAGGGTCAGTCCTGATTTGCAAAAGGCAGCCCTTTGTCTAGAGTGGCACAGTGAGTGAGAATGATGGGCTGGAATGCTACCCAAGAAATTGCCAGAGGTTAGACTTTTTGCAAGCATTCCTCCCGTCACTTTTTGTGTGATTGGAGTTATGCTCTAAGGCTCTAATTACGAGTCTGGCGGTCCTCGCGGAGACGCAGAGGTTGCAGTCCAGCCTCCATTGGGAGATTAAGGGGGGAGTGGGGGGCAAGCCGACACCAGACCACTTTATTGTGTGTGAAAAAGGCTGCTTTATTGAAACAGGTGCATATCACAAATTAAACTCCTTGGCCACTGCCTTACAAAACAAACACCTCGCTATACAATAACTTCCTGACCCCTTGTGTCTTCCCCCCACCCCTACGATCCCCACATCATTTCCCCCATCCCCCAAAATACAACATAACATTCCATAACCAACATATAACCCAATCCTACACCATGTAGCCTTTCCCAACTCCCAAACTCCCCTGACCGTAACCCCTACCTGCCTTCTGTGCAACTGTAACTATCCAACCTTTAATCTAAACTTATCCAACCTGGATACCCTTTACCTGTCCCTGGACCCAAATTACCAAACCTATAACAACAAACTCTAGCCAATCCCGGCCAATTGTCAACCACCCCGCTTGCACCTGTTCCAGCGACACTACATCAGACTTTGCAATCCAGAACCCCGCGAACTAAAAACCCCCCTAACCCCTAACCGTAGGGTGGGTGGGAGGGACAAACTTTTACGCTAGCGCTCCCAGCCACCAGGTCACCAAGCCTAAAATGGTGGCTGGGCAGGCGCGCAGACTCCCTAAATACCCCTTGGGCTATTTCCTTGGATTTGGGCTACATTTGGGCTATCCCCAAATGTAACCCAATTATTACAAAATGGCCGTTCGGCCACTCCCCCCCCCATCTCCACCCTCCCAATCTGCCCGGGGGGCAGACCTCGCTGTGCTCGGCTGCCCCCCAGGCTCCAATTGTACTGGCAGTCCACAACCCTATCATGACTTCGGCAGTCGGACAGTCATTGCACTACCTCAGCCGTTCCCTGGCGGTCCCACAGTGGTCTGAGGGACGCAATATGCTTGATGATGCCCCGAGGCACCGTCAAGCATCTTACGTCTTTTCTCACCACTAGCGCTGTCATGGAGGTTCTTTCTCCATGAAAAGGCTGGCGGTGAGCCAAAAAAAGGGGCCCTACAGGGCCCCCTCTTGCCCCTGCGCACCCGGAAGCATGCAGAAGGGCACATGATGTCCCCCCCTGTATTTATGCACCTTCAGTTCCTGCACATGAAGAAATGCGCGTTCCATGCACAACGAGCCTGTTAAACAGTACCAGCAGACTACAAAAAACGTGTAACCTGGCGGGCGGGCATCAGAGTCCTAGCGGGGCACAGCAGTGGCGAGCGGTCCGCCCTTGCACCACCAAAAGTTGTAATCAGGCCCTAAGTGGCCATGGGCATGCCTAGATGAGGTTCCTTTGATCCCTGTGTCATAGGATCCAAGCTGTACCTCACTGACGAGGCCTAGAAGCCTGACTCCGGGCTAGGGTTACTTGTGTTTCCTTCTGAATGGGTGCCTTGTCTGGCTATTGGGGATGGACTGACCCCATGAAGAGCAGGGTCAGTGCTGATCTGCAAAAAGGCGAGCCATTTTAGGGTGTCACAGTGGGTGAAAAACGACGGGCTGGAATGCTACCCTGAGTGATTACCAGTGATGAGCCTCTTGGCAAGCAGTCCTCCCATGTCCTTTTAGGTCATTAACAGAGAAGGAGAGACAGGCAGATAGGGGTGGAAAGAGACCCGAAGCAGGGATGGATACAAGTAGCATCGGTGCAGCAGGTGCAGTGACACCGTGGTCCAAGGATCCAGATGTCCCGCTGCACCGCAAGAGTGTATTTTAATTCTGACCTCGATGAACACAGCCCTTGCTTGCATTAGGTCCCATGAGACCGAGGCCACGCTGCTGTGCAGCCATCATTTACAGAGTTCAAACCCACTGACCGGGGGACGTGTGCAGAACAAAAATGGAAATATCGAAATTGCTGTTGAGGTTAGGGCAGCATCCTGCATGAAGCAATTTGTTTCCAATGCTCGCAGCCCGCATGTGACATGTACAAGTGCAGGCCGCTTGCCTTTATGGCGGTATATTTTCTCCCTTGTCTGCTTGACCTTCTCGGGAGCGTGCAGTCATTAGCGCCGGGACGTGCATGACTGGGAACGGTATATTTGCTCCATGGCTGATTGCCTCTGGGCCCGGGGGAGCCCGTGAACCAAGCCTTGCTTGAGGTGGGCGCCCTCGGCTGCTGACTTAGTCGGAGAGCTGGAGAAGGGTGGGGCCCTTTCCTCGGGAGAGACGACTCGGTGTTTTTAAGAACTGGAAACTCGGCACTTTGCTGAGGGTGGCAATCTGCTCTGCTTGAGAAATTCTGTAGGTATCAGGGAAAATGGGAGACAGTGGGATTAACAATTTACAAGGACTTGGAAAAGAATAGCAACCATCGCCAAAGCAGATGTGCACCTCGTAGTGCTGGTCTGTATTTTTAATAGTGCTACGAAACCGCAAGGCTATAGCTAGCACTGTAAAAAAAATGATCTTTATTACCATTATCTTTCTTCGTCTCCTACTGCTACTTCTTCTTATCATTAGTATTTTTATTTCTCTCTCTCTCCCTCTCTCTCTCTCTCTCGGCAGTACCTGCTCACCCGAAACAGAGGTAGTGGGGCAGGGATGAAAAAAAAAAAAAAAAACTTACCTTCACTCTTCACCGCCGCTGCACGTCTCTCCTCCGTCCTCACTCTGCGGCACCGGAAGCACCCAGGCTCCCAGACTCTCCCAGCCAATCCCAACGCTGCATGAGCAGCGTCGTGATTGGTCTGAACGGCCAGTTTAGCAGTTCAGGCAGTACCTGAGAGGATGGCCATGTTCTCCACCGGGCTGTGCAACACAACCCAGTGGAGAACATGCTAAGTGTGCATGACTTTTTGGCTGGCCACAGAGGGCTGGCCACACTGTTGTGCGCACTTAGGGAGTGCAAACCACTCTTGCTCCCTCTGAACCAGTCCCGCCCTGCACCTAACATGGTATTGAGTGTTTTTCTTTTGCACTGCTCAACCAGCAGTGGGGCGACGCTCCTCTGCCTTAGTGGAGGAGCCGCTACCGCCTACTGGCGGTCACCAGTAAGTAGTTATAGTTAGAACTTAGTTCCCACAGGAAACACGTTTTTTGTTTTGCCAATAAATTTGGTGCCGTTTGGCGAATCATCATGAAATTTTCAAAATTAGTACGACGTTCCGTATAGACCTTCTCCCCTCGCCATGCCCGCTCAACCGCACACACACTAATCGCAGAGGGAAGATCGGGGAAGAACGCAGCTGCTGTGGTAGCCACTATCGTAAACAAGCCCTCCAGCATCCATACAAGGTTTCTGCCTTCGTTGATGCCTTTGCTGTGGAGTCTATCCACTGTGTTCACTCCCTATCCCCCTCCCGCATTGCCCTCTCTGATGTGGCCATCCCAGCATGATTCTTTGAGGCCTTTTCCTCCGTTGCTGCTGACCTCTGTCTGCTGCCACTCTACCCAGCTCACCCGTGGAGGCGGGTGGGTACGGGAGTACTGCTGAGCGGTAGGGCAGTAGGAGGCGTGGGTACTGTGCAGTGCTGCACTCACAGTTGTGGGGGCTGTGGGGTCAAGGATTTAGGGTCAAGGTTGTGACAGAAGAGGAGGTCGCAGCTGGCTGCTGAAACCTAGGATTCTTGGTTTTGATCTCCTGGACATCCTGAGCTCCTGTTCAATTGAGCTAAGTCATCCTCAATATCACTATCATCACTATCACGCTGCTTCCTTACCCTGACCAGGACATAATCGCAGTGAAATAAGCAACTTTATCGACAATTGGTCATCCTAGTGTAGGGAGGCTGTGGGTGGAGGCGGCGGCTTTCATTTAGACTGGGGGAGAGGTACGTGATCCCTTGCTGCAGTTTTAGTCCTACTGGCATTATAAGAACTACACTGTCTATACACCCGACCCTATCTACAGAAAGTCACAGAAAACGTGCTTTCTTGGCCTCCTTTATCCGCTACCGCAGAATTGACTTTAATGACTGATCCTGTTTTGGCTCAACAGGCATGATCTACCTGATTCAGTGTTGCCCGAAGGAGGGGTGAAGCTGTGCGAATGAGTCAAGGGGGGTTATATATTCCATCTATCCCTACCAATACCTACCCTGCCACAAAAGCGTCTAGAGAATCCTGCTGCAGGATAAGTTGTCTGCGTGCAGACAAGGCTGGGACACCCCTTTGTTATCTCCTTCCTAATCCTGTGGCCAGCAAGGCGAGACCTTTCCCCCTTGAACTTCTGAACATGGGAAAGCACAAACAGGTAGGATGTAAGGGCCCCGCCCCTGAAAAAAAATAGACCTACCAGTATTGATTCCATGCTGGAGCATGCAGCTGCAGTGGTGTCCAATGGGATCGCCCTAAATGAACAATGGTTGTCCTTGGGCCGGGGGAGGGCACAGGAAACACTTAAGCTGCTCCCGGAGGAACCTTGATTAGTGATACTGGGTGCCCTGAGGGAGGAGCTGTTATTAGCGTGATTGAAACCATAACATCTTCCACCCACTGGAGTCACAAATCAACAATTGTGAAACAAATCATGGCCTCCCGATAGGCGATTTGAGGCAGGATAACACCATTTATCCTACTAAATCCGCACTAAAACGAAAGAAGATAAATTTAAGGGCACCATGACCAAAACCTAAAGGGCCCGAGTCAGTGGATAAAGGGGGGACCAGCACCACGTTTTCTCTCTCAGATAAGACCTTCAAGGAGGAGGTCTATCAGAACTCCACTAAAAGTTTTGAGGCGCAGATGCAGCTTATAAGGGGGCGTCTTGAAAAGATTGAGGCCCTTTAAACTTATTGTGACCAGACGTCGCGGTTTTCCCCGGACGGTCCCTGTTTTTAGCGAAGTGTCCCGGTTTCCCCGACACTTTCCTCCAAACAGAATAAATTTCCCGGTTTTTTAGGTCTCGCCTACGCAGCACACATGCGCTGCTTAGGTAAAAGGCCTTTAGTAATCAGCACAGCTTTGCGGGCAAAAACGTGCACGCGTTGCATTGCTTTGAATGGCAACGCATGCACGTTTGGCGATTCCCTTGCGGGAGCGAACTTTCAAACCATATGTTTGTAATTAACTCGCTTGCTCCTGCAAGGGAAACAAGCCCAGGCTCCCTCATTTTTCCCCTCCCCCTGCTGCCAGCGCGAGGCGCGCGCGCTTGTTTCATCTTTATGCCTGCAGGGTGGGCTAAAAGATTGCTGACTCTAAATCAATATTCTCTTTGCACAAACATCAGACAGGACCACCTCTAGGAACTACCAATAAGATAAGGCATCTGAAACAGAACGAGATTTGCCCAGGATCACACAATTAGGTCAAATACAGTCTCCATGATTTGAACCACATAATCTGATGCAGGTAGTCACTAGGCTGCATCTCTAGTTCTCATTCCCCCATGTTTCTTTTCCTATTAAACGTACCCAAGGGGTATAAAATGTAGTGAGTATTGGTAGTGGTAGAAATGACCAGTCGATGTGTGGCTATCCACTATATTTACACAGGAATCTATAAGAGAAGCAATCTTTAATCTTGTTCTAACAATGGTTCTTCATTTATAAAGTTTAAAAATTGCCACCTTGGGAACAACAAGGAGTAACTCACACCAACAGACAGTGTGCTTATAACACCACACAAACATCACCCATTTTATGTCTTGAAAAGTTGACAGGTACAATGGTTTAAAATTATTTCAGTGATGTATGTGAACCTAGTACTGGCGAATAGCTGCTGAGACGCAACCTGGCAGGTCACATTTGCAGTTCGTGCATGTGCAGACTGATGCTCGTTCCCTGGGCACGCTCAGTCTACTCTCTGCCTTGACTGTGAAGCGTGTGCACGAAAAAGATGGCGGCGCAAGTAGCGGTGACCGCGAGAGCTACTCTCTGTGCAGCCAGGGGTTTCTCCACCTCCCCACTGCTGCTCTCCGGTGAGGTTCGCATGCACCGCGCGGAAAGTGAACTACTCTGAAGTTCTTAGGGGAGGGGGCGCGCGGTGCACAGCAGTAATGTGGGTTAGATTAGAAGGGCACCTAAAGGCATTGCATGCCCCTGGGCACTAAGTGGGACATAAAGGAGAGTTAGGAGTGATGAACCCCCGCCTCAAGGTGCCACGAGAGCGCAGCATCGTAAGCTAGACAGTGGGTTGTGACATGTTGCACGTGAGTTTCTGTTTTCTTAGAGATGAATCTGGCTCAGCACAGCTGCGTAGTCCGAGGTCACAGGTGCACAGCTTAGTTAGATGTAGTGCTATCTTCGTACTTTGTCTGATTCCATGGAGAGCAGTCCCTCGTTTTTGTAGGTGGTGCAAAGCGACTGGGAGATATTCTTAATCAGTGCTTTAAATGGAAGTAGAAAACTGTAGGTACTCGCTACCCTAGAGAACTTCTTTTTTTTTTTTTTTTTTTTTTTTTTTTTTGTCCTCATTCACCTCAGTAAAAGAGAAAGATGTCCATTTTTTCTGCCCTTATCGTTTGTTTTGGTTACTGGCCTCTTAACGGGCATACTCCAATAAACACCGACCTTTCTGCGGCTGTATCTCATACCCGGTATTATACCGGTACTGCAAGAAAACAAACGTTACCGGCCCTAAAGCAGTGCAGGAGTGTTAGCCGGTGTAATCATTGGACGTGAAATCATACTAATATCGTGAAATATAGCCTCAACCAATACTTCATTCACCCTCCAACCAGACAGTTAATAGATTCCAGAAGGCCTTCTTTTTTGACATTTTCCCAGAGAGATCCATTCGAGACATATATGTTAGGGATTCCAACCAATCCGAATGCTGTGGGTTTATATTGCTTACCCATTTACGACAGATTTCCCTTCTGGCCAATAATACAGCATAAAACAGCAGATCTCTAGAAGTACCTGTTATCTCATCATCCACTCCAAAAATAACCAGAGAGAGGCTTACCTTTATTGGCCGACCCAAAATGCCTGTCATGGTTGTTTCTACTTTGTTCCAGAACTCTCTAATTTCTGGACATAAGAGGAACATATGGACATCGGCTGCCTTTTCCAACCCACATTTTGCACAACTGGATTGGGTTCCTTTCCCCATCTTGGAAAGTTTCTCTGGTGATATATAAGCCCTATGAAGTGAAAAGAGATGGTTTCTTCTTAAAAAGGCGGGTTTAACTGTGTTATAAAGAGTGCGCATAGATACTTGCCAAATATTCTGTAACTGGTCGCCAGGCAAGTATTTTCCCCACAGCTTCTCCGCCAAAGTGAATTCTCCATCCATGCTGTCTTGAAGGTGCCAGTACCAAAGAGATATTTCTTTACTTCCCGGTGGCTTACTTATCAGTTGATCTTCCAGGGTGTAATTAGTACCCAATGTCGATGTCTTGCTTTGCGCCCAACTTTTTAATTGTAGATACTTAAATTTTGAGAGGGAGCCCATCATCAATCCATTTAAGTCATACCAAGATAATAATTGTCCATCTCTAAACAGGTCCCCCCAGATGTTTAATTTGGCTTCTCTGATTGATAGTGCCAATTTATCATTAAGACACTCAGGGGTCCCTGGGGAATCCCAGATCGGGGCAAAATAAGAATAATAGTCCATTTTCAACGAGCGTCGTATATGATACCACATTGATGCCATTGAGTGCAGTACCTTCAATTTAACTTTTTTGAAGAATTTAGGATCTCCAAATTTAAAAAGAAAGCCATCAGGTTTAATTTTTTGCTCTTTTAGCATAGCTGTAAACATTGAACCTATTACAGATCTATCGGAGGTCTTCAGCAGCACTCTGGAGTTTTTTAATTGGAAGGCCCACGCATATAGTTGAATGTCGGGTAAAGTTAAACCCCCCTTCTCCCTTCTTCTACGTAGCTTCTTCCAAGAAATCCTAATCCCTTTATTAGCCCAAATAAAGGAGTTAATTGCTTGCTGGATACTGTGTATAGTAGCATTGTTAAAATGTAACGGTAATGAGTTAAATATGAAAGTAATTTTTGGCAGGATACACATTTTTACCAGGTTGACTCTCCCTAAAATAGTTAATGGGAGATATATCCAGTTTTTCATTAATTGTGCAATCTCTTTGGACACTCTTCTTAAGTTTGTTTCAGCAATTTGATTAATATCCTGGACTATTCTAAGACCAAGATACCGTATCTCCTTTTTAACTAATGGATTAGAGCTAACCTGGTTCCATATCATAGCTTCGGTCTTAAGTTCGTTTACAGAGTACCCCGATATTGTTCCAAAGTCTGTCGCTATACGCATAATAATAGGCAGGGCGGCGTCGAAATTAGATGAGTATATCATGAGGTCATCAGCATAAAGGGCGACTTTTTTAACCCAATTACCCTGACAAAATGGTGGAATGTCGGCTGAATGTCTAATTCTAAAGGCCAAGGGTTCCATATATAAATTAAATAGCAGAGGAGAGAGGGGGCATCCCTGTCTTGTGCCTCTGAAGATCTTGAAGGCAGAAGATAATCTGCCATTAACTAATACTCTTGCCATCGGATCTTTATATATGTGTTTTATAGCCTGACAGAAATTATCACCCAGATTATAACTTTTTAATACAGAGAACAGGTAAGACCATCGAACCTTATCGAATGCCTTAGAGGCATCCAAAGTTGTTATAGCTAACGGTGTATTAGGGCAAGTTGCAAAATCGATAGCCCCAACAAGCTCATAAGAAAGCTCGTGTAGATATCTTCCTTTCACAAAACCTCTCTGGTCTTCATGGATGATATATCCTGCAATTTTGGCTAGTCTGTCAGCTAACATTTTAGTAAAAAGTTTATAATCTGAATTTAAGAGTGATATCGGCCTATAAGACTCACAAAATACAGGGTTTTTACCCGGTTTCAAAATAAGGGTAATCGTCGCCTCATTCCATGATTTTGGTAATTGTGTTCCTTGTTCTAGTATCTCATTTATCACTAATGTTAGGAGTGGGGATATCTCGTCGACTAAGATCTTATACAACTCTGTTGGAATGCCATCTGGCCCTGCCGCCTTGCCTCCTTTACTGGAATGAATTACTTTAATTACTTCTTTCTTATTAACTACTTGATTTAAAATATTCTGTTGACTAATATCTATAGGACTAATAGATTCCTTGAGCCACTCCTCTACCTCAGTTCCTACCAGATCCTCCTTTTCTTCTGTGTATAGATCACTAAAGAAGTCTTTAAAAGTCTCTCTTATCTCCGTTTCCCTGTTAAGTATGGCTCCAGACCGTTCTTCTTTGATCTCCTTAATCCTATTCCTGCTCCGATCTGACTTGACTTTCCAAGCTAAAAGTTTTCCCGCCCCCTCACCATACTCAAAGTGTGCCAACTTACTGGTCTCCCACCTTTTTTTAACTCTTAACTGGAGAATCTCTAATAGTTGATTTTTCTTAGATAGTAGCTGCTTCCCCAGCTCCTCTAGAGAACTTCTTAAGAAGTATTATTTTTCCGTTGAAAGTATTGCACAAGCGCTGAGAAGCGCAGGTACTCTCCCTTTCAAATTAGTAAAAATGCATGTATTTAGTACCTGCCCATTTAAAACACTGTTCTTAACGGTAACGAGCAGTCCACTGCCAAGGGACGGTGTTGGAGTGATGGAGGTGATGCAGGTTGGCATGTAGAAATACTCAGACAAAGACTGTAGATTAAGAGAGGGTTTATTGTCAGTTGCTTGGATACATAAATGACCCCACCAGGGGCAGATGTAGTTAGATGCTCAGCCCTGGTCTGTCTGGCCCAACCGCTCTTCAGAGAACAATCATAACTCTAACATTTGATGACCTCTTTTGGTAACTTGAGAAACAGGATACCATAGGTGATAAAGTGGCATATCGTATTTTAGTCAATTGATAATAGAAAGAGCTCCTAAAAGCGCTCCTTTTGTGTGTCTGGGTGTGTTGGGTCTGAATATAGTGTGCAAATAACAATGCCTTTTATTTTTGTTTTTAAAACTTAAATAAAAGGCAGTGTCATTTACAATGCCAATAGCTTAAACCTGCGTAAATGGGAGACCTATTGCATTGAAAATGCTTGTTTTTAATAGTGGCTGGGAGGAGCACAGAAATGTCCCGGTTTTTGAGTAGTGGCTGCGTATGCACTGGTGTTAAAAAGATGTGCGCATGCTCACTTCTCAAAATATTACAGCGTGATGTCACTCCAGATGAGGTTGTTGTGAGAAGGAAAATCCTTTAAAGAAAGACATTTTCTCTCGAGATTTCCCTTCTCTTTCTTCAAGGCAGCAAGAATGTAACTATACCATCCAAGGGGGCAACAGTGTGTCCAAACATCTAGCATGACCCTGCTCACTGGAGTCAAAGGTCACTGCCTCCACCAAGATCGAGCCAGCCACCAGTGTAAACTGTAGTCCTACATCTATGTTTATGACCTGTCCCGGTTTTTTCTTTTGGTAATCTGGTCACCCTATTTATACTGCACCTTTGAGTAAGAGCAATGGTATCTTGAAAGTGAGGGCAGCAACAGGCACTGGATTTACCTGTAATGGAAATGCACCCGAAGCTACACCTCAAATTCGACCTTCACAAAGCTTAGGTGGTATAGCCTGAATGGGAGAGCTATCTCATAGTATCTTGACTCCCAACCTCAACCTCCTCACTCCCCACCCGTAGTTTTGGGGCTCAGGAACTATGCTACCGGGGGCCCAGCAGGAGTTGCTCATGACATGAATAGCTCTAAAAGGAGCACACTACAGGGAGTCTCATAGGATCAAAGTACTCTAGTTACACAAGGAGGGGGGGGGCATGGCCATGGATAGAGTTCCCAGCACTGAAATGCTAAATCTGCCGCCTGATTCATGGCCCTATGTCTTGATAATGGCGGGGGTACCCCGCTCCAAGCAAACCAGATGGATTCAAGGGGGGAACTCCAAAATAAGGTTGTTAACATGTTTTTTGAGCCAGTGGGTAGCTGTGACATCTTAATGGTGTGAAGAGTGGGCTGGGTTGGGCCTTCAAGGAAAAATGTAGCTGAGGATTGCGTTGAAGTCAACTTTAAGCACCCGGGCATGGTGAGGAAGCTATTGAAGGTCCACTCATTGGAAATCTAAAAAAAAATCAAAGATCGCCACATTTCTTTTAGGGTATTTTTATAAACCGATTCCACAAGAGCCTGATTATTATTCAAATCACCACTTTCAACAAGTGGGATGTAGCCGGCACTGCCAAAATAGATATGCTCCCCTATCAGACAGTAATGAGGTGGGTTGACTGCCCTCCGTGAACTCTGGAGAACGTCCTTGTCCTGCTGGTAGTCAACACAATGCACAGGGAAAAGAATTGCCGGCTCTAAGGGCATCTACCGACCTGTACAACTTTATTGAGGAGGTCGGCAAGGATACACAGGACCTTTAGAGGAGGGAATAGTGCCTCAATTATAGACTATATTTTTATTTCTCATAATCTGAGGGAAATGCTGTTGGATGGTGCAATTGTGCCAATTGATTATCACAAAATCGAATCGAAATAACCTTGAAAGCACTATTCAGGGAGATTTAAAAGAAGCTAGCTCTGGAAAACGTAACTGTATCTACTAACATCCTTAGGTTATGCTGGCAGCTGCCCAAAGCATTCAAGTTCCTTAATGAGATGGTAGCCGTAAACTTGTAGAAGGTTCTGGACTGCTTACGAGAGAATAATGCCAGTGGAACAATTGTTACCTCCTTTGTTGCACTCTGTGTGAGGATAAGATTCTATTTCCCTAAACCCATCAGACCAAAGTCTAGGTGCCGTCAATGGTTTAATGGTTTAATCCCAGCCTGGTCAGTTTGCAGTTATGGCCAGGGGATGCACCATCATTCCCATTAATTTCATTACAGGAAGAGAAGACTGCCATCCAGAAGAAAACAGGAGGGATCGGGTCCAAGCCAGGTGGTGTCCCGATTTATATTATTAAATGCAACTTGGAACTTTGGGCCCCATTGTTGGCAGATGTTTATAACAGTATGAACAGGTCATTGATACCTCACTCCTGGGCTTCCTCAGTCATTGTCCTGATTTTTTAAAAAGACAATAGAGCAGAGCCTAAATGTTACTGCTTGATCTCCCTGATAAACATACCAGCTAAAGGGCGTTGCCACATGGTGACCGGCTGAGACGTCTCTCTTCGTCTCTCCGGCGCCGTTACCGAAAAGTCGCTGTCCGGGGTTCATAGCACCCCATCTCAATCCAGAAGTCTAGCGGAACACTGGGGGAACCCACAGCGTCCCATCGCTGGGCTGCTTTGACCGTCGTTCTGCCTTGAGACCCGCCCGGACTGTGAGAAAGGATGAGGCCTGCGAGCGGCCGAAAATTCACACGCCGGCCTGCAGAGGAGGCGGGGTCCAACCTGGGAGCCCGGAACAGGTGGCGGAGTGCGGGCTCTCCCCATGATGCTGAGACCCTGCCTGGGCCCCAAACCGGGCCGCACAGACTCCGGCAGCATATACAGGCCTGTTTTATGCCTGCATGGGCTCTGGGACAGGCGGTGACCCTTCGTGTGGGAGTCTAGCACTGAGGACGGAGCCCAGCGGGTTGGGGGAGCAGCCCCCGCATCTACACATATTTGCCTGCCAGTGGAGTCCAGGGCCCTCCGGGTCCCCACAACCAAGGAGTGGGGGCCTATCCATTGGGTTGCTGTTGTTCGACTGCACACTGCGACAACTCCCATTTCAGCGGAGGCGAAGAGTGGCGGCCTGCGACACCGCGCAAGGAACAGCCGGGAAAAATACATCTGGGAAGGGCCTCCTGGTACACCCTACTCTAACCGGGCGGCCCACGGACTGGTGCGGGCGTCGGCCCAGGGGAAGCCCAAATAGCATGCTAAGGTGAGGAGGTCATCCGGGTGAACCGGGGCAGGCTTGCGCCTACGCGGGGCCCTGAGCCCATCCCCTCCCAGGGAGGACCCGGGCGAGGTTCATACTAACCAAAGCAAAGCCACCCAGAGTGAGGGCTACACTGCAGGAGGACCCTGGGGGGCGGTTCCCAACACATACCCCGGCCACCCTACCTATCAGGCCCAGCACTGCATGCAGGACACGGCTGCCATCGCCTATTACCACTGGCCCAGCCCGCAACCATACACTGGCACCGGGGGGGCGCAATTGGTCTGAATCATCTCCAGCAGCCTTGGAATCCTGCAACCTCATGTCGACTGGGCCCATAGAGAGGTCACTTGCTGCTGTTGATAGCAGCAGTTGGCCGGCTACCGCATAATATCGGGTCTCTCCTACAGCCCAGCAAGATGACATCGGCCAGGCCCAAGAAAGACTGAACATTAAAAGTTATGCTCATCAAGCCAAATAGTGGCGCCTCGGGGTCCACAGTGCAAATAGCTCATCAGAACGAAGAGGAGGAGGAGCCCGGGGAGCCGGTGACCCGGGCATTCCTCGAATCTCTGTTTGCTTCTCTCTACGAGGACTTGCAGGAGGTTAAAAAAGACCTGTCTAGTGATATACGAGAGCTTCGGGAGGACATGGACAACTTGAGGGACCGAGTTGCTACTCTGGAGGACCAGGGAAGTTGCCACACCGAAGAGGTAGAAATGCTACAACAGGAGATCCTGCGGTTAAGAGATCAACAACTCGACCTACAGGCACACACTGAGGACCTCAAAACTAGATCCTGGGCTCAACAACATACGCGTCAGTGGTGTGCAACCCAAAACGGAAGGCGCAGACATTAGAGACTTCCGCACTGATCTCTTTTGCTTTATACTGGATGCCGCACCGACTCTTGAAATCAAGATGCCCCGCACTCACAGAGTGGGCCCCAGTGATCCGGGGGAGCTCACCCAGCAGACATCTTAGCCTGCCTACAAGACTTTCAAATGAAGGAAAAGATTTTGCGTAAAGCTAGGGAGAAACACCCCATTAACTTTCAATATCAGTCCATAAATTGTATCAGGACCTTGCTGCATCTACACTACAAAAGAGGCGTACCTTTTGCCCGATAACCACTTATCTACACTATAAAGGAATAGCATACTCCTGGTGATACCCCTTTCGGCTCATCTTCCGCTGGAAAGTAAGATTGCTTCAGATGGCCTCCTTCGATGAGACTTGCAGGGTCTTGGGCCTAGATCCAGCAATGAACAACCGCACAGAGCAGTCCTCGCCCCGTCGCACATCTCAATAACCCTGTTAAAAGAAGGGCAGTTTTATCATACTTAGAAAGCACTGGGTCAAATATATGCCTTTTTATAGGAGACTCATTTCCTACCACTAGACTACCACAGGTTCAGATCACGCACATTCCCAATTCAACACTTCTCTTCTACTCGCAGGGGTGGCTCTTCTGGTCTCTCGTAACTTTAAAGGTTCCATAGGAGACAAGGTTACTGAAATAAATGGGCGACTGTTAGCATTCCAGATGACTGTCGGCCCATGGTCCGAGGTTATAGCTTCTCTCTACGCACTGAACGAAGGGCAAAAGCTATTTCTTCACACAACATTAGTGGAGGCATTAACAGCGCAGGATAGGTGAACCCTTATAGGAGAAGACTTCAACCTACTCCTAAACAAGGAGCTTGACAGATCCACTTATAGATTTGGGCAATCTGGGTCCTTCTCCCCAAAAGGAGACAAGGCACTTAGAGATCTGGGTTTTAATGACATCTGGAGAATACTACACCCCCAACTCCGAGACTACTCCTATTTCTCACACGCACACAAAACGTACACTAGACTGGACCTTTTTCTGGGTACGAATGAAATTTTAAACCTTATGTCTTCGATTAAAATTCTCACAGCAGCACTGTCAGAGCACTCTGCGGTTCTCTTGGCACTTGATATTCTCCCCACACAATGACCCATGCAAACATGGCGGCTGCGGGACACACTATGACATTGCACTGAGGCGGTGCAACTGATAGAACGATCTATCACAGAGTACCTGTCATTTAATGGCACCTCAGACATACCAATATCCACACCATGGGAAGCACTAAATGCGGTAATCCGAGGAGAATTCATTGCAATCTCTGCGGTTGACAACACGGTGCATATAGAGAAAAGAGATCATTTGGCAAAGTGGGTAAAAGAACTGGCGGGCATACACCAATGAACAGGGGCTCCACGGGTCTGGAGACAGCTGACAGCAGCACGCCCTCAGCTAGCTAGCATCGACTTAGATAAAGCTGAATATGCCACCCTGTGTCTTCGGCACAATTACTACACAGGAGGCAATAAGGGCGTTCATTTACTGGCAGCTTGACTCCGAGCGCAGCAACAACGCTCTGAGATCCGCTCGATTCGCGAAACATCTGGCGCGATTGCTACAGAGGACGTAGTAATCGCAAACGCATTCCGACACTTCTATGCGGAGTTATACACTAACCAACAACTAGACCTGGAGGCCATAGCCACCGATTTAAAAGGGTCACATACTTCCTCCCTTACTGCCGTTCAGTCAGAAACACTAGAGCAAGACATCCAAATGGAGAAGGTCATTACGGCAATGTCCAGACAATGTTCAGCTAAATCCCTGGGACCAGACGGCTCCTCCCCTCTTTTCTACAAGATGTTTTGCACAATACTGGCCCCAATATTGACACCGCTATACAACAGCTTCTCATCCTCCGGAGGGATCCCTTCCTCTATGCTTACTGCTACCATCTCTGTCATCCCCAAACCTGGCAAGGACAGTTAGCTCTGCAGCTCATATCGCCCCATATCGCTCCTTAATGTTGATCTTAAACTTTTCACTAGCATTTTAGCCTCAAGACTAGGGCCCCAACTTCCCTATATCATAGACCCAGACCAAACAGGCTTTATCCCCCAGCACAATTGGATTAAATCCTTTCTTCAAGACAGATCACAGGCAGTTCGACTTGGCACTTTCACCGCCTCCAAGATGGTTACCTCCTGTGGAGTGCCTCAGGGTTCGTCACTTTCCCCCCTTTTATTTAATCTCTACCTCAGACCCCTCATTAGTTCCTTAAAAAAGATGAAGGTCACAACTTTTAACTACGCAGATGACCTCCAGCTTATTTTTACACTAGACGGGCCTAACTCAGCCTCTGACTTTCAAGCTACCATGCTACACATCCAGCGCTGGATGAATATCAACCACCTCAAACTTAACCCCGGCAAGACTGAGCTAGACTTGCCTGGCACTAGCGCAACCATGTGGGGCCCTCAATTTTGGCCTAATAATCTCGGATCCCCCCCTCCCCCTCTGTAAAAAGCCTTGGAGTGATTTTGAACGCTGACCTCTCGCTCAGGGGACAAGTGGGGTCCGTAGTTTCCTCATGTGCCTTTCAGTTGCGGAAACTCAAAAAAATCACTCACCTTCTCACCCCCTCGGCTCTCATTCAGGCGGTGATCTCTCTTGTACTTTCGCGTCTTGATTTTAGTAATTCTATCTACTTTGGCCTACCCTTATTGCTGCTTAAACGTCTTCAAATGATACAGAACCAGACAGCCAGACTGATATTCAGGCAACCTAAGTGGCATTCTGCAAGCCCTCTTCTGGCTAAACTACACTGGCTTCCGATTGCTCAACGGGCAGCCTTCAAAATTGGCTGCCTCCTCTTCAAATCTCTACATTGTAAGAGCCCTAAATTTCTCAGCAACTTGATCATTAAATACATACCACGACGCTCTTTACGGTCTGGCAACCTCATGTTACTTGCCAGTCCAACCATTAAACGGAAACGCCAGGGAGGGTGCAGATTTTCATACCTCACACCTGGTCTATGGAACTCGTTACCTCTTGACATCCGTATGCAAAACAATCTTCTGCGTTTCAGAAAGGCCTTGACAACACAGCTGTTTGCACTTTCTTGCAATTAGTTTGTCCGCAGTGCTCTATCATGACAATTTAAGCGCCATGAAACCTCCGGGTGTACGTGCGCTATACAAATTCTTGTTAACATAACATAACATAACACCAAACAAGTGATAATACCAAGAGGGTGCTACATTTAATAGAGAAAGCCTCACGCACCTACAACCATTTTATGCTCCTAGCAGTCGATGCAGGGAAAGCTTTCATCAGAGTGCGCTGGCCATTCCTGAAACAGGTATTGTCTCACTTCGAGTTCTGAAAGATTTCGCACATGGGTACTGAATTGTTATTGTCTTCCTTCACCTTCAGTAAGAATAAATGGACACCTATCTACACCATTTCTGCATAGGGACTCGCCAAGGTTGTCTGATGTCCCCATTATTATCTGCCCTATTTATGGAACCATTTGCCAAGAGAGTCTGCGACAACATGGAGATCGCAGGGTTAGTCTTCAGGGGGGAAGAGCATAAGATTAGTCTTTACGCAGACGATGTACTGGTGTCATTAGACAACCCACTCATCTCTCTTCCTGCCTTCTTGACTGAGATGGAGGCTTTTGGAGCAGTATCGGGCTTCAAAATCAATCTTACTAAATCGCATGCTCTAAGCCTGTTGCTACCATCAGATACGGTAGCCACACCAGCGAAGCAATTTCCAATATCCTGGGAGCCTGACTCTTTACTTTATTTGGGAGTAAGAATTGCACCTTCAATACAAAATACCTCCTATGTTAACTACTGCGCTTTACATTGAAGAATTAAAACAGAACTCGAGCGCTGGGCGCAGTACCCGATTTCTTGGCTCGTGAGATTTGCAGCCATCAAGATGAAATGTAGGAGAGACACCCCGGATTGCTTCACGAAGTCATTCTCCCCCAAGTGGATAACGATCATGTCCGGGCATCCCCTCTGAGACACCTTTTTGGTCAGCCAGGGCAACAAGGCTCCCCAGCGCATCCCGCTCTTGCCCCACCAGTGTACCTCATGATGGTTGCTCCACAGGCCAAGGCTATGGCCGTAAACCTGCCTATCCGCGTATTTGGATGCCCAATGAACAAAGGAATGTCCGACAATCCAGGTAACTGTCTTGGCTCCTGGACCCGCAACGCAACCTACGAAAGAAAAAGAGATTAGTACAACGAACCAAACCGCCTCCGCTCCAGCAGCACCAAGGCCTAGACCAACTCACGCTCCAGCTTTCATTTCCTCACAAAGCGTTCACAACAACGCGACCTCCACTGCCCAATCCGCCTAATCTTATCCCAAGACCACCCCAGCCGGGCTGCCGCCGTCGCCATGCCAATCCGAAAGGAATGCGTCCCATACCTTGCCGGGTCCCTACCTACTCGGCTCAGTGCCATTCGCATCACTGCCAGCAACTGAAAAGCTGTCACCCGCCTTTTAGAGGCGTGGCAAAATATTTCCCCTGCGGATGTTTGTGACTGCTGACAAAACGCACTCCATTCCCGCACCGGGCAGGTCCCTGCACAACCACTCTCACACAACCATACCCACTTGCCTTTCCCCACCTGGTTCGTCTTGGAACGACCCAACCAGATACCCAAACGTGACCCATCCAGCCTCACATCGTCAAACACTCTGCCAGCTGAGCCCCTGGACCCTACCAACTCAGACACCTGAAACGCCCCAAAAAACATCCAAATCATGCACAAACGGAACAACGCCAACTCAGACACATCATAACAACAATGCGGCAACTCCGCCAGCAATTCCACCAACAAATCAAACGTGATTGCCTCCCTAAGGGCCTCCCCCCCAACCTCCCCCCTCTCCTTTCCCCAGCCTCTCAACATTCTGCTCAGCAAATCGCTTTTTGCTGGATCAAAACCCAAATACAACATGCTATAAAAAGAAATCCCCGCCAACTTTCCTGCAATAGTAACCTGTGACAGACCCCTGTCCATACAATCCAAAACAAATTACACGACTCCCTGCTCACAGCTGTGTCGGGACATACGCCATGACGCACTGGTCGAACCCAGAAACGCGCCGAATTCAGACCATGCCAACCGGTAAGAGCGCCGTATAGACTCAGCTATAGACTTCTCCACCAAGCCCACTACTCTCACTCCCCCCAAGCCCAGATACCCTCCGGCACCTAGGTCTTGCAAGCCTCCGCTCCCGGCGCCAGTCTCCTGAAACGCTGCCACTGCGAATGAGACAACGCATCCGCAATGTCATTGCTTGCACCTGGGACATGTTGCGTGCGAAACAGCACATTAAATCGCAAACAGAGCAGCATAAAACTTCGCAGCAAGCGCAGCACTCTCAGGTCCCTCGCTTTCTGATTGTTTACCAGGTCAACCACCGTCCTGTTGTCCACATGAAACAAGACCGATCTGTTCTGAAATTCCCTGCCCACACCTGCAGCGCAACAAGCAAGGGAAAAAATTCCAGGAACGCAATGTTCCTGCCCTGTTTCAACCAATGCACCGGCCACTGCTCCGCGCACCACCGCCGTCCCAGAAAATCCCGAACCCTGCCGCAACTGCAGCGTCAGAAAAAAGCTGCACCTGCCACACCATTTTGTCATCCACGAAATTCAAGGACACACCATTGAAATCAACCAAAAAACAATGCCAAATCCTCAAGTCGGCCCGCACCCCCAAAGAAATCCTGACTATGTGATGAGGAAGCACCGCCCCAGACATAGCCATGCCGAGACAACGGCAAAAGGTCCTCCCGGCCCGCACCACTCGACACGCAAAGTTCAACAAGCCCAAGAGCCACTGCACCGTCCGCAAATCAATCCTCCATTCCCCAAGCACCTGCAGCAAAAACTCCTGGATCTCCCCCACCTTCTGCTCCGGTAACCGTGCCGACCATGCCACGGAGTCCAGCTCAATGCCCAGATATGTCAGACAATTGCTGGGCCCAGCCATCTTTTCAGGCACCAAAGGGACCCCAAATTCATGTGCCAGTCACTGAAACTAGCCAAGCACCTCCTCACATTCCCCCGTTTGGCCCCTACCAATGAACAGAAAATCATCCAATAATCAGACACCAGCCGGTGTCCACATCTGTCCGTGAAAGCCCACTGCAGGAAAGAACTGAACGTCTCAAACAGCGCACAGGAAATCGCACAGCCCATGGGCAAAACCTTGTCAACAAAGATGGCCCCCCCGAACTGCATCACCAGCAATGAGAAGTCCGCAGGATGAATGGGAAGGAGGCGAAACGCAGATTTAATGTCACACTTCGCCAATTCAGCCCCCCGGCCACAACACCCTGGAATCCTCCTCCGCAATGAAATCATTCACTGAGACTCCCTCTGGCCAAGACAAATGATGGACCAGTCGAAAACCCCCCTGCTCCTTCTTGGGCACGACCCCCAACGGCAAGATAATGAGATCTGGCACCGGCCATGTGTTAAAAGGACCCGCGATTCTGCCCTCCAGCACCTCCTTCCGCAATTTGGCTTCTACCACCCCCGGCAATTCCTCCGCTGACTTCAAGTTTTCAGCCCATCTCCGCTCCCTGGGACCCTGATAACCCACACGAAACCCTTCCGTAAAACCCCAATAGATCTTCAGCGCTGCCTCCCTAACAGGATACCTAGAGAGCCACGGACCCATAACCTCACATCAACCGGTGTAGGAGCCCTTTGGCCCAGCCTGCCCCCATCCCTTAGTGATCCGCCACTGCTCTGAGGGGGTGGCCAGAGTGAAACACTGCGTGACAGGATGGCGTCCGCCGCACTTGGAACACTCATGCTTGAATTTGCAAGGGTGACGCGTGCAGAAACCTTTATTGAAGTTCCAACATGCCCCTGTGGGTTAAGGTGACTGTCCCGTTGTCCCTGCGGGACAATTCTGCCCTCCCCCTGCTCCCCCTGAAACTCCTTGTCGCCCCGCCCCAGACTGGGCGGGACGCGGCTGAAAAGGCCGATAAGAAACCGGGAGACCGCTGGCCGTGTGCGTAGACGCCGCCGACTGAGTGGAAGACATCCATTGCACCCACAGTTCCTGATCCACCTCCCCCCAAGGCTTGTCCGGGTTAACACTGATCCTGGCCCTGAACTCCTCGTCGTAACTGAGCCATGCAAAGCCCCGAAAATGCATCTGGGCTTTGCGAATAATGTCCATATACTTCAGCAGCGCTATAGCCCTATCAAGATGCTTCTCACAATATATACTAGCGTAGATCGTCGACGTCCAATTCTCCATATTCACCGGCACTCTTGGCCGCCTAGTCAACTCCCATTCCTCCTCATTCGAACCCTCCTTGGCCTGAATCTCCCTGTGCAACATCTTGAAAACGTCCACATACTCGGGCTTCCAAATCCTATACCACGTCTTCTCAGATAAATGCGACCCCAACGGCATAGCCAAGCCGATGTACGCAATGTTTTGCGATGTTTGTCCCCTGTGTCGTCCTTCCCTTCCTGGTCCCCTGGCTTGTCGGTCTGAACGTAACAAACCAAGGAGAGGGGCCCCGTACCACAAAAGGGGTAGGGCACCAGCAGACAAAAGTCAAAGAAATAATTCCCCTTTTGGAGCAGCAAAGTTCATCAACACATTCACAGCTTTATACAGTCAATCACCAGAACAAGGCACCAGAAATCATCCCCAAAGTAAGCAAAATGTAGAAAATTCAATGTATTTTTATTAATAAAACTGATTAATCATATGGAGTCACACAAAAATTCATAGTGTGCACAGTAAAACAGTTAAATAAATCTTAAAAAGATACACAATATGCTACATGTACATAAACAACAATACACATACAATAATACATAACAAAAGAGAGACTAGGTAAGAGAAACTTTTTGTTCTTTTAACACCAGGAGTGAGGAGACATATGGTCGGTCTGAACACCAGCACCCACCAACTGTTTACCCCCCCGCCATCTCTGACACCTTGGCCGGCGCTCCCACATCCCGCACAGACCCATCCCCTACCCACACGGACCGGCAGGCCTTCTTCCGCCCCCCCTTTGCCACCGTCTCCCCACGCATCCCACCACGCACCCTCACCTGCAGTTTCATGGGCACTGCACGTTCTTGTCCACTTGCGACTGGAGACTTCAGGCTCTCCTTCCGGGTCCCACTGCTGCTGGTCCGCGGCACCTGTAAAACATAAAGCCGTCCTGTTGCCGTCTTCTCCCGTGCCCCAGACACTTCATGCACCTCACCGTCCTCCACCTCCTCGCTGTCAGAATCATGATCCAGTTGCTCCTCATGCGCCTCCTCAACAGGCACCCGTCGTACTTCACTCACCACTCTCTTTGCACCCTTCTCCTTCATGACAGGCACAAACTCACATTCCGGCGCAGACGATGCCCGCTCCCTCGATGGAGGGCAGGCCGCCGAAGACCGCCATGCTGCTTCGCCCTGGCGTTTGGAGGCCGTCTTGCGCCCCGCCGGCCCACCCTTGCCTCTGCCAGCTTCCACCGCTGGCTTGAACCCCCCAGACCGTCGAAGCATGAGGGGGCCCCAGCACCATCAGGTCTCTGCAACGTCAAGGCAGTCCCTTCATCATCCACCCACACCCATTGGCCTTGTGCCCTAATATTCCCCCTGCTCTGATCTCTCTCTGGCACTGCATCAAGGCATCACGGCTGTGGCTCAACCCCCTTTGGCGCTCCCCCCCAGCCCGTCTCCTTGGCTGCGCACAGCACCTGCCACCTCAATTCAGTCTCCTCTATAATGTGCTGCTGATCGCGTATGCGCTCCCCAAGGGACATACTGTTCCATCTGTCCGACCAGCGCCCACTTCCCCCTGAAACCGGGCAAGGCCCCCCGCCCCGAGACGTGCTAGGGGCACTGCCAACTCCCTGTTCAGAGCCCCCGGCCCACGCGCAGCCTTCAGAGGCCCTTTGCCCTGCTGCCCCCCACACCCCCCTTTCTCCCCACCTGAAAGGTCAACGGACTGCTCCCCCCATCGCCCCTCCTCCCCCCAACTGAGTAACTGCCTGATAAAACCAGATCAAACTCATCATCAGCCTGCTCTTCCCCATGCTCTCTGCTCCCCCCTCCGCTTCACTGGCCTCACTGGAGTTGCCCTGAAACCTGCCAGTCACTTGCGTGCCCCTCGCTGAGACCTGTGACCCTCCCAAACCCTCACCGCCCGCCAGGGACCTGTTCACGCTGCGCTCTCCCTGAGAAGCCCCGCCCCCCACCCACCTCCTCGCCTGCCATAGGCACTGCCGTGCCCACAGATGTACGCGTGGGGAGGCTCAGACATCGTCCCCCGCGCTTGGCCCCCTCCACCTGCCGCCTGCCCCGCCCGTGACCCGCCATACCTGATTTGAGCGGTGGTGGCTCATCCTAACATGCCACCACTGCCGCTGCCACTCCAGCCGACGCGGACCGAGGCGTGCAGGTCATCCCGACCCACGCCTGGTCCAGCTCGCCAGGCCGCAGGAGACCCATTCTCCAGGCCCAGCCCAGCCCAGCACCAGCAACGCGGCTCGCTCCGCCATGCCGCGACCAACTGACTCCAGTGCTAGACTTCTCCTGCCAAAAGGCCCTTTCCGCCAGCAGGCACCCTCCGCACTAGCGCTCACTGGGACACATAGGCGCAAGCCTGCCCCAGTTCACCCGGACGACCTCCTCACCTTAGCACGCTATTTGGGCTGCCGCTAGGCCGACGCCTGCACCAGTCCGTGGGCCGCCGGCTAGAGTAGGGTGCACCAGGAGGCCCTTCTGAGATGTATTTTGCCGGCTGCTCCTTGTGCGGTGCGGGCCCCAGGGGAAGTGAGGTCGGCAGACCAGTCTTCCCCTGGGGTATTCGCGCGAGACCGAGGACAGGGTTTTAGTTAGTTTTGGGGGGTGGGGTTTAGAAAAGGTTTAAATTAGGGAAGTGTTAGGGAAAGTTTTGAGTGAGTGCTAGCCCTAGGATTGTGGACCCGGTTTGTCGACCGGGAGTGAGGAGATCCGCGCTACTGGTGTTCTAAAACCTGACCCGAGCCTTCAAAGTTACATAGGTTCCTTTGATCAATGTCTCAACTCAAACATGATTATTGTGAAATACATCAGTGGCCAAGCAGTCTGTACTGTATTTAACCTTTATGAACTTGACAATGGCCTTCAACTGTGTTAACATTGCTAAATTGGGACAATCCCTCATTAATTTGCAAATGGATCCATCCCCAGTTAACCTGTTGGTTTCCCGGCACATGGACACTAAGGCTCGGGTCAGGTTTTAGAGCGAAGGAGAATTCACTGGTGAATTTACTATCAGTCGGGGGTTCACCAGGGGTGCGTTTTAGCCCCACTTCTATATATTTTGTACATAAATGATACTAGTAAGGAGCTTACTAAGTGCATCCCAGATGTCCCTATGGTGAATGGTTCCCCCTACAAGCATTATTGTACGCAGATGACACTGTATTAATCGCTCGCAACCCCAAAACCTTGCGTTATCTAGTACATTCCTTTGTTCATTTTATGGCTGGGCTAAATTTATTAACTAATTTTACTAACTCTTTTATAATGACCTGCAGCCCAAAGCGCACAAGCTTCTTAACTATTACGGTAATTAAGGATGTCTTACTATGCACAAGTTCTTTCTCTTTCCTGGGGGTCAATTTCAACTTGTTAGACACGGTGTCAGGGTACAATATCAGGTAAAGGATACGAAACCTCAGGAGCGAAGAATGTTCTCACCACTCTCCTCAGGGCACGACCAGCCTCGACTTCAAATCGAGAACAGAGTACCTGCCCCAAGGGGAGGGAGGAGACAGCAAAGGACCACCAGGCTTCAAGGGGTGATTGTAGAAAGGTACGACTCCCAGGGGTTGGTATGTGGCTCTCAGGACGGGGAATGTGCCTATAGAAAGAGGAAAGGAAACAGCCGGTAAGTGAAAGGATATGGCCGGGACCCCTCTCTAACGTCTAGCCCCCTCCCGCCTGTTCTTTCTAATCCTACAGTAGCTACCCCCCTCCCACCTTGGTTGTGTGCTCTCTCAGACTCACCGTGGTGCGATAAGGAATGTAGACAGAGTCGAACACAGCAGGAGCCTGGTTGGAGTCAGAGGACGAAGTAACATCCACAGGAATGGCAGAAAAGCTGAATACGAGACACGTCCATTTCTGGTGAGGGGTGGGGATAGACAGGTCTATGATCGGAAGTCTGTTATTCCTTATGGAAGTGTAAGCCCCGCACTCGACCCTGGAAGCGGGCTAATAGAAGTCCAATCACCCAGCACCGAGAGGTAGAGCCTGTAGCGGCTGTCAGCGGAGTGGGGGAGCGGGTATAAGAAAAGTCAAGCACCCTACGGAGAGAGTAGCAGATGCGGTGCTCGAAGCTCGAGCCAGTTCTTAACGAGGCCCGCCTGATGCAGGAGGAAAAATCAAGGCGGCAAAAATGGGGGAGTAGATGCGGAAAGGAGAACCAGCACGATGTCACTTTCCGGAGGTGTCCAAAGAAATCCCAATATCCTCCAGGTCCAAGGAATACGAAAATAAACTAGGACAAAGGAAAGTGAGGCTGTACACGTGAAAACGCGCAACAACCAAGGGGAACAGACGGGGTCAAACAGGGATGCAGCAAAACGCTTGCAACACGAAGTCCAACAGCAATCAAAGGTCCGATGCACAGCTGCGGGAGGCGTGGTCCATCACAAGGAGGGATTGTCAAGCACCGGAATCACGTAGCGAGACGTTATTTAACCACCTCGTCCATCAGGTGACCGCTGCGAGTGCACACAACCTCCTCCCCTTTCCCACTACCTTCTGGGACATGTAGTTTACTGGTGAACCTGGGATCGGGACCGGGTTTTAAAGGGGGTTAAGGGGCAGGGGCCACAACCAGGTCTACGGTGTAACAGTTCCCCTCCGTAAAGATCTTCCCACTGGTCTAGGCTTGTCAGGGTTCAGGGCGTGAAATCGCCTAATCAGAGTAGGTGCATGTACATGTGCAGCGGGTTCCCACGTTCTGTCATCAGGGCTATAGCCTACCCAATCGACTAAGTATTGTAGCTTACCCTGTACACTTCTAGAGTCTACAATACGTCTGACTTCGTACTCTTCTTCTCCATTAATGATAAGTGGAGGAGGAGGGGGTTCTGTACAAGAGGGCGTTAAATAGGGTTTAAGCAATGAAGTGTGAAACACTGGATGGATCTTCATGTCCTCAGGGAGGTCTAACTTCATCGCTACGGGATTGATGACTTGTTTCACCTCAAAAGGACCTATATATCTGGGTTGCAACTTGCGTGGGCCCGGCATTCTCAAATTCTTTGTGGCTAACCAAACCTGATCACCTTCTTGATACTCGGGAGCCGGTCTTCTGTGTGTGTCAGCCTGTCTCTTCATTCTGTCTTTGGCTTCAGTGAGCTCATGTATAGCTTGCTTCCAAATCTGAGTTAGTAAAGCGTGATGTTCAGTTACTGCAGGGAACTTTGCTACACTGGGGGGAAGAGACAGGGGCAAGAACCGTGGATGATAACCATAGGAAAAGAAAAAGGGAGAGATCTTAGAGGCAGAGTGGTTTGTATTGTTATAGGCAAATTCTGCCAACGGAAGCGCTTGTACCCAATTCCCTGTAACAGTACTCAACATACATCTTAGATACTGTTCCAGCGTCTGGTTGGTGCGTTCCGTTTGCCCGTCAGTTTGTGGGTGATATGCTGAAGATAAGCGATGATCTAACTGAAGGGCTGTACATACTCCCTGCCAGAACTTGGAAACAAATTGGGGGCCTCTATCTGACACAATGACCGAGGGCAATCCATGCAACCGTATTACATGCATGATAAATGCCTCTATTAATTCCTTGGATGATGGGAGTTTCTTGAGTGGTATAAAATGTGCCATTTTTGTCAGCATATCCACTACCACAAATACAGTCGTATAACCCTGGGAACAGGGTAATTCAGTAATAAAATCCATGCTGATGGATGACCAAGGGCTTGAGGGTATAGGTAAGGGGCGTAGCAACCCTGAGGGAACACTATGGAGAGATTTCTGTCGCGCACAAACAGGACAGGCTTTCACAAAGTCCTGAATGCACAGAGACATGTTAGGCCACCAAAACCACCTCTTGCATAATAGGAAAGTCTTCTCACCCCCTGGATGTCCCGCAAGAGGAAGAGCATGACACCACTGGATTATTTCTTTCTGTAATGGTGTAGAAGGAACATACAGCAATCCGTCATGAAAATATAGGGCATCTTTGATCTCATTCAAAGGGTCTAGTAACCATTCCTCTTCTTTCAGGACTTGGTACGCCTGCATCAATTTCTCCAAAAAAGGAGTGTCTGCTTCTTCTGATTTTACACCCACTGCTATGATCTTATTGGGGGTTATCAAAGGCACAGGCTCTTCTAGAGTATGTTTGGTGTCCTTACCTAACCGAGATAAGGCGTCAGCTCTGCCATGTCTTGCTCCAGGTCTGAAATTTATGACAAAGTCGTACTCACAAAAGAAAGACACCCATCACATCTGGCGAGGCGTGAGTGCCTTTGCTGATCTAAAAAAACTGCAGGTTCTTGTGGTCTGAGTAGATGGTGATAACATGCGGAGAACCAAATAAATAGTGCCTCCACTCTTGAAAGGCCAACTTTATCGCTAATAGTTCTCTCTCTCCGATGGTGTAATTTTGCTCAGCGGGGGCAAGAGTCTTTGAAAAATAGGCCACAGGATGGAGGGTTCCCGTTAAATGGTCTCTCTGCAACAGTACCCCACCTACCGCATATTGGGAAGCATCAGCTTCCATATAATAGGGTTGGGTTTCATCTGCGTATCTCAATATCGGGGCTGACACAAATTTGTCTTTTAAGGCTTGGAAAGAGTCTTCAGCTTTCTCGTCCCACTTGAATACCACTCCCTTCTTTAGTAGTCTTGTGATGGGTGAGATGAGATCCGAGAAATGATCTTTAAAACGCCTATAAAAATTGGCGGCCAAGGAAGGATTGTACCTCTTTGACGGACGATGGACTGGCCCACTGTGTAATAGCCGAGATTTTAGCTGGATCCATATATATGCCTTCAGGGGAAATCCCGAATCCTAAAAAGTTTACTTTCTCTACGTGAAATAGGCATTTCTCCAATTTGGCAAAGAGGTGATTGTCTTGGAGTATCTGGAGGATTTGCTTTACATGAGAAACGTGTTCGTGTATGTTCTGGGAATAGACTAAAATGTCGTCTATATAGACAATGACACATACATCCAAGTATTCACGCAGGATTTCGTTTATAAAAAATTGAAAGGCTGCTGGAACGTTGCAGAGGCCAAACGGCATTACGCAGTACTCATAGAGTCCAAACTTTGTGCGGAATGCCGTTTTCCATTCATCTCCCTCTTTCACGCGAATGAGATGATACGCGCCCCTTAGGTCTAGTTTCGTGAAGATTTTAGCCTTTCTGACTTGATCTAATAGTCCAGGAATCAATGGAAGAGGATACTTGTTTTTTATAGTCACCTTGTTAAGGGCTCTATAGTCTAGGCAGGCTCCCAAACCCCCTTCCCGTTTCGGTATAAAAAAAAGTGGGGAAGAGACGGGGGAGGTCGAATGGCGGATGAACCCCTTTTTTACCATGTCATCCAAGTATTCTTGCAAATCTTTGCTTTCAGGTTCTGTCAACGCATAGACTCGACTCACAGGTAAGTCAGCACCTGGTATTAAGTCGATGCGACAGTCAAAAGGTCTATGCGGAGGCAGCGCCACCGCCTTGACTTCATCAAACACCGCAGCGTAATCTTGATATTCTGCAGGTAGAGTGGTGGTAAGAACCTCTGCGAGGGCACAGGTAACGGAGGTGGTGGAGGGTGTGGTATCCTGGTAACAATGCTGTAAGCAATAGGGAGACCGAAGCGTAACCTTCCGTGTTACCCAATCAATGTGAGGGTTATGTGTCTGAAGCCAAGGAACTCCAACTATGGCACCGAAGTTTGGAGCCGCAATTAAGTCAAACTGGATCTGTTCAGTATGTCCGTTCTCACACACCATCACCATCACAGGTGTTTGATATGCGATTCTGCCTGAGGATAACTCAGTACCATCCACCGCTCTGACAGTTTCAGGATGTGTCTTGGGTAGGAATTCTATCCCTAATCTGTTGGCTAACGTAATGTCTAGGAAGTTACCTGTAGCCCCGGAATCCAACATGAGCGCCAGCGTGGTCTTATCGGTGGAGGATAAAAACAACACTACCGATAAAGTCAAATGCTTGGGCGTAGAAGAAGAGGTGTTGGCTAAAAAACTGAAGACCAAAGAGGTGAGCGGACTTGAAGAACTGGTCTCGTGTTTCTCCAAGTCAACTAGTTTTCCGCCTGCACAGAAGTTCCGATTTTACCCACTCCCGCCCTAGCTCCATTCTTGGGTTTAACCGAACACTCCTTGGCGTAATGTCCTCCTTTCCCACAGTACAAGCACAGATCAAATTTTCTGCGCTTCTCCTTTTCCTCTTTGCTTAGTGGTCCACGGATACCACTGATTTGCATCGGTTCTACTCCGTCTTTCGTATCTTTTCTCTCTCGCGACACCAGCAACCGAGGAAAATCACCTTTCGTGCGTTCTCCCTTCCTCTCACTAAGTCTGTGGTCCAGCTTGACCACCAAATCAATGAACGAAGGACAATCTTCGGGTGGATCTACGATTTGTGAGAGGATGTCCTTCAACTCATCTCTGAGTCCTCTATAAAACAAAGACGTCCGTTTTTCTTCGGGCCATTGAGTCTCGGCCACCAGGCGGTTGAAGGTAGTGATATAAGTCACCAAATCTTTGGAGCCTTGTTTTAGCCCTAACAACTCATTATCACTCGCCTGTATATATGCGTGCCGAGCGAAAAGGTTTTTCATACTCTCTTTGAAGCGGGTCAAATCATACAAAACGGGGTCGTCGTTTTCAATTAGCGGAACCGCCCATAAAGCAGCATTGCCAGACAAATATGATATAATGAACGCCACTTTTGCCGCATCATCTGGGAAAGATGCCGCTCGGCATAGAAACTGTAAGTGGCATTGGTTCATGAAGACGGCGTATTTCTGACTTTCTCCAGAGTACCTTTCTGGCATAGCAAGGGGAGTCTGAGGAGGGGTCAGGACCGTTACATTCACCGGCGCTGGATTAACCCCTATGGAGGGGTCTGTGGCACGAGAAGGCATTTGAAACCGGGCAGGCTGAATATACGTCTTCTTTTGCTTGACTGACCCATCTGGGTTACTGAAATGGGGCATGGAGTGGCTTTTTAAAGTGTTCAATTCCAGGTGGAGACGTGTATTTTCGTTTTTTACGTTTTGGAGCTCTTGTCGTAAATTAGTAACTAACACGACTAACTCAGAGATATTGACATCATGGCTAGGGTCAGCCATGGCCCCAGCGATAGATATCATGTCCTTATCCATCTTCGCTCGGGGGTTTTGAAAAAATGTGGGCTTGACAATCTGTCAGGGTACGATATCAGGTAAAGGTACGAAACCTCAGGAGCGAAGAATGTTCTCACTACTCTCCTCAGGGCACGACCAGCCTCAACTTCAAATCGAGAACAGAGTACCTGCCCCAAGGGGAGGGAGGAGACAGCAAAGGACCACCAGGCTTCAAGGGGTGATTGTAGAAAGGTACGACTCCCAGGGGTTGGTATGTGGCTCTCAGGACGGGGAATGTGCCTATAGAAAGAGAAAAGGAAACAGCCGGTAAGTGAAAGGATATGGCCGGGACCCCTCTCGAACGTCTAGCCCCCTCCCGCCTGTTCTTTCTAATCCTACAGTAGCTACCCCCCTACCACCTTGGTTGTGTGCTCTCTCAGACTCACCGTGGTGCGATAAGGAATGTAGACAAAGTCGAACACAGCAGGAGCCTGGTTGGAGTCAGCGGACGAAGTAACATCCACAGGAATGGCAGAAAAACTGAATACGAGACACGTCTATTTCTGGTGAGGGGTGGGGATAGACAGGTCTATGATCGGAAGTCCGTTATTCCTTATGGAAGTGTAAGCCCCGCACTCGACCCTGGAAGCGGGCTAATAGAAGTCCAATCACCCAGCACCGAGAGGTAGAGCCTGTAGCGGCTGTCAGCGGAGTGGGGGAGCGGGTATAAGAAAAGTCAAGCACCCTACGGAGAGAGTAGCAGATGCAGTGCTCGAAGCTCGAGCCAGTTCTTAATGAGGCCCGCCTGATGCGGGAGGAAAAATCAAGGCGGCAAAAATGGGGAGTAGATGCGGAAAGGAGAACCAGCACGATGTCACTTTCCGGAGGTGTCCAAAGAAATCCCAATATCCTCCGGGTCCAAGGAATACAAAAATAAACTAAGACAAAGGAAAGTGAGGCTGTACACGTGAAAACACGCAACAACCAAGGGGAACAGACGGGGTCAAACAGGGATGCAGCAAAACGCTTGTAACACGAAGTCCAACAGCAATCAAAGGTCCAATGCACAGCTGTGGGAGGCGTGGTCCATCACAAGGAGGGATTGTCAAGCACCGGAATCACGTAGCGAGACGTTATTTAACCGCCTCGTCCATCAGGTGACCGCTGCGAGTGCACACAACCTCCTCCCATTTCCCACTACCTTCTGGGACATGTAGTTTACTGGTGAACCTGGGATCGGGACCGGGTTTTAAAGGGGGTTAAGGGGCAGGGGCCACAACCAGGTCTACGGTGTAACACACGGGGTAGTGTGGTGCAGAGCGGGTGGGCCAAACTCCGGAGGAAATGTGTAAAGCATCCGTGTAGCAAACACAGGCGACACACAACGCACACTACAAAAAGAGACGCCACACCAGATTAGGTGAAAAATAATTTGTGTATTATATCAAACACAGTAGGATGCAATCACAGTTGTGAACACCATGCCAACTGGCACCAGGTAGCCATAAACAGGGGGGACTATTTACAAGGCAAGGCCAATCGGGCCGCTGCCAGAACCAGCACAAGGTACAATTAGGATAAAGGTAAGTGCAAAGAATAAAGTAAAGTCCATCAGCTTTAGGGGAAGGCATAGAAATGCAGTATGCGTAATCACCGTAGTATCATATGAGCCTAAACAGCACCGTATGCCTTACATTGGGCATAATAACCTCATTGGCATAAATTCCATCTGTGGTAGGCATCAACCTGTGGGCATAACCTCATTAGCAGGGATCACTTTATGCAAAAACATGTGAGCATCAAGGCATCATCAGCATAAAAGCTTTAGGCATAAATACATTTGCGTGAACCCTGAGTATGGGGCATAAAACATAATCGGTAAAGCCCACGTGAAGCAATTACCCGTTCCTTAGTTGCACATCTCGTCAAGCCGCGGTGAGCACATTATACCGATCACCCATAACGTGCATAGGGGCCATCTAGGGAAACATCAATACATCTGGGCATCTCATTAGCACAACCAACACATTATGTATTCTCATGAGCATGAAGGCCCATCTCTGGACATAACTTGCACTATGCATAAAACCAGCAGTGAAGCTACCTTGCACATAACATCAGTAGCAATGCACCATATCATTAGCATCAATCAGCATAAGACACATTGGGCATAAAATCTGCAATGCGAACATTAAGGAAGAGCATTAGAAAAGAGCATTAGGCAACATTATTGGTGTAAAGACATTGTCAGTAGTGCGCCCAGTAGATTAGGACCATCGTAGTGCCCACCTTGTCATGCACACAAATATGCCCCTCATTGTAGATTAGCCTTTGGCGCCACTGCGCCTGGGGAGCCCTCTCTCTGGGACGCTCAACTTCACAATGCCCCAAATGGTGCAGCTGCTGCTAACGTGCGGTACAGCTGGGGAGTGGAAGCATATACTGGTAAAGTGAGAGTCCCTCTTCTGGGACTCTGTAATCAAAGATGCCCCCAATGGGATTTTAAAGAAACAATATCCTGCCCAACGTTGCAGCTGTAAAAAAAAAAAGGGTAAACAGAACTGGGCAAGTTGAGGTCCCACTCTGGGGTTCCGAACTTAAGCAGAAGTAATGTTGCCCACAAGAGTACTGGCCTGTCACCACTGCGGCCTGAGCACCACACTGGGCCCTCCCGAAGCCCCCACTCACTGGGGCTGTCTCGGGTCTCCGCTGGCCTCTCGCTGCAGCCGGCGCCTCCTTCTTCCCACGCAGGGCTCTCCCAACCTCACAGGAGCCCCGCTAAGCTGCACAGTCTTCCGGTCTCGGGGACCGGCGTCTTCTCCTTCCGGGTCCCTCCTTCTGGCCAACGGGCCACGCCCCCAACCAGGCGCGCTCCTGCCTGGCTTCTGGGTCACTGTGAGCAGCACAGCGGCCCGGGGTTTTCTCGGCGCCCGGGTTGTGGCGGTGATCTCGGGCGGCGATGAGAGGTAGGCTCCCTCCAAACTTGCAATACTAAGCGGGGTGGGCACCCGCCTTAACTTCAAAGGAGCTGCTCTCAATGTTCACACGCGGGGTGGGCACCCGCTCATAAAATATGCATGAAGCGGGGTAGGCACCCGCTGGGGAGCAAAACAACGCATTAGGAATGCGGGGTGGGCTCCCACTATTTTTTTAACATGCAGAGGCGGCACACACGCGGGGTGGGCTCCCGCTGTTTATAATAACACACAAAGCGGGGTGGACACCCGCAGCACTCTTCAATAAAACAGCTCTCCCGGGCCACACAGCGCCGCTGGCTTCACACTCCCCTCTTCACTGGCCACTGGAATACCGTGCTCCCAAGGCCTAGGTCCCACCAGGAGCTTCAGGGACAACAGATAGCGCTTCTCACCTCTTGGGCAATTGAAATCTAGTGTTCCAGGGACAACAAGATAGCGCCTCTCTCTCCTGGCACTCCACATGCAGCGCTCACGTGGCACACAGTCCCACACAGCAAAGTAGCTCCCTTGCTCCTCACCTCCTGGGGGTACAGTCCAGCCCAATATAGTGCTCTTCTTCTCCAGGTGCTGGCCAGCAGACAGGGCACAGTTGTAGCGCTCACGAGGCGCTAGGTAGGAGAGCATCAGGTACTACTGGGCAAGATCAGCGATCAGTGGGCACTCATCAGAACAGTTCCTAGGAACAGTCATCCCCCATAACGTGGCACTCCTCCTGGGACAGCAGTCTTTACTCCAGCAGCGGGCTCTCACTAGCCCTGTGGACAGCAGAGGGGTAACAGATGGGCACAGGGGCCAGCACACAGGCACATGCGGTGGTACCTCCTGGCAGTATGTCCCCTCACAGTCAGGTCCACGCTTCGTCTGCCCACATGGGGGCACAGCCCCCTATTTATATGCCCATCACCCCACCTACCAGACAGTGCCAGAAGCTTCTACAAGCGTCTGGGGAAACTGATCCTAACTGGTCTAGGGGCAGGTGTCCAGCCCCCTGTCTGCCAGGTTTCCCTCCAAAAGCTGGGGTTGCTGGGAAACAAACAACTAGACTGGCAACCCAGCTGTGGCAGACAGGCACAAGCACACAGCAAGGGCATCCATTTTAAAAGTAGCATTTCTTCACAACAGTTCACATAAATCTGTGCACGCCATTGCGCAGCAGGTATTATTTCACACATGGTAAAAGGCTAGGGGGAAAAGCGAAAAAAAATTGGACAATAAGGGCAAAGTCCAACACAGCTCAACTGGGACATGGTCTGCACACATTACACAAAGTAGGACCAAGTTCTCCAGGGCTGTTGGCTCTTTGCTAAGTCTTCCGTCACCCAAGGGAGAGAGGGTTCTTACACCCCTCTTGCAAATATATTCTGCACAATGTGTTCCTATAGCAACTTATGGGACATGCATATGTGTCCTGGGTGACTCGATTACCCTCCAAAGGGAGGACGATTGATTATGTCAGTGAGTACTGTCAGCCCCTTTGTCAACTTCTAGTTTTATTTGACACAACGAACTTGGATTAGACTTTCTGAGCGATTTTATTCGTAGCCAGCCTATTCTCTTGTGGCTATCTATCTGGAGCTCGGAAGAAGCAATATTAACAAGAGAGCTAGTTTTAGACTGTTTGGCATGTGATAAGGGTCTCTTGATCCCCTGGCTAGCGTAGATCAAAAAATCTCTGGAGGATATTGGATTGGCTTCTTTTTTTTTTAGATGGAACGCCACAGGCACCACCCGTCAACAAGCAAGTGAAAGCTTTATTCCTAGAGCGAGCCAAGGAGTGGATGAGGGCTGAAAGTCAAAAATCAAGTGTCAAGCATTATTTATATTTTAACCCTTGGGCCATTTCTACTAACTATCTGCAGAATACCAATAAGAGATGGGAAAGGCTCCTATTATTCAGAATTTGGGCTGGCAACAGTGAAATATTTACTTTGTTTTCCAGCTGGTCACCAAACTCAGCTCGACTCCAGAGAATGGCCTTGTAATAATTTGCACCAACTATGTCACATTTTCTATTCTTTTGTGAATATTATAAAATGTAAAACCAAAGGGGATGATGGACGGAGTGTTGAACATTGCAAGCACTCACCCCCAGACAACTGATCTGGGTTTATCCCATCATCATTCTTTAGCTCACTCCGCCACCCCAGTTCAGACCTGGCCATATGCAAATCAGTCTGACCCTGTGCCTCATGGGAACAGTCCAGCCCGAACTGCCAAGCCATGTCTTCCTCGGACCGGAAACAAGCATCCTGGAACCGGTTTCTGGCTAATCAGCCATCATCAGCCAGGTTAGCTTGAATCCAGTGGCAAAGTGAGCAAGGGTCCCAAGTCTGGGCATACCCTGCCAACTTATGGCAAACAAAGCAAAACCAAAGGAAATGATGGACGGAGTGTTGAACATTGCAAGCACTCACCCCTAGTCAACTGATCTGGGTTTAATCCATCATCATTCTTTAGCTCACTCCGCCACCCCAGTTCAGACATGGCCATATGCAAATCAATCTGACCCTGTGCCTCATAGGAAAAGTCCAGCCCGAACTGTCAAGCCATGTCTTCCCTGGACCGGAAACAAGCATCCTGGGACCGGTTTCTGGCTAATCAGCCGTCATCAGCCAGGCTAGCTTGAATCCAGTGGCAAAGTGAGCAAGGGACCCACGTCTGGGTATACCCTGCCAACTTAGGGCGAACAAAGCAAAACCAAAGGGGCTAAAGAATGATGATGGATTAAACCCAGATGAGTTGACTGGGGGTGAGTGCTTGCAATGTTCAACACTCCGTCCATCATCCCCTTTGCTTTTGCTATTGTAAAATGTAGACAAAAAATTGTTCATAGCATTTTTGAGACTTAGGAATCGCCGGTGCTGTATCTAAGCATATCATTTTCTAACGGCATTACCAGATGATGAAACATGTGGAAATGTGAGTCTATTTCTTAAAGCTGCAGTTCGCTCTAGGAAGTCAATGTTCTTAGACTAATCTTAGTATATTGATTAATTAGTGCCTGATTCTGTTTTAATCTTGACTTTGTGTACTGCAGCCTGTTATTATTTAGACCGGCAGTCATTAATATCCTAACTGAAAATTGTATGTATTTTATTACATCATTTTAAATAATCATTATGTATTCTTTGCTATTTTCCACACATTTTGTATGCTTTTATGGCTACTCGCAGCTGATTAAGGAGGATTCTGATTCTAGTATGACGCTCAGTTCAGGTTCTGTGTTGAAATTTTCGAGGTGATCCGTCAAGCAGGGGATGAGAAAACATGACTACAGCCCATACCGCTGAACAAAATTACACCAAATTTGGCAGAAAGCTAGCTCTTGGTCCAGAAAACATGTTTTTTGTAAGTTGGTGTAAATATGTTCAGTAATTGTACATATTTTAACTGAAAAACAAATTTGTATATCAAGCAACGTGGACCCATCCATAACAGTGTCCTGATTGGCTGGTTGCGCCTTCACAGAAAAGCAATTTATATCTCAGGAAACAGTCTCCGGGGCTGAAAAGTTGATTGCATATTAATTGAAGGGGTCAGGTGTGAGCTTTCCTGACCCCTTGGATATGTTATAAATGAGGTAAAAGCATGTTTAATGGGCAGTAAAATGATAGAAAATGTTTTTTAGCCCACACATGAGACCCGACAACCCATCGCGGGGCTCAGTATGGCCCTCCGTGTAAATCAGCCGTGGAATCGCAGATCTCGTGCGTGGCCAAAAACAACAAATATATAGATGTATCTCACATCCTCTGTGACACCCATACAGATACCCTCACACCCACTTTCATACCCAGAACAGACACTCTCACAACCATTCATATACCCATATAGACACTCACACGCCTTCTATAACACCTACACAGACACTCTCACACCATCTCACATGCACATGCAGACACTCTCACACCCACTCACATACCCATACAGACACTCTCACATTCACTCTCATATCCATACAGACTTTCACCTACTTTATTACCCATACAGACAGGCTCACACCTACTAACATACCCATACAGACATTGTTACAACCACTCTGACATCCAGACAGACACTTTCACATCTACTCACACATATAGATACTCTCACAAATACTCACACACCCTGATAGACACGCTCACACTGCTCACAGAACTACTGACAAAGCTACTCAGAGATCCACTCAGACAGTGATACACCCACTCACAGACCTACAAAGGCATTCACACTTTCAGTCGCAGATCCACACACACATTCCTACATGCACTCACAAACATCTACAAGCAAATGCTAAACGTGCTGCTTTGTATTGAATGTGTTTTTGGTTTGCAGATCTGTGTATTCGAGAAAAAATATTTAAAAAGTACTTACAAAGAAAAAGAACAAGTGTTTGGAAAAATCATGCACCTCCTCCGCCTCAAGAAGAACAGGGTCATGTGTAGATGCTGTTGCGGCAGCCATTAGTAGCAATCAGCAATTCTCAGGATGTATAAAGTTGCAAAACACCAGATATTAATATCTATGTCCTGCCCCCTCACTGTCCAAGTAGATATAGCAGGTGTTGGGTGGGGTATTATTCAAAAAAGGGTATGTTCCCTATGTGGCCAAAGTAATGAACAGGTTTCGCTGTGTAGTAGCACAAATTCGCGCTGCCCTTTGGCAGTTTTGCAAGGCCGCAAAAAATGTAAATCGAGTGAATAATCATAAAATAAAATATATACTCCAAAATTGTTGACCTCAAACATGACTTCCCGAATTATTATTAATGCCCAGTGCTGCTTGGTTTTTTACACATGTTCCGACCTGATGACATATGCAAAAGCATGAATACCCCTGAACGATTTGGATACATTTGATTCCCTTATACACTGATTAGGTGTGTTTGATGCTTCATTTATTGGTGTTCTCCTTTATGAATATTTTGATGCTTTTCTAAAACTTCACAGTTTATTTTGTCACTTTATTATGCTTTGCATCAGTAATGAATTGAGAATTTCAATTATCGATGATTCGTCGCGCTGTGGAAATGCATTAAATTTATTACCTGCTAAAATGATATGGAAAGTCTTTCTTCCTTCTTTTTGTCACTTGAGCACTTCAAATGTTGTGATCATTGTGCGCCATGCATATGTGAACAAGGTCACTGCATAACTGAAGCGTGTCATGGCTGCCAATCTTTAAAGAAACTATGTTTGAGGAGAAACCGGTGTCTGCGCCTGGTCTATTTCGGATTTGTGGAAGTTACAGACTGTGAAGATATATATAGATATATATATAGCTATAGATATATATATATACATATATATCAAAAGCAGCATCTCCTCACTCCGCAATAGAGATAAACCGGTACTCCATGGGTTTTCACTCTGATTATATTTTCTTTCGAGTTATGGCATCTACGCGTTTCGGCTGCTGAGTGCAATATATATTGTAACTACCTAGCTATAGTTAGGATCTAGGATTTCATTTATACCATTTTGGCATGGAGCAGCGCAGCAAGGCACCTAGCTATGTTGCTCTATGCCAAAGTGAAAGGGCAGGAATGCACTGTAGTTAAGCCATACGGTGCATTCCTGTCCTTTCTGCCTGTCCTGATGCCGTTTTGGCACCCTAGCCCCACCACAAGGGTGCCTCCGCTGCGGGCAGGATTGTTTTTGTGCAGGAAGGAGTACCTTCCTGCACAAAAACAATCCTATCCTTCCTGTACAAAAATAATCCTATGAGGCATTTTCCTCTTTCTATGTGCTGCAGAGTGAAGCACACATGGAAAGAGAAAAAAATTAGGCGTAATTAACATATTTCTCCTTGTTATGCCTAATCTCAAGAAGCGTATGGACTTGCCGCTTCCCCTTGTTTACATGACTTTGTAAATCTGAGGCCGAGTCAAATTCTATAGGAGTTGCATGGGAAAACCCATCGCAACGCCCATGAAACACCTCCCGTGTGAAGAGTAAGACAACGCAGCGATTTGTACTACATCACCTTACTCACAAATGATGGTGCCACTCAAAGTCACACAGGGTAGCTTGCATGGCTTCATTAATCTTTATGAGAACCCTGCATCATGCATGTACCACTTTACATGATGCAAAAGGGACACGGGGCTCTCACAAATAAGCCCCTTACTTTCCATGAGGAAAGTTTTTTTTTTGCTAATAACTTTGGTACCGGTAGATGAATCTTCATGTCTAGTAGGTATTGCATTTCATGGGGTTTATAGAAAATAATACATTTACAGCTGAATGGTTATCTAGATGAGCAGAAAGATCAGTCACCTTTTGCACTTTCTCTATCAGTGATTCATATATTTAGAACGGATCTAATCTGGAGAAGTCTGTATTTTTTAGAGTAGAAAATATACTGCCTTTCCAGCCCAGCATGCTCTCTCCAGATATCTCTCAAACCTAAACCCTGAATAATATCAGTTAGTGCCCACGTAGCTTTGAGGTGTTGACTGTTGGTTGGCGTGTTGGTATATCTGATATGTTATCTAAAAGAGTATTAAAGTTTTCTCCCACTATGTACGGACCAGGTAGTCTAACAGAGTCACAGGAAACATTTTCATGGTGTTTGTGTTGTTTATTTTAGGACCACAGAAAGATGCACACGCATACACTCTTAAGTGAATTTTCACTTTAACAATTATCCACCTGCTTGCATTTTCTGTCTATTGCTCTAGTGACAAGGATGGCTACTCACTTGATTGAATGCAATTGTTCTGAACACACAACCTTTTGAAGTTTACTCTCCTTGAGGAGCTTTTTACATTCACCCTGAAAAGATGGGTCTCCTATAATAGTATGGCTTCATAGTTGCGAGGCTGCAAATATTATATGATGCTATATTTTTTAGTTCTCCCCCACAGTCAATTTACGTTCCAACCAGTGCTTAATTTGAGCCGGTGGTTTACGGTGCTCAGCACTGACACTTAATTGTCCGCACCGGCACTTATGACAGTCTACCACATGGTGGCACTGTTTGTCTAATTTAGAGATAAGCACAACAACAGCTGTTTATTCGTTCAATATACAATAAAAATGGCTAACACCTACCACCCAAGCAATGGGTGGGTGCTTGGAATAGTCTGAATTGCCACACTTATATGAGTGCGATGGTTAGTAGTTGTGCTGGTACTGTCATTGGTAGCACTGGTAGGGGCAATGGGGGTGTGTGCAAGATGCAGAGGCCATCTGACCAGGGCCCTGGTACTTATTTTGTTACAAATTAAGCGCAGCTTCCAACATATCCTCTGTTTTATTCAGAGCAAATTGTGAACCTCTTAAATGTAGGAAAGGGTGTTTCTGCCTCTGAGGCCTTTCAATAATAACATAAATTGCTAAACTTCAAGGACTTACATTTAATTTTATTTTTTTACCAAAAAAGGCTCCTCAAGCTTTTGTGATCCCCATAACCTTGGCACCGTCCTGGTTCTTCATTGCCACGTTAGTAGGAGCTCTCCTCGAACACCCATAATCTACTCTCTAACAACATTTACCTCTTTGGGATTTTTTCTGGATTTTTTTCAATAAAACATCCACCTCTTCCATATATGTCAGGTTGTGCATATTATTATGACACAACATGCGGAACATCTCTGTGAACTTCATTTGTAAATTATCCCCCACCTGTTTCAGCACCACTATTCTGTTTCTGAACTCCCACGTCCTCTTCTCCATTGCTTTACATATATCTTATGGAATAAGATATGTACATTCTTCGTTTGGAAGGATTTAAAGGCATATTTATGATGAAGTGATGGAGTGCAGCGTTAGACTTCCTGGCTTAACACGGCACTCCGCCACTTCAGAAATGCAGGGCTGCACCATATTTACAACAATATGGTGCAGCTCTGCGTTTGCCCCTGCACTGGCGCTAAACTTAGCAGCCTAGCACCAATGCAGGCACCCTTGCACAATAGTGCAAGGGTGTCTGCGTTGAGTGGAAGATTGTTTATGTGCAGGAAGGTCTTCCTTCCTGCACATAAACAATCTTTAAATTACGTTTTGTAACTTTTGTTTGTGCTACTTAATGCAGCACACATAGAAGTTGCAAGATGTCATTTCTTTTTTTGGATTGTTTATGTGCAGGAAGGTGTCCCTTCCTGCACATAAAAAATCAATGGCAATGTGCTGTTTCAATGTGTGCTGCACAACGCAGCACACATGGAAACAGAAAAAAACGAGGAGAAATAAAGCATTTCTCCTTGTTTCGCCTGTTTAAGACTAGGTTTTAGCACTGCCTCCTATTTACGTCACCCTTGTAAATAGGGGGCAGCGTCAAAATCACTGGGTGCTATGATGGAACGCTAACCACAACACCCATTGCCCTCCCCTTTCACACTAAGTACAGCGTGAGAGGCTGCTTTATTTACAACGCAGCGTTAAGACACTTTAAGTGGCTTAACGCTGCCTTGTAAATGGGGCAAGACCCCTATCGCCATCACAACGTCACTTAAAGTGAGGTTGTGGTGGCGATAGGGGCTTGTGAATATGCCCCTTAGTTTTTAGCATTGTCATCAAAACCTGTTTCCTTTCTGTACAAGAAGGAATATTTAGCTGAATTTTTCATGGAAATTTTTCAACTTAAAAGGATCTTCTTGAACCTACTGAATTTCCATCTCAGAATCAATTCCTTCGGCGTTTTTTAGGACAAGCTTCCAAAATTACTCGACCACAAATATTTTTATGTCACTTCTTTCAGTGGATTCAAGAACAGTTATGATTCTTATATTATTTTTCTCACCCGATTCTCAACCTCATCTAAGTTCTTTAAGATCAGCTAGTCAGTTTTTCTTAACACTCTGTTTGCTCGTGTATTATCTACCATATTACCAGTTCCTATTTCAATGCATTTTTCCACGTTTTTAGTTCTTCCTATATCATCCGATTTATTTTCCGTGGAGGTGCACACTGCCTGTATCTTTTCTAATTTGCCTCTGATTCCTCAGATTGGTCTTTATTTCTCTTTCATTTTTGTAAGATATGCTCTGACATATTTGTCCTTGGTCTTTCTCTATTTGGTGCCTGTGCCATGGTCTGCTCTTTACTGACCTTGCATGGCTTCATCACCACCTATTATAACATCTCAAGAACCTACAACTTATAGAGTTTCAGCCTATATCCTCATTGAGCAGCATTAGGGCCTCATTTATGAAAAGTGCTGCATCGCTGCGTGAAAACAGAAATGCAACAATTTTCAGTGCTCCCTCATTGCGACACCATGGATGCGCCGTATTTACTGTACGGCGCTCCATGTCACAAAGAGTCAACAGATACGTCAGTATTCCTGATGTATCTGTTGGTGTAGTAATGACACATTGCTGGAGTGTGTCGCAAAACAGAAGCAACTCCAGCAATGTGTCCTTTCGCATGGGCCAAGCTCCATGTGAAAGGGTCTGCGTCAATATGACGCCTGCTGTAGGCAGGCAGAAGGATTTGACGCAGTGGCGTCCTAGAAGTGGCATAGTGAAATCTGATAGATTTCACTGCGCCAATTCTACAACCCTTTTTTCGGGGGAATGCCCACCCTGCATACATTATACCTGACGCAGGTATAATGTAGCGCAAAGATTTATAAAGTGGTGCATCTGCTTAGATGCATCACTTTGTAAATATGTTGCAGTGGGGTGCATATTTTACGCCGCCAGTGTGTCACAAAAAGTGATGCACAGGTGGCGCACGGGGATCATAAATAAGCCCCTCAGTGTCTAGAAATTTGGAGTATTGGTGAGGTAGGTAAATCCGAATTATCGTCTTGATTTTTATGATCTAACTCATTCTTGGGTCCTGCTCCCATTGGTGTGAGTGGGTGTTCTGTATTTGACACCTTCTGTGCGGACAGACTCTCAGCTAAAACACCTTCCAAGTTTGTTGATGTTGATTATAAAGGTGCAATTGAAGGAGAGTCAGATGTGCTTTGGTATCCGTTTTACCCTACAAAGAACCACTTAGGGCCTGATTACGACTTTGGTGCTGCTGCGCCGGATTTGCACCGGCACAGCACCGCCAAAGCTGTGCATGGCCAGCCCGCCAGATTATGAGTACAACTCGTGTCTGGCGGGCTTTTCTTTTGCTGTTCCCTCGGCAGTGCCCTAAGAACCGGCACCGCAATGGGAGCACAAAAGAAGTTCCAGAACAGCATGGGCTGTGAAGTCCATGCCCTGCTGGAACTTGGGGTGCATGCCAACAGGGGGGCACAAAACAGCACATGTTGTTCCCCCCTGAATGCATCTCCGTGGTGGCGGGGAAATGGGGGCCCTGTAAGCCCCTCTTTGTTTCCCCACCGCCAGCCTTTTCATACAGTTATGAAAAGGCTTGTGGTGGGGAAACTCAAATTATGCTCTGCTGACCACAACAGTCCAACCTTGAATATTGGATACCCCTATCCGCTGCGCCAATGCCAGGGAACAGCGGTTCCCTGGCATAGCCGGCACAGCGGTCCAAATGCCCATTTCGGAATAGGACGACCAAAGCACTGCCACCGCTGCGCCATCGCGAGTCTCGCTGTCTCGTAATTGGTCCCTTAGTCTCTCTCAGAGTTAGAATGCATGTCCGTACAATAGCTTTCTTAAATGTGCTGCTTCCTCAACAAAAGTTCTGAACTGAGGGTGTCTGCTTAGGTTTCCGCCCTACACTTTACCTTTATGGCACAATCCAGTGTCATGTTTTTCTTTACTAACCCTCTGCTGGCTAAAGAGTCTCTACCCCTGGCACACACTTTAATCCCAGGAGTCTCATCAGAAGGTGCATAAAAGGACACTCAGCACCCCAGATCAGCTGTTATGAACGAGACAAAATTCAGAGGAATATATCAAGCAACAAAAAATGTAGAACCAAACTTTAAATCACAAATGTCCAGAAACCCTGTCCTCTCATGATAATAGATTTGAGACAGTCCAGAAATTTCCATCAAAAAGGTGAATTGTTAAAACCATAGGCCCGATAAAGGTATGCTACTGAATCGAAGCTTTCATATTCAGGTTCAGAGCTAATATGTAGATATTTAGATATGTTCTTTTCTTAAATCACAGTGTTCAAGTAAAACGTTCACAAAGACTGGCGGCAGACCTGGGCGAGCCATGGTATATCTGCTTGGAATCTTAAAAGTTGAACTCTCACACTGCTGCATGGACATCCCTCATTGGAACTGCTCTCTCCCTATGGAGCTCTCTGCCACGCGGAACATGGGTGGACATACCCCTCCCCTTCTCTCACCCTTGAGAGTGTGTGTGAGGGCATGGCAAAGGGCGTGACAAGAGGAAGTAATGCAGAAAGACAGAGGGAAAAGAAAGAGGTGAAGAGGAAGGAGATAACGTGTGAGATATGCAGATGGAGGATTTCCAAAAGATGTGAGGGAAAAAGTAACTGAGTTAGAAACTGCAGAGGAAATAGGTATGAAGGGATTAACAGGAGTGACTGATTCACTCCAAAAACCAGGATTCTTTCTACAGGCCCAGCAATTTTCAATTCACAGTCTAATATTCTCGGAATTGAAACAAAAATCATTGTTACTACTTATTAAAGCTATACTGCTAACAAGCATTAGCAAAGCCAATAGGTCTGGCTAGTTGTAGAGATATGTGCATTGTTGTGTGATGTGAAAGTATAGACAAAAAAACAGTCCCTCAAAAGCTGCTTTTATTTACTAGGAAGAAAGTGTCACTCAAACTACGACACATTTGACATTAGACTGGCTCTCATATGCACACTGAAATCATAGAAAAATCACACATAAGCCACCTGAAAACTTGGCATCTATGATGAAGGAATCATCTGACAGAGACTCAACAGGGGGCCTTGGACTAATTTGTCCTCGTATAAGGGCCTGGGTTATTTCTGTCATATCACCAGAATATTTCTGACGGAATTATAAACCTGACAGGAAATGCCATGCAGATGTGCAGCAGTATGTGTTACAGAAGCGAGGGCTCACAGGCAGCATTCACGACTTTCAAGATGCGCTTGTGGGCTAATAGTTCAAGTCTTTTACCACACTGCCCCCTAGAGTCGCTGGAAGGCCTTTGCAATATGGTATCCAACATCTCCCGTGCGTTTATACTCCTATCCTAGCATCGGGTTTTAGGGACTTATTTACAAGCCCCCTGCGCCGCCGGTGCGTCACTTTTTATTGCTAAAAGTGACGCACCGGCGGCGCAAGCCCCATGGTTTGTAGAAACGCAACGAGCGGGACTTGGCAGGTTTAGAATTTCTTGGCCCGAGAGAGTGAGCCTCCAAAAAGGGATATATAGGCGCTGCATTACTCTAGCAATTTGCAGTGCTTAATGAGAAGTGTGGGGAATACAAGATCCAGCTTTTCGTAGCACAAATTCCGTCAGCATATCTGGTGACCACACGACTATACAATAGGGATTTTTTTGTGTTATAATTTTTTATTGACATTTTGTGAAAATTTCATCATAGAATAGGGATTTTGAGAGACTTCTTGAAAGGCTGTTCCGCTGAAATGCTATAGCGACTGAGTATAGAGTGGGCTAAGAGACAAGTTGCCTCGTCCTGCCGGATACGACTAGGCTGTTACAGAGCGCAGGCGCAGTACGAGAACAGCGTGGCCCTGTGCTGTTGCCATGACTCCTGCCGCGTACTTCCCGCTGTGGCATATGAAGTAGGAAAAGGACAGGTAGCGATCCTGGACGAGAGGGATAAATAGAAGCAGTGCAACCGAGATAAGGACCAATGGGAGGGTGTGTGGAGATGCGTGAGTGAATTGATTGCCTCTAGGCTCTTCATGGTTGAAAAGAATGTAATTGGCAACAAAGGGCTCTTGAAAAGACACACATTGAAAGAAAGAGGTAGGGAGATGTGGTGTTGGGCCGGATACACTGGGCCCAGGGTTGGATTGGGATTAAAAGTGGGCCTGGTCATGCAAAAAAAAAGTGGCCCACATTTGCATATTGCCGTTCCACAATATGCAACCAGGGAGCGGTTTAAAAAAAGGCACGGATTAGTTTAAACTGGTGAAACACACCTCAAAACAAGTGAGGCCACTTTTGCTCAGGCCCCCTGCCCCGCTCAATATCCATATATTAATGGGCCGGGCCAGCGAGAGAAAGGGAGTGACACCTCTGCCTTTGAAAAAAGGGAGGTAATGGACGCCCATCTACCTCCACAAAGGCCACTCAGGAACCCACTGGGCCGCTGGCGGCATCGAACAACGCAGAAGCTGCCCAAATCGGCCCCCCAGGCTGCTCAAAAAAGCAGCCCACAGCTGGAATTCGGAAAACTGCCCCTCGAGCATTGCCCAAGTGCCCGCGTTACCAATCCGACGCTGATTGGGCCAACATGTATTGCACCAAATAATTACAGCTTCCGCACAGCTACAGAGTGGTGCTGTTGTGTGACTACCTCTTCAGGCACTCCCCAGCGCTTCTATTAGCGGCACGCATTATTTGCGGGGACATAGCAAAAACCACACACATGTGGGTGTCAACAGCTAGACCACCCCGAGATAATGTCAGGGGTGGTACATTACATTCCTCCCCAATTTTAATAAAAACACAGCGTGAACCTTGAAGACATTTTCTTGAAACCCTCTACCACTAAGCACCCCACTAAATGTGAACTTAAAAAAGCACTTTACATGTTATTTGATGCCGAAAGGGTAGCAAGGGAGTCCTTGAAATCTAGTGTTTCTGGTTACTTAGCCTGTAATTTTATAATGTATCCCATACCCAGATATTTATCTCTTCCATTGAGCCATTGGGAGCGAGGCCTTATATTTCGCCTTAGGGCAGGCACCATTAAACATGCACTTAGCTTCCCTTTATGGAATTTTAATGCCCAATCAGTTGAGCCATGCCCCTGCGACTCCCAGAGTAGGCAAACAACTCTACATTTTTTATTTTTTTGTAAATTTTATATGAAGTATATTAAATGGTTTTTAACCCCGTATTTTAAAAAATCAAAACCAATTAGCCTGGAAGTTGCATTTTCAATGATTTTGTCCCTGGATGATGATGAACTTGTCTTTCGTGTGAGCTCTTTTTTAAAAACTGCGGTTTGTGCCAGGTCTACAATGTCTTAAAGTTTAGACGGACTATCCCCCATGTGTAAACAGTATTTTATTTTATCGCATGATTTTATAATTGTTCTTTTGCACTTTTATGGATTGTCAATAATCCGAATAAAGTTTTCATTGATTGAAGTGAGGCCACTTTTGCTCAGGCCCCCTGCCCCGCTCAATATCCATATATTAATGGGCCGGGCCAGCGAGAGAAAGGGAGTGACACCTCTGCCTTTGAAAAAAGGGAGGTAATGGACGCCCATCTACCTCCACAAAGGCCACTCAGGAACCCACTGGGCCGCTGGCGGCATCGAACAACGCAGAAGCTGCCCAAATCGGCCCCCCAGGCTGCTAAAAAAAGCAGCCCACAGCTGGAATTCGGAAAACTGCCCCTCGAGCATTGCCCGAGTGCCCGCGTTACCAATCCGACGCTGATTGGGCCAACATGTATTGCACCAAATAATTACAGCTTCCGCACAGCTACAGAGTGGTGCTGTTGTGTGACTACCTCTTCAGGCACTCCCCAGCGCTTCTATTAGCGGCACGCATTATTCGCGGGGACATAGCAAAAACCACACACATGTGGGTGTCAACAGCTAGACCACCCCGAGATAATGTCAGGGGTGGTACATTACATTCCTCCCCAATTTTAATAAAAACACAAAAAACAACAAGTGTGGAACATGGCTGTGTGCCCCCACAAGCTCATTGCAAACAGTTAACCAAGTTGAGACAGTGAGTCCTTATTCTAGGGATGGCTCACAGACTGTCAAGAGTTCACTCCAGAGATTCCTTCAAACGGTGGAGGGCAGAGGATTGTATCTCAGCTGGCATCTCAGATGGCCACTTCAACTTGATGAGTTCGGTGTAGTGGATGTCGTTGCAGAGTTGCCCTCAGGGACTTTGCCGATATGATCGGGCTCGATCTTGCTCTGCCTGGACTGTCGGGGTCATTTGCTTGGGTGTGAGCATGGGGTGATGAGGTCAAACGTATCATCTTCTGGCAATGAGGTAGAACAGGCGGAGAAGGTGGCTTCCTCCTGGAATTTTCCTCTGTCTCTTTTGAAGAAAGAGATGTTATGGTTGATTTCTTTGTCTCGTCTATGGGCCATAATCATCGCCTGATGATGACCCATGGGTGATACTCGAAAGGCAGCCTGAACTTGCTTCATATCAGTCTTTTACAAATACCAAGTCACCTGGCTGGATGTTAGAGGATCGAACACTCTGACTGCTGCTGGCTCTATTGTTTGTTTCTCTCTTTCTGTGAAGAACCCTAGCATAATCGAAGGGATCTGGCACCCACCCCAGGTAGTGAGGGATTGTGTTGGTCAGTACCCGTCCCATGTTGGCATGTCCTGGGGCTTGACCAGTGGTGCAGTGTGGGGGTCTGTTGATTTTCTCGAAGGAACCTATAGATGGCTCTTTCCATGGGTTCTTGATCAGCATGGGCAACATGGATCACCTTGTTGGGTGCACACATAAAAAGCTCCACTTCTCCATTGGCTTGTGGGCAGCAGGGGTTATTTTGCGGTGGTGGTTACCCCATGACCAGAGGTAGTCGGCAAATTCTTGGCTTTGGAATGGAGGCCCATTGTTTTTTCTATCATTTTTTCATAAGGCCATAGGTGGCAATCATCTTCTTGAATTTCGAGATAACATCAGAGGCTGTTTGGGATCCCACAAGCTCAATCTCCAGATACTTGGTGTAGTCATTGATTAAGACTGAGGTGTATCGCCCGTCGGGGAGATGACTGACTTCAAACTGGCACACTGCCAGGGCTGCTGGGGGCCAGGCTCTGTGAGGATCGGCGCTGGTGGTTCAGGGAATCCAGACACCTGACACCAATGGCAAGAGCACACTGATGCCTCTACCATCTCGTCCATACCTGGGAACCAGACTTTAGTTTGGATCCTGTTCTTTGTCTTGACTATGCCTTGGTGGCCATGATGGGGAAGTTGCAAGGCTGGGTCTGTTGGGCTGGATGGTATCACCAGGCAGGGTCCTCTTAGCAGGCACCCACTGATGTCAGTCGTCTGTAATTTTATCCGCTGCCTATACATGCATATATCACATATTTCTGTTAGAGGACTGTAAGCATTGATTAGCACAAACTAAAACTGTACTGTGTGAAATTGTTTTTGTTTATGCATTAGACTTGTAATCCATAAGTATATGCTCATGTGGAGAAACACTTTTGTATGATTTGCTGTGATTTTTCGGCTGTACATTATTTTATGTATAATTGCACATGTAAAACTGCTTAAATGTACTAGTCTCTTCAAGTACTGTATGAATTTCCTCCTTTCTTTTACTTTTCTTTCTTTTTCATTTTCTTGATTTTCAAGTTCTGCAAACCATTGGCCAGGGTACTGTCCTGTTATGTACATATTCCTTGGGTAGTTGTTGTTTTAATTGAATTTTGTGACGTGCATATTGCGTTTCCCTAAGGAACGTTTGTGTGTACTATGATTGGCCCCAGTGATTCTTGGGCTGCCACACAACTAGAGGCTGCTTTGAAATTGCAAAGCCAGGGGCATATTTACAAGCGCCACCGATACGTCACTTTTTCCCCTATTAGAAGTGACGCACGGGCAGTCCAAGGAGCTTGAAAATAAGCCTCTCAGTTTTTTTTCACATGGTACATCCAGCATTTGTATGTGGCGGCCGCAACTTGGTTCTGCCCCTCAGGTGTTCAATCTCATGCCACGCACAGCCTATGACTGTGCATGGCCTGGAGTTGTCAAAAGGGCAAATGGACACCAACCCTCATCTTTTTTTGCAATTGTTTTCCCAATTCTGCTGTACCCTTGCTGGAGGGAGGTGGGCTGCACTAAATAGCGTGGCACTCCCACGGGAGTGCAGGGGCACGCGCTGGCCATGGTGGCCCAAAAAGAAAGCTTTTCTAGCCCCTCTGGGACCCTCCACAAGGTCTAGGGGTCCGGGTACCACTACCCTGTCCACTTCTACCTTATTTTCCATTAATCTTCAGGACACAGGGACCGAGCTCCAAGTTCTGTAATGATGGCTGCAACATTTCTCCTCATGCTGCGGACAGCCAATCAGAGTGCAAGGTCCTGCAGGACTCACAGGAGCCTCTCGATTCTGCGGGCACACGGTGGCCACTGAGAAAAAAAAGCCCTCCTCAGCCAACGAGATTGCTCTAGTATTTGAAGCTGTGTGCCCATGGGACCCCTGTGAGAGTCCTGTGAACCCAACTGTCCATTTATCTATAAATTTGTAACCTCAATTTCTCAAAAATTACTTAACATATTAACATCAAATCAGAAAAAAGCATGCTTTCTGGATAAATATATATCTTCCTGCCAAATTTGGTGCAATGTCATTCAGCTGTTTTGGCTGTAACACCGTTCACAAATCCCTTTGGAAATTGGGTGGCCCCTCTCCATACTCTTTGCATTTCGTCTCTGCACTCTTCTTAACGGATCACCCCAAAACCTTCCAGGAAGGAGCTGAGGTGGATGAACTTTTCTTTTTATAAGGTTTTGTGAAGACTCGCCAAACAGCTCTAAAGATGTTAGCAAAATCCATTTTCTATGGTAACTGGGTCCTGACTATAACTGCACATAAAAGACACACAATTGATGGACGGAATGCAGCACAAATCAAAACATTCACCCCCAGTCAATAAATCTGGGTTAAATCCATCATTCTTTTGCTCACCTTGCCACCCCAGTTTAGACCTGGCCACGTACAAACCAGTCTTGACCCTGTGCCTCATGGGAACAGTCCTCCCCGAACTGCCAAGCCAGGTCCTCCCTGGACCGGAAACAAGCATCCTAGGACCGGTTTCGGGGTTTCACCCCTCATCAGCCAGGATAGCTTGAATCCAGTGGCACAGTGAGCCCGGGACCCACGTCTGGCCATACCCGGGACCGAAACCGGTCCTAGGATGCTTGTTTCCAGTCCAGGGAGGACCTGGCCTGGTAGTTCGGGCTGGACTGTTCCCATTGGGCACAGGGTCAAGACTGATTTGCATATGGCTGGGTCCAAACTGGAATGGCTTGGTAAGCAAAAAAATGATGGATTTAGGCCCAGATCTCTGTACTGGAGTGAATGTATGACATTGTTCTGCTTTCTGTCCATCAATTGTTCTTTTTGCATATAACTGCACAGTGGCATTTCAGAGAATCCTTTTTGACTCACAAAAGGAGTTATGCAAATTATTGCACATCGCAATTAAGAGGGGAAGTGAAAAGGTCACCTCCTCCACATGTGATTGATATTGGCATGTATAATTGGTTAGCAATCAAAGCTATTGTTGCAAACCATTGAAACTTACCAACACTTCAAAAGGGGTGGCAACTGATTCACGAGGGAGACGTGGTCTCCTTTTGACTACTTCCCCTCTAGAATTATGTGACGACAATGACCCAGGGGACACTGCCTGCTGCCCCAATATCCTCCCAAATCGGAATCAATTTTTTTAATCAACACATGTTCATTCAAGGAATGCAGGCTGCTTTATAAAATGATTCACGTTTCGGAAGGCAACCACAAGGATGGAGGTCTGTTGTCCTTTGCAGGCCACCATACCTTTCTTTATAGCTAATCTTCAGGGTTCAAATAGCGATCTGCCTAATTAATATTAAGGAGGTCATTCTGTGACCTCCTGCAAATATGCATTTTGTGATGCAAGTTCCACTTGCATTCAAGGTGAGCATGGAACTATTATCAGGCCTACACTATTCATATGGGACATATGATATTCGCCCCATAGGCAGTGAACCAAGGGGCTGCTTTTAAAGGTGGCGGGTTAGCAGGATTATCCAGTATCAGTCGGGCAAACATTCCTTAGGGAGCTCACAAAATGTTCTTGTAGACATATATATAAATTGACCTCCAAATCCTCCTTTAAACAGATGGACTTGCTCACTACATTCGCTTGGTACAATATAGGGATGGTATGTACAGGCATTCCAGGGCTGCTTTAAGATTCAAATCCTCCACTGACCATTCCAGAAGGTTTCATCCTGTGAAGGGGGGGTGGTCGATCAGGTCATGTATGTCATGCAGGTTAAAGAGATCAGTGAAAGGCCATGAATCTCCAACTCGATGTCAAACAGGGTTTTTTTTTATAGTCTCTTGTCCTTGTCCTACAACTATGCATCAGAAATTGCACACAAGAAAAACAAGGTTTTTACGGCTACTAAGTTTTAAAGGCAATAATTGATGCCCATCCATCTTGGATATGGTACCCCCAAGAAATTGAGCCATTTACAACATGGGGGTGACATGCCACAGATGTGGGATGGCCGCGGCAAACCACATACATTTTTTGGGGGGTTAAATTTAGCTGAAGGAGTTCTTGGGCTGGTAAACTATATCAGTGATGTTAAAGGGTCAGTTATTGAGATAACAGGAGATTTGATGTTAGCAGGTAGTGTTATTTTTACTGTCGCTAAGGCACCAATGAAGGCGAGGCTGTTCGTCACTGGTTTTAATGTGGCAAGGCTAATTATCGCATGAGATTGGAAGAGTACTAATCCTCATAATCTATAAGTGCAGATTTTGAAACTTTAGTCTGAGGTGGTCATAGAGACTAAATTGGCTGAGAGGACCTCTTCCTGATCCGTTGAATGTTGAGAATTGTCCACTGCGAGAGCATGGTATGGTACTTAGAGTGCTTTGCTAGTATGATTCTACAGTAATACCATTGTTATTTATGGCTGACACTGACAGCCACTATCATGAGCACCAGATTCTAGATAGAATATTAGAATGTTGAGCACTCTATTGTGGACAATGGAGTGCTCTGGGCTTCTACTGGCTGGTAGAAGCCCGAAGAGCAAAATTCCAATGTCATTTTACTTTCACAGCTGCTGCTGTAAACAAAGGCCTCTCTGATTTAAACCACTTCGGGTCGAGAGGCCTTTGTTTTAACTAATTAGAACATTCTGCCCTCTAGGGGCGGAATGTTCTCATAGCCTTAGAGCCCTCCTAGCGGGTTCTACTGGCCATTAAAGGCCTGCGCCCTTGTTAAAGGCCCTCGCTTTCGGCGCTGGTCTTTAATGGACTGTAGAGTCCGCTAGGTCGGGCTCTAAGGCTATATTAGAACATTGGAATGTTGAGTGCTCCATAGTAGACAATGAAGTGCTCCGGGCTTCCACTGGCTGGTAGAAGCCCGTGGAGCAACATTCCAATGTGTTTTTTCATTTCACAGCTGTTGCTGTGATCAAAGGTCTCTCGGAGCCCGAGTGGATTTAAAACACCTCGGGCTCCGAGAGGCCTTTGTTATAACAAATTAGAACATTCTGCCCTCTAGGTGCGGAATGTTCTAAAAGCCTTAGAGTCCTCCATAGTAGACCCTACCAGCCATTAGAGGCCCACTCCCTTGTTAAACGTTGGAGCAGGCCTTTAATGACCTTTAATGGTGCTGGAAATAATGTGTAAGTAACGTAAAGCAGCACATAACACTGCTTTGCATTACATAGCGCCCAGGTGGCGTACCCTGGGTGAAGCATGGGCATTCCCATGCAACCACCCAAGGTTTCTAACGCTAAATCCTATTTACTAAATAAAGTAGGCAGGGTTTAGTGCCAGAAAACTGCACCCTTTTGACGTAGGCACAAGGAAGCTGAAAATCTTTCATTTCTCCTTCCTTTTCCGACTTTGAATGTGTGCTGCACTTTACAGCACACATACAAAGAGGGAAATGGGCTAAGGTTAGTCTAAGCATGGTATTTTGTACTGTAAGGGTATTCTTCCAATACAAAACCTATGTCAGACTCACAGAGACGCCTTTGCACCATGGCGCAAAGGTGTCTCCGTGGCACATGGCAGCTGATATCAGCGCCGGCGCTAGGGAAAGGGGAGGAGAGTGCCAAATTTCAGTAAATTTGGCGCTCTCCTGCTCTCGCCTTTTCACGCAGTGCAACATTTGCAGCTGCTGCACTGCGCTGCGTGAATAAATGGTAAATCAGCCGCTTGGTGTCAAAGGATTAGAAGCCAGGCCAACTCCTGTTGTGTCACTTATGGGCACCTCTGAACGTTTCCTGTGTGCCAAAGACTACACCCACTATGCTGATATTTATTTATGCATTTTTATAAAGCGCGGACTTTACCCGAAGGTGACAGAGCGCTGTAAAATAGAACCAGTTACGTTACATGAGAGAAATGTTACAAAATATAATGTACAAAAATAGCAGGACACAGAATCAAACACAGCAGGCAAGAGGAACACAATATCAAACACAGCAAGCAAGGAATGTACAAAAAATAAATAAATATAACAAATTTACAATGACTAACGAACTTCCTGGCGGGGTCTGAGAATGAAAGAATTAGTTCTGAAAGTTTGGAATAGAAGAAATTTGGGATCCGCTTTGAAGATCCGGATGGAGGTGGTGGCACGGAGCAAAGGAGGAAGTGAGTTCCAGATTCTCACCGCATTACCTGAGAACGATATGAGGACAAAAAAATATAGAGAGGTAATTGCACACAAGAAACAATGCGAGAAATGCAAAACAAATGGCATTTCACCTGCGACATAAACAAAGGATGGTGCGCCCCTGTTTCAACCACGACGGACCGCCTCAGGGAGAGAGAATGTGATGCTTCAATGCACAGCAGCAGACGCGCCGCAATCTGTTAACACGCTAGGAGTGAAATGAGGTCTCGTGGGATAAAAAGGTCAGAGGTCCTGTCGTCAGAGGCAAAAAAAACCTGCAGAAAACAGTATCACTGCTCTGACAAGGAGAGTGTATGCAAAGATTTCTCTTCACGCAGCGACAAAAATGACATTCCACTTCATTTACCAAAATCTTGAGAGCTTTTTAGTCACTGGCATGTCCGTGTGAGCCTATTCCTGAGGGAAGAAGCATTGGCAAAGCCAATAAAATAGGTCTGGCCTTGGCTGCCAGCCTTTTGGTTGTGGCAATGCTTGTTTGTCATGGGCTATTTAAAATGATACTTTTGGGCAGCTGCTGGGCCTCATCAATCTAAAAAGATGCAGTGGTTAAAAGCAATAATATGTTTCGGTCTCAAAAAAGCACACTTTGTCATAGTTGTCTCTGGCACTGAAGGGAACTAATATATGTGTAGATTATGAAAGGGCAGAATGCGGTCACTCACAGTGAAGTTAGCCAATGGTTGAAATAAGCCATTCCCAATGCTGTAGTGGGCGGAAGAAAAATAATTACACAATTACAGACCAATGAATGAATAAGGTTGTCTGAAGCCCTTATAAATAAGTATAGTAGTAGTAAATATCTTTATTCGGCCTATACAAAAAAATAAAAGCTCATCACAAACCTATGCAATAATTTACTATCGTTCATTAATTTGTAACAACATGTAAAAGCCTAAACTTTAAGAATATTATAAAATAATGAGCCTGTAAAATATACCTTTCTAATCAATAAAACCCAAAGAATGGACTAATAACAAATTATCTGGTTCATATCCACAAGTTAGTAGCTAATCTCATAGGCACTTATATTTATCTTAATAAACTTAAATATACCAGATAATCTGACATAAGATATGAGATTCCGTTGGTTAACATAGTGTAACCCACCACCTGCCGGTTCAATGTATGGTCATTGTCATTGTTTTGTTAGGGATTTAATCTTCCGGGTCCTTAGTCTCCATGCATACAACAGGTATCTGGACAAGGTAAAAATTAACCATTCAGTGTGATAAGTTCGAAGAATTTGAATGGTGGGCCAGATGTACGACCATTTGCTTTTGCTACTCGCAGATTGTGAAAAATTGTGAGTTGCAATTTAAGAGTCGCAAAAGCAAATGTACAAGAGTGTCAGAGACACTGTTAGCGATTCCCAATGGGGTCGCAAAATGCGAGGCTCATGAATATTAATGAGCCACTAGCAATTTGTGACCCCATTGGGAATAGCTGGCCCTCACAGGGATGGTGGCCTGCTGGGCTCAGCTGACCTCCATGCCTGGGACTGCTTTTCAATAAAGCAGCTTTTAAAAAAATGCAGCCCATTTTCCTTAAAGGAAAACGGGATGCATTTTTTTTTTTTTTTAAATAAAACGTTTTTGTTTCGTTTTTTAGGGGCAGGTAGTGGTCCCTGGGACCACTGCCTGCCCTTAAAAGATATTTTGGGAGCCAGTCACAAAGGGGAAGGGGTCCCCTGGGAACCTCTTCCCATTTTCGACTCCATTATCACCCTCTTGAAGAGGGTGGTAATTTGCAAGTGTTTTGCGACCGCAAAACATTCTTACATAGGGTAGGGACTCGCTAATAGGAAGGGACTCCCTTGCCACGCCTCTTCCTAATAGCGACTAGCAATTCCTAATTAGAGAGTCGCAAATAAATTGTGACTCGCTAACTAGGAATTGTACATGGCCCTGTAACATTTTGCATGCGCAAACTGGTCGCAAATCTGTTTGCGCATGCAATTTAGGGTCGTACATCTTTTAAGCGATTTGTTGATAAATTGCGACAAATGGGAAATAGCCAAGCTCGTCTGATTGCAGTATAATCAGGACAAAAAGACAGAAAGTGTACTTCATGCTCTTGAGCTACCAAGCAGACAGGACGAATCGGCGAGATATTAGCACCAGTCCAATGGCTGCAAAATTCATTGACTGGCAAAATGCCATATCTAAATTTTAAAAACAATGATTTCACAAGTGGAGGTTCTACGGTATTTAAAAACTCCTATAATCTTTAAAATCCAGGAACCTCCTTGTTAGATCCCCGGTTCTTCCCCCAATTTTCCATAAATTATTAATATGATCCCAAAATGTATTTTTTAAATTCGTCAGAAATCTTTTCTCAATGCTCTCCGGATTGGTCCAGAGCTCGCTCAAACCCAGTTTAAGCATCCAGCTCTTAATATATTTTAGACACGGGATATTCCCTTTCGTGTCTACTGCCAACACATCAAGCAGTGACTCTCTCAGGGGAGTGGGGTATTGTTAGACCAAACTCAGATCCAAAAGGCTAATAGCCTAAAGCCAATCACCTGGACTACTTTCTTGTAAGTATATTATACATGTAATTTAATAAAATTAAAAGGATGTGACTTATACCAGACCTAGACGGGACAAAACATTGTAGGAGGTCTATACCTTTCAGGCTTGAGAAACACTCAATCAATCAATCAATTAAAACTTTATTCGGCCTCATGATGGCTGTAGTGTCTTGCTAGGCACGCTCTAGTGTTCCACCAGTGATGTAACACACATTTCACACCCACCCACCACAGGCGTCACCAGTCAGGTGACCCTGTCAATAAAAGAGGCCGGACGCTTGCGCCCGAGGCCGTTAGTACACCACCCTGGAAAGTGTTTGTGTCCGTCCTTCACTGCAATGTGGGCATGAGGCACAACATCACAATGGCGACGAGTGGGTCTTATCCCATGTGTGCGATGGCTTCGCCTTCCCCGGTCCTGGTGGGGGACATATGAGGCCGAGGAAAACGAGGGAGGGGAAGAGAGCTGCCGCGTGGAATCGGCACCCCCCCCCCCTGCGAGGAAGGCGCCAGTCGCCGGAAGGCCTGTAGGGCATGTGGCGAGCCCCGGGCCTGCAGAAAGATGATGAGGTGACCGGGAACCCACCCCGCACCTCACGAGCATCCCGCCGTGACCCCGGTGGGGAAGTGCCCAGAAAGAAAGCAAGCCGATCGGAGCCCACCCGCATCGGCCGCGTTGAAGTGCCCCGAGGCTCGAGGAGGCAAGAGGAGCCCACCCGTGTCGAAGGAAAGCCCAGCAAAGGGAACCGAAACAAGATGCAGTGCCTGCCCTCAGAGACCTGACTACATCAGTAAGCGGGCTGACGGTGGGCGGACGAACGCAGAGAAGCGTTCCACGCAAAGGGGGAGAGCTGTAAAGTGAAGTCGCGGCAGCGCGTGAAAGCCGTCCTGCAACAGATACCTTCAGGAAGTAGACGTGTGCTCCAGGCAGCATTTACGGAGGCAGGGGGAGGTCTCTGCAGCTCTGTGGCATCGAGGTGTAAAGAATGCTGCACCTGCCACGAGTGGCCTTCCATTTCCTTGGCCCCGGCGACGCCAGCGTGGGCAAGACAATCTCTACAGACTCACGGTAGTTAAGTCTGCAGCACAAGCCCCCAGCGCGCGTGTGCATAGGAAAATAATAAACCGGAACTGCAATGCCCGTAATAGTGACCAGTGGCAGCACAAGATAACGCTGTCCCAAAAACAGGAGAGACATTAAAGTACAAAGGGCTTACCCGGCGAGGCATGGCAGGAAGAAGGACCGGGAGTAAGGCAGTTAGGTCCCTAAAACGGAGCACGAAGCCCGTAGCAGGAGGAAAGCTTCCGAGGCTGAAGGACAAGGAGGCAACACTGCCATCTAGTGGCCGTTTTGCGCCACTGCAGCTAGTAACAGAAAAGCCCATGGTGGAAAGTTACGCCTGAAACAAAAAGCAGCGGTCCGGCTGTTTGCAGCACATGACTGAAGGACAAAGAGCACTCAAGGAAGAAAAGAAAGGCACCACTGGACAGAGAGGGCGAAATCGTAGAAGACCCCGAAGAGGGCAGAATCGAAGAGGACCCCGAGGAGAGCAGAATAGAAGGAGATCCCGAAGAGGGCGGTATCGAAGAAGACCCGGAGGAGGGCGAAATCGTAGAAGACCCCGAAGAGGGCAGAATCGAAGAGGACCCCGAAGAGGGCAGAATCGAAGAAGACCCCGAAGAGGGCAGAATCGAAGAAGACCCCAAAGAGGGCGAAATTGTAGAAGACCCGAAGAGGGCAGAATCGAAGAAGACCCCGAAAAGGGCAGAATCGAAAAAGACCCCAAAGAGGGCAGAAGAGCAAGACCTTCTCAGAGAAAGGGTGCTAACGAAAATTCCCAAGAGGAAGTACAAGTCCTACTGACAGGACAGACCTGATACAGGCCCACAGGGAAGGTGAGATTGTCTGGACACCGACGCGGCCAGCGAGGTGTCCACGTGACGTCAACATGAGACGTGTGGCAGGATGTCACCTCCACATGAGATCCTGATCGAATGGAGGAGAAGAGAGTGGCATAACGCCACTCCGCGAAGGGAGAAGGAACAGCGACTAAGCACCACACGGCAGATAACCATCACAGGCGTGCAGGAGAAAAGGAACAGAGTGACAGGGCAGAGGGCTTGTATCACCACAATATGAGAACACCCCGAGACACCAGACAGCCACCCACCAGACCGACATCCCGGGAGACAGCCCACGGAGAAGAGACAAATGCAAGCTGCAACTAGCGCAAAGCGAGTATCTCTCCAATGCTTCCCTGCCCGACTGGTCAGTCCCCAAGCATCGGCAGTCTGATTCACATGACATCCCTGCATCTCACCCCAGATGCCACGGGTGACCGACAACCGCAGCAAGATAAAGGCAAACTGCGAAGACCTCCCAGTCCTCGCTCCACAAGATCAGACCGCCGCCTGTTGCCCAACTGAAGAACAATTACCGGAGTTTCACGAGGCGAGCCACCCGGGACCCATCTGTGTGTCACTGTCAACCTGCAGCACACTGAAGTAAAGCACACTCACGGTCCACACGGTTCCATGGCAGATCAGCGGGAAGACTCTCCAGGAGGTTCCAATGGGAGAAGAGTTTGAGTGAGAGAGGACAACCGGAAGTAGCTCGGCAGTCAGAAGCAAGGAAGACCATCAACCACGCCACCTCCAGGCAAAGGCTTCACATACAGAGACCTGCCAAAATGGACCTCACCGCAGCTCTCAATGCACTGATGCTGAACCTTCATAAATGGACTTCGACGCTGCAAGACCAGGACCGTCTAAAACACCTTGCCAAGGCCAACAAAACAGCGTGACCATGCCGCCCAAGGCTCCAGCACTGCCTGACTGACGGCCTGAAGAAACTGGTTCAGTATTATCTGTTGTTTGTTTATTTTCTTCCAGGCTGGACTTTTATTCTTTCTTTTCATTGAAGGTGGGGGGGGATGTAGTGTCTTGCTAGGCACGCTCTAGTGTTCCACCAGTGATGTAACACACATTTCACACCCACCCACCACAGGCGTCACCAGTCAGGTGACCCTGTCAATAAAAGAGGCCGGACGCTTGCGCCCGAGGCCGTTAGTACACCACCCTGGAAAGTGTTTGTGTCCGTCCTTCACTGCAATGTGGGCATGAGGCCCAACATCACAATGGCCATAAAAGTACATGTTAAATTTTTTTGAAAAAAGACATTGATGTTGTACGTTAAAATGGAGAAAGTTATAGAGACACAAAGGGCAGACATTTTCTAATGACACAAATCATGAATGTAAGCCCACCATATTATTTCGTTTACGGATCGCCCGTGACAGAAAACATGCAACTCCATAACAAACAAAGGGGGAAAAAAGCATTTGTAGGTAGGTCAGTGCTGGCCTAACTTGTCCAAAATAGCAATCTTTAAAAAGTGGTAGAATATATTTAACTCTCAGTTCAGTATAAAAGCCACAGAAGAACATAAAGTGCAATATATCTTGTTCGAAGAAGTTGTCACATGTGCATGGTTGCAGAGAGCCTAACTTTGAGAAGCCTTTAGGTACAGTTAGGAGCCAGTGAATACAACTAAATCTAAACCTAGATAAAATAAAGCGGTGTTGCAGGTTATTTACAAAAGACCAAAATGGTTGACTTAAAATGCCAGGACTAAAATCATAAAATATCTACACGAATGTTTCATGAGTTCTTTTGTTTCTCTATCTAATTGCCTCCTAGTGAGAAATTGAGTTTTTAAACTTTTCACAGTTTCAGGTTGTAGCTTCCTATGATTCTTAAATAGCTCTGGATGCCTAAGAGTTGAAAGCTGCTGTGAAATATAGTTTAAACACTCACTGTGTTACCACATTGCAACTGCTGGCACTCACAAAGCCCACAAGCAAATGTTGCTCACATGCCTGCTTCCTGAAGTTTTGAAATAATGTAAGAACACATAAAAGAACATTAATTGGTATAAAAAATGACCACGTCAGTTATAATGTTCAGTGACGACTCAACATGGGTTAAGTGTGAAAGAAAGAAACTTTTGATTGTAAGTAGCTGATGACGGTATTAGCAATTTCATTAAAAAAAAAACTGGAAAGCAGCAATCTTGGGAAAAAAGACTCTTGGAATGCAAGTAAGATGAAGTTGGCCCTATATAGAATGGGAGACATTGTTCAACATTTCGAAAACATGTAGTGGGTTTGGTTGAGACCTTTATGATTAACAGGAAGCTTACACTTGAGAGAGTGCACCTCTCCCTAGCACTGGGTATAGTGTTTGGCTGTTGTTGATGTCTGATGCTTGTGGGTTTGGATAAGTAAGTCACCAATTAAGAATTGCCAGTAATTACAGTTGCTAACATAAGATTGCCCTTTGATAGTCCTGTGACCCCTGGCCTGTGTGTGATGAACAGTGTCCCCACAGGGGTGTCATGGGCCCTAATGAAAGCTATGTAAGTGCACTTCCCACATAGCCCCCATTGGTTGGTACAGCCCACTCATATTTGGGGTACAATGGGCCCTGCAAGGCCCTGTGCCATAGCCACTGATGCTCTAACAATAGATGGCCCCTGATGTTGATACATCAAAAGGTTTATATCAAACAAGACTGCATGGAATGAGAAATCCAAGTTATGCAGAAAATTGTAGCACTGAAAAAGGCCTCATTGTTTTGGTCTAGCTATCGACAACTACTCTTGTCATCAGAACGGAAACACACACACACACACACCCATTTGCTTTTGGTCAGGTCCCTTCAGTCACTGGTTTGTCTGGGGCAGCCTTGTGTGTGGAGTGGCTGCATGCAGAAAGTGTCAATCATATTTTGGACTCAGAGGGTCATTTCTGTCTGTGGGTAGCAATTGATTATTAGGGGTGTTGGTCCACCTGCCTAAAGAGTGTCACCCACTACAGTGCAGGAAGGGTGAAGTGGAGCATCCATGCACCCCAATGGAGGAGCATGTGTGCTCCAAACATTGTTTCCAAACTTCTGCTGATGGGGCACCAACAGTGATTTCGCACCTAGACGCCATTTTGCACCTAAATGGGATTTGTGCTCCTAAACTTAGTTCCACATTCATGCTGGTGGCGTGCCATGGATGATTTGGTATTTTACAAATATTTGTGATTCCACAGTACTGCTCCCTTTGCAGCAATTTGATTTTGAATCTAAAAGGGAACTAGGCAGTCTTGGTATTTATTAACAGAGGGGCTTCTAACACAATATCTAGGCCCCTTAAAAACGTTTTGTTTGTTTTACAAATGAAGCACTGCTTGCAACTGATTATGTGTGTTTTCATTGTCTCATTTGCATATGCCTAATTTTCTGTATTTATTGCCCATGCACCTCTGGGCTTCTGAAATGATGATCAACCTGGCCTAAAAATGTAAAATTCCAGTGCCCCGCCTTATTGCAGTTTAATGCGGATCAGACTGCCTCGCGCCTGCCCTCCTGCCACGGAAGGATAATACCCAAAGTATTAGATAAAGCCGCGGCATAAGCACTAAATCCTGTTGAATCAGTTCAGTTATATATAAATAAAACTAAATTTAAACAGCTGTGTGTTTTTAAACCACAGACAACCCTCGCCTCTAGTGCACAGAGAGGGCATGCTTGCCTCCCCTTCTTCAGTTTTCAATGGGATGTGGGCACAGGATCAGCTGATGCCACCCTGGCTGTAAGCTTGCCCAGGTCGGTGCCCTGTATCTCCAGAGGGGTTCCTGGCAGCGCAGCACATCACCATGGTCGTATTCTGTTAAAGTGGTGGCTTCCAAAGTGCCGGATTGCAGAACTTTCTGAAGAATTTCAAGAGGACGGCTCACCAGAGACCAGCAGTGCAGACATGGACTGCTCCCTCATGGGGGACCAGGTAGAGTCCTTGAAAAAAAATCTATTATTTGCGCATACAGAAAAGATTTTTTTTGACAAATAGACATTTCTAATTCCTTTTTTTATTTTTAAAATCAGTTTTTTAAACAGCATTTTAAACTGCGCTTCCGCCATTTCTAATAGCTGTTAATAACAGGCGCTACTGTTACCCCATTTGATGGTACTCAGTTTTGGGACCTTTGACGGATGTAAGGGTCAGTCCTCCGTGCCAGGATTGGTACCTGTTGTTTTACAGATCCCAGAAATGTCAGACGGGGAGGATTAACTCGCTGTCCCATTTTGTTAGCCATTTGGTCTTTGCTTGAGTCCGGAACCCATTTGTTCCTTATGCCATATGTTCCGGGCTCCTGGCATTATGCAATTGTGCCACCACCCCTATTCTGCATGTTTATGAATTTATTGCAATGGCTGCATAATGCATCATATGCTGCACATTTTGCCTGGTTCAATAAAAAATGTTTCTGGTTGGAAAGGATTAAAAGTTCTTTACAAATCCGTTCCTGGTGCCCCACCTTGACAGACCCTTTGCAAAGGTGAAATGGTCACCTTTCAGGCGCTTCCTGCTTTATTCAGGAGTTGAACTGGTATTAACGAGGAAAAACGTTTCTTCACAATGGATTAATATGTTTTTAAATTACAAAATAGTTAAATATTACTACCACAGAATACTCCCCATTTCACCACGCACTTTGTATGTTCTTACTGCCTAATTTAGACGGCCCTGTTACATAATTTGCCCCGTGGAGTCTCATAATTGCAGTGGTCCTGCCTAAATTCAGCATTTAATGCATGCATTTTTGGAGGGAAAGAATGCGCCTTTTTAATTCATTAGATAGTTTCCGTTCGTAAAGACTGCATTACCTGGGCGTATCTACCATTGGTGAAATGGGTGCAGTGGCCCCAGAACCCAGAGCTCTGAGGGGTCTATTGAACCCTAATAATTGCTGTATTTTACCACCGAAACAGGAATGTGTGACGTATTCCGCAAGCCGCAATCACGCTATGCCTTCACAGCGCCGTCATTAGAACGAATGCGTCTTTAGTACGCATTCCTTCAGCCCACAAGTCGTTATTACGATTTGCCTTAGGGGGGCGCTGGATTTTGGAATAGGTTAATTTACTATTCCAAATCGAGTATGCGCTACAGTAGGGAAGGTGTTGGACTTCAAATCCAACACCTTGCCCCCCCTAAGGCAAGTCGTTATAAAGACGTGCGTTCTGAACTAATGCGTACTAAAGACGCGTTTGTTGTTTTGCCTGCACTATTAAGGCACAGCAGGATTCCGGCTTCGGCATGAAGGACGTTTTCCCCCCTAAATAGCAGTCAAAGGGACATTTTTAGCTCTCGCCTGACCCAGCGCATGTGCTGGTCTGGCGAGACTTTTTATGAGGGCTCAAAAAAGTGCTACCTCTGTAGCCTAGAGCTACAGTGCATGTGCACGGGCGCCTCACTTTCACGGCCGCTTTGATGTTTGATCGTGATCACTTTCGCGGCCGCTTTGATGTTCTCCGTGAGCCAAGTTTTTTTTTCCTGTTTATTACTTCTATGTAGTAATGGTGGCACACGTGCGCCGCCATTACTACAGAGCAGTAATAAACAGAAACAAGCATTGGCATAGCCAATAGGTCTCGCTTTTGGGACCTTATAAGTATTTAGTTATGCAACTGTTGCATGGCTAAACACTTATAAGGTCCCAAAAGCGAGACCTATTGGCTATGCCAATGCTTGTTCTACATTGCACCAGAGTCAATGGCGTCCTTCTTACGCTGGTGCCTTGTTAGCGGTGTTCAGCTGCATGTTCCATTTTATTTGTAGCACTTTATGCAGACATACAGCCCATTTGTTAATACACTGGGCCTGATTCACAAACTGCACTTTGTAGTATGCTTTGCAGTATTTCAAAACGTATACAAATTGCCATTCACAAACTATGTGCAGAGTTTTACATCGTCGCATTACCTATAATTATGTGTGCGTAGTTATCCAAAATGGCTGCGGAGTCTCCGCACATTTAAGTATACGTTTTAATAGCGAATGTGGGGGTAACTGGAGGGAGTGGGTGGGAAATAGGACAGACTTATTGCAAAAGGAGATGGAATTACGGAGGAGTAAGACGGGTTTAGTAAGGGTCACGGAACAGTTTATGGAGGAAGGGACCTATTTCCCCTAGCTTGTAATGAGCGCCTAAGTGGCTAATTTAGGAGCACATTACAGGTTAGGTGGAATAGATGCAGTATTTAACATATGTAGTAAATCCTATTAGGCGAGAATGAGGTATTTACCCCGTGCAGTAAATACCTCCTAGTCCAAGTTTTACACTTGCAAATGAGGCATTACATGCGGAATAGGTATTTAACCCTCCCAATTGTGCATCTTTTGTCTTTTTAACAGGCGTTTTCCCCCTATAAATATCAGCAGGTTTGGCCTGATGGAATTCATCAAGGGAAAACTGCAAGGGTGTGATAATTATCACACAAGTGGTATTTCCGGTCCGTGAGCTTGCACAGGCATGGGAATTAAGACCTGACCTTAAAGTTTGGAAAAGTGGAAGGCCTGCTGTAAATCACCTGGGGGCTTCCAGACAGCCAAGGATGCAGATCCCATGTCCCATTTAGAGGAGGGTGATTCCCTGAATGGTGGGGCACCCACCAGCTTACAATCACTGGCGGACGTCCATCCACCACAGGCCTGCCACGTCTAGTGCACGTAGAAGTCTGCCTGATGTGGGTCACTCTTTCTGATGCAGAGTTGGGGCCGCATTTAGGGTTTAGCGGCACCATAAAGAGGTGGTCCTCCTGCCCAGTCAAACCTGTGGGTTCCCTGCCCCATTAGAGGTGGGAGAACCTCCAGTTTACCATTGGCAGAGTCTTATCCGGCTCTACTGATGGCAACTCCTGGTCTGGGGGTCTGCCCCCCCACAGAATCGTGAGTCATAGTGATAATTGCCACGCCCTCTTGCGGGTAGTTGACCGACACTGATTTTCTCTGCCTGTGTCCACCATACCAGGCATGGTGGACACAGGCAGAGAATGTAGAGGGCCCCGCATTAAAAGGAGAAAACAGCTTTATGTGTCTGGGACTTCTGTGTTTTTTGTTCAGAGAAAACAAACTTTGGGAGTTTGGTTTATCTAAACAAAAGCAAGTTCTTTAAACATTAAGCCTGTTGGGCCCTCGAGCTTCGGGGGGCCCTCCAGCACTGTGCACAGGCGGCAGGCCCCTGGCCTGAGAGCTCCTGACTGGGTCTGGAGCACGGGGCCCCCCTTCCATGTAATTTGCAGAGGGGGCACTGCATCAGCTCCCCACAAAGAACAGAGATCCCGCCGGGCAGGTGGACCGCGGGGGGAGGGGTGGGTATAAAAATGGTATTCTGTAGCAAATATATGGGTGCAGGAGCTTTCAGTCAGGTATGGTGAGGTGTCTGCCGGATTTCACTCTGGATTTTTATATGCCCAAACTGACAAAAACACAAACACAGGCTCTTGTCTCTGCCTTAAAACTTGGGGGCATATTATCAAGCACGTTAAAACTATCGCAGAAAACTGCCGCTAAAGCAGCGATAATGGGCTTGATAATATACTGCAGAGAATTCCAATAGAAGCCCATGTTGACACCAGAACATGGGCTTCTAAGGGAATTCTCAAGGGCATATTATTAGGCCTCGGTGAAAATTCCGTTCCGCTCGCAGAAATTGCGATAATTTGACATTTTCGCGTTCCGCGGAGAGCACGAAAATGTCAAAATTTCCGCATTCCGCAGCTCAGCGATAATTTGTTTCTTGCTCGCGCTGTAAAATAATACATTGTTGCGCGCGCGATCGCCTTACCTGAATGCCCGCGTTCGCCGACAAGTGTTCCCGATCCGGTCGTGTTCTCCACGAGATGTTGGATTGTTGGTAGCCATTTGCGCTGTCTCGCGACAGTTCGCGCCCGCAGTAATGTAATTGGTCGCGCGATCACATCTTTCTTCTCGCGATCATGCACCGCGAGAAGAGTGAAAACAAGATGGCCGCGCCCGCGAGCAACCGCATGGGTAAGTTGGCGAGCCGCGACCACGCAGAAAATACCGCGAACGGGCGGGAAAAAAACTTCTGCATCTTCTCGATATTTCTGCGAGTTTGCGGAGATTTTTAACATTTTCGCGAAAAGACGATCATTTTAACGCTGTGCTTGATAATATGCCCCTTGGTTAGTTTGAAAACAATTGTTTTAAGTACCTCAAAACACTCCACAATCCTTTCACTTTCCACTGTCTCTTAGGCCCCCCTTGAGTCTTGCTTCTCATAACGTATTTTGACAAGATATACTAGCGTAATTGTCGGGATTTGTGACGCTTCCACCAGCACCCCAAATCTTACTGACCCAGCTACGCCCTTGAGGTGGGCGGTCCTTGCCATCAGCAGGGTGGAGGAGAGGTTGGCCTACCGGTGTGGCGGACCGCCCTGCCAGTGTCTGAATGAATCCTTTTGCCTACCCAAGTACCCAGACAGGAAGAAAACAAATAACAATCAGCATCACACACTGTCAGAAAATTCTGAACCATCAATATCTTTGTTTATTGTATTGTAATAACGCCAGGAAGTTAACACATCTGAAACATTTTTCCCATTCCTACTCTTTACACTTTACAGTCATAGGTGGCATCCGATCAATGAGATTGTTAGATTCTCATTCCACTATATTCTTATCCATCCAAGGGTTAAGCTGCAGGCATAACTCCAGAAATAGCCCTAAATAATGAGCAAATTACACTGACCCAGTTCAATAGCAAAAAAATAACATTTTCAGATGCAGCTGAGGGATTTATATGGAATTTAATCCATTTTAAAGGCAGCTTGATTTTAATCTCATCCAGCAAAATATCTTCCTATAGAAACAGATCAGAGAATTTGCCCAACCATAATTCCCAGGCGGCATAAGTCAAATAGTACTCACTGCGCAGAAGTCAGGAGACACAACCCCACCCCACAATCTCTCCAGCACTTCTAACCTACCATCTTGGGCAAAAGTCAGAAGTGTAGCTAAGCTGGCATGGGCCCTGGTGCAAGCAAGGCAAATGGTGAAAATAAAGAAGGGGTTCGCAGTAGCAGCCCGTGGAGGCAAAATGCGATGCAGCGCGCGCAACGAAATTCGTTTTATTTAATTGTTTACTTACCTCCGTTCATGCGTATTCCGGTGTTTACTATCCTTCACCCTGCCCCTCCCCCGCCTCGCCCCTCCGCCCCGCAGCACTCCCTCCACAGGCCGCTACTGGTTCCCGGGCTGACGAATCTAGTTCCGAAGGCAGGGATAATGTAATCAAATGCAAAAAAATCTTAGGCAACTCTTCTTTTAAAACAAATGAAATACAACAAATTTCATTTAGGGCACATATAACAATGAGCAGAGGGACATATGAGTGTATATCAAAATAGATACATATATTACTCAAATCTATGATATTCAGAAAATGCTACAAAAATAAATAGATATGTCGTCCATCAGCTAAAATGCATCATATTAATGCTAATTTTAGTTATTTCAATCATACAATCTCTCATGCCCTCTCACACAAGCAAGGAAGGTAAATTGCCACTTTAACTGCTTTTGGGGCAGTAAAATACATCATTGTCTGGGTTCAATGGGTCCCTTAGGCTTGGACACCGGTGCCACTGCACCTGCAACACCAATGGTAGTTTAGACCCCAGGGGAAAACATGTTTTTGATTTGTAGAAGGTGCCAGATATTCTGTGCTCAAAAAGTTGAGTTGTTGGTCAATTCATAACCTTTCAATGACACTCACCTCTTAACCACTGGAACTCCACCTCTGATGCTGGGTATGTGAGACTCTCCAGACAGTCACCAGGAGTGCAGCCATCAAAGCTTCAGCAGTGGCACCGAGGTACTGAGATTCAGGGGCCCACTGAGCCATGCTTATTGCCGTATTTTTCTAGCCAACCAGCAGCCGGGGGCCATTTTCCACGCTTGCACTAGGGTCCGTGGCAACCTTGCTATGCCATTGCCTGTTACTAAGCCTGCAAAGAATGTTGGTGGCATGTGGGACAGAAAAATCACTGCTGGGTATGCAATATCGATTGCTGTACATATGGAATTGGCCAGGCCTGTTGCATGGCACGCAGAAACTGACTAGATCGGTTTCTGGACATGATGGCTTGCTGGATGCATCGCTGTGCATGTGAAGAGTTGCCAACTGCATTGCTGGCCACGTTATGACTGATCAGATCTATTGATGGACATGTGGAAGCTAAACAAATCTGTTGCTGGGTCCATGAGGACTGGCCATTTTTGCTCTGGGCAACTGGAGGCGGCCCATGTTTTTGAGTGGGCCCGTGCAGGCTGGCAATGCGTTTTAATGGCATATGGAGGCAAATCATGCATGTGGCCTGACATTTGTGCATATAAACCCTCACATACATCCACCATTAACATTAATTAAAGAAAATTACTAGTTGGAATCTCATAGCCAATTTTGCCTTTTATGGTGGGTTGTGGGTATGTGACCAGCGGTCAATGTGGCCTTCAGCAAAGAGCCACGTCATTCTTTTGTCTATCCCTCGCAGAATATTTCTTGTCATTTTTTTACCATTCATGTTCTAATTAGGCAGGTCCTCACACATTTGGTGTACATTTAAACCAATGGCAACCACATTGATGTCACAGAAAATGCAACAATGCAGTGATAGCCAATAATAAAGCATGTGGAACCAGCCATAGTAGTAGTAGTAGTAGTGGTAGATCAGTGGTTGAGCAGTCCAAGAAGAGCAAAACAAAATACAAATATTGCAAATTGGCTCAACTGGGCCAGAGAACAGTACTGGCAAAGTTGGGTACCCAGGTAGACCGGGCGGTAAATGGAGTACAGAGTTCTCTGCTGCAATGTTTGATTCACCCCCGGGGAGAGCAAGACTTTGGGGGTCGACGCAAAACAAAGTTGCCTTCCTTTTTGAAACCATTCCAGATTCCCTTTGGGCCCCGATCTCCTCTGGGGCCAGTGCATGATGATCCCCAGGGTCCTCTGGGGACTAAGAATTAGTGAATGGAGCCATGCATGGCAAAGATCACACTGCTCTTGGGGAGGCCAACACCTGGGCACACATACTCCAACGCGGGCGCGCATACTCCAACGGACTCTCCTGCAGGGACCAGAGAGCCAAGGTGGCTTCCACTGGCTGTGGGGGTAGGTGGCTTCCCCAGGCGTGGGAAGCAGAATCAAGGAGACAGCTCCCGTGCTGGCACCAGGTTAGAGTCAGGCACACAGAGAGCAGGCGGAGGTTGTGACGACTGTGGAGTCCCCAACAGGGGCCAGAATGGGGGCCCACTTGGGGCTTGGCACCTTGGTATCAAAACAAGCATTGGTAAAGGCAAGGGGTCTCACGTATGCAAAAACTATTGGCTTTGCCAATGTGTTTTAGCCATGTAATACACCAGTGTGGCTGCTGTTCAGTGTGGCTAAAAATTAGTGGCATAGAGGAGAGTGGCGTGAAGTGGAGTGACGTAGAGTGGAGTGTCCTGGAGCGGAGTGTCCTGGTGTGGAGTGGCCTAGAGTGTTGTGGAATGGCATAGAATGCCATGGAGTGGCATAGAGTGACATGGAGTGGCATAGAGTGCCGTGGAATGGCGTAGAGTGGAGCTGAGTTTCACGGAGTGGCAAAAACTGGAGTGGGGCGATGTGGCGTGGAGGGAGTAGAGTGGAGTAGAGTGGAAAGGTGTAGAATGGAGGGGAGTGGAGTGGCTTAGAGCAAAGTAGAGTATCATTGAGTGGAGTCGTGTCGTACAGTCATGTGGTGTAGAGTGGAGTAGAGTATCAGAGTGGAGTTGTGTCGTTCAGTGGAGAGGCATAGAGTGGAGTAGAGTGTCATAGAGAAGAGTGGAGTTGCGTAGAGTGGAGTTAAGTGGCATGGAGTGGCATAGAGAGACTCGTGTACAGTGGAGTGGGGTGTCATGGCGTACAGTGGAGTAGATTGTCATAGAGCTTTAATGAGTTTTTTTTATTGAGTTTTGAACATCATGGTGATGCTTTTATCTATGTGGTGACACCATGGCAATGCCAGTAAGCTTGACTAATTATACATGCCCCCCTTATTTAGGCCCATAGGGGCGAGGAGAGGGGGTTTCTAATGGTTTATTGGATCAGGACATGCTGGGGTGTGATCTGTAGAAGGTGACAACAAAGGTAGTTCCACTGGCCTACATGTACATACTTGTGGAATTGCAAAGTTGGGGATAGAAGAGCAACACTGTCAGCTTTACTGGCTTTATTTTGGTACAGAATTGCTTTGTCACGCAAGTCCTCTAGGTTGTAAGCCATCATTAACCACTAGCAAGCATTTATCACTCACTCCAAAGTGGTCTGCAACTCCTCTAATTAAACTTCCAACTGTTTTCCTAAGCTAAAAACCTTTTTTTTCATTTTTTGCATACATTTGTTAGATAATTAAATATCGTCCTACTTTCTGTTACAGAGATCTAATTTGGCGAGAGACCTTCAAAGAGTAATGAAGAGTTAGTTATGATGATTCTGGCAGTGTAAGGTAATTGTGCCTGCATCATTACTTTTAGCATCAACACTTTGTTGAGTTTAATTTTCTGTGGATCTGTCCATCTTATGGAGAGAGAACATGCATGCCATTTTCCATAGGGGAAGCGTTTGTGCAAGGTTCTAGCATGCTCGTTGGTGCACCTGGGCGGAAGTGGAAAGGTGAAGTAATTGGTATGCATGGGCCAAGTCCTAAATGTTTGACCGTGCTTGCAGTAGTCTGACACAGTGACTGAAATGAAGACGTATGAGCATTCTATAAGATTCCAGATTTGATTGAAGAAGAGAAAGGAGCTAACAGACAGCTTGGCATCGGTCCTGCTACCTGAGCATGAAGGTTATAGGGTAAAATAATTCACAATGGAAGAACCTTGCCCTGTGGTGGCTGCTCCAGGAGGACACCCAACTCTCAAGAATGCAACATCCATGGCCCATGCAGGTAAGAGCTGTAGAGCCGGGGGGGTGGATTTCGACGGACAATGATGGAAAAATTATTATTTATTTAATTTTCCCTCGTCATCGTCTGTCGAAATCCCCCCCACCCGGCCCCACCGATTTTCGCTCTTACCTGCACGGGCTGGATGATTTGATACTAGAGACAATATCTGAGACGGCTCTGAGGAGATCCCCGAGGTTCAGCCGGGTCAACAGACAGTTCTCAAGAGGTGCTCAATGCAGGGCACAACAAGATGTCAAGGGCTGTCAAACCTAGTGGAGGCTCTCAATTGTTGATGCACTGCTATAGTACAAATCTGCTGAAGCGGACCTGTCATAGAGGGGACTGAATAGATAGTGATTTTGGCTGGACGCATTTGTAGAACAAATCCCTAGAAACAATAGAAAAAAGAGATCCATCGTTGACACCCACCCCCCGCGCCAGTAGCGTTAAAAATATTTAAAATAACACTATAATAAACCCCAATTTATTTAAATTTTATTTTGTTTCCAGGCCGAGTCTTGGAAGCGGGGCTAGGGGGATGGTAAGCATCGAAAGGAGTGGTAGTGCACTGCTATCAGTGCCCATGATGCTTTGGCCGTCCGTCTCAGGCCGGCCAAACCGTCATGCACACTGAAGCTGTCTCCAACACAGCTGCATTGCTGGGTTGGAGACAACAAAGCACTCGCTCCCAGTCTCCCTGGGAGCTCAAATCATCGGCACTCAGGCCAATCCAACTGAAAAGGCACAGAGTGAGCGTGAATCAGAACTGTATCTTAGTAGATATGGTGCTGTTCTGCTCTCTCCCTTTGACACCTGGCAGTGTATCAACTTTGGTTGCTGTGTTGCATGACCTTTTAATAAATGTGCCCCTTCATGCTAGGGGAGTTACTTTCAAGAGCACTGTCAGGGGTTCAAGCATTGTATTTGCCTTAATGTAATTAACATTAAGGGAAATACATTGCCAGACCCATCACAGTGCTCCTAATAGCAGCTCAGTCTGGCTTTCTTTTTGCCTGCGGAGCAGAAGTAGAGTTTCTGTGCTGCTCCACAGCCAGACACAAGCAGATGAATTTCAAATGTTTTGTGCTCAATAGGTCCAAATTTCTACTTTCCACTAAGCCTCAATAAGCACATATTGGCGGTTTCTACAATGCACTACTCCCATTCTAAGACACCCACAATGCCTTATTTTTAATTTTCATAATGTCCCAGTATATCCTCATTCCTTGGATCCCAAGTGATGCAGTATGGTGCAAATCCTATAGTACACAATGACCCAATATGCCCAATAATGCCACAGTAGGCCTGCATTTTTAGTTTTCGTAAAGGCCCAATGTGTCAAATCTACTGCCCAAACAAAGCACATCCAATAACTAGCTTTAACATTCACACAGACACGTCTCTGCCCCGCAGCCCCCCCCACACACACACATACCTTCCAAATACCCATTCCTCACTCCCATTCCACACTCACCCTTGATTATGCGTGTATTTGTACAAATGAGTGTGTGCGTGATTATTGGTTGGTTGGATGAGTGTGTGTGTTAAAGTAAAGCAGAAAGAGAACTGGTTTAATATATTGGGAGAGAACATTCCATCTCATGTTTAGGTTGAGCTTGCATAAATATGCGCTAGCACATATGTCTCGCTTGCAAGACTTTTGCGTTCTCTAATGGGATTGGAACCCGCCGAACGCTTACTATTCGTTTGCACCATTGTCACTCTTCGTTGCTGCCTTCTAATTGGGCGGTTCTTGCCATGCGTCACTTTTTTTCTTTTGGTGGTGCATAGACCAAGCACAGATTAACTAAGTTAAATTAGTGTCCCTCCGCTGGCCATCCGCTGCTTGCACGGTTTATGCAAGCAACGCATACTTGCCTTGCCCCAGGTGCTGGCAACCCACGCTACGTCGCTGCTTGCAAGTGATAATGAGCTAGTTTCCAAATCAAACGTGTTCCTCAGCAAACCTAACCCCCTTTCTTTGTGCTTGCTTCCCACAGTTGCCGGTGATGAGTGGTATATTCATGGACTCCCCTTGCAACGACAGTCCCTCACTGCAGAGTTCCTTCTCCTCCCTAAGCACCGGTGGAGGCCATAGGCTGGAGTACGACGACCAAAACCAGTTCTCCTGCGATTCTGTCTGGCTGTGGATCGCAATCATTGCCACAGTTGGGAATGTTGTGGTAGTGGGCGTGGTCTGCGCCTGCACTTTCTGAGGGGCAAGCTGCAGTGGATGGCTCTGGCTGCTACTCTACAACATTGGTTGCATAAAGAATGCAGAACGTCCAACATAATCCTGCAACACCTAGGACAACCCAGGACTTTTTAGCTTAGCCACCATATTTTATAACAACATGTCTCGGGTATGCCTACGTCAGATATTAGTAATTTTTTTTTTTTTTTTAAATAAAATCTGTCTTATGTATCTTACAAATGTGTGATGAAGAAGGCACAGAATGATATAAGTAACAGAATATGCAATTGGATCCTCATCAGCAAATTTGGACAATATGCTGATTGCCCAATCACTTGCATCCAATTCAGAAGTACGTGGACCAATGCAACTGAGTGCACTGCAGCTGCATCGAATAAATCAAGACATGCGATGTACTTGTCTGTCTTGTTTGATGAAAGCCGCCACTTGCTCCACCCCACCACATTCATATACTATTAGTTAACGTTTCTATTGCATTCATATACATTCTTCAAAATGAAAACCAGTAGACACAGCAAAGGCAAAATTAGGGAATTGGAGAGGGTTACTCAAGGCTGGTCCAAGAAATGTTCCACACTCACCCAGGCTCCGATTGGCAAGGCGTGTATTCGGCCACGGGCCGACCACCTGCTTGGCCCGTCTGTGTCTCCATCGCAAGCGCACAATGTGAAAGGCTGTTGTTGCAGCTTTAGCATATATATACCGAGCTTGGGTTATTTGTGCCCTGCCCCCCTCCATGGAATAGGCGATTACAGGTTAGTCTCTGCGGTGCTGTTTTTAGTGGCGGCTCCTCCACTAAGGCCGAGGAGCGTTGCATCACTGCCTGCAGCACTGCAAACAAAGGAAAAATAAAATGATAACACGATGGGACTATCATTTTTTTTTTCGTGCTCAGGCAGCTGTGTGGGTGGGGCAGGGCAGGGTTGCCCTGAGCAGGGAAGGAGTGGTATGCCCACTCCAAGGTAGCATGAATGTTTGGCAGGCCCTCTTGGGCCGGCCAAACACTCATGCACACTTTAAATGTTCTCCATCCAGGCTGCATTACAGCCTGGGTGGAGAACCTGCCCCAGGCTCTCGCTGCTTTGCAGCAATGTGATTGGTCAAGGGAGCCTGGGTGGGTGCTTCCTGATCCTGCCTCCTGTTAAGCAGGAGGAAGAAAGAGAGGATGCAGAGGACCAAGGAGAGGCGGTGGCCAACCACCAGGCCGGCCGGCAGGTAAGTGTTTCATTTTTTTACCCCCGCCTCACTAATGCCATCGGGAAGCAGCCGCCACTGGCTGTTTTCCCTGCCAAATATCAATTACTGCACTCAACATTGAGAGGATGTGGCCGTAGCCGACTTTAAAACTGGGAAACCGGGTTTGAGTCCCAGAGTCAGCTCGACATCCTGTAATTCTGGGCAAATCACTTAATCTTGCAGTGCCTAAAAAAATTAAACTGGTGCTGACGTAAAGGGTTCCAATGCCTCTTGGCCAAGAAGTGCTACATAAAATTACATGTAGGGGCGGAAAGTGACACTATTTTTTAATCTTTGTTTTTTACACACTAGCATCATTCCCTCTGTAGGAACTACAAGCAATGCTAACAGCAAGTAAAATAAAAACCAGATGTACCTTTCACCAGTCTGTGAGCGTTGGAGAGCCTCTCTCAGGTATTGTAAAGAAATACTGCAAATATCTAAAAAGCCCAGGGTGAATGTAAAAGGCATCCTACATCTGTGCCATGTCCTGTTTCCCAGCGGACATTATTCAGACCATCCCCGGCAAACCTATGTATAAAAAAGCAATTAAAAGAGAATTCTTTGTATCTTTTTATAATTCCAAGCTTCCGGCATATATTTATTTCCATTGGAATGTTCATTTCCAATTGAATTCCCTCTCACACATATGTATATAATTGTATTACTTTTTTGTGAATATCTTCTCTGAATAAAGGTATATATTTATTTCTTTTTTTTGGAAATGAAACAAATGGTATGGCCAGCTATGCAGTGAACTAAAGTGCAAAGTGAAGTGCAATCATTTACTGACAGGAAGATATCTCTGAAAAGGTCCTTGGGGATGAGACGTCGAGTCACATGTCAGCAATATATACTTGTGTATCCCCCATTCATACCAGATTTTCATAGACCCCATTTCACCAAATGAACTTTAAATTAATATATCGAGGCCCAAGGTGGCCAAGCGCCAGAGCACACGTGGCGGCCTACAGCTCTAGCCAGACTCTTCTTTTCCAGGGCCCCCAAAGCCACTGGACTTCTGAGAGCGGGAATGCTCTCCCTGAGGTGTGCCAGAGGACTCCGACTCATGACGTATTCTTTCCTCCACCCACTGGAAACAGGAGCAGTGGGACCTCTGTGAACCTGGTGGCATCTAGATTGTGGCAGAAGCACTACTGGGCCCTAGAAGTGAGAATGCTGGGCCACAGTGGGTGCAGAAGAGGGCCTCCATAATCAATCAATCCATTTGTAGAGCGCACTACTCACCCGTGAGGGTCTCAAGGTGCTGAGGGGGTGCTGCTACTGCTCGAACAGAGGGACAGGAGGCATGCCAGAATTGCACAGCACCTCCCAGTGGCTGCAGAACGGTGTGGTGCAGGACTGGAGGCGTGAGAGAGCACCTAAGAATAAATGTCATTGCATGGCAGCTGATCCAGGGGCATTGGCAAGACTGGCGCGATCTGCACTTAGAAAGGCCGGTAGCACTGCACTTACCATGCTTCCCAAAGACATAAAAGCAAACATTTGACTTTTTAACCTCCCACGATACCCTTCTGTAGTGATAGGAAGATTATAGACACAGCCATTGAGGCCAATGCTGGGAAGTCCAGAAGGGAATCTAATCCGGTCAACCCTAAGAGACCTGCAGTGAACCACATCAGATATCAAGAAGTGAACCGCTTTAGAAACTAAAATGGCCTCATTGACCAGCAGCTGCACTAAACAGAGGAGACAGTCCAGGATAATAAGATAAGGATTGACAACCTGGAGGCCTCGGTGACAGTTTAGTAAGGAAGGCATACCGCCTCTCCACAAAGAAAACAGGAGGAAATAAGGAATCCAGTGAAAGTTCATAGTCGAACTTTCAACCCCATGTAAAGGAAAATATTTTCAGAAAGGCATCCCGTTGAAAGACAACCACCATGGATGGTGATCCAATTTGGATTTTTCTGGATTACAGCCGACAGGGCAGATGATGGAGAACAGGAGACCGAGATTGCAGGTTATCAAGGGAGAGCTACTTACTTTAGGCGTAAAGACATCTCTTTGGCATCCTGCAAAGATAAACGCAACCCTTAAGGGTAAATCCCATGTTTTTACACAAAACGAAGCAACAGAAACCTTCCCACAAGCAAAGAAAGAGGAGTTTGAATAACTTTGGCGAAATATGAACTAGGCGCTGTTTCATTGGACTAGACCCAAGCAACCGCTGGGAATGGAATGCCCATCATGCGCATGGGGTGGAGATTGAGGGACTCCTTTCAGTTTGAAACTGAGTGTGATGCCTAGGTGTGATGGGGGTCTGCTTTATTTTTGTGCCCCAGCTCTCTCCTGCTCTACACCCACTCCTCTGTCTCAATTGCTATGAGAGATCGGTCAAAATGGGGATACAGTGGGAGAACTCGGAGATAACAGATATTGTATTCCGAAACATGCTGCATTCCTCTACTTGGAGATTTTATATATATGTTTTTTCTAGATTGGCCCCTGAGGAAGGGACAGACAGTCCCGAAATGCATTGGGCATTCTCCATCTCATGCAAATCAGTTACTTCTGCTGGACAATTTTGATTTTGCTGTAGAGACGTTTCAATTTTCTGTTGATTGATGCTATTTTACATCATGAAATGCCGACCATAGAGTCTACCGGAATAAAGTTGTTTTAGTGGATCATGTAATTGTGATGCGTTTATAAATTGCTGTTCATGTAACAAAATATTTCACTATAGTAGTGCACACCCTGTCCAAGTCAACTTCAGGGACTTGGCCAATCTGGTCTGCATTCCTTTACTTAGTCATCTCCCTGTGCATTGATGAGGCCCTTAGTTTAAGTATACAGGGTGTTACAATAAAAAAGGATATAATCCTAAAGTCAATGTATTTTGTATTTGTTCTTAGGAAAACTACAGCCCTTCTTCACGACATGTGGAGACAGTGAAATGCTGTGCCAAACTGATCACCCTAATCAGTCACTTCAATGTTGGCAGGTTCTGGCACGACTACTTGTGGTCGTTTTAGGTACTAACCCCGATTATGAGGCACCCAGGGAGAGCAGCAGGGTTATGTACCATTTACAAACATTAGAGTATAGAGATCATGTCCTCTTTAAGGTTTTGTTTTTTACACAATTAGTTTTCAGTGAGGATTTTGAGCAAATGCTCTTTCCAAATTACAGCATTGGCACTACTTTTACATTTGTATTGGCTTGGACCACAAAACTCTAACAAGCTGCTGCACATGGCCTGCAGTTAGATCCAACACGCTCCCCCAGCTTTGCCAGTGCACTTCACCGCTGACAAGCAACACCCATGTGCAGATACAACTCAGCCTGTCTGCCTCCTCCCAGGCCAGCACATATCCTGAGTACACAGAGCTGTGCCAGTGTACCTCAACATGGACATGCGCATTCCCTGTGTTTACCTAGCTCTGCCTTTGCAACCGAACCATACATGTACAACATGCACACACAGTTGTGCCAATGGGCCTCAACCCGGATCTCCAAATACCATTTGCCTGTTACTCCCTCTCCTTACTTTCAAGTTCTTGAGTTCAAAGTAAACATTGCTACAATAGGATTCAAAATATATGTTTCGGCTTGCCTGACGTCAGTACTCTCTACGGCTCCGTGCAGGCCATTGAACGAAACAAAATAAACGCATAGGCATCGATCACGACAAAGCCTTAATCCTGTTTCGGGCTGAAACTCCCAGTTCCTCTTAAACTGTGTTTACAATGTGGTCGTCAACTGCGGGTATTGTCTCTCGCAATTTGCAGCAGGAGAAACAAGCCTGAAATAAGAATTAACATATTTTAAGGCGTTATGCCAAATTCTAAAACATGCTAAATAGCACAACTGAACAGCAGAAACTATTCAACCCATAGCTGCCAAGGTTTCAGTTTGCTTATGTGTGACATAGTGCCAATATAGGCAACTCCCCCCAACATGGAGACATAGCATACACAGCAATAAATAACCACATAAGACTTGTTTGTGGGAAAAAATTTGCTGCAGTTTTATTAGTCACAGGGGGTGGTGTGGTGAGGAAAATAACGATGGATTAAACCCAGATCTGTGACTGGGGCTGAATGTTTTGCCAATGTGCAACATTCCGTCCATCATCTTGTGTGTTTTGCTTTTTGCCCTATGTGGGAAGGGTATGCCCAGACGTGGGTCCCGTGCTCACTACGCCACTGGAGTCAAGCTATCCTGGCTGAAGAGGGGTGAAACCCCGAAACTGGTCCTAGGATGCTTGATTCCGGTCCAGGGAAGACATGGCTTGGCAGTTCGGGCTGGACTGTTCCCATGAGGCACAGGGTCAAGACTGATTTGCATATGGCCATGTCTGAACTGGGGTGGCGTGGTGAGCAAAATAACGATGGATTAAACCCAGTTCTGTGACTGGGGGTGAATGTTTTGCCAATGTGCAACAGTCCGTCCATCATCTTGTGTGTTTTGCTTTTCTCGTATGTGACAGTTCTTAATGTGTGAATTGACCCAGGGGCGCTTTATATGAGAATCAGTATAAATCTTTATTTAGCCCGAGTAAGTTAGATGGTTTGCTCAGAATCACAGAATTTTGAGCAAAAGCCGGGATTAAAGTCCTCTTCTACGGATCTTAAATAGACAGCTCTGCTTGCTAGGCCACATTTTGTCCCTCCTCCTCCTTCTTGGGCCCCCCTTTTACTGCAGTTTAGACTGACCCATTAATTGGCATATTTTTCGAAGCTTTGTTTTGGGGCTGGACATTGACATCTATTTGATACTATGATTTGAGCAAGGGGTGCTTTTTTACATTAATTAGGCGGGTGTGTGATTTTGACTTTCGGTCTTCAAATCTCTGAAGTTCGTGTGGCTTGGATATGGGTTTCTGTGATAGTAGGAAATTCAACGTCATAATATATCGAGAATCCTATACCTCCCATTGTACACTAGCGCCATCTTGTGGCCTTTAAAAACCAACACTCGGAGCAGAGCTTTTATGGGTCCCTCCAAGCAAAGCGAGAAACTAGAATAATAGGGTTTTATTGCACTTCAGGACACGGTTCTTTTGTGTGACAATTTCAGGAAATGCGGGAAAATTACCGAAAATGCATCATTCTAACGCAAGATGTGTGGCACTTGGGAGGACTGCCAACAGGCCCTCCTGCACCACCCAGATAAGAACCTCTATTTATGTCAACTTACCAAATGCCAATTGGCAGCGAAAGTGGTATCAGCATCTTTTGACCCCCACCTTTCAATGACATCCCAATAGTGACCCGTTGTGGCACCCTTCGATGACATCACAATAGTGACACTTTATCGCACCCATTGATGACTTCACAATAGTCACCTGTTGTCACACCCTTCGATGGCATAAACAGTCAACTATTTGCTGCAAGAGGTGACACAAGGGGTGAAAACCAGAGAGAGCAAACAGGGGTCAGACAGTTCTGCTTAGTTTTTGATCCTCCTGCTGTCTTTTTGATTCTTGGTGCAGGTAGGGCATAGGCGGGGTAACAATGCAGACACTATTAGTGGCAGCTGCTGTTCCAGGCTACCATCAATTCATGTCCGTGGACCTAAATTGTGAAATAAATCTAAACACGACCATCAAATATTAGAGCCAGGGCCACTGGAATTATGCCGCAAGGGAACACCAAATTATATGGCAGGGATGACTAAATTACGTGACAAGAATAGGCAAATTATGCGGGATAATGGCGCACATTTTTTGATATTCTTACTTATTCTGTTATTTTTACACAATGATAATACTGTATGGGCAAAAATTTCACCTAATTAGTACCAGTTTAGCAAACAAATAGAGAAATAAGCAACTGAAAGATGATCAGTTAATCTTTGCGAAGGGCCTTCTACTGTGCCTGAACACATTTCCCAATATTTTAAATAACTTTTAATCTGTTTGAGCCAGGAATAATTTTTTTTGTTAAAATCTTCAGACTATGCAGCAGATTATAGATTATGTGGCAAATGCGTCAGATCCATAATTATACAAAAAAAGCTGCGCCCACAGAATCGCATAATTCCAGTGGCCCTGATTATAGCAAATGTGCATAAGGCAATTTCTCATCAGCTGTTAATTAGGAAATGTTCTATTCTTATGACAATCATAATGGGAGGAATATATGCATATCATTGGCTAACTTTAAGATGTTACAAACTTCACTCATAATGTGTTGTTCCACTGCTCCTTCTTTCGCAAAAACCTAGAAATCATAAAATGTGCCACAATTTCTCACAAAACGACTTTACGGTGTAATTCTTTTGAGTTCCTCCTCAAGTAGGTCTTTCACGCAAGAGTGTGCATTGGAGGTCTATGTTATTGTCTGTATTGAGGCTATAAACTGCTCCAAGGAGATCTGAATGACAGTTCCCATATATCAGTTCCACTAATCCTTTGTCTTGAGACAATATCTGCTCCTCAAAAAATAATACAACAGTTGTTTTTTATTTTTTTGCGTATTTATATAGCGCGAACTCGACCCAAAGGTATTGGAGCGCTTTACATGAGCACCATATTTACATTACACATTCAGGCATTTGCCCAAAATCACAGGATGTGGACGAGACCTCGAGGCTCGAACTCTCGTTTCCAGCGTCGGCAGTTTAGCCGATGGACCACATTGTCTGCTGCAGATTTCCTTCGGTCTAACCTTGCAACACAAAGCTGGTTTATGTTGCAGTCTCCAACTTTAATAAAGGGGTGGCTTGAAACTCAGGCCCTGCAACAACACCTTGGAGCATATTTACAAGCCCCTTTTGCCACAGGAGTGTCACTTATTTTGACGCTGCAGTGGCGGTGCGCCATTTCACATATTTACAAGGTGGCGCTAAGCCACTTAACATGGCTCAACGTCACCTTGTATACATGCCTCTATCCACCTCAGTCCCCTGCGGCAAAGGGGCATGCAACAGATGCTTCAGTGGGCATTCCACAGCAATACCTATTGCTTTTTGACGCGGAGTCAAATTTACAATGCTGAGGCAGCACCAAACACTAATGCTAGAGAATACCTGGTCTTAGTATGGCGATACGAGGAGAAATTATTAGTTTCTCCTCGTATTTTGCTTATTCCATGGGTGCTGTATACTGCAGCGCACATAGAAAGAGCAAATTGCCTTTAATAGTTGCTTATGTGCAGGAAAGCGTCCCTTCCTGCACATAAACAGTCACCCCTGTAGTGCAGGCACCCTTGTAACATGGCAGCAGGGTGCCTGCGCTGGGGCTAGGCAGCTTTTTTAGCACCAGCGCTAAGTGAAATGCAGGAGTGCGCCGTATTGTTGTGAATATGGTACATCTTGCATTTGAAAAATGTCAGAGTGCAGCGTTGCCAAATTTGGCGTAACATTGCGCTCTAACATTTTTAGTAAATATGCCCCCTAATGTTGGATTGTCAACACCACTGAGAAGATCATTAACCAGTGCCCCATCAATATCTTCAACCCCAAAGCAAGACAAGAGGTCCAGGCAATCCAGTATCATACAAGGAAAAGAGATCTCTGTCACTCACTCTCTGCAAAAGAGCCAAGAGGAGCCTGGGTCTGCCATCTTCTGCTTGACAGGATTCTAGGAAATGCTGAAATGAATGTTAACAAGCATTGGCATAGCCAATAGTTCTCGCCTTTGGGACCTTATAAGTGTTTAGCCATGCAACAGTTGCATAACTAAACACTTATAAGGTCCCAAAAGCGAGACCTATTGGCTATGCCAATGCTTGTTTTAAGTGCTGCAATCTATTGAAGCCTAACAGAGAACATCAAAGCGGCCGTGCGGCCGCGAAAGTGATCGCGATCAAACATCAAAGCGGCCGTGCGGCTGCGAAAGTGAAAGTAATCCGGGTAAAGCGCGACGCGCGGGCCTGCGCACATGCACTGTAGCTCTAGGCTGGCCTGGTAGCACTTTTTGGAGCCCTCTAAAAAGGTCTCGCCAGACCAGCGCATGCGCTGGGTCAGGCGAGACCTAAAAAGCATGGGACTGCATCTAGAGCTGAATACCTTATAGCCACTTTTGCATATTTTTTCCCTATCGAATTTCACCTGCAGGTGTGCACTTTTTGGAAAATTAAATGGACTGGGTCCTTTCTTCATCTGATCTTCCTGGCATTTCTTCCCTTAGGACTCTTCAGCAGGGTTTACTTAGGACTCTTCAGCAGGGTTTACTTGTAGGTATATGCTTAGGTTATTTTCTTGTCCTGTCATATGTTCCAGTACAGGATATCCCCCAGCAGCATGTGTAACTTTATAAATGTTTCTAATACATTAAAATCCATATTCCTTACTAGAGGTGTAAAACACTATTCAGATTTTCCTAGCTTTGAACAGCAGTCAAGTCTGTATTTTATTAAAGACACAGAGGCAAATATTACGTTTACTAATATTGCTACTTTTTTATAGCAGCCGCAACATACACAGAGTAACACTTCTCAAAATCTATGAGTGTTGGAATACATTGCATTGTAATTGCATTTATATTGTGATTACTACCTCTGCCGAGGCATCAAAGCGCTTTTTGATCGAGTAGTACGCTACTCCGGAACCCAAAAAGGATTAGTGGTGAATTAGTATAGGGAGATATGAAATTAATTTGAGCAGTGGACATGTGAGTTTGTTATTTGGATTGAAAAGGATAGTGGAAGGATGAAGGAGGGAAGGGTTTATATTTATATAGCTCTTTTTACCCCTGATGAGGTGTCGAAGAGCTTTTCCACGAGTAGCACGCTATTCTGGAACCCAAACAGAATTAGTGGGAATTAGTATAGGGAAATATTCAATACATTTGAGCAGTAGACATGTTAGTCTGTTCATTGGATTGAAAAGGATAGTGGAGATATAGAAGATGGAAGAGTCAGGAAAGTGCTTTGTTTTTTTGTTGATCGTATAGTAGTAGGAGGAGGTTTAGGGTAAAAGGGGAGGTGGGAGGGGGAAGAGGCAGAGGGAGGGTTCAGAAAGCCTTGTTTGGGAGATCTGAATAGTAAGAGACATGAGAATATGCAAGGCGGGCAGAGTCTAGAAAAGGTTATCTTGGGGATCATAGTAGCAGAATGGGGTTTGGGATGAGTCAGAGAGTGGAGGTAGAGGACATATTGAGAGAGACATAGGGTGAGAAATAGGTTAGTGCATTGGAGAGAGTAGTAGAATGAGGTTTGGGATGAGTTAGAGTGGATGTAGAGGATATATTGCAAGAGATATAGGGTGAGATACAAGGTAGTACATTTGAGATGCTGAATTAGAAGTAAAGTTATAAAGATACATAAGTACATGGAAGGTATATATATATATAAAAGGAAGATAATTTATTATTATTATTATTATTTTGAGATTTATAGAGCGCCTGGTGACCCGAGGGCATCCCCGCGCTATAAGAATGTAAAATCCAGGACAGGCGGAAACCAGGAACTATTTGGGGAAGAGGAGGGTTTTGAGTTTTTTGCGGAAAAGTGCGTGGCTAGGTAGATTTATGTAGATTTAAGTTGTATGGAAGATAATCAGACTTTCAAGGGTTGCTGCACTATAGTTTTTTTGGGGTAAGTCAATAGTGAAGCAATTGTAGAAAAATAGTTATGCTAAAAATGTACTTATTTATGCAGTGACCCATATACATGTTAACCCCTTGCCTGCTCATGACGGAACCACTCCGTCATGAGCCACGGGCCCCGTGTGCTCATGACGGAGTGGTTCCGTCATGCTGCGGCCGTTGGCGGCCGCTCCGCCCACGCGGCACTGATTCCCCGCCTGTGCGGGCGAACAATGCAAGTGGGCGGAGTCGTGACGGAACCACTCCGTCATGAGCACAGCGCGCCCATGGCTCATGACGGAGTGGTTCCGTCACGAGCATGGCGGCGCCGCTAACACCCCGAATCCCCCCAGCGCCGCGGCAAAATTCGTGCCGCGGCGAAGGGGTTAAACACTGACTAATATAAACATAAGTAATATTTACATTTGCTACACAGAACTAATGAATATATATATATATTTATCAATATAACTTGTATACAAAGCAATACACATATGTAGGTACACATCTATAGTCCAAATAAATGCTCATATACAGAGGGCTATGTTGTATATTTATGTTTGAGTAAGATGGTTCTGTGGGGAAGAGCCAACCTTTGAGTAGTCTTCTGAAGATAAAGTAGTTGTCTGTGGATCTTATGTTTGGGGGTAAAGAGTTCCATAGTTTTACTGCTTGAAAATAAAAGGATTTGCCATCTATAGTTGTTTTCTTGTACAGTGGGATTTTGAGGCAAGGTGCCAATTTAGAGTAGAGGTTCCTTTGTTGAATGTATTTAGTGATTTTATTCCTGATGAAGAGCGGTCCTGTTCCATGTATATTATTCCTGCATTGTAAAACTGTACACACGTAACTGGCCACATAATAAGAGATGGGTAAGGTCAGTAACATTTGAAAGAACAAGTAAGCAGGGCCACATTGCTTAAAGTTTAAACCACGTAAAATGGGTAATATATATTTTTTTTCAAATCCTCGAAAGAAATTCAAAAGAACAGGGTGTGTAAAGTCTGATAGATTGTCACATAGGCATTTGGGTAAGTTTTCAGACCAACCATTTGCAATGGGAAATGTTACCAAACGATGGAAGACATCAAGTCTGAAGAGAGTCAAAACAAACATGATAACTGCTATGGACAGACTTGAGATAGTGCTGCAAGTCAAAGGCAGCCAGAATTATTTGATTCTTAATGAGACTGTTTTTGTTAGTTCTATATACAACCTCGTTTCTTCAGACCTTGAAGAGCACCCTCTTTTTTAGGTCCTTCCTAGAAATAGACTGTAAAGCATTAGGGTGTTCAAAACATTCTGGATGCCTCCGGTCCAAACAGATCTGTGTGACATAGATCAGCCATGGTATTTGGAAGGGCATCGACAGTTTAATACAATAGTTGATCTCCCTGTGGTTTAAGATATTGTCATCACAAGACCAAACTTTGTGCCAAAGAAGGATAGGATGCCTTCAAGTTATGCCAGTGATAAATGTAATGTAACCAGAATTTATAAAGCGCTCTATCACCCCACGGGTATCCTGGCGCTGAAAAGACAGGGGTTCCTCTACACGCACAAAATTTACCCACCGCAGACGTTGCAAGCACTACACCCTAGGGAAGAGGTAAGTTTTTTCCTAAACTGTAGGAACTCCTCTATTTGTCTGATATTGGATGGGAGATTGTTCCACAGCTGTGTTGTCGCACAGCTGAACGCTCTCCCTTCGTATCTGGAAGTTCTTGCTCTAGTGGTGCGGACCAGGTGCGCTGTAGAAGAACGAAGAGTTCGTGACGGGGAGTGCCAGACACATTTTTCCTGCAAAGGCAGAGGTCCGAGTCCATGAAAGGCCCTGAACACAATACATAATGCTTTGAACTGGATTCTCTGGGCCAGAGGGAGCCAGTGGAGATCGATGAGAGCCTCAGATGCAGTCATCCCGCCTCCTCTTTAAAGCTAACTTTGCGGCTATTGTTTGTATTCTTTGTAGTTTCTTAATGAGGAAATTTGGTGCACCAAGAAGCAGGGCGTTACAATAGTCCAGCTGGCTCAGGATAACGCTTCGGACTACTAGAGCCCTGGCTGACAAAGGCAACATGGGAAGGATTTTCCACAAGGCTTTGATGAGGGAGAAACAGGTTCCAACTGTTTTATTTACATGTTTCTCCATACCCAACTTGCTGTTGAAAACTAACCCCAGATTGCGCACAGCAGCCGCTGGTGTGGGAGACGTATCTGCCTGGATGGGCCAGAATTTATCTGGGAGTGGGCGAGGGATTTTTTTCACTGTGCAGTATTTCTGTTTTCCCACCATTAAACTGCAGGGAATTATCCATGAGCAAACTAGCAGTCTTCTGCATACATTTGTGGAAGTCACTGAGTGACGTAGACTCTCTGCCTTCCAGAGACACGACGAGCTGCGGGTCATCTGCATAATTCACCACCTTAATGTTAAAGTATTAAAGGATGGGAATCAGTGGCCTTAAATAAATATTAAAAAAGGATCAGGCTAATGGATGATCCTTGGGGGACCCCATGCTGGACCATTCTAAATTTATATAGAAAGGGGGTGGGAGGACATGGCTTGTTGCCTATTCTCCAGATAGGACTGAAGCCAATTAAGAGCAAGACCCTCCAGCCTAAGCTCTGCAAGCCGCCTTAGTAAAATTTTGTGATTGACCGTGTAGAATGCGGCAGACATTGCAAGCAAAATCAAAACAGTTGACTGACCTCTGTCTGCCCGCATTCTAAGTTCATCCAAGACCACTACAAGTGCTGCGTCTGTCCCATAGCCTGGTCGAAAGCCAAACTGCTCACCTTCAAATCTCAGATTTGTTTCCAAAAATGTAGCCAGAGTTCTGCTGACCAGGCGTTCGAGAATTTTTACAGGGTAAGGGAGAAGGGAAATAGGATGATAATTGTATGGGAATGAAAACACCCCAGCACACAAATAAAGTCACAATGATTATCTAAATGGTGCAGAACGTGAGCACAGATTACAACACGTCGGTAAGTTCTTGTTCATTTTCTTTTTAATCCTTGAGTCTTCAAAACAGCCCTTCAAAACAGCCGACACGTGTTTCGTCGCTTTACAAGGGAAATCGTCCCGCGACTTTATCAAGGCTATGATCCTTGCTTTAGTATGTTTAAATTGTGGTGATACTTCCAATCCGACCCGCTTGTAGTGTGATACCGTGTACGTTCCGTACTCGGTATCACACTACAAGCGGCGCCGAAGACCTATTCACAACAATAACGACTCAGAGATTGAGGCAAGAAACTGGGACCATTTTAATAGACGCACAACCTTAACGGATGTCGCAGGATACAGAACCCATTGTGAGTTGGAAGTATCACCACAATTTAAACATACTAAAGCAAGGATCATAGCGTTGATAAAGTCGCGGGACGATTTCCCTTGTAAGGCGACAATACACGTGTCGGCTGTTTTAAAGACTCAAGGATTAAAAAGAACAAGAATTTACTGACGTGTTGTAATCTGTGCTCATGTTCTGGACCATTTAGATTATCATTGTGACTTTATTTTGTGTGCTGGGGTGTTTTCATTTACATGTTAAAGGCAGCTGAGGCTACCGGTTTTGGGGAGTTTGGTGGTTCTCCTCTCCCTGCAGCACCAAAGATTTGATAGTTTTCTCAAACAAATTTTTGTGTCACTCTCCTCTGTTGCACCATTTTCCTAACACAATACAACTGTTAAGGCACTGAGGGTCAAGGGTGGGTTTCTTCAGCAAAGGTTTCACCAGAGCCTGTTTCCAGCAGGGAGGGACTGTGCCGCTGCTCAAGGATTGACTACAGATCCGATGGAGCTGTGGTACTAGCTGTCTGTCGTACTCCTTCCAGACCTTATGGGGGAGGGGGTCCACCGGGGAGCCAGATTTGGTACTCATAGCAAGTTTGTAGCACTCTTCTTCCGTGGGTAAGGCAAACTGGCTTAGAGTTGCAGGCCTATACTCGCGAGCCCCTCCATCAATCTGAGACATACTTTAGTAAGGTCAAAAGGTCTTGGCTAATACCAGCCCGAAAATAACATACTACACAGGTGTTGGCTGCCAGACTCTTCTTGCCTTTGCTAATACCTTTTGTAATGCTTTTGTAAATCTTTATTGCAAATAGAAAGTGTTGAAGCTTGATGGAGAGACCTGCAAAGATAGAAAAATAAAAGTTTGCAAAGATAGATAGAGCATAGTGTTGGGTGGACAGACAGACAGACAGACAGACAGACAGACAGACAGACAGACAGACAGACAGACAGACAGACAGACAGACAGACAGACAGACAGACAGACAGACAGACAGATAGATAGATAGATAGATAGATAGATAGATAGATAGATAGATAGATAGATAGATAGATAGATAGATAGATAGATAGATAGACAGACAGACAGACAGACAGACAGACAGACAGACAGACAGACAGACAGACAGACAGATAGATAGATAGATAGATAGATAGATAGATAGATAGATGGATAGATGGATAGATAGATCTCATCACGGCCATGGGCAACATCTGGATGATCATGGACAGAGATGACACAGCAACCCTCATCCTACTGGACCGTTCCACAGCCGTCGACCCGTGCTTCACTAGATTTGCTCCTTCCTGGAAGGATGCAACCAGCCAGTCAGCCTGGACCTTTAACCTCAGACGCCATCTACCTCATCTCCAGAGTTCTACAAGGATCCTCACTCAGCCACACTCTGACCGCATGACGAAGCACGTGTCGGCTGTCTTTTTCATACACGTTTTTCAATGCAGGTTTACGCTCTACAACCATCTGGCTTCTGTCTTCAATTAGAATCAACAGTTTCCAAATAATCAATTTTGGTAAAGGTTAAAGTTGTTTTGTCAGACTACTTATTGAGTGTTTTGGTAGTACGGTCTCTTATTTTAACACAGAGGTACTTTTGCAGCAATGTGTTTTAGGTATCCATGGTAGTAGGCTGCTAATGTAGCATTACAGCACTAACCCTACTAAGTTTGCAAATTTTTCAACGTTATTTGTAATTAACATAAGATGTGAGGGCAACAAAAACACTTCTACCTATTGTGATTGCTTATATTAGCTACACAGCACCAGCCTGGATGCTCAGTCTGTGTATACCAAAAAACTGTGGCAATTAGAGAAGGCCCAGTAATCACTATGGCAACATGTACCAGGCAGAGATGGTTTTGAATGAGTAAAAGGATGCCAAAAAGTGGAAGAACAGAGTTAGTGACAGAAGCAGTAGCCATGCACTTTTTTTAAGTCAAAGGTAATGCCTACTGCTTAATAAATACACCCCATGAAATAAGAAGGAAGTGGAATAGCAATGAGGATGGCAGCCTGAGAAGAAAGTACACCATTTTCAAAAGGCTCTGATTCAATCTACTCGTGCTAGGTAAGAGAGGCCAAAACTTTGAGACGGAGTTCACCCATCAACCCCCTCTGAAATTCCCAATGGTGGACAAGCCTCAGTTGGACGAGCCCTAGTCGGGTCAGGGCTCAGAACTTAGCAGGAGTGGCAATCTGACATGAGGGGGTGAGAGATAAAGCTCTAGGTTGGCTGCTGCCTGGACAGTGCAAGGGTGGATAGGCCTGCCATGATAGCCTTCTGTAGTTACCCCTTCATGCAAGCCTAATTTCTTTTCTTAGATCCAAGAGACCCTTGTTCTTTCAACTCTACATAAGGAGGCATTATCCTGACCCCTAGAAGTTTCTCCCAGACAACTTCCATTTTTATTATTAGTAGTGAAAGACATTTGAAGGAAACAAGAGGCAATGTGGCAAAAGGAGACTTGCTCTACTTCCATTATTTCGGGTAGGACAGCAGCCTGGCACAGATTTGGCAGTTCTCGTTTTGTTCAGTCTTAGCCCAGCTCTCCTCTGAGCTGTGAGTTTTGTGAAAACATCTTCTACATATGTCTCCACAGGTTAACCTTGCTTCAAAGCTCCTCCATTTGGTTCCATCTCACTCTCCCATAATTCAAGTACTCTGAATGCCAGCTCCCTCTAGCAACGTGTTTCGATTGGGCCTTCTAGATACTGCAGTTCAAGTCTGTCCTCGGTGCGCAGAGCCTTTGCCTGCCATCTCCATGATGTTTTTGGGCACCCTAAACACATTTTAGGAGAAAATTAAATGCATCCCTACTATTTTAAGGTTGGTTGCAATGTCTCAGGCTTCCCTTGCTGACTCCTGGTCCCATCCTACTGACCCTTCCCAATGCAAAGATATGGCACGCAATATTCCTTTACCAGCATTTGAAAATGGCAGTACGTTGAGCCCTGCCAGCCGGGAAAAAATCAAACTACCACCAACCATTTTCGGTCTGTTTCCAATGTCTCAGGCTATCCCTTCTGATTTGGGGGAATCTGGTCCCATTCTAGTGACCCTTCCAATTTTAAATATATGACCTGAAAACTGCCTTTATTGGCATTAGAAGACGAAAGTATGCTGAGCCCTGCTGGCCAAGAAATTTCAAACTATCCACTACCACTTTAAGGCTAGCTGCAATGTCTCAGGCTAGCCTTCGTGTTCTAGGTGGAAAACGCTTACTAATCTGAGAATTGAATTACAAACTATTGGGTAAAATGAAGCCCATTTCTTAGCTCATTAACAGGAGTAGGCATCTATCATCTTGACAGACAATGTGCTTGAACAAGTTAAACGCACAAAATTGTCTGTTGGCCTCTCTAAGCCATCTAATATCTCACCTGTAGTAATGGACCTCACAACATGCATCCGCACAAGATTGTGGCAGACAGACGCTGATCCTGGCATCCCAGTGATTACTTGGATTTACTCCATATTCAAAAACCTCCACCATCGGTACCGATTCGCGGTACAACGAGGAGCAGCTTTAAATTTTCTCCTTCCCAATCGCCGATGTTCCCTCCGTGACACGGCGCCAGTTTCTACACGATACTCTGCCGTGTAATGCATCCAGGATATCCTACCTAGGAATCCGGACCGTTTCTTCATTGCAATTTTTCCTTTGCCCTCCTTGGACACGGGACCGTGTCCTCCTCAGCACCGCTCTAATTCTGCAACCCGGTCCTGAGGATGATCCTAAGTCATAGGATCGAAACATCGACGACCCCTTAGCGCAACTTATAGCGCATCATCCTTTGTGGTTCAAGCAAATTACTGTCTCCATCTAAAAACCTGTAAATTTCTGCCGTGAACCACTAATGCTCACTGTATATATCTGTTCACTAATTGCACGTTGCGCCGTTTTTGCTGATTACACATTGTCACTTGCGTCGCCACTTTTTGTGTCACATACACAATTGAGCACCAAGTCCAATTCAGGTTGTTTTCGCATTCCTTGCCTACAGTGCTGCTACAACTGTACCTACTTTATTGTGTTTTCAAAATTTATGTTGCCAAGTGCACTTTAAAAAAAAAATTACATCAGAGTCTCCCTTTCTCCTTTCATGTAATGTGTTGTACATGCATTTCTAACTGTCCTCAATAATCATTCCAGTTGAGATATTGTTGTTTTATCTCATGAACAAGTTAAACGCACAAAATTGTCTGTTGGCCTCTCTAAGCCCCCTAATATCTCACCTCTAGTAATTGACCTCACACCATGCATCCGCATAACACAATTTCTGTGAATAGGATTTACCAAAAACACTCTGTCCCTCTTCTGTTCAGCAGCAAGTAAGGAATTAAATGCCCCTCAAGGAAACGTGACTTCATGAAAGGAAAAACATCTGAAACGCATATGGAACTGTGTGGACACAGAACACACCCACCTTCACTGCGGAAAACTGTGGCTTCGCAACCTATTTCACAAGGTGAACAAGGAATCCATTAATTCTTCAAGCACTCCCTCACCACAATTCTGCCAGTCCTACTTGGTTTGCAAGCAGGCCTGTCGTAGCCTCTTTCCCACAAAGTCAAGGTATGTGATGGGGACCACAGTGTCAGCCCCTCATGCTCTTGCAGTTCCATCAGGTGGTGACAATATACCATGGTCATAAGGTGGGGCACAAGTGACACCTCTCCCTCGGTAGCAGGGAGGAGACCACAGGAAAACTCTAAAGGAGTGCAGTCCATTGAAGTCTGTCATCAGTAGCACTCAGCGAGTCTGGATACATTGCCCTCGTCTCCAGCTCTGCTGGTGCTCAAGCTTCCTCCATGGTCATGCAGTTCCAACCTTTAACTGTGACATCACACTCTGCGACCAATCAAATGCTTACACTTCACTTACTGCACAAGACACCCCCTGTGATCAGCCCAGCTTATATTCTTTTCACAGCGCCAACAAATCCTCCAGCCACAGTCTACTCTACAAAGGTCGTGTGTGAAGGGAATGTTTCCATAGGTGTTTTTCATTCAAAATGACTCAAACCATGCTGACTACAGCTCTTTGCAGTACAAGCATTTAACCAAACAGGAATGATGTATACAATTCTACTTCTATAAGTTTAACATGACAATTACATTTTCTAATGTAAAAAGTAGTAGAAATTTCATGTGTTGTTTTTTTTTTTTTTTACAATAATATAAGCAGGCCAGACCTGTGTTTGGACTGCAACTGACTAGATGGTCGATTTTCATTTTAAAATAATTGTGACCAGAATTCAGAATGTACCCAGTTTTTATGAAACTGGTGCTATGACAGACAAAGAAAACCTCGTCTTCCTTTCCTACCTCTATTTCATTTTAGAAGAAAAAATTAGGAAATGAAGATGAAAATTCACAAATGCTATTCATGTAGGATTTAGTTATCTTTAAATACGTTTTACTATGCAGTGCTCTTTTTATGACTGGTTACTTAGTAGGTAAAATTGTTTTATTTTTATTTCAGAACACATAACCATATCTTGATAATTATTAATAAGGAGTCAGAAAGAGAAAGAGTGAAGAATAAGAGAAGGAAAGAGTGTGTGTTCTTTTTCCTCTTTTTAGGAAAATAACTACTATTTGCACCCTCCCAGGAACAAATGAAAGAACCTCACAAGACACAGCAGTTTGCCCAGAAAACAGAATGAAAGGCAATTATTGGTACCCAAGCATGCTTGCTGGCCAGCTAGGAAGGAGTTGGTCGTCAGTGCACACACAAGTGCTCTCAGTCTGCTCCTTCCCGGAGTGACTGGTTTCTGGGTCCTATATAAATTTAGTAATGCAACATCAGTGGAACTAGAATGAGACACTGTGTCGAATATGGCAAACAAGGAAATGCAAGATCTGCAACATGTCAATTATAAACAGACATATAAGATGCTAAATATGTGCAGTACAGAAATGCAAGCTCGGCACTGTGCCAATTATACTACAGGCATTCAGTGTAAGCAAAATGATGAGAACTAACATGAACATCAGGCAAAGCAAAGTGACCTCGGAGTTGGTTCTGAACAGCTGACAAGCTTGTCCACGCAAGGTCAGATTTGGAAGCCTTTGCAGCTCCGGGCAGCTTGTTATAGTGTGATATATCTAAGCATGATATCTTTGTAAGGCATACATATGGATATATATATGTATATTCACTGAAAAAACCATAGGTTTTAAGCCTGATATAGTTAGGAATTCGCATTTAAAAAACCTTAGAAATTCACTTAAAAAACAATAGGTTTTAGGGGTGTTATAGCTAGCTGGACATTTCACTCGAACAAAACCATTGAAATTCCTCCGATATAGTTAGTTGTACTAACTACATCTCGTGCGCCCGCAATCCACTGCTGATGATGTCACATATTACATCATTCATGACATGGTCAGTGACATCACTGATGACTTCTCAAATGACATCACTGATGACATCACTGATGACATCATCCACGTGACAATCAGATACACCTCATCATACACTAGTATAACCTTTCATCACTCACTGTAAAATACAGAGTGCCAGATTTAAAACCATTGACACACCAATACAAGTTTCTAAACACCCACTCAGTGATTCCTAGATCTATACACAGATGTAATCACTTACCTATAGATTCACTCATACAGGCTGTCAATGATCAATAGAACACTATCAAATATACTTATACACCTACATCGACATTACACACCAGCACACATCCTAATCACTTATGAAGTCATCCTACTCACTTATGCAAACAATGGATCATACTTACTTTTACTTAGCTATAAACTTATAAAAACACCACTTCATCTATTCATATAGATAATAACTCATACTTAGTGTGTTATAAAACACTATTACAAGTATACAGTTATCCATACAGTCCCTCATACATTTACTGAGTCTTATGTATGCTTATTTATATACAACAACTGGCACATACACTGGCTTTTATTGTTCTAGTTTGTTGGACATGTACCATTGAGACATATATTTGCTCATCGCCACACCCATAAAGATATTCACTCACCCAAACAACTGTTATAACATGTAGTTTTAACTTCATATACCTACTGCATCAACTATTCACACATCTTTGGGCAGTCACACACCCCCCACCGAACCACACACACATTCACTCTCCCATACAAATACTCAGTTAACTAATCAATAAATAATATAGACTTTCACGTAGCTAGTAACCAACTAGTGCAGCAGTCTACACAACAACTGACAAAGTGATACAGATATTCACACAGTTTAGTCACTATCCAATATATTTAGTGAGACACTATAAATTAGTCAAGTAAACAGTCAATCACACTGCTACTAAATCCTCCATCCAGATATTTATATTTATATATCCACTCATTCCTCAATGCAAATTGTTGGATATATAATACATATTTAAATAACGAACCAAACCACATTCACTGGATGATGTCATCAGTGATGTCATTTGAGATGTCATCAGTGATGTCACTGACCATGTCATGAATGATGTAATATGCGACATCATCAGCAGTGGATTGCGGGCGCGCAAGATTTAGTTAGTACAACTAATTATATCGGAGGAATTTCAATGGTTTTGTTCGAGTGAAATGTACAGCTAGCTATAACACCCCTAAAACCCATTGTTTTGTCAGTGAATTTCTAAGGTTTTTTAAAAGCTAATTCCTAACTATTTCAGGCCTGAAACCTATGGTTTTTTCAGTGAATTTCAAAAGTTTTTTAAATGCTAATTCCTAACTATATCAGGGCTGAATCCTATGTTTTTTTCAGTGAATTTCAAAGGTTTTTTAAATGCTAATTCCTAACTATATCAGGCCTGAAACCTATGGTTCTTTCAGTAAATTTCAAAGGTTTTGTAAATGACAATTTTTAATGTATTAATTGTTATACTGAGGTTTTTTTATACTGATTTACTACATTTTTTAAACTGTTTATTTTTAGATATTTCATTTTTTAAATTACATTATACATTACAATACAAAGTACACTTTCTCAGAATGAATTACTTTAGTTTAAATACTTTGCAAATAGGCAATAGACTTTTAAGTACAGTAGTTACAGTTGTTGCAATGGGCGACACAGTTTCAAACACAATGCAACATTGAGCTCAATGTGAATTTCTAGTCAAATGCAATTAGTTACTTTATGGATTACTTTTCAAACCAGAGGAATGGATCCTAGATTCAGTCCTTGGACATCTCCTGTAAACAGTTGAGTAAAAGCCTTTTGGTTACAGTAGTGATTTTTAAGGAATATTATTGTATTTTAATAGTGACACTTAGACATTTTTTCACATAGAATCACCAATGTTATCCTATGGCAGAAAATTCACTGAGCAGGTAAGTAGTGTTATCGTTAGTTTTTCTTACTCAGTGGTGGATCCTGGATCCAGCTCTGGCCAACCTCCTGTAAACAGTTGAAAGAATGTGTTTAAGTCATACAGACGATTTTTTTAGGAATATTTTTAGCTTGTGAAAATAGACAAACGTTTCTGCTGAAAACCACACAATGGATTCCTATGGAAGTAAATACAAGTTACTAGTAAGTTACTTTTCAGGGTCAGTGCTGGGCTAAAAGATGCAGCATTGGGTTCTCTCCTGATAACAGGTGAGTAAATCGGAATTCGTAGTTCGGCTGATTTTAGAGAAATATTTGTACGTTTTAAAAATGGACACTTAGAAACATTTCTGGTGAAAACCACACAATGGATTCCTATGGAAGGAAATACAAGTTACTGGTAAGTACGCTTAGAATTACTTTTCAGGGTCAGTGCTGGGCTAAAATATGCAGCACTGGGTTCTCTCCTGATAACAGGTGAGTAAATCGGAATTCGTAGTTCGGCTGATTTTGGAGGAATATTTGTACAATGGTGAAGGAAGGGAGCGGGGCCTGAGGTGACGTGTGCAAACACGCCCTGTGGCGCGTTTTAAGTTGGGGAATTAATTCCTCTTCAATCCAGAGTTCCCCTGGGGGCCAACTAGCCCACCAGGTACCTCCAGTATGCGCCAGGAAGTTTATTTGAGTTTATTTGGCTAGAATAGTTCAGTTTGTCATCGACTATGATTCCCAAAATTTTATCCTTTTTGATTAGCACTGGGAGCCCACCCATCTCCCGCTGCCAGCAGGAGGGTGTCCACAACAGGGGGTTATTCCCAAACAAGATGACTTCAGTTTTACCCAAGTTCAATTTTAAGCAGTAACCACTCAGCCAGCGGCTAATTCCAAGCATACTGTCATGTAAATTAGTTCTGATCGAGTCAGTTTGGTTTAATGCCGATAGCACAATTTGTGTGTCATCTGCCTAGGATGTAAGTGAGAATCCAAAGGACATGATCAAGGATGACAGTTCAGTTACACAGAAATTAAAAAGTGTGGGGCTGAGCGAAGACCCCTGTGGGACCCCACAAGGAAGAGTGAAAGGATTTGATACAAATGGATCTACACACACTATTTGTTCTCTTCCTTTGAGAAAAGATTTCAATAAGGCTAAAGCCTTACATTTTATACCTATGTTCTCCAACCGGTCAATTAAAACAGAGTGGTCAGCCAATAAATCAATCGATCAATCAGGGGTTTGTAAAGGGTGCTACTCACCCGTGAGGGTCTCAAGGCGCTAGGGGAGGAAAAGAGGGGGTAGCTCCTGATCAGTTTAAGAGCCAGGTCTTGCGGTCCTTCCTGAATGTGTGCAGGGTCAGGGAGCATCTGATATTCACCGGGAGCTCGTTCCAGGTCTTGGCTGCGATGTACGGTTGTCAACCGTATCAAATGCGGCTGACAGATCAAGGAGAACACTGGCCGCAGTTCCTCCACTATCCAGTGCGACCCTGATCTCCTCAGTGGATTGGATTCATCCAGCATCAATCCGCACTCTCTCTTCATCTGGCGTTACAGACCATTGTGCTTCCTTCACTGTAGCTTGCGACAATGTTCTCTGAAGGAGGAGCTAATTGTTTTTAATGCTTTTATTTATTAAAGGCACCATCTGTACTGGTTGTAACATGCTCTCTTTTGCTGCAGTGTCAGCCACGGCTATTCCTCTGGCTATCTTAGTATTAGCTCCTGTGTAGGTTTTGCATTTTATTATTGCTATGCTGTTATGTAATCATGATTCTGCCCAAGCTGGCCAAAATTATGGGCGACTCCAAATGCATACTATAAGTCAGTGTAAATGTTAACAGTTTTCCCCTCAGGTAGGATGCATGTTATTGTTACAGAAAACAGCTCATCTTATTGGGTAGTTGTGCCAGGTGGCAGAGCTGCACTTTCAACTATGGTGTCTGCTATTGTTATATCATACCCTGCTCTATAACTAGTGACTTTCAGTCTCATGGAAGAACCATCAGTGCACCACTCATATAGTCTACCTTTTCTAATGGTGTCTGATCTTGCTGTGGTGCCAGTTTCTAAAATCTCAACACCAACATGCTTTGGGGTCTTGCCAGAATAACCTATTGCAGGCAATACTGTTGCCAAATAAAGGTGGGCATCTTATTATAATATTACAGTTAGATAACAAGGGGCCATCATACCTTGTGTGCCTGCCAGCAGAAAAATGGTGTGCCGCTCCAGAGGACAACTGTACCAAATGTTGCACCTAGACAATACAAGTATAGTCCAACACAATGGGAGCAGTCGTCTTCACCATCACATCCGCTGACATCCAGTCACTGCTGAAGGCAAAGTCACATAGTAGTATCTCACAAGCCTTTTTTCCAGCTGTATCAGCACCCCATTAGCAACACCACATAATTTGCAATGTCATTTTGCTCTGAAACAGAGATGGAAAGTCAGTTTCTAGTCAGGCAGTACCTATGCTTGCACAGTACACAATGTCTCTTTCAATTTATTGTAAGAATTTGCAAGTTCATTAGTCATAGCATCTGCATTCTGGAATCCAATGGCAGCAGTAGTTCACTATCTCCTAGAAGGCCATCATTCCTTTCTTGGTGGACAGGAGCTAAATGCCCCAAATCAATTTTATTCTGTCAGGTTGCATGCAGTGTGCACCCTGGAATACAACATAACCCCGGTAACCCACCTTTTTTTAGCAGCACTGGCATTTTGACTATGAGGCTTTGTGTCTTCTCTCCTGGAGGTAGTTCAGTAGAGCTACAGTGTCTTTTTCACAGGCCTCAAGTAAGGGAGATGCCACAAGTCGATCATCATCATACTGCAGGACGATGCTACCACCTTCCAGGCATAGGTGGTCCAAGCCTCTCTTTAGCGCCTGCACATTGACCTTGGGACTTTTAGTGAAAGAAGTGTACTGGGTATCCTTTAGGCAAATAAGCTTTCACTCAGTGGATGGACTTTAATGCTAAAAACCGCTGAGGAGAGAAAAATACTCTGCCTCTACATGTATAAAGGATAATATAGTATTGGGGTCAGGCACAGCAGACTCTAAGGGAACCACAAGTTCATAAGGTAATCACTTTATGGGGGACAGCTTGTTTTTACCATCATCATCATAGTCTTTATTCGAATTAAGATAATTCATACAAGACACAAACAAAAACACAGTTATCAAATGAGGCAATCACTAGGTAATATAAAATCTAAAATCTTTCCAATAAATAGATAAAAGTTGTAAGTAAGAGAGATATTAAACATTGAAGCAGACAAGATGATATACATTACACATCAGTAATAAAACAATGTTAAAAATAGAGTTAATAGGCAAATAATAGTGATGTTTGAGGCCCTACCTATGTGCCTTTTCACTGGACCGGAGGGCTTTTAGTCTGAGAGACCATGCCCACCCCAAGTATTTAGCTAAGACTATTGAGTGGAATGGTAAAGTGCTTGTAAGTAAGATTCTGATGGCTACGGCAGATCTCCTTGTGCCCAATAGTTTACATAAAGGAGAGAGCCAGTGACGTCTTGGGGTAGCATATGCAGGGCAAACAAACAAGAAGTGGGCGATGGTTTCTTCTTTAGCACCACAAACAGGACAGGTGCATATAGTTGTACTAAACCACCCACAAGTTAAAACCCTAAGTGGGAGGGAGCCTGCTCTAAGTTGGAAATAGAGTTTCCTATCACTTGGCGAAGTGATCAAATCCCAAAAAGGTTCTAAAAAAGGTACGACCTTTGCCTCTAAAAAACGGCTAGTCATTGTGGGGGCAGAAAAGGTACCCCACACCCTGTGATTTACCTGTTCCCAATATAATATTTTCAATAGCTTTTTGGCTGGAAACTCGGCGCCAACTGGGTCGTTCCATAGATCTTCCAACCCCAGAGCTTTTAAAGATTCACGAAGATTCCTTAACCACCCAATCTTGTGGAACTTGTCAACCTGAATTACGTCCATGATACCCAATGCGTAAGATTGGAGCTCCGGTGTAGTCCATAGTCTCCTCCAGTATAAAACCGGACGGAGACTGGCCAAATCATTGATGGCCTTTCTACCTAGATCGTAACGCAATGGGACCATTGGCGTACTTTGTGGTAAGCCAATAATGTAACGAAAAAACGTATTTTCAACGGCTGATAGGGGTGTTAATGAGTCAAAACCCCAGAGTTTAGGGCCTTTGCCTCATATACTTGTAGCACTGGTTTAACAGGTTTGGTGAGAGATTTTTTATGCTCTTTGACCAGCGCACCCGTGATCTGGGTAAATTTCAGCGTGGACAATTCCAAATGTCTATTCCACCGATTATTATGGGAGACATAGATGCCCAGGTAGGGAAAGTCTGTTACCTCCTCCAGAATTTGGCCGTTCATTATGAGCTTGCCAGCTCTGTAGCTTGGGTGTGGGTTGAATGTCATAAGCTTAGTCTTTGACACATTAACCTCCAAGCCATAATCTTTGCAAAAATTTTCAAAAATTGACAGAGCCCTTTGCATGCCGCACGGTGTTTTAGACACTATAAGGGTGTCGTCGGCAAACATTAGTATTGGTATAGGGGCTCCTGCCAACTTGGGGGCGTCGCTGTTAGCTTGAAGCATGTAATCAACTACTCCGTTGATATACAAAGAAAAAAGTGTAGGGGCCATGGCACATCCTTGGCGCACACCTCGCTCGACAGGAAACTCGGGGGTTGTTTCCCCCGGACCACCCCATTGTATTTTTGCGAAGTTAGGCTCATGGGGTCTCCTAATTAGAGTCAAGAGCTCCAGGGGTAGACCGAGCTTTTCAAGAACCCTCCAGAGTTGCTCACGAGGGACAAGGTCAAAGGCTGCTCTTAAGTCCACAAAGGTGACGTAGAGACTGCCTTTGCCTAGTTCGACAACCTTCCAAAGCAATTGTTTGAAGCGAAACACCTGGTCCACAGTGCTGGTAAATTTGCGAAAGCCCGCTTGGAGATTAGAAAGGATCTTATTAGCTTCTATCCAGATGAGTACCTTATTCAGTACCATCCTCCCAATGACTTTTTGAATTGTGTCAATTAGGCTGATGGGCCTGTAGTTCCCTGGGAGGGTTTTGTCACCCTTTTTGTATATTGGAATTATAATGGCACCCCCCAGGATTTAGGTACTGGAGCACCTTCAGCCACGGCGTTCGCAATTAGGGTGATGTACTTGCTCCAGGAAGCTTTATTATCCAGGAAAAGGTCAGATGGAACACCGTCCAGACCAGGGGCCCGCCCTGCGGCTACACAAGACAAGGCAACTAAAACATCATTAGAACAAAAGGGCCCTGACGAATAGAAGACATATGGAATTGAGCCCGCGTTTCTGTAATGGGGGTCTCGTGCATATTGGGGTTTGAAGTACCCCAACCAATCTTCTTGAGTGACATGGTTTGCGGGGTTTTCAGGGGCGCCCCCTCTGCCCCACTTTAGCACATTCCAGAATAGTCTAGTGTCCCGGGCGTAGCAAGCATCCTTCAATTCAAGCCAGAACAAAACTTCCCATTTTCGTTTTGCTTGGGCGAGGCTTTTCCTATAAGCATATCTAGCAGATTGAATGAGTGGTATACTCCCACTAGAAAGGGCTTGGGCCAAGGTGCCTCTTGCACCTTTACATTGTTTGTCGTACCACCTAGGTTGCTTAGACGTTGGCATAGTGCCCTTTCTTGATTGCTTAAAAAAGAAAGCACGTAGACCCTCGAAGAATGACTCATGTATTCTAGTTGCTTGTACATTTTGATCTTTAGTTTTCAAAATTTCTTCAAGATTCGCATTAGTTGCAGAGAGGGTAGAATCAATATGGGCCATTACTGAGGCGTTGGTCTTTACTAGGGTCCATTTTAGCCTTCGCATATCGTTAGATGGCACACACGCCAAGGGATCCAAGGTTGGTTCCTTGATCAGTGAGCGAGGTGTACCCCACCAGCAATGGGAGACGCAAATGGGGTTGTGGTCACTCTCTAATCTTTTCTCCACCACCATGTCTATAGGGTGGCACCACAGCCTCAAACAACAAAGGACGTAATCAATCCTGCTGACTGAGCGGCCGTTATCAAAGGTGGGTGCTCCCAGCTTGTCACCTTTTGTTCTGCCATTCAGTGCCCGTAAGCCGCTTTCAAGGCAAAATGCATTTGCCTGGACTGCTGCCGTGGACCACCTTTTAATGGGGGGTAACGAAAGTACTGGGATACCCCATTGTCGGTCCACGTCGGGGTCAAAGCCCCATTCTGAATCAGAATCTAGAAGGGGTTCGAAAGTAACATTGAAGTCCCCGGCTACAATCAGATCCCTCTGGCACAAATTAGATTCAATGAGTGTGGTTAAAATGTCCAACTCCCTTGACTTTTTCCCTTTAGTGCCCCTAAGATAAATATTGTAAATATCCAAAGTGCCCTTGTGATCAAGAGTTAATCTCACTAATTGGATATCCGGGGACCCAGTGTCGATCGTAACAGCACGTGAAAATAGATTCTGGCGAGCCCAAATGATTAGTCCACCAGAAGGACGGCCTTTCGGGCCTTTGGTTGCTGGAACATAAAAGTTCAAGTATCCCGGCATGAACCGAGCCTTGGGGGACCATGTTTCCTGCAGTATGCAGACATCATAGTTGTTAACAAAGCTAACCCATTCGGGTGAGTCAAATTTAGCCTTAATACCAGCCAGGTTCCACGACAAAAGAGTGCCAAAATAGTTACTAGGCCGTGTGGTGTGGTGCACAATAGTCTTGCTAGGTACATTTGCCCTCTCGCTCAGGCCGGATGAAGACGTCAATAGGGCTCTGGGTGTTGTGTGTGTTCCTGTCCGGGCCAGGGGAATGACCACCTGGGCATCTGTGGGTATGCTAACGTTTGCCCTCAATGTCATAAGAGGTGAGGGGGATGTCAAACTATGCAATTGTCAGTGACAAAAACCTCGAGTATAAAAATAGTTTAAGTTGTGGGCCTCTATGCCAGATCTAGGACCATAGGATGTATGTTCAGTAATGAACCTAGGGAGGCGTGGGTCTTTGAAATTAACAATGATGCAATCACCCTGAGTGTTTTTAGGTTGGGAGCCTATCCAGTGGACCCTTCTAACAAAAAGAATCCGACCATTCAGTTCAGTCGGGATTGGTCTATGGATGTTAAGCCAATGACTTACTTTATTTTTTAATTGCTCAAAGGATTCATTTTTGTTATTGGGGAGTTCGGGGACACCCGTTAGTACCACAACGTAGGGAAAAGATTCTTGTGGTAAATGTATTTGGGTCGGGAGTGGCCTGATTGCATTACCTAGGGGGGGTAGATCAATAATCGTGCTCGGTCTTTCTAAATTCGTGGTGTTCGTGCCCGAGGGTACTTTGCTTGACCAACCCTCCTGCCTCAGGGACTGACTGATTTGTTGCGCTCCCTCCCGCCGTGGTAGTTGTTGAGTATTTCGAGGTGGCTTAGAAAGATTTGTAGCTATACCAATACCTGTAGTAGTAGTAAGAACAGGGGCAGAGGGTATGCCTGGTGAGGATGGAACGACAAGAGTAGATTTTGCTCCGTGTGTACAATTAGTTTTAGGTATATCCCTAGTGCACAGCTTAACAACATTCTTTAGCGAACAAAAATTATCCAAGATGGATTGTTCCAATTTATCGACTTTAGTTACAACCTTTTCGATCCTTTCCAATAATGGAGAGATTAAGGATCGTACTATGCGTTCAAGCTGAAAGATTATGTTGTTAGTATCAGGTGGGGGGGAGCAAGTAAACTAGTTTCAGTCGTAAAGTGGTGGGCACTAGTACTTAAGGTGTCAGGGAGTACCGTGTTCTTGGATGCTTTGGGTATTTTCGCCTGCCTACCACCATCCTTAACCCCTCCCATTTTCCTTTTCTGGGTAGCTGCACTGGTGGATGTGGTAGATCTAGCCCCTGCTCTAGTCTGAGGGCGGGGGACATTGGGAACGCGTGAAGATACAGCTTCCTCCTCTAGCACTACATCTGTAATAACTGGGAGATTTATCGACCTCCCGGATGGAGATAACAGGTGCTGAGATGAATCAGACGTGGAAAGTGATGATACCTCCTCCCGCTGCTGCTCTCTGGGGATGTTTGGTGATTTGACGAGAGCTAGCGGACCCAATGAAGAGCGCCTACCAAGCAAGGGATCTAACGAAAGACGTCTTTCCGTGATGGCTATCTCATGTTCCAATACCGAGACAGCACGTGTAATGAATTGGTCCATAGTCCCGGCTACTGTGGAGGGGGCCGTGAGACGCTTACCCTTTCCACCCGTTCCAGCCATTTGTCACGGAACCAAACAAATCAATGAATAACGACAGGCACAGTTTACCCAAGTGTCAGTGAACCAGAGTCTATATCGGCGATGACTTACTTCTTGCGCCCGATGTCAGGGGGGGGGGCCCAGCCCGGCCTGGTCGGCCCCGGACGGCCTCAGACGGTCCCGCCCTTGTCCCGGGCTTGTCCCGGCGCCGACCCGCGCGCGGACCCGCGATGCGGTGGCACAACTGATCTTTAAGCGCCTCCAGGCGCGGATGAGGGGCCGGCGGCTTCCGGGCCTGCCGCAGAGGGTGATGGGAGTTGTAGGCAGCAAGCAACAGGCAGCAGCGAAGCGGCGCTCAGCAGCGTGACCTCGCCGCACACCAGGCAAAAGACAACACCTCCTCCGGTAGCGTGGCAGGTAGGGAAGTGACTCGCTTGTTTTTACCAATCCGCTCTTTTTCTTTTATCACTGCATGGAAAGGGCATTGTTTTTCCAAACCTCTCAGTTCACTAGCTCTAGAACTGTGTTTTCTTCTTAGTCATCTGTAAAGCCCTATTCCCTTCACGCTTATTAAATTGCAGTCTAACATCATTACTCTTCATTTCTCAACACACACACAACTCTTACAGGAAATGTAATATCCTTAGTTGTTTGCTAGTCCTAAAGGCGTTTGACCACAAGACCCAATTTTTTTTATGGTAGAACCAATTTCTTCAGTTATAGACACATGTTGTTCTGAAGCTGGTCCTAAAGTAATCTCCCTTTTGTGGTCCTAGTTCAATGCTCATGGCATACCTACATACCACGTGTCCATGAGCAACTCCACTGTCCAGAAGAAATGTTTGTGTGCCATGTAGGCGTACCATTAAGGCACTGACCCTGTGAAAACATGCTGCAGTACAGTGTATGTGCTCAGGTACTAATGTCAACTGCACTACAATGGGTGCATATAACGGAGAATCCTCAGTCAAGTTGCAAGCAGCAAGTGCTCTATACGAATCAGTCCTCAGGTATTTGTCAGTAACTTGCATTTATTGGAAAATACAGTTATGCAAACATTTTGCAGAGGAGGCATATCCCCAGCAAATTGGTAGGGTGCATCCATTAAAAATTGCAAAATATATCACTTTATTCTGGTTCTCCTGTAAGTCTCTTGGCATCGGCAACAATAAGACTGATCCCTACTCTTATTTCCTCTTTGGTATCTCCGCTGCGCCCCGTGTAAATGTTATTTAGTAGGGTAAGCCCCACCCTGCATATCTCCTACAAAAGTATTATTTCTCAAGAAAACAGTGATATCTACTCTGCTCCTAACAGAATTTGCAATACTTCCTTTAGCCAATCTTACCTAAAACAGGTCTGTGGTGTCCAACCTAGTTCCAGCAGGGCTTAATCAAGGCCATCATTTCATTGCAACCACTATGTGAATTCTTCTTTATTAAACGTAGTTAAATTACTAACGAAGATATCCTCAATATTTTTAACATGTATTGACCATCAATTTGACCCTAATTTTCCTAGACGCATGAAAGTCTCAGACATCCTCAGAGCCAAGTTCAATTTGACATTTTTATAAAAGAGCACTTTTTAACTGCTGTGTTCTTCTCTGTACATTACCCGTGGTGTGTTATCCTACAATGTAATATTTAGGAAATCTACTACAAAGGAATTAAGTTATTGTTAAACTACACTTCAAGATTACAAGTATTTATTAAATACATTTTCCTCCGGTCCGGAGTGCCTATTTAGAACAAGTTGCACTCTAGTGTACGGTTGCTTAACACGTGTGTAGCCACAAGTTTTGTACACAAAGCATTTGCTGCAGACAAAAATTGAAGCAAAGCTGCTGAAAAGAACACTCATTTTTTAAAAGAGGGTCTTAAAAGTTCTGACCTTTTTTTCCCTACAATTACTGCTTGCACAGCTTGTGCGTGTGACTCTCTCAAAGTCTTTAGATAAAATTAATTGTATCAGTAAACTGCTAACAATTGGTGTAAAATAAAAACTGTCACAGTAGCTAAGTTCAGATAAACAAAATGCTCAAACCCTTCCCCCTCCCGCGAAGACATTTTGCTTCCAGCAGGGCTAGTTAGTGCTAAATACAGAACGTGGCATCTGACACTTAAGCCTGTTGTCATAAATTCACAGCCCCTGCCTGAACACGGTTATCCCATGTGGCCTTCACATTTTAAAGTAATTCTCCAGAAACATGACTGAGGGTGCCTCCATGGTGATATTTGAAAAGCATGATTTAAATTTTGCCCTTTATATTTTATTTCTGTGCGGTGTGCTCTCTAGCACCTAAAGACCTGGCTCAAACATTTAGAATCATCAACTATGGCACCCACGTGAATCAAATAGAGTTTCAACCATGGACTGTCGCGTAAATGGCGTTGTTTTTCCATGCAAGGCGGAACATCTTTGTTTGTCAAGCAACTTTATTTTGGAATAGGAGTCAGATGTATAATGGAATGACAAGCTAAAACATTGGACATATCGGCACTTTTAAACGAGTTACATCAATCGGTAGTGCACGCAGTGAAAATGTTCAAAAGTTTAACCTAACGTTTAGCACGCATTGTGGGAGATGTAGTGTCCCAGGGAGGTTTGTTGATTCAGGTGAAAATAATCACATGATAGAAGGAGGAGGGATTAGAAAGAGCGCGGTTTGTTTAAAGAGGGTGGAGATAATCAGAGATGTTAATTCCTCTGGTAAACGGAAAAGAGGTAGCTTATGTTTCAGCAGGTACGTGAAAGGGAACGTGGGTGTAATGGGAAGGGTTGAGAACAACGGAAGGTGGAGAGAAACTTGGGTAACACTTGGTTTAAAGGAGGAAGGGGGAGGAAAGAAGTGAGAAGTGTGAACAATGGAAACGGTGATGTAGACATGGGAACGATAGGAGTGAGGGTTCATGTAGTAAGGAAGTATAAGCCAGGAGGAGGAATTTTGATAAAAGGAAGGCTTTGGAAAGAAAAGGATGGAAACTATTGATAGAAGGTAATAGAGTTGAAAAGAAAAGGCCATAGGAAGAATGTGGGACATTAATTGACAGTTACTAAACGTTTTTTAAACACATGGAGAAATGAATCATGTAACTGGACTAACAATGTGTATTTTTATGGTAAATCTGTAATAGTGTGCTTTTAGGTTTTGAATATATGTCTTATTGTTCATTTACAGTTACCCCTGATGAAGGGCCTCGAGGGGCCCGAAATGCATTGGGTTTTAATAAACTGCTTTCGACGAACGCTGCTTTATGCGTGTTCTTTGAAGAGGTGCGGATGGCCCACTAGAACATAAGAAAAATTGGAAATTGAATTTCCTTGCATGGGATACTGTATGTTCAGTAAAATCAGAAGCGGAAAAACACGGTGGAAAAAAAATGGAAAAATTAACTGAAGAAGATGAACGACTAAATGTATCTGCAATTGCAGCAACAGGCTGTCGCCACTGGCTTTGGGGTAAAAAGTAGCCTCAAGAAGATGGTGTCAAACATTTAGAATGCCAGTATGCACCTAGAAGTCCTGTGCACAAAGGCATGCAATGTAGTCCACTCTCTTCTTTGCATAACTTTGAATAGAGGTAATTGAGACATACTGCAGCCGTTATGCCACACTAAAAATCACATTTTCCACTAAGATGCAATAATATAGGCATTGATAGAGAAACTAATATTAGCCTTTTAATTTCGTACACAACATATTTACCCATTTATACATAGTAATCTGAATGCGTGCTTTGCACATGTTGAGTAGTTACATTGCTGATATTTACAGCAGGGTTATCAGACATTATAAAGTTTATAAAAATGCAAAACTCAATTTAGTATAATGAATTTTGATAATATTTTACATGTAGTCATTACTGAATAATCATCACTGTCCCTTTTATTGTGCCAGTGTTTCTTCCCCTCATCAAGAAGGATGTGTGTTCTATAGAGCTATTCATTGTGGTGTGGCTGGCCCACACCAAATCCATCACAGACCTCTCCACATCAAATCTATTTTTAACAGCTGACTCCATAGTCCCTTTCACTATTCTATTGGCTTACACCACTCTGCAATTGGCTTGCAAGTTGTCAAGTGGAGTCCTACTGTTTTCTATCCCATAACCATGCAAACAAATCCTCATCTGATGAGGATTTATAAGTACCTAAATTGGCCTTCTCTTGCAAATATTTTCTTCAGCTTTTTGATTGTGCTCCAAATGGAGACTTCCAAAATAAACTATACTTCCAACTACTCTATATTGCATAACAGCTGCAATACAGTGTGGATCTGGCAAACTACAAAGAAGAGCATATAAAATCCAAACAAATTTTCTCCGATGATGCCCCAGATCTTCAGGACGTTGAATAGCTTCCCCATGAACCTTCACCATTTTTCTCTTCCTTTATAAACCATACAATCCTCCACCACCCAAGATACTTGAACCCTCAACACAAGTCAGATGGAGGAGGATTCTGGTTTGGCAATTCCGTTCTGCCAGTGCTCAAAAGGCCTTATGTGTTTGCATCCGGTTTCTCCAAGTGCAGAATTTCTAGCCCAATTTTATGGGCTAGAAAAAGGCAAGTATAATTACTTTAGACTTTGGCTGCAATATCAGGCAGTCTTTGTCCCTCGACCCTGCTCGGCCTGCTTCTCTGGAAAAGAGGGGACATGCAGCACTTACTCCTGCCAGTACCATTCTTTCTGTTCTCTCGCCACCCCGTTCCTCCGTAGAAGCCACTGCTCCCATTTATCAGTTAACACTGCACCACCTGCACCTGCTCACTTTTTAACTGCTTCGCTACTCTCCTTGATATCTTACACATTTGCGACGACCTCCTCGGTTTCAAATGCTTTTGACCATACACAGTCGTTCCCAGGCAATCTTAAGAGGTGATCATCTAACGTGTTTTTCAACCTTGGGGTATAGTCTACAGAGAAGCTACACCCTTGTAATTTGGCAGCCAATATAGCAAAACTAGCCAAACAACCAACGGCCCCTCCCAGAAGCAGCCCTATTATTAGGTACTAATGGTCCATCCTCAGCCACCATCTTATCCCAAATGTAAGTTTGAAAATATACTGTGCCTCATGCAGTCGACAATGCCTGTCATTCTATAACCAAGTAGTTCCTATCCGACGTCAGATAACAAAAAGCAAAGGTAACCGTTTTTAGGTCGAGCCTGGAGGCATGGCACATGGGCTGCTTTGAGAGGCATGCTGTAATGTCTCTGTGAAGGTAGAAGACGCCTACCACACACCCACCGTTTGTTATTGGTTACTCAGTCCACCTTTCAAATGGCATAGTTTTGATTGGTGGATACAGTCAATTTGTTGCGCCTTGTGGCTGTTTTGTTTCCGCCCGAGCGGTTGCCCCTGCTGCAAGGATAGTTTTGGTATGGGTCATATGTTTTGTTACCCGCACTACTTATTCTTTTGCCTCAGCTTGCTTTTAAATTCCTGTTGTGTTTTACTTTGTTCCCGCCCCCCTCCCGTTGTCCCTGTTCAACATGCTCCTGCCCCCCCCCTCCGGTTGTCCGCATTCCCTTTTTTCCCGGCACCCTCCCATTGTCAGTGTTTACCATGCTCTGCCCCCCTCCCCTTGTACGCATTCCCTTGGTTCTCACCCGCCTCCCACTGTCCACATTTCGTGTGTCCCCTACCTTGTATTCATAGCTCACGGAGGGCCGGTCGCAAGCGGGTGGTAAGCAGGCGCTGCAACCTGCTCGGAGGAGGTGCCGAGTCTGCTGCTCTCAACCTCTCCCCTTTACTTGCAGCAGCCCATGAGGTACATTAACCCCCCATTCCGGACCGCCACTGTTTGTTTAAATGCTGAACAGTCAGCGAAAAGAATTGGCAAAGCCAAGAGGCGAGACCTATTGGCTATGCCAATGCTTGTTGTTTTCTGCCATGGTACTGTGAAAGAACTGTGCCTATACCTATGGTGCTGGTGTCGACATTGACCACCATCAGTTTTTTACATCCGAGGGTCAATATGTCGGCCTTGATTATAGACTCTTCAATATTTTTGAAGACTCTGTTCTGAGTTCCAGACCCCTCAAATGTTTTACATTTCCTTTATATGGTACATAGAGCTTCAATTTCACCTGCAAAGTCCTTCGCAACTTGAATAATATTCAAATAGGCTCATAAAGCACCTCACCTAATCTTTGTCGAATGGTGTGGGGCTCCTCTATTTGCAATATCAACTCCTCCTTTGGCCTTACCATTTCGGACGAAATAGTGCATTCCATTTCCTTATGTCAGGCAATCTCTGCCCTCTCTAACATATCCAAATCCCGTTTCAGTGTCATGTTATGCTCTTCCACAGTCTCCCATAGACTAAGATGCTGTCTTGAAAATAAATAGCCCTTTTCTAGTCACTAAATATTTTAACGTCGAGCCTGGGCAGCGCATGCGCTGTTCTGCGAGCCATGCTGTATTGGCTTGTTAGTCCCTCCTTAGTACCGCCTTGTCTTCATTTGTACCTTCCCATGAGGACTGCCCCTTTTACTTCAGATCTTACAGGGTGAGTTTTTTTAAGTCTGTAAACACTATTTTCTTTAAATGGTTTCCCCTACTGCAGGCACGGTATGTTTCCTGCAACATTCAGCTCACTTTCTAAGCAGCCCGTGGCAATGGCGGTCGCTTCTTCAAATAAGTTTCGCATTTACAAGAGTTTGAGCTATTGGCATTGTACATGACAATGCCTTTTATTTATGTGTGAATTATCAAAACATATAAATAAAAGGCATTGTCATTTACAATAGTGTAGCATCCTGTTCTTGTTAACATCCAGCCATTATATCACCACCTCCTCAGCCAGTGTGAATGTGCTGTGCGTTGCATGGAATGTTGGAGTGATGATGCGTATCGGAATGTTGGGTGCCTGTGAGGTGAAGTGGACAGTTGAGAATGAGCTAAGCAGCAGACAGGCTGCTCCTGGTGGGGCTGCTTCTCAGGAACATAACAACCTGCAACTGAACTTAATAAATCTACTTAACCTACATCCTACCTGTGTGGACCTTGTTACTACAAATACCAATACTTTAAACTCTCGCAAGCAAGACCTATTGCATTGCAAATGCTTGTTTATTATGAGACTTTGACCTAGGGCAGAAGGGGGAGTAAAAGGAAAAAGAAAGGAGAAAAAGATAGGAAAACAGTGACTATGGCAGAAAGCGGGGGCGGGGAGCCCAGCAAGAATGGAGAAGACCGGCAAGAATGGAGACAAAGCTACAGAAAGGGAGGGGGTGAAAGAAGGGGGCCCCAGGGGGAGCGGAGAAACAGTCTCCCCCTGGGGCTTTTCGCCTGAATGGAACGGGCCGCGCTAGCAGCGCAGGGAGAGGCGCGCGCACGCGTGTTAGTTTTCAGTCAGGTGCGGTAGTGTAGGGAAGCGCGAGCGTGGGGGAGAGGAAAATTTGAAGTCCCACCCTCCCAACCCAAAAAAAAAAAAAAAAAGCCACTATTAGACAGGTTGATCTTGGGCAACGTTCATTTAGTATATGCAAGGTTTGGGGTGGGTGAGGCAGGAGCGGTCTTACCCGGCATCCCAGGAAGACGGGTAGGAAATAGGGGAAGAAAATAATGACAAGGTAAAGGTAACACAGAGAAGTTGGAAGGTTGGTTTAAAGTTTTGAAATGGGGAAATGTGATGTTAGAAATGGTTTTGGCTCAGTATTCTAAATTATAAAATAAATAAATAAATCGCCGAGTTATTTGAGAGTTTACCTGTTCTAAATAAAGTGGCCTTTCTACTATGCAAAGATGCGTGAGGGTCAGTTTGTTTTGGGCGAAGAACCCCGAGGTGGAATGAAGACCAGACAGCTTGCGATTTGGCAGCAAGGGCATTCGCCTGCAAAATGATCCCAAGAAAAACACCAAACATATTTTTTAATTGATAAATTAGGCACTGCTTTTACCTTTCAACTGAGGGGAAGGCAGTAAATTATTTCCCTTGCTTGAATTAGACGCAATGCACCCCTGCTATCCATTTTTAAAGCTTTTTAACGCTTAATGGTAGAAGTAAACGTGTTGCAGAGCGTTAGGTTTTAGTCGCTATTGAAACTTCCTTCACAGCGAAGTGCAAAAGAGCATCGACTTCCTTGTTTCTCGCTTACAAGCACATCGCCATCAGGGCATTGTTCTGTGTTAATGTAATCCTATGAGATTAGGGTTGTAGACTTGTCTTTGTAAATGATCTCTAATTAGTTCATTGTGTGCAGGCTAATTGATCGTGTTTGTGGTCTTTGCAACACAATTCCAATAAACTTTGCAGAGCAGAAAAAAGCAGTGTGAATCAATGCCTTTGATATCTCGCTCGATTGAGTTTGCTATTGGAAACTCGGTTTTGGCCGTACTTTCCAGGTTTGACAACTCGCAATTAGGCTGTTGGCAGGCAGACGGCGTGAGTCTCTCTAGGCTGTGCGCTGTGTGGAATCCCCAATGAGGCAGGGAGGTAGGTCAAAACTAACCCTTGAGCCTCGTGCAGCCAGGTTTCTGCTCTGGAAAGTAGGTCAGGGTCTGCCTTCCGCCTGTTCACAGCAAGACAGCGGCTTCCGCGGCACGGGCCGTGGGATCCGCTTCAATTTATACCTCATTACAGGCGTTGGAGGACTGGCAGGCCCCTCTTCATTGACGTCACAGCTCTCCCAGAAGCAATTTCATTCTAAGACTCTTGGAAACTGATTGCAGCCCCCGTGGCACGGTGGCTCGCGTGCTGGGATGGCTCTCAGCCTGCATTAATCACAGTACCGCGCGCGCCACGTCCCTGGACGACAGAATGTGCCTGCGTCATAGTCTTTCAAGTGCCACCCAATGAGGGCCGTTCTAGTGGCATACGCAAAATGATGACCCCCGCCCAAGTAGAATGTGAGAATGAGACACCAATATTTCACAGAATTCATTGGCCTAGTTGAATGAGGCTACTCCTGGGGTACAGGGTTTGCTTTATGCCCCTCCCTTACCACATCTTCCTTCCTCTGGGAGGGTTCCTGGCAACTTGGCAAGGGAGGATGCTAACAACTTAAAAGTCCATATTTGTTTAGCAAAGAGGCAAATATGTCACCTTGTTCACAAGTTGTATTACAGTAGCTAAGATAAAGAGGTTAACAGATAATAAACAGAAAATGCTGTGGGCTTGATGCTTAGGATACATACAGTGCTTTAAATGAGCCGGTACTGTCAGGTACGGAGTACCAGCACTTTTTTACTTTGAGTGGAAGAGTACCGGCACTTCTCAAGAGAAATGCAATACCTTTATTAGGAGAGTACCGGCACTTCTCAGAAACAAGCAGGTACTCTGTTACAAAATACCTGCACTTCTATTTTTCCATTTCAAGCACTGGCGTTACAATTGCTATTAGGTAATAATAGGTGATGTCATATGGGCATCACTTTAACAACTTTCCCAATTTGTATATGCGCTGTAAAGTGCAGCACAGATGTAAAGTAGGAAAAGGAAGGAGAAATGAAAGCTGCTTCCTTGCGCCTACTTGAAAAGGGCACAGTTTTCTCACGCCAAACCCAATCTACTTTATTTAGTAAATTGGGTTTAGCGTAAGAAACATTGGGTGGTGGCATGGGAACGCCCATGCACCACCCTTGGTACGCCCCCATGGTGCAAATAGCGCTGCTTCTCATTACTTCTCCGTTATTACCAGCGATAAACTTGTTAAGCGCTGTCATGTAAATTGAGAAAAAAGACTTTGCAACAATTTGCGTCACTTTTGTGACGCAAACACAGTGCAAAATCTTAGTAAATCTCCCCCCCTAGTATGCTGCCCTCTGGCCGAGACACAGTATGTGGACCTCTCATATATGCACAGTATATACATCGGTCCTTTGATACTTTAACTATACGGAGACCGCAAATAAAAAATGTTTGCTTTCAGGGGCCAAATTGTGTCTGCATATTGAGCTTAAACCAAGGACAGTGGCTCAACTTTTTATTATTAGAAATCAGAGACTTCAGATCTGCCCATAAATTAAGAGGCCTGCATACTGTGAACGCATCTTACGCTTCTGTGCTATTAATCTATTTAATACGAGCATACTGTGCATATATGTGATACTTTGAAACTGTCCCTGTATATGTGGCTACAGAAATTTGCATATATCACGGGCTTCTATAGCATGAATATATCTGAGGCGTCTACATTGTGCATATCTAAGGCTTCCATATTGTACATGGTTGTCAGAGGTTTGAATGTGTTTATCTCAAAAGACTCGAAACTATGCATATATCTGAAGCCTGCGTACTGTGCACGTCACGGGGCTGCATGGTGTGCATATGTCCGAGTCAAACCTCTGATATATGCTCTTTACATAAACATATGCAGAAATTTTTTTTACACTGTATACATGAAATAAGCTGTACCGACAGACATATTGGAATTGGTATCATCTGCACAAAACACAATGTATGATGTTCTGGTTATTGCTAAATGTTCATTACACATACATAATATGTTGTTTCAATTTGAGTATTCAGAAGGCTGTGTGACAGTCCAATGCAGACAGGAACCTCAGACATTTTTCCTTATGACCTCAAAGTACATGAAGCTGATCTTTGAAAAAACGAAATTTTGACCCAGTTGGCCCAGCCAACTATGGACCAATCACCAATGGACCATTACTTTGTAAATCTATTCAAGAGAGCTGCCTCCACTAAGATACCCAACACTTCTAAAATACCCTACTCTCTGATCATCGAACTACTCTCTGATCGCAAAAATGGTTTCTGACCTGACAGAGGAACCACATTTGCACTGATCTCCATCTGGGACACCTGTAGACCACGGTCGAAAGTGATGAAGTAGCCAAGCTTTTACTACTAGACCTGGTAGCTTACCTGTGATGCAATCTATTATTCCGTCTTACCAGTGAGGGTAGACTATCTTGATATTGAAGGATCATCTGTGATTGGCTCTTTTCTTACCCGCCCGACAGACCAAGGATCATTGAGCTCCCACTGTACTCCTCAACTCGTTTCCCCACTGACTGTGGCACCCAACAATGTTCCATCATCTTCCTAACGATCTTCAGTGCATACCCCAGCGAAGATTCAGACCTTGCGAAGTCGTTCAATGTAGTCTTTACAGCTATGCAGATGAAAGCAAAATCGGACTCAAGCCCAAAAACGTGGTGCTCCTGAACGCCTCTAGCCTAGCTGCTTTTGAGCCATTGAGCAAAAGATTTCGAGCAACCGCTTGAACCTCAACTATAAAAAAAACAAACATCATTCTTACCTGTGTGGCCATAGGAACTTAGATCACCTCTGACGGCGAGTAAGAAACCTGGGGGTTATCATGGATTCCAAAGTATCCCTAATGCCACAAGTACATTAACTTGCAAGACCATGCCAACATGAGCCTGAATTTCCACTCCTATAAGTTTCCCATGAAAGGTTAAGCCACCATGCTCTGATGCTGTTGCCCCTCAGCAATTCAAGCTGATCATCTTTGTGCACAATGTACTTCTTAAGACCACGTAAAATGCTGAAATCTGACAGTGACGGCCGACACAAACAAGAAATGTTGGGGTGGGTGGAGGAGGCACGGGAGGAGCGCGGGGGTTAATAATAAAACATTTAAAAAAATGACTTACCTGAAGCTGCCGGTCGCCGCACTGTTCCTCTTATTCCTGGTCTCAGCAGACACTGGGACAACATCAGAGACTTCCAGTGCAATCCCTGTGCTGCTCTAATGCTACGAGGGCAGCGCGGCGATTGGCCTGAGCGGGCTGGTTTAACGCTCGCTCAGGCACATGGAGTCTCTGCTGTTTCTCCAACCTGGCTGTGCAATACAGCTGGGTTGGAGAAACTTAACTGCGCATGTCTGTTTGGCCGGCCTAAGACAGCCAGCTAAACAGACATGCGCACTTAGAAGTGCACTCCACTCTTCCCTCCCGTGGACCGGCCCCCGCCCCTCCCTACACACGCTGGCTCAGCAGGTAGCTGAAAAATAAAACAATAATAAAATATTGTTTTATTTTTCAGCTGTTGGCTCTGAGCCAGCGAGGCAGCACTCCTCCGCCATTACAGAGGAGCCACCGCTGGGACACCTACTACATCTATCCCTGTGCAACTACATCAATGCAGCCTTGCAAACTCTCCCATGCGAATCCAGGGGAAGATGACCCTCCTCAAATCCACTCTACTTAGCTCACAGGGCCATCCTCAGCACAGTAGCACCCATCACACAAGGGAAATTGTGGTGATACACGCAAATTAGGAAATGTTGCTCAAGCCTGGCCAGTGCTTAATTTGTAAATCAATAAGTGCCAGGACCCTCTGCCGACAGTACCAACACAACTTCTAACAATCACACTCCTACAAGTGTGACAATTAATACTATTCCAGGCACTAAAGCTATAAGAACCGCTTGGACGGCAGGTATTAGTCACTTGTGATGTATTTTGAACTAACAAATAACTGTTTCTGCTCTCATCTCTAATTCAGGCAAACAGTGCCACCATGTGGCAGACAGACATAAGGGCCAGCGTTGACAATTAAGTGCGGTGCTGGGCACCCAAAATCGCCAGCACAAATTAAGCACTGCTGGTACCAGAATTATCTGTCCCACTCTTCAAGAAATATGTATCTGCAGTGCGCACATTTCTGTTCAGACAGCCCAAATCCGCTGCTTAGGGTGTTGATAAAAAGTAGCCCATTTAGCAAAAATATAATCGAATTCTATTTTATTTTAATGCTGTAAAGGTAAGTATGACGATCACGTTTTGACTCACACACACGGACAAGGGCCCGCCTGGGTGTACTTTATACGGATCTCCAGGCAAATTGTTCATTTAAAATACCCAGAATGCATTGGGATGTCGCACGAAAGCTAAGAATTTAGTTGTACAACATCTGTCACAGACTTCGCGCACAGCCATTGCTTAAAGAAACGTTTTGGACGCAGAAGACAAAGAGATACCACAGAGAAGTCTGGAAAAAGGCAGCGTATTGAATTATCAAAAAAAAAAAAGCTTTCAGTAAGATGAATTCCTGAAGCGGAGATAGGCCGCAGCGAGCGAAGCTGTCGAAAGAGATGGCGATAGCAGAATAATCCCATTACTTTCACCCGAGGAGAGCCAGGCCTCGGAGCCTTACGCAGTCACAAGGATTAATATCATGCTGCGACAGACAACTGACGCCCTACCCCCAACACACACACATACTCGCCCCCCCCCCCCCACACACACAAAACCAACAAAGGAAAGTACGCCAGAGAGAGGCCCCACTCCACTGGCTCGATGATGGATATGCACGTTATGTCTGTGAAACGACTTTATGGAACCCACTTGTAGTGATTCTTTTATCCCCACAAGCATGTAAAGGAACTTCATGTATTAAACAAGTAATGGCAAAGCCAGTAGGTCTTGCCTTTGGTACCTATTGTTGTGGGGAGACTCCCCACGGTTAAGGCCCTGTGGGGTACACCTTCGGGGACACGCACTGTATGGTGCTACAAATAAATCAGGCCCACGCTGTGACTTCATTAACTTGGGACTGACCCCGTGCTGCCACGCCCCTGCCTTTATTAGCGCGCCGGGCCACGCCTGGTTCGGGTACGACATATCCGGCCCACGCAGGGGTGGAACACTGGACTGCTTAAAACATTACATCCCATCTTAACTCAACCCTTTGTTTTCTTTTCAAAGTGTTTCAAACTGCATAACGGGCACTGTCTCTTAAACTGCTCAACATGCAAAGTCTCTCAAGCGAGAACTGGGACCAGGATTTTCTCTCAACCCATACCGAGTATGGGCCCCTCTTCCTTAGCTTTGTACAGTAGGTGGTCCCTCCTGGCTCTGCAGGTTCATCCATGCCAGGAGTGACAACAGCGCGTCCCTGGGGGTCCTCACCCGCTTTGCGCTGATCATCTTCTCGTGGGGTGTCGTGAGTTTCTTGCCACTCATGTCCCTCGTCTGACTCATCTGTACATGGCTCGCCACCTTTCTCTACATTTTCGCCGACTTTCTTGAACCAGGATATGTTTCTGGCTACCTCCTCACCGTTTCTTCCGACTGTGACCATGATCCCTTTTATGGCTACTACTGTCCAGCTGCCTTGTTCGTACCGTGTCCGGAACTTTCCTCCTGTACGACGGTCCCGCATTAGCACTCGATCTCCTTGCGCCAACTCCCGGGTCTTGGCCCTCCTTCGGAGACTTGCCTTCTGGTTCTGACACTCTTGTCTCTCCAGGGTCTCTTCTTCACTGTACAGGGGTGGGGTCCACCCCAGGCACGTAGGGAGAGTGTCCCGTTGGGGTCCGTTGAATAGCAGCGCCCACAGGGCTTGCCGTGTAGTGCTGTGGGGTGTGCTCCTGTACTCCCGGAGGAACAACTGTAGATGGCGTTCTGGATCTGTGTTCTCCGCTACGGTGATTTGCAGTGTCTTATTCAAGGTCCTCATAAATCTTACAATTGAGGGGTGATTTGGCGATGTTGTATGCCGTGGTGCCTCATGAAGTCACGGAATTCTCCTCCTTGGAACAGGGGCCCGTTGTCACTTTTGCTTTCAGTGGGCACCCGAACATCGCAAATACCTTATCCAGCACCGGGGCGAGCCCCACAAAAGCTGTGGAGTTCACAACCTCTACGACTGGGTACTTCGAGAAGCAGTCCATTAAGACGAGGGTCGCCCATCCATCTGGGAAACTCCCAAAGTCAATGCTTATCTTCTCCCACAGCGTCTTGAAATACCTCTACTGCTGAGGATATCCCAAAGTTGAGGCGCTTGTATTGCCGAATACCCAGGTGAGTGCTGAATGTGGGGATGCATCGACTGGCTTTGTCGAGCACCAATTGGTGGTATCCGGAATTCAAGTCCAATTTTTTGAACCATGTGGACCCATTCACATCGGCCACAAAGTCGTCCATTGTGGGCGTGATGTGGTGCTCCCGTCGGATGGCCTTCCTAGGGAGGCGCATATCTATATATAGCCGAATCTTCCCTGGTTGTTGTGGCTTCTCAGATATGACCATGGGTGACACCCACGGGGTCGGTCCGGACACTTTCTCACTCATCCCTTGGTCTTCCAGCTTCTGGAGCTCCTGTTCGACCAGAGGCCTGAGATGGAACGGGATGCTTCTGTGACGTAGTGCTGTAGGGGTGACTGTCTGATCAATGTGAAGTTTCACTGGGGCTCTCTTGATGTGTCCTAGGCCGGTGAAGAGGCCTGCAAACTGGTTCAGTAGCTCCTCCGTCTGGGTCGCTTGCACACTTCTCGTGAAGGCCCCCGTCTCCAGGTCTTCCGCTGCATAACTCCTGAGCAGGGTATCAGCCGTCTTGATTGATGACATGGACCACCGTGCGGATCTCACTGTCCTCCGACTGAATGGGGACTGTCATTTTTCCCACAGTGGCGAGTCACTCCCGTAGGCGAATATTTTCGTTTTGGACAGTGAAAGCTCAGGTTTAGGTCGTAGCTTGAGGTAATGTTGCACCCCCATGACGTTTACTGACGCCCAGTGTCAATGACCGCCTTCACCTCCGATCCGGCTATTCTTACGATGCACGTGGGCTGCGGTCGTCTACGCCTCTTCAGGTCTTTGGTGAAAGACACCATGTACGTTTCGGCCTCGTCGTCTTCTGTGGATGTGTCATCCACCCGGTATGTGGCGTTTTCAGTTCTTCTGGCCCCGCTTGACAACGCTAGTGAGGCGCTTGATAGTTCGCGCACCAGCTTGCACATGGGCTTCCTTCCTTTGTTGTCCTTGTGTTGAAGCGTCTTCTGCAGACCGAGGCAAAATAGTTCGGGATGCCACAATTGGAGCATGTTCGCCCCAGGGCGGGGCACTCACGGGGAGGGTGTTCCTCATGTCCACAGTATTCACATTGGCCTTTTGTGGTGGGGCCCTGTCGGGTTGGTGGCTTCGGCCCTCGGCCACGCTGTCTTACTGCGTCAACCTTTTCCGTCTTCACTGCCACTTCATCAGCCCTGGCTGCCGAGAAGTCATGGGTCCTGGCCATGATTAGAATGTCGTTGAGGGGTATGTTCAGTTGTCGTAGTATCAGTCTACGTACCATTTTGCTGCGGACCCCTTCAATAATTTGGGCACGGATTTCCTCAGTGGCTCTATCCTCCATTACATAGGTGCTGGCTTGTTCCCTTAGTCGGGCGTAGAACGCATCAATCGATTCCCCCTCCCTTTGTCGGGCTTGGCGCAGCTTGAAACGCTCAAAGTCGAGGTTGAGCTGTGGGTCAAAATGTGCGTTTAGGGCCGCTACGGTGGCGTCGCAATCCGTCGATCCACCCATGTTCGGGAGGTGTTTGAACCGGAGATACACCTCTTCACCTACATAGTGGAGCAACAGGGATCGTTTCACTGCCCCGTCAGTTTCTTTTGTCGCAATGAAATAGTTCTCAAGCCGCCCGATCCACGTCTTCCATCTTGGAGACGCTGTAGTAGGGTCGGCTGCTTCTCTGAATGGGGGCAGAGCACCAGTCGGTGCATGCTGCGTGATCACCTGCGTGGGTGGTTGGTCTGCGTTGGGTGCTGGATCTCCCACTGGGACAACTTGCTGGAGTGCCCGGCACGTGGTGGTAGCTGGGAGCTCAATACAGGCGTTCTTCTGTAATGCAGGGGTACGGCCCAGGAGGAGCATGTGATTGAGAGGAGTCTCTTGCTGGGCGTGTGGCCTTCCACAGACAGTCTTGGGCAGAGGTGTTGTGGCAATGGAGTTTCACAGGCCCAGAGGCACAGATGAGGCTGGGCAGGCTGGCACTTAGATGTGCTCGATTGTCAATGTTGGGGACTGAGGCACAAGCTGCGGGGCATGCACGTGCGCAGGGCCTGTCTTACAATGACCCCGAGTAGCGCACTCACTGTTCGTAGGCTCCTTTCCTGACCGCGACGTTCTCCGCACCAGTGCACCTTCAGCGCCTCTGACGTCACCAGTTCTTCGAGGCAGGAATGCCAATGCCATGCACTACATCGCTCACGGCCGGCCTTCGGTGATGGGGGGCGCGCTGCTGGTGCTACGAGCGTGCCTCACAGGGCGCCGGCTCATATCCCACTGTCGTCGCCAGTGTTGTAGGGAGACTCCCCACGGATAGGGCCCTGTGGGGTACACCTATGGGGATACGCACTGTATGGTGCTACAAATAAATCAGGCCCACTCCGTGACTTCATTAACTCGGGACTGACCCCGTGCGGCCACACCACTGCCTTTATTAGCGCACCCTGGCCACGCCTGTTTCGGGTGCGTGGGTGCGACATTTCTGGCACACGCAGGGGTGGAACACTGGACCGCTTAAAACATAACATCTATTACACCTGGTCTGGTGGCTCTGTGGACTAATGCATCCCCCTGCAGGGGCCTGTGTTCTACCTCATGGTCACAGGTTCAAATCCTGTCGGGCAGGGCTTAAAGTGGGATGAAAAAACTGGGGGGTCTCACAAAGGGGCTTGGTCAATGTAATTAAGGGCGTGGCTTAAAACACATAAGCTAAAAATCTGTGCTTAACATAGTGTGCTGCACGACTTGTATTTTGCGGTTTCTGTCATTGCATCCAGATCTATGATACAAGTAACATCATACCTACAAGAAGTTAGGACTATTGGGTTTGTCAATGGTTGATAGTCGCATAAGATAAATAAGCAGCAACTATGGCTTGTTATATATAATATTGAAAAAGCTTCCACTTAAAGCCCTGGTGACATCACGACAATGTTGCGGCTCCTGAGGTTCAAAAAGAGAAAGGAAATCCAGAAAGAAAATGACTCTTTAAAGAATTTCCCTTTCCATACAACGCTCACCTTTCATGACGTCATGACGTAACTTCTCCACTAGTGAGAAGTGAGCAGTATGAGCACGTGCACATCAATGTGCCTGCTGTCACTGCAGTCCGGAAAAAAACAGACCGCTTGTGCCAGGGCACACAACAAAGCCCGATAGAGACCAGTTTCAAGGCCCCCTTTAAAAAACTGCTGGTGCTCAAACCAGGTAAGATCCGGCCCACTTAAAGCCCTGCTGTCGGGTCAACTCAGCGTTTTATCCATCTGAGGTCTATAAAATGAGTACTTTTGGGTAACAATTAACATTCACATGTTATTCAGGGCCAAGATGCCTACGAGTGAATGCGCGTTTTACAAATACACACGTTATGTTATTAGATTTGCCAGCGTCCCGACGTTGAGCAGGATGCTTTTTGTAAATATTTTTTAAAAAGCATACGCATCCAACTGCGTCATTTTGTAGACGTGTCCTTTTTGGGTTGGTAAACAAAAAGAAAAAAAGTTGCATGAGGTGATGCAATATGGGTAAGGAGTAAGAAATGGGGGTGGACAACATGGAGGGAGAGAATCAACGCACAAAGGGGGCAGCAATGCGGGGTGAGGAGTGGTGCGAAGCAACAAGGAGGGCGGAAACAAATAGAGAGAGGATCATGATGGAAAGAAATGAAAGCAAGAGAGCGCAACAGGGAAGTGAGGGGAGAAGTGCACAGGTGAAAAAGAAATGCAAGGGTGGGATAAGCACAGTAGTGTGCGCACAACATGCAAGTAGTTGCCCCCACCCATTGAAAAGACTCACAGGAGAGAGACAACTTTGATTGTGGTTTAACCAAGTCATAGTAGCCCTTTAACTTTATTAAAACACAGCTTCAGTGAGAAAAGAAAACCATAAGAACCATAGTTAAACAGACATTACCGTTATGAAAATGACAGTTGATAAGATCAGCACAAAAACATGATCGTATAAGCAATACAATTGTGCGTTGGGCCAGGAGGCCCCTATTCCTTATTCTATTCCCAGCCCTGAACCAAGGGTATCCCGAGGATTATTGGCAAGCATCCTTTAGTGGCAACTCACACTTAGCCTTCGTCTCTCAGAGAGATGGTCAGTACCCACAGTTCCATACCAACCAGGGCACTGCATAGCGCTCTGTCCCTGCCGGAGTACCTGTCGCCAGGCGAATCCCCCTGAAATGTTCAGCTCCATGCCTCCCGAGGGGGGGGGGGGGGGTCAGAAAGGTCCAGGACCACCAGCAGGTCCGCCCCCCCTTCCCAGTGCCCACACAGAATAACACAGGCAAATCTCCCAACATGTTCAACTCCAGGCATCTTGCCCAAATTGTTCAACTCCAGGCATCCTGGGGTAGGGCAAAGGGGACCAGGACCACCTGCAGGTCAGTCCCCCTCTTGCCTGCCCACTGCCCACACAATTCAACACCCCTCCAAGGGGTCAGTACAGTAAGTCAGTCAAAAGTTTGGGGTAGCCCCCTTTTTCTGCAGCTAGAAATTCCACCTTACTCCAGGGGTGGGAGGGTTGGTTGCAAAGCGGTGTGCTGGAGCGCGGTGGAGAGGAAAAGAGGCCAATTCCTTGCCTCCCAGCACCTTGAATGTCCCATCCCGGGCACCTCCTGATGACATCATGACCTGCTTTAGAGGCAAAACAAACAAACTTGGCTCGCTCCTGCCCGTGGAGCGACTAATGGCTCCCCTCAGCTATTTGCTGGAGGGAAACACATGGGCAGCTAGTGTGTGGAATGTGAAGACGTCCATGAGGATGACAGTAAGAAACACACTAACTCTCCTAGGGTTCTTGAACAAAAAGAACAAGCATTGGAAAAAAACAATAGGTCCTGCCTTTGAGACTAATGGCTTTGACATTGCCTTTTGTTCATGCTTTACAGCATGGGCATTGCTGACTTTGGCAATTATCTGTAGTCATTCTGTATTTCTCCATGGCTGTTGTGCAGGATATCTAAAAATAATATTTAGATAAAAAGGACTATGATGCATCCAGCGCTAATATCCTTTTCTATTTTGTAAAAAAAAAAAAAAAGGGGGTATTAGCCATAACTGCATCATAGCACTTTTTAAAATTAGTTTTAGCCACACTGTAAAGCATCCATGTTGCTGTACAGCATGGCTACAAAACATTTCCAAATCCAATAGCTCTCATAGGCGAGACCTATTGGTTTTGAAGACGAAAAAAGTACAGAAAAAAGTGATATGGCGTGGTCAGCGTTGACTGAGTCACAGAATTATTCTTTTCTTTCTTGGTTCTTCACTTTGTCATGCTGTCCAACATGGCTAAACAAAACATTGACAAAACCAGTAGTTCTTGCATAAGCGAGACCTACTGGCCTTGCCAGTGCTTTTTTCCCTGTGTGTATTGGTTGGACTATGTCATGGTCAAGAGAAGTGCATGATTGCGATTAACATCTTTCTTGGCTATTATGGATAAGCCTACAATAGAGCAATCACAATGTCTAGTTGGTTTATGCCACAATATTCCAAGTGTAACAGTTAAAACCATTGCAACCTCAATTTTATGGCAAGACCGGAGGCTCCTATTATGCTTACTTTTCTTGCTTTTTTCAAATAGCAGCAAGATAAAACTACCATTCCCAGAAGGCTTGGCGAAAGAACTACCAGCCAATGGGAAACAAAGAAAGAATCATTGTCCAATCATAACCAAGATAGTAGTATAAGGTCTATCGTGACTGCGAACAGTCCTCTTTTCTTGCTGCTCGCAGTCAAGATAAGTACCTTTCTATCATTTAAATGGTTCTATGGGAAATGTTTTATTGAATTATTATCATTTAATTCTTAATGTAATCATTGTTGGGCTTTGCAGCGAAGCTTCGTTGCTTCTTTCCCCCTCGCGCTCCTACGCGCGTATGTGGAATTCCCTTTCCTTTTTCCCCCGTGTCTCGCACGCTTAGCGTGTTCCGCGCGCGCCTCTCTCACCGGTCTTTGACTTTCCTCAGCCGGTGGCGCAGCACTTCCCAATCTTCATCGACAGCAACTCCACATAGTTTTGCCTCACACGCTTCGTTTCCTTTGCCTTCGTGTTCAGAAGCCTTCCGTTTTTACACGCCCCTAGAGGGAGGGGTTTCCTCCTTTTCACACGCCCATTCTATTTTCTGAGAATTTAACCCTTTCTCGTCTGGTTTGTTGCAGGTTTTCCCTGCTTTCTTTTATTATGCAGGTTTCAGACGAGTATAATGAAAATGAAGGGGAAGAATTTAAGGAGGATTTAAATTCCTTTATTAATTCCTCTGTAGCAAATGCTGTTGAGGCTTCAATGAAGCGTTTTTCTAAAACTATGGAAAATTCAATCTTAAGCTTAATGACCAAAACAATGGCCCAATCTGCGGGGGATAGCAGAAAACTTAAAGTGGTACACTCCAAGGTTTCTTCTTTGGCGTCACAAGTGGTTGGTGAGTCTTCCTCACATATGACAGAGGACGCGGTTCCTCCCAGGCCTCCTTCAAAGGAGGGGTTCAAATGTTCAGATGGTAAACGTAAGGCCAAGTCCAACAACCCGGAGGTACCACAGAAATTGGTCATTTCTACTATTTATGATACCGATGACGATATGGGTGACGCCACTGACCTTGCTGATCTCTTTGATATTGTGGACCCATCGTCTCCTCCTAAGAAATTGAAATTAGATGCTTTTGCATCTGAGCCGGTGCTTGACCCGAGGGTACCCCTCTCTTCGACCCTGCTTCTATCAGACACCCAAATTCTACAGAATGGTTTGGTTTCCCATTGACCACGTGGGAGAGTATATTACTGCAAGACTTCGTCTTCCTCTGGATAAGACTGTCAGAGCTAAACTAAAGTCTGAGTGCCCGAAGCCCTCTCTCCCTTCCCATATCACCTCTACTCCTGCTATAGACCAACCTCTCATCACTTTCTTCTCCAAATTTGGCAAAGACCCGTGTAAAGGGGTCGATAGGGCATGGTCTTCCTGCCAAGACAAGTTGCTTGATTTAGTGGGTCCCCTTGCCCGCATTTTTGATTTGGCAGAGACAGCTCGCCTTGAGGGCACTGATCTTAATCCAGAAGATATATCGTTGTGGGTCCAGCGAGCCTTTTGTCTTTTGGGCAACACCAATGCAGCCATGACTCACGAGCGCCGCAAGGGCCTCTTAATTAAGTTAGATCCCAAGCTTGCCAATCTTGCCCCTCTTGATCCTGGTGTCAAGGCTGACGGTCTTCTTTTTGGAGACTCGTTGGTGAGAGACTTGAGTAAGTTCGTCACCACCTTTGCCTCCTTGGATAAAGCGCAGCAATCCATCAAAAAGGTCTTCCCATCTCGGGTTTTTGGCAGGGCCGGAAGAGGCAGGAGCCGCTCTACCGGCCGTGGTTTCCAATCCCAAGGCTCCCGTGGCTCCTTCAACTCAAACCAACAGGACTTCAAGCCCCAATTTTACCCCCAAAGAGGTCGGGGTTACAGAGGCAGGGGCCAACGTGGTTTCCGCCACAACAACTCTCAACAAGGTAAGTGCAGCAATTCCCGTCGGGGGTCGTTTATCTCTTTTCCTTCACAGATGGCAGTCCCTTACTGCAGATCCTTGGGTTCTCAACACCGTCCAAGGTTATCGTATCGAGTTTTACGCTCCACCTTTTCAAAAAGTTCTTCCTCCTCCTCTGGTGTTCTCCACAGAAATGTCCCTTCTGGTGACCTCAGAAATACAGGCCCTTCTATCCAAAAGAGCTATTCTCGTTTCTCCCTTCGACCCCTCAGGTTTTCTCAGTACCCTTTTTCTTGTTCAAAAGAAGAACAAAAAGATGAGACCTGTGATCAATCTCAGATTTTTCAATCAGTTTGTGGTTTATCGCCACTTCAAATTGGAAACAATTATACATTTACGAGATACTTTGCGTCAGCACGACTGGATGATTCGCATCGATCTCCAAAACGCTTATCTTTCTATCCCCATTCACGATTTGCACACGAAATTCCTCCAATTTCAATGGCAAAACGTCACCTATCGTTTTCGCTCTCTGCCTTTCGGTCTTTCTTCAGCACCTTGGTGCTTCACAAAGGTGATGAGACCCGTCGTAGCTTATCTAAGATCTCTGGGGATCAGGCTCATCATTTATCTCGACGATATCCTCATCATGAACCTAGACAAACAGGCATTATTGAACGATCTCAACACTACTCGCTCTCTGTTACTCGAACTAGGCTTCCTCCTCAATTTAGAAAAGTCCTCTCTCATTCCGGCTCAGAGTATAGAGTTTCTGGGGTTCCGCATGGACTCCCCCTTGGCCTCCCTGTTTCTTCCTCAGTCCAAGATCTCCACTATTCATACGGAGATTTCCCAGGTTGTGCGCCGTCCCTTCATATCTCTCAGATCCCTAGCAAGGATTGTCGGCCTTCTCTCGGCCTCTATTCAGGCAATCTTCCCAGGCCCTCTCCATTATCGGGCTCTTCAACGCCTAAAGATCAGACATATTCGACAAGGTCTCGCGTATTCCGATCAAATAAAATTAGATCTCGAGTCTCGCCTAGAGCTGCAATGGTGGATGAACCATTTGGAAGCTTGGAATGGTCGAACCATTTTCGCTTCCGCCCCAGATCTTGTATTAGAATCCGATGCAAGCCTGTCGGGTTGGGGCGCCCGTTGTGGACCAATATCGACTGGAGGTACATGGTCAAAAGAGGAGTCCAAATTGCACATCAATTGTTTAGAGATGCTGGCAGGCTCCTTTGCAATCCAGAGTCTGGCAAAGGACAAAGTAAGTTGTACCATCCTCCTTCGCATGGACAATGTTTCTGCGGTTCGCTATATAAACCATCTCGGTGGCACCAAATCAAAGGCACTAGCGGACCTGGCAAAAAGTCTTTGGGAATTTTGCCTCTCCAACAAGCTCTCGCTCTCTGCAGAATACCTCCCAGGGGATCTAAACGCCGTTACCGATTGGCATTCTCGCTATCTCCGGGATTCCAGCGATTGGAAGCTTCTTCCCTCCGTGTTTCTCTTCCTCTCTCGGTTGTGGGGTCCTTTCTCAATAGACCTTTTTGCTTCCCGGCTCAATTCGCAGTTACCTCGCTTCTTCAGCTGGCGTCCGGACCCTTTGGCTCTGGCGACCGATGCCTTCCTTCAAGATTGGTCCCTTCACCTCAATTATGCGTTTCCTCCTTTCCTGTTAATCAACAGAGTCCTGTCGCAGGTGCGTCGCCAAATGACGTCTCTGGGGATAGTAACTCCCTTCTGGCAGTCCCAGATTTGGTTCCCATCTCTCCTGGAGTTGGCGGTGGACTTTCCCGTCCTTCTTCCCCCTTTCCACAATCTTCTCTCGGACCCTCTGGGCAATCCCCATCCTTTAATTATCGACCAATCACTGGTGTTGTCCGCCGGGAAAATTTCCAGCCTTCCTCTTCTGATCTCGTCATTTCACAGGAAGCTTCAGTCTTCATTAGTCGTGCATGGGCCCCAGGCACCTCCAAGGCTTACAAGTCCGCCTGGTCTCTTTGGTCAAGCTGGTGTCTGCAGAAATCTGTCGATCCCTTTTCAGCCTCTTTAAACTTTATTGTTAATTTTCTAGCTTCTGAGGCCAGCTCTGGCAAATCCTATCGTACCATCAACCTGTACAAATACGCCATTTCTCTCAATCATGCCCACATTGACGGAAAACCTGCTGGAGCTCATCCCTTAATCTGCAGATTGCTGAGAGGAGTTAGTTTTTCAAAACCTCCGTTGGCTAAGTATTCTACTTTATGGGATGTTAATCTGGTTTTACAATTGTTTTCTAATTGGCCTGATAATTCTGCTCTTTCTTTGAAAATGATTTCAGCTAAACTCACTATGTTGTTATGTTTAATTTCCATTAAACGAGTATCTGATGTGAAGGCCATAGATGTCTCTTCTCGACAGTTTACTCCTACTGGTGTGCGGTTTCATATTCACAAACGTACCAAGACTAACTTACATACTGTGTTCTATCCTTATTTTCCCTCCAATCCCAAATTGTGTGTAGGTCAATGCCTAAAAGTTTATGAAAATAAGACCTCTGATCTCAGGACTTCCTCCAGCTCCCAACTCCTTATTTCCTTCCGTAAACCCTTTCATCCTGTTTCTTCTGCTACTCTGGCCCGCTGGGTTTGTTGGGTCATGTCCCTGGCCGGTATTGACGTCTCCGTTTTCGGAGCTCATTCCACTAGGGGAGCCATGGCTTCTAAAGCCTTTTTGGGCTGGCTCCCGTCTGGAGGACATCCTGAAATCAGCAGATTGGTCTAACGATACAGTGTTTCGTACATTTTATTGCAAACCTGTAGTTACTGCTTCTTCTCTGGTGGTAGATATGCTTTAAACAAGCATAATAGGAGCCTCCGGTCTTGCCATAAAATGTAGATTTTCCTAATAAATTATGACGGAAAGTCTTAATTTTATTAAAGACACGGAGGCGAGTATTATCCCGCCACAACACTTCTAACTGGTGTTCTCCCTCCCCACAGGCACTCCAACGCTGCCACCGGCATCATCCTGAGGTTATCCCGGATTCTGCCAAGATCGTTCCTTCTGCTACATCACTTACCGTGCTTCGATCTGACCTTCTCTCCGAGTCTCCTCTGGTGGTCTTTGGGAAAGAAATTATCACGTGGACTTTGACTTTATGCATTTTGTTATCTGTTACTCCTTTATTTTTGCATTCTCTGTAATTGCTCGCACAAGAAAGAGGGCTGTTCGCAGTCACGATAGACCTTATACTACTATCTTGGTTATGATTGGACAATGATTGTTTCTTTGTTTCCCATTGGCTGGTAGTTCTTTCGCCAAGCCTTCTGGGAATGGTAGTTTTATCTTGCTGCTATTTGAATAAAGCAAGAAAAGTAAGCATAATACTCGCCTCCGTGTCTTTAATAAAATTAAGACTTTGTCATAATTTATTAGGAAACTCTACATTTCAAAGGATAACACACCCAGAGTAGTGACCAGGGTGTCAACCAGTTATGCAAACCAATTACACAGCAGCAATTAACAATTTATGCTTCCGGCCATTATGCATTGCTTATCTTTTCAGTGCCACAGCCGAGCCAATGAATTTGTGATCTTCTTGTATATTTTGTATTAATTATGTGAAGTATTGGGGACAAAGGTAAACCTAACAGAATAATTTACCAGCTTTGCGGAAAAGTTAGCTGTTTATGCCCTGTCGTGCTCTTTTTAGATCTCGCCTGACCCAGCGCATGAGCTGGTCTGGCGAGACTTATTGAGAGGGCTCCAAAAAGTGCTTCCAGGCCAGCCTAGAGGTACAGTGCATGTGCGCGGGTGCGCGCGCCGCGCTTGGCCGCGATTACTTTCACTTTCGCGGCTGCACGGACGCTTTGATGTTTGATCGTGATCGCATAGCCAATAGGTCTCACTTGTAAGTATTTAGTTATGCAACTGTTGCATGGCTAAACACTTATAAGGTCCCAAAGGCGAGACCTATTGGCTATGCCAATGCTTGTTTAGCTCTCTGGCTGGCTGACAGTAGTTGGCATTGTTTTAGCTGTTGCCACTTCATGAAAGACAATTTCCTGGGGGGAAAAAGTGCAGCACTAAAATACTGAAAAACTCCGGGCCACACAATCCAGATGAATGTGGCTGGTCAAGGACTGATAGATTCCACACCGTGTGTCGAATGAGGAAATATATATGATTGACACGATTTCCTTATAGTCCCAGCTTTTTACTGAGAAACAGAGTGCCAGGGCAGACATCGCCGCAAAAGGAATGCAAGGAATGCAAGTGACAGGCACAAATTACGTGCAGCTGAAGGACAGAGCCTTTGCATGTTGGGTGTGGCACTGCAGACAGCAGTGAATGCAAATCTATTGAGGACAATTCAATATGGACGCCTTACCCACTGGATTCACACCCACACAGTCTGTGAGCAGTCTCACAGAGAATCAAAGGTGGCGCGCTGTGAGGATTGCCAACAACATCGGAAGGTGCATCCTTATACGTTTTACTAAAGGCCGATAGCCCGATAAAAAACACAACTCTAGAAATAATATAAAATGCCGCTTGGTCCCATTATAAGCATACATCAAGAGAAACCAAACTGTTCATGAGGCCTGCCCTCTCCTCATTATTAATTAATGTTTGCAGTCAAATAAGGTACAGCTGTTTTCAGCCAGTGTAAGAACACTATGAAAATCAACTAAAATACAAAGAAAAGAGTGGGGCAGTACATTAAAACACACATACAGTTGTATACAGTCTGGCAAGCAAAAAAAGAAATAGTACCATAATCATAGCATGAGCAGCCACTAAATTAAGTGGATCAGTCTGTGCTTGCTCCGTGTTTCAGGAAAGCAACGGAAGTGAGACCCTAGCCTGCGCTAACCAATAAGAAGGCACCAAAGAAGAGTGATAATGGAGTCCATGAATGGTGAGCAAGGGGCGGGCTGCAAGCCCCTTGTTATATACAACAGTCTCAGAAGCAGCCAGCGCACAAGCTGTTTCAGGCTCAACCTAAAAAGTAGTTCCTGAATATGGAACGGTGGAAGTAATGGGTCAATACGAACAAAGCCAAAAAGGGGAAGTGAAGCCCACGACGCTAATGAATTAGAAGCAAGCAAATGAGAGCAACAATGAAGCCAACCAAAGGTAAGCAGTGGGCTGGCTCTCAACCCACTGTAAGGTAACAAAATGCCTCAAAACAGACAGCACATGCTGCCTGAGGCAAGACCTAAAAACAGTTTAGCAGCGGTGCAGCAGACCACCCTCCCATTTCCATGCAATCATTATTCAGCTCCTTTAGTATTCCTTCCAATACAACCTCGGGTATACAAAACATTCTACAATGTATACATGATAACAACACATTTCCAGCATGTAAAGCAAGCTGTGACAGCGCGCACAACGCGTTTCATTTCAATGTGGCTTGCCGATGACTAGAATAAGATAACCTGGTTTTTGGTCACTAAACAATCATCAACACTAATTTAAGGGATTAGACCAGCTTTGTAACAGGTTTTTTGCCATTTGAGACTTTTTCTTTTTAGCCTCTTTCATTGCTTTCTTCTCCAGACAGCAAGTTGTGCAATGTTAAGTGTAGCAACAGAAATATTTAAATTATGCCGGAACCCTAATACATGAAACAGACCACTACTTAAAAATAAAACCTATGTGTATTTTATACTAAAACCGAACCATAAAAATATGTCAGAGGCTGGACTATGGCTAGAATTCTACAACAGTCATTTATAAAGAGACACTACTAAACTAGTGAGGGCCCGTGTGCCCTGCTAAAACCCAATCTCAAAATACTCTTCTAGGCTCATCACATGCCTGTATCTGTTGTTGACCGTGCACTAAGCTACATACAGCATAATTCATCCCACAATAAGTATGGAAACTGCAATTATGGTCATCTCACACGAAAACAAAAGGGATGCCCAATTTGAAACCACACACCAACATATGGATTCAGTCTAACTCTCAATTAGCCCTTCACCTTATTTTGTCCTACGATTCTCTTTCCCCTCTTTGGGGCATTTGTTGTATGGCAAACAAAGCAAATTGTACCTTTCTATTCTGTGTACCACTCACTGGATAGCCCCCTTTACAACATAAATATAAAAAGGAAAAAGCTGGAAGTTCCACAGATGTAGTGGGGGGATTCTCCTGTCTTTTGGAAAGAGGTGGCGGTGCTATGAGCTAGACAGGCAGGAGGAATAGTATGGACGTATTGGTGCTGCACACCTAATCTAGTGTCAGGTGGGAGTACACATCCTGACGTATTTTTAGGTCTCGGCTCGAAGGCTGCGCTTGCGCAGTCTCGATCCGAGATTTAATGACTTGGAGAAGAGGGGCTTGAACCCGCCCCTCTTCTCCCCTGTTCTCCATTGGCTGGCCTCTTGAATGCTGGCCAGCCATTGGAGAAGAGGTCCGTCATTCCGATTAGGCCCTGTCCTTTTCGGATCGGGGGCGTGTTTTTTTCAACAAATCTAATTATCTCCTCCAGCCAATGGCAAGAGGAGATAAAAGCAAAACACGCCCCCGAATCCGAAAACGCCACTGCGTTTCTCCGAGGCATTTCTGCTCTGCCTCGGAGAAAGGCAGTGGTGTGCTTGCCTTTTGCTCTGCCTTGTTCAACGGTGTCTCAACGGTGAACTCTTCAACAGCCGTTTACGAGAATTACTTCTCTGAAACTCCCAGTATATTTCAAATACTCCTTTACCTATACGGAATATGTATACGGAATATGTATACAATAAGAGTACATTCTTTTTAAAGGATAATTAGCCTGTGTGTGTTGTGAAAAGTCAAACATGATTTCAGTTTCATTTATCCCAGATTTGACAATGAACAAGCCGGGGTTCTCCATTTTCAAATACTACATGTTGAAAGCGTTTTTTCGTTCAATTCTTTATTCTCATTTTTGTAGGCATGATTGTTTTTTAAACTATGTCTCCAGATAATTCAAAGCCACTCGTGTTGTTTGTGCAATAAAAATAATATGTCCATGAGTTATTTTGTCAAACTTAAAAGGGTATCGTTATATGTGCCTGTTAAAAGCACACCTTTAAGCAATGAGCCACAGGTGTGTGTTTTTTGTTTGTCGCGGTTTTATGTTGCGCGAACTCGACTCGAAGTTCTTGGAGTACTTTACATGAGCACCAGTTACATTACATACATTTTTTAGACACTGGGAGATTTAAGTGATTTACTCAGAATCACAGGATCTTGAGGTGACGACGAGACTCGAACCGAGTTGTTCCCCAGCTTCCAAGTCTGCAGCTCTGGCCCTAACGGAACATCCCCCTATTAACCTTATAAACATAGATTATTTCTTTGTAACTTTGAATTTGTATTGTATGGTGAAGTGACTTTGTTATGTTTTATTTTTGTTTTCAATTTTTATTTTTTCAGCATATGCTTGCAATTCCCCCCCAAATGTAGTAATAATAATAACCATCAGCCCAGCAGCAGACCAAGACCATTGTCTTTGCCAATGTTTGTTTTGTTTGTAGATTTTCCGGAAGTCTCAGTGCAGCGAGTTCGCGTGGAACAAAGACTGTTTGTTATGTGGTCGCCCCCGTCTCCAGTGCGAGAGGGGTGTTTCGAAAATGATAGTCCTGGGTCTCCCGTGTACGGAGCTGTAACTAAACTTCAAGCCACAATAATATGCAATGCCTCCTGCTGGGTTTACACGTCACAGCAGCCCAGGGAAGGCCGCCTGGAATGTGTAAGGTGCTCCTCGTTGTGTTTTATTGGGTCGGGCTCGGGCGAACGTGACCCCGGGTGTGCCCCCCTTGGAAGCAGTGACACGGTGAATCGACGCGTCGGCAAGGTGGGGGGAGGGGGGATGTTCTGGTTTGCAAGTGAAAAGAACATGCGCCTTTGCTGTTGTTGTCGTTACTGTAGGCGCTGTACAGTCACACACGTTCACAAATGTATGTGCTTAATGAGCACAAGGTTCTCACCACTTTCGTGTCTGTAAGCATTGAGCAGTGTGTATCACGAAGAAGTGTGGAGTATAGACTGGAGTCATGGTCTGTTTTATGAAGAAAAACAATGATATGTTTCTTTGAAAAAATCTTCCCCCAAGTTTAATTTTACACACTTTTCGTTTCGGTAGCGAGGAGATGTATTTTGGAATAAACTGTTTACAGTTGACATTGTAAATAACAATGCCGTTTCTTTAAATGTTTTAAAAACAAAAACATAAACAAAAATAATGTCATGAGCAATGCCAATAGCTCTAACTTTAACAATGCCGAGACCATTGCATTGTAAATGCTTGTTGTCTTTGCATCTACTATTCTGGGCCATTGGAACTATGTGGCAATGAAGGACCAAATTATATGGCAACGTTGGCTAAATGATGTAGAAAGAAAAATATATTACGTGGTTGTGGGCATGGCATATTCTTTGGCAGTTTTCCCTTACTATCTTAGCATTCTGACACATTTATTTAATGGCGATCACAATGCTTTGAAAAAAATACAAAGGTTTAAGAAAAGAATAGAACGCATTTGCCAGATACTATTCCAAGTGTCATTCACTAACAGTGTTATAATCTTGGGCTGAAGCTCTTGAACACATCTTTTTATTGACACTGTCCCTTTTAGCTAAAAAAATCAAAAATTGCTTATGTAAAACATACATTATTGCAGAGAGAAGAAAATAACCTCCATAACAGTATTATATATTAGATATGTATAATTTAAGCATCTAGGTAGAAGGCACTGTAAGGTTCAAGATACCAGACCTTGACAAGCGAAGTAAAATGTTCTGGATTTTTCTGGACTCTGAGTCAGCCCGCCCCCCCCCCCCTCACCCCCACCAAATCCCCACACACTCCTGGATGGACTGCTGTTTGAGAAAAGTGTCTGTGGTGTAATATGAATTTGCACAATAATGAAGCTAAATATTTCTTGACTATGAAAGATTCTTAATTCCCACTATGTTTACATTTAAATATACCGGGATAGTTTTTCATGCCGCAGACAAAGGCCTATTCACAGTGCATTATATTACCCTATGAGGGGAATTTTCACCTCATTAGCTCCAACTCAACATCTGGATCTAGCAATCAGTAACTGAAAGGCGACCAGTGTCCCTTTGCAAATGTCAACCACAGCGCTGCTCCACATGGATCATTTGTCTTTTGATCAGTTTGACATAGAAATTACATACATAGCAGTCCTCCATCAATGAAAAATACAAGCATTGGTTTCTGAATGCAGAGACAAAATTAAATGAGATACTCCCATCTGACATAGGAAAACCTGACACTTGACTCCCACCTGTCTAATTTGAACTGAGTGTTTCGCTCAGGGCATCCTAAGTTCTTATAGATGGAGACAGAGCGGCCATGTTAATTCCCTTGCCAATAGATACACCTTGACAATTCATAAGACTAAGAGGTAACTATTTGGTCCTGCCCCCTGATTACACATGCCTTGCTTGTCTCAGCAAACATCTTTTAGGCCTGTAAGGGGGTGCTCCTGTGGAATAAGGCATGCACCTAAGAGTAGATCCTGTAGCCCTAGACATCTAGTGCCAAAACATAGGAAGCAATATGGAGCCTAAATAATGGCTATACCTCAACTGGCTTCATGGACATCAATAGCTTCTTTCCCTGCATCAACACTACCACCACATACCTTAGCTTCCACATTGACCCTTGAGCTGACCTGCAAGCAGCACATAATGAAGAAAACCCAGATAGCCCGGTACCAAATGAACCTCATGTACAGCCACCACTGCTGCCTATTAATCTTCAGTCTATCAACCAAGTCACCATCCTTTACCACGTAGATTATGGTAGTCTATGCTCAGAAGCTTAAAAGACAATACTCTGGCCTCCTACATGTCACTGAGGGCCTGACCACAAACCAAAGAAAATTCACCCACATCAGCACCACATCTAAACCCTCCCGTTACCTCTCTTAGCACGCTTGTGAGACCGGCCTCGTGGCGTGGGCCCTCCCGACCAGCAAGCCACCCTGCAACCGCACCGATCCTCGATGTCACAGACTTCCGGCCACCATGGCCCAACATCCCGATGGCCGGCCAGACCCCAACACGCATGCCCGGCCGAGGGAGAGAGAAACCCCCCAAGCCAGACCGAGAGGCGCCGACCCTGTCACACCTCTGGTCTCTTCTCCAAGGAAGGTTTCGATCGGCCACCAGGCCCCCGGTGAGCGGCCGCCTCGCCTGCTGGGTGTCTGGAGTCCCTCCCGGACCCACCTGAACAGATCAAAGGGCCGAGCGATAGGAAGCCCCGACACCCCGCCCCCAGGCACCAAGACCCCTCTCGGCGAGGACTCCGGACTTCAAAGAGGAGGGGAAGTATAACAAGGGGTGCGGAAGGGACGGGAGGCAGAGAAGACTTGAACTGACGAGAGCCTGCTGACCTGGTCGCGGCTCGATCGCTCCCCGAACCGAAGAACGCTACCCGAACTCTGAACCATCTGAGCCCTGCTGACGCTGTCGCGGCTCCCCGAACTCTGAACCATCTGAGCCCTGCTGACGCTGTCGCGGCTCCCCGAACTCTGAACCATCTGAGCCCTGCTGACGCTGTCGCGGCTCCCCGAACTCTGAACCATCTGAGCCCTGCTGACACTGTCGCGGCTCTCCGAACTACGAACCATCTGAGCCCTGCTGACGCTGTCGCGGCTCCCCGAACTCTGAACCATCTGAGCCCTGCTGACACTGTCGCGGCTCCCTGAACTACGAACCACCTGTGCCTGCTGAGTGGCTCGCGGCACCCTCCTCCAAGAGAATCGGCAGAGATTGCCGAGAGAAGCAACATCCCCCCAGCTCGAGGATTGAGCGCTGTGCGCAGGATACTCCGCAGAGACACTGACTCAAAGACTGTCCCGCTACCCCCATACCCCCATCACGAGATCGCCGCCGCTTGTGGCACTAATTCCATACCTGCCTTCCGGATCATAAAGATCCCTTACAACTAACGATAAAGTATACTGTCTTACGAAGAACTACTGTGTGGTGTCCCTCTATCAGAAGAGTGTAAGCGCAGCGTGTGCGATCCTAGGTACGAGACCCTTCCAGGAAGGGCCTCCCTGCTCTTGCTCGGCCTAACTCTAGGAGGGGTGGGTCCCCGGGTGGTCAGGAACGCATTCCGCAGCCTCCCCGGTGAACGCCTTCCAACAACGCTGCACCAAATTAAAATTGTACCTCTAATTTATAAGGAATTGAATCACAATGACAAAATTCATACTTCCAGAGGCAACCACCCAATCACCTGCTCAAAAAGGAGGAGCTTGTTTCAGGCTTCACTTCTTCTGCTTCAAAAGTTTGGAATAAGCTCCCCTGTGTCCTCAGACTATTCCCCTTCTAGCAATGCTTCAGGAAACAACTAAGCAAGGTTTCTACTGTCTACAGACTTAATATATCTTCCCTACTCCTTACTCATAAGTCAGTATGCATCTCCAACATAATGTACTCATGTCCCCCTGGAATCATGTAAACATCTCTGCATGAACACTGTAGATTGGGGGCCTTCAAGCTTTTCTGTAATAAGATCTACTTCTGCTCAATGAAAATCATCCCAAGCTATTCATATTATTAGTGTTGTAATAGTGGCCACACCAGACAAGATTATTAATGGCCACCCAATGCAAGATTACCATTAGTAATCATCACAGTTCACTGGCATAGTTGCGAGGAGTAATAAAAAAAGGCTTTATCAATTTGGAATGCCTCTCCATGGCTAATATACAACGGTCATAGCTGTAATAGCCCTGGCACCAGGGTAAAATCAGTAATAAGGCTGTCCAGTGCTGCATGATTTATCACTCAAACGTCAGCTTTACATTTTTTGGGGAAATTCAACCATTTGTCTCCAAGCAGCAGCCTATGAGTTTTGAAAGTACACATATACATCTCGAATACAGGCCTTTTCAATTTTGGGCTACATCTAATAATTCAACAAAGCACAACCTATAATTTAGTAGAGTGGATTGCACAAAGGAAAGCTAGTTGTAGGTAGCTGGAGAGCTACCAGTAACCCACAAGCTACTTGTTGGAGAAACCTGCTACACACACCAGCCAGCACATTGCTGCATGACCAGAACTAACTTGTAGTTGCCATGCTAACAAAACCCCTGTGAATTATGGACTCCTTCATGATGAAGGAACACAGAAGGATACAGTAGGTCCGGCAGTGGGGAAACAGCAGAGCAGAAGGAAATATGTATAATGAAGTAAACATAAAAGGAGTAGTCAGTAATCACTCAGTGCCTTTGAAAACTATATTATTGCAAAAGATGGAAAAGATCGTTTTCTGAAAGAAAGAAGGTTGTACTTTTTAGTTTGCTTAGAGATGCTAGTTAGGAGATTTTTCACAATCTCCCTGAGGTGGAACCGCCAGCAGGGTACTTTATTCCCTGGTATGTCTACACAAAAGCTATACAACGTTTGGAGAAATGCTTCACTGATCAATCTAACACGCTGGAGAAACAAAGCTTCTTTCATAGGAAACAATTCACAGATGAGAGCATCTTACGTATTTTAGCAGCTAAATGTGGATTTGGAGAGAACATCGACACTTACCTCAGAGATCAAATCGTTTTCAATTGTTATTGTGAAAAGAAAATCCAGGAACATTTGTTAGCATGCAGAAACCCAACTCTGAACAAAGTTTTAGATATTTCAAAAAATATTAAAAGGTTCACCCTCTCATCTAAGGCCATCGCTGGTGGAGAACAAAATTATGTTACTGTGTGTGTTGTGAACAGAGCAAAAGGTGCTAGTATTGAGAAGGGCAAAAACACTTCATTTCAATTCAAGGAAACAATGTGTTATAGGTGTGGATCTAAATCGCGTCTGTGAAACAGGCCCAAGTTGACTGTAGATCCGCTAGAAATAATTCATCGATGAGGGTGAATGTTGTGGAAGAACTGGAAAACAATATAGTCAGTAATGTGATGTTAACTGTTGATGGGGGTGGTGCAGTGAATGAGTCTGTTCCATTAAAGGCACCGTTGGGTGTGAGCCAGACTGGCGATATTGCACTAGGTGTCATGGCAGACACTGGCTCAGATATTACAATTTTAACTGAGAGGACATTTAACAAAGAAAAGTTATCTAAAAAGTTACTTGAGGCAGATGTTTGTCCCAAGGCGTTTGATGGTCAAGATGTTGAAAGGTTAGGCTATGTTCTAGAACTACAAAGGATGAGCTGCAGTCAGTAAGTTGTATGTGGCTGTACAAGGGCATGACATTGTAGGAAAGCGCGATTTGGCAGATCCGGTATTATTTTGACATCTGCATGCACCAATCCTATTGTGTTGGGTGATATGCCTATATAGCCAATGTAGAAATTGACCACACTAGGACTGGCAAGGGACTTTAGAGCTATTTTGGATACATTTTTTATTAATTTTATAATCCCATGTAGGATGCGTGAAGGGTGTAGAGCATGAACACAAGACAAAATTGAGGGCAATCCAGGTCAAACACAAAGTCCGGTGCCAAATTGGGGACAATCCTGGTCAAACTCAAAGAACGGTGCCAAATTGGGGACAATCCTGGTCAAACTCAAAGAACGGTGCCACTTAGTGTGAGGGATGAGTTGAAGAAATTATTGGTTGACATGTGTATGGATGGCATCATTCAGCCCCCAGATTAATCTGAATGGGTAGCAGCTATTGCTGTGGCCAAAGAGAAGGGTGGGAGTCTGCTTTTATGGGCAGCCTTGGGATCTTTAAACAAGAATATTGTTGTAGACTGCCACCCATCAGTGACATCACCAATGACATCATCCCTTGAGTATAAAAGTTCCATAAACATTTCTGAGACTTAAAGATATATACTAAGCTACAGCATAAGTTAAATTTCTATCCTGTCTGTACTAGTAATTAGGAAGCACAAGATGATGGATGGAGTGCTGAAACTTTTTAACCACCCACCCCAGTCAACAGATGAAACGCGTTACTTACCTGTAACAGCAGTTATCCAGTATTGGTGTCTTTCATAGATTCACATGCCTGAATCATTCCCCGTCGTCGAGACGGGAGCCTCCGGTACATAAAAAAGTAATGTCCTATAGACATACATAGAGAAAAATAGGTCTAAGGGTCTCCCCTTAGTAGCCTATCCTAGTCCTTATGTAAGAAGGACCAAACTCATAGAGCCAGCCAATCAGCCATCACCTCCCTCTAGAACCTTCCTGGCAGGAGCCTCAGTCCCTCAGATTTTCGTACGCACCAAGCTAGGTAGGCGTAATATAGTTAGAGAGAGACGTGAGACCTTCCAGGGGAGGCGGGAGGGTTGCATGTGAATCTATGAAAGACACCAATACTGGATAACTGCTGTTACAGGTAAGTAACGCGTTTCTTATCCAGTATTAGGGGTGTCTTTCATAGATTCACATGCCTGAATCAGAGTAGTTAGCAATACATTATGCACATTTCTGATGTAACATGCCATATAGATATTTAGATAATACACATATTACCATAGCAGGTTGAAACATTGGCATACGTCAAAACAGTAAATCAGTAAAGAATGTGCATACCAGGATGGCGGGATGTTGGAAGGCTCACCTCACTGGAATAGATGGCGAAGCACCGCCTGGCCCACTGCAGCATCCTTCGTAAGCTCAGCATCCAGGCAGTAGTGTCTGGAGAAGGTGTGCGGTGACTTCCACGTCGCCGCTCTACAGATGTCCAAAATCGGCACTCCAGCGAACAACGCTGCTGATGTGGACATCGCTCTGGTGGAGTGCGCCTCCACCCTGTCTCTTAAAGGCCGTCCGGCCCCGTCGTGGCAGAACGCTATTGCTGAGGAGATCCACCTTGAGATGCTCTGTTTTGTTAGAGGCATACCCAATCTTGGCCTACTGTAGGCCACAAATAGCTGCGATGACTTTCTGAAGGTTTTTGTCTTGTCTATATAAAACTTAAGACACCGTTTGAGATCCAGAGAGTGTAGTGTCCTCTCTGCTGCCGTGGTAGGGTTTGCAAAGAAGGAACGTAGAACCACCGGCTCGTTGAGGTGAAAGTCTGAAGGTACTTTCGGTATGAACTTGGGATTTGTCCTCAGCACCACCCTGTCCTGTTTGAACTGCATGAAGGGTTCCTGAATGGAGAGAGCTTGTAGCTCGCTGACTCTCCTGGCAGATGTTAGAGCGAGCAACAGAGCCGTTTTCCATGAGATGTACTTGCTGGAAGCTCGATGAATGGGCTCAAAGGGGTGCTTCATGAGTTGGTTAAGGACCAAGTTGAGGTGCCATGTCGGTGGGACCCGTCGAGGTCTTGGTAAGGACCTATATAGACCCTTGAGGAACTGTTTGATAAGTCTACTGGACCAGAGAGACGGGCCTTTGGAAGTCCTGGTAAAACGTGAAATTGCCGCCAGATGCACCTTTATGGATGCATGCGCCAATCCCGACTGTGCCAAGTGCAGTAGATATGGCAATATCTGTTCAGGCGTGATATGAAGTGGTCTCAGGCCCTTCTCTAAGCACCATACGCAGAAGCGTTTCCATTTGAGAGAGTAGGTTTTGTTGGTACTGTCCGCCCTCGCTTTTGCTAGCACGTCCCTGCATTCCTGCGGGATGTTTAAATGACAGAACTCTCTGTGCTCAGGAGCCAGGCCGATAACCTGAGCGATTGCAGGTTCGGGAATTGCACCTGCCCTTTGGACATTGTCAGCAGGTTTGGGTGCTGTGTTAGACGAATCGGTGTCCTGATGGAGAGGCGATGAAGGTCCGAGAACCAGTGCTGCCTCGACCAGTACGGGGCAATCAGGATCAGGGTACAGGGCTCCGCCTTCATCTTCCTGAGGACCCTGGAAATCATCGGGAACGGTGGAAAAGCGTACGCAAATACGCTGAACCAGCCTATGGAAAAGGCATTTCCGAGCGACCCTGGTTGGGGATGCCAGCTTGCGTAGCTTGGGCATTTGGCGTTCTCCCTGGTGGCGAACAGGTCGATTCCTGGGACTCCCCATTCTGAGAATACGTGTGTTAGTGAACTCTCGTCGAGCTCCCATTCGTGGGAGAGGGATTTCTGCCTGCTTAGGGCGTCCGCAATGGTGTTGTCCTTGCCCGGGACATAGTCCACCCTGAGAGTGATCCCATGGAGAACAAGCCAGTTCCAGATCTTTTGCGATTCGCGCGATAGAGTGAGCGAACGCGTTCCTCCCTGTTTGTTTAGATAGTGCATCGTCGTGGTGTTGTCCGTTCTGACCAGCACCTGGGAGTTCTGGATGCGTGGTAAAAAGGCTTGCAGCGCTAGATACACAGCCCTCAACTCCAGAAGATTGATATGGAGATGTTGCTCCTGATCTGACCATTTGCCACTTACTCTGAGGTCCTGAAGGACAGCTCCCCAGCCCGCTAGAGATGCATCGGTGGTGATCACAAGTGGCGCTGCTGGAAGCAGGAACGGCAGTCCCCTCGACAGGTTCCTGTAATGTTTCCACCATTCGAGGCTCTTGGATATTCGCGGTGTTATCCTCACAATGTCCTCGAACGAACCCGTACTCTGAGTCCACTGGTTCGTGAGAGCTTCCTGCAATGGACGCATCCGAAGCCTGCAGTGAGGGATGAGGAGTATACAAGAAGACATCATTTCCAGGAGTGATTTGAAGGTGCGAACTCTTAGGGATTTCCTTGATGCCACCGCCGTGGCCAGCGATATGATCTTGTTTTCTCTTTCGTCTGAAGGAAATGCCCTCGCGCATTCCGTATTCAAGGTCGCCCCGAGGAAGGTGATGCTTCTTGTTGGGGACATATGTGATTTCTGAAGATTGAGAGTCAATCCTAGATGTTGGAAAAGATTGGTACAGGCGTTGGAGGATTTGGTTGCGCCTACAGCCGTGGGCGCCTTTACCAGCCAGTCGTCGAGGTAGGGGAAAACTTGGTGACCCATTTGACGCAGGAAAGCTGCCACAGGAGAAAGGCACTTGGTGAAAATTCACGGAGCGGATTTGAGGCCAAACGGTAGGACCTTGAATTGGTAGTGCTGTCCTGCCACCTCGAAACGTAGAAACTTCCTGTGCCCCCTGAGTATCGAGATGTGATAGTAGGCATCCTGAAGATCCAAGGATGTCATGAAATCTCCTTCCTCTAGAATGCCTAGGATTTCTTGGAACGTCACCATCCTGAACGACTGACTCTTCAGGAAAGAGTTGAGTGCCCTGAGAACTAGAATGGGCCTCCACTTCTTTTCTTTCTTGCGTATCAGAAAGAAGCGGGAGTAGAATCCTTTCTCCCTCTGAGCCGATGGAAACCGCTCGATCGCTCCTTTCTTCAACATCTCCGATATTTCCCGGAGTAGCAGTCGCAGATGCTTGTGGGGGAACCTGCGGGGAGGGGTTGCAGGCGGGATGGTGGTAAATTCTAGGGAATGGCCGAATCTTAGGAGTTGGAGAACCCAGCGATCCGTGGTGATGATGCGCCAATTTTCCAGGAAATGGGTCAATTTTCCTCCAATTTTTGAAGAGGGAGATAGTAGCTGGACTGGCTGGAGTAACTGGTCACTGGCGTCCGCCGGTGCCCCTCTTTTGGTTCTTACCCCTGAAGTTAGATCTTCCATAAGACGACTGCCGACCTTGTTGCTGCTTTTGCTGGTACTGGGTCTTATTCTGGAAGGAATACGAGGACCTATTCTGGAAGGATCCTCTGTAGGAGGACTGGCCTCTAGATTTGTTGCCCCGAAAGGACTGATTCCTTGCCTGCAAGGTTCCAAGCGCTCTAGCCGTGTCAGTGTCCTTCTTAATAGCTTGGAACGCCTCGTCAATTTTATCTCCAAACAGATGTCCGTCGAAGGGCATGTCCAGCACCTTCGTCTGCACTTCCTGCCTGAACGATGTTGCCTTCAGCCATCCCTGGTGGCGCAGGACTGCAGCCCCAGCCAGTTGACGAAAGCCTGTCATGGTCACGTCTATGGCACAATCAATGATCTCGGCCGCAGAGGTTTGGCCCTCAGAAAGTAGTGCCTTTACCTCCTCCTGAACTGTGCTTGGTAGCTCTGCTAAATACGGGGCTATATCCTCCCAAAGTTGGCGGTTATAACGCCCTAACAGGGCTATGGAGTTGGCCACCTTGATGGTCATTGCCGAAGTGGTCGAAAACCTTTTGCCAATTGTGTCCAATTTTCTGCCCTCCTTGTCCGGTGGGGCTGACAAAGGAGAGGAAGGATTACGAGAATTTTTCTGGGCCGCTTGGGTCACGACCGAATCCGGTTTCGGGTGTCCATTCAGGCAAGCTGGCGCCGTGGATGGAGCCTTGTACTTCTTATCCAGGCGTGGAACAACCGCAGGTACGGAAGCCGGCGTCAGCATTAATTTCTTTCCCTGGTCCCAGAGAAAGTCAATGATAGGGATCGATTTCGTCGTCTTCTTCGTCTGCTCCTTAAAGTCATGCAAGAAGCACTCAGTCTCCGTCGACTCCATGACCATATGAAACCGCATCGCTGCCCGTTCAACTATCTTATGAAAACCACCAATATCCACTGGCGGTGAATCAGCTTGGCGCGGTTGTGGGGAAGGTGGTGAGGATGCCACATACTCCTCCTCCTCATCCTGGTCCGACTGGTCTCCCTGGACCTCCCCTTCTTCCATCTCCTCAGCCTCCTCATCCGATGACTATCACCTGAGGTGGCGGTTTCTCGTGGCAGACCTGCGTAGCCGGTCGTGATTGCTTTGGGGCTGTCGTTGGTGGGTTTGTAGTTGGCACTGGGACCCCTGCGTCCAGTGCCGGCGATTCCGGGAAACGTTGCTTGTAGTCCCGGATAAGGTATTTGAGGTCATTAACTATCGACAGGGGAAGGCATACCATCGGGGTGACCTCCGTGCGAACCTGTTCCCGGACGGGGCGTTCCTGCCCGCTCATCTCCTCCTGTTCCTCGTCCGTGCTTTGACATTTGACGTACAGTTCAGAAGGGGAAGTAGCCTGTTCGAAGAGCTCTTCTTCCGACTCCTCACTCTGAAGAATCTCCATAGGCAAATTGGTTTGCACCTTGCTTGGAGACGTCGTTTCCGGTGTAATCTGTGGTCTGGTCAGTTTGCCAGAAGCAGATCCTTGTACAGGAACCCCTGCTGTCTTCCGTGTTGACAGTCCTAATAGTACGGATTTCTGCGCTGGTTCAGAAATACCCATGGATGACGACGACGTTCCCGTCGACGATACCGTCGTCGACGGTATGGCTTTCACCGACGGTGTCCCCGTCGACGATATTTTCCTCGTCGACGATGCGCTCGTAGACGATTCATTTGTCGTCGACGCCTTTGTCGTCGACGCCTTCGCCGTCGATGCCTTCGACGTCGACATCTTCGTCGACGATGCCTTCGTCGTCGATGCTTTCGTCGTCGACGCCCTCGTCGTCGACGTCTTCGTCGTCGACTCTTCCGTCGACGGTGGGCTCCTCATCGACGATGTCGTCGTCGACGGGACAATCTTCGTCGTCGACGATGACTTAGATGTCGACGACGGTTTTAACAGTATAATAGACGAAATAGGAGTACCTGCTGACGACGATGAAGGGGTAGTCGTCGTCGACGAGAAGACTGACGACGCTGTCGTTGTGGACACGGTCGTCGTCGCTGTGGAGACATGACCTGATGGCCTTTTTTGCGCCGAGGAAGGTGTCGCAATTTTGCTGGCCGACAGGGTAGGCTTCTTAAAAGTCAGAGAGTCCTTGTCAGACACTGAAGATTTTGAAGATCTTGCCTCTGAAGACTTCTTGTGTGTCTTCATAGGAGGAGCGTCTGAGGGGCCAGGAGACGTCACTCTCGGCTTCTTCAGGGAGACTTCAGAGGTTCCGGAAAAGCTCGCCTCTGAGGACACCACACTCTCTCTGTCCTTGAGCCTGTCCAGCCAGATAAGCAGGCGACCCTCCCTGTCTCTCAAGGTCTTATGAGGGAAAGACCTACATATTTTACAGTCCTTAGGGACGTGGTCCGGATAAAGGCAATACAAGCATAGGTCATGCTTGTCGTCCACATGAAGCCTCTTCTTCCCACATGAAGAGCAAGCCCTGAAAAGGGCTTTCTTCTGGGATTCAGACATGCCAGGAGTTGTAGATGAAATAAACACTCACTGCAGCAATAAGAGGCCTGAAGTAGTCTGCGTTCAAATCCTTAAAGAAGAAAGTCACCAAAAAAGTGAACAATCTGGCTTGAAAGAAATCCTGAGGAGAACTCAGGTTGGAGACTCCCTAGCACAACGTGCGGTAGAAAATCTGAGGGACTGAGGCTCCTGCCAGGAAGGTTCTAGAGAGTGGTGATGGCTGATTGGCTGGCTCTATGAGTTTGGTCCTTTTTACATAAGGACTAGGATAGGCTACTAAGGGGAGACCCTTAGACCTATTTTTCTCTATGTATGTCTATAGGACATTACTTTTTTATGTACCGGAGGCTCCCGTCTCGACGACGGGGAATGATTCAGGCATGTGAATCTATGAAAGACACCCCTAATACTGGATAAATGGGATTAATCCATCGTTCTTTTGCTCACTATGCCACTCCAGTTTGGACACAGCCACATGCAAATCAGTCTTAACCCTGCTCCTCATGGGAACCGTCCAGCACAAACTGCCAGGCCAGGTCCCCCTTGGACCGAAACAAGCATCCTGGGAACGGTTTTGTGGTATTAACCATCAGCCAAGCTAGATTAAATCCAGTGGCACAGCGAGCATGGGGCTCATGTCTGGGCATACCCTTGGCCACTTAGGATGAGTGGCTGTATAGGTGTAGGTGTAGGTGTGTGAGTGGTTGTATGGGTGAGGGAAAAGCTGAGTGTGTGTATAGGTAAATGAGTGGGTGTGAGTGGCTGTATTGGAGAGTGAATGTCTGATTGGCTGTAAGGGTGAGTGAGTGGGAATGTGAGTGGTTGTATGGATATGTGAATGGGTATATTAGTGGTTCTGTGGGTGTTTGAGTGGTTTTCAGGGTTTGCATTAGTGAGTGAGTGGCAGTGGCTGTATGGGTGAGTGTGTGGGTGAGTGAGTGGCTGTGTGAGTTTCTGTATGTGTGATTGAGTGGGTGTGCGAGTGGCTGTAAGTGTGTATGAGTGGGTGTATAAGTGTCTGTATGTGTGCGTGGTTGTATTGGTGAGTGAGTGGATGGGTGGGTGGTTGTATGGGTGAGTGAGTGGGTGCATGAGTGGTCATATGGGTGAGTGGGTTGGTCATTGACTATGGATGAGTGAGTAGTTGTGTGAGTACCTGCATGGGTCTGTGAGTGGGTATGTGAGTGGTTGTGTATGTGGGTGCATGAGAGGCTGTGGCTCCGGTAGGGGGGCTGAGCTGCCCCTGGCCTTTCCTGTGCACGGGCTGGCCCCAGGGAGTTGGTGGTCCCAGAGGCCTGGGGGAGGTCTGCGAGGCCCCCGCCATCACTTTCCGTTTAGCCCCGGAAGGGTGGTGGTCCCTGGGGCACAGGGGGTCCGCAAGGCCCCCCCATTTCTTTCTATTTAGCCCTGAGGAAATGGTGGTCCCCGGGGCAGCCCGTGCGGCCCCGAGCAATTTTTTTTAAAATTAAAGCCCTGTGGATGTGGTGGTGCTCGGGGGATCCGTGCGCCCCAGCACAATTTATTTAATAAAGCCCTGGGAAGGTGGTGGTCCCCAGGGCCTGAGAGAGGGGTCTGCACAGCCCCCCACAATAATTAAAAAAAAACAAAGTGGAGATGGTGGTCACCAGGGCGTAATAATGCCTTAGGAGGGGGGCCCCATATGCCCCCTTCCTTTATTTTTAAAATGTCTGTACATGCCCCCCGTAACTTGTTTTATTTTCATTTACAACAAAAATGTTCTAAAATTTTGGGGGGGACCCCAAGACAAAGGCTTGGGGGTCAGGGTATTCTTACCCTGTCCCCTTTTCTTTTTTTACTTTTTTTGTGGGACTGGGCTAAAGCAGAATCCCAAGATTGCTGCCAAGATGGCGGATAACACTTCCTAAAGTGGTGGCAGACAATCAGAGCTCTGCTGATGGCTGCACAAGCTCGTCACTATTTGTGAAGACTTCGCGTTCGTAGATATACAAAAAGTAACTAGCAAACTACTGAACAGATTTACACCAAATAACACAAAGAACAGTCTGTGAACTAAAAGCTAGCTTTCTGCCAAATTTGGTGTCATTCCGTCCAGGGGTTTGGGCTGCAGGCGTATCTAAAGAGTCTATGGTAATTAACATGGGAACCACATGAGTGATGGGCTCCATGGAGTCCGATGCACCCCTCATTAAATCTTGCTGCGCTGCGTGACTGAGCCAGGCAGCACAGCAGGAGACTCTTTGATCAAGTAAAATCTGTCTCTGGTGTGATGAAAGGGCAGGTATAAACGAGAGCCTTCACCACACAGTGGTACATGTGCATCCTCACCCGATCCTCTCTCAAAACCGGTACATATGTTTATTTTTTAAAGAAAGGCCATTCTTATTATGTCATTGTGTCATGTCATTGCATTGTGTGAGTGTATGGTTCTACTGTTGCGAGTGAGGTTCCAGTTCACTGGGTTCCTGGCAGGATGATGGTTGGCTTTAGAGCTGTTCTCTGTACTTGCTTCATGGGCTTGTTATCTTCTCTTCCTAAACCTTGCCATAAACATCTTTACTTGCCTGAAACCTCGTCTTTTGCTTTGGGGATACCACATATTCCCTCCTGCATACCCAGCCATATACTTTCCCTTCAGGTCCATTGAATTGTGTCCTTGACGTTATCTTCTCTTCCTAAACCTTGCCATAAACATCTTTACTTGCCTGAAACCTCGTCTTTTGCTTTGGGGATACCACATATTCCCTCCTGCAAACCCAGCCATATACTTTCCCTTCAGGTCCATTGAATTGTGTCCTTGACGTTATCTTCTCTTCCTAAACCTTGCCATAAACATCTTTACTTGCCTGAAACCTCGTCTTTTGCTTTGGGGATACCACATATTCCCTCCTGCATACCCAGCCATATACTTTCCCTTCAGGTCCATTGAATTGTGTCCTTGACGTTATCTTCTCTTCCTAAACCTTGCCATAAACATCTTTACTTGCCTGAAACCTCGTCTTTTGCTTTGGGGATACCACATATTCCCTCCTGCATACCCAGCCATATACTTTACCTTCAGGTCCATTAAATTGTGTCCTTGACTTTTTTCCCTCTCTCCTGCTCCTCCATAGTGTATGTATCATCCTCTAACAGCCCCAGAGCTCTCAGTCGCTTGGACCACATTAGCCTCTGTATACCACATTGAGTAAGTAACGGCCCCCATAAGCTGTTAGAGGTGTTCAAGAGTCGGTGTTTCGTAAGCCAGCTCATCATTATCTCGAAGTGCCTAAAGCTTCTGAATCCACAGATCCACTGTCAGGCCTGTTCTTTTCTCCATAAGGAAAGGACCACTGGGTTTGCCGCTAGCAACAAACGTGATAAGGGTTTGTCCTTAATTGATCCCCTTCATATTCAGAGCCTAAAAGTGAAATGTCCTTAGTCTTTGAATGGAATCTTCACTAGAGTTGCTAAATTAAAAGTTTGGGGCGCACATGCTGGGACAGAAGTTCTTTCCAATTTTCTTTTAAAGTTGTTTTACTTTTTTGTGCCTTGAAGGGAACCGCCCTGACAACAGTTCCTTTAAAGGTACGGAGATGACCTCTGGATATCTATAAATTTGTCATATGGTAGTCTATCAGGGTGGCAGACGCAATGTCCTCCATCATCCTGACAGAGGGAGCACGGTCCATCAAACCCTAAATCAGGCTCTAGATTTTATCCATGTTATCCATCAGCGCATTATTAACACAGCAATCACTTAAAGCCAGCAGTATTTTTCTGGAGGCCCATATGGGTTAAATTCCAGGGCGCAAGATCGTCCTCATAAAAAAGACTTTGACTATGGATTCCACTCATCTTCGGATAACATGAGTGAGGGATATCTGTGTTGAAGGACAAGTTTAAATGATTTTTATGCCAGGTTTAGATACAATTAATGGTTTGTAACCCAACATCAAGATTAAGGAAAATTATACTCCATTAAAAACAAATTAAGGAAGGTGCATTTTTAATGTTCCGGAAGATTTGGCAAAACTTCTTTAAAAATGTGCTTTTGAACTCTAGCATCTTCACTTTTGCTTTCTCCTTTGGTCAATGTATGTTAGAAAAAGGCAATTTGAGAGTTTACATAGACCCTTGAAGCCGGAAAAACATAAATTTCCGTTAATGGTCATGCTTTGCCCTAGACTGATCATGCATTTGATGTTGAGAAATGGCAAGACATTTTTGAAGCTTGACTTAGCTTCAGCATACCAATATGTTGAACTAGTTCCAATATCAGCTTTGGTTTCTCCCATCAGAGTTAATTAATTCTTTATTACGCTATTTAGGCTGGCACCTGTAGCCACTGTTTTCTAGCAGGTTATGTTTAATCAGTCTGTAAGCCTCCAAGAGTCTTGGCTTGACAGGTCCGCCTTTTAATTTTTGGAAATGATCAAGCTGAACATGACCGAATTTAGATAAAATTGCGGTCACGATTGTTGTCACTTACAGAAGTTAAAGGTGCTGCCATAAATAGACCAATCAGAATTTCAGAAGGGCAAGATGGAATACCTCAAACATGTTATTTAATATAAGGGAAGCAAACTATAGCCTGGTGTACCTGCAGACATTGTCAAGCTGGCGTCTCCCATCAACAAACAACAACCATCATTGCTTTAGGGACATTGCAAATTTGACTCCTTATGTGTGAAGAGTTTTTCTTCCAAGACAAAATGCTTTAAACTAATGAAGTAAATGTAAATTTGTATGGTCAGATGACAGGAAGGATAGTTTGGGTCAATCAAACAAGGAACTTGTGTCTGCTTAGGCACTTAGATCATTTCTTCTAGGGTACAACTTTTGTGTAACTGTTAGTGCCAGTTTTTACAAGTTGCATACCCCATGCAGAGGGATGACAAAGAAGAAAATACTTCGAGGTTCACTTGGAAGGGCACGTAACAACTAGCTTTAACACACCAACAAACCAACCGTTTTGTGAAAAGAATGTATTGTGTAGTGGAACAGGATGAGTGGTTTGGTGTCAGGAAATGCCATCCAAATCCTGTTATGGGCATGGTCGGACTGGCCTATAAGGCAATCAGGTGGTGCCCGATGGGCTGGTCTCACAGATGTGCATGGCCTTTTTTTGTTTTTTTTTAGCAGGTGTGGGTCAGTTTAATGGCTAAGTGGGACAGTTTTTACTGTTGATTTCCCTGATATCACCACTTTTTTTTTTAAGCTATCTGCTTCGCTAATGGGTGGCACTTTTTTTTTGGCGCCCTGGCCTATTTCTTGTCTCAGTCCGACCCTGGTTATGGGCACATACAACGACTTCATTTCACTACTAGCAAATCTTGATCTGAATTGTTGATGACTGAGTAAGCTTCATTAACTACGAGTCTTATTTGAAAAAATGGGGTGAAAGAAGAACTGTACTGAAGACGCTGGGTGGAGAAAATTAGAGCATGTGGGTCTTATGAAAAGAAAGTATCTGTCTGTGTATGATTCCAGACAAGTTGAAAGAGTGATGTGTCTGGATCTGCAACAATGATCCAGACAGAGGTAGGAAAGGAGAAATTAAACACCATATTTCACTCACCTGGTAACAAATGATGTTTGTGCAACACTCATTGAATTTCTGATCACCTTTGGTAACAATATTTTTTTTTAGAGAACTTCAACTTACATTGGAGAAACCAAAATAATCTACCATATCGCAAATAGCTGCCTTCTTGCTCAATAATGTGTCTGAGGTTAAATTTGAGGTCTTTTTGCAAAGGAAGGGTTAATAGTAATTGAACCCCGTGGATTGGTACGATCAATTCCTCATACCATTCTCACATCACACCTCTGAAGTGGTGATCATTAGAATTATTAGAAGACCCAAGCAATTGGTTAGAGAACTGAAATCATTCCCCGCCATCCCTTGCCTTGGAAGGAGCCAACTGCTCACAATTCATACTGCACAAGAAGTTCAATGGACTCATAAATCAGTTCATAAATGTGACAGCACCCCAAAACATTGAAGATAGAAAATCAAACAATTGATGTTAAAAGAAGAATATCAAATCCCTCTCAGAACCTTGCACGACAATGAATCGAACGACTCAATTAACTTTTCTGATGCAAAGTCTATCCACATCAAAAAGAGAGTCTATCCACATCAAAAAGAAGATAGTCTATTCTAAGAACTGCCTAAAAATATTTCCCACAGTGAGACAATGAACACCCCTCTCCCCCCAAAAAGTTATATATGCCTCTCCCAAAAAAGTAACAGAGTTCTCGGTCCTTCTTTGCAAATGAGGTGAAAAAGATTGAGCTCTCTCTCTCCTTCACGCCCAAGAATCAGGACAACAGTAACACCATCCAGACATCTAAAGTGTTATTGGCTTCCTTCTGAGAAACCAACCAAGAAACTACTCAATGTTCAAAAACGTATCCTACTTCTCCGCACCGATCACTCCTCGCTTCTCGAAGAGATAAACCCCTCAGTCACATCTAGGAGAGCGTGTGTGAACCCGATTAACTAAAACGCGCATCGTTGGGGCGAGAGGAATTTAACCACTTCCAAGAAGCCTCTAATTCCCCCTTTCTACCCAAAGTATTGGAAATTGGCATGAAGTACAAGTTCAGACTCCTTAAAGAGTGTTACTCCAGGTACCCTTACAATAGGAGATTGACGGGATTATGGATTGGGAACTGGACAATGATACCGAGAGGCCATCCAACCGTATGGGTTGCAGACAACTGTATGACTTTGTGCAGTCTCTTGTGTTCACTGATGCATGGGGAACCCTTCATTCCACATCTAAAGCCGCCTCCTTAAGTCTTTCTGCAACTTGATTATTTATTTGTCCCCTAACGGACGTGCATTTGTTGATGGTATTGATGGATATAAATATCCTCCAGGGTACTCCATACTTACCAAAAGACAGTGGCAGGTGTATTTGCTGCTTTTTATGCAGCACTCTATAACCAAGAACCAAAAATTCAACGTTTGTGGGTAATAGTTATCTCAAGATTGTTCTCAAACCTGCCAGTGATCTTTCCCAGATATTACTTAATATCCAACACAGTGTGCTGGTCTGTGGCTACTTTTTATGGCGTTTCACTGGACATAAATACCAGACCGACAACACTCTGTAGTGTGGGTCTATACCAGCAAAGCTGTGTGCATTACTTGATATACCTCGCCAAATCTATTTCCATAGAGTAGCTTATATCTCCTTCCCAGTGCTTTATTTATAAAAACTAAGTGTGCTGGTGCCCAAAGCTTTGCTCAGAGGCCTGCAGCTGTCGCTATTAAATGACATCTTGCTGAATGCCAAGGCTATGTAGTCTTGAACCCACCCAAGGCCTCTATAATCCACTGCTATACAACCTCTGCCTCTTTGGCTCGCTGTTGACAGTCCCTGCTTTCTTTCTCCCTTTGTGATGGGTTTTCCGTCTTTCTCTTCCTCCATCTTTTCGCTTTGTGGGTCTTTCCTTATCTTGCTCCCAGAGAATGTCTGAAGAGGAAAAATATGTGCTGGTCCCCAAAAATGCTATCACAGTCAACCAATGGTTCCTTCCACACAACTCCTGTAATTGTGATTTCAAGGTGTTCAAGGTATTGGAGGAAGAATACATCACAATGACTGCATAAAATACACACATCACACTCTGCGCCTATATCCAACTTTACACATTTTTGTTAGGGGTCAAGTCTTGGAAAATGTGTAAAGCCCCCTGTGATGGATGCCATGGGTTAATAAATATCCTTTCTTACTATGTGGCCTTCCATTTCGATTGATCAACAAACAGCTCTTTGGTTCACATGTTAACCCGTCTTATGCAACTGACAGGTGGACCTTGGGCTACTGGTACCTCCTTCATAACGTTTATGTGGTGGGATGTGTTTTAACTATCTGGCATACCGTCAGTCACAAAGGTGACCAATTATCAGTACTTCAGATACTTTCCCCGCTCTCCAGCGGACTTGAGAAATAGGCATGGTGTTGGGACGGAAAAGTCCTCTGCATGGTAAAGGACATGCACCCCTGCCCCAAGTGCCTCAACTGTACTAATGTCTGGATCCCTAATACTGATTTTTGTGCTGTGTCACAGGTAAATATGAATCATGCGTGCACACCATGACATATGCCTGGCTCATGGATTGCTGGCTTGTTGGACGGGAGGGGCATCCTAAGTGCTACCCTCACAGTGGTGAAAAGCTACTGCCTTTACCAAGATTAAGCAGCATGAGCACAATGGTGGCAGCATAGCATGTAGGGATCCGCGGAAGGAAACATGTCCCTTTTAACCAGTGTCACTGGAGTGAGACCTATAGGCTCACTTATTTAAAGTTCTACTGCGGAGTACTTCACTCATGCTTGACCTAAATCAGTTTGCTGTGAAGTGCTGCGCAGTGCATGAATGGTGTGAATGCTGGGTGTGTGTGTGCCTGGCAAGGGTACAATTCAGGGATAATGATGTACTGTGTGCTTAGTGCACGTTAAATGCATGTGCTGGGTTTATGTGTGTCTGTGAGCAGTACAATACATGAAGGGTGTAGTGCTGTGGAGTGCATGCTTGTTGAATTCATGTGCTGGGTGAAGGTGCGCCTGTCAGTGTTACAGTATATGAAAGATACAGTGCTGTGCAGTGTGTGTGTTAAATGCATGTGCTGAGTTTGTATGTGTGCATGTAAATGGTACAATACATGGAGGACTCTGGGTTCCATTCTGGGAGACCCAGGGCTGCATGGTGAAACAGGAGAGGAGGTAAAGGAATCACCTCCCTCCCAACCAGGTTAGTGTATTGTTGCACTCCTGTAAGCTGAGTGGGACCGTACACTTCAAAGGGTGCTCTTCGATTAAGAGAGAAGTCACAAGGAAGGGTCTGGCTACATCTCAGGAAGTGGATGGGACTGATAAGGGAATCATAAAGAGTAGGCCCTGGGCATGAGACCCTGGGCTAACCTTTTGATACACACATCACTGTGGCTGACATCAAAGTATGAACTTCAGTCCCTCCGAATGCCTACGTTTTGGGGCCATCAGATTGGAGTTACTCCTGCTGTGACAGACTGCTTTCAAGAGGAAGAGAGGGCAGTGGAGTGGGCACTTAAAAAGAAAGCAGACCCACAACATACTTGTCAAAGACCCAGACTCTAAATACTATTTGGTGTCTTGAGAAATGGACTATAAGAAGAGGAGTTTGAGACCCCAGAAGTTGGCAACTGTCAAGCAGCTAATCAGGCTTGCGAGGAGGAGAAGCTCTACAAGACTTCTGCCTGTGACCAGAACTGGGGGACAAGGCCTGCCAGTCTCCCAGCTGGGTGAAGGGACATTACCCAGGGAATCCAAGACCACCTGCACTGGAGCCTGGAGCACCAGTGCCTGCTTACTTGCTAAGACCAGAGTGCCCTATGAGGAGAGGAACGTACTGGAGGAAGTAAGGTCTAGTGAGGAATTCTGTTGACTGGACTCTCTTAGTGAGGTAGACGCGATGGCTGCTGCATAAATCAGGTTGCTGCCCGTGTGCAAGACAAACTCGGCAATCCTTGTATGCCAGAGCAGGGTCGCCGTGAAGTGAGCCGGGGATATCGCTGTGCTGATCGGGCTGGAGCTCATGTGCAGTGACCAGCTGGCAACGTCATATGCCATGAGGGCCGCCTGTGAGAAGACTGACCTATTAAGTGAGCCGTGTGGTGGCCAGCTGGCAACCTCATACGCCAGGAAGCGCCACAATGAAGGAATCTGCTGTGCCGTTCAGGTTGGCGCACATGTGCAGTAAAGATACGGTGATCCCGTATGCCAGAGGGGGTCACCACAACCATCAAGAAGTGCGACCTGGTCCAGATCATTGCCAGAGGACTGGAGCTGCTGTGGGAATCCCTCCACACCTACACCAGGACAAAGGATAAGCACCTTCACATTACATCCCTCCCTCCCCCTGATGGGACAGACCAAAAGCTTACCCTCCCATAAGGAGATGCGAAGAACCTCTGGCCGCTGCAGTTGCATGACCGCGTTTGAGGAATGCGAGGATTGTCAAACACAGCACACTATGGAAGTGTGCAGCACACTCACCTGAATCAGCTGCTGACGCTCCTGCGTCCATGGAGGGTGTGTGCCCAGGAACTCTGGTCACTCCAATTCTGCAGGTGCGGGTAAGACTGATTTCGGGCAGTCGGAACAGGGTGAACTTGCTTGCTAGTCGGAATGGACTAGTGGGTAGTAGGGCTTAACCTGGATGTTGCCTATATCGAATGGGGACTAATCACTATTGAAAGAGCAAGGAAGGAGTGGGACTCAGGGAACTGTCTAAAACACTAGAGCCTGACCTCAGGGTGACTGTGTAGTTGTTTGTGAATGTCGGAATTCTCCATGTGTTGTTAGCAGTACAATAAAATACTTCTTTTGTCATAAAAGTACTTGGCTGGACAATAGGTTATTGCTGCTGCTGCACAAATTTTGGATTGTGAGCCTGTGTTCACCCGCTGTATCCGCCTTCACGCCCCCTCGCTCGCCAAGGAAGCCTAGGATTGCTCAGACTACGCTAACCCTGAGAATCAAGTATTGAAGGGGTACTTGGCCCAGCTACTCAGGATCCATAGGAGGTCAGGCCTCTAGACATCAGGAGTAAAAGGCCATAACCCCATGGTTAGGCCCAGTAATCCTGCTTGCCCTTTGCCCCTCTGAATGGGGTTCTGACACATGGGCGATCTAACAGAGCAGCACTGGAGAGATGTAGTCACAGCTCCTGGGGAAGTGGCCATGTCTGCTCATTATTGCCCAATTCATATCAAATATTTAAACATGTCCACTAAATTAAAGAAAATTTGTAGAAAATGGGCCGAGAATTCACCACATTCCATTTATGGTGAAACTCTCCAAACAGCACCTATGCCACACAAATTTGTAGTAGTCCACTCATTCAAACCTTCTGGGTGGAGGTGTTTGAAACCCTGTCCGAAGCAGTCAGTTGCCCAATTGGGTTTGCTCCCAACCTGGTCTTATTCAATAAAAAAATTGAGGATCTAGATGCCAATATATATGCTTGAAACACACTTCGGGGATACACGTCACAATAATTTGAAAAGTTACAAGTTTCTTTGAAATGTCTAGGCAACAAGGAGTGCATCCTACCACCTCTGAAGCAATTACATATATTCTTTCCGTCCAAGGAAGTTTGCATCCATGGATAAAGAAGTACTGATATGAAAGGTTGGTTTGACGAGTAATTCACTAAGAACACAACTCTGGAGGTTCTACGCGGGCACCACGGCCACACTCCAGAAAAGACTCCAAAGCATACAGAACGCCTCCGCATGCCTTATCCTCGACATCCCCCGCCAGAGCCACATCACGCCCACCTGAGAGACCTGCACTGACTCCCCGTCAACAAGAGGAACACCTTCAAGCTCCTCACCCACACTCACAAAGCACTCCACAACACCGGACCGACATACCTCACTTTCTACAGCCTGGAAAGATATATTAATTAAGCAAGGGGCTGTCCCCAAAAGCATAAGATATGGAAACCCTGGAAGAACATTTTCAGTATGAAAGACAAGAGAGCTGGAAGATCATACACGGAGGATGTGGGGAGCGTGGGAGGTTATTTTAAACACGTGTTCATTGTTCGTCTTAAACTGACTATAAAAACACCTAGACCATGGTGCTATACTTTTACGATCTTACCTGTCTGAAGATGGTTTGTGATCCTAACTGCTTAAGTTGTATTAAAACTGCAAGGGGGAAATGTAGGAAGGTGGATATCTGACTATGGTTACCCCCAACTTTTTGCCTAGTGTCTAGCTGGTTTTTCGACTTAGTTGGCCTGAGATCCTGCCATTCAGGGTCTCAGGCTGTCTGCTCTCTCTGTAAAATGGACTCCATGTACCCTAGGTACATAACCAATTGGTAAGGATCACCTTATTGGACCCTGTACAGTGTACCCTAGGTACCCAGGGCATAGGTGTACCCTAGGCCTCCCAGGGGCTGCAGCATGTATTATGCCACCCCTGGTCTGGCCTTCCAATCAGACACAACTGGCTGATCACTCAGCTGGGGCAAGGTCGTGTAATCACCCCTTGCTTAGATATAGTATGCCTATATCTACCCTTATATATAGACACACGTGTACCTATCAGTCACTCCTATGGCAGGCCTTAACAATCCTGGAGGCAGAGTGCTTGGTAACATGTGAGATGGTGCTCTAGCATGAGCTGAGCCTGTCTGCAGCTTTCGGAACCATGTCCTTATAGCTGTTCTATGATATAGCCTACCATATACTCTTAAAGTGCCTTATAATCTTAAACGGTTATGGTAACTATGGTTGGGCTGTATCAAAACATGTCGTGTAAGGTGTCTAACACTTTGGAATAATACCCCCATACCATTTCTGGTGATGAGGATATTATTCCTCCCTTCTAGAGGGAGAGACATGTTAAAATCCTACTTTGCTGTGTAACCTCTGACCAAAGCCTCAGCATCACAAAATGGATGCTGCTGCCACGACACAAGTCTGACCTCCTGCAGCTGGGAGTGATCCCAGCCAGGGAGGCCTGGACAATAGGTTTCCTGCTTGGGGAGGTGCTAGCACCTCCCCAGACAGCCTTTAGTGTATTGGGGCAGGGTGGGCTGAAAGGAATGAGACATGCCTGGGGCACACAAGGTGTTCCTTGCATAGTCCAGTTCAAACCGGTGCTGGGGCACTCCAGCCCCAGCTCTGGCGCGAAACTGGACAAAGGGAAGTGGGTGTAACCACCCCCTCCCAGGTCCCACCCATAAGGCGTGACCTAGCAGGTATCCCAGCCCCCCAGATTAGTATAAGAGTGGGAGTTGGGCCTCAAGACTTTAGATTATCCTGAACCTGCAATCTTGAACAGAAACTCTGGACCTTCGACATTCGACGAAAGAAGAAGACTGAAGAATCTCCCTTGTGGCCAAGGAGTGGCTACCCTGTGCAAACAGGCACCATCAAGAGACTACCCTTTGCTTTGTGAACGTTCTACGAGGAACCGACTGCAGAGCCCGACCAGAGCCTTGACTCTCAGACTTCTCCGACCCTCATCCACATCTGCAGCAGAGCTGAGATCCGTGGAGGCGACGAGCGACGTGGGACCGGCTACCTGGAAAAAGTGGCTAGTAACTTACAGCGCAGCTTCTGAGGTACCCTCGAAGTTGTGCACCGGGGATTGAGAAGCCCCACCCCCAAGCACCATCTGCACCGAAGACCAGCCCCCCACACTCAACGAGTCCTGCGTGGGGCCCTTCAGCATTTTCCGGCTTGCCGCGTCTGTCCGGTTGCTTGCCCGCTGGCTAGTGGCCTTTGTGACGACGCATCCCGTAATCTTCACCGCTGGTTTGGCTCCTCCAGACTGGCTCCTGCTTCTTTGAAAACGAGAAGCACCCCAGACCTTCCTGGTCTGCACCAGAAGCAAGTCCTTCTTTCTGCGTGGGTTCCGCCTGCCAAGGCTTGGTGAGTCCTAGTCCAACTTCGACGCCGCCGACAGCAAGAGCCTTCGTGGGACAGCTCGCCTCCTGGTCCTGGTCGTCCTCGACGCTTCCTGGTCCTCCTGGCTGCAGCGACAAGCTCCACCTTCACCTGCAACTCTTCACGATATCGTCTGGTTCCTTCCTGGTTCCACGTGGTCACTGGCTAGTGATCTTGACTCTGTCCCCTCTGCTTGCAGGTCTCTTCTCTTCCTGATCCCAGCCTTGGGATCCACCGGACACTCTTCACTGACTGCCTGTCATCATCTTTCTTCAGGCATCCATAGGAGTCGACGACGAAACCCGACGCAACTTCAACCCTATGCACCCGCAGCCTGTGGGCTAGGTAACTTGGGTACTCCGGTGCTCATCAGGATAGTGACTATCCTAGTGTCTAAGTTTCAAGTCTCAACTTCCTAGCTACTCCGGAAGTGTCCTAAATCTATCTATTTCTAAACTGTACTATTGCTAGTGACTTTTACGCATTACGCGTGAGTGTTTCCACTCTGCATACGAATCCCGTGGGCCTCCCACTTCCTAACTGTTGCTAGTGCAGTGTAGCCCCAGCGATTCCCTAGGCCTAGGCCTACTCTATTTCCGTGACAGTGATCCTTATACCACTTACTTAGTATATGGTTTGCGTGGCCCCTAGGGCCTAACTGTATTACTTACCTGTGTGACTTACTGTATGCATCAATAAGACTGTGTTGTACTTGCCTCTAATCTCATAAAGAGTGCTGAGGGTTTGCTTAGAATAAATACACTTTATTTTATATATATATCTGTTGTGGTGTCCTTTCATTTGGTATTCAAGGGATTATATATGGTATCACAGCTGGCTTCACATGCCATTCAGAGTTTAGCCTAAGACTGCTCTTGTCCATGCTACCACTAGGATAGCTGGTCTATAAGGTTGACTTTACAACCAATCACCATAAGGGTATTTGGACTGATATAAGGTGTACACTATAACTAGTGACATCATACATCAGGCCAACTTCTCACATTGGTGAGCAGCGGTTGGGATCTGAGCTTGCTGTTGTAATACCATTGTAATCTTGAGATACTAAATTGAAAGATCACACAGATATTGTCTAGGTACATATAACATAGTTTATAATACTTAAGTCCTACTGGACTTAGTAGTTGTAGGGAGTAACACACCCTGACTACAACTACTAGAGAGGTTTAGTAGAAACAACTAGTGTAGGTAGGTGCACACACCACACCCTCACTAGATCATGCCTCTGGGAGGAGATCAAGTAGATGCTCTCTCTGGAGGGGCAGGTCTGCAGAAGACCCCCTCTAGGTATGATACCTTAACATTCCAGGAGATGAGACAATTGTGTACCTCCAGAGGAATAAAACAGGGTGCAAACCCTACCCTCCTTCAGTTAAGACAGCTCCTAGAGGAGTATGATACTCTTAGGGCCTCTCAGGCAGATACCCTAGGTACAGAGGAGGGTCTACCCACCACAGAGGAGTCAGATGGGGCTTCAGATGGGGAGGTAGACAGCCAGGGCCAAGTAGGAAGACTTAGCCAGGCTAACCTAAGCTTACATGGGAGTTTGCATGGGGTCCCCCCATACAGACCCCCAAGTAGGTTTTCACAGAGAAGCAGGAGGGACAGATCCCCTTCAAGGGAATCCATCCACTCCCATGTTTCTAGCATCTCTAATGCTTCCTCTCACAGGGGAATGACTTCACCTGAGAGAAAGGAGCATAAAGCCAGAATGAGGGAAGCTAATCTGAGGATTCAGAGGGAAGAAATTGCCCTTGCCAAGGAGAAGCTTGCTCTGGCTAGAGAGCAAAAATTGTGTGGGTCAGAACCCACTGGTGGCAGCAACATCCCTAGAGATAGGGATAGGTTTTATGACCATAGAAACCTAAGCAAGATAGTCCCCCCATATCAGAATGGGGATGACATCCACAAATGGATGACTGCTTTGGAGAGGGCCTGCAAAGTACAGCAGGTACCCCAAAGTCAGTGGGCAGCTATCTTGTGGCTCTCCTTTTCTGACAAAAGTAGAGACAAGCTCCTCACAGTCAGTGATGAGGATGCAAACAATTACAAAGTCCTGAAGAGTGCTCTGATAGATGGGTTTGGCTTAACCACTGAGCAATATAGGTTGTTGTTCAGAGACACCCAGAAGACACAGACACAGGACTGGTCTGATTTTGTGGATTGTGCCACTAAGGCTTTGGAAGGTTGGTTAAATGGCAGCAAGGTGCAGGACTATACAGGATTGTACAACTTGATTATGAGGGAGCAGATCCTTAGTAATTGTCAGAACCAGCTTCTCCATCAACACCTGGTAGACTCAGATTTGACCTCTCCCCAAGAATTGGGAAAGAGGGCAGATAAATGGGTCAGGACCAGGATTAGGCCTAAAAATCAGGGTGGTGACCAAAAGAAAGATACCACCAAGCCTCAAGAGAAGGGTGGGGATAAAGCAAAAGAGAAATCTTCCTCAGGGCCCCAAAACTCCACACAGGGTGGTGGGTCCCAAGCTCCCTCCTCTACCACAGTTAAAAAGCCTTACTGCCATGTGTGTAAAACTCCTGGGCATTGGAAAACTGACAGCAGTTGTCCACAGGCTAAAAACAAAACTGTTCCTCCAACTACTCCTGTCACACCACCTATTACTGTCAGCAGTAATCCCCCAGGTGGTGGGAGTGCCCCCAAAAATTTGGTTGGGTTTTCTTGGGGAACACAGGGGGATCCTGGCTTGGCCAATTCCCCTACAGCAGCTACTCTTGTCTGTGATGGTGGCATGGGGTTTGCCAACTTCACTGCCTGTCCCAACACTTTGGGTAGGTACAGACAGGAACCCTACATCAATGGTAGAAAAGCTGAGGCCTACAGAGACACTGGAGCTAGCATCACTATGGTGGCCCATAGGCTAGTTCCCTCTGAACAGCTTTTGCCTGGTTTCTCATACCAGGTAACTAACATTGATGGCAAACAGAACAGTCATCCCATGGCAGAGGTATGTCTCAGCTGGGGAGGTGTCACTGGCCCTAAAAGGGTGGCAGTGTCTCCAACCTTGCCTGTGGACTGCTTGCTGGGGAATGACTTAGAACTCTCAGCTTGGGCTGGAGTTGAACAAGACACCCATTCTAAAATGGTAGGCCTTTCCAAAAAGGGTAGTGGGGTTGTGCCAGTCACAACCCCTGTCCAAGTAGCTTTCCTCCCTGAAAAGGTTGGAAGGGCAGTGGTAGCCACAGCCCAGGCACAGACAGACTTCCCTGTAGAAATTGGCAGAGCTGTGACAGTCACAGCTCAAACACAAACTGAGTGCCTTCCTGAAAAGGTTGGCAAGGCTGTAATGGTCTCAGCCCACACTCAGACTGATATAGGTGTAGTGAAGCCTGAAACTATGGATCACTCCACACAAACAGAGAGTAGTGGGGAGGAAGAAAAGTCTCCCTCTCCCCAGACATTAGGAAGAGGTCAGCCTCCTCAGGGATCTGACCTCACCCCTTGTGAAGGAACTGCCCCAGAGGTAGCCAGGCCTGGCCTGGCAGAGCCTCTGATGTCAGTGGCCCCTTCCAAGGTGGGACCCAGTCTGGTGCAGGTAGCCTGCCTCTCTCTACCCTGCCTCAGTCAGCCCAGGGCTGCAGAGGTCAGGGAGGCCAGTGGACCCCAAGAGGGCCCCTGTCCACAAGAACCCCCCCATCAAAAGAATGAGGATTGCCTGGTTAGTTGCCCTAGCCAGGTGATGGGTAAAAACATTCCTGAGGGATCCCCGTCACAGGTAGTTAGGGACCTCCCCCAGAGGGATTCTGTTGGGCACAGGCAAACATGGGACCTTAGGGCCCCAAACCTGACCTGTCCCTCCAGTAAGCCCACAAAAGGGACCCAGCCTCCAGCTTTAGGTAGCCAGAGGCTGACCCTGAGAGCACAGTGCAACTCAGTTAGAGAAAGAAAGGCATCCATGGTGGAGGATGATTGGAGGAAGCTGAGGCCTCACTTTGGGGACACTCACTTCAGTACTCCATCTCAACACCAGCCTTTTACTTTGCAAAGACACACCAAAGGTAGAGATTCCCTATGGTGGAGACCCTATGATATCTTTAGGATGAGGGATTGCTTAGTGGACCATGAGACGGGGTAACCATGCCAGTGCTGGTTCTTCCTTATATGGCCACTCAGGCAATAGAGGCTTACCTTGTCAAGGCCAGCCTTATCTCCTTTCGTTTGGGGGGGGGGGGGTTGTGTAGGAAGGTGGATATCTGACTATGGTTACCCCCAACTTTTTGCCTAGTGTCTAGCTGGTTTTTCGACTTAGTTGGCCTGAGATCCTGCCATTCAGGGTCTCAGGCTGTCTGCTCTCTCTGTAAAATGGACTCCATGTACCCTAGGTACATAACCAATTGGTAAGGATCACCTTATTGGACCCTGTACAGTGTACCCTAGGTACCCAGGGCATAGGTGTACCCTAGGCCTCCCAGGGGCTGCAGCATGTATTATGCCACCCCTGGTCTGGCCTTTCAATCAGACACAACTGGCTGATCACTCAGCTGGGGCAAGGTCGTGTAATCACCCCTTGCTTAGATATAGTATGCCTATATCTACCCTTATATATAGACACATGTGTACCTATCAGTCACTCCTATGGCAGGCCTTAACAATCCTGGAGGCAGAGTGCTTGGTAACATGTGAGATGGTGCTCTAGCATGAGCTGAGCCTGTCTGCAGCTTTCGGAACCATGTCCTTATAGCTGTTCTATGATATAGCCTACCATATACTCTTAAAGTGCCTTATAATCTTAAACGGTTATGGTAACTATGGTTGGGCTGTATCAAAACATGTCGTGTAAGGTGTCTAACACTTTGGAATAATACCCCCATACCATTTCTGGTGATGAGGATATTATTCCTCCCTTCTAGAGGGAGAGACATGTTAAAATCCTACTTTGCTGTGTAACCTCTGACCAAAGCCTCAGCATCACAAAATGGATGCTGCTGCCACGACACAAGTCTGACCTCCTGCAGCTGGGAGTGATCCCAGCCAGGGAGGCCTGGACAATAGGTTTCCTGCTTGGGGAGGTGCTAGCACCTCCCCAGACAGCCTTTAGTGTATTGGGGCAGGGTGGGCTGAAAGGAATGAGACATGCCTGGGGCACACAAGGTGTTCCTTGCATAGTCCAGTTCAAACCGGTGCTGGGGCACTCCAGCCCCAGCTCTGGCGCGAAACTGGACAAAGGGAAGTGGGTGTAACCACCCCCTCCCAGGTCCCACCCATAAGGCGTGACCTAGCAGGTATCCCAGCCCCCCAGATTAGTATAAGAGTGGGAGTTGGGCCTCAAGACTTTAGATTATCCTGAACCTGCAATCTTCAACAGAAACTCTAGACCTTCGACATTCGACGAAAGAAGAAGACTGAAGAATCTCCCTTGTGGCCAAGGAGTGGCTACCCTGTGCAAACAGGCACCATCAAGAGACTACCCTTTGCTTTGTGAACGTTCTACGAGGAACCGACTGCAGAGCCCGACCAGAGCCTTGACTCTCAGACTTCTCCGACCCTCATCCACATCTGCAGCAGAGCTGAGATCCGTGGAGGCGACGAGCGACGTGGGACCGGCTACCTGGAAAAAGTGGCTAGTAACTTACAGCGCAGCTTCTGAGGTACCCTCGAAGTTGTGCACCGGGGATTGAGAAGCCCCACCCCCAAGCACCATCTGCACCGAAGACCAGCCCCCCACACTCAACGAGTCCTGCGTGGGGCCCTTCAGCATTTTCCGGCTTGCCGCGTCTGTCCGGTTGCTTGCCCGCTGGCTAGTGGCCTTTGTGACGACGCATCCCGTAATCTTCACCGCTGGTTTGGCTCCTCCAGACTGGCTCCTGCTTCTTTGAAAACGAGAAGCACCCCAGACCTTCCTGGTCTGCACCAGAAGCAAGTCCTTCATTCTGCGTGGGTTCCGCCTGCCAAGGCTTGGTGAGTCCTAGTCCAACTTCGACGCCGCCGACAGCAAGAGCCTTCGTGGGACAGCTCGCCTCCTGGTCCTGGTCGTCCTCGACGCTTCCTGGTCCTCCTGGCTGCAGCGACAAGCTCCACCTTCACCTGCAACTCTTCACGACATCGTCTGGTTCCTTCCTGGTTCCACGTGGTCACTGGCTAGTGATCTTGACTCTGTCCCCTCTGCTTGCAGGTCTCTGCTCTTCTTGATCCCAGCCTTGGGATCCACCGGACACTCTTCACTGACTGCCTGTCAGCATCTTTCTTCAGGCATCCATAGGAGTCGACGACGAAACCCGACGCAACTTCAACCCTATGCACCCGCAGCCTGTGGGCTAGGTAACTTGGGTACTCCGGTGCTCATCAGGATAGTGACTATCCTAGTGTCTAAGTTTCAAGTCTCAACTTCCTAGCTGCTCCGGAAGTGTCCTAAATCTATCTATTTCTAAACTGTACTATTGCTAGTGACTTTTACGCATTACGCGTGAGTGTTTCCACTCTGCATACGAATCCCGTGGGCCTCCCACTTCCTAACTGTTGCTAGTGCAGTGTAGCCCCATCGATTCCCTAGGCCTAGGCCTACTCTATTTCCGTGACAGTGGTCCTTATACCACTTACTTAGTATATGGTTTGCGTGGCCCCTAGGGCCTAACTGTATTACTTACCTGTGTGACTTACTGTATGCATCAATAAGACTGTGTTGTACTTACCTCTAATCTCATAAAGAGTGCTGAGGGTTTGCTTAGAATAAATACACTTTATTTTATATATATATCTGTTGTGGTGTCCTTTCATTTGGTATTCAAGGGATTATATATGGTATCACAGCTGGCTTCACATGCCATTCAGAGTTTAGCCTAAGACTGCTCTTGTCCATGCTACCACTAGGATAGCTGGTCTATAAGGTTGACTTTACAACCAATCACCATAAGGGTATTTGGACTGATATAAGGTGTACACTATAACTAGTGACATCATACATCAGGCCAACTTCTCACAGGAAAGAAAAGGATAAAAAAAACCTGGTGGACCACAACTTATAACCCCATAAAATGCATACGTTTATATGCCCACCCGGCCCAATATTAAGATACATGAATTGCAGATCATGGGATTTTTCAAATAAAGACAGTATTTCAGAAAAAGGCATTAAGTAAACATAAATATTTATTTTAAAGAAAAGAGTTTTCCAGTAAGCAGCCAGCGTGTTACATGTGAGCACCTACTTCAGTGGCAGCATAGCAGGGAAATGCTTTCAGCAACAAGGTATTCTCTGTCCCCTCAACCCTGCCGTCTGAGGAATGTATTGAAGATATTTCTGATTTCAAACACACAAGTTAAAAAAAGTATCCAGGCCATTCTCTGCATCATCAGGTATGTAACGGGAATAGCAGCCCATGTTTCTCATCGGCATGGTCCTGCTGGCGTGCGGAGTCATTCAGGTTCCAAAATCAAACTGAACCATTCATTTGCCAAAGCACTGGGGAGTATGTCCTATGTTTACAAGGGACAGTATTAACATTATTCTTGTTTTATTGTTTGTTTGTTCTTTAGCCTTTTTTTAAGACAGGTAAAGGATCAGTATGTCCAATGTTTTAAGACAGAAAGATATCTGTACTGGGATACCCCAGACTGTTTAACTTCTGCAATATGTGCACCCTTGCTGCCAACCTATATAAGAGAAAAATCTATTTCTAATTTTTCTAAGGAACTGGACTTTTAAATGTGCCTTAGCAGGAAGCAAGCACAAGATTTTCTTGCCTGTCTCACTGTGGACATTAAGTTATGTTACACAGTCTCCAACAAGTACACACGAATCATGGGAAGAGTCTAGTAACTATAAAACCAATTACCCCTAGTGAGATTCTGGTGGACACACAGGTGGCTCGTGGCTTCTGCCTTTTTATTCAATCAGTCACATGAAAGGCTTCTTCACTGGAAAGTCTGTGCTTAGGAGAAGTTAGGCCCAATCCGGTCTGGCATTCGAAAGCTGCGCGAAATAGCTAGAGTGTCACCCTATGGCGCAACCTTTCATCAGTAAACCTCAACAAGCCTGCATTAGGTTAAAGTCCTAGTTAATGTTTTCTATAAGAACAGTCTCTCTAAAATCTGAACGCCTTGGCCTGAAATGATACACTTCCCAAAGCTTTTCCAAAAATGTAAACATATTCCTTGAAGGAGCACCGCATATTAGCCTAGCCAACAGCTCTAGAGTACTGTGACCCTCTGACATGCCTTGCCAGTGACCCTGTTTCTTGGATACTATTGCATGAGTACATAATCAACCTTGCAAGTGCAGCTGGTGATGTTGCTTCAGTGGAGACCGCAACATGGAGGGCAGAGCCCACTTTGAGGAGCACAAAGTAAGGAAAAAGCAACTATTCTAGTGGGAAAAGGTTGGACTAACCACACACTTGTTAAGAGCAGTGCAAAGCTCCACCAGTGTATTTCATCCATGCTCTGCCTGAACTATCTCAATGTGTGAATTTTAGTTTCTAGACGTAGCCTTAGGCAACAGGACATGAAAACGAGCCAAAGGTGAAGTAAGTTAGCCCCTATGTGGAAGCTTGTTGACTATTGAGAGGACTGAGATGAACTCTGTCTAGGTCATGTTCAAACTGCTTTTTAATGCCAATCTACAGGGGAAGAAGTTATCATACGCCAAATGAATAACTCCAGGCAGTTCTCATAATATCGAAGACCTAAGACATCTGTCGGTGTTACGGACACACCCATATAGGTCTCATGTTATTAAGAGGCAATCTGGCACTCGTGTTAGAGTTGTGCATCTTTCCATACAAACCTCCTTATGCACCGAGGAGACATATGAGTTGCAGGTTTCCATTATGGAAATGCATCAAATAGTTGTTCATTTAAGGCATAGGCACCACTGTATTTGCTTTTCAGGGCCAGGACAAACTGTGCCAGAACTGGAATATTCTGACTAGCAAATTCTAACCATTAATTGATTTTTTTGTATTTTATAAGGAACCTAATGTTTTATTAATGGCTCATCGGGTTCCCAACAAAATACCTTACTCCAGGCGGTGTTTGATCTGTCACCCATACGGCCATGTCTATACCCATCAGATTGGCAGGCATGTCCTTTGGAAGATGGCTCTCTTTAGATCGCATTATGTGCTCATTGCTTCAGCCAGAAGACATCAGTACATACAAATAATTAAGCCATTCTTTATAGTCTTGAAAAATAGTGTTCAAATGTATAAAAGTCTAACTCCTGTCCCGCAATGCGTTGCGCCTGCAATTGAGTGGATGACCAAACACCAAGCTTGAAGAATTTAGGCATTTTCCATTTCCTATCCAAGCATTTAAAAGTCCTTCAGAAGGAGGTCTCATTCAACCTTGGTTTCTGCGGAACTAGTGGCAGGCTTGGGGATCCTACTGGTGCTTCAGCCCCTCCAACAGCCATACTTTTAGCAGGCGATGAAGGAGAAGCAGTCCTAAGTGAAGGTGTTGGGCTTGGAATTGTGGGTTTCTGCACCGGGCTGCTCGGCGACCGTGGATTCTTGCTTTTCAAGACTGGACGTCCCTCAGGCTCCACAGAGTGGCTGTGCCGTCGGATATCAAAGTTATTAAATTCAGTGGAACGTGCCAATTCCTGGCACCTCTCAACAAAGCTCCCTCCTCCTCGAGATCCATAATTAGGCTTAGTATCGCTCGAATTGCAGGCAGCTTCTGAGTTGGTGATGGATTTCCGCAGTCGAACTTCTTTGGGCTGGTGATCCACAAGAAGTTTAGACGGCTTGGGGTTGCTCCAGAACAGGTCAGCTCTGTTCAGAGAGTTCAGGCTGGCAGTTGCATATGGCTGAAGATTGCAAAGGCTAACAAATCCATCTCGAGGTCTGTTCAGTGGAAGAGGTAGACTATCCCGGTTCGAACGTGGACAGGTCGAAAAGTTGTTCATGCCACTGCGGGATGGTCTTTCTCTGGCACAATCACTCGACTGAGACTGGAGGCTAAGGAAAAATGAACAAAAATCTTTGTTAACTTTGGCACAAAGTAGAGAACCTCTTCAAATGTTCTATTGAAAACTATTTACAAAGCAGAGCAAGCAAAGAAAAAAGCATACTGAAGCAGAGGAAAGAACCCCATCAGACTGCTCAAGTCATCTGAAAGTAGAAGCCTCAATTCACATGTAGGCAATGATGTACCCACTCACGCTAATTAATCCATTTATCATCTGCTCTCACAATCATGCATAATCCATCCACTTCTGAGCAGGCCTGTCTATTTGCATATAGAATGATTCTATGTGGGCCTGACCATGTTTTGTCTGTGAACGTATTTGCCCTTCGGGCAAGTAGCTTACATGTGGATGGGTGTGTATGCAGGGGTGGCTCCTCCATGTGGGCGGAGGAGCGTTGCCCCACTGCTTTCTCGCAGTGCGAGAGGCAGAAACATAAAATGGTTATTATAAATACAATTTTTTGTTTCTGCTTCTCGCACTGCGCACTGTGAGAAAGCAGAAGGGTTTGGTTGGGAGCGGGCAGGCGGGCGGTCCTGCTCGAGGGCAAGGGAAGAGAAGCTTGCCCACTCTGAGGGCGCTGACTGTTTGGTCAGCCCCAGTCATACGCAGTCTGCATTTTCTCCATGTAGGATGCATGTAGCCAACATGGAGAAAATGGCCTCCCCATAGAGGCCTGTGTGGTCGGCGTCCCAGCCAATCCCAACGCTGCCATTGCAGCGTTGTGACTGGCTAGGGGAGGGAGGCTGCCTGGGCTGCTTCCTATGAGGAGCAGAGACGACGCAGGACCGGACTGGGCCAGTGAAGGTAAGTTAACTTTTTGTTGTTTTTTAAAATGTATTATTATTAAAGACCCCAACCACCCCCCTCCCCTGCGCAAACCCACCCACCCCCCCGTGTGACCTCACCCCTGAGTCATGCTGGCCGCGACTGTGTGTATGTGTGCTTGAATAATATATCATAGGTGCTGTCGTAGTTTCTATGGCCATAGTATCTATATACCTGCAGTCCTGAATCTAGGTCCCCATTTTTTATTAGTTTTAATAAACCAGTTACCCTATTCTTCTGTCTACCTGTGGTGGACAGTGCCTTAGAGAGTGCCTAATGCACATGCTGGTCACATCTGAGGAGGCAACAAGCTCGTGTACAGCACAAACACTCGCTTTGGACCATAACAAAGCAGGTACACAGACAGGATCTAGCCACACTCCCTCCTCTGTAGATGCACCAAGGATGCAGCGTTCCCACCTCACGTTTCATCAAGCGCCAGGGGGGGTGGTTTGATGACGCCTCTCCGTGTACAGGAGAAAATGCCCCAATGGACCTATTACAGGTGGGTTTTAAGACACACCTCAGCACCAACTTAGTTGTGCTACAGTACATGAAGGTGTACGCAGATCGGTCAAAGGTGGTGATGCTGGGGTCATGATATTCTTGGATCAGCACTACTGTCAACATCATTCCGACCAACAGATTGGCAATGGTAGGTTGTCTAGCCCCAGCCCTGGATTGGCTGAGCTCTTTTTTGGCAAACGTCTAGATTGTCCTCATGCCTTCTTCTGCAACCCAGTCCAGGAAGCTGAACTGAGGGGTCACAGGATTTACATGGTCCCCTTTCCTTCTCAACCTGTACATGAGCTGCTTTGCCAATCTTCTCCACTCTGCAGAGGCCTTATTTTACACTTATGAGGATGGCACCATGCTGAACTTTGCGCAGTACTAGCACTCTATGTTAAATGAAGGGGGACAGGACCAGACCACCTTAGCTCTGTGTGTTTTTCAAGTACATACAAAAGTGAATTACTTCACCAATTCTGGCATATTTAGATTGTACGCGGTTAAGAAAGTTCAGTAGGTCAATGAACCCCCTGCTGAGATTTCAATGTAATTTGACATTTGCAGCCTCAAATCTCGGTGGGACAGATGTTGTCCATACTTCATCTGTAAGGATACTGATGACACTGTCACCAAGGGTGCTGTGCTACAGTTCTGTGTACTCATTTATACCCTTGCGTATGGCGTTCCATGCCAGACAATATAACAATATCACACATGAAAACAAGGATTTTTAAAAGAAGAGCCCATGACAGGAGCATTCTGTCCTTGGTTATGTGGAGCCGTCCGGTAACCTTGTTCTTCAGGGGTTCATAAAATGAGAACAACTGAGCCGTTTGGAGGTAATACAAGTTATTAGCACACAGAGGATGTGTTATGCAACAATTGAGCACTTTATGATGCATTTAATGAGTGGGTGGCTGGTGACACTTATGATAGTACTCTTAAGTGAGTTTACCTCACAAAAGAGGTACTTGGGCACTTGCGTTAAATGTGCCTGAGAAGTCACAAAATGAAGAGGTTGACTAACAGACAGAGAGTTTTTGCACGCTTGTATAAAAATATATATGTTCTAAAATGAGAACACAAGAAGATGATTGATGGAGCCCTGAAACTATTGAGACACTCTCCCCCCAGTCACAGATCTGGGTTGAATTCATCATTGTTCTATAGATCACTTCGCCACCCCAGTTTAGACCCAGCTATATGCAAATCAGTCTTGACCTTGTTCCTAATGGGAACAGTCCAGCCCGAACTGCCTAGCCAGGTCTTCCCTGGACTGGAAAGAAGCATCCTAGGACCGGTTTCGGGGTAACACCATTCATCAGCCAGGCTAGCTTGAAACCAGTGGCAAAGATAGCAAGGGACCCACATCTGGGCATACCCTACTAACTTAGGGCGAACTAAGCAAACACAAGGAGATAATGGAGGAAGCACTGAAACTTTTCAGACACTCACCCCCCGTCACAGATCTAGGTTGAATCCATCATCGTTCTTTAGCCCTTGGATTGGCAGTTCGGGTTGGACTGTTCCCATTAGGAACAGGGTCAAGACTGATTTGCATATGGCTGGGTCTGAACTGGGGTGGCTGAGTGAGCTAAAGCACGATGATGGATTCAACCCAGATCTGACTGGGGTGAGTGTCTGAAAAGATTCAGCGCTCCATTCATCATCTAAAACGACCACTACTATGATGACAGTAGCCTTTTCCTGTGGTAGATGTTAAAAATCTTTCTGAGGCTTAGCCCACAAAAATTCAATTGCTGCTCACCCAAGGAGACGTGTCCATTTAGTAGACGGTTGTTTGGCCATAGACCATGGGCCTTGCTGCTCTGTCTGTTGAGGCAGTATGAAATTTGCATAGCCACTTGGAGGCAGACCGGTCTCTCGAGAATAACATTTGCAAGGCTGGTTAATTTTCAATTAAGAGTCATGAAGAAGGTGCTTCCCATCACCAGTCCACTGTGGCATATATCCGTGATCAACACCTTGCTGCCGGATCCGGACTATGGAAACACAATCTATTTTGCAGTGGCAATGAAAACTCTACACCATTCGCAGCTTGTCCAGAATACAACTGCTGTGTTGCTTTTAGGCCTTTCACGGTGCAAAGATATCAAACAAGTCTATTACAGAATACCAGACTTTAAGGATTGCAAAGTCCAAGTGTCTTGTTCCGTGTCTGACCAGCTGAAAACTCTGTACGCCTCAAATCAGAACAAGTCCTATTTTGACACAGTGAGTTTTGGGTGGAAGCTTCAAAGAGCCGGTACTCTCTCGCTATGTGCTGAACCAAGCCAAGGAAGACTCAGGAGAGACTCTCAACATGGCTCTTTAGTAGATCTATCCCAATTAGATCATATCCCTGATGGGACTGACAATTTTAACTTGCCTAGTGCATGAATTTTCTCATTAATGGTTACGTGTTTTAGGATAAGCACCCAGAAGATCGGCAAATATCCCCCAACACTGACTCAGTGGCACAGTAGCAATGTCCAGTAGCTCTGCCAATCCATTGTCCATGGCCATCATGGGCATAATGGTTAAAGGTCCTGAAGATTAACATGGATGCCACTGTGACTGCACAGTTTGGAAGCATCATCAAACTCACAGGGCAGACAGACGCGGAGGACCAAACCCAAGACACTGCTGAACAACCAAAGAAGCAACTGCAAAACAGGACGCATGGATTGGCCCCTGGCTGCAAAACAGAGCTATGAGGCTCAGCAGGCTCCTCAATGGAAAGAGTTTTCTGAAATCAACATGCAGTAGCAAAGTATCAAGCTGAAGAGAGATCTACTGTAAAGTTATTATTCACTGGAAAGAGAAAATACATTTCTCCTCAACCAATTTTTGGGACAGAATAAGTAGTAGTCACCATGATGCACGCGAAAAGCCACGATCATTGTAAAGAGGAGGAAGGGAGGGCACTGACTGGACGGCTCAGACCGAAACATAGAACTTTGATATTATAAAGTTCTCCCCCAAAGGCAATCCTATGAACCATCCGAAGAGGTTGCCATTTGGTAATATATTACTGTGCATCCTTCAGTTATATGGCGCGCTGCTAGTTTCTCAGTTCAAGTCATCAATCTATATATGAGTGAGTCTCACCTAAACGGAATAATTCGCGGGTAAAATAAGCTGAAGTGGTAGACCATCAGAATGGTACAAAGATCCCCTTTTCTCTTATCCTGTGAAAAAGCTGAAACCCTCTTTGATCTCCACTACAACCGGTATTCAATTCATGCTCGCCCACCCCACCAGGCCAACATTTTCTGAAGGAGCTCAGTATGGACCCTGTGGATGCAAACCACTGTCAGAAGCTCATCGGTGAGAGATGTCATTGCTAGAGATAGAATAGAAAGTTTGAAATTCTTAACCCGCTACAAAGGGGCATGCAAACCATGAGCTTCAGTAGGTAACTTTTAAATTTCATTTGGGCAGCCACATGTAGCCGATGAAGATGTCTCTGCGAATCATTCACCCTACTACGCAGATGACTGTGTGAGTGGATGATACCGCTCTGGGCTTTTCTTCAGTACATAAAAAAGCAAATTACTTCGCAAATGCCAGGATATTTGCATGTGAACCGCTAAGATAGTTTAGTAGGGCGATGAACCTGTTGCCGGCATTTCTATGAAATTTGAAGTTTGCCCGTGCAAGTCTCAGTGGGGCAGACTTTGCCCTACCGCCTTCTGTAACCTTACCAGATGACGCTACTTCACCAAGGACTAGAGGTGGGTGAGCCCTTAAAAAATTGAGCCTGGCTCGAGCCACTTGGCTGGCTCTGGCTCGGCGACGGGGTCCTCATAGACCCTCGAGCCCAACACGATTCGAGCTGTATCCTTCCCCCTGAGTTAATAAACACAAACACTATTGGCATCTCTTAAAATTAGACAGCACTTGTGTTGCTGGTTTTTTCGAAAAGTTGTAGAGCTTGTTGGTTTTCATAAGACCTGAAAAGCAGCATTGTGTTACAACTCTAAAAACACCAACACAAATGCACTGCATTTTAGCACCTCTGTCTAATAAGACGACAGTGTTAGTGTTTTTTGAAGTTGCAATAGAATGTGGCTGGAGTATGTGGCGTTATGGCCAGAACCGCCGACATTGGACCTGGGGAACCTGGTTCGAGTCTTGGCATTGCTCAACATCCTCTGATTCTGAGCAAATCACTTAATTTCCCCGAGCCTTAAAAAACATGAAGTGGGACATGGGCAATGTTACTGGTGCTCATGTAAAGCGCTCCAATACCTTTGGGTCGAGTTTGAGGTATTTAAAACTGCCAGAAAGAAAAAAGAAATGTTGGTTTTCACAGGCTGTGAAAAGCAGCATTGTGCTACAACTGTAGAAACAGCCACCATGAGCAGGAAAGCACTGCTTTTAGCACATCATCACAGACCTCCAGCCCAATGCCCAGGGGAGTGCTGTGTTAATAACATTACAGTCCGCCTGCCCGCACTGCCTTCAGGCACATCATCACGTCAACACCACCACGGAAAACAATTTACTGGACTAACGGGCCCCCCCCAGCCTAATGCCCCAAGGGGAGGGCTGTGTTAATTACTTTATAATCAGCCTGCCCTGCTCATTCATCAGTTTCTGCGGGGCTGGAAGCTGCGAGTTACATTTTCATGGTTCCATGCTGATTTTTTTCAGGGCTCGGCTCGTACTTGGGCTCTTACAGTCAAGCCGGACCCTTGGCTCCGCTCTGGCTCGGATGGTCCCATGAATTCTTGGGCTCGCCCATCTCTACCAAGGACCCAGTTCTCCAGTCCTGGTTTCTCATTTTTATCATCTTAATATGTTCTGGGAGTTGAAGTCCTAGATCGCTTCAGCGGCGGCAGCTGGAGTCACACACCTGCAAGCAAGGATTTGTAAAAGAAGGGCCCATGACAGGAGCACTGTATCCTTGGCTACATCGAGTCGTTGTGTAATGTTATTCTTCAAGAGTTCATAAAATGAGCACCATTCAGCAGTCTGGTGTGAATACCCGTGATCAGTGTATAGAGGATGTGCTAAGAAACAACTGAGAACTATGTGATCTATCTCATCTTTGAGTGCCAAGACCATGAGACTGTGGACAACAGTGGTGGCCGGTGACACCCATCATAGTACTCTTTAGTGAGTGTACCATTAGGCAGGGCTTAAAGTGAGCCGGGTCCCATCGGATCTGAGCACCGGCAGTAATTTAAAAAGGCAAGTGAAACGGGTCCCTTTTGAGCTCTATTTTAAGTCCCATAATTTACTCCGCAGAAAAACGCATAATGAAGCAGGAAGAATACAACGAAAACCTTTCCATGAGCGACTGGCAGGCGGTTACCTCGCTCGCTGTTGCACTTCCCGGACCAAAGAGAATGAACAGCAGGAGGGAGAGGGTTCTTTTCTGTTCTTGGTAGAGGATGAGGGTTATCTTTACCGAGGACAGTGCTCTCCTAAGAGATTCACCTCATGGGCCTTTGTATTGCACACAGGACCAGAGGACCCTCAATCAATCAACTAGAGGGTCTAGTAGAGCGCAGCTTGTTATCCCAGGGGGTCTCCAGGCTCTGGGGGTCTGTAAGCTGGGCCGGCTTTAGCGCTAGTAGCACCCAGTGCGATAATCAATTTTGGTGCCCCCACTCCCCGTGACGATCTTCTCAGATTCTTTCACTACCCCTGGGCAAAAGGGCCACTCATCTCTCCATTCATAAGTTATTCCTAAACACAGTGCCCCCCCTGAGGTCAGCGTCCCCTCCATAGGTCAGCGCCCAGTGCGGCCGCACCTGTCGCACTGCACTAAAGCCGGCCCTGTCTGTAAGCCTCGGTCGGAGGGTGGTGGCGGTCAAAGAGAGAAGCCTTGGGCTTATTCTTTCTGGCTCCTCCCTGGCTTCTTTTGTTGCTGTATCATCACCCCTCTGAGGGCACATAGAATTTGCCAAACACACTGATAGAATGGTGAGCGATGGAGCCCGCTGGCAGTCCAACTGATAATATGCATTTTTTTATTTGGTTTTGCAGCTGCAGGACACAGATGGTTTTGTGCCCGTTTCTGGGAAGTGAAATAATGTATTTGTGAAAGAAAAATCTTTGTCAGACCAGCAACGCTGTGCAGGCATGCAGCTTCCATTGGTGCAGCGGCACCGTGTCCCACTTACCTCGGATTATTGTTGTATTTTACCATTTAAACCTCTGCCAGGGGCTACTTTCTTCCTTAAACTGGGGCCTACGACACACGGGCTACGCTTCAGACAAATAGACCCGATACAGAGATGTGATAATGGAATTTGAAGTAAATGTTTTTGTTTTTATGATTTCTCCTACCATATTCTGCAGAAGGAATGGGGCCAAGTCTCAAAAGTAAAGAGCAAAATGTGAACCTGATTCTTTCCCAAGTGGAACAATGCACTTTTCCCCTCTGATCCCTTGCAGTATTTTTTCAGCCTTATAACAAGTGTGTTCAGTTTCTAGACTGCACTGTGGTGTCCTTGCGCCTTCATACATCTCAGGCAGCAGCCTCACTTTTAGCATTTGAGAGTCACAGATTCACTTGCTTGAGGCCAAGCCATTAATTACATAGGCCACGCCCCTTGTGAAGAACTCCTGGTCACGCCACAATGACGGTGATCTAAATGTGTCTGAGGAAGTCACAAAATGTGTGGGTCGACTGAAAATAAGAGTAAAAATTGTGTTAAAAAACTATAAAATAAAAACGTTCGAAAACGGCCTCCTTTCTTGAAAGCGTGACTGGGTGAGGCAAGACTGTGCAGACATCTGGTCCGAAATCTCTGGACGCGACAAACACAGATCGGGATGCACTGCCTGGAACATCAATTTCTAATTGTAAATCGGGGCAATGAAACAGGTAAGACCACCAGTTTAAAATCACTGGGAGGTAAAAGCGAAAATACGGATTTTATCAGCACACGAGCAGCACTTACAGCGACATCTAGTGGCAAAGACGCAGAATAATATTAGAAACGACATTTTATCAACCTTGCACTGAAACCACCAAGAAGCTCCAATGAGACATCCTTGAACCACCACTGCACGCAGTAACCTCGTGGTGAAAGCTGCAGCGGGTGGGTAACTAAAACAGAAGAAAAAAAATAGTTCCTGTGGAAGTGCATATTTTTGGTGCTGGTATTACCTGGATACGGAAGCTCGGGGTGTGGTGGAGTGGGTGAAGGAAACAGCTGGGCTCATATCCGGGGTGCGAGTCAAGGCGAGGTCACACTGCTCCAACTGCTGCAATAACTCCTCCTCAGTCAGACCCCCCAGCTCTGAAAGAAAAAAAATAAGTTTGGACGTGAGAACCTCAGGAACAGCCTCCAGCATCAATGCACGGTACACAAACCACCAAACCCGGCCTGAAACCTGCATGCCGCTCCACAACACTACCCAGACCAGTGGTAGAAGTGGGCGGGAACGGCAGGGCACGGCGTTCCCCTACTTCTTTAATTCTATAGATTCCTTTCCCCTACTTATTTATTTTGAATATACGTCCCTGGACGTAAGAAATATCCAAGGCCTGCAGAGGAGGCTCTTCATTAGTGGCTGTTCGGGGATGGGCGGGGAGCAGGGAAGGAAAAGGTCTCCATCTCTTGCTTCATGCCCAGACAAGACAAGGTAGGTGTCCGCTTCTGCACTGACGCTGGCAGCTGCCCCCCCTCTCTTTCTTACTCTTATTCCCTCTCTATCTGTCTCTAACTCCTCCTCACTAACCGAAAACCATGACTCAAGAAATGGTTCTCACCCTCTCTTTCTTCCTGTCGTTCATTTGTTCACCGGTGAAATGGATGCAAAAAAGAAAACCACTTTTGCTGGAAATGCCGTTTTGACATTTTTCTATTCCAAAGTGTAGCCTCGGAAATAAACGGTTCAAAATATGAAAATCAATAACTAAATAAAGCAAGACGGAGAGTTCTTAAAGTGGCCAGATTGGTTTTACTCAAACCCCAAAAACATTAGAGTCACTTTACTGAGTTTGCCAGTGAAGCGCTGTTTCCCCCAGTGGGGAAGTGCGCCAAACCTGGAGGTACTGCTATACCTGGTTGATGGGTGGATTGGAAAACAAAATGTGTACGGCGGCTTTGTGTTCACGAATGTTGTCTTTTTAAAACCATACTGCTTACGTTTTGTGAGCATATAAGCAGTGGACATTGAAATGGGGCCTTTCTGGGCCCTGTAGTTTTCAGGCAGAAGCACTCACTGTAAGATTCTTTTGCTACTTGAAGTTTATAAGTTAAAATCCTAACAAAGAACAGTGAGCTATTAACTTTCATCTTAGAGCTGCATACAAACTTCAAGGTATAAACTAGAGCTTTATGTTTTTTTCCCTAAGCCTTTGATTATCCTAATGTTGCAAAAAGTGTTCATTTGGATAGAAATCAATAATGATTATTAAAGTGACCCCCAATCTTGGTATTAAGTTTTAAATTCTGAGTTTGTGTTTTTCCGGATCAATCACTATTAAACTATACTGCCTACTAATATGGTTGTCATGTGACTCCTACACCTTGTAGTCCTTTGTCTTATGTAACATTTCCCATACAGTGATTTACACATGTAAAATTGATTGTCGCTGTGTATATCGCCGACGACAGAAACTCCATGGCTCGTAAACAAATGGCTTGTGCTTCCACTTTTAAGCATATTTGGGACATTCTGTGATTAGAAACATATCCCACTTTGTGAATTTATTTTAATGTCAATAACTCATATTAATCGTTAAATAATCATGTGTATCCATTGGTTGAATTATGTAACGTAATAAGCTGTAACTGGTCAGTGAAATGCCAAACAAATACTAAAGATTGGGATGTTTTGCTATCCTGGCCACACCTCTAACTCCGCCCACTGATCCAATCCTCAGGTTATTCCCGCCTTATGATTCTCCGCTCACAGTTCCCCTACTTTTTTTTTCCACACTTCAACCACTGACCCAGACCATGACATAGCCAGTGTTTCACAGGCCCAAGTACAAGGAAGGAAATGCCAGCCCTACCTGCTTTTTAAATTGTAAAATACGCAATAATAAGTTTACAGGGGGGCCTTAAGCATACATGCCAACCCTACTCATTCTGGTCCGCGGAAGAACATTCAGTTCAAGGCTATTCTCTCGCCTCCCGATTCCTGCATGCAAAAACCCGATTCCTCAGCGGGCATCAGATTGCAGGGGGTGGTCTTATGTGGCTCGGAATATGTACTGCCAGTAACTTGCTCCTGCAAGCAAGTGTACATCATTTTTGTCACGCTTTCTCTACCCACTAAGCGATTTCTCTGTGCACCTGACAGGTGTGGAAAAACGTATATTTAAATTTCTGATATCTGATCCTGCAACAGCACACCTACAAGTCACATACACACCGATGGACCCACGGCAGGTCGCAATAGAAGTAAATGTGGGAAATACATTCTCCCGATTAATTTTTAATAATCTCCCACTTTCCTCTTCCAAATTTTTGGCATGTATGTCTAAGGCCTCTGGGGACCAGTGGAGTAGCTGGACCTTAGACTGCCCGGGGTGGTCCCTGCGCTTGCCGCCCTGTGGCAGCCGTTTTGAAGAGCGCGGGGGGGGGGGTGGCTTGGGATCATGTGCCGCCAGTGGAGTCCTCGGGATGTTGCCGCTCCACGACACCCACACTGTATAGGGTGGTTGGGGGGGTTGCTGGTGATTGCCACCACAAGATGGCAGGTAAGAGCAGGGGTGAGCCCTCCACCCCCAAAACTTGCTACGCCACTGTCTGGGACCTGGAGCCACTGTAGCTTCTGCACCAATGGAAGCTACACCCTGCCCCGGACCTTAACACTGATGCACATAAAATCCAGAGAAAGCATGCGTCTCTTCATTGATGAACTAAAACATCTCTAGCAAAGGTACTTCTCAAAGCACTCGCATTTCGCAATAGCTGCTCATTCAGTCCAAGTTTTTTTTTATATATTCTTGGATTCGCAGTCCATATTTTTGCAATGGTTCATGGATCAGCGGCTCTACAAAACGCATAATGTAAAGATGTGGACCTGGAAACTTAAGTGCTCCAATGCCAGTTTGGAAGATACCATTATCTCCAATAGTCTAACTGGGTTTCGGGAGGAAGTTAGCGCAGAGGAACTAGGGCCTAGGCCACTATTATTCATAGTGAAATCTTCCACACCTCATTGGCAAAGGTATATGTCGACAGTGAGCTGAAAGGGGCAAGGATCAAGCATGTTGTATCACAAAATTTATTTTATCCACACTCTATTTATACATTGCAATTAAGTGATTCATATTCATTTTTCTGCATGAGCCCTTTTTGGACAATTAAATATTTTGAATATTTTTACTTGGAATGACCACAGTATTGACCTAGACCAACTGGAAATCCTTTGAAACTGTGTATTTGTTTTAAACAACGGTATGAGGGATTGGAATTTATCTTTAAAACATTTTTTTTTTTTTTAGCTATTGCTGTTGCATGATGTCTGTCTGATGAACTAATGTCTGAAACAAACAAGACTGATCACATCTTGCAATATATTCTAAATAATTTACAAATCTGAAATCAAATAGCCTACAAATGTTATTTATTTATTTTGGTTTTATTATGAACATAATAAAGTACACTGGATATGAGACCAGACATGTGCGGTGCGGAGCATCTGGCAACAAATACAAATCGAGGTATTAGTACACCTGTCATGAGCTTTGTGGAGCAGGGCAGCCTTCACAAAGTCCACTTCTGCACTTACTTTGGCAATTACATATATCATGTTATAGAAAATAAATCTGTGTACCTATATGTTATTACTGCAACAAGACAGTGTCCATTTACTTTCTCAAGGATCGGCCACTATCTTTAGGTTGTGACTACAGGACTTGTAATTGCCAGTAGTAACCACACTGCGGTTATTCTGGTCAGGGGTGGCGCCTCCATTTGAGCAGTGGAGTGTCGCCCGACAACTGAAAAATAAAACGGTAATAAAGTTAATTTATTAACGTTTTATTTTTTAGCAACTCATCCTGAATGCAGTGTGAGGACGGGGTAGGGTCAGTACCTATTCGAGGTCATGAAGAGATTTGGCCTGGGACCTGCATTTTTTAATGGACGGTGCTGTTGTATGCAGACTCTACTAACCGGGTCAAGACGGGTAGACTGATCTCGGGAAGATGCAGAATAGAACGAGGTACGCGACAGGGGTGCCCTTTGTTGTCCCTGCTGTTTGCTCTGGCTATGGAGCCGCTAGCAGCCAAAGCTCATACAGGTAACTATTTCCAAGGTCTAGAGGAGGCCGGCCAGATTCACCATATTGCATTATATAGGGATGATCTGCTATTGTTCCTGGCAGATGCGGGCAGGGCGCTAAGAGGGGCAAAAGACCTTTATGAATTGGGGCGAGTAGCGGGCCTGAAAGTAAACTGGGCCAAATCATCTCTATTTCCTGTCTGGGCAGATAGAGCTGGCCCACAAGAAACGGAGGGGGTACGGTGGGAAGCTCACTGTTTGACATACCTAGGCACCCGAATATATCAATGTCATGGGAATATACTGGAAGGGAACATAGGGAGAGCCCTGAAAGGGGTTAGGAGTAGTTTAGATTTCTGGGGCACCCTGCCTTTATCGGTGGCGGGTAGAGTTGCCCCCCCAAAGATGGTGACACTTCCAAGACTACTGTATTATTATGGAGTGCTACCGGAATGGGGGGTACTGATGGAAAGAGCATGGAAAAGCACCAGAAATGCAAGGTTTCAATTAATAAATTTTTATGTGCTGCATAGGGCCTACCTCACACCGGATAAGATCAATAAATACTTTAATACACAAACAGCCTCATGCCCGCGCTGCCATACAATAGGGACAGAATTTTTACACATATTTTGGAGCTGTCCAAGCATAGGGACCTTCTGGGGGGAGGTAACCACGACTATGGCAGAAGTGCTTGAAAAGGAGATAGAAAATACCCCTGCTTATTGCCTACTACACTGGTTACCCCACACTGCTGAGAATAAAGTAACAAGCAAATTCCAAGACCTCTGGTTGGTCTTGGCCAAAAGAGATATTACCAGCCATTGGAAACCGAGAGATGGCCCAAGCACAGCAAGGTGGAAAGAGTTTATAAAAGGGGTCGAGTGCGATAGTTCTGTCCAGTTGCAAATAGCTAGAAGGACGGGGTATGAGAAGACACTGGAGTCAGCTAGAGCGTGGGCGGCGTTGCTGGACTTGTTAAAGAACCTTGTAACTAGGGGAGAGGTAGATCAGGTGGGAGAGGTCCACGAACCGAATGGCTGATTTCTCTGTACCAGACCTAAAAAAAAGCTGCATTGCTATAATTGAAGTGCCCCCTCTGATAGCACAGATATTAACTGAGTTTATACTAGAGATAATTGAGAGTTGAGCTGATCTACCATTGCATTAGATATATAATGTAGTGACCATTGTGACACGCCTGGGTGGGAGGGACGGGTTGGGAGAATAGTTGGGGATAGTTTAAATAAGATACACAAGAATTGTAGAATTGTAATAAGGTAGTAAGTAATTGGTGTGATAGGGGGCAGACTGTGGCTACCCTTGTAGTAGGTCGCTGAAATCGAGTTATTAGACTACACTGCTGATTGACCTGATATTGCTGAGCTTGTCATTTAGTGTCTTGGGAAAGATTGGATAAATGAATATGGGGCTGTACTGATGTGCTGTGATTTTTACTTGCAGAAAACTCAATAAAATTTGTTAACAAAAAAAAAAGAACAGGGTGGGGTCATCGCTGCCAAGTGGCAGCAGCAGAGAGCTATGTGCTTTAAAATGCACATGCCTCTTTGGCCAGCTGTCTTGGACCGGCCAGCCAGACAAGCGCATTTTAAAGTTATCTAACCTAGCTGTCTTAAACAGCTAGGTTAGAGAAAGTGCAGGACTCCCATGCACTTGTGAGCACTGAGTGAGGCCGCTCTAGCCAATACTGGTGCTGCTTTTATGCTGTGAAAGCAGCTCCAGGATTGGGTAGTGCAGTTTTCTGCATTGGGAGCTTCCGTGAGGAGAGAAAACACCTGAGGGAAGAGGATGTTGCGCTGCAAGATCAAAGGCAAGTCTATTTTCACTATTTATTTTTTTTGTGCCTACCACCCTCAGTACAAGCCAGCCGCCACTGATTCTTGTGATAGGCTCTGGAAGTAGCTTGACATACTCCAGCAACATAAGTTCAGGGGAGAACTCTATTAGCTGTTGAACAATCTGGCTAATGGCATTGGCCATCCCTGTCCACTAGGCTCTAATCAGCGGCATGCCCAGGACAAGTGGAAAAATCCCACAGGCTCTGTAGAACAGCGAACACAGTTGGTTAGGGAGATGGAGTCAACTATATGGTGGGAATTTAGGGGTGCAATAAATACTGTTAATAAACTTAAAGTGCAGAAGCGTATGTCTGTGACTTATGGAAATACGTTTTGTTTCTGTGACGCAGTGTTGTCATTCAGCATCACGGATGTCCTTTCCAATTTTGCCATCCCATTTACCGAACGCGGTAGTGTTGATTTTTGGGAGACTGTCAGTGTACAATCTGTACAACTTGGAAATCCATTCCTGTGTGTCCGGGCCTGTAAGAAGTTGAGTGAACAGGGGCATTCAGGAGGTTCTGTGGGGAATGTTGGCCATAGTTTCAAAATGGAATGACGTATCCTGTAGTTCATGAAAACAGGGCGTTTTCCTCTTTGTATTCCTTAAATTAGTCAAGGGACTAACAAGCCCTTTCTTTATATAATGGGCCCACCTGTGTGAAACCTGCTTTAATGCATGTTGTCTCTGGCTTTGGATTCAAGCATTGGTGTGAAGGTGGGGTGATTAGCCAATTTGAATGCAGGGACGTAAAGGCATACCAGGCTACCTCCTCTGGCCATGAACTAGTCTGAACAACTTGTGCAGTTCACCGTGTATATACTGAGCAGAGATCTAGGTGGAGTTCTGGCAATCGCTGTGCCCAGGTCACCCATTTCTCCTTGCTTTTGCTCAATATGGAGATGGGGGTCGGTGCATTTATGGCTATACCAGTAGAAGGAGTAATGAGACTGCGCGGTGATGTAGTAACATTCCAGATCTGAAATGAAGAAACCTCCCCACTCATATGGCAGGGTAAGGTAGTCTCACTTCAGTCTGGGGTTCCCACCACAACGCTCTGTACCCTCAAGGTCAGTTTGAACAGTAAGGGTATGATACCGAAGAAAGGTCTTGTTAAGTGGGATTGGCGTGTTGTTAAATAATTATAAAAACGTTGTAAGTACAATCATTTTAATTAATGCGACTACCAGCCAATGACAATGGAAGGGTTATCCATCTATGAACTTTGCTCGTAAGGTTGGCCACAGCACTGCCATAGATATGACAGATAAGCGTTTGTGTGTCGGGGGTGAATGGCATACCTAGGTACTTAACTGGCCCCAGATTCCATCTGCATGGATATTCCAGAGTAATTGTTATAGTGACATCATTAAGAGGCATTATTTCTGATTTCTCATAATTAATCTGTAACCCACGAGCCCACTATACCTAACCACCTCTCGATGAATAGGAGGGAGGTTGACCTCTGGCTCTTTGACAAACTTCGTCATCTGCATACATCAAAAGTAGTATGTGCTTCTACAGTAGTGTGAATGCCTTAGTAGGAATGCTCAGGTCTCTGCCAGGGGGCTCGGTCGACACTGGGGAGAGGGGGCAACTCTGCCTGGTGCCCCTTTGGGTTGGGAAAGGCTCGGACATATCACCATTTATCTAAACAGGGGCAGAGGGGTTGTTCTACAGTAATCGTACCAGGTTCAGAATGTTATTGGGGATTCCAATACACCGTAGGACTGCAAATAAGAATGGCCACTCCAAGGAGTCAAATGCTTGCTCTGTGTCCAGAAAGACTGCAGCGTCTTTCAAGTCTGGTGTGATACGGTGTACTAGGGTGAAGAATGTTCTGAAATTGTTAGATGTTGCCCTTTCCAGGGATAAATCCTGACTGCTCTGGTAGGACTAGGGCTACCAGAGGCCATTTAATATGTTGGCTCATATATGAGCTAATATTTTAGTGTCGGTGTTTCACAGCGACAACTGTCGATAAGACTTGGAGTCCCGTTCGTCCTTTCCTGGTTTCAGAAGAGCAGTTACAACCACCTTCATGATGCCAGGAAGCAGAGTACCCATTTCCACTGGTACATGTCTGCCAGGTGCAGTACCAGTATTGCTACACGTTCTTTATACAACTCAGACATAAGACAATTTGATCCTGAGGCTTTAATGCCTGGCTTGCCATCTACGGCAGAAATCACTTTACGTGTACTACTAGGCACTTAACAGGTAGGTGCCTATGCCTCCTCTATCCCTCCATCCAGCCAAGTGGAACACCTTCTAGGTAGCATTCAAAGTCTCTTGGGTCTGCCACATTGGGGCAGATGTATAGTTTGGAGTAATAGGATTTGAACATTTGAAGAATGTTTGTGTTACCAACAAAGATATTTCCACAGATGGTGTGCCTTTGTGCATGGTTGGTAAGCCAGGTCAGTGTTATACTGGGGCGTTCACCTTCTCCGGAATGGCATGCTTTAGTCTCTTTATTCGGTAAATTCCATTTCTTGGTGTAAGTCTCTTTACACTCAATAAGGGCTTCATTTAAGGCTCTAAGAACTTTGGATCATGATCTTTCTCAAAGTTGCATTTCAGGTCAGCTGGGCTGTTCTCGAGCTTTTCTAGTTTTGTCTTCAGTGACTGAGGACCCCATACCGTTTACCAATGGTATATCCGCAGAATAAACTTTAAAGGCTTCCCAAAACATGAAAACCGTAGGAACTTCAACTGTTTTAATAAAATAAAAATCCACAATGAGGGTGTGAAGACTTTGCTGGAATGCAGTGCTGTGGAGAGCTCTCGGAGGGAATTGCCACAAGGGCGAGCATCTGAAGGCCTAAGGTAAGGCCAGAAGCAATATTGAGCGGCTATGGCCATATAGTGTGAAAGGCAACTAAACCACGTCATGGATCAAGGGTAAAACCCTACCTCAAGTAAACCAGGAATCACTGCTCTACAGAGTGTTGTACACTGTAGAATAATATGAATAAGCCCTAGCGTCTTTTGACTTCACTCTTCAAACATCACATAGGCCCTCATTGTCATTTGAAGTTCAGAGCAGCGAGCTGTGTGCAGGTGGTCTAGGCTTTGTGGGTTGTCACTGTCTAGTGTAGGGCAGAGTCAGACTGAAATCAACCCCTCCCACCCGATAATCTTCTCAGCGCTAAAGCACCAACATTCAGCGAACATACGGGTGAAGAATTCTGGTGCATAGATATGAAAGATAATGGAGATTTCACAAATCGCTCCCTCCATAAGCAGGGCTCTGCCGTGCGTGAGCACATACGTGCCTATGTATCTGAAATCAATGTTTTTTTGATGAGGGTGGTGACACCGCTTGAGTAAGAGTTATACGGGGAAAAGTATCTGCTTGAGCCCTAAAACAAGGCTAAAGTAGTGCCAGAGCTCACAGGCAGATGAATCTCCTACAGTAATATAATCTCCAACCAATGACGGGCAAATTAATACAGGTTCATGTTTTCGGTTACCCAACCCACATACAGTAATTGTAGGTTATGTAAAGCTTAGTTTAAAAATCAATAATAATGGAGAAGGTGGAAACATGGTTTTGCTGGTCATGCTCCTTATGCACCGATCAATTGGTGAGAATATGAACAACAACAATTCCAGCGAAAACAATACCCTTCTCTCCCCTGCCACCTCTCACCCCCACTGGTACACGGAACTTTAGTGAAAATGGCACAGTAACTTACAACGAGTCCAGTATCGAGAGTAAACAATGAAAGTAGGTTGAGGGGTGAGTCGGACCAACCCGCCTACCAGTGACAGATCAGTAGGAGTGATGGGCTATATGAGTCAGGAGATTCACTCTGACCTGCAATATAGCAATTAGGCTATTAAGTTATTGGGCAAACATGATCCATAGGCTGAGCAGTCCTCGTGGTTAGTCATCGCTTGGGCCAGTGCCCACATTTGAAGAGGCAATGCAGTGACTTCATGCTTTTTCGTCTTGAGAATGTATTTCACAAGCTTCATTGCCTCTGTTGGGGTTGGCAAATTATGAATCAGTAGTCCTGATGGACTCGAAGGTGGGCAGGATATAGAACTGTATATGTGATGTCATGTGTGCACAGCAATTTCTTTATTTCAAAGTAGGACCACCTGGTCTCCTGCACTAAAGCTGTAAAATCTGGGTATAGCAATATTTTTTAACCTTGATACTTCAGGGGTCCTTCTCCCCTGTCTAGCCGCAGGGCAGTAACCCTGTTGCTGTGGTTTCAGATGTGTACTTTTATTGGATGAGCAGGTGCTCCAGGAGGGGGTTTTGGGTCCAGCAACAGGTGTGCACGCTCAACGATTAGGAGGTCTGACAACTTGGGTCTGCACAGTAAGTAGTTTTTCTACAAAGAATTCCGGCTTGCCCATGTTTGAGGACTCAGGAAGGCCCAGTACACAGAAATTGTTTCTCCTCAACCGCCCTTCCAAATCTTCACTTTTGGAGCTAGCTTTGATGAGCTCTGCTTCCAATCCCAGTACAGTTTTTGTTTAGCACTGGTATATTTCCTTCAATGTACGAAATTCTACATTCTGTGTCGGTGATGCGGTCTACTTGCTTATCTAGACGGTCTTTCACCTGGTCCATGCAATTCATGAGATGGTCCATCTTTGAATCGATGGCTTGTAAACTGGTCTTCATATTTAGGATGATTGTTTTAATGTTTTGACCTGGGCAGGCTGTCAGCACCATAACCTGCGCGTGGGAAGGGGGTGAGGGTCTTTATTTGGAGCTAATCTTCTTTATTGTTCCTGCACTGCTTTAGTCAAAACTGAGTTTCCCATGTTTTGAGTCAGACTTGCCTATTTCATCTGCCCTAAGGAGCGCTAGGCGAGAGAAGTGGCATGCACAAGCGAGACGCCCAGGGGGCGCGCTACAGGCCGACTTCATCGCCCATGGTGGTGAAGACCGCCACCTCAACCAAGCATCAGGGAGTGCCATCCACAACAGAAACAGCCTCAGGAGCAAGTCAGCCGCAATATGGATGACCGGGGCTGGGGGAACGTAGGCTGTCAATGAGCAATGTCAGCGTCGGCAATATGCTGTGAAAAGGGCATCTATTGGTCCTACCTCCATTGCTGAGAAGCCACTGCTCTCGTTCTACAGGGCCCATACTTGTATGCCACAATCTGTCAGCCTTCTCGAGTGGTGGGTCTGAACAAAGTCGGAGGCACATAGCAATGTCAGCCTCACATCTGGACTGGCTGCACCACGCAGGCCCGAGCACCTGGACCAGTGCAGCCACGCAACTCCACTCCACCAGGCTGCGACAAGGCCAGGGCCCTCGCTGCAGCAACGCAGAACAGAATGATAGCTTCTCGTACACATCCAACACGCAGTATGCAGGTCGAGCAGAAAAAGTGTACAGGGAATCATATTTTGCAGGTCAGGAGAGTTCTATTGTGTGTAGTGGGAGTTCAGAGCGCCACAGTTATGCAGCCTTCTTGGTAGGCTATTGGCCACGCCCCTCTCAACTGCCTACAAATGTAATAGCTCTATTTGAACGGCAGTACTAAAACTGTTGATGTATTGTGGAGGGGAAGACCAGCTAGCTCTATTTGATTTCACTTAAGTAAAAAATTAAATAAGATACAAGGGAATAGATATGCACTTTAATACGCACTTTATATTACTACCGTGACCATTTGTCTACAAATCACTAAAATAAAAAATTAATCAATGAAACTCGGACTCCAAGTTAAATGGTCGTCGTTTCTCACTGACAATCTACTTATGTACATTCTCTAATTGTGACTCGGATCTGCAAAGGAATTCTCTTTCAAGGGTCTGCAGGGTATCTCTGTGCTGCTCATGTAAATCCTCTTTTCTGTTATACAGTCCCTAGACAGAGTTTGCACAGTTTCATTTTACATGCCATACCAATGAAGATTCATGGTATCAACTTCCTCATAAGGGTGAAAGGGACGGCTTCAAAATGGATCAGAGGACAGGCTCCAGCCTAGGATGCCTGTGTGTCCAAGAGCACAAACACTGAGAAACCCTACCAATGGAACACTCTGTTACACACTTTTGGCTAACTGCCACAGCGGCTCAACTGGGAATAGGCGACCCTTCAGCACTATGAAGAATCTTGCACCTTTCTGTGCGCTGGAGATTTTCATCACCATCATTTTCTTGTGCAGATTTGAGTCCTGTTGAGAGATTGCAGATTTCCCAAGTAAAGAAAAAGAAATTATGAAATTATTCTGTCTAGGCAATACAACCTATGTTCAGGTGTGGAGACTTCCCAAAAAGAGTGAAACCTGGGTGAATAACGACAAATGTGGCAGGCGGTTTCTCGCCTACCTCGGTTTTCGCCTTTGCTGGCCACCTCTGAGGCTGTTGTCAGGTCCCACATCTGGATGCTGCCGTTGGCGTGGCCAGTGAAGAGGTAGCGCCTAGCCCTTGAACCAATGCGGCTGGAGCCCTCGCACTCGTGGACCGTGAATGACGTGATGGGTGTGCCATCCACAGAGCGCACCTCGCAGATCCTACAAGTGAACCAGATGAAATGTCATTAGGGAGTCTGGATTTGACTTCACATCAACGTTATGGCGCATTGACATGATCTTCACATCAAAGTTATGGCGCAGTGACATGATGCCACAAGAGTAAAATGACAGCACTGTAGTGAGGAAACAGGACAGGCAATGAAAAGCACATGGGAAAATAAAAGTAAGGTTTGTAAAAGATGTTAACTATTACAAATAAAAATTAATCCAGGAAGACAAATCACAATCGATGGCAAAAGTTGTAAGATAACTTACAGATTTAGATAAATGCTGGTAAAATATACAAATAGTAATTTTTGGGGGGCATTCTGTGTAATGAATGCATACAAACCATGTTTTTTCAGAGTGCAAATTATTATGCACACAATAGTCAGGGCTCGATATAGATAACCAAAACAAGATTGATAAATATCAAATTGACAACGCTAAGCGGACTGAAATTGGTCCCGATGAAAAATGGAATTGAGTTAATGCCAGCTTGATAAAAACCTAGTGAGGCCGGGCGAGACCAAAAAGTTTAAGTTATTGAAATGCAAAATGAATTTCAATGTTCAGGAAAGGTCAATTGTAGAAATGTAGACCAAAATAAATATACAAAAGAAGAAGAAAAGAAACTAAATTACATTATAAAAAAGTATACAGAGTTGTAGTTTTTTACACAATTTCTACTGTGAACCAAACATGAGAAAAGAGGAACAGAGAATGACAGTAAAGCAAAAAGTTGAGCAGAAAAAGATAAAATGCGGTAGAGCTAGAGAGAAGTAGGGAATGATAAGGGGGACTATGAAATCAATCCTGCAGTAACTCTGTAAATAATAATAAAGAAGATAAAAAGCACCACAGGGAGAAATGCTATTCAAGGGATCTAAAACGAAGAATGACAGGGTCAGCAGGTGGGGGGCTGATCTAGGGTCAGAGTAACGAGTCTTCACCTCAGTAAAAAAAACAAAAAGAAAAACCAAAGGATAAAAATTCTTCTGTGCCCCCTCAATTTACTGCACAGCGCTCTATTGCTTTGTGTATATATAAGGAAACGGAGGGGCATGGCACGCAGTAGGATCCAGCAGAAGTGTCACAGAGTATTGGTGACACGTTTTACTGTTTGAGGGCAAATAAAAGGATGATTACGCAGGATCTACCACAGAAAAAAACCAAAAGGAGGGATAGACCTAGCTTTCTGGATGCTGCTGGTACAGAAAAGCTCAGAGACCATTCTGCAAACGATTCAGAACTTCAGCTGCCTAAACGGCCCAATGTGACATTTTGAGCAAAAATGGCTGTCAGAGGCTGGCTTCACATTGTGGAATCATGTTCCCGACAGCATTTGCGCCACGTCGAACTTTAGTAGGCTTAGGCATGAACTTAGATCTAAAATATCAATAAAATAAACTTGTAGTATCAGCTCTACCACTTTGGTTCACATGTATAAAGGGACAATAGAGGATTTCAAAATTGTGGATATGTTGTTTCATATGTAGGCATGTTTTAGTCTACATGACAGCTAGTAGCTTGGTTTAGTTCTGCCTACTGACTGAAGAATAACAAATAAAGTACACAATTTTCCAAAATGAATTTGACAGAGGGTGCAGTTTGGAACAGCGTGCACATGGTAAATGTGTGTGATGGCAGAGGGTGTTTAAAGTGGCACACTCAGGTGCAGTACAGAGAGACTGTAGTATTCAACAGTGTGCACAGACTGTGCGTGTGCTGCATGTGGAAATGCTGGTGGTAGCATGGTACATGGGCACAACAATACTAGACAGTGGAGTGTGCTGTGAATGCATAAATGCCTGCACAGGTACATTACATGGAGGACCTTGGGTTCCATTTTGGGAAGCCCAGGCCTGCCTGGGGAAAACATGAGGCATGGAGGAATCTCCCCCAGACAGAACTGTATATTGCTGCATTCCGGTAAGCTGGGTGGGAGAAGCACTAGGTGAGGGGAACCAGGCCTTTCCTGTGCATTTCAAAGGGCTTGTTGCTTCAGTGACAGATCACAAGGAAAGGGCGTGAAGACATCTCAGGAAGAGGGAGATGGGGTTGATAAGGAAATCATAAAGGGTAAGACTGAGGGCCCAGGATTAACCTTTGATGCACAGATCATTGCGGCTGACATCCAGGTGTTAAATCTGGTCACTCCCATGAACCTCATTGTGGGTTAATTTGCTTTGGAGTCCTTCCTGCTGTGACGGACAGCTTTCAGAAGGAAGGATGAAAAGAAGAGATGTACATACAAAGTACCAGAACCCCAACATAAAACTTCAAAGGTCCAGAACCTAAATTACAATTTCTGTCTGGAAAGGAACTATAAGTAGGGGAGTCTAAGACTCAATACTTTGTCATCTACCGAGCAGCAGCCGGACTGCATTAGGAGGGGAAGCTCTGCTAAACATCTGCCTGTGACCAGGACTAGGGGCCTAGCCTGCTAGTCTCCCAGCTGGATGAGGAGACATTACCCAGGGAAACCAAGATCACCTGCTCTGCCGTCTGGAGCACTAGTACCTGCCTGCTCGCCAAGACCGGTGTGCCAGTGAGGGAGAGGAGCGTGTTGAAGGAAGAGAGATGCAGAGGGGAGGCCCAACTTGTGTGGCTCCTCAGCGAGGTGTAAGGAGCTGTGCCACACTGATTGGGTCATTGCCTGTGTGGCACGTTGTGAGGCTGTCGACCCTGTATGCCAGGAGAGGCTGCCGTGCAACATAGACAGGGTCACATCATTCAGGCCCTTGCCCGTGTGCAGCATTGTGAAAGTTGCCTGCCACGTATGCCACATGGGGCCACCGTGTGGCAAGAAATGGTGTCATATCGATCGGGCCGTCGACCGTGTGTGAGACGTTGCGTCAACCCTGTGTCCCAGGAGGGGCCGCAGAGGAGGCAACCTGAGGCCAGAATGACCGGACAATGAGGTTCGTTGGAGAGACCCGGTATGCCAGGAGGGACAACTCGAAGAGCTGAGGCTGGAAGTCCAGGTTGGTTGCGGCTGGAAGTCCAGGTCATTGCCCGTGACCTAAATTGCTACTACAACCAAGACAAGGGAGGCTTTGTATCTGAGGAGGCCTGAGGACAGAGGTGACGCTGTCGGAGCCCAGCCATAACAAGAAGACTGCCCCCATCCCCGAGCTAGGAAGAACAAATCTTACTGCATGTGGCTGGAGCCAGAGCAACTCAGATTGTCAGGATGCTAGTAAGTGCGGCGCAGGAGAGAGAGCCAGGGCCTGCCAGGAGATGCACGTGTGATTGCGTGCAGCCCATCTTTGCCGTTCTGGGCCAGGACAGCACTGCACCGCTGCCACGGCTCGTACTGCTGGAGCAGCTCACCAGGCCCCAGGGGATACAGCACCTTTGATTTTTGCAACCCTACTTGAACTCTAAGTGACGACACCTTATTGATTGAGACCAAGAGGGGGAAACCCAGTGAACAGGGTCTAGTAGTGTAATTTCCCTGGATGTTTCCACATGTGAGTGGGGAATAACAACGTATCCGTTACATGGAAACTTAGTAGCCCGGGGGTGGCCTGACAACTACCAGGGTGTCTGCCTCAAGGGGGACTGTGTTATTGCTTATTGAATACCGTTTACCTTTGCATGTGTAGAATTTGAATATTTCTTTTATACCAAATAAGTATTTGGCTGGACATTGATTTATTGTGTGCGCTGTGTGGACGTTGAGTTATGAGTCACGTTCACTGACCAGTATCTACACTTCCTTCCGAGGGGGCCTTGACTGTTCATGCTACGCTATTAACTGACAGTCAAGTGCAGAAGGTGAGGCTTGACCCAGTTCAGAAGGATCCATAAAAGGGAGGGCCCCGGGATATCAGGAGTAAATGGCCTCAAACACCTCGTTGTGACCCAGTAACCAGTGTACCCTGTGACCCTCTGAACGGGAGATCTGACTGTTGGTATCCCATGGACTATACCTTCCCTTAAGACAAGCAGTCATATATAAGTGGGATGAGCTGAAGGAAGGGAATGAGTTAATGCCTTGGGACTCACTGGTTGGGACAGCAAAGGGCAGGATCTCAAAATGTAAATATAACCAGACGTTGGAGTGGTTTAAAACAAATCGAAACATTAAAAGGGAGAGAGAAAAAAACAGATGGAGTTGGAGCTACACGACGTTTCACCTGGGAAGCAGGAAGTGGCATGGTGTCACTGGAAATTAATTGAAGCAGCAGAAGAGGCACAGAACCTCATGAGTAGAACATGGACAGGAAGCTTGCCTACACGGGACCAAGAAGACCTGTGGCAAGTATCTTTTAACATTCTTTAAGATATGGTGAACCCCTCCCCCTTAAGAAATAATTCTAAAAACGTTTACACCTTCCACAAGATCTACAGATTCTGGCATGACTTGCGAAGATCAAGGGCCAGAGGGGTAGAAGGCTTCCCAAGTGTCAGAATAAAGACGCCGACGATCTACATATGTTTGTTAGCAGGTGGTAGAAGAATATGGGCAAAAGGTTGGTAAGACAACCTCTGAAATCTTAGGATGAATGATAGAGGTAAGTAAGCCTTACCCTGATTATAGTTTGGACATCATAAAGAGAAAAAACTGATAACCCTATGCATATAATTTTAAATCAATTGTATGAATAAATCGATAGTAATATTAACTAACTGAAGTTCAAAATTAACACCTACATAGTTCGGGGGATCTTCCAGCTAACTAAATAACTGACTGCAGTCTTCAATCCACTATTTTTTGAGTTGTTCTTCAATTACTCGTGAAAGGAGATTTTCGACAATCTGGCAACATGGCTCTGGGGGCCACGTGAAAGGTATGAAATCCACTGTGGATTACAGGTTCAAATACAGTCTAGCAAGCCTCAGTCCTTCATCTTTCCGTGGTAGATAAAATAAATATCTTGGATTAGGAGAATAGCATCCAATTTTAAATTCAGTGCTATGGAAACTCAGCACAAGGCAATAAGCACTATATAACATACCATAACATGCATTTGTAACGCACGTGTTCACGCGTGGGGATCTTTGCGCTGATAACCGATGTTTATTGTTACTCAACTCAGTGGTACTCATTTTATCGACCTCAGTAGGATGAAAGGCAGAGCGGGCCCGCCGGGATTTGAACATGTGACCATGAGGTCAAACACAGGCCTCTAAAGTGGACGCATTAGTCCACTAAGCCAACGGACCCGAAAAATATAATCATAACCACTGATAAACAATTCCGCTGGATTAGTAAATGTACGATATCGTCTTTGGTACTCGTTTGCTGATAAAATAGCTTAAAAAACTAATAAGCACACAATACAGGAACCTCAGTAGCATAAGAAGCTGAAAACTTGATGTTTACGAACAATGAATACATTCAAACATGCAATTCTTTCGTCCGATCCGTTGTTAACACTTGAAAAACAAGCATTGGCAATGCAATAGGTCTCGCATTTGCGAAAGGTTGAGCTATTGGCATTTGTAAATTACACTGCCTTTTATTTATGTGTTGTTTTATATAACTGATAATAAAAGACATTGTCATTTACAATGCCATTAGCTTAAACTTTTACAAATGCAAGACCTATTGCATTGTAAATGCTTGTTAAAATATGAGAGCATTTTTACAACCATGCACGCAGCCGTTTATAAATCAATTACTGAGAACCTTGTCAATCCTCCATGGTGGGATTGAACGGTGTAGTGCCCTATGCCGAGAGAAGCCAGTTTAGGAGCACATGCTGTGGCTAATCTAATGGCAGTGCACTGGTCTATGATATTTTCAGAAGAGGAAGGAAGCATTTATTTAAAGAGAAACGATTTGGAGACTTAACTAGAAATTGGAGTGACTTCCTCATTTCTTGACACCCAGGTGCAAAGGCCAGTTTCAGAATACTAATAACTTCAGACTGATCTACTTGGGTGTATGTAGGTCTTAGACCTCTATATGGAGAACATTTCCATGAATTCCAGTTCAATGACTAAAAACGTGTGCTTGTTTTCAGCTGGTATTTATAACCCGTAAAACACTCCTCCCCCAGACATATATATTGTGCTGGGTTTCATAGACTAAGTAGCTTAACTGAATGCAGTAGAAACCATTCCTAACTAGTCAGTTGCAATTTCCACACATGACATTCCAACCCAGCCAGTTCCATACATGCTTTACTTTCACTGCAACAAGTCTTTCCTCTAGGTCACTTTTTTAAATATATAGATATATTTTTTTTAATGGAGCTGCACATTTCTGTAGTGGCTTGGCAGGGTTTTCATGGTGGCAGATATTGTACCTGAGGGCGCTAACCCACATGTCTGTTACTAGTATAGGTAGTAGTATTTTCATGCTTCCGCAAAAAACAGTCAAGCACAGAAACGTGCCCAAAACTCGAGGTCAAGATATTCGACTGTTCCAGCACCAATTCTTGACTGTCTGGGTAAAGCGTATTTTGGGGGGGCTAACCAAAGAGCCAGCAAGCATGCAGAGTAAAATGCAGGCATGCCCATGTGCATTCAAGAAATGCCTTTAAATGTTCAGTAAAGGTGTTAGGGCCAGGGAAGACTTGCAGTCCTAGGTCAAACAAGCATTGGCAGAGCCAACACATTTGATGCTTGTATGCAGAGTAGATGGGACCGTGGACACGGTGTACAAATATCAAGCCTACTGTATTAAAGTGCAGACAAAATACTTTGAGCGGGTGCCCACCCCGCTTCTACATTTATTTTTACTCTCGAGGGAGCCTACCCCTCTTGCCGCCGAGAAGCAATCACCGCCGCAGCCCTGTTCGGCAAAACTGGAAGTCAGGCGCCCTTGCCTGGGACGTGGGCGGGGCCTGCTCCGGCAGGAAGTGAAACCGGCGTGCTGTGCTAACGCGGGGCTCCCATGCTGAAGGGAGAGCCCCGCGGTGGTGGCTGGAGTGGAGAAAAGCCCCGGGTTCCAGGAGAGGGCCCGGGTGAAGAGTGCGGGCAGCCGAGGCTGCCCACGGCAGCGCTGGGGCTCCTAGGAGTGCAGGGAAGCCCCGCAAGAGAAGTGCTGCCGCCGCGAGGAGGATCCCCCGCCAGAAGAGAGCAGCCCGGTGAGTGAAGAAGGGCTAGGGGGGCTCCGTGTGGGCTATTGTTGGTCCCTGATCGAGGCACAGTGTCCTTTTCGCATTCTGAGCGGCCCCGTCTTGCAGTGGGCCGCTCCAACGGGGATGGCATGTGGTCGGAAGAGGGACAGGAGATGTGCACATCGCATATGTGGACGTGCGTGTTCACTTGCGCGTACACAGGCGCCAATCGCCTTGCGCGTGCCCATCTCCTGACCCACTTCCGAGGCAAGTCAGCAACAATAGATCTCGCTGGCGACGGCCAGGCGAGACCTAAAAATATTTTTAAAAGAGATGGGGAAACAAAGGCGTGCATACACTGATAGAGGAGTATTTTACTTCTTGGCTCGTTTTGCCCCCACCCTTTTTATCCTTAAAACATCCTCAACGGGTTTAACTGAAGCAATGGCCATAAGGAGTAACATACAGAGAGAGCTCCTCTTTTTTTAGCCTACATGTTACTCGTTCACGTGAGGCAGTGGGTACAGCGCTGACATTTACTAGGAGTGGGCACGCGTGCCGTGGCGGTTAAAAATGGCCGCTCCTACATACGCACACACATTTTGAGAAGTAAGCGACCCGATATTCAAGACTGTGATGACAGGAAACAGAAGGGCGCACATCGAGGGAAGCTACGGTCTGTTTATTTTAGTGATAGTCGCGGCAGGTTCTCCTCTGAGCGCCTCACTCTGACAGCTGCCTGTCGAACATAGCTAGCTTATTTCTCAGAACTGTCAGTTTTCCATTTTTTTCCCTGGAGAAATAAATTTCACTTTAGAGTTTGAAAGAACACTCGTGAACTGAAGAGTGCGCCCAAATGACCACAGGAGGGCGCTGTTCCTCCACCTACGTTCGATCACTAATAGGGTCCTCGCAGCAGGAAAAGATTGTGCGGCCATCATCCCGTACTCGCGGTGAGATCACCATCCTGCCTGAGGGTATGAACAATCCCACACATTCCTAGAAAATAAGCAGCAGAGGAGGTGTGTAAACAGAACCCTTCCTCATTCACCCACTAAGAGAGATTTTATAACGATAAATCTAGCAATAAGTCATGCATAAGTGGGGGTAAAGGTACCAAATCCGTTACAAATTTCAAACCAGCATTGGCAAAGCCAATAAATCTATCCTTTTGAGCAGCTCGACGTTTTTTATGCAAACGTATGCACAGAAACATTGAAATGGCAAGATGATCTAAAAACTAAATTTAAGGAGTGGCGCAATGGCCCTAGCACTAACGTTACACTCCTTTTCCGGAGGTTGTGCACATGAGATCAGGTAAAATGGCACCACTCACAGTGCGTGATAGCCAAAGGATATTTGTTACACCCTCAGCCAATTCGTAACGAACTTTCATTTTCACAAATTGCATATTTTTGGTGCTGTGTGTCAACAAGATTGATATTCGTCATGCACAACAAACTGGGCCCAATCAGTGGAAACCCCTCTGAACTCTTAAAAGGGACTCTTTTTAGGAATCCACGTCAAGATATTTTTTTAACATCTAACCTCTTACAGAGGTTAGTTGCTGCTCCTTCCATCCACCTGGCGTCGGCTTAACTGACTGTGAGAAGTTGGCCTGATGTATGATGTCACTAGTTCTAGTGTACACCTTATATCAGTCCAAATACCCTTATGGTGATTGGTTGTAAAGTCAACCTTATAGACCAGCTATCCTAGTGGTAGCATGGACAAGAGCAGTCTTAGGCTAAACTCTGAATGGCATGTGAAGCCAGCTGTGATACCATATATAATCCCTTGAATACCAAATGAAAGGACACCACAACAGATATATATATAAAATAAAGTGTATTTATTCTAGTCAAACCCTCAGCACTCTTTATGAGATTAGAGGTAAGTACAACACAGTCTTATTTAAGCATACATTAAGTCACACAGGTAAGTAATACAGTTAGGCCCTAGGGGCCACGCAAACCATATACTAAGTAAGTGGTATAAGAACCACTGTCACGGAAATAGAATAGGCCTAGGCCTAGGGAATCGCTGGGGCCACACTACACTAGCGTTAGTTAGGAAGTGGGAGGCCCACGGGATTCGTGTGCAGAGTGGAAACACTCACGCGTAATGCGTAAAAGTCAATAGCAATAGTACAGTTTAGAAAACGGTAGATTTAGGACACTTCCGGAGTAGCTAGGAAGTTGAGACTTGAAAACTAGACACTAGGATAGTCACTATCCTGATGAGCACCGGAGTACCCAAGTTACCTAGCCCACAGGCTGCGGGTGCATAGGGGTGAAGATGCGTCGTTTTCGTCGTCGACTCCTATGGATGCCTGAAGAAAGATGCTGACAGGCAGTCAGTGAAGAGTGTCCGGTGGATCCCAAGGCTGGAATCAAGAAGAGAAGAAACCTGCAAGCAGAAGGGACAGAGTCAAGGTCACTAGCCAGTGACCACGTGGAACCAGGCGATGTCGTGAAGATTGCAGGTGAAGGTGAAGCTTGTCGCTGCAGCCAGGAGGACCAGGAAGCGTCGAGGACGACCAGGACCAGGAGGCGAGCTGTCCCACGAAGGCTCTTGCTGTCGGCGGCGTCGAAGGTGGACTAGGACTCACCAAGCCTTGGCAAGCGGAACCCACGAAGAACGAAGGACTTGCTTCTGGTGCAGACCAGGAAGGTCTGGGGTGCTTCTTCTTTGCAGAGAAGCGGGAGCCAGTCTGGAGGAGCCAAACCAGCGCAGAAGATTTCAGGGTGCGTCGTCACAAAGGCCACTAGCCAGCGGGCAAGCAACCGGACAGACGCGGCAAGCAGGAAATTGCTGAAGGGCCCCACGCAGGACTCGTGGAGTGTGGGGGGCTGATCTTCGGTGCAGATGGTGCTTGGGGTTGGGGCTTCTCAATCCCCGGTGCACAACTTCGAGGGTACCTCAGAAGCTGCGCTTTAAGTTACTAGCCACTTTTTCCAGGTAGCCGGTCCCACGTCGCTCGTCGCCTCCACGGATCTCAGCTCTGCTGTATACGTGGATCAGGGTCGGAGAAGTCTGGAAGTCAAGGCTCTGGTCAGGCTCTGCAGTCGGTTCCTCGTAGAACGTGGGCAAAGCAAAGGGTAGTCTCTTGATGGTGCCTGTTTGCACAGGGTAGCCACTCCTTGGCTACAAGGGAGATTCTTCAGTCTTCTTCTTTCGTCGAATGTCGAAGGTCCAGAGTTTCTGTTCAGTTTTGCAGGTTCAGGATAATCTAAAGTCTTGAGGCCCAACTCCCACTCTTATACTAATCTGGGGGGCTGGGATACCTGCTAGGTCACGCCTTATGGGTGGGAGGGGGTGGTTACACCCACTTCCCTTTGTCCAGTTTCGCGCCAGAGCTGGGGCTGGAGTGCCCCAGCGCCGGTTTGAACTGGACTATGCAAGGAACACCTTGTGTGCCCCAGGCATGTCTCATTCCTTTCAGCCCACCCTGCCCCAATACACTAAAGGCTGTCTGGGGAGGTGCTAGCACCTCCCCAAGCAGGAAACCTATTGTCCAGGCCTCCCTGGCTGGGATCACTCCCAGCTGCAGGAGGTCAGACTTGTGTCGTGGCAGCAGCATCCATTTTGTGATGCTGAGGCTTTGGTCAGAGGCTAACAGTTGAAGTATGATTTTAACATGTCTTTCCCTCTAGAAGGGGGAATAATATTCTCATGTCCAGAAATGGCATGGGGGTATTATTCCACAGTGTTAGACACCTTACACAACATGTTTCGATAAAGCCAAACCATAGTTACCATAACCGTCTAAGATTATAAGGCACTTTAAGAGTATATGGTAGGCTATATCATAGAACAGCTATAAGGACAAGGTTCCGAAAGCTGCAGACAGGCTCAGCTCATGCTAGAGCACCATCTCACATGTTACCAAGCACTCTGCCTCCAGGATTGTCAAGGCCTGCCATAGGAGTGACTGATAGGTACACATGTGTCTATATGTAAGTTAGGTATAGGAATACTACACCTAAGCAAGGGGTGATTACACGACCTTGCCCCAGCTGAGTGATCAGCCAGTTTTGTCAAAATGGAAGGCCAGGCCAGGGGTGGCATAATACATGCTGCAGCCCCTGGTAGGCCTAGGGTACACCTATGCCCTGGGTACCTAGGGTACACTGTACAGGGGCCAATAAGGTGATCCTATCCAAATGGGTTATGCACCTAAAGTACATAGCATTAATTTAGAGAGAGAACAGCAGGGCTGTGGGTCTGATTAGCAGGCCCACAGCCACATCTAAGTCGAAAACCAGTAAAGCAAAAGCAAAAAGTGCGGGTGAACATAGAAAGCAGACCCTACTCTCCTACACTGACCCATTGCGACCCATCTCGGAGATGCGCCCTGTCAGCTTTGACAATGGTTTCCCATTATATAAACTGTAGGGTATTGGGTGAAAGTGACTCCTCAATTCAAATAGTACCCACAGGACGCCGGACATTGGTGTACTGGGCAAAATAGACTCATGACGTCAAACAGAAGGTTGAGGCCACAACAACGAGACTTCGGACATGACTTTGCAGGACAGAATTACATTTTTCTAAGTTACAAACAGGCACAGGCTGCAACAGCAGATCCGCAAATATGGCCGCTGAGACCAAACAACCACGAGCAGGAAGTAGAACTGAAAACCAGGAATCTGAAGCACATATCCACAACATATGAACATCCACAATGGCAAAGACACTCGCATAAGTCACCGTTGTGCAACGCCATTGTGCAAGTTGCGTGGCATCATGTCTTTATTAACACAGATTTTTTTTTAAAAAGCCATTCTCACTTTTACTTCTCCTGCAATTAGGAATTCTCCCTTTAAAAGTATATTCCTCCAGATGGAACTCCCCTGAAAACCCCTCAGGTAATTGTGATTTGTGTAATGGTGGAACACAAGATCTTTCGCAAGTATTACTAATCTGTCCCAATCCGATTTTGGTACAGTCTCGGCGACGATTTGTAAAGCCTATTTGCTTAAGTTACAATGCTATTTTACTTCAAGATTTAATTACGGTGGGTAAGTCTCCCCAGAATGAATTTGTTTGCTATAACTTGTTTAAGTTTTTAAAGAGTTTTTTATAACGGTTTTAAAAGCGCACTACTTTTACAGCTTCAAACTCATGTATTTTGTACTTGCCGACCCCAGATTGCTATAACCTGTTTAAGCTTACAATGAGGTTTTTAAAGTCGTTTTTAAAAATACAAATATAACGGTTCTATAATTATGTATTTGTTGACCTCAGTTGAGGTGTGAATCAAATAAAATTAATTAATAATTAATCACTTGTACTTGAGGTGCCTATGGAATGCAAGGCGTATGCAAGATTACTTTATATTGAATGTCATGCCATAAAACCTTGCTTGGAATAAAGTGGAATATGAAAAAAAGCAAATATGTATAACAACAAATAAAAAAAGAGATAGAATAGTTTGGTAATGAGTAGGTCTACGAAAAGTCTAAAAACATTATTGCTACTGGACACGATCGCCAATTTGACACCCTTCAGCAGAGCATTCCATTGCACTGCTCTCTTGGCTGCTCTATTTTTTGCCCAAAAATTCAGATAGGAGATGATGTGATCACGCTATCAGATCTTCAAATTGTAGTTAGACGCCGTATGAGGAAGTGATTAGTTAGTAATTACATAAGGCACAGAGTCTTAAAAATTCTTGGCTGCTGTCAGCCAATGTTAAATTAATTCTTATATCTTGGCTGGTGCAGAGAAATCAGGAAGGAATTTTTACCAATTTACATTGTGAACTAATTGTGCAACCCTAATATCTATTTGAAGCAGACTGCTAAGAGTACATGTGGCGGCCAGCTCAGTTTTACAACTTAGCAAAGGGAGAGGATAGAACTCTCGAGTTAGATAGGCCTGGGTGAAATTTTACTTACCCCTGCGAAATGTGAGGAATTCCTAAATTTTGCATTACATGAAATTTCTCAGTTTTACATTGCGCAATTTTCAAAACTTTTTGCTGGCAGAAGACAGGACTGAGCAGGAAATGTCTTGCAGTGACACATTTTCTTCTCCAATTGATATTTTGAGGGGTGCACACTCGCGTACAAAAAATCATGCAAGTGAATGGTAAACCATATTTCTCTGCGAGAGAGTAATGCCACAATTTTCTGAAACTTTTCATGGAATTCTGCACAAAAACAACTTTGCACACCCCTAATTTTAAGCTTTAATGCATTTTGGAACTAGATTAACGAGGGCTCCTAAGGCCAATAGTGGAAATACTTCTGACATTTAGGAAAGATCGAATGGGATGAGTCAGGATCAGAGAGTGCTTGATGACAGTAGCAGGAGACGCATTGAAAGCAGAAGGGGGGGGGGGGGGGAGGGGGAGTAAGAGGATGCCATCAGACCAGTGAAATCTTATTGCATTCTTCTTTATTAGTTGCTTACCCAGTTTCAGAAAGCTATTTTAAACTATAGCATGCTGGATGGGGTTGGAGTAGAAAATAATGTCTGGAAGGATTGCTTTAGTTCAGGTGGAAGTCGCCTAAAATCAATTTATTGGGGTTTAGACATTCTGCATTAAAACAACCTGTAGCACGGCACGAAAGGTAGAGCTTGATTGATGTTAAATAGGAGCTTGAGGGTCTTATATGGTGGAGTCTCCCATGTAGCTGGGTTGTGTGTCATAGTAGATCAAACAAATTAGCCAACATTTTATATGGGTAGGTGTGAAGCATAATACACCTTGTGGCTTCAGAGCTGGGATAAACAAATCTTTTGTAAGGAGTCTGGGTGGCTGCAAAGGACGAAGAGAGATTTCAACAGTGTGCCTTAGCATGGCGTGTATTGTGCAGTGTGTAATACAGTGATGTTTGTAGATGTTTATGGTGGGAATATATTGTTTGGAGCTAAAAATGTATAACAAAGTTGTTACCATTCCTGTGTAGTATGTGGACACTTAAGGGGACAATCTTCAGCGGAGACAACAAGGCGGAGACAAGTGGTAAATCTTAAAGGTAACATATCAACAATATTCACTATTGTTTCTTTACCAAGTCACCATTCATTCTTTTAGGCTCGAAGACTTAGTTACTTTCTGATATTTACAAAAAAATATAATAAATAATGGACATATTGTTCCTTTACTGAGCTTTAGAAGAAATCACGGAGACGTTCATAAGAAAGCATAACATGTTATGAGTATCCAGGAGATCTTTTTCCCTCGCTCATTCGGCTGAAATACAGTCAGCTCTGCAAAGCATCATCGTAAAATCATACCCAATGTCCAACTTGGGGCGACCAAAACAAGCAAAAAAATACTGTACGACTATGAAAACTAAAAGCTAATTCAGCTTTTGACCACATACAAAATATCACACGATTTAATGTGTCATCACATTCACTGCACCGTTCTCACACACACAAAAAATACAAATCTAATCCGGCGTCATTTGCAAACATTATTAAGCATATTGCTTATGAATGAAGCATGCGTCGCTGATGGAGCGGGTCGCTTATGTGAGAAAGTTAATTTTGTGGCATGTGCGCGTGCATCATCGGTAGTCGCCATAATGTTATCAGCGAGTAAGTTGTCCTTCTAAAGCCTTTAATTGCGCGCTCTGAAGTGATGTGATGGCGCTACGTGAAACAATGAATAAAGTTGTAGGAGCGTAAACAGCACCTACTGTTTTAATACTTAGAGTCAACCCGTTCCCACAATCTTTCTCGTTCTACAAATTTTTAATTTGAAAAAAAAAACGCGATATTAAACACTGCCCTGCGGGCGAGCTTACACCTTTTAGACAGAAGGAAGGTACTTCTTTGGTCGGGAGGCGCTGTGCTGGAAGGAAAAAAAAGATGCACCTGCAAACTAGGCGGGCTGCCTCGTGGTTATATAAATGGAGCCCCCGGGAGGGTGAAACACCCATATCCCCACCCCCGCACACCATAAAGTCCCGCATGACATCCCGCTTCTGCTGCAGTTACCACATTTTGGACATCCCGCTAACGACCATAATATATTAATAATACCCCGTGGTAAACAGCTGGCATGCGCGAGCAGGAATGATATCCCGACGTGTGACGCACGAGAAAATTCAGCACTTTCCTGGAAGACTGCTTAAAACAAAAACAATTGTGAATGTCCCGAACGGAAGGGGGGGAGCTGGGGCAAACGCAACCAAAATGACAACATCCTCTGTCGGTGAAGTGCCTTTTATAACTGCCTACCGGGCGCAGAGATGCCAACAGATAACCATGCAATTGTGGACCAAAATAAACGACTATCCTTGAGATAGCCATCTTTCAAATCAATCATGGGCTTCCAATAACATAGAAATAAGGGGGCGTTACAGGGAAACAAGAAACACGAAATCTCCATATCTCTTAGTCTAGGGGAAACGAGTGTGGAAATCAAAAAAGGCTGCTTGTAGGCATTATCAGACCGCATTGCAATTTCTTATCTTAAGGATGCGACTGGAAGTGGTCGAGACAGTGTCAATTAAGAGGACCAGGGAAACAGGTGGACGTGTGACCACGAAGCCGTAAAATGGCGACAAGGCAACAATTGAAGCTGGAAGTGAAGCAAGAGGAAATGGTCAGCCAGCCAACAGGTGCACTAAATGAAGATTTAATTAAAGGTGGAAAGGAGTTTGCATAGCTGAGTTACTAAAAAAAATTATGGAATTTCGCCAACTTCCGGAATATAAAAGAAAACAATAGTGTGTGAAAAAACACGCAAAAGCTGTCAGCAGGCGAGAGAACCTGCAAAAGCTTTTTGGGAGAATTCGGGTGCAATAAAAATGGTTTTGCAAGACATTTCGCACGCAGTTAAAGCTTTCCAAAGGCGACAAATGTCCGATCTTCATAGTTACAAAGTTCGTCATCTTTGCAACATTTCACACCCCCCAACCGAAAAAAGCATACACTATATTAATTGTGCAAAGTTTTCCAGGAAGTTAGACAACTTTTTCAGCCTAGAGTGATAGAATCCCAAGCATGAGACAGCGGACTTCTTGCAATGCTATTCCTAAACAAGCATTGGCATAGCCAATAGGTCTCGCCTTTGGGACCTTATAAATGTTTAGTTATCCAGCACAATATCCTTGGTGCAACAACATCAACTGCTGCATGGCTAAACACTTATAAGGTCCCAAAGTCAAGACCTAATGGCTATGCCAATGCTTGTTTTAGCATAGTTACAAATGACTCTGCCAGATAACCATTCTATCCAAGACACTTTACATTTTCTACTATTCTGCAAATTTTATACTGATATTCGGAAGAAGTTTCTGGTCCCTTTACTAATTAGAAAGGGTTTCCAACAGGCCAAACCTGCATTACTTTACTTACAAATGTTAACTGACACGAGGGATATTTTTAATATTGCATCCTTCTTAGTTGCTGCCGCCAGGATTAGGGGGAAAATTATAAAAGTATAATACATAATATACATAATAGATATAATAAATGTCATATTCTACTTTATGTACTTTTATAAACTGAATAATTTTACTTGTACAATTGATTTCCTAGAAAAGTACTTCTAAAATAAGCTAGTACATGGATTGCTGAAACATTATAGTAACCCTGCATTTCTAGGAATCATTGTGCTTATTGTTATGAAATAACTTTTTTAAGAGATCTGTCTTAACCCCTTCTGTGCCACGCCCTTTCCCCCTCCTGTGCCGGGCGTTACATTAGTGGGTGGGGTTCATGACGAGATAGTCTCGTCATGGGCACAGCGCGACCGTGCTCCATGACGAGACTATCTCGTCATGGGCACTGAAGAGGTTAATGATTGATTACAATATTGCTATCTTATTGTTGTATTTGTTTATGATTGTAGTTGCTGTCTTGTACTTTTATGATTTTAATTAATCGAATAAAGTGGATTGATTGATTGACTCTGCCAGTGCACACCCATCCTGCCCGAAGGCAGTGACACCCTCGCTCAGCTCTGCCAATGCAACTCAATTCTGACTTGCATAAATGTCTTCTATTGCAGCATATGGGAGAATGGCTCTACTAGTGTCCCTCAAACATGACCTGGTGTACTGAGGCCCATAATGCATCTCGCTTCCACTCTGCATAAATGCCTTCTATTGCAGTGTACTTTCAAATGGCTCACAAAGGCATTGTGAAAGCACTTCTTGAACCTCCTGAGCCAGCTTCCAAGAAACCGCTGGGGTTCTTTCTGGGTCTTACAGAGATGCCGGATTTGTGAGTGAATACTCTGCTAAAGTTGAACCTTGTAGATCATTATTGGAAAAAAATGTCAAATTTGAATTTGTGAGCAGAGGAAAAGCTGCCGTCAAACTGATTAAAGAGGAAATTGTGGATGCACCTTGTTCTAAACCTTTGGTTTTGGGGAGGCAATGCATTGGCTGCTGTTGATGCAAGTAAGAGGGATGTTGGGGGCTGCATTGCAACAACGAGATGTCCAAAAAGAGTGAGAAATAGCTTATGCGTCTATGGATGTGCATAAAGTAGAGCGATACAAGAGAGAGGCAACATATGTCCAATATGAGAGGGATGGTTTCTCACAGTACACTGTGAGAGGCAGATTACATTTCACAGTAAGAAAGGAAAATCACTTGCAAAGTGGTCTAAGCCTGTTAAAGTGACCAAAGTCTTTAAGCATGCAGTCAGAGTTGCTGATGGCGGAGTGTGGGTACAACTGTTAATCCCTAAGAGATGGATAGAGTGTTAATATGCGTTGGTGCTTCCAGTGATGCGGGTCATAGTGAGTCTAATTCAGATCACTCTGGTTTGAGTACGCCTTGGAGAGACGACTTACCTCATTCATTGCTTTGCTGTAGTAATACGTTTGGAGTAAGTTTGTTTCCAATATCTTGGATGATTTGGATATGCCCGTTTGTGAAACAGGCGTGATACATAGCACCAAGAATGGGAAGCTTTAAGGTAGATTGAAAGAATACGTATTGCCTTATATGGCCTCCTTTGTCACCTCTTGTTGTGTATGGTTTCTATTTTATTTGTTATTTCTTTTTGTTTGTTTTGTTGACGGCAAGGTGTGTGGTAGGGGGTTCCTTGAAAATGGATCAGTGAATGCAGAAATGTTAGCTGAATGTGGTTTGTTTGATGATGTTTAGAACTAAGAGGTGGAATTTAGAATGTGGTTCAAGAGAGAGTCAGTTAGTTCTGCTGGGTGTCAGCTCCTTTGTCACTTAGCTGACTTGTGCTCTTTTCTTACTGGTTGTCTAGAAACATTTTCACATCCATTTTCCTGACTATGGTGTTCCCTTGATCAGCCATTGTTCATATACATACATCGGACTATATGGTAATTAAAAAAACTTTTTCAAACAGGTATTGCTCAGTCCTGCCAGGGCTAGTCATATGCACAAAGTAATGGATTGCATCTGCTTGCCATCCCACACAGTCTGAACCAAAAATCAATTGAAGGGAAGGACCATTTCCCCAATTTACAAGTGCAGTTGTGTAGTGCAGACTGAAGGAAAAATATACTTGTCTTATTTAAGCTTTAATGAACCCTCGAAGGTACTGTTGTGGTTCCAAGCTCCCACAAGTAAAAAGCAAGATAGTGCTTGCATTTCAACAGTCCTGGAAAAAGCACTGTTGCAAGATTTTACCACGAATGCCTGGTTTTAATTTCTTTTAATTTTGGAAATATTCTGCTGAAATCTCTAGTTGTTCAACAAGAATTTTAGGGTTTGTGTAAATCTTCTGTATATCCTCCTGATTAAGTGGAGCAGTTGTTCCCCAAGTTTGCATACCCTAACTTAAGGAAATAGTTCAGTACAACTCATTGTCTAGCCTTGTGTGGATGTTCTCTCTCGCTTCTACGAGAACATGAACAAAGTGATGCAACTTCCCAATTTGTAAAGCATAGACAGCTCAGTATATTCTAAACTTTCTAGATTTGTTCCTCCGTACACTTTAGCTCAATAAGGCAAAACTTGATTAGTTTTACTCAAGAACACATGGAAGATAGTTGCACAGTTCACTGCATCATAATTGGCTATAAGCAGATCTTAGCTCCCGACACCCTAAAATTTAGAAGGTGATGACTTAATTTGAGACTGCCGCATTAGGGTATATTTTATTCTGCTTTCTAGATAATATTTTTTTTTACCTAACCAGTCTTGGTACAATTCAACCACCATGATGACTTGGATAAATAAATCCCTTCCACATACAATTTCCTTTCTTTTGGTCGAAATCATTTTAATTCCTTATGTGTAAAGTCTCATTAGGAAAACGGCCTCTCTAGTACTCTGGAGTCTGTGTCCCCTTTGCTGTACTAACAGTTTTAATACCTCCTCCATCTTGCAGCTGAATCCGATCCAACTGGGGTGATGGTTGCCCACACTGTACACCAGTAAGTATGCCCAAAGTGGCTTTAGTGAATCCGTCACACACCTGTCACGTGGTAAGCGTGCAGGGACTTCGCATGTTGCTGAAAGAGTTTTAGTGTTCTGGAGCGGAGGTTTTGAAATATTTAACATGTTCACTTACCTGAAATTAAAGTCTTGTTAACTCTCGCCCTACTTAGCGGCAAAGACTTTTAGAACCAATGAAACAAAATAAAAAATGGTGTGCGTTCGGACCCACTTTACTTTAATACCAGGTCGTGTCCCCTTGGTGTTCCTTACATTTCCTCTCAATGGCTTTGTCTGAAATTGCAATGCGTAGTGCCAACTTTTTTATCATCAAATGTTTTTCCATTACAAACACAAGTAAGGAAAACAGTTTGGAATCAGATGAACTGACATGTAGTGGACCTAGTTGTGCTAGCCTGTGTGTTAGTGTTAAGAGTGCATTATTGCCGTCCGTGGGGGTGAGGGAATACTGCTTCCTGCAGCATATTAGACAAATCCTTCCTCTCCCTTGGTTTTGCTCAGTTGTGGGATTTTATTTAGCCCCGAATCGTCCTGCACGAGGACAGATGCTGTTGAATAGTCATCTATGTTTTTCCGCACAAAATTGTCACTAGAAATAAGTTCATCGCTCAAGAGGTCGCCGAAATAAAACAGAGAACCCGATCATGCGGTCATATGTCAATTATTTTAGATATTCTATTTGGTGTCCTAAAACATTTCTCAAAAAGGCAGCGCAACAGGGGGAGCCAGGGGATTGTTTATATCCTGCCACAATTTATGAAATGTGAAATTCCTTTGCTTTGCATGATTACCTTTATTGTACTGCCTGAATCGTGTGTTAGACTATTTATTCATTACGTGCTTTTTACTTCGCATGGTGCTTGCTTACCAAGTTGTGAGTGACATCTCGTGCAGTAGAATCCTGGTGGGCGTATCGGGGTCGCAAGGCAGTTCTATTGACATCAGGGCTCTGTTGCATGCAGACTCTGAGCGGATCTATGCGGGCGCGTGCGTGCCCCTGATGCACATAAAACTCTGCACCGGTTCTCATGTGGTGTTTTCTTCATCTAGTCAGACACATCACAACGATATGTGTACTGCAGGCCTCAAGAATTATAAGGCTGCCAGACGAATATCAAGCAATAGAAAGATGACTTCCGCCCTCATCTGACAGCACAATTGTATTTCCCGTAGAAGGGCCTGTTGATGTTATTTATGGATGTTTAATAGTTGCTTTAGCATGCAGTTATAAAATGTATGAACCTTTTCCTCACCAGGACTTTTAAACATCTGCATGTGACCGGGTTCGTTTTTAAAGAAACCGGACGGTTTTAAATTGAACCCGACATCAAAGGTTAAAAATCTTCCAGTCGCTCATATCACATGGTTGCCGCGAATTTTAGCTCCTGATTGCCACTGCGGTGTACTGGTGAACAGTCGGCACTGGGGGCAAACAGAGCTCGCGCCCTCAGACTCCGGAAATAGCACTCTTCAAGGAAAGAAACAATAGCCATCCAAATCTAATCCGCGCTGCAGTTCCATCTATTCTAGTTCAGGAACTGGGTGGATCAAAACATGGCTCCTTACCGAGACTTTGTTTCCTCGCAGAGTAAAACGAACAGCTGGGCAGGATTTCTGAACTGCTCATTTCATGCATGATTTAACAAGTTTGACGAGAGGCAGCAGGGGAAGGGGAGAGGGGAGGGGGCCTGCGCCTGTTCCCTTGCGGGAGTGAGCGAGTTCTTTACAAACATATGGTCTGAAAGCTCGCTCCCGCAAGGGAAACTCCAGACGTGCACGCGTTGCCATACAAAGCAATGCAACGCGTGCTTGTTTTTCCCTACAAAGCTGCATCAATTTCAAAAGGTCTTTTCCTATGCAGCGCATGGGCGCTGCGTAGGCGAGACCTAAAAAGCAAGACAAAACCAGAGCCACAACAGACTGAATAAACAAGGCCTTAGGAGCCACCAAAAAATATAGAACCAGGCAGACAGCAAATACATGAAATACTACATAGTGCTTAGGAAAGAAAATTGGGAGGAGTGGCACAGCTAAAACGTCACAAAATATTTATTTGGGAGTGTGCCCCCAAAAGACTTGTCCATAACCTAAGAAGCATAAATAATTCAGGAACTAATACAAGGCGAATGGCCTAAAAGATGTGAATGATCATCAACCAAAGGTGGGGTACATCTTTAAACCTGAGTCGTGACTATTTGCAGACAACCACCAAATATTTAGATGGCATTGAATGGTCATAGGTCAATTTTTTACCTGAATATGGCGCACCAACACATAGATTAGTGGTTTAAAATAATATTTTTTGCTGACATTGTTCTGTGGGCAGGGAAAGATGCAGAGCACTCAGCAGAGATTCAGTCCTTTTCACCCCCAACACTCAGCAAAGCCCAGCCATCCATATAACAAAGCAACGGAATGTGTATTGTCGTAACAGAAATAAATAGTCCTTTTGCTATGTTATCGCTTACTGCTATAGATATAAAAGGAGGACTATATTTTGCTTTCAAAAGGATACTTGATGTACGTAGCATTAGTGCTTTGTATACTTCATTAAGCACACACAGGTGCACTGGAAATAGGCAATTATGCAGCTGCTGCATTTATCCGCCCATTTGTGGATTTGCTACTTGATCCATCATCTGCTGCATATTCTGCAGATTTTAGCAAAAAACAAAATTTCTATCTCAAACGGATCAAAATCTACTAAAAACATGGCAACACATTCCCGCTAAGTGGAAAGCCTTTCGCAAAGGTTGATTGGCCATCTTTCAACTGCTTATTGCTGTATTTATGTGTTAAATTGTTAGTAACAGAGTGAAATCTGTGCCCAGGCATTGTTCCAATGTGTAAAAATGGCAAAATAATAAAGTAATACCATTACAAAATTTGCTGCAGTATGAAGCATAATTAGCCTTTTCTTGCCGCATAATTTAGTCAACCCTGCACATAATTTCGTACTCCCCTGCCACATAATTCCAGTGGCCCTGAGCATACAAGATTCGGTTGCCTGGCATGGGTAATAACGAAAGGTGGAGATAACGCAGTAGACATTGTTGGTGCATTTGCTGCACATTGTAATATGGCTAGCAGAGAATTCGGTGCGCCTTCTGAGACTGTTTTCAGCCTGTCGTTTCATTTTGCCCTTTGTTTCTATATTTAGCAATTCTCACAGCTTTGTTCCTGCCTGATCTACCACCTGACCCCAGTTGAAATGCCTGGGACTCTTCCAATCGGCTCCTTGAAGTGAGCCATAAACTTTCGCATCAGTGAACTCCCGCCACCTTCACCATTCCCCATTACGGAAACTCTCCTCCCAGGGCATCCAGCCTGGGCGCCGAGGCACAGGACAGACAGACAGATTGAGGGTGTCTTCCCTGTTTGGGCCTGAAAGGCCCTAGTGCCAGAACTACTGCCCCTCTCCTCTAAAGCCCTTTCGTGAACCCTTTTTTCACTCATGGGAGGTCTTCAGTAGCCCCTCTGTGGTTTAACAGTCCCTCCAACAGGACCGCTATTGCTTCTGGGTAGATTTCACAGAGCACTCCATTTGAAGCCTCAGTGGGTTGGAATTTTTTGAAGTTGCTGAGTGGATGCCATACAAGGTAGCCGCTCTAACCGATGCTCATTGGTGCCTAAGTCTACAGTTGATACTGTCCACTCTAAAGCTGGTGAGTCCCTGCATGCACTACACTGCTGACTCTCACACTGAGTAAATCTGGCTACAATTACTTTTGTGCACTTAGTTTAAATCAGTAGATTGAAGCCCCCTTGCCCATCCCTCACACAATGCAGCATCTTCCGCCTGGACCCCATTTCTTTTCCAAGGGCTAAGGTTAGATGGGATAGAGGTGAGGCCTGGGAGCTTGAAAATGCCAATCTGGATGATTGCCTTCTTTTTTTGAAGTGACTATCCAGACTTTTAAGTCCCACCCCCAATAAAAAGAGGCCTACTCCTTTCTGGCACCTTTTTTTCACACAAACACACCTCTAGCTACGTAGCAATACATAGATTATAAGGTCCAATTCTTTCTTCCTGTATAGTAATGCCCTTTCTTTTTGCAGGTGGAGCGCTACTCGAGGTGTGGACCTTCCATGCCTCTATGTATAACAATTTTTAATAAAGTGAGTGCGTCCCCTATGAAGTTAGATTGTTTTCTAATTCCATCGCGTGATTGTTGTTAAATTATAAATACAGTGAATGCAGTTTCTTCTATGTTGCGTCTTGTTTTAGTCTTCATTACAGATTCCATCTTATCTAACGTTCATATTAGATTTGACTGGTTAATAAATGTAAGAACAGCCTGTAGGAACAGCGGACACGTGTTTCGCCCAATTGGTTGGCCCCTCGGCCTGGAGCTTTCTCAAGGCTCTTATATTTAATTAGTCTTAAAAAAAGCAATATTCTCTGTGATCGATGTCCAGTGAAGGACATTAACAGAGGTATGCTGAACGAGTTTCAGCACTTAGACTTGGTTAATCTCTTCATATTTTGTCCCGGATAAAATCACATGTCTTGGTATGAGTTGGTGGCTACGTAGAGGTATTCTCAAGCTCTCTGAGAGAGTCTCTCTCTCTTTCACTCTCCTGCAAACATTCAAAGACTCCAACAGCTTCCCTGAGGAGGCAAGAACAGGGGTAGAAACCTTGTGCAGGCGAGTACCTCCCTTACCAGCAATCATCAACACTCCTGGTGAGAAGAGATGGGAAGGTCCCAGCCACAGCAGTAGACTAAGCGAAAGTAGTTATGGAAGTTCAGCTGAGCAGGCCACTTACATGCATTATGGTTTAATATTGTGTTAAATGCAACCGAAGATGATCACCAAAAAGAAGACAAATCAAAGAATGGCCAAAGACTAAAATTCAAAGTTTTGTCATATAAGGAGGAGAAAATCTTTTTAATTTGCTTAATACAAAAGTGACCAGTGGGACTGATGGGAGGTAAAAATAAAAAATAAACAGAAAAAAAAGAAATGAGGCAGTTGAGGAAATGGAAACGGCGGGAAACAAATGATTATGTGACTAAAGATGGCCCGGAAGGAGCAGGAAATACCAAGACACAGCTTTCCTTTTGTGAGGAGTGAACTTTTTTTGTCCAGGTTATTAAGATGATCAGAAGAGCAGCTTCCTGACATTCATATATTCTTCCCAACTTAAATACAAAAGCAAATACCTTGCTATCCAAAATCCCCTTTTTGGAAAGGAATCCACAGCTCATTTGAGAGATCAGCTTAAGTGAAGGGTTTATGATGTCCTTGTAGATGTAAAATAAAAACATACTATTTATAAAGGCACGCTGGAGTGGTCCTCTTCTACAGCAAGAACCGCCAATACAATTGGAGCACAGAGGACATGCTTTGCATTATCTGCTTCATGGGATTCAGCTGAAGGTTACCTCTCTTACAAACACTATGGTGTAGCTATTCCATATGCGACATCCCACACAATTTAGCTTCCCTGCCCAAACCTGGTGAAAAATGGTATATACAAAGCCCGATGTCAAGTTCCTTGGCCACATAAATAAGACTTAGCCTATTAACTGAGAAAATGACCAGAAATCAACACATCAAGCTAGCTGAATCAGACTCTGGTCTGTGATGGGAACCGCGCAACCATACGAATACTGTCAGAATGCCAAAAGTGCCATGATGGCACACCAACAGCACAATGTATGTCGCTATCTAAAACAAGAAAACTGTTGTATTGCATCTACATTTCTATCAGCCCAAAGCATCAATCTCTACATATCATGAAACTGGAGGGTCAAACGTACCTTTTACCAGTCGAAGACAGTCTGACAAAGACCTTATTCGTATCTGGGACAACCTTCTGGATGAAGACCTGGTGGTCGTCTCTTTCACCAAAAGGACCTACGAAGAAGCACAATCCGAGAAAAAATTCACACACACATCTCTAGGCACTTGTGGCTTCATGTTTAACCCCCAGATCTGTGATGAATTTTAATACCCACAGCGCTCCCGCCTCCCCCAGCATGTGGATCCTTTTAATTAATACGTTATGAACTATGCCGACGATGAATCGCACAGACTGATGGCTCAGTGGCCTGTGACAGGATTAATCATTCTTTAAATAATATGAACTTTGATGGCACAAATGCCGAATAAAGTTTTTGTAAATCATAATACTTTCCAATGGTCTTAGTTGACAACGACCAGATCCATGTGATCAACCATTATTAACCCCTCCTAGATAGCTTGGCAGAACCTGTGTAAACATTTGATGTCTCAGATCAGTTCAGAGAGAACAAGTGTACACCCTCGCTTAACAAGGCACTGCAAAGTCAACCTTGTTGTTAGCACCTTTAGAAAGTTTATTGATCGAATAATGATAGAGCCTTAATTACCCTCTCATCGTCGAGAGCACACTCTATACTAGAAAACGTGCAGAACTTCTTCTGCAATTGGATTTGTTGCTTTTTACGTAAAAACAAGATGGCGTATGAAGCGTTGCTTAAATTTCCTTGCTTTCATGTTGATAGTATGAGAACAATCTGATGGGCGAGGGGATGGCTGCGTCTGTTGGGTGATGGAACTGTGCACACAACTCTACGCAACTGCTCAGCCACTCTTTTTTTCACTTTTATATTTGGATGTCCTACAACATTAAATGCTCTTCTCTACCTCCCTGGTTTTTTCTAATATCTTCCCATTCCGTGGTGGGGTATGGGAAGTCAGGACTCCAACAGTTCAGTTATGAAAATACCAATATCAAAATCACTCAGAGCAAGAACAGTGACGGCTAATAACAGCATTGAAATAGATATTTATGAAGACCGAAACATTGGCTCCACTGTTTCACATCATTGTGAGTGGCAAGGGGTGGTGGGTACGGCGTTTTGATGAAGATCATACATGATTGTGGGAGGGGAAGAGCCCTCAACTGCAGTCCTCCTCAAAAGAAAATACGCCATGAGGTGCAGTTACACAGCAACAGAGCTAAAAAACAACAGATCAACACAGACTCATGCTGGAACATACACATTACAACATGGAAAAGTATTTTACAAAAGGTTTTAGGAGACAGGAATTAAGGGGCGAGTTATCTCATACTGTACTCATCACAGCTATTTCTAGTCAGGCACAAACATGGTTATGGGCAATTGTTTGGCAAACTAGATTCGATCTGTATTTTTGTAGACTCGCTTTTCGTTCACATGACCGATGACCTCTCTAAATGCATCTCCCATTCTTAAGTAATGAAAGGCTGCTTTTCTTGTAATCCTTGTGGATCAAAAAATAAAGTGTAATTGCGCAGAGTTCTTTGATAAAAGCATTGCATCTCAGCTTGGTGATGGTTTTATCGACATTTTATAAATAAGGCTAGCTGTTTTCCATTTTTACGGATTTTTACATATAAATATAGACATAAACCATTGATTTTCCTGTCTGTATTTATTTTTAAATGTGGAAAAAACGGAAATTGCCTTTTTTTTTTTTTACAGAGATTTTAAATGCTGCCAGTCATGACTGCCAGGTCAATAGCTGTGCGTATTGATAGGTAAGGAGTTGAACAAATTGAATTTTTAGAAAAGAAGCTTAAACAGCAGTAGATATGCACAACCTTGACACTAAAAATGTTCATGTTTTCATTTAAGTGCATTGATTTATCATCTCTGGGTGTTACTATCACTGGAACCGATTAGGCGTTCAAGCATGCTTGCACATTTATTAGTTACATAAATGTGAAAATATACTCATTTCAACTTCATTTATACACATAACCTCAAATAAATATGGGAAAATACAAATAACATCAGTAAAAAATAAATATGGATAAATTCAGAGGGAAATGTCAAAAAATAAATGCCATAAAACCAGGAGCCCTATTTATAATATGCAGCACAGACAAGGCTGATTGGACAAGGCTTCTATACCAGAAATCACACAGTGCCCTTAATCCATCATCTGGGACTAGTGATACACACACAAACGCCTACAAGTGATTCATTGGGTACTGTGCACAGAGGTCCCTCAGTATATGTAAGAGGGGCACTAGCACTAGTCTGGTGAATCGTTTTATCCGCATTCAAACACACATGTGCACTTTCAGGTATTCCGTTATCAAAGGATTTTAAAACTGAAAAGAGATCTATACTACAAGATTCTTAGAGTCTTTCGGTGCTCATGGCTTTTTTTGCACTGCGCTTGTACATTTTTATTTTATGCTGTCTTGAGTTAATTGAGTGTGTTGAATTTACTACAGCACGTAGTCGGTCTCTCTCTCGGAAACAATACAAATGTGAGATTTATAGCGCATTGACTGCCTACCAATGTCAGTGCCAGCGCTGCAGCCGGCATGTCCGTCGATATCTTCCAGTGCCAGGATCTTGAAGGAGGCCAGAGGGGTGGAGCCGGGCTGGGTGGAGATCATGCCGCGAAATCGGGTAACAGTCCAGGTACGCACGTGATTGTTATCTGCGCAAACTAGAAGGAAGGACAACAAATGACTACAAGGGAATGACTGGACCTTCAAAATGGCAGGTGTCTAGAACAGGCAGGTTCCCAGATGCATAGGTGATCACATAAAGATCTTCACAGATCATTAAATCATTTCATGACACTTTTTCTTATTGAAGTGAGACTATATTCTAAACAGCAAACAGTTAACCTGCCATATCCAGGGTGGTATGTGGGCTAGGAAATTACTGCTGAAGTCCTGTCCATACTGCCAATAACAGTAACACTGAGTAACAAGCATTTGCAATGCAATAGGTCTCGCATTTGCGAGAGTTTAAGCTATTGGCATTGTAAATGACAATGCCTTTTATTTATCTGTTTTGATAATTAACACATAAATAAAAGGCATTGTCGTTTACAATACCAATAGCTCAAACTCTTGTAAATGCAAGACCTATTTCATTTAAAAGAAGCGGCCGCCATTGTCCCTGGCTGCTTGGAAAGTGAAATCGCACATGTCACGCTGAATGTTGCAGGAAAGCATGTCGTGCATGCAGTAGGAGAAACTCATTAAAGAATGAATATGCTTCTTACCAGTATGCATCTGTTCTTGGCATGTAGGGCTGCTGACATTCATATCTGTGCATAGATCGCCGCCTAGTGTTGGGTCCGGATGTTTGCACGTTGTTGTCCTGGAAGAGTCTTCGAAGTATCCTGGGATAGGTGACTCCTCCCCTGGACTACAGTGCGCATGGGCATCCTCTCCATCCTCAGATTGTTTTTCGCCATTGTGGCAGTGATGGAGTAGATACAGAAAGTGATGACCATGCTTTACAGTAATTCTGAGAGCTGCAGCTGCTACAGGCGCCGGGGAGGAGGGAGGGCGATATGAATGTCAGCAGCCCTACATGCCAAGAACAGATGCATACTGGTAAGTAGCATATTCAGTTCGAGGCATGTGGTCTGCTGAATTCATATCTGTGCATAGAATATACAGCAGTGCCCTCTTATTAGCGGCGGCTACCAGTGCCAGCTGCAGCGGTCTGAAAAAGAGTTTTGAGAACAGCCTGTCCTACAGCTGCCTGCTGTTTTGATTGCACATCTACACAATAGTGTTTGGTAAATGTATGTGTAGTGGACCAGGTGGCTGCTCTACATATATCATGCAAAGGAATGTTACCTAGGAAAGCCATGGAGGCCCCTAACTTACGTGTTGAGTGGGCTCGTGGGGGAATCGTTAATGTGCGTTTAGCCTTTTGATAGCAAATTTGAATACATTTAACGATCCATCTGGCTATACCTGCTTTGGAGATAGCGTTACCTTTGTGGTGTGGGGCAAAGGCAACGAAAAGTTGTTTTGTTTTCCTAAAGGGTTTGGTCCTGTCGATATAATACATGAGGGCCCTTTTCACATCTAGTGTATGCAGTGCCCTTTCTGCGACAGTTTGTGGGTTTTGAAAGAAAACAGGCAGTTCAATAGTTTGATTCATGTGGAACTGCGATATCACCTTGGGCATGAATTTGGGGTTGGTACGTAGTACGACCCTGTTGGCGTGAACCTGTATAAATGGCTCTTGAACAGTTAGTGCCTGGAGTTCACTAACTCTTCGTAAAGAAGTTATCGCTACTAGGAAAGCTACTTTCCAGGTAAGGAATTGAATCTCGCATGAGTGTAGAGGTTCAAAGGGTGGACCCATCAGGCGTGTGAGGACCAAGTTGAGGTTCCACATCGGAGCCGGTGGGTGGCTTGGTGGAATGACTCGTTTGAGTCCTTCCAAGAATGCTTTGATGGCAGGCACTCTGAATAGAGAGAGGTGCTGCCTGGTCTGCAGATAGGCTGATATTGCGGTCAAATGGACACGTATAGAGGTGTACGCCAGATTGCATCGGTATAGGTGTAAGAGGTAACAAATTATGTTTTGGATGGATGCGTCTAGCGGGTTAATGTCATTATTATTGCAATAAATGACGAACCTTTTCCATTTGGCTGCATAGCAAGCTCTGGTAGTGGGTCTCCTGGCCTCCTTAATGATGTCCATACAGTCAGGTGGCAGGTTTAGGTAGCCAAACTCTAGGACTTCAGGAGCCAGATTGCCAGGTTCAGCTGTTGCGGATCTGGGTGCTGAATCTCTCCATGGTTCTGCGTCAAATGCGCGGGTTTGATCCGCAGCCTTTGATGCGGCACCACGGAAAGTTCGAGAAAGGTGGTGTACCATGGTTGGCGTGCCCACGTTGGAGCAACCTGGACGAGGGTCAGTGAATGTTGTCTGAGTTTGCGTGCCACCAGCGGTATCAGTGGTGCTGGGGGAAAAGCGTACGCAAATCTGCCGGACCAGTTCATCCATATCGCATTGCCCTGCGACTGCGGATGTGGGAACCTGGCGGCAAAGCTTGGGCATTTTGCGTTTTCGCTTGTGGCGAATAGGTCTATCTCTGGATGACCCCATTGCTGGAAGTACGGTTGGAGTACTGATGGGTGTAACTCCCACTCGTGCATCTGGTGGCTGTGTCTGCTGAGCAGATCCGCCATCTGGTTGTCCTTGCCGGGGAGGTGTTCTGCCATGAGGAACATGTTCCTCTGAATGGCCCACTTCCACATGCTCTGAGCCAGATGAGACAACTGTGGAGAGTGTGTTCCTCCCTGCTTCTGTATGTAGTACATGGCAGTCATGTTGTCCGTTCGGATCAACACGACTTTGTTGCACAAGTGTACTTTGAATGCTTTTATAGCCAGGAAGATTGCCATCAGTTCTAGAAGGTTGATGTGCATCTTCTTTTGTTGTGTTGTCCATAGTCCCTGCACTGTGTAATGGAGTACATGAGCTCCCCATCCCTGGAGAGACGCGTCCGCCGTCAGTATTATTTGTGGGACAGGCTCTTGGAACGGTCGGCCCTTGCAAAGGTTTTGTGGATTCCACCAATGCAGAGAGTTGTATGCCCGACCGCTCACCAACACTAGGTCTTTCAACTGTCCTTGAGCCTGATTCCACTGACGTGCTAAGCACTCCTGAAGCAGGCGCATATGTAGTCTCGCGTGTGGGACTATGAAAATGCAGGAGGCGATCATGCCTATCAACTGCATGAACACTCGCGCGGGAAGGGAGTGTTGTGGTTTGAACTTGGAAATCAGCATTTGCATGCTGTTGATTCTCACTAAATTTGGCTGAGCTGTGGCCGCCAGAGTGTCTATAGTCGCACCTAGGTACTGTTGTACGTGTGCGGGCTGGAGATGGGATTTTGGGTAATTTAGTGAGAAACCCAGACTGTGAAGGAGGTGAATGGTGCGGGACATGTGGCTGGCACATTGCTGGGCTGACTTCGCTTGAACGAGCCAGTCGTCCAGGTAAGGGTAGACGTGTATGTGCTGCCTCCGTAGATGTGCCGCCACAGTAGCTAGGCACTTTGTGAACACCCTGGGTGCTGTTGTCACGCCGAAGGGGAGGACTTTGAATTGGTAGTGCTGCCCTTGAACAGTGAACCTGAGGTATTTCTTGTGTGAGGGGTGAATGGGTATGTGGAAATACGCATCTTTGAGGTCCAGTGTGGCCAGGAAGTCTCCCTGCTTGAGCAGCGGGAGGACTTGCTGTAAAGTGAGCATGTGAAAATGCTCGGAAAGAATGTACTGGTTCAGGGGTTTCAGGTCTAATATAGGTCTGAGTGACCCGTCCTTTTTCGGTATTAAAAAGTACAGGGAGTACACCCCCGTACCTTGCTCGTGGACGGGTACGACCTCTATTGCGCCTTTTAGTAGCATACTTTGCACCTCCTGCTGTAAGAGCGTGGAGTGCTCTGAGGACATAGGACGGTTTTTTGGAGGTATTGTGGGTGGAGTTGAGGTAAATTCTAGGCAATAACCGTATTTGACAATATCTTTGACCCCCCTGTCCGTGGTGATGGAGTTCCACGTGGACAGGAACCTTTGTAGCCTTCCCCCGACAGGTGTTATGTGGTCGGGAGGAAGGGAGAGGGCGTCACTGCTTGTTCTTGGGGGAGGACCTGGTGTTGCCGTAGCCGCGTCCTCTGCCCTTTGTGCTGGAGCCACGATATCCACCCCGGGTGTTTTTATCGTAGGTGTTTTGCGTGTTGCCCTTGTTGTAGGTTTGCTGTGACCCCTGTCCTCTACCTGCTCCTCTATTTCCGGGGCGACGAAAGGAGCCGCTCCGAAAGGACTGCGTTTGTAGGGCCCCCATGGACTTTGCAGTGTCTGTGTCCTTTTTTATTTTCTCTAGGGTGGTGTCAACCTCCGGCCCGAATAATTAGTCGGGGTTGACAGGTTGGTTGAGGATGTTATTTTGTACCTCCGGTTTGAATCCGGAGATTCGCAACCAGGCGTGTCGTCGCAACATGACGCTAGTGTTTATGGCTCTGGCAGCTGTATCTGCGGCATCCAGTGCACACTTAATGGATGCATTTGTGAGCAGTTGTCCCTCCCTGATGAGGATCTCTGCACCTTCTTTGAATTGGTCAGGGAGATGTTGGAGTAGTTGCTCTAATGTGTCGTAGTGCGCTCTATCGTAGCGAGCGAGGAGCGCTTGAGTATTGGCAATGCGCCATATGTTAGCTGCCTGGGCGGCAACCCGTTTGCCAGAGGTCTCCAGCACCTTGGACTCTTTGTCCGGGGAAGGAGCGTCACCTGTTGTTTGCGAGTGTGCCCTCTTGCGAGCATTCGCAACGACAATGGAATCCAGAGGTAACTGGCCTCTAATGTAAGTAGGGTCCCCAGGCGCTGATCTGTATTTTTTGTCGATCCTGGGGTTTATCACTCTTGCCCTGGTGGGTTCCTTGAAGATGTCCTTTGCTGGTTTGAGGACCCCCTTTAACATGGGCAGAGTCTTTATATTCCTTTCTGAGGATGCGAAAGTATCCATGAGAAAGTCGTCCTCGATGGTGTCAGAGTGAAGTTGCACCCAATGATTGGCCGCAGCACGTTCAATTAGAGCGTTGAACGCGGCAGTGTCCTCTGTGGGAGATGTTTTTGCTCCATAGAGTTGCGGGTCCTGTGCATCCATAGGTGCACCTGGGTCTACAGGGTCATCCCAAGCTTGATCAGGGTCCTGTTGGCCATCAGGGTCCATCCCTCCGGGGTAGGGGACTTGGTCACCCATGTAGTCCTCCAACGCATCCGTGTCGGAGTGTGTGGGAGAGAAGGATTGTGGATCCTGGTAGGGTGAATGGAAAGGTTCGTAAAGAACTGGTTCCGAAGCCACTGGCAGCTTTCTCTTAAGTGGGATCCGGAAGGAGTCCAAAGCTGGCTCAGAAGTTATTCTCCTTTTGTTGATAATCCTCCTGCCGGTGTCGGCGTCGATGAGATGCGATGGAGACGTCTCCGCAGAGCGTTCGGCAGGCGTGATCGTGGTGTGGGTGACCCGTGTCCTGATTTGGAACAGTTTCGGGGCCGTGGATGGTGGCAGGCCAAAAGTAATGTTGGCTGGTGCCGAAGAGGCTGTTGGAGCTTTTATTGGCTCGGAGCCCGACGTGTCCTGGAGGACCGTTTTGTTTTTGGTGCGTTGCGCAGCAACGGGTGGCACCTGGAGCGCCCTCGATTCCTTTGCGCCGACCGGTTCTGTGGAGGCGGGCGTGGACTTTTTCGGCGCCGGTGAGTCATCGAGTCGAGGGGCGGGAATGGCCGTCGACGTCTTCGATGAGTGTGGCTTTGGTGGTGCCGTCGAAGCGGTGGGAGACGCGGCAGGCAGTTTGACCTTTGGGGTCGGAGCCGATTGCGTCGGTGCCGGGAGCCGAGTAGGTTTGGTGGGACCGAAGGTCTTTTTCCGTATGTCGACTCCGACGTCGGCCGCTTCAAGCTCGGCACCGAAGTCTCGTTTGTTGCGCTCGGTGCCGACGGGTTTTGCTGGCGTCGAAGGTGTGGAGGGCCTCGATCCGACCAGCGCCACTTTCGGGTTCGGTTTCAGTTGAACCAATACAGCTTTTGGTTTCGGTTTCGAAGAAGGGAAACCAGCCGGTTTGGGCATTAATGGCTGCCGCTGAATGTCCGAGGCCGGGCCCGAGGGCGGGGCCGAAGAACTGCGGGATAGGTCTTGGGTAAGGCCCGAAGGCGATCCCTCGACCGGAGCCATAGACTGTTGCACTGGGATTTCCTCAGTCTGAACGGGTAGGCCTTGCTCGTCATCGGAGCTACTCTCTTCGGCCCCTAAGGCCTCATTGTAGTCTCCTACCTCGGTGTCGTCTTCATCTCTGCGAAAGAGTGTTTCGTCGACGTCTTCCGATCCGGAGTCATGTTCGGAAGCGGGACTGGAGGGTAGGTTCTCCACTTCTTCGACATCTTCGGTCTCGGCGCTGAAGATGTCGGCCGGGGCCGGTGCCGCTTGCTGCGCCTCGAGTCTCGCCGCTCGTCGATTCCGGAGAGTCTTCTTGGATCGAAATCGGGCACAGGCCATACATGTAGATTCGTCGTGATCCGGTGAAAGGCATTTGTTGCACACCGGATGGACGTCGATGTGTGGATATTTCGCATTGCATACAGGGCACCGCTTGAATGGTGTCCTCGATTCCATCGTCGATGTCGGGTCGATGGTCGGGTAAGATGCGAAAAAGTTGGTTCTGGAAGTTAGTAAACTAACAAAGATACTATCGATACCGATCGGGAACAGTACCGACGCGAACTAAAGGCCTTTTGGCCTGGAAAAAGTGTTTCCTAACTTGAGTCAAGATAAGCACATCCGAACCCAATGGCGGAAAAAAACAATCTGAGGATGGAGAGGATGCCCATGCGCACTGTAGTCCAGGGGAGGAGTCACCTATCCCAGGATACTTCGAAGACTCTTCCAGGACAACAACGTGCAAACATCCGGACCCAACACTAGGCGGCGATCTATGCACAGATATGAATTCAGCAGCCCACATGCCTCGAACAATAGCGTTACAGACTAAATAAGATGTACCCTGTAACAACAGAGGTAAAAGGGCCAGTTCTCATGAGAGGTTACAAATGAAGACAAGGCGGTACTAAGGTGAAACCAACAAGCCAATTAACGAATCAGAAGCCAGCATTTTCGAAGGGCAACGGCACAAGTCAATAAAAAATATGGTCGGAGAGTTGGCAGGCCTAAAGTCCATACTCGAATACTGCATGCCTCGCAGAGCAGCGCATGCGCTGCCCAGATTCAACCTAAAAAACGGCAAGTGAAAATAGGCGCACTAAAATAACTATTACATATTGCAGTTTTAAGGACAACCTCGCTGCATTTTGTTATTCTAAAGAAAGGCGGTAAAAAGAACAAATGCCCATTATCCCCTGGGAGTTATCAAGCTGATGTGCAAGATAACAAAGGCTATTGATGTTGCTAAACTCTTGATCGCCTAGGAGGTAGAATTCTTAAAATATTAACGTAGGTTTTTGTTCTCAACTGAGAACCTCATTAGAAGCATATGCATCGTGGAAAAGGACAACGCATTTACGTTAGCTGAAACATAATTTCCCTTCACAATTTTCTTTACATTATACATAGTGCACATGAAATTACCTTGATGTGGCAGAAAACAGCATCTGCAATGGGGATATGTCGCACATGTGCATGAAGGTAATTTCACAACAGCTCTCAGCCTACCATTAATACGTTGAGGTTGGGAGTTTCAAGTTCTTAAAATAGCCTTCCGTTTTTTATCGTCCCTACAGCCTTTGCATACTGTGCCGTGTTGAATGATCATAGGAACTTACCCCCTGGAGGAATCCACACCCCAATATAACTCTGCGGGTAAGCCAGCAGCCCCATGTACCCAAACTACTACTCTCCTAGATGGTGCAACTTCCTAACCTAGCCTCACCCTTATCCTGTAGGTATATGACTTATCCATCATACCTATCCTTGATTGCCTCCTACAGTCCTGAAGAAGACCCGCATGGCCGAGGTATAACTTACCCTCGGAGCCCCTAAGTCGGGTCGAAACGTCGACGCCCCTCAATAAGGCCTGGAACAAACTTAGTTGTTTACGAATTATACAGAAAAGTTCTTTGTATGAATGTACGTGGCCAGGCCCACCAAGACTGGGATGTATAACCAGTTAATAGTTGAAATGCTCTAATTCTTCTCTACCTACACTATTCTTAACCTTACCCCCACCCCACAAACACCTAAGCACTTTCTTCTGCACGTTCTCTAGGGGAAACCTTCCCCTTTTACCTTATTTCAACACTGAATGTTTAACTGTTCGCCATTTGATATATTATTAAATCTTTTGGCAAAAGCAATTTGGTTGTTGCACTTCTTTTAGTTTAAATTACTGTATTGATTACTGTGAGCGGAATTATGTTTGTGCCCATGAAATGGTTTATGGAATTTTAGACTGTGGATTGGATACATACCATTTGTATTTAAATTTTAGGTCTAGGATCATTGTTTTTTGTACCAGTTACAGTGGCAAGCATGGATGGTCAAAATGGTTTACTGTCGCTCAACAGAGCTTTGGAATGGCGGCTACCGAGCCTCCTTCATTGTGCATTCCACCCAGAATAGAATGTCGCCACTTGAGGGGGTGGAACGCTAGTGCGGAGCACGGAAGTCACAGAGTATCATGGCCCGAAATGTCTGCACTGCGACTTTTATGTACTGCAAACATGGCAAAAGAATTTTTGCTGCTGGTGCTTCACACGATCTAGTGAACGCTCTCCATCAAGGCAGATTGGTCAGAAAAGAAAGGCCAATCTGATTGTTGCAACTTGCAATGAATCAGAATTACCTTTTTCATTCTGGCCTAAGTGATTTTTTGCAGGGACGTCAACTAGACTGATTACAACTGAGGCTGCCATCTTGAAACAAATTTGCTGTACACGAAGGCCACAGGGCACCATGTTCAAGTGTGGGGTGGCGTTTGAGGGCTGAAACCACATGCAGAATCTCTTGGCTTCCATCACCGTGGCTGAATGGTAAATTTGGTGGATTTCATTCTTCCCATTTTTCTCATCCTTTTGCACGCATCCATAGTGACAAGCTTGCCTACCAGTTTAACTGCCTAGCTGTGCTTAATGTTTTTCACCTGAGATGCAAGTCTTTTAGCCCTTGGGCTATGAAGTTACAAATATTACAATGGACATGTGTAACTAATGTGTGTGTTTTTTTAATGAAAGACTCGGATCAGTCAAGTCATTGTGGTCAGTGAGGACTTGATTATGCCACATCCTGAAGAGACCACAACACTCGTCAATGTACCGATTTACTAAAGTTCCTTCTTGCAAGGCAAGAGAACACGACAAGATAGGGTAAGAAGAAACAGCAGGGTTCTTGTCCTGGACATATCGACTGGGCATCAGGTTCCTTGAATGAGGCCGCACTCTGACCTCCGTAGCGAGACTCAAGGTAGTGCCACATATCCATTTAAACCCGAGCTCTTCACATCTGAGTGGCTGTTGAATATAAAATGGGTTACCACAAAAACGCAAAGCCATACTTAGCACAAGCTAACAGAAATAGAGAAACATTATTATAAACATGAGAAAGAGAACATTTTCTTTAAATAAAACAATAGCTTTTCTACATTTTCCTTTGCAAAAAGCACTCTGCTATTAACTTGGCCTGAAGTCTCATTGCACTCTCTTACCTGAGATCAGGTGCTTTTCAGACAGCATGATCTTTGTGACAGGGCTTCGGTGCACAGTGAAAGTCTGAAAGAGTTGAGGTCCTGAGCCCACCGTCTCTGGGTGCTGCACAATCACGCGCACAATGCCCGAGCTGGTGCCATAGGCAATTTCAATCCAGTTACCACTGTCGCCTGGCAGATCAATAATAAAGCACACTTAGAGTACATTACAAACACAACTTACAGAAGAGAACTGGTCATGTTTACAAACAGATCTAGATCTAGAATTTGTAAAGTGAATGTCACATGATGAGAGAGATATACAGACACAACAGAAAGTGAAAGAATGGGGGATAGTATATAGATTCAAACAAGCATTGACAAAACCTAAATGACTGGCACTGGCTGACAACCTTTTGGATTTACCAATGCTTGTTATGTTTCATCACGGTTTTTGCACAGCTTTATTTTTAGAGGTGCTGCTGGCCCCTTGTCAATATAAAACTGAAACAAAAGAAGGTCTTGGCTAAGAGCAAAAACATTTTTTGGGGCTAAAAAAGCGCACATTGCCATAGTAAATCCGGCAACGAAGGGAACTACTTTGTGTGTGGATGTGCTCCTTGTGAAAGGATGGAATGACGTCAGTCACAGTGAAGTTAACCAATGGCTGAAGAAGGATGGTACACTGTCCCATGCTGTATGATGTAGTGGACGAGAAAAAAAAGAGGTGAATAATAGCCTTCTTGGTGAACAGAGCTGGCTGAAAGCCCCTAATTTCAGTAAATAAAAGCTGTTAGCTAACGCCAAACCTAAAAAGGAAACTACTTTCAAAGTAAACATCTTTGAATTAGGTTATTTTGCTGGGTACTCTCTTCTTAGTGATGGTTTTCTCCTCTTAACACTGTGTGGTATCCAGGTGCAACAGCACAGAAAGACTAGATGCTTCTCAAGGCCTCGAGATGTACATGCGCACACAATCAGCACCTCTGCACGAGCCCCCTCTTTGTGCAACGATTTCTGCCCACTCCCAGGAGAAAATTGGACACCATTTTACATTTTGAGTGTGGGAGTCCATTTACAAGACTGAATGCCTAACACGAGGGTGTTGGTGCTGGTGACTGTACATTTACCCTAGACCCAAATTCACCTTTTGCTCTTCCCTATTCTGTGGGAAAATTCTGAAGCACGAAAACAAAAGAGGGATCGGATGCAAGTCTGGCATAAGCAAATATGGGGTGCGGAGATTATGGTCAAGACCATGTGTCGGTCTCCGTGTAAATAGAAGTTTGCCGCATTTGCCACATAATTCACCCTTCGTTGCAAAACTGCAGGCTGCCCATGGGGTGCAAGGTCACACCTGGCAGTTTAAAAAAAGCTTACTGGTCACCTTTCAGTTGTTGAATTGTTTCCTGCATTTGAAGATGCAACATATTTGCTGCAATAGAGAAACACCCCAAAACTATGGAACCGGGCACTCAAATTTTGTATGCAGCAGGAAACAAAAAACGTATACACTTGTAAATAATTAAAACAGGGTAGGAAGAACAATCCCTTCCTTTCCGTGGATATGTTTTACTATTCACGCAAATTCATGTTTACATTAGATACAATTCTCCATGCAGTAGCATTTTGAAGAGGCAAATCACACAATAAATGGCACTCACAATACACTTGTTTTTTTACACAAGTTCAGCACTTTGAATCCTTAAGTACCTCTTTGTCGCGTCCATAATAGATATAAAATGTACCATACTGCTCTGGAGAGCTTTATTTTTTTAAAATGACGGGGGTGTTTCAAGAGGCCCTATGGTAAGAAAACAGGGAATTCTGAAAGGAAAGCTTTAGGACATAACTGGGATATGGCAAATACACCAGGGCAAGTTTCACTGCACAAAGTGTGTACATGAAGGCTGGCGTTCTGCTCAGCACAACAATATATGTTTTACTTTCTCTAGTTTACATTTGGGAAGGCGAAAGGACAGTGTTAATGAAATGGACTTTTTTGCTTTTCGTGCCTGGGAGAAAAACATTTTGAATAGGAATTCCTAAAGAAAGCTATGCATTTTTGTAACATTTCGATCCCTTCTAAATCAGTGTGTGCTAAGATGTCAAAACAAGTAGATGATGATGGCACAGAATCGGTTGCTTAATTTGCATTTATGCAAATACTGGGGGATCTTATCAGTCACGTTAACGCCTTCCTGCTTTAGAGCAGAATATAGTGAAATGATTGAAACCCACTTTTACTGTCCACATTTAGTCATTCGAACTAAGAACAAGAGACAGCTCTATCTCACCATTTTATGTTCAAGGTTCACAAACCAAAGCTTCACTCGATAAGCTCATGTAAGCATCAGCTTCTGTAAATCTTCTGCAGAAATTCAAACTCCCAATGTAACACTTGTCTGAAAGGGGCAGCTCCTCCGTAATGGCGGAGGAGCGCCCCCCAATGGTAAGAGTCAGTCGCAGAAAAAAAAATATTAAAACAATAATATTTTATTTTTGTGTGAGGGGCTTGCGTGCGGGGCCAGGCCATAACAGGCAGGAGTGGTGAGCACTTAGAAGTGCACATGTAAGTTTGGCCGGCCGTCTCAGGCCGGCCAAGCAGACATGCGCACTTCTATTTCCCCAACCCAGCTGTGTTGACAGCCAGGTTGGAGAAAAGCCGCAGGCTCCCAGGAAGTGTCGGAGCGGCAGAGCATGCCGCTCAGACCAACCCTGGTGCTGCTCTCATAGCATGAGGGCAGCGTCTGGATAGGCTGGGTAGCCTGAGCCTTCCTAGAGACTGCAGGGAGTCAAGCACAGAGGCGGCCGACGGCGTCGGGCAACAGAAGGTGTTATTTATTAAAATATTATTTTATCCCTCAATTCCCCCACACACCCCTAACTGCCCCCCCCCACTTTCGTTGAGCAGCGCCCGCCATCGCTGTCTGAAAGTGTTCAGCCAAACCAATACTGAACCCTATCCCCTGTGCCTTTATAAAGGGGGTTACTCTCTAAATCGTTGATGAAACCGGTCTCAAATACATTCCTGGTACTCCCAAATGACATATTAAGAGACAAATGGTTGAACATGCGTTCAGTCGCCTGAATCCCAATACAAACAAAAGGCCAATCGAGGCACTACAAACCTTTGATCTAAAAAGAACCATACAGACCATGGACCATGGCAGCAGAACCAGATCTGCAGAGCCAAGTGTCAAAGTGTCAACAAAGTAACATTTCAACTCCATCTAACTCGAACACTTACTTGTTTTTGGTGTGAGGTAGACACTAAGTGCAGTTATGGCATCTTCAGACGGGTCTCGATAAAGCTCAGTGACCAGAAGATCATTGTCCTTCATCCTCAAAGGAAATTTTTGAACATCTAAAGCATTGGGAAAAGGGAAGGCAAAACACATGGAGTTGGTACTACAGTGCAAACGGAGTTGGAAATATGAACTGCCCACAAAATATTTCAGTGATCAAAGAAAGTTTCTTTAAAAATTAAGGATGACAATAGGTTTACAATCTCATGGTTTTGGCACAATTTCCCAGGTAAAAAACTACCACCCAAAAACCACATTAGAGTAACAAAAGCAATACCAGGGTAAAGAAAATGACACCGCAAATACATCAGCTTGACATGAAGAAGTAATTAGATCTGGCTGAAACTGCTACAAATTAGTGTAGTCTGGTCAGTGTGATCTAGGTCTTAAAGGTGCCAAAGTGGCTTGATTTTGCATTTATTTTATTTGAAAAGTTTTATATAGCGCTGGCTAGACCCGGAGGTATCGGAGCGCTTTACATGAGGAAGAGCATTGTTCCAGAACATAATTACAAAGTTACATCAGTTGCAAGAAACGTAGTTATACGAGTTATCAAAGCATAGTATAAACATTAGAAAGAAGAAGAACAGGCAAGGGGAGAGAAATTTTTTGGGGGGACAGGAAAGGAACAGGGGAGGTAGACAAAGAATAATAGAGGGGAGAAGCGGGGCGGGGGTAGGAAACACAATGGGGAGATGAGGAAAACAGTGACCGACGTCCGGCTGGGTAGGTGACAGCTGAGGTGTGAACCAGAGCCAGACTCCTCTATAGCTGCATAGGACAGCTCCAACGGCCATCGGCCAAAGGTAGCTCCGGCGCCGCAATGCATACAGAAGGTTCTGGACACGCCGATCACGGTGTATGGTGCTGTGCTCCCAATGGTAGTGGGACCATTCCCAATCCTCTCCTGAGTGTGTCTCCCTTGTCGCTGTGGTCTCATCCAGAGGGGACTCAAACTCCACAGGGACAGATGCAGGAACCCTCCCCAACAAGCGGAGAAGGAGTGCTTTGGAGAAGGGCCCGAGGCAGTGTGTAAAGCATACAGTAATACAGTTAAAATACTACAAATGGACACCACACCAGTTTAGAAAAATAAGTAATCTTTATCTAAACCAAAACAAGATCAATCGAAAAAAATCCACAGTACAGTTATCAAGATATCCTTAAAATAGGTTATTCACTCAAATAAAGCTTGTAGCAACAAATATCTCCACCTGGAGTTATAACGGCGTTGTGCCAGATAAAAATCCCAAAGTACGGCGCCGACCGCGAGGTGCGCAGCTTCGGGCCCACAAAGAACAGTACCTTGGAAACGATGAAAGCAAAGATGACGCACGGTGTCGGGGAGGTGATGCTGCATTGGCGCGAGTGGCGCCGGTTCCTTATGACCCCAGGGGAGGTGAACCCTCTGTTCCTTACTGCGGTGCAGTGGAGGCAAAGTGTCGGTTCCTTACTGCGTTGGGGAGGTGACGTCACAAATGGCGGCGAAGCCTCTGTTCCTTACAACGGTGCGATGTCGATGCGGCATAGCAGCCGACGTCGGGCCTATGTCACAAATCGCGGCAGTGCGTCATGCTCTTCACAACCAGTGCCCACAGCTTTGGTGCAGGTTACGGCGTCGCTCGCCAGCGTCATTGTTGCAATTTCCTTCTGTGGCAGCTGAAACAGCAGTTCCAGATGCAAAGAGACAGAAGGAGTGAAGTCTTTGTGTCCCTGAGACTTCAGAACAGGAGGCAAGCTCAGTTTCAAGCCCTTGGAGATCTTCCGCAAGATGACAAACCAAACAGCAAAGTCCTTTTCTCCTTTCTTTGGCAGCAAGCAGCCACTGCAGGCCAACCCCAGACAGCAAACAGCACAGGGGCAGTATTCCTCCTCAGCTTATACGGCTCTTCTCCTTGGCAAAGGTTCCTCTTGATTTCCCAGAAGTATAAATTGAGGTTGGAGCTGGTGGCTTAAAGAAAAACCAATCAGTGTCTGGTCAGGAAAATATTGGAGTAACCGCTTTAGACACTCAAATGGCATTAAGCACAATACCAGGGGTCTTCGGCCAATGCTGTGCCGATTGTTTGTGAAGAAAGAGTTGCATTTATTCAAGCAAGCAAAGTCCTGCATTGCCATAGTGCAATTACTGCACAGTGTATGTTCCTTAACAAACAGTGAAAAAAAAACTTGAATCCCGAAATTGACCAAAGGAAAACAGTCTCCAAATCGATCTTCAAAGTCAGATTAAAAAAATGAAAAAACATTTATATACTTGAAACAGATCTGATACACGACTCAAAGAAGACCCACATTCTGCACTCATAGGAGATATTGCAAACACCCTTAGGTTGGATGATGCCTTATCTCAAAGCAACAATGGGACGATTCAGATTAGACAGAAACGCCTGTCACTCAATTCACCTCTAAAAGAAAATGTATGCTATGTCTGGACCTGGAGGCGAGGATTATGCTTTTTTATTTTTCCAACTTTAACTTATAAAAGCTTCTTCAGAACAAACCACATTCCCAGGCAAACTGGGAAAGAAAGGCAATTTAAATAGCAACACATGCCGAGTCTTGGCCAGTCCTGTCCTTCATAGCATTGTAACAATGGTACTGAATCCTTAATGGATAAGATTTTTTTGCTGCTGGAAGAAGGAGCCATGTGGCTATATTTCATTCTGCTCCAAAAATTCTGCTATGGAGAAATTAAAATACTTACAGGAATTGATGGTTGGTTAGAAGAGATGGACGAAATACTTGTATTTTAGTTGATTTGAGGCACAGCAAGCAAGATGATGTGAATGCCATGCTTTCCAGTGAGGGGCTAGAGTTGGGCCTGACAGAAGAGAATGCTGGACGCACCACTAACAGTCATCCACTTGTGAGCTCAACCAACTACAGGACAGCATGCCACCGAACGGTATCCTCATGCGGTATTGCAGAGTTTTCGTGCGGTAATAATGAAAGCAGTTCATCAGCTCCTCGGCTAAGGCGGAGGAGCATCACCCCACTGCTTCGCAGCAGTGAAATAAAGGAAAAATAAAATGATAACTTGTTATTATCATTCTATTTTGTCCAGCTGCAGCAGCTTTGCAGAGAGGGGCTTCTCTGCTCTTAGAGCGGGGGAGGGGGGGCAGTAGTGAGCACCCTCTAAGTAAGTGTTTGGCCGGCTGTCTCAGGCGGCCAAACATTCATTTGCACTTTGCATGGTCTCCACCCAGGTGGTATTGCAGCCTGGGTGGAGAACATACCCAGGCTCCCACTGCCTGTCTGAGCCCCAAACCATGGCGCTCTTACCAATCACAATGCTGCGTTGCAGCATTATGATTGACTTAGGGGAGCCTGGGTGTGCCTCCTGTTCTGGCCAGAGCGAGGGACTCCGGAGGAGAGAAGGTGCGAGGAGGTATATTTTTTCTGTCTTTTTTTTTTTTTACTCATCCCCCGCCACCCCGATCTGTACTGTGTGCAATGAGCATAAAGCTTGGCATAGTACCTAGAAAGCATACGGTTTGAATGGTAACGCCAACAAATGTCTCCTCGATCACTATGTGTTCAGTTCAAAAGCTCCATGTTTTCTGACACGGTAGAAATTAACAATAGAGGATTAAAAGTTTCCATTTCTCTGGTGCACGCCTCGTAGCTTCAACTGCAAGGAATAAAGGGACAATGACTGCATATTTTTGTAGGAGAGTAGGAGCGAAGCAAGAGTAGCAACTCCTCGCTCCATAAGACATAATTAGTGATAAACGTATATAAGGTGCACACAAGGGGAACGACACATGGACCGGCTGCTGAGGAGAGATGCTGGAAAGCTAAATTCTGACTGCTGACCCAATGACAGCATATGGTATATGGGGGAACTATATATTTCTTAAAATACACGTCTTGGAGTAAGCCAATACAGCCTTATGAGTTGGATGGTGGACAACATTCAGACACTGTTTAGAGAATAGGCTAACAGGTTAGAGATGTGTGATGAAATATGATTGGGGCCTATGTAACATTTGCCTTGATTTGCATATAATCTTTATTATCTGGTGAATTGTTTATAATTATGATCATTCTAATGCACACGATTTGCAGACAAATATGGCAAAATAAATAGCCATATAACTGTAAAATGCCAACCACTGTGTGGTCATACTGATTTGGGGATACAACAACAGAGCACCATTTATGATTAGTTGAAGACATGAGGTTCTCCCACATGTGGGCCTGACTCCTCGCACTTCTTGTTCAACAGAACACAACTCGCTGGAGTGGAAGCACTAGACACAGGCCAGCTCTCCTTTTCTCAAAAATTAGTAGATTTCCTAAGGGTATCTACTGGGTGTTTCCCCAATAGTATTGGGGTGAACACAACAGTAGAAAGACAGGTACAGTGTCTGGGGGACAGGATGCGTGTGAAGGACCCAACAGGTCCAGACGAGAGGACAGATGCCACCCAGTCTCTCTGACGAGACCACATAGGCGACCTCCAGGCTCAAGAAGAGTAGAGGCAACCATCGAGGACCAGAATGGGTAGGGACTCAGGCCTAAGCGGAGTGTGTTGTAGACTAAATATAGTGACTAGATTACAATTTAAAAGTAATCTAGTAGCAACACTAGACATACAGGAATTCACCCTTGATCAAGATTAGCCTTTCTTAGATTGACTGGAGCACAACTACCATAAAGTGGCTGCTTGAGGAACTGAGTGTTCTGACATCTTTCACCCCAAAAAAGGTTTTTGCTTGAAGCAGTTCAAAGTAGTGGGTGACCCACTAGAGCATGAGGCAGAGCGCCAACAGAATAATGAGGAGCGATTCAGAGAAGTATGTTTCTCTGACCTTAAGGAGGCTGAACAACTCTCAGACAAGGAGGGTGGCCTTTACAAGTACTTTTTATTGGAATGTCAAACGATAGTGTCACGAGAAGTCGAACCTATTGGCAGTTTCAAGGACAGACATGCGGTCCAGATTGAACAAGCCTGCTGCTGGATGTACCAGAACAGTAAAGTTAGACTGTCCACTGCCATCTACATCATGCCACAGAAGCTCCTCTACCTACAAACGCAAATCATAAGTGCAAATATGTGGCAGCGAAGATCCCTTTGAGTGCTTCTGAAAAAAGAACAGAAGGTTCTTGTACCGTGAAGCAGCCACACATGAGGAGCTGTTAGATCGGGAGGAAGCATTTAAAGAGCCAAAAATTCAAACATCCCCAGGAGAGACAAACGTTATGCTCCCTGAGGAACAGAACATTGGGCTAGAGGAAAGGGAGGAATAATCAAGTGTCCAGACTGCTGAGTCCATCAGCGAGAGTTAGACAGGCGATATGATCCATCCAGCCATCAAACAGGAGATGCATTCCCCTGGAACCCTGAGTAGTGGACTGCAATGATACCATACTCAATATTGTCAGACTGAACAAAGATGCACAAGGTGGCAAGATAAGAAAACAAGAATTGGCAAAGCAAAAAGGTTTTACCTATGCAAGACCTTTTGGCCGTGTCAATGTTTTTTTTTAGCCATCATGTTCAGCAGCACAGCTGCTGTGTAGCATGACAAAGTAAAAAACAAAACAAAGCTGTAAGATGAGATAATGGCTGGCCGCATCAGCATTTTTTGTGTGTGTTTTTTAACTTTTAACCATGCTGTCCAGCAGCCGCATTGCTGTACAACATGGCTTAAAAAAACATTGACAAAGCCAAAAAGTAGAGTAGGGCAGGGGGATGGAAGAAGCAATGAAGGAGGGAGGTGAGAACGGGGTCAAGCAACAAAGCAGGAGGGGAGAGGTGGACGGGCAAGCATTGACAATAGGGCAATAACACAGGCAAAAGAGACCGGGCAAGCCAGGACAGGGTGGAAAGGAGGGCGGGGAAGTAATAACGAGGGAGGGTGGAGGAGGGAATGGATTACACTGCAATGTGGGAGGGGCTTGGGGGGACAGACACTCTTAGTGAGTACTGCAAGTAAAAGGAGGAAAATGCTACTTACCCGGTAAGCATCTGTTCGTGACATGCAGTGCTGTAGATTTACATGCTGTGCATAGTCCTGCCATCTAGTGTTGGGCTTGGACATTTGCCACTTGTTTTTCTTCGAAGAAGTCTTTTGAGTCATAGTGACTCCACCCATTACTGGTAATGCGCATGGGCATCGGCTCTATTGTTAGATTGCTTTTTTCACCTAAAGGGGGAGGATGTAGACGGAGCACAGAGGTGCAGGAAAGATGACCATGCAAAAGAATATTAAAAGATAAAATAATAGCATCTGCAACACTGAATGGCTTCTGGGGAAGAGGGTGGCTGCATGTGAATCTACAGCGCTACATGCCATGAAGAGATGCTTACAGGGCAAGTAACATTTTCCATTCATGGCATGTGTAGCTGTAGATACACCTATTGTGCATAGACTGTAAATTAGCCTCACAGAAACGGTGCCTAGCCTGAGGACGTCAGAGGCTATGAAAAGCTTTCGGCAGCTTATTTTGTTCTGCTGAAAATAAAGCACTGTAATGCTTCTTTTGGCCAGAGCCTGGCGCCGCCGCTCCCGCCCCCTCCTCCCCCCGGATTACTTGTGGTCCCCTAGGGGGGGAATGCACCCCAGTTTGAAGACCCCTGTTCTATAGTAAGTTATGGCCTGTCACTGTATGTATGATTTGGTATTGTATGCCATGTCATTGAATAGTATAGAATGGTATAGCTTATCATTATATAATATGGTATGGTCTGCCGTTATAAAGTATGGGATGGTATGGTATGAAATGGCAGGTCACTGTACAATATAGTATTGCCGGTCGGATAGTATGGTACGGTATCTTATGTCATTGTATATTATTAAAAGTTATATAGTATGGTATGGCCTGTCAATGTACAGTATGTTATTGTATGAAATAGCCTGTCATTTTATAGCATGGTATGTGCTGTCATTGTATAGGATAGTATGTTATGGTATGGCCGGTCATTGTGAAGTATGTAATGGTATGATATGATCTGGTATGACACAGTAAGGTATGGCCTATCACTGTGTGGTATGGTATTGCATGGCTTGACATTCTATTGTATGGTATGATATTGTATTGTATGGCCGGTTTTTCTTTGGTACGGTATGGTATGACCTGTCATTGTAGGGTATGGTATGTTAAATCATTGTATGGTATGGTCTGCCATTGTGGCATATGGTATGGTATAGCCTGTCATTGTATAGTAGTGTATGGTATGGCATGGTCTGTCATTGTATATCATGGTATAGAATGGCCTATTAACTTATAGTATTGCAAGTGATGATCTATCATTGTACAGTGTGGTATGGCCTGTTTTTGTATAGTAAGGTATTGCTAAAATATGGCCTGCCATTGTCAATATGGAATCATATGGTATGATTTGTCATTGTATAGTTTGGCACAATACTGTATGGTCTTTCCTTGTATAGTATGGTATGATATAGCCTGTGTTAATATAGCATGGTATGGCAGATCATTGAATAGTAAGGTATGGCCTGTTGTATGCATGGTATGGTATTCTCTGTCATATAGTATGATATGGCATGTTAGTGTATAGCTTATCATTGTATAATATGTTATGGTCTCTCATTGTACAGTATGATATGGCCTGTTATTGTATAGTATGGTATGGGCTACAATGTATAGTATGGTATGGCCTGTCATTGTATAGTACGTAATGGTATGATATTGCCTGTCACTGTATAGTATGGTATGGTATGATCTGTTATAGTATGGTAGATCACAGCATGGTGATCCTATCCTATGGTATGACCGGTCATTGTTTGGTAAGGTATGTCATTTTAGGGTATGGTATGTTGAAGCATTGTATGGTATGGTCTGCCATTGTACGGTACAGTCTGTCACTGTATGGTAAAGTATGTTATGGTATGGCTTGTCACTTTATAGTATGGCACAATACGGTTGGCCTGAAATTGTATAGTAAGGAACTGTATGATATGGCCTGCCACTGTATAGTATGGTATGGTATAGACTCTCAATGTATAGTATGGTGTGGTCGGTCATTGTATAGCATGAAGTGGTATGATATGGCCTGCCATTATATAGTACGGCATGTATGATCTGGTATGGAATAGTATAGTATGTCTGGTCACTGTACAGTATGCTATGATATGGCCTATCACTGTATGGCATAGTATTGCATGGCTTGTCATTCTATGGTATGATATTGTAGTTTATAGCTGGTTATTGTTCGGTATGGTATTGCCTTTCACTGTAGGGTATGGTAAAGCATTATATGGTACAGTCTGCCATTGTATCTTATGGTATAGTATGGTCTGTCACTGTATAGTATGGTATAGAATGGGCTATCAATGTATAGTATGGTATGCTATGGCCTGTCATTGTATGGTATGGTAAGGCCTGTCTTTGTATAGTATGGTATGGTATTGTATGGTATGGCATGGTCTTTCATTGTATAGCATGGTATAGAATGGGCTATCAATGTATAATATGGTATGCTATGGCCTGTCATTGTATGGTATGCTATGGCCTGTCATTGTATGGTATGGTATGGCATTGTATGGTATGTCCTGTCATTATATAGTATGGTATAGTACTATGGCCTTTCATTTTATAGTATTATATAGCATTGTATGGTATAGGCTGTTACTGTATAGTACGATAGTATGTTATGGTATGGCTTCTCATGGTATGGCCTGTCATTGTACAGTATGACCGGTCATAACATAACACGGTATGGCCTGTCATGGTATAGTATGTCATAATATGGTATGGCTTGTCATTGTAATGTTGGTAAGGTCTGTCATTGTAGGGAATGGTATCACATGGCCAGTCACTAGTTAGTAAGTTATGGTAAGATATGGTATGGCCTGTCATTTTATAGTATGGTATGGTCTGTCATTATAGAAAATGGTATGGCCTGTCAATGTATAGTATGACATGCCATTATATAGTATGGTATGGGCTGTGTTTATATAGCATGGTATGGTATGGTCGATCATTGTTTAGTATGATATGGCTTATCATTGTATGTACGTTCATCTGGTCATTGTATAGTATGGAATTATATGGTATGGTCTGTCGTCGCACAGTATGGTATGGTATTGTATGCCCTGTCATTATATATTATGGTATGGCCTGTCATTGTTGGGTATGGTATGGCCGGTCGCATAATATGGTACGGTTTGTCATTGTACAGTATGGTATGACCGGTCGTTATATAGTATGGTATGGCAATGAAATTGCCTGTCAAAGTATAGCATGGCACAATATGGTTAGCCTTTCGTATAGTATGATATGGTATGGGCTGTCAATGTATAGCATGGTATGGTCTACCATTATATACTATAGCATATTATGATTAGGCCTGGTATTGTGCAGTATGGTATGGTTTGTCATTGTATAGCATTTAATGGTATGATACGGCATGTCATTGTATGACATAGTATGATTTGGTATGGTATAGTAGAGTATGGTATGGTATGATAGGTTAGTTATGGTATGGTCTATCATTATATGGTATAATATTACATGGCTTGTCATTCTATGGTATGGTATGATATAGTATTGTATGGCCAGTCATTGTATGGTACGGTATGGTATGGCCAGTCATTGTATGGTACGTTATGTTATAGTATGGCCTATCATTGCATAGTTTGGTAAGGTCGGTCATTGTATAGTAAGGTAAAGAATCTTATTGCATGGGCTGTCCCTGGTTAGTATGTAATAGCACAGTAAGACATGCTATGGCCTGTCATTAGGTTTTGCCGGTACAGCGCACAGGAGCTTTCGGCTAAAGGTTTTGCAATAAATAAATAAAAATCTCAAAATACGGGCCCCATACTTACTGTTACATACCCATTGGTTGGATCCCACGTCACTCTCGCCTTCTTGCTTCTGATTGCTCAGAGCCTCCTGCTGCTTCCACTTGCTCTTCGTGCTTGCTGACGTCCGGTGGTACATGGAGTTCAGACCAATTACAGTTCCGGTCTCTGCAGCCGGTGTCCCTCCACTGCCACAGCTTGTGCAGGTACTTTTTTTTCATTTTAATCTGGTAATCCTTAAATGTGCATGCCCTTGTAGGCTCAGTCTACCCCTCTCAAACCCACTTATCTCATGTTCGTTTATGTTGACGGGGAGCAGTCATGGAAGGAAGTCTGGTGCAGTTGCCGATGTTTTTTACCGAATTTTAGTATAATTTTTTTTGTTTTGGGCATTGACTGAAGCTGGAGCCAGTGACTCATGTTGTCAATTGTAAGACTACAACTCCTCACTATACGACTGCCATGATGACTTCTTTTTTCGACAGTATTATGTGAGGACCGTTAAATGTGCAATTTCTTGTTAATTCAGTCGGTACCAATTTCCCTTCAATTTGTACCTTGCTCCACTTAACCGGGTAGGTGGAGAGGGCTTGCAGGTGAATTCATAAAGAGTTAGGGCTGAGGAATGTTTTTTAATCTTTTTTTCGGATTAGACCTCCAAGCACGCGACGGCACCTGCACAAGTGCGGATCACTATTCCCCAGTAGACAAAAGGTTGTGACCCAGGAAGCTGGTGCGCTTCCACGTCTGGAGAAATGTTTTCTCCTCAAGCGGAGGTGTGACCTGCTGTAGACCCCAACAGTTAGCTATAGATGCTCACACGGCACACCAAAACCTTCTGGTTTCGTTATGGTGTTTTCCACAACAAAGCACCCTGTGGCATGTGTCCAGGGAGAGGGAGTCAACGACCTCCGACAGATGCCGCGATGTTAGGCACTGTTGTCCTTCCGATATGGAGGTCGAAGACAGTCTCAGCTTCCAGCTCAGGTTCCCCAACACCCCTCAAACACCACACACTCCGGAATACAAGCTAGCAAAGGTCCCCTTGGTTGCAAGCACGGGTCCCTCGGACTCAGCAAACGTCCCCTGCACTTCTCACGTCCCGGCACCTCAGGTGCTTGCTGATCTTTACGAGCACACTCCTCTGCACAGTGTGATGATGGTGTACGTCAGGACGGTCCTTGTCCCAACCAACAATCACTTCCACCCGTTTCCGCCGCACCCTGTGAGGTCCTTATGATCTTGAGGAAACTGCGATTTTTTGTGTTCCTAGGATCTTGTGGATAGGAGGGCAGCTAACCGGCCCTTGGAAAGTACTTACAGACCCAGGCCATGACAGTTGGCACTTAGCTGCAGGCCAGCAACGTCCAGGCACAATCCACCAAGTGATAGTTCCCTTCCTGGAGCACGACAAGCTCCAGGCCAACAAAAGTCTGCGGACAGTCCAGTTGCAGTCCCTCCTGTCCTAATGAATCCTTGTGTTGCTGTCTCTCGTGTCGATGTCCCAGCGTCCAACTCAAAAGCGTCTCTACTTTCAGAGGCCGAAACTCCAGTAGTTATACCCACAATGGCCTCTGAAGATACGATCAGTGCAAAAAACCATCTTTGAAATGCAGAGGCCCTCTCTAAATTTTGTCCCGTCTGCCATCCTACCCCAGGAGGTTTGATTACAACCTTTAGGGGGCCAAGACCCTGCCACTTGGAATGCAGGTGCCAATTCCAGCCCCATGTTCCCGTCGCAGAAAAGGCCCCTGAGAGTCAGAGGTCCACAGTTTCCTGTGAACCCCCTAGTTTATGTCCTTCTATCGGGAATGCACACATGTGGCTGTCCCCCTAGCACCCAGTTGTGAATTAAGAGACAGGCCATTGGGCACACAGAGCCACGAGAATACAAAATTCCCACTTTCTTAAAGTGACATTCCCATCCCTGTGATGTCGAACCCATGCCCACTACCAGAGAGGATTCAATAATACGAACTCATCAGTACCAAACACTATACTGCTACTATTCTCCCGTAGGAAATAATGCTCGATAGTCTTTCCCTACACCCCCTCATGCTAATACATTGTGAGAAGCAGGCCCTGTCGGACCGAACACACCACCTGGTACCATTCACAACCCTGGCACGTAACGCGCACAACCTCATGCCCAACCTTTTTCTTACACCGCACCCTGTCATCAGGGAGAACTCAGATATAGCAGGAGACATGTAGATCCGTGGCACATAGCTTTTTAAATGCCAAACCGAGTAACAGTGACCTGTGCATACAGACCCCCTCCAGGGCAACCCTGTGGCACAATCGATGAGCTACCTCCACAGATGACACAACCAGTGTGGCAGGCTCATGGAGGCGTATTCGAGATACATGCCCCAGGTATAGGTCTTACTCTATGACAAGGGACTTAAAGCTAACTCGAATCAGCCAATCATATATACACTGATCCACAGTAAGTGTATGACAAGCACAGCGCTTTGACACTGCACGGCAATGCCAAACGCTCTCAAGTCCCAAGTCTAGTATCCAGATCAACAGAAAACTGGGAAGGAGAAAAGCAAAAAGTAGAGGGAAAGCACCCTAGAAAGGGCCATTTCCAACACCTGTGATTGTATAGTAAAGTATGGTCTGTCGTCGTATAGTATGGTATGGTATGGTATGATACGCCTGTCATAGTATAGTATGGTACATCATTTCATTATATAGTATGGTATGGCTGGTCTTATAGTATGGTACACCTGTCATTGTATAGTATGGTATATAGCCTGTCATTGTATAGTATGGTATGGCCTGTAATTGTATAGTACGGTACAGCCTATCAGCGTATAGTATAGTATGGTATGGCCTGTCATTGTATAGTATTGTATATAGCCTGTCATTGTATAGTATGGTATGGCCTGTCATTGTATAGTACGGCACAGCCTATCACTGCATAGTATGGTATGGCCTGATAGTGTATAGTATGGTATGGCCTGTCATTGTATAGTATGGTATATAGCCTGTCATTGTATAGTATGGTATGGCCTGTCATTGTGTAGTATGGTATATGGCCTGTCATTATATCGTATGGTATATAGCCTGTCATTGTATAGTATGGTATGGCCTGTCATTGTATAGTATGGTCAATTCAATATGTTTATTAAGAGTTTGGATCTTTAATGAGGTCCACTTAAAACGTGCATAGACAGACATATTAAAAATACCAACAATAATTACTAAAAACACTTCATTAAAACCATTATATCTACATCGCTACATCGATTTGTACAGATTTAGATCATCAAAAAACATCAAAGATTTCCAAAATCAGCTCTAGGGGATCCTTTAGGCAGCAATAGGGGCAACTCCAGTAGAGAAATACGAAAAATTACAGTATATAGTTATAGAGCATGTGCAATTTGATAGAATAACATAAGGAAACAATTTCATCTAGCGGCAAATGATTAAATAAAGTGCATCATATAGCAGCAGCAACATAGCGGCAGTCGCAAAATTACATCCTATACTGAGACGGAAAAGGATCAAATCCTGTTAAATATAACTACGATTTGGAACATTATCATACTATAGCAGCACCATATATTTTATATAAAGTGTATCATAAAGCAGCAAAATCATTTCCCATAGAACTTATTTAAAATAGATAAAACCCAATTATGTGCAAACACGCAATAAGATGATAACAGTCATAAGAATATATTTTCCACAGGTGAGAAATAGATACAGAAGGTCGAGGAGACATAAGGGCTTGGGGCTTTGAGAGCAATATTATAGGAAAACTAGTTAAATGCATAGCCAACCATACTCGAAGACTAATTAAGAAAATGTAAAATATATTCATAAACTCCCTAAAAAAGTTAAAAGGTTTTATGCATACTGTTTCATTTTTTGGACAAAACAAAAATTCTCGAGCAGATGAAACATTTTTAATGCCATTCTGAATAAACAGTTTTTTCCACCTTTCCTGTTAAGTGACCAATTTACGGTTAAATCATTTAGTGGTAAAAGGTTCATGCGACAGAGGGTGAGCCACCGGCGAAAACCGTGGCTTAAATTCCAGGAAAGGTACTTCTGGGGAACTCTCGGGGAGGAATCCTTGACTATTGTTACCAGTCTGGCCCTTCCTCTACATATATTGATATCTCTCTGATAGCTAACTAAGCCACTTGAAATCTTTAAAAAAGAGAGAAAATGACAGCACCAAATCCTCTTGCGCATTAAAATGATGCAGTGCCAAGAAGAAATCACTTGAAAAAGTGTATTTATACATTTGTCCTACAAAAATTTTGTGACGCATAAAACTCTACAATGAAAAAGGCTCACTGTTTTTTAGCTGGTAACCCCAACGTATTACCCTAGCTAAACCTTGTATAAATGAACTTACCAAGCCAAATTCTAGACTAATGGCAGCTATTGGGAGAAGAGTATTAAGATTACATAATTTACAGAAGATTTGACCTTCGATCTTATCCAAGAATCTGCATCTGCTTACTGGTATGGATTCAATCGCGTATAACAAGATGGGAGGAATTTTGGCTTTAAAGACTAAAAGCAGATGTGAGGAATGTCTTCAACCCATAGCACTATAAAATAGGCGTAGGCCATTTGCATGCGATGTCGCTTTACAAGAGCTATGTTCAGTGTGGGGACTAATCCTTGTACTACTATAGTATGTTATATAACCTGTCATTGTATAGTATGATGTATAGTATGATATATAGCCTGTCATTGTATAGTATGGTATGGCCTGTCACTGTACAGTATGGGTAGAACCAAGATAATGGCTCGCCCATAGAAGCAGTTGTGGCGCCACAGCAAGCACAAACATATAAAAAGATTGTGAACTTAGGGGACAATATGGAGGCAAATATGTTATCCGTTATACTCTACTATAGCCCGGAATTGCAAAGGTAAGCCCAGCTCAAAAACAGCATCAGTAGCTCCACAGCATTCATGCAAGATTTGTTTAAACTATACGCATGATTAATATTTCATGATAATGTATACATATGCCAGGACCATGTTTTTCCCTTTCATATACCAATTAAGCAGTGCTCAAATTATAGAGCTTCGTTTTTGTTTTAATATTTAGGATTAAGTTAAGGGAACGAGTGAGTGAGGGTATACATGCAGGGTGTAAGTTAGGATGATGTGTAAAGGGTTGTCTGTGTTCTGACGTAGGACTTGTATGTGTCGGGCACCTTTGAATGTGTGCGGTGGGAATGATGAAGGCATGAGAGAGACCGAGAGCGTGTGTTTACGAATATTTGTGTGTGTACGAATATTTGTGTGAGCTGGTGTGCATGAGAATGAATGTGCAAGAGTGAGTGTGTATGTGTGTGTAAGAAAGAGTGTGTTTGAGAGGCAGTCTGTGTGCTTGTTTTGTTTGTTTTGGGTGGACTAGTCCTGGACAATGTCAGCTTGCCGCCACTGCCCAGTTTTCTCCTGTATAAGATTGGCAGCGGACCACATCTTTATCACACTCCAAAGATGGCCCACAGCCCTGCTTTTTGCAGAACTGGCAGACTCACAGGTACACCAGCGCTTGGGATCAGGCCGAGTCCTGGAAGCCAGAGCCAGGGTGCCCTGGAGCAGTAGAGCGCCCAGGTGTCATGCGTTCAGTGATTGGGAAAGTCTACCACACGATGCCACATCTCAGATCCTTGTCCAAACAATCATTTCCCCCTTCAACATGCACCTTTGCTTACACTTTAGGGTTTTTGTAAACTCTGCTTACAAGATGTGTTTGGAAACCGACTGAATGTATAGTCAGCATTTTAGAAGAATTTGATACATGGCATTTGAAACCTTATCTCTGAAAGACATCTATAACCCCAGAGGGGACAAGCTTTACTCTGCTCCCTAAGCCATGCAGAGACAGATACAAAAACATAAGGTCATCACCTCAAATGAAAAAAACGCAGAAAAGCACAATAACTCTTTGTATCCCGCAACCTGACACATTGCTGGGCTTGAAGTGCTAAAAGCAAAACATCAGAGCTTACAACTGGAGGATTTAAGGAGGAGGGTAATATTTGATGGCGGGATGAGGGATTTTAAATCTGCGACACGGGGCAGAGCTATCTTACTAAAATTGAAAGGTCAGATTTCAGTTCAAAACTCTTTTATTTCGGCCACCTGGGCCATAAAAGTACAACTCATCACACGGACGACGTATGTCTAAAATAGTATAAATACATCAAACAGTACCTAAAACATATTAACAAAAAAAAATCTACACACGTACTAACAAAAATTAAACATATTGAAAATTAATCTTAAAAGGATTCCTCTAATACGGTCCAGATGGGACATGCAGAAACATAAGTCATCGAGGGAGAGAGCGACCTAGGGCTTTTCTGCGTAGCACCCACACGGCAAGGTCAGAGGAATACCAGGAATATAACATTTTAGCCACACCGATGTCACCTACCTACATAGTAGATAGATCCATTGTTGCAGCCCAGGAGCAGAAAGGACCCCGCTGTGTCATAGCTGTTAATCGGCACCACATCCTGAATCTGCCCAATGGACACAAAATAAGAAAGTCTCTGGTCAAATCCTTACATTGAGACATCTTTTCATCAGTATTTAAACCAGATTCAATTTTCCAAAGAAGATCAAGAACAAGGCTCTCAGGCTCGCCCCAGTGCATGTTAATATATACTCTTATTCAGAAACCAAATCTATAATTCTGAAAGGGTGTTTTGCATTTGCCGCTCAGCTTATATCATCCTCACCTGCCAGTGCTTTGTGACTGCATTCCACACTCCGATCTTGCCAGTGTGACTCGTTGCGATTAGCTGGTTTCCAACAAAGAAGAGCGCTTCAGCAGGAACCCCCAGATTAAAGACCCCTAAAACAAAGAAAAGGCACATGCAATTCACCAAGGGGAAGCTCAAGTCAGCTCTTTTTGGGACAAGTGTGCTGTAAATTGAGGAGGCTAATGGAAGCTTCAAACAAATTCACATTCAGTAAAGGGATGTGGCGGCGAGGTTCAGGGACGCACAACCGGAGAATAATTGTAGAGATCTGAACAGACGTGTTATTTACAGTTACTACAATTCGATTGTTGTACTTTGCTCAAGGTGAAACGACTGAATTACAACTGCACTGACACAAAAGTATAGGAGTCCTCTTCAATGAAAGCATCATCGCAGCCATCCATAATAGTGCCATGACTCCGCGATTTGTCCAAGGATTTAACCAGCATGTAAGGTGCCCTCGTTGCATGTCCCCCTGATGCATCGAAGGCAATATGGCTACATTGCATTCTATGAATCTCTCTAATCATGGAGATACAAGAATTACTAAGCAAATGACAAGTTATATACAGATTAAAGATGTATTTAAGGAACTCGAGCCTGGAAACAAGTTTAGAGTTAACATCTAGAACAGCAAGTTGTCACGCAGTTCCAAGGGCACATGGCATATAGGCTCAGCCATTTCCTTGCCACCAACAGACAGTTGTAGATTTCAAAAGGATCAGCTATCACCAAGAGAACTGGGGTGGTGCCTAAGCCCAGGCTTCTTAGATAACATAAACCTAAACGGGGCGGAAAACGCAAAAGCTGTGGCACTGCTTTGGGTAATGTTGCTACAACGTGGTGCACTCAAATTTAGTTCAAAGTTGTACCCAAGTCTAGTCCTACCCTACGCACAAGCAGCTGCTAAAATTAAACCAGTGATGTGCAATCGAGTTCCCATATACATCACTAAGACAACATAGAAACTGTTGTTTCGCTTGGTTGTAAGATTTCAACATGCCAGGTGCTGTGCCTGTGGGTGTCCGATGAGCTCACCTATCTCGTTGCCATTTCCATCTGCCTGGATGGCCCAGAGGATGATTTCGCTGCAGGAAGCCACAGCCAGCATTTTGTCATTGTCCCCAAGCAGACCACCAATGACCTTTGCGTTCAGGGCCACCCGCTCAATCACCCAATCCAGGCGGGGGCTTGAGAAAACCTGCAGCCAGCCCGAAGTCTCCTTCATTCTGTGGAGAAAGGGAAGCGGGAAGAAGGAATAAGGAAATAAAATCAATCCATGAGATAGGAAACAATGTTGGCAGCACTGATGTGGCTATGATGGGGGCAACTGAATAGATTAACATGTGAAATACACTTAACAAGTTCCTTCAACCTTGAGGCATGAGTATTGGCTTAAAAGCGGCACACAATTGCTTCTAACTAAAGGAGTCTCCCTTGAGATTAGTGTACAAGTGATATGTACAACACTATAAAAAAAAACACAAGGAGCTCATGGACGGAACTCTGAAACTTTTCAGATACTCACCCCCGTCACAGATCTGGGTTAAACCCATCATCATTCTTTAGCTCACTTCGCCACCTCAGTTCAGACCCAGCTATATGCAAATCAGTCTTAACCCTGTCCCTCATGGGAAGAGTCCAGCCCGAACTGCCAAGCCAGGTCTTTCCTGAACCGGAAACAAGTATCCTGGAACAGTTTCTGGGTAACACCCTTCATCAGCCAGGCTAGCTAGAATCCAGTGGCAAAGTGAGCAAAGGACCCACGTCTGGGAATACCCTGCCAACTTAGGGCAAACAATGCCAACACAAGGAGATGATGGACGGAGCGCGGAAACTTTTCAAACACTCACCCCCAGTCACAGATCTGGGTTGAATCCATCATCATTCTTTAGCTCACTTCGCCACGTCAGTTCAGACCCAGCTATATGCAAATCATTCTTGACCCTGTGCCTCATGGGAACAGTCCAGCCTGAACTGCCAAGCCAAATCACTTTGCCACTGGATTCAAGCTAGCCTGGCTGATGAGGGCATTAGCCCGAAACTGGTCCCAGGATGCTTGTTTCCGGTCCAGGGAAGACATGGCTTGGTAGTTCTGGATGGACTGTTCCCATGAGGCACAGGGTCAAGACTGATTTGCATATAGCGATGTCTGAACTGGGGTGGAGAAGTGACCTAAAGAACGATGATGGATTCAACCCAGATCTGTGACTGGGGTGAGCATCTGAAAAGTTTCAGCGCTCCGTCCATCATCTCCTTGTGTTTGCTATGTACAACACTATGTCATACAATCTGGATAGGGGCCATCTTTTCAGGCTTTGAGCCCTTTGTTGAAACTGAGTGGTTGGTGGTGGAAGGTTTTATTTCCCAATCATAAACATTTGTCTTGTAGTATGAACTTCAATAAAGCCTCACAAGATACGATTCAAAACAAAGACAACTCGACAGGTGGCATGACTGCTGCAGAGTATATAAGCTTCACTATCTGGAAAATAAATCAGTAAAATATTGTATTTTAATTTGAGAAGAGACCTACGGCCACTTGTACTTAGGTTTTTTTATGGTCGCAAACAGCCTGATTCGCAGAACCGGGCCGTTTGCGACCAGAAAAATGCATTTTCCAATGTAGCAAACCCATTTTGCGATTCAGTAACTTATTACCGAATCACAAAATGGGTTAGCGAGTCTGTATTAGGAAGGGGCGTGTTAAGGGCATCCAATCCTAATAGCGACTCGCAGGGGTATGTAAGAATGTTTTGCGACCGGAATGTGTTTTACCACCAGCTTTAAGTTGGTGGTAGCCCTTTCGCAAATGGGAAGGGGTCCCAAAGGGTCCCATTCCCCTTTGTGAATGCATGCGAAAACGTTTTTCAAGGGCAGACAGTGGTCCTATGGACCACATCCTGCTCTTGAAAATGAAACAAACGTTTTAATTTTCTTTTTGAAATTCATCCTATTTTCCTTAAAGGAAAATAGGCTGCATTAAAAAATATATATAGATAGTAGCTGCAGCAAGTCCAAAAGAAGGCTGATCCAAGCTGGTTAAATTCCATCACAAATAGAAACATTTTAAGTTTGCAAACAAAACGTCATGGCTTACACAAACTTTAAAAAAAATGTAATGCAACTACATAAAATACAATCAAATACTACAACAAATACAAAGTGATATATAGCAAAAAGTTAAGAACCTGTAAATCCAGCTTGGTAAACTTTAAACTAGTGTCAACCTGCTCTTACAAAGTTATGCTACTTTATCGAACTTGAAAGTGAGCTAATACATGAACAAAGTAGCTGTGGACACACATAGAATTAGTGGCGCAGCTAGCTATAAATACTGGAGCGGGTGCAATCGACCTAAGCCCTGGGTTCCGAAGCCAAACTGCAACAAAATTATAACTGTTTTTACTATCAGAGAAACACAGGAATCTGGTGCCCAGTTTTCTTGCTTGTGTGAAGGTACATGACACCATTTGTACGCCACTGCTGTTAATACAATCTTCCTAGAATTTGGAGGTTATCCCTGCAAGGTTGTCTCTTCTCTCCCTCCTCGTCCAGATACATGGAATCAGCAGTTTAGCTTTAGTGGAAGGGACCAATACTCACTCCTGCTCTGCTCTCCCCCACCCAATATACCACAGACAGAGAGGCAAAGGCCCTGTGGCAAACAAAATCAGCAGCAATTGTCACATTACCTGTAACAGACGATGAACTGGGCGTAGGCGACTGCAATCCAATTATGGTGGCCACAGATAATACGCACCATGCCAGGATCACTGCTCATTCCTGAAGAACAAAAAGCCACAGATCAGTGTAAATGGGTGAAGGAACAATATGAGAACAATAAGGAAGATCTCTGAAACGACATCTAAAAAAAAAAAAAGAGCAAGCCCATTTAGTAGGAGGTGACCTGGGTGACCTGGGAACTCTTTTTTCCTGGTAAGATGAACTCTTTCTCCCTGGTTAGATGAATCCTGAAGAAATCCCACTTGGCACAGGGCTATACTACTGATTCTGCACTGTGCAAATCTGATTCAGATTCATCTCCCAACATGGAAGTCTTAGCACAGGATCTCCGTTTTTGTAAGCCAGATGCCTAGGATGCAATTGAAGACCTTTTAAAACAGTTTTATTATCCACTCTTCCATTTGAACAAGTCCCATCCCATATTGTGGGAGCAATAAAGACACATGACTTGTTAATGCACTGTTAGCCACAGCTAGTCCACTATTTGATTCAGAGCGGTGATCCTTGCACTTTACATGAAGAGAGCTAAATCTCAGCCAGATAATTCCTTTGTTGAGGAATTTAGAAATCGTCTTGCAATGCTTCCAGGTTTCCTTAATGTTATTTAACTATTTGATAAACCAGCCAGTTACTTTACTTGTATTCACTGATCACAAAAAGCTTTTGGTATGTTATTTAGCTGGGAAGTGATTACATCATTGGAAGCTGACAATATTGACCCAACATGGAGGTTATTCGCATTCTTCACTTAGATACAGTTACTACAGTTAGAATAGGTAAAGGGTCATCTATCTGGAGGTGATTAACTTGATGTTGGATGCTTTTTTAACAGCGTTGTAAATGTCCTTGATCTGTATTAGGGTATTGCATCCCTCCCACAAGCTTATGGAAGCCGGTATCCCTTATTATAAACAGATGATGCCGTGGTGAGCCCTCTAACGGATGTCTGTAATAATCAAAAGTTCCAAAGAAATCACTTATTTAAATTCCCAATTGCAAACAAGGCCCGGGCCACCGCACACTTCTTTTTAATAGCATTCCCCTGCTGTTGAATAGAGGCAGACCTGGAGATGGATTTTCCAACATATAAGAGGATAAGTACTGAACCGCCCAAATCTGTACACGGTTTCTGTAAGCAATTAAGTGTATGTACCACATCCACCAAAGTAAATTTCCAGCAGAGCTTGCTATTCAGCGGATCAGACATGTTGCTAGACTTTAGAACATTCTCTTTTGATGCAAATGTTGACTATATCCCATTGAACCTTCGGTAAAGCAGCACCGGCAGCTGTTCTGGCTCGTCCAAACAGTGGATAGTGGCTAGGGTCCGAGACCATGCATAAAGATCATTTGTCCCCGATTAACATATCATTTAGAGACTAGATTGATGCTATTAGTTTTAAAATGTTCAATCACATTATGATGGCCATCCAAAATTATGAGACAAAAGAACAAGTTACTTACCTTTGGTAACGCCTTATCTGGTAAAGACTATCTAGCCACACATTTCTTACATTCGAATATTGCCAGGCATCAGACTGGATCCGGAAAATCTTTGTGCAGAACCCCAGCATGCCGGTAGGTGGTGCGTTCGGCTCCACTTCTGCATTGTCCATGTTGGAAGCGACGGGCACAGTAGCTATAATGGCGCCACTCCATAATTCTTTCCTTTCCACACCAGATAGCACTGGTCCAGACTGAGCTACCCCTCAGTCACTTTGTGACTGGCTCTTTCTGACATTTTATCAAACTCTTTTGAGAAAGTTTACTCCTGGTATGAGGAACCGTCTGGTTTTAAAGTATGTGGGGCCTGTCACAGGCAAATGTCGATGAAAAGCCCCCACTTAGTGTGTTTTTGGTGCTGGGAGAGGGACCACGCCTCCAAGACTTGCGGAAACTGCCACGCCATGCAGCACAAGGCGCTGAAGGAGAGCTCCCTCATGCTCCTCGTTGCTCAACAGTGGTCAAATCTGCAACGCTTGAAATCTCAATTGCATGGAAGGTCCCGATACTGCTCTTGGAGCCCTTCCCGACAGTCATCGTCACACTCAAAACCGTCGGGGAAGTCCCACAAAAGTAAGAAGTCCAAGAGGTCTTTGACTTTGCCACATCCGTTGAAGTCTTCTGACAAGAAGACGTGGGAGCATCAGCACCCCAGGTCCCTCAAGTCAGCAGAGCCTGAACCCCGATCTGCTTAGTGCTTCCCTGATTTAGCTTAAGCGACCTCTACCATGCTGAAGACCCCACCCCACCCAGCTAAAGGATTACTATGAAGCCATACGCTTCATATTTGGGAGGCGCAGCCCCTCTGGAGCGGTTTCAGGCCCATGGTTAAGGGAGGGGCCCCTACCGGCCTCACACCAGTGAAGGATTACCCAAGACCTTTCTCAGTGCCCGCTCCAGCACTGATGCCCCCTACCATCACGGACACCCCTAGGTGGTACTCCAGAGGAGTACTGTTCAAAAATCTTACAGATCCAGTCTGACGCCTGTGGATATTCTAGGGTAAGAAATCTGCTGCTATAAGTCTCTATCAGATCAGGCAATTGCAACACCCATTTGGAAAAATGGAACAAACCTGTTTTTGTCAGATTTGTAGTACTTATGGCAATAGAGTTCTTAAGTGGAAAGCCAAGAATAGTTTATAGCACCCTAGGTTCCACCCATGAAGCTTGCATTGTGGAATGGGAGTTCCAGTCACCATGGTTCTGCCCATATTATAGGTTGGCACTGCAACACTAGTTCATTTTCCTAATTAGACTGCACAACATACAAGGAACTAAAGAGGCAAAAGGAGATTACGTTTACTCAACCCAAAACGTAGTTACATTGCTTTTATACTCTGCAAGGGCATCATGCTTACTAATGATAGACAGATACAAGGCTATATTATAACTTATTGTCTTCTCCATTTTAAACAAACAGCTGTATTTTTCTGTGCATCAATGGACATGTACTGTACTATTACTGTTTTACTGCGCACTTCTTTTTGCTTAATTTTAATGGCTGCTTAGACGTTCATTTGGCTTAAACTACTTTCCTAAATTCTTTTAGAATCGGTATTTGGCCACACATCTGTTTGATGGACTTATATCACATGTATTTGACCACTTTTAGCCTATCTGATATTTTGAACTCTGTTGATTTTTTAGCATTTTGCTCACAACAAAAAGAAAAAAAATTAACATTTAAAAGCAGGGGAGTCATTGAACACTTGTCCATCAAAATCCAGAGACTGAGGTCTCACAGGTTCATTTACTCCCAAAGAGAACATGCTTTATGGGTTGTCCAGATACAAAGCCCCAGTCGGCATGCAACCAGAATATTGAGTCTGAAATACAGTGCTTCAGAAATGTCATAGTCCGAATATCAACTACCAAAATATTGGGAAGGTAAGAATATTCAGTTAAGTTAAGAAGTACACTTAATATCACATATATAACCTAGAAGATTATATATGTCTCTGTGGTGTTAGAAACAGTAAATCACAACTTATCCATAGATTTACCTTCAAAATCATGTAGTGGTCTATATTAAGGTTACAATATTTTTTGAGGCATAATATTTTTGTGCTCAATAGTCTGACACTGAACACAGATTGCTTTCATTCGATTAACACATTTTCATATTTTCAAGAGAGCTTCTACTCAGAGTACAAATCAGTAAGCAATTTATGAGGAAGTTGTGTGAAACCTTTTACCTAGCATTGCTACTCAGAAATTATTTCGTTTAATAAATGGAAAAAAAAGCAAGTCCCGCACTTGCCAAGATGTGAAAAGCAGCTGTGCTATTTGGAGCTTTTTAGGGAATATGCACCTTCTAAGTAGAAGGAAAACAAAACAGAAACCCTACGGTTAAGAGATCAGACAAAAACAATTTATGTTTGGATTTCAGCTTTAGGTATCAATGGTGTAAGAACTAAATGTTGGAACTCAAGAGGAACTAGGTCAATTAATCCTATGAAATGGTAACAGGCAAACAAGATCCTACAGTTCTGGAAAAACAAGAAACAAGCGACTGGTCCTGTGGTTGAGCTGGAATAGGAACTCTGGAAATAACATACAGGAAGCAACGCAGGTAGCTCACAGCTTGGGAGAGACACAGAGGGGGTTATTCTGATCTAGCTCTGAAGGGGCATCCATTATTTGTTGACTCTTTCTTTGTCTAGTCTTCCCTCCAGGTCTTCTAATAACACATCATCAGCCTGTGGTGTCTTACCCATCACATATCCTTTATTATGACAGATCTATGTAGTACACTAATTTCTGCAGCATTTGGGAGTAGGGGAAACTATTTTCCCTACTCCCACCCATCCCCCTAGAACCCTGCTCCTTCCCACAGTGAGTAGTTAGATTATGTGAGAGATGACCTCGTTATGGTAAGGGCCCAACAGACTAGTAGACTAATAGAGGGGCTTTTCCGCTTTGCCAGCAAATTGGGACACAAGCCGGTAGTAGAGATGAGAAATTTATCTAAATCAAAATGTTTATCTGTAGCTACCTTCGGGCTGGAGTATGGGGTTATCATAAGAGCTACCAGATTCAGCTTTTAGAGAATACATTTTTAAAAAGATTATTCATGATTACCAGTAGCTCACCAACATTATTTTGCCATTCTGAGGTGGGCCTGGAATATGTGAAAGACAGGATAAATATTGGTCCACTCATCCTATGGGGGAAAATCTGGTCCTCAGAAGACCTAATATTTTCTAGGAGTATACTTCGGGATTGTATGAATATGGACAATGCAATGTCACTCCCTTGGCTATCATATGTCAAGAACACCTTCGGTAAGATTGGACTAGAAGAATATTATAATAACCCAGAAATTATTCAGAACAACTGGAAAATGGTTATTAAAAATGCATACCGCATTGAAATAAGTATGTCTAACCAAGATCGGGGAATGTTGGATGGTGGGATGCTAAATCACCAGCAATTTTACCTGTCTTTTACTCTGCACGTACAATCGCGCTTTCTGATGACTAAACTAAGACTTGGCACATTGCACTTTTTAGCGGCCTATCCTAAACAGGTTGGTTGGTGTGAGACTAGCCCCCTGTCCATGCGATAATATAGGCCGAACAGAGCACAATGCACTTTATGTTGTTTTGTTTATTGTATGCAGTACCTAGAGCACGCTTTACAAAACCCTTATTGAAAGCCATTCGGCCTTGTTCCTATATGGAGGGCTTTGATAATTTGAGATCATTATCTACAGATGTAATCTGTCGTGCAGTGCTTAGTTTTATTAGAATAGCACTTTCAATCCGAAAACGCTATGAACTGTGAAAGGAATCGACATTTTATATTTATTGTAGGTCCTTTTAAGAATCAATTAAATGTATAAATTGTGTTGTGGAAGGTTGGGATAATTTTAAAAATGATTGAGTTTCGCTGGTATATTAATAATTATTGGTGAGAATATGTTAATTCTTTAGAAATGTTTTTAACTGTATTTTTATATATACCTTGTATGCAAACTTTTATGATTCACAAGAATCGAATAAAGTTATTTTGATGATGATGATGTTGAATTAAACTTGATTCAGCCAAATGAAATCTAAGTGTTTTGCAGCTTAACTTGAAGTCCCTGGAAGAATCTGTTCTCCAATATCTAAGAATCGAAGAGCTGTTTAAATTTCAAAATGTCCACATTATCGAGTACTTTAATAAGCAACGTCCATTCAAAAGCAAAGAGCTGTGCCTTGAAATATAAACAGCTACTGGTATTAACTTTATAGAACACATCCCAACAAGCAAAGCATTAGTTCAAGCTGATACCTACCGGAGATACATCCACCAGATCGTTCTTCCAAAAGGCGACCAAGTATGCCTGCATTGCCCAGGTTTGGTGGCATAGTGTTACTCCTTCGCACTGGGGCTCTTTCTGATGGTGTCAGCCTGCCTGTAGCAATCTGGGGTCCAGCCACGCTGTGACGGTTTCTTCTTTTGGCAGGAAACACTGGGACAGAGACAAACCAGTAACACACACATTACTTTCTGTTTGTGCTTCAGAAATGATAGTGTGCCTGGATGGGCTCAGTTTTACCCAGCAGAACAACCATCAAAGGAATCAGGAGATGGTGGACACTAAAAGTGACTTAGAGTAACGGATGCACGTATCCGCCAGGCCAACACGGCGCATGTCACACAGCTTGAATTGAGATTCTGTAAAGGGAGCATTTTCTAGAATATTTAGGATGAATTATGCCTAGGATCAAAAGAATTGCCAATTAGAGTAATAGATTATCTAAAACTTCCAAGAAAATGTAAACAACAATATTTTAAATACATTAACCCAGCGCTGGGGAGTGCGGGGGGGCAGCGCGGTGCTCATGACGGAGCCACTCCGTCATGAGCCACGGTTGGGCTGTGCTCATGACGGAGTGGTTCCGTCATGACTCCGCCCACAGCGCTAATCGCCCGCACAGTCGGGGAATTAGCGCCGCGTGGGCGGCGCGGCCGCCAACGGCCGCAGCATGGCGGAACCACTCCGTCATGAGTACACGGCAACCGTGGCTCATGACGGCGTGGTTCCGCCATGAGCACGGAACGAGTTAAAGGAAGGAACCTGTGGGCTCCGCAGTCCTCAATACAGTTACTAGTTGGGCAATCATGATGCGAGTAAACAAAATCCAATTCGAATTCCAATAGCTTTATTCGACGAGTTAAGTCATAAAAGCGTTTACAAAGTAAATAAAAACATCTACATATAAAACATCTGCGTTAGCATATCATAAAAGCTGAAAATGGAATGTGTACACTTTTTAAAAGATTGTTAAAAATTTCAGTACAATTTCGTTACAATAAAACATAATTTAAAACATTTTTAAACTTACATCTTTCCGTCACGTTTTATACATCTTTTACCCTTGTTTTAGTCCTACATCTCCTCTCGTACCTCGGTTAGTGAAATTAGTCACATCCTTGCTTATCCTCGCCTAAGCGTAAGGATTTAGATCTTAGTGACCATGACCACCCTAAATATTTTGCCATGGCTATTACAATCGTTGCTGATGTGTTAGTCCGTAAGATTCTTTCGGCATCACTAGCCCTTCTTGTGCCCAAAAGCTTACAAATTGGTGACAACCAGACACGACGTGGAGCGGCATAATCAGCGCAAACAAAAAGTAAGTGAGCCATAGATTTCATGCCGGACTTGCATACCGGGCACACATCATCGCTGGGTTTATGCCATCTAGCAGTAAGTACTCCTACTGGCAGTGTGCCTACCCTGAATTGGAAATACAATTTCTGATGAAGCTGTTTTGTGATTAGATCCCAGTATGGTTCCAGCCTCAGCGTAACTTTATGCTCTAGAAATAGGCAAGCAAAAGAAGATGGCTCGCTATTTCTAAGTGTGTTTAGCTGGATCCAATCCCAATATTTGACCTTCAAGATCTTCTTTGAGGGAAAGATGGAGCTTATTGGGTCAGTCCAAAGTGAGATCATACCGAGGCTGGCTAACAAATCTCTAACCACCCATAACCATTTTATTCGGTGTGAAGTGTCAGCCCTTATTACATCTTGGAACCCTACCGCATATCTTGCAAGTTCAGGTGTAGTCCATAGTCTTTGCCAGTACAGTAGGGGTCGAAGCTTGGCTATAGCTGCAATGGGTTTTCTCCCAAAGTCGTATAGTAATGGACACGGGGTACTTTGTGGTAGCCTGGTAATATTCCTCAGGAACCTGTTTTCTGACGATGTGAGCGTGGATAGGTTCTCACACCCCCAGAGTTCTGATCCATAGAAGGCTGAGCTGATGACTTTCATATTATAAATCTCAAATACCGGGCTAATGGCCTTAGTGTGTGATGTATTATGTTCCGTGTGAAGCACCCCCGACAATTGCCTGTGTTTAAGGACTGCCAGGTCGATCTGGTGATTCCATTTTACATTGTCCTGAATATTAACCCCTAGATAGGTGAACTCTTTGACGTGATCTTGTGGCCTATTATTCATTTGGATGCCCCCCTTATAGGCCTTATGTATGTTAAAGACCATTAGTTTTGTTTTCAACACATTGACCTCCAAGCCCCGCTGTAGACAAAACTCCTCAAAGGTTTTTAGGGCCTTCTGGAGGCCACTTGGGGTCTTGGAGATAATCAATGTGTCATCCGCAAACATCAGGATGGGGATTTTTTTCTCCTGCTAATACTGGGGCATCAGATGGATTGGAGCTCATTTAGTTCACTATTCCAATAATATAAAGTGAGAATAGCGTCGGGGCCATGACACACCCTTGACGCACACCTCTTTCGACAGGGAATGATTCGGCGACTTTCCCCTGCCTGCCCCATCTCATTTTGGCACTGTTGTCTTCGTGTAATCTAATAATAACAAAATCATTCATTATGTACAATCTGCCTCTTAGAAGTAGGAAAATCATGTTGGCAAGAAAGTGTTTGGAAAAGTGTGAGGAGGCTGTTACAGAAACACATTTTACTGGAGACTAGAGGTCTGGGTAAATATTACTGGTGTAGGTTGTTGAGCAAGTGATTTCGATGTTACAAAGTTTAATAAACAAGATACAAGGATAGAACTGAATCTCTTTGTAGGTTTCTTCCGACCAGACCCCAAGCTCGACTGCGTCCTGAATCAGATAGTAGATTGAAATGATCACTTTTTAAAGAAAAGGGAAACACAAAAGATTGGAACAACTTACCTGGAGGCGGCAGGTATCCATTGAAGAGGACACTTCCACATGAGGATCTGTCCAACTCTTCACACAGCTGCAGACGACGAACTGCAAAATATAAAATGTTGTGAAATTAACGGTGGGATGCAGGTGGCAAGCCAAAAACTAAAAACTGTTGAGTAAAGTCTATGGGAGCTAGGATGGAACTTCTGGAACAATTGCTTATCATGCTCTTCCGACGTTTCTACCCCGCACTCATAACATCACCATGCACCTATAACATGGAACACACCTTCTTGTTACTCAAATGTGGCAAACGACATCATGAAAACTATTTTGTAGGTGCAAGAACGCTAATCTCTTGAACAGTACCGCCATAAGTTATCACTCCTAGCTGGTATTCTTGCCTCCACTAGTACTTCCTAATCTAAAATCACAAGCCAAAACCATGAAGCACTCTACACGTGTGTGTGAATACCTACGGAATATAAATGAACTTATTAGCAAAACTGGAAGAGCTTCAAAGGAAGAGACCGGACAATACAAAGTATAAACACCAACATCCAGATGGTTGGTGACTCACAAAGACAATGTGCCTTCCATACAAATAAAGGTCGAGGGTACATTTTCAAAAGGCCAGTCACAATTATTCAACAACATCAAACAACAGGTTTATTTTGGGAGGCAGTAAGTTCATCAGAGAAAAATGCCAAAACACAACACAGGGAAGAGATTGATTAATCAGCAGGAATCTTCTATAAGGGAAGGAAATCTACCAATGTAAGGCCAATCCAAAATCTAGGTCCTTACATTGAACCTTTGCCGATCCTGCCTCATATCTAATAGCTTTTGGTATTCAATAAAGTGCCTTGGATATTTTTTGTTTACAATGCCCGTCTTGTCATTCACTTTAGGTACAAGACAGTGAAAAGGGTGGGAGATATTGATAGAGAGATTACATTTTTTTAACCAATTCTCAGCTATAGTGATCTCCCATACTGTAGATTATGTGCAAGAGATTTTTTTAAAGAAATCAATGACGGCCTGAGTATATATGAACACAAAAAGGAGTGATAAACCAGGGACTTTGGAAGCAATATGCCTGAACCCCGAAACTAACCCTACACAAAGGAATAAAAGTTTGTGTCAACAATCAATACCTTCAGATCAGATATTCATTGTAGGCCAAAAAGTGATCATCGAGGCATACTGCAGTGGTTCTACTCGGCTCTACAATCAGTGGAGAAAACAGACTTACTAAGAATTACAGCATAATCCATAACACTATTTAGGCATACCCAAAGGGGTTATTCCGTAGAACTCTGCTTCATGAAGCAGCAAGCTGGTGTTCACTTGCCTGAGAAGAAAACAGGATCACGTTAATACAGCTGCACACTTTACATAAAACATTCATTTACAACTGCTGGCCACTTCAGCCTTCACATTTCAAATAAATCTTGCATTTAAGCACTGCCCAATTATTCTATCAGTAGGTGCAGGCAAAATGTTTCTCTCAGAGATCTGAACATCTTCAGATAATCTCCGCTTCAAACTTGTAATTAATGCCAAACATCTCATTAGATGCTCAGCTTAGCAGTCCATCTCCTAGCACTGGAGGATAACTGGGCCAAGAACTCATGCAGAAAAAGAAAGGCTATTGCGCAAGACACCAAACAATGCTCGTAACCATCAATCCAAAAAATGATTTTTAAGTCGCACTTCCTTCAGAAGTATATGAAGTGGCACATAATTAATCTTATCTTTCGGCAGTCTTCATTCACAAAGTCGAATTTGCCATCAGTGTCCTAAAGTACAAGTTACTTACCTTCGGTAACGATGTATCTGGTAGGGACGATTCTAGCTGCAGATTCCTTAATGTAAAAATATCCCCAGGCTTGAGACTGGACCCGGAAAACTTTCTTGCCCAGCATCTCTGCGCGCCGGGGGGCGGTACCACGCGACTGTGCCCGACGTCCTCTGCGGGCATGACGTCAGCGAGGTCACATGAGCCCCACCCCAGTGCGCTTGACGCGTTTGCTTTGGAGAACTTTTATGCGCCACAACGCGGAGCCATCACAACAAAACTGAGAAGTGCATGGGAACAATGTGCGAAAAAAAACAGACACAAAAGAGAGAGAAACAAAAGGTGAGAAACCTCACCAGGGGGGCACCAAGGCACCAGAAGACGACAACAGCAGGCCAGAGCAGGAAAAGAGCAGAGTACCACTCCGAGGAACAACTGTGCAAGCCAAGGCGCAAGCACCAGGTGGCAGTAAAGCAACAGAAGGCCAGAGCAGCGAAGCCATAGCAAGAAAAGAGCAAAACACCACTCCGTGGAACCACCTTGCAAGCCAAGGCAAGAGGCCTCCTGGAGGCGCAAGCATGTGAAAGCACAGTGACAGAAAGAGGGAGAGAGAGAGAGAGAGAGCCTGCAACCACAACCACAAGGGGTAGGGCCACAATGACGGAACAGAGGAGCAACAGCAATCCATCCCAGACTACACCGCCAAGGATGGCCATACCCCCTGAAAAGAGTAGGAGTTCAAAGGACAGGTAATCCCTCCGCAGACTACAGTGCCAAGGAGGGCCACAACCTCTGAAAAGAGCGGGAAGTCAAAGGACAGTCAAAAGAACCCCTAACGAGGAAGACCGGTTGGGGATCAGAAACTCTAACAACAAAGGGAAGGAGCAAAAGTAGGCCCTCACGCTGGAGAGAAACCAGCTGGAGGGATGCCTGACCGGAAGAAACTAAAAGGACACCCACAGAAGAGAAGTCACCCAGAGGGAGGCGACTGCAGAAACTCAAGCAGAGGGTCCTCGCAGAACGGGGAGGAAGGGTGGGTCGTGAAGGAATCTGCGGCTAGAATCGTCTCTACCAGATACATTGTTACCGAAGGTAAGTAACTTGTACATCTGATAGAGACTACTAGCCGCAGATTCCTTAACGTAGAATAGATACCAGAGCCATACCCAGAAAGGAGGAGGGCCTGCGAGAAATCCTCCCCATCAGGAGAGACACAGGGCCCCAGCAGGGGACATGTCACAAGGACAAGAAGGGAAAGGCCAGGAAAACCGAAGACCAACCAAGGGAGAACTGCCCAACACCCCGGAGGGGCAGACAGCGCCCTAAAGCCTCAAGGAACACAAGGACCCCCTCAACCCCAGGGAGAAGAGGTAGAACCGGAGGCAGGACCCACCTGAAGAAACATACACAGTGACAGAAGAGCTGCACACACCTCCGCCGCAAACAGCGGACAAGGCAGGGACGGCTGCACCGCCACCAGTGAGGACGGAAGAAGAAAGGCACAAGAGAATACATCAAAGGCCACAACGGCGTACCAGAAGAAACAGGCCCGCACTGGCATGCACAGCCAGCAGCAGGCAACACCACGGAACGGTGCACCGAGGATAAGCTAGACGCCGGCCGAAGGCAGAGGTCAGGAAGGGCCAAGAAGGGCCCTGACATGCCCCAAGGGAGGGGCCGGCACACACTGACCCACGAATGAAGACTGTTGGAAGGCGTTCCCCGGGGAGGCTGCGGAATGCGTTCCCGACCACCCGGAGGCCCACCTTACCCAGAGTTAGGCCGAGCAAGAGCAGGGAGGCCCTTCCTGGAATGGTCTCGTACCTGGGATCGCACACGCTGCGCTTACTCTCTCTTCGGATAGAGGGACACCACACAGTAATTCGTTGTAAGATAATATGCTTTTATCGGTGGTTGTCAGGGATCTTTATGATCCGGCAGGCAGGTGCAGAATTAATGCCACAAGCGGCTGCGATCTCGTGAGGAGGGAAAGGGTAGCGGGACAGTCTTTGAATCAGTGTCTCTGCGAGGTATCCAGCGCACAGCTCTCAATCCTCGAGCCGAGGGGATGTTGCTTCTCTCGGCAATCTCTGCCGATTCTCTTGGAGGAGCGGGCCGCGAGTCACTCAGCAGGCACCGGAGGGTCGTAGTTCAGGGAGCCGCGAAGACGTCAGCAGGGCTCAGATGGTTCAGAGTTCGGGGAGCCGCGACAGCCTCAGCAGGGCTCAGATGGTTCAGAGTTCGGGGAGCCGCGACAGCGTCCGCAGGGCTCAGGTGGTTCAGAGTTTGGGTAGCGTTCTTCTGTTCGGTGAGCTAGCGAGCCGCGACCAGGTCAGCAGGCTCTCGTCAGTCCAGGTCTTCCCTGCTCCCGTCCCTTCAGCACCCCTTGTTATACTCCCCCTCCTCTTTGAAGTCCGGAGTCCTCGCGGAGAGGGGTCTGGTGCCTGGGGGGCGGTGTGACGGGGTTTCCTGTCGCTCGGCCCTTTGATCTGTTCAGGTGGGTCTGGGAGGGACTCCAGACACCCAGCAGGCGATGCGCCTGCTCACCGGGAGCCTGGTGGTCGATCGAAACCTCCCTCGGGGAAGAGACCAGAGGTGTGACAGGATCGGCGCCTCTCGGTCTGGTTTGGGGGGTTTCGCTCTCCCTCGGCCGGGCATGCGTGTTGGGGATCTGGTCGGCCCTCGGGATGTTGGCCCACGGGAGCCGGAAGGCCGTGTCCACGAGGTTCGGCGTGGTTGTAGGGTAACTTGCTGGTCGGGAGGGCCCACGCCACGAGGCCTGTCTCACAAAGACGAACAAGAAAGAAAGAAAGAAAGAAAGAAAGAAAGAAAGAAAGAAAGAAAGAAAGAAAGAAAGAAAGAAAGAAAGAAAGAAAGAAAGAAAGAAAGAAAGACGGAGGAAGGACCAAGTCGTCCACCTGAACACAAAAAACGGGGAAACCAGCCCCCCCAGAACACCAGACAGCGGACCAAGGCGGACAGAAGCATAAAACCGCTACAACGCAATGCCACAGACAGCAGGCCGGACTAGACCAGTGACACAGCGATCCAGGAGAAGGACGGACCGGGGCGCAACGCAAGCCACTCCAAAACCATCAGCAAGAAGGTCGCACCAGCGACATACCGTGACGCCACGGAGAGCAGAAGTCCGAAGGACGACCACACCTCCCCAGCACATGATAAAGCTATATAATAGCTACCATTACCCCACATAGGGCATGCTACGTCCCAGAACATGGGAACCCTCTTAGGAAAAAGTTTCCGCAGCAGAGGACAAAGAGAAAGACCTACGGAGAAAACCACAGACGGCTTGCCAATCAGCCAATAAAGAATAAACAGAAGGCCTAATCTCAGGGCCTACACGGCTTACCAACAGCCAAAACCACAAGTCAAAACAGGGCCGGACCAGCAGCCAACAGCATCAAGGTCCTAACAAAAGGATCCGAAGGCACATGAACCACACAGAACAAACAACCGGGGCTACGCTCTACAAGGCCCCAGGAAAACCATGGAAGAACACCTCCCAAAACACAGACCGACTCACAGGTCACTGAGGAGGAGGAGGAGGAGGAAGCCCCGCAAGAAACCTCTGAATGGCAGAATCCGCAGGGGCGTGGAACAAAAGAGTGCCATCAAAAGTAAGGTCCACCAACCGTTCCCTGACGTCCTCCGGGAACACACTATCCCGTAGCCAGGCATGCCGATAAAGGGCCACTGAAGAAGCCATCGTACGACCAAGCACGTCCGAAATGTTCAGAGCCGAGCGAAGAATAAAGGCCGCCAGCTCCCGGCCATCCAACACATGGTGCCTGAGATCAACACAGGCACCCTACTGAGAAGCGGCCGACATAAGGGACTCCGCCGAGTCCCACAAGCGAGAAGTGGCCCGTGCTAAGACACAAAGGGTGTTAAGGACCTGCAAAGCCGCACTGGTCGAGGCGAAGATATTGCGCCCCCAAGAATCTAACCAGTGGGCCTCCCGTGACGGGGGAGACAACACCGTTGGCAGGGAGGCAAAGGCAGTCTGTAAAAGAGGGCCCCTGGTAGAGGGGTGGAGGGAAAGACAGACAAGGTCATGCGGCGCAGGACTGTGGCGGTGCAGAAGTGGCTGGGGCACCGGATCCCCTGTGGCTGGCCGCCCCCAAGCCCCCAAAAGAGACGTGTGGAGCGAAGCCTCAAAGGGAAGAAGCAGCTCCTGACCCCCCACACCCTGATGGGAACCTCCAGAAGACGATCCGTGGGGAATTAGGCAGCTGGATCGCCCATGCACAAGATCCCTGCCGCCGTGGAGACAGCCCGAGCGAAGGCAGCACCGGCCTCCGTAGGGCCCTGTGGCGGGGAAAGCAGTTCCTCGGTGGGGGACGGCTGCAAGCTAAGGCGGCCGTCCCCCAGGCCAACCGGTGGAAGGAAAGGCCAAGACCGGAAAGGAGGAGGAGGGACCCAGGAATGAGGAACCTGAGGTCCTTCCGGCGAAGAATGCGGGCGCGGCAACAGCGATGAGCCGTCCTTGGAAGACGCCGGGGAAAACTCTACGACGCGGCGGCCCGTCTCCGGAGAAGATGAAACCAACAACCGCCGAACCTCTGGAGAAGAGGGGGCGTCTGAAGACGACTCAACGACCCGACGCTGGCCCGGCGCCGCAGAGTCCGCAACCGGCGTCAGGTCAACGTCGACCGGCGCCGAAACGACATCCGCAGCAACGCGTGGCGCAGGAGACCGCAGCTGGGTCGGAGCCGGGGCGGCCAAGGAACGGCGCCGAAAAGGCATTGACTCGACCTCCGACGAGGCAGCCGCCTGTGTGGAGGGACGCGGCGCTGCCAGGGCCAGCAGCCGCCGGTGCCTGAGCGGCATCACCTCGGCCTCGGACAAGGCCGCCGCCTGCCCAGAGGACCGAGGGGGACTTGAGGACACGCCCGAGCCCCAGCAACCTCCCGCGACACCACAGGGACCCCTCCGGGGTTTTGCGGCGAGGCAGTGGCGTCCAGGTCCGAAGGAGGGAACCCCGAAGGGCCGCACCCCGACGGCCCCATATCCTTCGAACCTGGATCTGAACCTGTCGGCGCCTGGGCCGGAGCCACCGGCGATGCCGCAGAAGTCCCCGCACGCGGCAAGGGATCTGCAGACGTCCTAGGAGGAGAAGGAAGAGGCAAAGAGGCCTGAAAGGCCGCCGCATAGGCCTCCATCTGGGCTCTGGTAGCCCCCGCGCCGGGGAACAGCAGATAGGATGGCGACGCGCGGGGCCGCACCACACGCGGAGAACCCACGCCCCCAACAGGCCGGGGACCGGTCCTCGGGTACAAACTGCGACACTTACGAACAGATGAGCGACGCCCTTGCGGCTTGGGAGAAGGACGATGTCGGAGACGGAGGTTCTTGAAGCTGTCCGTGGGGGATGGACGCGGCGACGATGCCGACCTGGACATGCGTGCCGAAAGGAGCTTCATCCGGCGCTCTCACCAGGACTTCAGCTTCATTTGCTGACACGTCTCACAATCCGTGGAGTCGTGGTGCTCCCCCTAACACCACATGCAGATGGGGTGAGGATCCGTCACCGACATCGGGCGCGCGCAAGACGAGCACGTCTTGAAGCCCGAAGACATTCGCACACTGTACCCAAGAAAATAGCCCAAAGCGAGAAAAGAATGCCTGAAATAGGCCAAGAACACGATCCGGGTCCGCGTTGCACGCGGAAAAGAAGAAAACTGGCGTCAGCGCGCCGGGGTGAGGCATATGAGACCTCGCTGACGCCACGCCTGCGGAGGACGTCGGGTGGAGTCGCGTGGTACCGACCCCCGGCGCGCAGAGATGCTGGGCAAGAAAGTTTTCCGGGTCCAGTCTCACACCTGGGGATAATTCTACGTTAAGGAATCTGCGGCTAGTAGTCTCTATCAGATGTACTGTTCCACAAATAGGGGACAATTTACAAGAGGATGTTCAAAGATTGGTGCAGATTACTCTAATTTAGCAATTAAAACCTACCCATGGTTCTTCAGCAACACACATAGGTGGTGACTAACAGCCCCTAGATTGCCCATCAGCAGAAAGATTTCAATATGTTGCTCATCCCAAAGTTACCTTAGACATTAGAGATTGTGCAACATACCTCGGATCAAGTTCTTTGGTGCGGAGGAAATTTAAAATGGGAGCAAATATGGTTGGATCTCGGTCAATAAAAATCTGAAAAGAAAGAAGGTAAATCAAGACATGTCGCGGAGAGTACATACATATAATATACAAAGATCATTGGTTTCTGGTGTTTCACAGAAGGGTGCAGTCAAGCAGGGAAACTACTGGAAACTTGAGTTGTAGAGAAGAATGCAGTTATAAGGTGAAGCTTCCCTTTTGGCAGCAGATTATACTAGCTTAATGATCGTCAAACTTTTCAAGCGACCCTCTGGACTGTGTAAAATAATTTAGTCAGAGCCCCAAAGTAAGGCATGTTATTGTCTTTCAATATTGTAAAATGCTAAATATTATGAGGGAGCTCAAACACTGACGTGGTGTTTAAGGGCTTTTCGTCTTTGACAAATAAACAAAAAAGGGATATTCAGTAGCGTCTTTCAATTTATCACAATTAATATAAACGCTGCAAAAACACTGCGAGACAAACTATTCAAACAATACTGGAGGAGCACGTCAAGACATCTCAAAAACAAGTCCAAGAAGTTAAGTTCTATGGTGCCTGTTTCAGATGAAACCAGTATTTAAATGTAAAAATATACCACCAGTCAGAAAGCTAAATATCTAGGAGGATTTGAGGGATACAACATATATCATCCAATACATTTGAACAAAAAGGATGCTCACTATCACCTTTTGTTTTCTCAAATTAACATTTATAACATTCTAAACACTGGAAGAATGTTCAGGTATTTCTTTACTAACCACTATTTTCCAAGTACATCTACAAAATGATGTAGGCTGTCAAAAGCGCTTGTATAATGTCTTAGGAAGCTTACGTGCTCCTTTTTCAACATACATTGCCACCTGGACTTTACTTTGCCCTCCACCCCTCCCCCCCAGTGGAGCAAGTCCCAAGGGGTTGATGGCAATAGGGTTACTGTGATGTTTCCAATTATGAGGATGCAGTTTTTTATCCCCTACTAAATAGGAATCAAAAACATTTACAAAAACAAAACAACCATTGAAATGGCATACCCCGCAAACCAAACTATCTGTAGGAATTTGAACTGGTTTTGATACCCGATTACATTGTACTCATGTCATCAACCCCGGAGAGAGGAAAGGTTAGTTCGGCTTCAACCGTGACCTTAAATCCTCTAAGAAGACAATCAAGTCACTTAGATACTCTTCTGGGTTGGTATGTGACTCAGAAGAATGTGGTGTCAAAATGTGATTTGTTCATGGTCCTGTGGTCCAAGAATAAGAGCGCGAATTGTGCCTTGTTAAAAGTCAATTGTTAAGGATCCTGTACAACATGGGTACTCCCAAACATTTTCCCAGGGGCCAAAAAGGTTGGTCTTTGGTGTGACCGAGGGCCGCATTGATGCAAGCATGGTGGCGGTTTGGGGGTGTGTTTGGGAGTAATGTGGATATAGGGGAAGCAAAGCATGTAAATTTAGTGTGCACAATGCGAAAACTGAAAACTTGGGATAAATCCTGGCTTCCCCAGTTGCCCAAATTGTGCGATCCTATGCAATTGTTTTATTGGACTTTGTCATTTTTCTTCATTATCACATATAAGTGGACCTCTAAATACATGACTTTAGGACATGCGCTGTACAAAAAAAATACATCTCAATGCACTGATATAATCTGATGTACTAATATGAAACGGTTCTACATGTAAATGAATACCCTTTTTGAATTCTGAAGAGACTATCATATTTTTACACTTCTGCTGCGAGATGTCTTTAAAAATAAAGGTGTTCCTTAAATTAAACCGAGCAGGACTCTCTAGTTACTTTCTTTTTTTTGTTAACTTATACTTGCCCATTTATTTAACCTTTCTTTAATGTTAGTGCTGAGTCAGTAAACAGAAGCCCACTACTGCTCTTGCCCAGGGGGGCACATGTAAAAGGTCATGAGGGCTGCATGCGGCCCCCAGGCCACACTCTGGGTATCACTGCTGTACAGCATGGCTAAATCAATAGGAAAGGTCAACAGGTCCCAAAGGCAAGACCTATTATTAGCCTTGACATTGGCTGGTTTTTCATTTATTCATTTTTGTTTTGTAAGTAGTTTGACCAACTGTCCGTATTTTCACAGACTGTCCGTGAATTAACCCTAATATCCATTGTTCTTGATGAAGATTTCAACGGACAGCATTTGTCCGTAATTTTAGTCTTTGGGCTAAAAGACCTATGTTACAGTTGAAATGCCTCGACTGAAGTGGGGGTTCTCCAGTGCAGTGATCCCAAGGGAGGGGCACATACATAAACAAGAAACAAGCCTTCTCGCCAGGGCCTGAAAAGAAATGTAGATCTGTGCAGTTGGTAAATCTGTAAATGTAAAGGCTGCTAGGTAAACGGTAGAGGTGGCCTTATATATAGACATTGCGTCGAATAAAACTCTGTTAATTAATCTGTATTTACTTAACACAGTGTACTATTTATCGGACAGAATTGTTAAAAAACAATGTCCTCTGGTGCTAAAGGAGATTGAGAAAAAGAAGGTGATCTAGTCAGTTGTTTAATTGCACTATGTGTGACCAGGAAACCTGGGTTCAAATCCCAGCTCAACTTCATGACTAAATTGTGTTATTTAAGTCAAATCTAGTTTACTTGATAGTGACATTTGAAAGCATACTGAAGTAATTCAGCTCAAGATGGATTCTGTGCAAAAACCTCACTTGTATATGCTTCAATAATGTTCTTCCTCCATCCACAAAGGTAATATTGACTAGGACATAATCGACACCTAGAAATTCGTACGCTTTGTTCTCTCATGGCTTTGTCAGGAGTGAGGGTTAATAAATGTTTGAAAGATTATGTTTAGAAACTTCCAATTCAAATAAATGTCAGAGCAAAGTTGTGATCTAATAGACTAAATTGGAATACTTCCACGCATTAGAAAGTCACTTTTTACATTTTAAATGTTTTTATCATGTCCTTATATTTTGTTCGCTGTGTAATTTGAACCCCAAATATTTTGAAGGTTCTACATGCTCTTAGGTGCTTGGGGATACTGGTTTGGGCTTGGCTCGACTGCAGAGCCATTTTAAGACATGGCAGAGTGGGCAATTGCCCAGGGTCCAAGGGGCCAACCCCTACAAGCTCTCAATGGGCCCTACCCATGGAACATCGCACCAGCAGAGTTTGCCAGGGTGGGAGGGTGCTGCTTAACCAACTACTTGACAGTGCCTCCTCTGTTTCTGGCCTCTCTGCTGAGACTACTCTCCAGATATGTGATACGTTCCACTACTCAAGGAGGGCTTATTTGATTTTAGGAATTGTCCCACCTTGTTCTTCTCTTTCTTATTTATCCGGTTCTTAGCAATGACCCTCAGAATCAGTTTCTGCGGATCTTCCATCTGATCTTGACTTCATCCTGCTCATTCATTCTCTCTCTGGTGGTCGGGCTCCCTGTCCCAAGATAAATATAGAGTCTCCGATGCATACGCTAATGCAGCAGTCAGGCCTTCTTGGTGCTGAGAGACTACAGGCAAGTTGTGGGTACCTAACATTCTGACATTTGTTGTGAGACGGTCACCAACGCCACCTTCTATGCCTCATTTCTTTTTAGGTTTGATGTCTAGTGGAGGGTCATGTGTGCGAGATGTGTTTGTTCAAGTTGCCTAAACTAGCAGAAGGTAAAGAAGTCACTTACCTTAATGTTTCCCAAACTATTTGCCATGTGTATTGAAATGTTTAGAAACATAACCAAAATGTTGCTTTCTCTCCAAGAAAGATTGGGTATATTTGGGTATTAGTGATGCTCTTGACACCGTGCTCAAGGGTATCAATTTGCTATTGAACAAGGACATAATGAGCCATCTGAATGTAGAATACTTAGGGGCAATCTCATACACAGCACAGTGAATAAGTAGCACAATATAAAAAATAGTACATAAATACATTGATAAACCCACTGGGGTATGGCTGCTCCTTCCTTTGTCTTGAATTTTGTCCAGTATTTTGATTCTTCGTCCTGAATTTTGACCCTTAGTCCTGAATTTCTTTACATTCCTATGCTGAATTTGCCTCTATGCCAGGTGGTCATCCAATTTGTAAGGGCCCAGCAGCTGCATACTATTATCGGGCTGTTCACTTCAATACATAGGTTTGTATCAATCTATGTCTTAATGTACTACTCTAAAATGGACCTTGGCCATTTTGGCTCTATAAATTAATATGTGCACGCGCACATGTGTGACTGCTAATGGATCAGTAGCAGCCATCCTGGATTTTTTTCATACTTTGTGCGATAGCAAAGCAAACAAGCATTGGCTGGGCCAAACATTCTGCACCTGGTTAATAGAGGCTAAACTAACTGGCTGCGCCAATGCTCGCCCAGAAAATGTGCTGATATTGCTAAAAATAAGCATATGCTAACCCCTAATATTTCATGTAAAAAGCACGATTATAAGTTGTGGACAGTCCTGTAAAGCTGCCCCAAAGTAATATATTTCTGCATATGCCAAATAACACGTCTCTTCCATTTAAAAGTCCACGTCATGAAACGTGCTAAGAAATTGATCACATCACCCTTATCCTAAAGGGGTATAATTGCAATGAGGCCATTTCAAAGTGACTTGCATCACCTACAAAGTCTTACACTTACACCTGCTGAACTATTTAAAAAAAATACTACCAGTCATGGTAGGGAAAAGAAATACTGGAAGTAGTCCACTTTGATCCTAGACATCTCAAAAGTAAAAAACCCAAAAGGATAAACCAAACCTCCTGCTGTCTTGCAACACACTGCCTGACGATCTTAGACTTAATGCCCACACTCGCTCAATAGACTATCTTTACCTCCTAAACCATCCAAAAGGGTCTTACATCTTAGCTACTGATTATATATTTTTCAGTGTTCTTCTGTCAGTTGCAAAACACTAATTTCATTTCCTTATACATGTGAAGTGCTGCTCCACCCATGTGGCTAGGTGAGGGCAATACCAATATGATATACATTCTGTGGCGTTTTAATACTCCAGGGCGTTTTAATATTACGTGAGGCAATCTAGCTAGCTTGACATAGTCATAGTATAAATAACTAAGTATGAATGAACACTCTAAGAATTCATAAATCAAGGCACAAATCTGGACTAATTTGAGATCTCAATTAAAATGGTCCCTGAAAATGATCAACAATAGGTTCTGGAGCACTTGAAGCTGTACAGTATGGGGCAATGGCATCTCATAGAGATTAGAGCCACCAATGGAATGAATCATTGTGATTAATAATCAACTTTACTCATAACTTTAAAAAGTGGTAGATGAGAAGCCCACTGCTGGCAACACACTGCTGCATGCCACAAGTCATCATCCACGTCATTTGATACAAAGCATCCCATATGGGGAAATGCTACGTGTCAAACGCATATGCAGCAATGATGCAGATTGTCATATAGCTCAGCAAGCTAGCAGACAGAGATTTCTAGAAAGAGGGTATGCTTCTGAGACCATAGATAGAGCCATTAACAAAACCAAGGCACTCTCTAGACAACAGGTCCTTGCAATCAAAACCAGTCAGCACAATGTAGATTTAGACAACTCCGATCAGTCCTGTAGAGTGATTTTAACTTACAACAGGCAACATCAAGCTCTAAGGAAAATATTGAATATAAATTGGAGCCTGGTGCGAAGTGATCCGCCTTTAGGCAATCATTTGCCTAAAAAACCTGAGCTGACTTTTAGAAAAGCAAGGTCTATGAGCAATAGTCTGGTAAAATACAGCCCAGAACTCAGATCCCTCCCAGCTGGCTCACCTCACATAAAGGATTTTTCAAATGCCCATCTTGCAAAGCATGCAAATTTGCACAGAACAAGACATGTTACACCAGCCCATTCAAGTCAGATCCTATAGCTATCAGTAAAAGACTGACTTGTAAGACGGAGTACGCTGTATATGTGCTGGAGTGTCCTTGTGGTTTAGGCTATATAGGCAGTACCAAACTGCCAGCACACAAGAGGATACTCCAGCACTAAGGGCAATTACCAATAAGGATCAAGCCTATCCTGTGGCTAGGCATTTTGAGGAGATCCACGATAGCAGCCCAGCACACTTACAATACTTGGTAATTGACACCATTCCCCCGCTGAGAAGTGGAGGAAATCGTGAAGCCAAACTTCGCCTTCTAGAACAAAATTATATATTAGAGCTCAACACTAAAACACCTCTAGGGCTCAAGGCGAGTGAAGATTTTTACACTTGCCTTTAGTGGGCTGGTTTGGGTATCAGAGTTTTCAGTCTAAGGGTTGTGGTAGCGCCAGTTTCTCTGAAGAAGATATAGTGTACATGTATATACATATCAATATATTCCCTGTTCATTATTAACACTTCAAACCCCTCAGTCGTAGGATTTTTTAAATTATTTTATCAATATATATGGCACTTTGCACTTTTGAATCTATAGGTTGAACTGGGTGACACGTTTTACACATTTGTACACAGATATTTCAATAGGACATGGAGTGATTTTTAGCCCACTGGGGCTCAATATTGATGAGTAGCTTACATACAAAGAGCAGAACACCTTGACACCAATATGTTAACAAGTATATCATTGTTATTGAGTGTTTTCTATTTATTTTGATAGACACACTTTTTTGTTAATCTTTTGTGTTCAACATTTTTTGTACACAGAGTTGTTTTACGTGCAAATGGAGATCGAGATATATTTATGACCAAATTTCATTGTTGTAAATAGTGACATTTCTAGCTTTTTTCAATTCTTATTTATGAATGTTTTAATAGTTTTTAAATGCCATCATTTAGATCTCATGTTTACATTTGTACATATATTTTTATCTATAGTACACTTATGTACTTAGTGAATCAAATGTATGAGTATTTGCACAGGGTGAACCTTTTGTTGTAGCGCTCAAAGGAAAGCGAATGCTATTTAGTATTCTTTCCATGTCTATGAAATGGTTACCTGTTCAAACACATTAAGTCATGCACTAGCACTTTAAATAGCGGTCAAACATTAAGCAACGCGTCATGTGATCAAGGCCCAGGTGGGGCTGAAACGCGTTATGGCGGAGATGCAGGGCATTTAAAATAAAACTCACGTTTGCACTATGAACTTTAGGTCCACTTTCGTCCTTTCTAAGAAGAAGTGGATAGTTGTGACGAAGCCAGCAATAAATAAATAAAAAATTATATATATATATATATATATATATATTCTGGGTACTGGCTGTCATACATATAGAGTGAAAACATAAACATAGATGGTGCTCACTTCGGCGGTGGTGTGACGCCAATAATTCGAAAAACCAGGCACACCCTTTTGTAGCCAACGGAAAGCACACACGGAAAATGATTCAAGCAAAGTGCTTTATTTGTGCAGACCCCCTGTACTGACAGACACGTTTCACCTTTCGGCTTTATCAATGTCACTTTCTGTTGGCTACGAAAGGAGTGAGAATATATATATATATATATATATATATATATATATATATATATATATATAATACACACACACACACACACACTTTGAGCGCAACAGTGGAACCCAAAAACGCGCCTCTCCTGATATCCCCAAATGAACCGGAATAATCGCGCATTATGCTGAAAGTAAGAACTTTCATGACTGTGCTCCATTGGGATTTTATTCACATGAATGCATTTTAAAGTAAAAGAAAGTACAACATGATTTCTGCTAACAAAATGAGAACTTTCATAATACCTGCATTAATTTGACCTTTAAGATGCATTGTGGGAGATGCACTGCACACAGGTATTGTGAAAAGGACTATTAAAATGCATGCACGTATGCACTTGGCCAACTGCTTCCTCCCGTGACCAAAGCAGAACGCCGAAACACATAGGGTGAAAGGAAGCATGAGGTGCTGCTTAAACCTTGATTAAAAATGTGCTGATTCCGGAAATGGGCTTCTGTGTTTTGTGTCACAGCAGTGAATTGATGGGCTTCTTCGTACTCGTTGTTTAAAGAGGCCGCCCTGAAGGGTAGGTGGCTCCGATGCTCGAAGGAATATATATTACCTACCGGCGGTCGCCAGTAGGTAGATATAGTTAGGACCTATTTGGAATAACTTTGGTGCCAATTGACGAATCTTCGCGACCTTTTCAAAACTTTTGGCCAGCTCCGGTCCGCTGCTATCCTGAAAGTTTCAATGTGATTCGTCAAGCGGGGGCCGAGAAAAAAGGGGGGTCCCAAAACGCGTTTTCCCCATGCATTTTCCCATAGGACCTTTAGCTGCAGCTGCAGCTACAGCCCGAACTGCTGAATGGAATTACACCAAATTTGGTAAAGAGGTAGTCCTTAGTTCAGACTCGTGCTTTTTGCTTAAATGGTGTAAATCCGTTCAGTAGCTCCTGAGAAAATGACATTTAAAAGTACATATATATCTACAGCCTCGGAGGATCCGCGTACCCTAAGCGCACCCTGCCATACACAAGCTATATTCTAATTGGTTGTCAACACTCCAAATCAGGAAGTGTTGGCAGCCATCTTGTGCCTCGGTAGAACCGAGGCACAAGAAATCAGCAAAAGAAACGCAAAAAACGCAAAAAGGGGGCAGGGTAGAAACACCCTGACCCCCTAGGCCTGCTCAGGGGGTCCCACAAGGACCCCCAGGGCCAAAAAAGCATTTTTAAAAAATAAATAAATAAATAGGCGAGATTCGCGCACCCAGCGCTAATTTCGGCCGGAAAAAAAAAAAAAATTTGCCCGCGCTTCTTTGGTAATTGGCCCCCGGGGGGGCTAAATCCCAGGGGCATTTTAAAAAAAAATAGTGTGGGGGGTCCCAATCCCCCCCACACTGCCCCGGGGACTGCTACCCCCCGGGGCTTATTAATATTGGGTGGGGGGGCTCTCAGGCCCCCCCAGCCCCAGGGACCGCCACCCCCCAGGGATTATTAATATTGGGTGGGGGCCCGGGGATCGTCACCCCCGGGGCATATTAAGATTGGGTGGGGGGCTCTCAGGCCCCCCCAGCCCGAGGAACGCCACCCCCGGGCTTCTTCAAAATGTGGGAGGGAGGCCGCGCCGCCCCCCTCCTGGAGCCTTGTCTAAGTCCTGGGGACCGCCACCCCCCAGGGCCGGCTCCTGCAGTGTCCTGGGGTGCCCACCCCGGGATATAGTTAGGAATTAGCATTTAAAAAACCTTTGAAATTCAATGAAAAAACCATAGGTTTTAGGGGTGTTCTAGTTAGCTGGACATTTCACTCATACAAAACCACTGAAATTCCTCTGATATAGTTAGTTGTACTAACTACATCTCGCGTGCCCGCAATCCACTGCTGATGATGTCACATATTACATCATTCATGACATGGTCAGTGACATCACTGATGACATCACTGATTACATTATCCACGTGACAATCAGATACACCTCATCATACACTAGTATAACCTTTCATCACTCACTGTAAAATACAGAGTGCCATATTTGAAACCATTGACACACCAATACAAGTTTCTAAACACCCACTCAGGGATTCCTAGATCTATACACACATCTAATCACTTACCTATAGATTCACTCATACATGCTGTCAATGATCAATAGAACACTATCAAATAAACTTATACGCCTATATCGACATTACACACCAGCACACATCCTAATCACTTATGAAGTCATCCTACTCACTTATGCAAACAATGGATCATACTTACTTTTACTTAGCTACACACTTATACAAACACCACTTCACCTATTAATATAGATAGTAACTCATACTTAGTGTGTTATAAAATCACTATTACAAGTATACAGTTTTCCATACAGTCACTCATACAATCACTCAGTCTTATGTATACTTATTTATATACAACAACTGACACATACACTGGCTTTTATTTTTCTAGTTTGTTGGATATGTACCATTGAGACATATATTTGCTCATCACCACACCCATAAAGATATTCACTCACCCAAACAACTGTTATAACATGTAGTTTTAACTTCATATACCTACTGAATCAACTATTCACACATCTTTGCGCTGTCACACACCCCCCACCGAACCAAACACACACATTCACTCTCCCATACAAATACTCAGTTAATTAATCAATAACTAATATAGACTTTCAGTTAGCTAGTAACCAACTGGTGCAGCAGTTTACACAACTGACAAAGTGATACAGATATTCACACAGTTTAGTCACTATCCAATATATTTAGTGAGACACTATAAATTAGTCAAGTAAACAGTCAATCACACTGCTACTAAATCCTCCATCCAAATATTTATATTTATATATCCACTCATTCTTCAATTCAAATTGCTAAATATATATAATACATATTTAAATAACGAACCAAACCACATTCACTGGATGATGTCATCAGTGATTTCATCAGTGATGTCATTTGAGATGTCATCAGTGATGTCACTGACCATGTCATGAATGATGTAATATGTGACATCAACAGCATTAGATTGCGTTTGTCAGGCCGTGAAGGGGTCCAGCTGCCTAGCAGACCTGGATGCCGTCATTTGTCGACATCATGTCAGGACGGGAGCTTTAGACGGGGCAAAGAAGTGCACGCCCAAGTCAAGGAGGATTGCCAGCTTCCCACTGAGGTTTTATTCACGTTCATTGACTCTCAGCAAGGCGGCTCACATGAGCAATGCAAGTACCAAGATGCCGTGTGGCAGCATGCGCTGTGACTCGGCCAATTAAGACAATTAAGTGCACAATTCGCTGAAGCTGTGGCAGTTACGTTCAGCCCAGGAAGAAGGGAAGAGTCCCGAAACGCGTCGGCTGTTTATGAACTGCTGTGATCCCACCGACCTTGTGCCTGCTGCCCCATTTAATAAAAAAAGCTGTATCTACCCGATTGTTTGGGCTCCTTCGTTGTTGGCAAAACCTTTGGATGGATATATATATATATATATATATATATGTATAACTTCTGTTGTCCTGTGCATGAAGACGCACTCAATAACAAGCGGGCCCCGTCAATTTGTAACAGAGTCCTTTATTCCGATAAAACCAGCATTCATTTTCAAGCTTTGTTAACCGCCCTACGCGTTTCGGAGCTGCCGGCTCCTTGTTCACGGGCTTGCACAAACAAATCAGCATACTCGCAGAGAATTACAAGTCCCCATTAGTTCCTGCTTTTATCACCCCCTAGTGGCCATGTTCCGGTACATTTGCATCAATTGCATTCTGGGACTTGAAGTTATTCTCGCGCAATATTTCCCTTCGGTGGGTTCTGCTGTCTTTGTAATTTCTTAGTGCCAATTTACCTGCCCTCCAGTGAGTGCTCAAAAGGGAGTCCGGTTTTCATTAACATCTTTGAACTGGTTATTCCGCTGCATAATTCCAGTATTAAGCAGCTGGCCATATCGTATTCCAATGGCGGTGCAGTCTTCCCGACCCGGACTGGCCTGTTGAAACATCTAACTTCTGTTGTCCTGTGCATGAAGACGCACTCAATAACAAGCGGGCCCCGTCAATTTGTAACAGAGTCCTTTATTCCGATAAAACCAGCATTCATTTTCAAGCTTTGTTAATCGCCCTACGCGTTTCGGAGCTGCCTGCTCCTTGTTCACGGGCTTGAACAAACAAAATGTGGAAATATGGATTTTTATGATCAGTTATGTCCCCTATCTTGGACCCCAACGGTTTCATGTATAAATCACAAGTACATGTATGTTCCCTCCAGTTCCAGTTATGAAGACGCAAATACATGTGCGTCCACCGTTAACATGTCCTCTTTCAGATCCGCCATGAATGGGCCGGATATTCCATTTCTAAGTATGAAAGGCCACCGGCTTTATATGGTTCATTTATCCCATTTTTCAGTCCAGGCGAGTAGGCCCTGATTCTGTCATCAAGCCTTTTCCTGCCTTCTGCCTCTGAAAGCTCCAGTCTGAGCCTGCATCTGTATCCATGAACTTTGTCCTCATTCTCTGCGCAGCTAACGGTGCCTGACTCGACCTGTCTGCTTGCCAAGAACTGTATTTCACCTTGTGATTATCTCCTCCGTCCCTATCCAATGTATTCCTGTCTAGTAGTTTAAGTAAACATTCTTCCAGCTACCGAGCAAAGGGCCCGGCTTCTCTGTCTTTATGCAAGTAATTCATAGCCCTGTTACCATGGAATATTCCTACCCCCTCGCATTTAGTGTAGACACTTAGACGCTTGTACACGCACTAGTCAGTATAGTCAGTATAGAATAAGATTCTATCCTAAGAGACCTCTCTTTTTGGATAACACAGTTCTTTAAACATAGGATGTTAGATATGATTTGGGATTAGGTTGACATAACCCCAGACTTTTGTCTCCACATGTAGAGCTAAATGTCAAGTCCCTTTCTCCCTCTAGTTGCACGTCAATCACACGTCATGCGACTGTGCACGCATCTCTGCCAAATATTTCTGCTGACATTGCAGGATCCTCCAGGTATCCACCCACACATGACAAATTACCCATTATCATCAAGTGGACGCCCACATGGACGCCCACCTTCACGCCTACTTACACACCCACATGCTCTTATCTCATTCTCTCTTGCTCTTTTGCTTACGTACAATTGAGAAATGTATATATACTGTACTCTGTGAATAATGTTTTGAGAATATTGAGAATACTTTTGAGCCCCTTTCCAGATCCAATTTTGGTGATGGAAATATTCTCCCTTTGACTCGAGTTATTGGAATAAATCCCTTTATGAACCTGATACCACAGACTCAGCCTCTTGCTTTATGTATGATCTTATTTATATTTTAAAAGTCTGAGAGCGTAATATTTTATTTACCACATAATGGCGCCCGAACAGTTTAATCTCTTTCCCCACACGCCGGAGATGAAGGTCCAGTTTTGCCCCCTTCCACAGCCGTGATGGACTTCAAGCGCGCATGTCGCGGGTCTTCCCGCCAACTCCCTCAGGCCAACGAAGGGGACAGACTGCGACCAGGCATCCATACGAGGCGGTGAGGAACGCAGATTGTCCTACCCAGAGCCCACCTGCGAGAGAGCTGTGTCCGAGGTATACAGAGGCCCACCAGATTCCGAAGTTCCGAAGTATCCAAGTCACGAGTCGAGTCCAGTCCAGTCCAGTTTGGTCTAGTCCAGTTCAGTTCCGAGGCCTTCCGTTCCGAGCTACCCGGTGAGTACCATTGCCGGGGAGGCGTTCTGACGTGCACATAGGTTGTGCCGGTCAAGACGGGTTTGGGTACACAAATCCGGTCTGCACTGTTTCAGCAGTGTATCTGTACTGTTTAGCAGTATATCTAGTATGTCTAGTATATAATTCAGAATCATCTAGTTAGTGTCGAGTATTATGCTAAGTGATTAGTTCCCTAATGATCATTGTTGTTCGTTAAATGTTAAATGTTAAATGTTTTAAATACGTTCTACATATTGTGGTGTGAATGACTGTTCATTATTGTGTTTATTGTATTGACACCCCTAATGTACAAAGTGTTAATGAAAAATAATTAGTGAAAAGTTTAGCTTGAGAAAAATTGTGGGTATTTCGAATTTGCAAAATTGTTCCAGAATACAGGTTTGTGTTCTTGGTGGTCCAGTGAGCCAATGTGCTGGGTCAAGTCGGTAAGATTATGACCCCCTGAGTGCAAATTGTATGTAAAAATAATTTTTCAATTGAGCGAATTATTGCAGTTTTTATGGAATTGAGTAGTCTTTTTGTCTTTGACAGCTTCAGAGTGAGGAGAAGGTGGGGGCTGTGTAGAGCAGTATGTGATACAGAAATCGGAGACAGATTCTGACCTTGTAGCCAGTGTAGGTGGGGGCCGGTGAGAGGAGCAGAACAGAGGCACTGCTTAGAAAGCTTCTCTGACATCGCATCTGTGTAATGCCTGCAGCCGGAACAACGAAAAAAGTTGGCTGGCAGCCCAGGCTCAGGCCGCGCTGAGGGGCTATTTTTAGCTTCTCTGATAAGACAGGGCAGCTGAGAAATGTAAGTCGAGAAAGATTCCCTTGGTCTATTCTGTGCTAAACGAGTGCCCCGAGGAAATGTCTATGGAGAAGATTTGCTTTATTTTTTAGCAAATGCTATATTGCTTCTGGCCAGAAAGTAAAATGTTGCTCTTGCTTGGAATTTTAAGGGCTATGTGCCTATATAAAAACGATTGTCAAATTCAGACATTTTTGAATTGTGGCCACAAGCTGCCACCAGTTGCATTGGATAAATGATCCAGTGGTTAAAAGTCTGTGAGGAGAGATGAGAGGTGCGTCTTCGTCTGGGACATTAGGGTACATTGTGTTGACGAAGATGCATAGCTCATTTTTATAAAAGAAAACAAACAGGTTCGTGTGTTCTTCGTTTTTGATTATTATTGCTGATTCTGTGTGTCAGACTTGACACGGTGATTTCAGATGGGGGTGTATAGGGCAGGTAAATAAGTTATTGATTATAAGCCTGACAAATTAAGCAGGCCAGAGTGTTCGCCTCTGAGCTGTAGGTACTATAATTGCGCATCACTGCTCATTTATATATGTTAGTGTAATTGTCTATGCTTTCTGTGCTTGGTATACTGATGGCTTGGCATATGTATTTTATATATGTTTTGTTTTTGTGTTGTATTGACCAGTCTGTTTAGCGTTTAATACCAAGTTCTCCTGTGCAAGTACAGAGATAGTCGTGACGACGGCGATCTTTGCACAGCGCTTGGCTGGAACTTGTTCACAATTACTAAATTTCACAGACGTGATATTACCTTTATCATGCTGTCAAAATAGCAGACAACACGTTATCAGTGTATGTCTAATTGGTGTTGGAGATGAATGAAATAAAAGAAAAAAATTATGCAAGACTAAAATATTTTTCACATGACTGCCTTTCTCTTATAGACAGGCAGCCTCGGTCATATGTTTCCAGATTGGACATTAAGGAACAATTATGATCTGTGCACTCGCATCTTAACTCTTGAAAGGCCTGTTTTAAATAAGGACTGCCACCACAGAGTGACAAATGAGGCTCGGTATTTAGGGTAATGAGAAAATATCTGACAGGATTTCCTTTTTAAAGTTTGCTTTAGTAAGCTCATTCTTGTAAGTGGTGGCCCCAAAAGTTGACTTGTTTTTAAATTAGGCTATTTATTGTATAGGTGGAAATTATTGCAAAATGACTGATTTCTTTAGCAGATAAATTATTAATTATCAACATTAGCAACTGTTCTTAAACTTGGTTTTCCGAATATTTAGGTAATTTAGCATTCCTATTAGGGCCTACTAGCATTAATATTGACTTCAGGTTGGTGTAGGTTCATGTAATAGGGACATTTGCATATGAGATGTCATTTGGCCAGCTTATGAGCTAACACAATGAGGTTTGTACATTAATTTGAAGGATTGCTCGCCGTTTCAAATACGCTGTGTATCTCCTATAATTTTGCTTACGCCCAGTAGCTACACACAGGGATTAATAGTGTTGACAAGACACAGGGTTTGATAGTGTTTGACAGCAGTGAAATCTGTTTCAGATTTCCTCCTGTCAAAAAGGGGGGGGAAGGAGGAGAATATTGGCTTTCTGCTGGCCCCTGAGGAGGTTCGCTTCCCGCTAGCCCCTTAAGAAATTAAGCCCCTTAGAAATTAGCCCCCTTAGAAATTAAGCCAAGGAAATAGGTATGGTGTTTTCCCCTTTTTCTCATGTTTTATTGTGATCTTTCAGGGGAATTAGTCCAAGCCCCTAATACAGCTTCTACTAAAGTCCTCCCTTGGGCACAAGAACACACTGTGGCATTTGAAGAATTAAAGAGAGCTTTATGTCAAGCACCAGTTTTAGCAAACCCTGATTACAACAAATCGTTTATGCTTTTTGTGACAGAGCGGGATGGAACAGCACTATCTGTCCTAACACAAGATCATGCAGGAAAACACGAGCCCTGTGCTTATTTTTCTAGTACATTAGACCCAGTAGCACAGGCTTTGCCTGCGTGCCTAAAATCAGTTGCAGCAACGGCCTTAGCCATAAGACAAAGTGGCTCGATAGTGCTGGGCCACCCTCTGACAGTACAAGTACCACACGCAGTAGAGGTTCTCTTGAACCGGACACAAACACAACACCTGACTGTAGCTAGACTGACAGGCTATGAGCCAACGTTATTTCAACCACACATAGAGATCAGACGATGCAACATACTGAATCCTGCTACCCTTTTGCCCTCCAGTACAGAAAGCGTTTCACCACACGACTGTGTTGAAGTAATACATACCGTGACTAAACCAAGACAAGACTTGACAGACGTTGCACTCCCAGACCCCGACCTAACACTATAAGTTGACGGCTCATGCATGAGGACAGGGGCGGGAGAATTAGTGGCAGCATATGCAGTGACTACTGATACTGTAATAATAGAGACTAAAAGAATAGACATATTGTCAACACAAGCAGCAGAGCTCATCGCCCTGACACAAGCGTGCATAAGAGCTAAGAGAGCTGAGAGTAAACATTTACACCGATTCTCTGGCGAGAAAGAGGTTTCTTGACCTCTCATGGGGCCAAGATACAGCATGGCCCCCATATTCAAGCCCTACTGGAAGCAATACATTTACCAACAGCCATAGCTATCCTAAAATGTAAAACACATACTAGAGCCACAGATACCATTTCCCAAGGCAATGATCTGGCAGACCGAACTGCTAAACAGACAGCTCAGACCCCACTAGACATGACAAAGTTACAGGTTCAATAAGTGTCCAAAGCCATGACAGTTAGGGATCCTTCCAAGGATGTACAAGACATACAGACACATGCTACTGTAGACGAATTAAAGAAATGATCGGAACAAGGAGGGGTACTGACTGATCAAGGTTGGATGACAAAGGGCAAATCCCCATGGTTTCTTTCTGATTCAATGGTACAAATAATCATAAATACCGCACATAGTCCTGCACACTTAGGAGAGAAAGCAATGATAGATAGCTTACAGAATATATGGTTCAACAAGCACCTGCGTGCAGCAGCGAAACAAAAGGTCAGAACATGTATGATCTGTTGCCAATTCAATCCAGGTAAAGGCATTCCGATGGAACAAGGTGGATTCCATCCACCTGACCACCCTTTTGAAGTGCTCCAAATGGATTATATCCAAATAAACAGATGTAGAGGTTACAAATATGTTCTGGTACTAATGAAGCAGGTGTCCCTTCTGTTAGGGTATACCTGGAAATTCCATTGTGTGCGACATCCTGAAGCAGCAGGCCTTGTAGAAAGACATAATCAGACATTAAAAATTTGCGCAGACAAAGGTATAGATTGGATGGTAGCCCTGCCGGTTGCCCTCTTTTACATGCGAATGGTAGCTCATTCTAGAACAGGCTTATCTCCCTATGAAGTGGTCTTTGATAGACCACCAAATATGTGGGGCACTCCAATGCCTAAAAGATTACTGATGCTGACAGATTACCTGGCTTCCTTGATGTCTGCACTACTCTCTTGTTGTTCGCAGGTTGCTGCCGCCTTCCCTGACAACACCCAGGTCAAAGAATACTCCATCGCTCCTGGATGGAAGGCGCCAAAGTCAGTGCTCTGGACCACGGGGACGGCCGTTAAAGTCAAAGTGCACCTTCACCACTCTTTTACAAAGGAAAAAGACTTTGAACTTGGATTTTGGATTTTGAACACCATTTTCTAGAGGAGACTCCCCAGCAGTTTCCACAAAGCTAAACTTAGATCTAAAAAGTCAGAACCCGTTTGATCAATTAAGTCCACTAGGTGGTGAAGCGGTTGAACATGTATTCTGGCTTGCATAAGATCTTGGACTATAATATTTAAAAAAAAGAGCAAGATGTGCATCACGATAATATGTATCAGCTTAATACTACATGCTATTTTTCCTCCTATTGCCTCACTCTTATACTCCTCCACTAATGATACCATAAAGCACACATTTAGTGATCTGCCATCCTATGAGCTATCATATCGACTTGCCTTACGCAACAATACCTTTATTCAGATGCTGCACCATTCACATCAGACTAGCAATGCTACAGACTGCTGGGTCTGTGGCCGACTCCCCCCCTATCAGAACTATAAGGGAGTTTTGCCCCTCTTTCTCTATCCGTTCACACACAATGGCTCCTGTGGAGCATGGTTTAGTTTGATTAATTCCCTAGATTCGAATTCCGCAGTTTATCAAGACAACTGGGTATGGGGAAACCTGAACTTAGTTTTGCTTAAAGTCTGCTACCCTAACAAGGAGGGACTTCCCAAAAGAACAGGAACTGATCTAAGAAATGAAGTATATGGATTAGGTAATTTTACACTTAACCTCATGATCCTGAACGTTGAATCTGAAGCTACACCAATCTTGCCCGCCATGTCCGTATTCCCAGTAAAAGGGGAATTATGTATAAGAAAGAATGGCTCCATACACATGGGCCATAGTAAATGCACCACTGTAATAAAATTCAGTGATCAAGGCAAGTCTACATTTAGAGCTTCTCGTCATTCCTACTTTATATGTGGCCAGACCGCATATGTACGCCTACCTCTAGATTGGGATGGTACCTGCTACATCGGATTCCTTTTGCCACCTGTTTTCCTAGCTCCTCCTGATTATCATAGAAATACTCATTTAGTACACAATAGACAGCAGAGAGATCTCCCAATTGTCGATTACACTGAAACAGCATGGGAAAAATACACAGATTTCAATAAAGGTTTCTTTCCCTATATAGGTACAGTTACCAATAGTAAGCTGATACGTAGATTAACCAGAACCCTTGAAGCAGTAGTGAACGAAACTATTTCCGCCTTAGGCAATTTAACAGAAGAGCAGTCTGCTATGCGGATTGTTGTGCTTCAAAATAGTCTTGTCCTTGAAGACGTTATCCTGGCCGATAGGGGCGGAGCTTGTAGGGTCATCAAATCAAGCTGTTGCATTTTTCATACCAGAAAATTCGCCATCTGTATATAAAGCCATAACTCGCCTTCATAAGATTGTAAGCCAGATACACCAGAATCCAGGCACCTGGACTTGGTCCGGTTGGTTTTGGAGTGTATTATCTACCTTTGGATGGAGGGTCCTATCCTTCCTAGGTATTGGCTTTCTCATACTATTCAGTTGCTGCTTATGCCTACAATGTGGACCAGCGATTTGTGGTCTGTGTGCCACATCGTGTATTCCACCACCAAGATTTCGTTCGTCCCAGAAGAAAAAAGAAGAACAAATGATGCTATATGAACAGATCAATGGATTGATGAAGATTGATATCTCTTGACGGGCAAGTAGGGGACAAGGAGGGAATGTGGAAATATGGATTTTTATGATCAGTTATGTCCCCTATCTTGGACCCCAACGGTTTCATGTATAAATCACAAGTACATGTATGTTCCCTCCAGTTCCAGTTATGAAGACGCAAATACATGTGCGTCCACCGTTAACATGTCCTCTTTCAGATCCGCCATGAATGGGCCGGATATTCCATTTCTAAGTATGAAAGGCCACCGGCTTTATATGGTTCATTTATCCCATTTTTCAGTCCAGGCGAGTAGGCCCTGATTCTGTCATCAAGCCTTTTCCTGCCTTCTGCCTCTGAAAGCTCCAGTCTGAGCCTGCATCTGTATCCATGAACTTTGTCCTCATTCTCTGCGCAGCTAACGGTGCCTGACTCGACCTGTCTGCTTGCCAAGAACTGTATTTCACCTTGTGATTATCTCCTCCGTCCCTATCCAATGCATTCCTGTCTAGTAGTTTAAGTAAACATTCTTCCAGCTACCGAGCAAAGGGCCCGGCTTCTCTGTCTTTAAGCAAGTAATTCATAGCCCTGTTACCATGGAATATTCCTACCCCCTCGCATTTAGTGTAGACACTTAGACGCTTGTACACGCACTAGTCAGTATAGTCAGTATAGAATAAGATTCTATCCTAAGAGACCTCTCTTTTTGGATAACACAGTTCTTTAAACATAGGATGTTAGAAATGATTTGGGATTAGGTTGACATAACCCCAGACTTTTGTCTCCACATGTAGAGCTAAATGTCAAGTCCCTTTCTCCCTCTAGTTGCACGTCAATCACACGTCATGCGACTGTGCACGCATCTCTGCCAAATATTTCTGCTGACATTGCAGGATCCTCCAGGTATCCACCCACACATGACAAATTACCCATTATCATCAAGTGGACGCCCACATGGACGCCCACCTTCACGCCTACTTACACACCCACATGCTCTTATCTCATTCTCTCTTGCTCTTTTGCTTACGTACAATTGAGAAATGTATATATACTGTACTCTGTGAATAATGTTTTGAGAATATTGAGAATACTTTTGAGCCCCTTTCCAGATCCAATTTTGGTGATGGAAATATTCTCCCTTTGACTCGAGTTATTGGAATAAATCCCTTTATGAACCTGATACCACAGACTCAGCCTCTTGCTTTATGCATGATCTTATTTATATTTTAAAAGTCTGAGAGCGTAATATTTTATTTACCACAAAATCAGCATACTCGCAGAGAATTACAAGTCCCCATTAGTTCCTGCTTTTATCATCTATATAATCAACTGGCGGTCGCCAGTAGATAGTTATAGTTAGGACCGTGTTTCCATAGGAAATCTCAAAATTCTATTTTGAATAACTTTGGCGCCGGTTGACGAATCTTCGCGAAATTTTCAAAACTAATGGGGCGCTCCGCTCAGCTCCTACCCTGAAAGTCTCTGGGGGATTCGTCAAGCTGGGGGCAGAGAAAAAAGGGGGGTCCCAAAACGCGTTTTCCCCATGCATTTTCCCATAGGACCTTTAGTCGAAGGTACAGCCCGAACGGCTGAACAGAATTACTTGAAATTTGGCAGAGAGGTAGTCCTCAGGTCAGGGATGTGCCGTTTGCATATATGGAGTCAATCTGTTCAGTAGTTCCAGAGAAAATTGCAGTAAAAAGCACATATCTATAGCCGCGCACCGTGCGCGCACCCTAATGTGCGCGAGCGTAATTCTGATTGGTTGTTACATGTCAGTCAACGTTCGAATCGGTCGAAATCAGGAAGTGTCGGCCGCCATTTTGTTTGTTTTCAGTGCGAGAGTGGAAAAGGAAGGTGGCGAACGTGAAAAGGGGGCAGGGTAGAGAGTTCCTGACCCCCTAGCCTTTGTCAGGGGGTCCCTGAAGGACCCCGAAGGCAGAAAAAAACATTTACTTTTTTTTAAAAAATCGCGGGGGTGCGCGCACCGTGCGCGCACGATGAAAAACCATAAAAAATAATAATACATACATAACTTAGCATTTAAAAAAACATACAAATTCACTGAAAAAACCATAGGTTTCACACACGTTATAGTTAGGAATTAGCATTTAACCCCTTCGGTGCTCATGACGGAACGGTTCCGTCATGAGCCACGGTTGAGCTGTGCTCATGACGGAACCGTTCCGTCATGACCACGCCCGCGCAAGATTCCGTCAGCACAGCGGCGGAATTTGCGCAGCATGGAAGGGGTTAAAAAACCTTGCAAATTCACTTTAAAAACCATAGGTTTCACACATGTTATAGTTAGGTGGATATTTCACTCGTAAAAAAACAATGAAATTCCCCCGTTATAGTTAGTTCAGATAACTATAACTCGCGCGACCGCCACTCTATCACAAGGATGATGTCATGAGTGATGTCAAGAGTGATGCCACTGACCATGTCATGAGTGATGTAATATGTGACGTCATGAGCAGAGGATTGCGGGCGCGCGAGTTATAGTTATCTGAACAAACTATAACAGGGGAATTTCATTGGTTTTTTACGAGTGAAATATCCACCTAACTATAACATGTGTGAAAATATATATATATACTCCATTGAATTCCATGAAAGGTTGGGCGACCGGCAAAAGAAATTGCGACAACTTGAATCGAAATACATAATACGACTACGAACTAAGTACCCAAGAGGGATGAACTCGGATGAGGAACTTTATGTACACCTCTAGCATTACTGCGCACAATAAGGACCCTTGGCATACATACCCATTTTTTGCAGTTTTCTTAACCTTGCAATACTTTCTTTAACACTGAGACTGGTCACTAATGCCATTTTACTAATTTGAACTGCTATATATTACCACCCATGGTTTTGAATCAGACTACTTATAGCATTGGTACATATACAAAATGTTTGACATATCTTGTCTGTCACCATCAGTATTGCATAACAATTTTCCCTATTATTGAAACTGGTCACTAAACACCAGTTTACTGATCTATACTGTTATTGACAACCGTCTAAGTGTTTTGTTAGAAACTTATTTAATACGCTTCTGACTGTTACTTGGTGATTACCCAACAATTAATTTCATTTTGAAAATGTTTTGAAAAAAACTACAGTTCCCAGAATTCTATGGGGCTTACAACCTTGTACAGGAAATGCTTTCAAATGTAACAGGAAATACAATCACCTACCGTGAACAAGGCCGACAGGGCTGAAACGCGTCGGTGTAACAGAAGGGAACTCTGTTAACATTACATTTTGTCAAGGTTCTTGAGTGAGAGTGTCATTTGCTTAAAAAAAAAATAAAAAAAATATATATATATATATATATATATATATATATATATATATATATATATATATATATATATATATATATATATATATATATATATATATATATATATATATATATATATATATATATATATATATATATATATATATATACATACTTTGAGCGCGACAGTGGAACCCAAAGGGAAAACGCGCCTCTCCTGATAACCCCAAATTCACATGGAAGAAAGTAAATGCCATGTACCTGGCATTGTGCACACTTCATAAGCACCCACTGCCAAGGTGCAGTCCCAATAGGATTTTACAATTTAAAAACAATAACAAGGTGCACCATACAACTAGTATATTTAAAGTAGTCAAACAATTCAGATTGATATCCAAGTGTATGTTCAATATTCTTCTTTTATTCAGACATGTTCATGTAAAAAACGATAGATACAGTAGAGAAACAGCCAACACGTTTTGTCCTAAACAATGGACTTCTTCAGGGCAAGCTAACATTTCAGGTGTATATAATGATGGTATAGTAAAAACGCCAATCCAATAAAGAGCATTATGCGCTATCCCAGTGCTTCATAGCAACCACGTTCCTATTGCCATAAGCAATGTGTGTAACGTATGTGGTAAAACAAACTCTGAGCAGACCTGTTAAATAAAGTGTAGACAGAACTGCATGATTCGAGAGGATTCCACTCCCAGGTCCTATAGGCGAGGTGAGCCAAGGGTGGATTAACCCAAGTGGCGGGCACCAGAATCCGTGCCTCCCCAGGGATGGTTGCTGGGCTTGTTGGGATTTGGATTATATATTCTCCCCCTCAATAAAAGATTGGCAAGACATGTTTGCAAGATTATCATTTACAGCTGGTACATTCTGCTAGTATCTGTGCGCACCTCTGGAGAAGACAGCGCATTACAGCCACCGCTACATGTGACTTACACATAGCATAACTGGTATTTGGTATTTATGTCAGATGTGTGTAGGCTTGTGCATTGCACACTCCAGTCATTCGTGTTTTTGATCATCTTCATTTGAACGTACAGTTCACGAAACACCATCCCGTCAAAATAGCCTTCACTTGTCATGTTTTGTGGCCTACACGACCTCTAGTTCTATATCCCTCTTAGCCTCCTCAAAAACTAAATGGAGACATATTTCTCCAAACTAATAAGTGAGAAAAGGAATGGGTGGATGGTAGTGAACGTACACTGAAGGGTGGAATCTGCACTCTATGGTGGTCAGTGTATTTTCCATAATAGGTCAAGAGGTGGGAAATCGCTCATCTTCCTGTATTTGTGCAGGTCATGGACACACTCAACATAAAAAGCCTTGGTCACATTCCCTTCAGTTGTTTTGTTTTCGTAGCATTGCTTCAGCGCTAGTCCTCAGAAGGGGCTTGCCCCATCCAAGAGTGGTCATTCATACAAGGTTACCATACAAAGCCAGGGACCTCATCTGTGGGGACTAGCTCGCGTATCTCAAAGCCCAGCCCATGTGCCACACTGAAGGGCAAGGCTAACTTGTTGGAAGTGGGATTACCTAGCCAGATAACAAGGAGAGCACAGAACCCAGAAATAAGAGGTGGGTGTAAAGGAGACGTGTATTACTACCTGTTCCATACCGCTTAAGGTCCTAAGGGTGATGGAATATTTCTTTTATCTTTACTAAACTCAGCTTGAACCCGGTCTGGAGACATTGTAGCATTTTACAAAATGACAAAGTTCGAAGGATTTAAATGACAGAGAAAATATATAACAAAAGGATAATAAAAACTAATAGCCAGAAACAATTTCGAAAATCAGCTAAAGCAAAATACTTTTGATAATCGAAAATTTCAAGGTAGCTTTTAGAAGTCCAGCATTAAAAACAAGAGTCGGAGTCGGGTGACATACCTATAGCCAGACTGAAAGAGAAGACTTGACTACAAATCTTGGCCTTTCGGTATGATCTGTCTGAAATGCCAAAGTCTGAGCAGTGTGTAAGAAACTCCTAAGCAAGATAGTTGGTGTTTAGAACTCCAATTTGACATGCAACTCCATACACACAGGGGTGTGTACAGAGACCGCTTCATTTGAACTTGGTTCAGTCAGAAAGGGCAAGGGTAAGGCTATTGCAAAAGTGGAAAATTATGATTAAATTCTCTTGAAAACGCCTGTAGCAGAACAAAATGCAGGACATAAAGTGTAACCCCACAAATAGACTGTTACTTGCATCAACATAAGACAAAACATAAGATATCCCAGAGATGCAAAAATAAATCAGGGTAGGAACATGCTGAGGGAGAGACATGCAGGAATTATCAGTAGATCTTGCAGTGGTTGTACACATGATAAAATACTATGACCCACAGAGCCGCGAATCCATGCACACAGTAACGTGGTGTGGTGGGATGGCCATTTTGACCCTGGAAGAAGTAATCCCACAAATTAGGACTTTTTGAAAAATAAGCTGTGAAAAAACAGGGTCCGCCCTATTGTAAACCACCTGGAACTAGGGGCATTTAACACAAAGAGCGCAATGGTCCCATACAAGAGCTGCTTTCTCCTTAACCCCTTCCATGCTCATGACGGAACGATTCCGTCATGAGCATCGGTTGAGCTGTGCTCATGACGGAACCGTTCCGTCATGGCCCCGCCCGCGCTCGAACCCTTCAGCACCGCGGGGGAATCCGCGCAGCGCTGAAGGGGTTAATTAGGGAGCCCGACTCCTGCCAAGCAGGAGCTTCCAAATGCTCTCTCCTCAGACTCTGCTGTAGTCCCTTTTGGCCGGATTTTGCATGCCCAGTTGCTTTCCTATGGGACCATGTACCTCTCACCTTCTTCCGGGTGTTCGTTTCACATAATTCAGATTCATTACTACCATGGTCCACTCTGAGCCCTATGATATTGATGACTTTGTGAACTTCCAATTGTGGCGAGTCGGCCTAATTAATGGCCCGCTGCTCAGTCCTGATGATGATCCATAAATAACCTATAGTTGAAATGTACAGGAATTGGAGCTTTATCGAAACCTAATCAACCAGTGACACACTATACCCCATACTGACAATCTCACTTTGAACCAACTTATGTGGCTCCATTGTTATATTTTTATACTAACTACAAACTTCACTTTATTTTTCACCTTGTGAACACTTTGAGGGCCAAGCACCTTGATGAAGCACTAAATTACTTTATATAACTGCAAGGAGTGTGTTCTTTCCTGTGTAATTTGTTTTTGCTTCTGCTACAGAACAATTTTTGAAGTATGGATTTGTTGCCATTGGTGATATTTTGTTTCTTTTACCGCATAGTACCATTGTTCTCTTTATTTGTTGAAAAAGAAAGTATTAAAAAACCCCAGCACTTCTCTGACTACCCCTACCCGCATACCCAATGAGCATCACAAGAGTTGTATTGTGTAACAGCAGACTGAAACAAAGATGCTGAAAGTCACTGCTACCATTTAGAGGACCAACCATAACAACACAACATGAATCATGCCCACCTCTGTGTTGCTGAGAGAATAGAGCCACAAATTACTGTAATGGTGTAAGAAGATTGTGAGCAGAGAGCTTAAGAGGGTGGGACACCACAACAGCGTCCCAATTAGGGCGAAAAAACAGGTCAAGTTTTTTTTTTTAAGAGGTGAAATTTGACTGCACTTCAGGAAATAAGCAACATGCCTTGCTTCAAGGAAGCATTCAGAATAAACAGGATACAAAAGAGAGAAGTACTGGCTAACCTGGTCTTTCAAAACCTGCAAAGACAACCTCAGTGTACCTTGGACCACACAGCAGTAACCACTTGTGTGAGAAACAGAATCGACAGTGAAAAAAAAAAGCAAGCGAGAACTAAATATAGTGTCAAAAGTCAGAATAGTTTCAAAGGGTCACCCTTTTCAGCATTTTCAGTTTTTTCACAACTGTGTCCAAAAATAAGCAATTTGTAGAGATGCTAATGTATGCGATGTGACAAATGACAGTTTTTAACAGTGGAAAAGAAAACAAGCATTATTAAAAACAGTTTGAATAATTTCTGTCAGTTAAATTTCACCTGCAAGGAATAAGCAGGGAGCATTTTTTCCCAAGGAAGAAAAAGTCAAGACACACAACTGCACTTTTTTGTTTCCGTAGATTTTCAGTACGCTCTAGCGAGCAACTGTGGTGTGTAACGTTGTGAAAATACTATTATATGTTTTGTTTCAAATCTTAGAGTTTGCCAATGTGAACAGAGTAAGCTCATTCCTGGAAGTAGAGACCCTCAGAAGGAAAGAGGAAAGCATAAATGTTATTCTGGAGGAGTCAAAAGATCCCTGAGGAATCATGAAGTCTGGCTCTTGCTATAGGAGAAATAGATGATTAAAATATATCAAGGAAGACCTTGCTCTTTCAAGGACATTAAGATTGGAACTCAAGTTTTGGCTTGCGCAAGTGACGAAAAAAGGCTACTAACTCAAGTTTTGGCTTGCGCAAGTGACGAAAAAAGGCTACTGTAATAAATGTAAGGCGGCACACAATTCATTTGTCTGCATAATAATGCCACGAAGAATCAGGGATGTGGAATTCCTATAGCCCGACGCCCGTGACATATTGTTTGGGGTCAAGGGCAACAAGTTTCCATGTGTATTTTGTCCTTGGGACAAGCAGGCCCAACCCTCTACATCACAAACCCTTTGACTGCCAGTTTATAGTCCCACATGATGGATCAGGGAAAGCATTGCCTGCAGTTAAGGTAATATTTGTTTCCATGTTTTAATGCTGTTCAAACTTGTATTTATAGTTCATAAATGCAAAACCTTTATTATTAGGGTGAGCAATCTAAGTACATGTTGTAAGCTCAGACTACTACTGAGTGGTTAAAGTATAAAAATGGGTGCACACGCTTTCATTGTTTAGCACTGTGAGGCTATGCATACTGCTATCAGAATGCTCTCTGATTAGATGCAAATATATGGAGATGCTTGAAAGCAAGATTGATTATTCTTTGCTTTCAAGATAAAATGTTCACAAAAAAAGCAAAAACATTTAGCTAAACTACTGTAACATTTTAGGTAGTGTTTTTCTGCAGCATCATTTAGTAAAATGTGTTGATGCATGCTAGTATTTCCCAAAAATATTCATAATGGAAAATCACTGTAACCAGTTTTAATAAGATTATGCAAATCCTAACCATAATAATATTGTTGGCCCTTCGTTTAAAAAAGCAAGAGGGAGGAGGCAGCTGCAAACGAAGAGAAGGAGAGAACGGGGAGGAGGAGTTAGCTGCAGCCCGGGAGAGGGCGCAAGCGGGGCTGCGTGCAGTTCCTGAGCTTAAAGAACCAAAAAGGAGAAAAAAAGTCTGTCAAAACTAATAAATAACATAGCGTGTAACAGGACATGTAACAGGGGGTGTCCTCATGGGGGGTTACAATAGTAGAAAAGGCGGTACTAAGGAACTACTAAGCCTGCTGACCAATGAAAAGTCACCATTTACAAAAGACAGTGACAGCAGCCAATTAAAACAAGCATTTTGTAATGCAATAGGTCTGGCATTTGCAACATTTTTAAGCTATTGGCATTGTAAATGACAATGCTTTTTATTTATCTGTTTTCAAAACCAACACATAGATAAAAAGTTTGTAACGTAATAATATGCGATGCTAAAGTAGTATGTAATAAATAACTGACAGCTCCAGTTTGCTGTATTTCTTTTTTATTTGCACTGTAAACGTGGGTATTGTTTTTTAAATTGTAGAGCATAAAAGCATGAGTGAATATAATATAGACAGCAAATACTGCATGCCTCGCAAAGCAAGCAGCGCATGCGCTGCAACACTAGGCGAGACCTAAAAAGCAATGCACAACGAGATTGCCACTGCATTCTATTTTTTGTTAGATTCAATTAATCTAACTCTTTAGTGAATGCAGCATTTTCCCACAACCCCTGTTCCTGTAAATGCTCCTAGGGCTCTCTACTTTTCACTACCAATGACCTCCGGTTTCAGTCATTTTCAAGAAATCATCTAGGTGCTCCTAACACACACCAGACCTGTGCCCTGCAAATGTGCCCCGGTACAACTGCCACATGACACCAGCCCCGGTACAACCGCCACATGACCCCAGACCTGTGCCCTGCAAACGTGTCCCCGTAGAACTGCCACTAGCACCAGACCTGTGCCCTGCAAATGTGCCCCGGTACAACAGCCACGTGCCACCAGACGTGTCCTAAAAACTTGCCCCCGTACAATTGCCATGTGCCACCAGACGTGTCCTGAAAACGTGCCACCGTACAATTGCCACGTGCCACCAGGCGTGTCCAACAAACATGCCCCCGTACAATTGCCACATGCCACCAAACCGCGCAATACAAGAGACGAGCCCCGTCACAGAACCGCTACCAGTGGTGCCCGACGCCGCCATGAAGCCTTTGCCCTGCTTATGTGCCAGACTTAGCGCTATAACATAATGGGCAGTAGCTCCATATCTGCACCGCTGCAGGAGCACAAGGCCCCTTTCAATCCAGATAAAAGTATGGGGGGGCTTAGAAATGGCCTGCCAGTCTCCCCGGGGCGCTATACAGCGAACCATCCACTATGTGATAACGGCGGATTATGGCCGGTGCACACCAGTCCGTTAGGACAGTTCACGCCTGTTGCAGCTTAGGGGGCGAGTGGGGGGGGCTATTTCCTGCCCTCTACGTAATTGGAGTGTGTAGGCTAACATTGCGTAATGTCAGCGGTATGTTTGGCGCTATAAAAACAGTCAATACATTCATTCATGAACATATGTTATCAACAAAAACATACGAGGAGTCGGTTTCTGTAGGTGGGGCATGAGGAGACCAGAGGTTTAAAGTGTACACCTTTAACTGCCCCCTCCCCCCACCATTCACACAAGCAGGAACGGGGAACCCCTGTCTGAACGCTGTCTGCGCGCAGCGCTATAGCCGGGCCCTTACGTCCATAAACAGGGGCCATCGGTGCAGAGCGGGTTGTGTTTCATGGTAGGCATAAGGAGAGGGGGCAGGAACGGTCTCCGCTGCGGCTGCAGTCCCGGGCACAGGCCTCATCCAGCACCGCTGCCGTCCGCAGTGCAGCCACTGGGAAGCAGTGGCCGGGGAATGGGGTAGGCTCAGGTTCCGGCGGCTCTGCCCGTCGCTGCCTCCCTCTGGCGATGAGGCATCCCGGGCCCGCGGGAAGACGAGATCGGAATGCCGCTCCGGGAGGGAGACATCCACTGGGAAGTGGGATCCACCCAGGAAGAAAGGATCTTGTTGGAGATGGGGAAGATCCTCCAAGAAAGGGCACAGCTGAAATATTGCACAGGGAGAGGGGAATCTGTCCAGGGTCAGGCTTGGCTTCAGCACACCGAAGCAGCACAGTTTTGAGCTGTGTTGCTGCCGTCACAACGTAACAGGATCTCAAGCACAGAGAGGGGGGCGGAAACAAAGGGAACTCAGACAACGGGAGGGGGGCGTGAGCATGGAAAACACAGACCACAGGAGGGGGTCGGGAATAAATGGAACGTGCACGGACAACGGGAGGAGGAAGGAGAAAGGAGACACCATGGAAGAGATTATGGTCTTACAGCCAAAGCTGCCGATTTTAAAGCGAAGGAACCCGGTTCAAGCCTGGGCATGCGATCCACATCAGTGATTCTGGGCAAAGCACTTAATCTCCCTGTGCCAAACCAAAAACAAGCTGTTCGAAAGATGATCCAGCAGTACACGCCTCCTAAAGTTAAGAAATTGCTTCACGACAGCCAAAAAGCAGACAATACAGTCCGGATGGGCCGGACGAAAAGGGGAAAGGGCAGAAACCAAAAAGTCTCAGATTCAATCGGAGGCCACAGTTTTACATAAACGATGATGCCAGCCAATGAAAATGAGGGGCGGGGCTTCAAGTCCCCTTCTGAAATCTCCTCATCCACAATATGTTTCGCTGCAACGCTAGGCGAGACCTAAACATGGGTGGAAAGTGGGCAGAGCTTCATGCCCACATCCTGGATACAGCAGGTCTCTAAGAAACAGTGCAAGCGCTGCCTAGGCGAGACCTAAAAAGGCCAGATGGCAACCATATCCTGGTCATGGGTCTGGGGAGAAAACTCTTCCAAGTAACCAGGCTGAGGCTCGGTCTGGAAACATTCATAACCGAATCCCACGTTATACTCTAACCCACATCTTGGTAAGGGACCCCTTGCAGGATAGTGCTAAAAAAAAATGCCTTTGAAGTCCATGTCAAAATGTTTGTAGGTTTAAAAAAAGACCAACATGCACAAAAACATTTGATGTCTTTATGTTTGTGAAAAGAGTATTAGTTATCACCTCAATGTACGCATGTCATGTAAATACTGTTCCTTTGACACTGTTTTTGTAAATATTGAAAAAGATTTAGAGGTGTATGTTTCAATTTACAATATGGCAAAAACATTTGGAAAAAACAAAAGAAAATATAAGTGAAGGAAGCCCAGAGGCAATAAAAAGGACTACTGTGGTGTTAGTAATATTTTATTTATTGTTACAGAGATACCTTCTTTGTATCATTAACCTCCTTGGGGCCAGCATATCCAAAGAGGTTCTGTTAGCCATGACACTGACAAAACAAACTAAGACTCATAATTACATACAGACAGAGGGAGTGCAGCCCCCCCACCCTAAAAAAGAATGAGCCTGCATTTGCAAGATCAACATGTAATGCAGATCAAAACAAGGTATACAGACAAAAAGAACAGCAATATAGACAATTGTCGTGGACCAGAGTAATGAACCGAACAGAAAACAAGAACCAGAAAACCCAAGCAAATTTTACTGATTGAAATAGAAGATGCAGCCTTACTCAGTGAAATGCCTCAGCTTTGGCACACACAAAAAAATGTTTTCTGGTACTCCCATATACAGAGGGGTAGACAAGATGAAAACATCATCACCATAGTGGCAAACACATTAGCCCAGGTTGTTTTCAACTAGTCCTGGTCACCATGTTTGTATGTTTGTAGCTTTGTTCGAACAATCTCACCCCCTCCCCCCCCCCCCTCCCCAAATTACAGGAGATCCATCATTAACATAAGTGGAAAACAAGACCACAGAAGAATAACAGCTCCATGTGGCATCCCAACTCCAGCCTACTCGCTACAAGATATATTATTTACCCCAGTCCTGACAGGGCTACCTCTGAAAAAGAGTTAATGGAAGAATGAGTTCGGGAGCAATTTTCATCATGGATACAGATGCAAGAACCATGATACATCCCATCATGCATGCTGGAAGCTTGTCCCTCCTGAAGGAAGCAAAATAACTTAAGGCACATGACAAATCCCAGTCATAAATAAGAGGTGCAATATCCACGCTGAAGGCGAGAATATGAAGTGGGGAAGGAGAGAAGTTCCCACAAAAACAGAAAACTAAAATACCTGATGGATAATCATTCTCAGGTGTGGCAAGTATGTGATCACTTATCCACTCTTTGGAGACACAGCAACACCAGCACCACCCAGCAATAAAGATGCACTGTCAAAACTAACAAACTGTGTGAGGACATGAAGTGCTGAAATCAAGCTACATGGCAAAAGTGCCAGTTGAAATCGAGTGAAACCTAGTAAGAACACCACATTTGTCCATCAGGCTGCAAGACCGAAGAATGACACACCCTCTGCAGGACAAATTAAACAAACATTAGACTTCAGACTGCTGCTTCTGGCCAGGGTACTCCTTGTAGACACCAAATCTCCTTTAGCCACAAGAGGGCACAGGCTGCAGTGAACCAGGTTGTGAAGGTCGGTGTTGCCTGTAAGGCTATTTCAATGTATAGCCTTTGAATATATCATACAGTTGACAGGACATTCACACATAAGAATCCAAGTCCCAAGATAGGGCAGTGGTCTGTCTTTGTGTAATTTCATCTAAGGCCCAGTAAGCCTTCTTGTTAAATTAGTTGGAACCATTAAAGGATGTATCCATCAGGTTTAAGTGGATGTCTCCAAGGACACCAGAGGAGCTCAGCTAAGCGTGTCTACAAAAAATTACAGAGAAGCCCATAGACATGCCCATCAAATTTGTGGTGTTCCAGACTGGATCCATGAATTTACTTGATAACCACAAATCCATCACCAATCACTTCACTCAAACATCCCCTCACATGATCCGGCAGAAGGGGAACCCGCATCTGCACCATCTCTCAAACAGCATGGAAGTAGGATGGCAACAGGCATACAGCGCTGCATGAAGGCAATCCAGCGGTGAACCAGCCACAGATAATCCAACACCATATACTCACCTGGGCCCATAAACATACATACACACTGATTAGTTAAACCGCTGGGGTCAAGTTTATGTTGCTTCTTATTGAAAGATCAGTTACCTGTCATACCTAACCAACCCTTCACTGATCGAAAGGTTCTTTCCTCTGGTCAATGGGCCATTAGTTGAACTAGTTGATGGTGAACTGACAAATGTAATTCTCTTTGCAATGAAATAACCATCGACTCTGGAAAGTTTTAAGGCTTTATCTAACATTTCAAAGTACAGTACAGTCTCTGTCACTCAAAGGAAGGAAGATTTGATTAGTCAATTAATCAGACAATATCATAATTTGTAATGACAGTGCTTGGAAAAGGAGGATAGAGAGAAAAAGTACATCTGCACTTTCTTGAAATTATAATTACCTAGGATGGTGTGAAAACCAGTCCCTGGCCAAGGAGCTGGGAAAGGTCCCCCGATAAAGATCAGGCGACAAAGGCTTCAGGACAGGATAGATGACCTCTCTAGCACCGACGCTGGCATCGCACCCCTCTCTGACACACTCTTCCTCCTCGAGATTCTTCCGCGATCTTCCTCTATTTTAATTTAGTCTAAGGTGATGTTCCGCAATATTATTCATCAGCATTCGCTCGTCAATATGACAGCATCCCGAGCTCTGCAGCAATCAGAAAATCTCCCTCTAACTAAACTAGCTAAAGCTACCTCATTTATACCCTTCTATGCCCATGTACCACCCATTAATGTTTCAATATCAAGAAACATCTGACTCTGATTGGACAGGCAATGGGGAATGATCCTCAGACCATGCTTACTTTCTAAATTATTCTTTGACTTCTTTGTTCAATGATCCCACCCCTTAATTTTTATTCATATTTCTTTATTCCCACCCTCATTCGCATTAATTTAGAATCAATATTATAGACTTCGCAGGTTCACATCCATTTCTCAGGAAATTGGGCTGATTCCCAGGGTATGTATCGGTTTCGTCCTTGGACGGCGTTCAAGTCTCGCATCCTTTCCTTCAGCTCCCTTATACTGCGCATGTATAGCGGTCACATGGGTTATAGACTCCAGCATCCCATAAGAGGCCCAAATTCGCACTAATAGAACATTTTTTAAAAAAACACAAATTTCAAAATAAAATGGTTTCACTGTATACCACCTATCTCTACTCTAACCCCATTTACTTATAAATGCTCTCCCCGCATTAGCATTTAGTAAATAACTTGTTTAAGTTAAAGCAAAGCAGATGCTTAGCATGTGAGCTTTCAAGCGGTCATTTTAAGAGCGTCTGCGCAGATGCAAAAAATTCCCTCCAAGCGATAGCTCGTCATATTGCGTAGGTGCAGTTGACGCATGCGCAATACAGATTCCCATGTTAGCAGCTATTTTAGCTTTCATTCGAGTTATTTATTAGTAAGACACATAGGCAAGTTTCTTTATTTTATATCGTGTGTGGTGCATATTAATTTTCACAATACCTGATTAATACAAGGTTATGAGTTATATGAGAGGATTGCTTCTGAATAAGTCTCCTTCCAAGAGTCCTTGCTCCATCAAAGGTACAGTCTGGCTCCCCAATAAGAAAAATGTGTTACCCATTAATTGTGATGCCTTTGGATGAAGAGCGGAAACCAATACAAATTCTGAAGCAACAAGGGGCCCAAAGTATCAGATGTTCACAAGAAGGCGAAAGGATAGCTAGTTTGGGTTGTCTGGCACAATGGCAGTGGACAGCCTGGATAGAGTCTGGATTAGCCCACAAGAACATATTAGGCTATTTGAGGCCTCATTACAAGGCAACAAAGGAACAGGGATGGAGGATCTCAGTCAATATGCCCATCATTGCCTCTGCAACCAGCAAAGGACATTCAGGTCCTTCAGCCACCTTGCATAGGACAAACTTAAAAGAAAGAATGTCTTCAAAAGGGACAACGGAGGCCAATTTCAATAGGAATATTTAAGTCATTGGCGTTTTGAAGACCGGAAAGATGGAAGATGTCAACTTAAATACTGTTCATCTCAACATCAAAGCCCTCGATTGAAGCTTGTACAAAGCTCAGCAAGAAGCCCAAGGTTGGCTTTCCCTGTGTGTTCCACTGCATGCAAAACACAACTGTCCCAATTTAGATCTAAAAGTGGATCGGAAACTGGTGCCACAGATTATATCAATATGGGCTCGAACAATTGGCACTACCTTGGGTAGCAAAAGGCACTGCTAGGGTCGAAATGGAATCCAAAGCATCTGTGGGGTTGATGGCCAAAGGGTAGAGGCACCTGCAGAGGCACTGTCAAAGATCCAGGCATCTTGGGGCTCAAAGAAGCACCAAAAAGAATCCTATTCAGTTGGAAAGTACACGGCAAGGCCTGGATGAAAGCCACCACTCGAGAAGGATCAGTGCTAGGAACTGGAAAAGCCAGAGGGGGTCTGGTAACACTGGACGTGAAGCCCTCGTACAGTGCCTGACTTCTATCCTTACGAACAAGGAATGATTCAAATTAATGCTGTGGTTCCCATTGGGGACTGGGCCCGTCGCCTAAATGACTTACACCACAACCAAGAGCAAGGTTCAGAGGAAAAACAATCCTTTGTTCGAAATGTTTGAAATTCTTGCAGGAAGACTTACCAGGTGAGCAAGCCTTCTCTCTGTACCCATTTCAAATACAGGATCTGAAGAGGCAACAAATCTGTAGCTTGCCGCAGCCTTGTGACAAGAAAGAAGCCCACCCCCTCCTCCCCAGCCACCCCCCGCCCGATCCTCGATAGCCGACGAATACATGCCCCAAGGACATGCATTATGGGGGTCCAAAGAGGGTACTTAAGAAAAACAGGAATGACACTGTTAAGATCCTGACTTATACTTAGGTGGCACTGTTCCCGAAAGCCGCTACAAAATATATTCTGAAAGTGAAATTCCGGTGTACAGTAATACCAGAACCGCAAGGATGGAGGTCTAAAAAAACACCCTGACATTCGAACGTCAGAAGAGTGAGCCATATATTGCTCTGTGACGTCACATCCAGAGAGGCGCCATGCCTCTACTTCATGGTGCAGGAGTTGTTATAAAATTTTTCAGGTTCCAGTCTGACACTGGAGGAGATTAAAAAGGTGAGAAATCTACAGGCAGAATTATTCATTAGAAAAAAAGCAAATTATGCAGCATGTTACAAAACATATGCTTGCAGAATTATTTCAGTATTTTGGCCTTTTAACCTATTAATATTGTATGGGCAAATAATTGGTTTCACATCACTTGTAGCAGTAGTAGGGGTAAATAATTGGCTTCACATCACTTGCAGCAGTTTAAAACCTGATTTCCGTAATCAGCAAATGAGAAGTGTTAATCTTTATAGGGAGTACTTTATTCAGTAGCTTTTGATCAATTTGTCATAGAAACAAAAAAAAATTATACGTATCTATAAATTTATGTAGCAGATGGATTATGTGGCAAGTGCAATACATCCATAATTACGCGGGGAAAATGGGGCAGCGACATAATTGCAGTGTAAATCAGGTGAGCCTTTTAATAATGCACATACATGATCAACCAGAGGCATAACAATTCCACTGTAACTGAATATATACATTCAAACAACTAATAAACAAAAACAATACATATTTCTTAACTTACAGCTCCCGTTTCATCTTTCAGGGTAGAGATACGGCCACTCAAGAGGCTGCAACAAACAAAGCAGAATGGACATTTTAAAAAGTAAAACAAATGTATGAAACAGTACCAGCCAATGATGGCTAGTGAATGACTATTAAGTGTCCACATCCGTGTACTATTCGGACAGCACAGCCAACACACAAATCCGCTCTATGCCAAACACCTCAACAGGGGTAACATTTAGGCCCCAAACCATCTAGTCACACCAAACCCCAACACTGAATGGAGTCCCCTGGGGAGAATGCCCACTGCACAAGAAACAAGCATTTGCAATGCAATAGGTCTCGCATTTACGGGAGTTTGAGCTATTGGCATTGTAAATGACAATGCCTTTTATTTATGTTTTGGTTTTTAAAACATAAAATAAAAGGCATTGTCATTTACAATGCCAATAGCTTCCTCGCGTAAATGCGAGGCCTGTTGCATTTTCAATGCTTGTTAGATGAGCTTCAAAGACTTTTGAATGGAAGCATTAAAAGAAAACCTCTCATAACTGTACCAACAAATAGGTCCTTTTTCTCACCAGGCACATGGCATGCATGATTAGAAGCTGTGTAGAAATAGCGCTTCGCGGTACTGTGGTAAACACTAATGTACTGGAATCTTTATTTGAATCCCTTTCGGAGCAGTCAGTAAAAGAGGCAAATATAATTGAAAAATTGAGCAGTTAACATGCACCTTTTGGTTTCACTTTTCCAAAATTATCCTACATAAAATCCTACTGAGCAATGTGCTGGGGGTTACTCACTTGGTGCACATGGGGTCTAAGTTTATACTTTTTGACAGGGCTGTTTTAAATTACCAGTCCGGCCCTGGACGTGTTCCAGAGTCGAGTCAATGACAAAGAAGTGGTCCAAATGCTACGTTCAGAAGGGGGAGGGTGTGGCTTAACGGCCAGTGCAGCCGACTTGGGCGCTGAGAGATCCAGGTTTAAGTCTCGTTGTGTGCTCAACATCCTGTGATTCTGGGCAAATCACTTCCCCCTGCCTACGGACAGCGCCTACAGACCCTCACGGGTTATTAGCGGCGCTATACAAATCCAAGTATTATATTATAGTATAATTATTAAGAAGAGAAAGAGGCAGCCAAAAGACGAGGATCAAATGTCCAAGCAAAATGGAAAAAGTGGCCTAGAAGGAGACTAGATAAGAGGGGGGGAGGGGGGGGGGGGGAGTGGCCCGAACGCTACTCTTAAAAGCTGATGAAACACAACTAGTAGAAATGGACAAAGTATTGAGGAACTATATGCAGCCGTTCCAGGCGTTCTGAATTTCCGGTACCGATGGGAATCTCTGCACGCAATTACGAGTTTGCAGACCAAGAATTACTTGGCATAATTCTGCATGGAAAGCTGCATGTTTAAAGCTACAGATCACATTATTAATGAAACTGCACTACAGCAACAGCACCGGCCCTGATATAATATTAATGGCCGCCGAGCAGCACGGTAGCAGCAGAAAGCCTTTTAGGCTCTTACGCAACACGTAGCTAAATTAATTATTTGCAGGGAAAGGATCCCATACCCCCGGCAGCCTCCGAGGGATCAGTGAGAGCCGGACTGCGGAGGCGCTCATTAGTGACCCTCAAATGTCAGACACCGGGAGGAAAGAAGCGGCCTGACAGGGAAGGAGACACAGCGACAGAGAGATCTGGAAGGGAGGGGGCGCGAGAAAGACAGGGACAGCGAGGTACAATGATGGAAGAGGTGGCGACGGAGCGGGCACAAAGAGGGGAGATGGTGCGAGGTAGACGGGGACTGCAGGTTAGACAGGGACAGCGAGGTACAATAATGGAAGAGGTGGCGACGCGAGAAAGGGAGCGGGCACAAAGAGGGGAGAGGAAGCGAGGTAGACGGGGACCACAGGTTAGAGATAGGAAATGATGGAAGGCACGTGAGAGAGAGCAGGATAGAATGGGGAGAGCGGGAGAGACAAAGAGCAGTAAATTCAGACATAAGCGAAGAGAGAGAGAGAGCAGTAAATACAGACATAAGCGAAGAGAGAGAGAGCAGTAAATACAGACATAAGCGAAAGGGAATGGGGTCGTAAGAGAGACAGAGGCCTAGGAAAAGGAGGCGAGCCAGGTAGAGAACAAACGCGTATTACGAAGAAAACAAGACAAGCCCGGCTTCTAAAGTGCTCCGGACGCGAGCGAGCGCCTGTCGCGCGAAAGTGAAAACAAATTTGTCACGGCGAAACGCGGCGGACCGTGGCGTGCACGCTTGGTGGGCGGGGGAGCGCATTTCAGGCGGGGGAGCAGACCCTTTGAAGTATGATGCCGAGGGCGCCAGTGGGCTGAAGCGCTTCCCCAAACGGATTGCATGGCGGCACGATGCACGTGATTGTGCGCGTGCTCGCCATGCAATCCACTTTTGGGAGCACTTTGAAATGCCCCTCTTACTAGAGTCTCGCATAGCGATTGCGTAAACACAATAGCTAGGCGAGACCTAAAAACAGGCAGGCAAAGGTCTGGGCTTGAGTTCCAGTAATTGGTGAATGGTGTGCCCTGCAAATACTCAGTAACATTGCAGAACAACCTGAATAGCAACAGGAGAGATTTCACATACAATTTATGCAGAAAGGCTACACCCTTGATGGTATCAAGACACCAGTTTTCGCACACCCTGCATGAAAATCAATATTGAACAACGCCTCCAACACACTCCCCAGAATCATGCTCAAAGGCTCTCACGTGTATTGCCATAGAACCAGAATGGTGCTTATAACCACAGACATAGCAAGAATCAGGAGGGGCCATCATATATGGAGGTGTCACGCAGGGTTGATCACTGATTCAATGGAATACATTTTTGCCCGTCATATAGTTCACCACAACAGTTTACACCGGCATTTAGAGCAAATGAAAGTTGCACTTTTTTACGTCCCCTATTATGTATGTATGTATGTATATGGTTTTTCTAGAGCACAAACCTAGCCAAAAAGCAAAGGAGAGTTGTATAGTGTCAAAAACAAGGATAAAGACAACGAGTAATAGAAAAGGAAACTGAGTTAAGGACTGTTAATGCACTGTGATGTAGCGTTCTTTAAAGAAATGAATCTTCAACTATTTCCAAAATTGGAACCGCACTGGGCTGATCCTGATGAAGATGTTGTTCCAGATCCTAGGTGCATAGACGGAAAAGGCCTGCTCTCTTGTTCTTTCTTTTTTACATGTTTTAGTTTATAGTCTCATTGTATCCGGGCTGTGCCGTGAACCACCAGGGATCGTGAGCTTGTCTGCAAAATAAGTAGGGAAGATAGACGTGATGGCTTTGTAAATGATGTTCATGGTTTTGAAGATTGTGTGGGCTGGCAAGGGGAGCCAATAGAGATCCATCAGGATGGGAGTGATGTGATCATATATCTCCAGGCCCTGGATAAAACATGCTGTGGCTTGTAGGATGCTCCAAATGGGTGCCAGTGTGGAATCTGGGAGGCCATGGAGTAGTGTACTGCCATCATCCAGAAGCAAGAGTATGAGGGCTTAAACAGCAGATCTGAAGTCAGTTTCTGGAAGAAACCATTGACTTTATTTAGAAGAGAGAGCTGATACCAGGGTGCCTTTGTTTTTTGGCAGTGTGTTTCTTGAGGGTGAAGTTGGAATCCAAGTACCATATGTATGAATTAATTTTGCATTTGTCAGTCTGAATCGCTACTTCGGGCCGTTAAATGCAAAATCGCCTTTTGGTATGTAGGCAAGGCATATGCGGTGTCACAAAATGTGATTTCTACCCAGAAGAAATTGCATTTTTCAAATCGCAAAATAGGAAATCGGAAATAGGGATTTCCTATTTGGTAACCACATGTACACAGCATTTCCTAATTTCAACTAGTCGCAATATGGCGATTTAGGAAATGCTATTACCACCGAATTGGATCTGATGGTAACCAGGTGCAAACATCAAAAGGGCATCCAAAATGCATCAGGATCATTCACAATGGCAGTTTTGTACATGGGGTGTTTGCCGTCATTGGAGTTTAATGCGGCAGCTTCCACTAGGAATGACCTTCACAGAGACACCAATCTTTTGTTGATTGGAGGGTGGCCACATAGAAATATGTGAACACTTTCTGACCTTACTTTGGCCTGGATATTATGCCTTAGGTGAAGCAAATGTTCGACTAGCACTTTTGAAAAAATTGTTAAACAGAATTAATAGCTTCATTACAGCTGTTTTAGGAAAAGTTATTGGATTCCAAAAGCATCCGAATCAATGATTATTACTGAGATGTTATACAATCCCCTCTATTGATTTTTTATGGACTCTGGGCTTGTTATGTGTTGCCCGTTAATTCCGATACGGCTGGTAAAGTCTACATACCTCCAAGGTACAGTGTAAAAAAAACGTTCACAAGATCCAGGTCTGTCAAGTTGTATACTGTGCACAATAGCATGTTGATCTATCATATGCAGAAGATTGCTGGTATCTCTTCATCAGTGTTAGGATGGTTCATGTCCTTCTTAGTGGACGAGGTTAACTCAGGTATGTCAGAGATAGTGTGTCTGTCCCTGTAATCTTGTCTCCTGACAAGCACCCTCCATTCCCAGTGTTGTTTAATGTGTACATGAAACAGTTGCATGATTTGCAGGAAGTAGTGGGGCTAGGGTTTTAGATCTCCGTCACCAATACACAGTTACTACTTTGTTCAATTGGTGACTTTGTTGTGGAATACTTGGCTCCGGCCCTTCTGTTAGAGAACATTCTAAATTAAATGCAGTAGAATGTGGCTTGATCTGAATACAAGGAACGGTGAATAGATGTTGGTGGGCTTACAAGCTATAGTCAAGAGGCTTAGCTGATCTCACAGTTACAGGAAATTGAGCAATTCTACTATTAATAGCTAACTCAAAGTAAAAAACTTGGGGTGATATTTGTTGGATTTTTGAGTTTAGAGTGACAGGTAATCAAAGTACAGTTACCTTCAGTAGTCGTATTTAATGAGTTTCTCATCTGTAGTCTTTTTGTTCAGAGAACAATCGGGCGACAATAGTGCAGATGATGATAGGTTGTCATTTGGAATAAGGATTAATTGTTTTTGGAGGGGGTCTCCTAACAAAATCTGTTGGCACCTTCAGAGTATTCAAAATTAAAGCACAAGAGTAGTGGCCTGACTCCGCCATTATATTCAAATGAGTCCAAAATTGTAAAGAATCCATTGGTACTGGATTACAAAGCATATTAAATTTGGATTGTTAGCCTTAATATACAAATCATACACATGAATCGCCGCCTTGCACACTGGATAAAGAGTGTTCAACCACCTACTTCCGATAGCTGATTGAGATCTTGGACACCAGCTTATTGGAAGTTTCTAAGATAAAACAACAAAGCACAACCCCTTTAGGTGGATAAAATTGCCACATAGTGAATTTCAAATAACAACTTTCCACGCCAGTGTGATTCGCTGATCATTTGCATACCTCCCAGATCAAATACACGGAGGGACGCCAGGCGTGAGGCTGGCGAGCTGCAATCTGAGCATGACTTCGAGCCATTGCAAGAATGGATCAGGGTTAGTGAGCTCTATATATCAATCAGGAGCTTCCAGGACGATCGGTTTCCTAAATTACAATTTCCTATTTGAAAATAGCAATTTTGCAATTAACTAAATTGTGATTTCCCAATAGCAATAGCAAATCAGTAGGAATCACTATTTGGAGATCGCAAGTTACACACTTTCCATTTTGCGATACCCAAATTGCGAATTTCTAAGTATTTTCTATATGGGAATCGCAATTTCATACATATGGGCCTAAGTGATTTGGCAATCAGTGAAACTTGGAGTTTCGAAACCAAGGTTTATCTCATTGAGCCAAGTTTAAACAGTTTCTTTGTTGTTCTTGCCAAATAACAGGAATTCTTTCTTGGTTTTGTTCAGTTTAAGGTAGGCCCCTTCCACTAGAACAAATGTAATCTATTCCTAAAGGCATTAGGGAGGCACCTACTAATGTACAAATAAGCAAGGTGATATCTGACACGGACATTCGATCAGTTTTGCTATGAATAATTGAGCATGTTCCCAAACAAGAGGCGTGTGTGTGACATGAGGTATATAAGATGTTCTGGTGACGTGTGGCTGGTTGACAAGCCTGGTCTATGTGCTGGCTACAAGGATAGAGACAATGCAGTGCGGGTTTTGATCCAGTTAAGGACAAACAGAGGAGGGATACATTTTAATAAAATGCAATAGCACCCCCCTCCTCCCCCCCAATTTGACCATACATTTCAATAGTATCTTTTTGTGAGTACTCAAGGGATCCAGTCACTGTGTACTTATAGAGTAATAACTTATTATGAATTAAAAGATACTTATTGTCCACTTTACACATTATCCACACCACATAATTCTTGTAACAAGGCATGTGACTACTTAGTGAAGCACAAAAAATTTAAATATAGACCATAAATTCAGATTAATTCATTAGGGTTTTTTGAAGAAAAAAAACATATCTACACACTTTATTGACAGAGACCTTACTTACGGATAAATAACAGTTTAACCAAATCAAAACAATTTTCACATCAAAGAACATGCTAATTATCACATAGAAAGACACAGAAAATTGCAAAACCTATATTATATACATACAGTACTTAGAAGATAATCATTTAGGATTGAAAAAAAATCAGTGGTCCCAGATGGTTAGGGAGTGGAGTCTTACACATGTCCCTTTCTTGTTAGTTGAAAATGAACATGTATTAAAAGGGCTATGTCAATGAGCTTCACCCCGTGTGGGCACCTACACATCTCGACCTTCTATAGGGCAGAAGTCTTCAAACCTTTTGATGCCGAGATCCCTTTGTCAAAAATGTTTAGGCTTAAGAAACCCTCCTGACAAAAATCTCGAGAACCTGGTACTCCTCATCATCAACAATAAACACCCCCAATGCCCACAGCAAATCATTTTTACAGTGGGGAAATAATATTAAACAGTGTTTAGCCAACCAAAGGTAAGTGAGCGTGGGGGCGTGGTCAGAGCTTTAGCTAAAAACAAAAGGCCTAATTTATGTGGAATTGGCATAGGGCAGAGCAGCAGGTCTTCTTGCTGTGCTGCCCTACGCCAATGTGAAAGGGAAGGAATGTACCATATTTATGAAATACAGTGCATTCCTGTCTTTTCCCCTTGCGTTGAAGCACAAATTGCTGCCTAGCACCAACACAGGCAGGATTGTTTTTGTGTAGGAAGGGGCACCTTCCTTCACAAAAACAATCCCAAGAGGCGTTTTCCTCTTTCTATGCGAGCTGCAGAATACAACACACATGGAAAGAGGAAAAAAACAAGGAGAAGTGAAAACATTTCTCCTCGTTACGCCTCCGCTGGGGAGGCGTATGTTTTTGGCGCTGCCCCAGGTTTACGTGATTTTGCAAATATGGGGCAACATCCAAATCCATGGGTGTTGTGTGGGAACCCCCACACGTCGTCTATGGCACCCCTCCTTGACACAGAGTAAGGCAACACAGTGACTTGCACCGCTTTGTCTTACTCCACATCTATGAGGCCATGCAAAGCCATGCAGGGCGACTTTGCGCTTAGACACGATCGCTGCCGGCGCATCAAGAAAGTGATGCTCTGGAGGCGCAAGCCTCTCATAAACAAGTTCCAAAATATTCTGTATGTTTTTTTAGCTCTTTCACCATCAGGTACCTACATATATTGTAAATTAAAAATAAATTTAATAAGTTGTTACTCAGTGGGAAATACACTGTAATATATTATGAAACCTCTATTATATAATGCACTGCAAAGGTCTGTGTGTAACCAAGGAACTACAAAATTAAATCTTGGTTGGTGCAGTGGAGAATAGTGACTTTTGTATTTTTAGTGCTATGAAGTCACAGCCTGTGACAGAAAGCACTGTGAATATGCAAGTCGTTATTTTATACTTGCATGGCATTACACACAGTATAAGATAGACTGATACAAAATGTGTAAATTGCTTTACGATAAAATGTTGCATCCAAAATACAGATTTTAGTAATACCAGGGCGAATGTAATGCAATTTTTGTTTTACATAACTGTCCTTTCAACACCTCCTTAGGGATACTAAGGTCTGTGTTAATACAGATAGGATTAAAAGCAAGCACTTAGCAGCCCAGTTGTTAACTCTTTGCACTACCACTAAAAAAAAAACAATCTTTGTCATCACAAAGGTTGGAGTGATTTACGGGGTTCCCAAGCAGCCAGATCGCATTTCTTTCAGGCGACCAGGCACCCTGGTAGGAAAGCTTTTCACAGCACAGGAGACTCAGCTGAAACATTTTAACTAGCGAAATCAGCCATCACAGGAGGGATGTCTTTTTCCAAAATGAAAACAAACGTTTTGGAATCCAGGCACAAGTGAGGCTGGGGAATGCGCGACCCCCTTTCCAGGACACCACGGCCACCCTGGTGGTCCCGCGCCACAGATTAAAGACCTCTGCTATAGGGGAGCCATTATGTTGGTGTAGGACTTCCTGAGGAAGGGATGTGGGACACTAAGTATACAACTAAATTAAATGTATGACAAACTTATTAGTTAGGATGTCCTTTATTGTGTGCCTAGACAATCTTGATTAATCCTCATGTTGTCATCGAGTGGCAGAACGGACACTTAGCCGGCATCCGGTTAATTTGGTACACTGTAAATTGTCCATTCGCCTTGCTTCTGGGGAGATCATTGAGGTGAAGCAAGACCGGATCCAGCTTTCACCAGTTCAGGTCTTCTTCCCTCTCACATGTTCAGAGGTAAGTGGGTGTGAATCACACATATGCCAGTTATTTTCCTCATTCAGCTTCGTACATGTAATGCTCCTTTTTGTGGTGCCAACTCTATTTACCCAGGTAAAGAACCGATGCGGTACGCGCGTTGGGCCAAAGGTACTCTTGTGGTTCAGTTACTGTGTGTATCTTGGAATGTTGTTTTCTCTTGTTCGGAGCATGACTGATGTATTTGTGGGCAGCGGGCCCTAGGAGTGATCACAGCTAATTAATGGGAATGCTGAGTTTCGTGTTTTAATAGTCCAGGCATGTGTAGGCCAAGCAGTGCGTGCTGGTTTTAGTACTCTTCGAACAAGTGTACAACATAAAAAAATATTGCCAGGTTAAGACGAATCCTTCAGGACTCTGAGGCGAAGGTGCTCTTGCTAATCAGTTACTGTATGTCTCTTGGGGAACATAGTCACAGTTAATTGATGGAACAGCTACCCACTACCTTAGTTTTAGATTGAAGTGGCATTGGATTATAGAGGATGGCCTCGATAATCTTTTTAACAGTTATACAAAAATGTTGCCTATTTTTCGACGCATCTCAATTCTCAGTTGTCTTCAGACGTAGGATCATATGATCTTCCGATCTCAACACGGCGTTCTCAACATTATTAAGTCCTCTGACATGTTAGGACATGTCAGAGGACTTCATAATGTTGAGAATACCTTGTCCTAAAACTGTGCACTTAGTCTGAGATGGTATGATTTGCCTCTAGGAAATGTTCTACCATTGGTGCCTTCAGTGTTTTGCATCAGATTCTGGATTTGTGTTGCCCAAATCATGGTCGTATATCCCCGATTTGTTTTACCTATGTATGCTTTTCCACACTGGCACACTGAACAACACACAACGGTGTTTGTGTTACAATTCATGAATTCCGTATTTTGTAGTATATTTGTGTCACATCTGAATTCTTCCCCATCAATTGCACTTGCACAAACGGAGCAGTTCCCACACCTGTGGTTTCCTTTCCTTTCCTTGGTGGAAAAGTTCCAAGAGGCTCCTCGTGTGGCTTCTTTGTTGTATTAGTATGAAGTAAACAGCCTTTAATGTTACAATTTCTATTTAGAACAAATAGTGGTAAATTACTGAATTGTTCCAGTCGTGAAATAATTATTCTAATTCATTCGGATAGCATTTTTATTAGGTTTGTGGCTCCACTAAAGGACGTTGCACAGACAAGGCGATCAGCCTTGTCTGGAGCTTTGGAGCAAGTAGATATTCCTGCCAAGTACATAAAGTTAATTTATTCGAAAGATTCTTGTAATTTTTCCTTTTGTCCCTTCCTTGTCATTATAATGTTCACAATATATCATTTCAATAGCAATATCTATAATCATGCGGTTAACAATTCCTGAACTTCATGTAAGTTCCGCTTGTCCCTTCTATCTCATTATAATGTTTCTATATACCAATATGATACTTATATGGGTTATTTCCAAAAATCAATTTCTCTTCATATAGGTCCATGAACATAATTGCCATTTGTAGCACAAAAAGCCAACCCATGCCCGCCCACTTGATTTGCAAGTAAGGTTGTTTGTTGAAGTTGAAACAAATAACATTTTGGACAGATCAGCACCATTTTCAGGATATACTCAGTAGGAACCTCATGTGGTCTCAGTCGGCTTTCATAAAAAATATTCAATTGCTTTAGAGGCATGTTCTTACAGGATGTTAGTGGACAGACTAATAATATCCAGTGTGACCTGGTTATCTTCTGTTTCATCCAATGCAATATTTTCTAACTTTTTAAAGACGTCTGTGGTGTCTTTAGGTAACTTGGTATGTCACAAACAAGAGGTTTTAGGAATACATTAACGTATTTCGTGAGTGGTTCAAGTATAAATTCACTCTGGAAATTATAGGATGCCCTGGTGGGTAAAATGAATGTTTATGAATCTTGGGAAGAATGTAAATGACTTGTGTCCTGGAAGATGTTATTTTAAAAAATCTTCCTCATTTTTTGGACAGCCACTTGTCACTCTTACCAGTTTGTATGAGTTCTTCTATTTCATTAAGAATGAAGAGAGCGGGATCCTCTGGTATTTTCCTGTAGTGTTTTGTGTTTAGGAGTGGTTTCATGGGTTCTCTTTCCTACTTGTGTCTATCCATGATCACAATTGCTCCCCCTTTGTTTGCGGGTTTAATTCTGATGGTAGGTTGCTTCTGAGATATTTGTTTCTCTATTCGGTCTAGTCCATTTCTCGCATCACAGTTCTTGATAAATGTCAATATCTCAATCAGCATATTTTTAGATGGATAAAAAGTGGATGGTTTCTTTAATCCAGAAATGCTTTGCGCCTGAGGGATCTCTGTATCGGCAAAAAAAAAATTCAACCTCATTTTACGAAACAAATATGGTGTCAGTTCCCTTCTGGATTTTACATAGTCTGGACGCGCTCCCTGCTTTCCAGCGCTGCTCTGACTGGCTCTCACACAGCCCAACCAGAGCAGCCTGGAATGTCTTCATGACGTAGCAACAGCGCATAAAAGCTTTTGTTAGTAACTGGTGCTACGTCATAGCAGTGAGTTACTGAATTTAAATTGTTATTCACACGAGTGGTGCTCTACCAGAACCGTACATAACAAATACATATCCACTGCTTGACATATTTGAGGTGGTATAAAAATTTTTTTGTAAAAATCAGAGATAAAAAAAGGGTTTAGGCGATCAACACTCTAAAAGCGCAGGAGGATCCATCTGCTGTTCCTATCAAATGATAAAGACAAGATATGTGTGAAACATTATGCCACATAGAAATACATTTAAGAAACATAAGAAAGGGCATGGCCACAAACGATAAAAAGCTGCTTCTCAGTACGAAATAGAAGCTGCTTAAATAAGAAAAAACTCGAGGCATTCACAGAAATAAACAATTCTTTAGGCAATTTGAATATTTTGGGGTCATCTGGTTAACAAGACCATAAACTGTCTCATCAGCGTTCAATAAGTGTTAGATGGATGAGAAGCTAAGCGGAACTAAAACCTATAAGTACTTATTTCTCCAGTAGAATCAGTAAAAGAGGCAGGTACTAGCAGTCCAATTACCTGATAGTCTGTTTGATATAAATTCTGTTGGGAGATATCAGACAGTATTAACATTTTCAGCCGATATCTCCCCAAGAGCTTAAGGCAATCACAAGTGTCATCCCCAGGATCGGAGAATAACCTTGCAGAACCAGAACTGAAAGATGAAAACCTATAGGTTTTCATATTCCGTGAACTTTTGTAATCACATTTACCATCTGCTCAGAGCAGGTGCAGACATGCCAATGGAAGGGGAGACTCCCGATTTTTGAACCAATTTTTTAAAATTATTTTGGCTGCCTCTCCCCTGAATTTGCTTCCGCTTCAATAGAGGAAATTCTCTCATGATTATTTTATTTTTTTAAATCTTCACTTTCCTCTTCTAAAATGTTGCCGTTTGAGCGTGCAGTACAAGTGAGCGTGGGACTAAAGTGATCTCACCGCGGAGGCAAGAGAGGTTCTAAGGGCTGCTGGGGGTAGCTTTCCATGCTTCTCCCGTGGGGATAGTAGGGTGTCAGGATCTATCAAAGATGTGCCTCAGCCCACCTATAGTTTTACTAGGTGGTTTTTCACACCCAGTTAAACTGGGGCTAGCACCGTCACACTGGATAATTTGGGATGGCAAAGCACTGGGCCCTTTGATTTGGGCGCTATGGTTTTCTGCGTCCCCCCCCCACACACACACGCACAAAAAGGGAAAACCAACTTTGTTCAACTCGTCATCAGACCCTAACCTCTGGAGGACAAACGTTCAAGTATTGAGTTTCCGGATTTTTTTGTTCCTGTTCTGGAGCATTACATGCATTTCCACTAATTACCAAGGGCTGCGGTGGCAGTACATTAGTGTGTGGCAGCAATATCGTTTCCTTTCAAAAATTATTATTTAGAATAGTTGGTTTTGTTAGTCCACTGCTGCCTTGGAGATTTGCAAGAATGACCAGCATTTCCCCAGTAATTCCAGGATGTTTCAAATAGTGGGGAAATGGCCATCAGTAATCTCAATGCTGTTCAAACCATTTCAATTAAAGACATGTTCTACAACAGGACAAAGTTAGGAAGCATAATGAAGTAAAGTCTTGCAAACACACCAAGGCCCTTCGGCGTTCAGCCTCAAGCATGAACACACTTGAAGAACAGACACAAGGTTGTTGCCTCCATCTATGGCACTCTCTCACATTTGTCGAATATAGTTGCATTCATATGAATTTGCCAATAAAGTCTGAGGTGATCCAAACTGTCATACTTGCGATGTTACCAATTCATCCTTAATTACATAAAAGTGCGATCAACATTTATTACATTAAACAAGTGATCAGCCTTCACAAGGTTTCACTAACGACGAAAAATCCCAGATCACCAACAGATGACAGTACTCTGCACTCCAAGCCTGCATTTTTAGGTCTCGGCTGCGAAAGGCTGCGCTTGCGCAGTCTCGCTCCGAGATTTAATGAGTTGGAGTGACTTTGAGAAGAGGGGCTTGCACCCGCCCCTCTTCTCTCCTGTTCTCCATTGGCTGGCCTCTTAAATGCTGGCCAGCCACTGGAGAAGAGGTCCAGTCACTCCGTTGAAGCCCCGTCCTTTTCGGATCGGGGGGCGTGTTTTTTGCAACAAATCTAATTATCTCCTCCAGCCAATGGCTAGAGGAGAGAAAAGCAAAACACGCCCCCGAATCCGAAAACGACGCTGCCTTTCTCCGAGGCATTTTTTCTTGACCTCGGAGAAAGGCAGTGGTGTCTTTTCAGAGCGGGTGTCTGGTCACACTCGATGCCCCTTCCCCTGCCCCAATTCTTACTGGCACACGGTCGGGATACTTCTTGCGGATCTTCTCGCCCTCGGACCGCCGCTTCTCGAACGGGTGCTCCTCCTTATATACGAACTTCATGTCGGGTCCGTGCTGGGGCTCTCCCCTATATTTCAGCACCACTGACTAACCTTTTCTGCCAATTGGCTGTTTTACGTCACTGAATGAAGGCGGGCTATTTCAACGTTAAACTGACTTCGGAATAGTCTGCCCTCTTTTTCACCTGTTGTTTTGCCGTCTTCTATGTCTTTAACCGTCAGTTGTTCTGTTGCTGACTCTACGCATGCGCAGAATGCTCCCCACTCCTCCTGGTTACGAGAGGAAGCCGAGTCCGAGGATACGGGAAAGCAACGGGATACAGGAGGGAGGCGTCAGACGGTGAGAGGAGATAGGTGAGTGGCAAAACGGAGGGCATGAAAGGGGAGGCTTCCCGCGCTGCGGGGGTCGCGGTGAGGCTTTGTAGGCGCCTCCTGGCGCTGCGGCAGTGACGATGGCAGCAAGGGAGTCTGGGGAGTGTAGTCCAGCACTCTCCCGCTCCCGTAGTAATCACCCGGTTCTCGGCGGACTTGGCCCCCACCTCAAGGCACAACAAACAACAGGTAGGCTTCCCGCGCTGCGGGGGTCGCGGTGAGGCTTTGTAGGCGCCTCCTGGCGCTGCGGCAGTGACGATGGCAGCAAGGGAGTCTGGGGAGTGTAGTCCAGCACTCTCCCGCTCCCGTAGTAATCACCTGGTTCTCGGCGGACTTGGCCCCCACCTCAAGGCACAACAAACAGGTAGGCTTCCCGCGCTGCGGGGGTCGCGGTGAGGCTTTGTAGGCACCTCCTGGGGCTGCGGCAGTGACGATGGCAGCAAGGGAGTCTGGGGAGTGTAGTCCAGCACTCTCCCGCTCCCGTAGTAATCACCCGGTTCTCGGCGGACTTGGCCCCCACCTCAAGGCACAACAAACAACAGGTAGGCTCCAGAGCTGCAAAGTGTGAGGGGCCAATCTCCTGGATGCAAGGCCCTCACACCAAGGTGCCCCACTACTGGAGCAACAGTAAGGACTAAGGGCACCAGTCTCATCCCCTGCAGCCCGCTCTAAAAAAATTATCTGGTGGGTAAGTACTGGTGACCTCTGGTGCAACCAAGACTGAATAGGAAAATGTATCCTCTTCAAAGGCTTCCTTTGAAATTCATCTAGATAGCAATGCTCGACACCTCTTGGACAAACATGGAAAAATGACCATGCTACTGTACTACTCATTGCAGTCCGCAGATTTCACACAAATACCTTTTACTTCAAAGTCGGAACATTGAATGACATTGAGACTTTGATCTTTTTAACCACAGGATTGAAAATGCTACAAATAATACAATTAAAAATAGCAAACATGCTTCAAGGGAAAAGAACCATGTTGAATTGAAAGTTAAGTATGATGCAGCGGTACATGTATTATGTCACATTTACCTGTGCACACCTGCTCCAACAGTGCCTAGTCGGTAATAAATTGCAGAGTAATATGGCACATCAACGTTACCTACTACTGCTATGAAGGAGATACATCAACATCAACGTTTCATTATGTGTTCAATAAGAGTTGTCATCAATAACAGAGTATTATATAATTCCCAGTTTAGGCCTACTTATAGGAGGAGTCTGTTCTTCTTGGGTTAAAAATACCCAAGCAAGTAGTGGTCCGACTACGCATCACAGGTTTCCGATGGACAAAAGAAAAGAAATACATTTGCCATAAGCACACACACAACAGGTTTTGTTTTGATCAAAATGCCCCATGTGCAATATTTGTCAACACAAAGTACCACGAATAGCGGTACATCATGACAGCTGCCAAAGACTGACATAGGAGTACAATGATGATGCAACCTCACAATAATAATTAGTACCTAAGGCAGGGACAGCACATATGCTAGACACAGCATCTAGAACTAAACACAGATTGGATACAAGGTAGTGCCACGAGAATTAGGAACACTGGGGCAGATTTACAAGCCCCTTGCACCACTTTTGCATCACTTTTCCCATGTGAAAAATGACGCAAAATTGGCGCAAGGGCCTTGTAAATAAGCCCCACTATGGGGCAGATTTACAAGCCCGTTGCGCCACTTTTGCGTCAGTTTTAACATGGTCAAAGTGACGCAAAAGTGGCGCAAGGGGCTTGTAAATCTGCCCCTATGTTTTCATTGGTTTTCATTGTTTTGAAATCATTTCAGACCCAGAAAAAATCTTTCAGCTAAAGCGAGTCCAAAATAAGCTCTCCATGACAAAATGAGATAGAGGGAAGCAAGAATCCAGGAAGCTTAAGGTTGCATGTTGAAATTCTTTATTACAAAGCATGACTGGGTGAACAACTTTATTGATTCAGTTGTTTAAAATCGTTACACTTATTGGATGCCACACAATAAAAATAAGACTGTCCTTAATACTTGGTAGAGGCAAGAACATTGGGACCAAAAACATCTTTAAGTTCCAAATCCTGTATTATCCTGTACATGTTAATAAAGCTACATGGCGTATACAAGGTGGCTGCCCTGCATATTTCTGCAATTGATGCCCTCTGGACTTATTTCATATAAGGAGATATCCCCTTGTGGAGCTACCTTGCACCCCAAAAGCCTCCTCATAAATCGTTGCCCTGTATGCTAATGATAGTAGATATCTTTTTTTTTTGTATTCTTTTTATTGAAGAGCATGCAATAATAGCACAAAGAGCACCATCACTGGCTCTGTGTGTGTGGGTGGGAGGCTCTGTGTGTGTGGGTGGGAGGCTCTGTGTGGGTGGCTCTGTGTGGGGGTAACTCTGTGTGTAGGTTGCTCTATGTGAGTGGCTCTGTGTGTGTAGGTGGCTGTGTGTGTGGGTGGCTCTGTGTGTGTGGGTGGCTTTGTGTGTGGCTGCAAATGCAATAGGTCTCGCAGTTGAGAGAGATTAAGCTATTGACATTGTAAATAACAATGCCATTTCTTTAAATGTTTTAAAAACAAAAACATAAACAAAAATAATGTCATGAGCAATGCCAATAGCTCTAACTTTAACAATGCCGAGACCGTTGCATTGTAAATGCTTGTTCAACAAGGCTACCAGCCATTTCAGAGTGTGCAAAGTATTGAAAAATGGGGAAACTCTTCGATATTCTTACGAAAGCAGTTTGTGAAGCATGTGAATACCTGAAAAAGACTCATGGGAGGGATTTTGCTCGCAGAAAGAGCACAAAACCATCTGCAACTCAAATTCTACAATTTTATACAGCCATAGCCCGAATGCAGACACCTACCCCTGGCTCCATCAACTGGAAGCTAGGATCTCTACATTACGTGCAGTCTCAATACTGCTTCTAGATGAAGGCACCTTGTCAGCGCGTTGCCTTTCTCGAACGTCATAAGGGTGATGCGAATCTGCGATGGCACCCGAATGCGGCAGTGCCCACCAACTTTTAAGAACTGATCACATTTACAAAACCGGTAAAGTGTTGTCATTGCAAGCATATGTACTTCATGACCACAGGAAAAACAACAAGCATTTACAATGCAATGGTCTCAGCATTGTCAAAGTTAGAGCTATTGGTATTGCTCATGACATTGGCCTACTACTCTCTCCTCTAAAATGTCAGTGCTTGGAGATATGTTCCCAAAGTGGCAGCTTTAATTAAGGGCAGAGGTGGTAACATAGTGTGGACCTTTCCTGCTATACTTCAAATTGAACCATGCAGTTCAATCTATATAACCATGTTTATGAATCTTTCACAAGAAAGTATTTCCCCCCCCAAACAGGCGATGACAGCAGATACTAGGTGCACAGCGTCATTTCTAAAACAAACAAAAAACAACAACAAAGAAAGAAAGAAACGAGAGAAATAGCCAAGTCGAGAATATCCTTCTTACTCTGTCGCTATACCTTATTGGGAGGCGGACATAGACTGAACTAACAAATGAGTAAAAAACATTTTCTTCTGTAATCGATCTAAATCTCTACACTTTAAAATGCGAACACTCAATGGTACACTATTGCCACTGAGACGGTTAGAAATAGGGCTCGTGCACACCCATTCTGCATTGGGTTTCGCGATGTCCAGTAATATATAAAATTGCGGTTTTATTAGCTAACCAAAATTACACAACTACCTTGGCACTGGCTTCTCTCTCCCCTCTCACAGCTTTGTCGGGTTATGTGCTGAAGTCCATACTGGAAACCTGGTGCCCGAAAATATATTGAGTTGAAAATAGGAGTCCCCTCGTGTTGTATTAGGATGTGTTGCTCCCGCCCACAGAACAGAAGGATCTCTTCGGAAGGCAGTAAGAATGTACACAATTTATTCTTGTATTTAGGAATATTGAATCATAATACACCATTGAACCATTTTTTCACTAAAAATGTTTTGGCCTACCATCTCATCCACCTTCTTCACCCCCACAAACACACGTTTCTCACTTAAAGTTTTTTGCTCATTTGCTTTAAGTACTGGTTCAGTAACACCAGAATTTTCCCAGCACCCCCAGTCTGAAAATTGTTTTAGCACCACTGATAATATCAGATGCTAGATGCCGAAGTCAGTACCCTAGGAATACTAAAAGTCTTCTCCTGTCTTTAGATATTAACGCTCCTGCAGTGCAGATAAGTCCAGTTCTGCAACCAGGCAGGGTGATTTTGACCAGTGTCTCCGTTTCTCTTTCTTGTCCGATTCCTCTTTCACCTGGTATATGTCTAACCTAAGTGAATGGCTGGCAGTGTGTTCCGAGAAGTGCGGACACACACACATTGTTCCCCTTAGCTCTGGATTACAATATTAGTGCATGTTGACACTAGAGTAAACAGGACAGAGATGTTCAGTAAACTGCACATAACCGAGCAGCAGGCACAGAAGATAACAGTGGCTTGCTGTAGGGAGATCCCTGTACATACATGCGAGCACTACACACTGGAGGATGAAAACATATCTCTGCCATCTCTATTGGCTTGGAGATTTAAATATTCTTTCACTGGGAACTAGCTCCTGGTTACATGGGACAGCTGAAGGCACCATTCCCTATCAATTGTTGTAGGGGCAGACTAATAAATATGGCTTTCCTGGCGTAGCTATATATTATTTCATATAACTTTATGGTCAGGGGTATGCTGTAATAAACATTTTGTTCCTTGTGGGAAAGCTTTAGCCTTCCCTATCCTGTGTGGTTGTGAACTGAGGGATAATCCAGTAATTATTCTAAAATAAGAAAAAACAATTCACATTGCTAATGCCTGTTTTGATCACAACGTGAGTGTAAAAATGAACTCTCAAAATATGCGAGCAGAGTTTACTTTTCGTTTTACAAAGGAAACAAGCAGTTTTTGAAAGTGATCCGACAACTTCGTAAATTTTAAAACACAGCCGACAAGAGGATTCATGTAAATTATAACATCTATGGTCATTTTAGCCAATAGCACTCTGCTTTTAGGTTCAAATACCCAACATGCAAACTGTTGAAAGCAAAACTGCAAGCACCACAATGCAACATGCTGCTGGCTGCAAAGCCAGGAATAGGTGATTTGTACCATATGACATAGCACCAAAGGGCAGAGTTGTGAAATGCTAAACAAGATTTAGCTCCTGGCTTTCTACCTTTTTTCTAATAGGCAGTCATAGGTTAACCAGCCCAGTCACTCAGAGGGCAAACATACCCTTTCAGATGCAAAGGTGAGCACCTCACAGCTAATGGTCTAACATTAACAAGCTATGGAAAACTGTGGACTCATAGTAAGCTGGCAAAGTCTCGCATCATCTGACAATCCAAAGAAATATTTATCCGGTAGGCTGACCCAAAATGTAGGAACCAACCCATTTCTCACTCTACATATACTGTGACCTGGAATGTTAGTAAGACTCGAAGCAGGAAAAGACTGAAGGGATATGACCACTTCGCTCCATGATTGCCTTCAGTCCTGGGTTTTAAACCCACAAACAACGGCATCGGCTGTATTGGCATGACAGACTAACTCAGTGAACACCATAAGACTACAACATCCAGAATGTATTATGTTGTCACATTAATTTCCGGATCTGGAAACAGGGTTCTTGATGATATATAGAGAGGTAGCTACCATAATCTGTATTTTTATATTTGTAGCATTATAAGACTCTTGACACGAGAGTTCAAGGTCTCTGTGAACCGCTGTGACAGCCGAAGTCAGCCACCCTTTCAGCAAGATGCCCTGTTGAATGTCCAGGTTGTTTATTTGGGGATGGGACCCCTGAGCACTGTCGGTCTCTTACCTGGGCCGAGGCCCGCTGTAAAAGCGTCCAGGAAGCGCTCCTCCTCCGCCGGATCGCAGCAACTTCCTACTTGCGGCGATCACGGAAGTGCTGTCGGGAATGAGGAATGCCTCCACAGAAAGACACGCAGCAGAGGGCAGAGAATGGGGAACAACCTTACATGTAAACAATTAGAGGCTTTGGCGGCGACAGATAATGAGGAATAATTCACTCGTAACCCAGAGCCACAGCTCCAGATATACAGAGGAGGGCGGCCGTTGGAAACGTCACAGCTCGAAGACTGACGCCATAATGAAACTGACGCGGCAAAGCGCGCTCTGCAGAACGTCCGTGGGGAAACATGGCGGGGAGGAAAGGGAGATAGTGACGTCTTTCTCCGAGGTCAAGCACAAATGCCTCGGAGAAACGCAGCGTCATGTTCGGATTCAGGGGCGTGTTTTTCTTTCTCTCCTCTTCCCATTCGCTGGAATGTTTACATTCCAGAGGAGAGAAAGAAAGTAAAAAACACGCCCCCGAATCCGAAGAAGACGGGGCTTAAATGGACAGACGCCCCTCTCCTCCAATGGCTGGCCTCCGTTTAGGAAGCCAGCCAATGTAGAAGAGGGGCGGTGTCGGGATGTGGTCCCTGTCCCCCTTGAGAAGCCACCGGAGACTCACCATTGTCGTCTCCCTCTTCTGCCCTACAGCCCCCGGAGGTCAGAACTAGAACCACTGACTCGGAGACGGAAGTATTTCCTGAGCCCTGGCCCTTTAACGATACTGTCTGCTCTTTGTTGGGAGGCCCCACCCCCTATGACGTGGCTGGTTCGGATTCGCCGGATCGGAAAGGCGGGGAGGCAGACACGGAACTTGAGGAAGACGCGGAGGACAGAGGAGGAAGCGAACGCCGAACCAGAGACGAACAGACGGAGGAGAAGTGGATAGCGGTTGCCGATCCAGACGACGGACGTTTCCCAGAGGAGCCAGGAGGCTGGACACACGCAGCGCCCCGCCAGGGACCCGGAGGTTCCTGGCTCCAGCAGGTACGGGAGCGCTTCCTGGGGTCAGGGCGGCGGGTGTTGGAGAGTTCGGGGGACACCTCCTGAAGTAAGCAGACGGTTCATCTGCTACTCAACCCCTGTGTCGGTTTACGGGTGGTGGTCTAGGTCCTTAACCCTTCACACCCTACTTGCTATGGTGCTCCCACACGCCCCTTCCCCACCACATTAAAACATGCCTGAATCTAAGGCTGTTTTATTTTTGTTTTCTTTCATGCTGAACGTCCCGAGTCCCTTCCGGTGAAATCAAGAGGTGGCCACTCCGAAGCGAGGAGGAGGACGTCTGTCGAGGACTCAACCCCAGCCCCTATACCTAGAGCTCAGCATTCCCAGGAGAAAGAAGCCCCATCTCTGTTATATTATAAATAAAACAATACTCGCAAGACAATTCACATCCGCCTCTCGTGTTTCCTTCACCACATCCCGACAGGCGGGTTCAAGCCCCGTACTAGAAAACAATAAATCTCGCGAGCGAGACTGCGCAAGCGCAGCCTTCGCTAGCCGAGACCTAAATATATAAAATAACTGTTTGAGTTAATAACTTTACTTATAATATGAAATTCACTTTATACTATCTCAAGTCCGTTATAGTACAAGGAAGACCCAAAAATGAAACTCTCATCACCATTTTATGCACAAGATGCCATTTAATATACTTGTGTACCCTCCGTGATAGTAAAAGCTGCCCTTCCGACTGACCATTGGTGTCATAACCAAGATCGAGGCAATACCCCACTTTTCACAAAGGATCTAGAAAGTGGAAAAGCAGATTTGCCTTCATTTTCTCTCCACAGTCCATCAGTAAAATCACTTTACAAAATCGATTGGTCCATTGTACTGTTAATTATCTGTTTGCAAACACCCAAGATTTAGAACTCCGTTCCTCCTCTGTAAACTACATCTCTACGACCCCAAAAATCATAGTGTGCATCCCTTCCCACCTACAGTTGCCACGGTTCAAATGATCCCCTTTAACTCCAAAGCCACTCACCTTGAGAAGAAAGAATCGGAGATCCATGTCAGCGTCTGTCTTGAGGTGCTGAACCTGGTGAAAACAAACGGAAGGAAAAGGTTAAGGACACGAAAATCAAACAGGACAGCGTCAATTTGTTTACTATGCGCTTTGCAGTTGCAGGACCTACGCAAGAGTGGGAAGGAAAACTTGCTATTTAAAGTCACATTGTCAAGCATGAAACCATAAGGTTGAAGAAAGAATTCTTGTCCATACTGAACAAAATCACTATGCAACTCAGCATCTCATTCACCAGAGTATAGCTCTTTTTTCACCAGGTCAAATCTCATCAGATTTTTTTTTTATGACAACCTGTTGACGACCTGTGAAAAATGAGTTTCAATCCTGCTTCCATCAAGCAAATGTCTGGCTGGAGGCAGGATCCGTTATCTTACACAGCCAATCCAATCAAGAAGGCAAAAGATCAGCCCCCTCTGAGGCACTAGTTGTTCTAAGTGCTTTTCACCATGTTTAGCCAACATTCCTTAGTCATTGGTTAATTTACTGTTTTTCATGAGGGCTAGAGTTTTGCCGCTGCACTGAGGCAATCTGATTAGTGCAGCATTCAGAGGAGACCTCAAATGGAAGGGAGCAGTCTTGTGTGTCTTCTCGCAATCCCCCGCATGCACTATGTCTTCTGCATGGATTTCAAATTCAATGAAAGCAGGACAAGTTTGAATGGACCTTCCTCCCAAATCAGAACCCCCCTGGATCGGTCGCTTAGACCAAGGAACTTGGGTTCCGAGAATAAGCACAACTGGCCAAAGAAAACTGAAGATTAAACCAAGAAGGACCCCCATCCCACATCCCTTTTATATAAAGTCAGTAGCCACTGAGTCAAACGTGTATTTTCTTCAGGAGTCCCACAGTTCCGTGGTCAAGCAGCAGCCTATGGAAGCAGGTGGCAGGGGAACCAGTGACTCTTAGATTGTATATTGGGAACCCAATGTAACCTGTCAAATCCGAACCTGAAGCAGAGTCCTGAACTCTCTGGTAGAACAAAAAACAAGATACCATGGTTGTGCAAGCGGCTTATCGTCTATGTCCGAGGTGTGCTGCTTTGGCCAAGTGATTTTCCACAGGAGTCGATTGTTTTTTAAATTTTGCCTTTATTGGCCCACATGCTGAATTGTAGGAGCTAGCCTGGACCAAGGAAAGGGAACACAAAAGAATCTTCTTGCTTCATTCAGATAAATGAGACCTAAACCCAGAAACGTGCACTTGGCTTTTCAAGGGTTTCTACAGGAACAGGGAGAGCAGAGACAGGAGTTCAGACTAGGGTGCAACCTGAAAACTTAAGAGGTCACACTAATATTGGGGGACTTTAACTCTGGGTACCCAAACTCTTATGCACCCAAGCATTACTCATTCATCCTACCTGCAATCAGGGGACCCAAACACGAGAGGCGGCATAGATTTACACACAGGAAGGGCCAGTTGGTAGTCTTCTTACGGTGGTACTGGAAAAAAAACCTGAAACCACAGACTATTCATCAGCTGCCACAAACCATGAGTCTTCTCACGGCCTGGTCATGGGGACAGCAATCAGTATTATTAAAAAGCCCACGAGTTTGAGTAGTACTTTTCTGACGCAAGATTCTTGATCTGTTGTAAAAAAAGAACGAAAACATACAGAGCACCAGCACGCTAGCCTGCACCACTTGTGATATCACATATGGAGCAGATAAAGCCATATGGGCAATAGGGCAGTGCTGAGCAGCTAAAGGTGGGAAATACGATTCTGCATCTAATTTGGCAGCTGGGGAATATTCATAAAATGAGGAAACTGCAGCAAGATATGGAAATCGCCAGTAATATTGTTAGAAAATGAACTTTCACCTTAGGTTTGCGTCAGTCAGTTAATGCGCAGGGCACTGTATCGGAGTAAATGTGAGCAACTAGATTCTGTTGCCTTTGTGATCTGTCTTAGCGTTTAGCAACCTAGCATGCTTGTCACTGCTCCTTAATGGACTGAAAGGAAATTGCAAGATAGAAGCCGAAACAAACTAGGCAAATTGGGTTTCCAATTTCCTCTGTAAAACCTTGCAGCTGGTCTTGACCTGCTGGTTCCACCTCTTTCATTTTTTGTTTACATTTGATTATTGAATTCTCATGTATTTAAACAGGCAACATAGGCAATCATATGCATGTCTACATTGATGGAAGAAATCATAAATCAATGGTATCATTCTAGCACTGCATAGTAAGGATTTTGCTTACGCGAAGCATTTGGAATGTCTAATAAAGCAGGGTATTAATATTATAGAAGAAAACACAAGTGTAAAGCCCCACTAATTCAACATGGTGAGATAAAAACATATGTCAGCTTTAGTGTATTGCCGCCTTTCCACAACACACCCCGTCCCCTCAAATGCACATTAATTGTATATTACAATTGTAAGACGCCATTCCTTAGTGCTTGAATGACCATGTTGTGACTTGGATATATACATAAGGTGCACAATGTTTGGGGCCTTGCAGGTTTCCTAATGACGTCTATTTTACTCTGTTATTAGTTTGCTCTTGCGTCTCATCCAACCCTGAGGAAGCGTCCTGCATTCCTGAATACTCCTGCCAGGAGCTGCATAAGTCTGCTAGTATCGCAGCCCACACTGCTGCCAGCGGCAAAGTACGTAACCCTGTTGCATCTTCGAGATGAAGTGCTACGCTTTCCGTCTGAGCCAAGCATATTAGGGATTGGAACCAGGCCTTCGCAGCTGGGGGTTCAGGGGACTTCCAGCGCCTGGTGATTAACCACTTGGCCACAATGAATCTTAACTTTATGAAACAAGTTACTTTATGTTTTTGAGGCCTCTGATAGAGACCCAGAAGGCATACCTCCAGATCCACTCCACCGTGCGACCAGTGCACTGGGTTAAGTGCACAGTGACCGTTTCCCAGTAGGAGACAATTGCGGTGCAGGCCCATAGCATGTGCAAGAGGTCTTCTCCTACCAGACCACACCTATAGCATTGGGCATCATTGCGGTCCAAAGTATTGATTAATCCTGGCTGGTGTCATGTAAGCTCTGTGTGTTATGAAATACTGTAGGAGGTGGAATCTGGCATTCCGAGGAATATATGTGGGTCCTTCTAGGATGGCCCCCCATTCGCGCTCAGTGCCTGGCCGCAGTAGGTTTGTGTCCCAGTGGGTCCTTAGAGATGTCAGCAGGAGTGCTGCGTGTGTCCATAGTGATTCTGCCAACCATCTAGTGAGATTTCGCCCCGCTCCCAGTTCATGCAAATATTGGTTGTCAAATGTGTTACGGGCTCTTGTGCTATGTCACCCCACAGTGTTTGCAGCCCCAGCGACAACACGGCATGAAGTAGGAATTGGCCTTGCGACAGGCTGTATTCTTCAGAAAGCATATCGAACGGCATCAGTTGTTTATCGTGGTATAAGTCCCCTAAGGTTTAGATTCCCACCTCTTCCCATAAGTGGAGCTCTGCCAGTGATTGCTCGACTTTGCCTTGGCTACCGAGCACGGGTAGGGGAGGCACGTAAGTGGTGTCTGTTTTCGTAAGTCTTAGGCTACGATAGAAAAAGGTATAAGCTACTCTTGTCAACAACTGGGTAGGTGTTACTCCTGTCCTTCCGGGGTGAAATAATGTTATTGTGTGGGGGTGGGTGTAGCCTGGTTGCTGTGTAGTGGTGTCTGCGAGGTGTAGGCCACCGATCCATCGAGCCACCCAGTGCAGCTGTGCTGCCAGGTTGTAGTGCTCCATATCGGGCACAGCCAGGCCACCACTGTTAGTGGGGAGATATAGTTTGGCCAGTGCTACCCTGTACGTGTGCCATGCCATATCAACTGTCTCATATCAAGCTCGAACATGCGGAAAGGTGCTGGCTTGACATATAGGGGTAAGTTGGTGAAGTGACAAAGGAGTCTTGGGAGCACCACCGTTTTCAGGAGCGCAATTCAGCCCATGATAGCCAATGGAAGGGTGCGCCAGAATGCCATTTGCGAACTAACTGCTGTGATATCGTGTGTGAGGTTTCCCGCCAATAGGTCCTTTGATTCTCGGTAGATTAAAATTCCACGGTATCGGAATGCTGTCGCTGCCAGTGTACCAATATGTTGCTGATTGACAACATTGGGTATGGGGTTGACTCGGTAAAGGGGTACAGACAGGCATGACTTTCCCCAGTTTATTAGAAGTCCTGATAGGGAGATGAACTCTAGTAGCACTCTTTCTATTGTTTCGCACGGCTTAACAGATCATCCGCATAAAGAGAGACTGCATGTGTGCCGTCTCCCAAGGGAATGCCCCATTCTTCCTTTGTCTTGTGCAGGGACTCAGCTAATGGCTCAATCACCAATGAGAACAATAGTGGGGAAAGTGTGCAGCCCTGTTGTGTGCCGCGTTCAATTAGGATTGAATGAGAATGGGCCCATCTGGACTTTGGCAGTAGGCTGAGAATATAGTATTATGACGAGACTTAGAAATTTGGTGCCCAGGCCTTACTTGCTTAAAGCAGAAAACAAAAAGTCCCACTCTAGTGTGTCAAACGCCTTCTCCAGGTCAAGCACCAGGCAATCTGAGTGTGTCCAGCATTCCCTTGAGTAGTGAGCTACTCTAAAAAAGCATCTCAAGTTCAGCGATGTACAGCGGGATGGTATGAACCATCTGCGTGTACTTGGTGCGGCACTGTTGGGGCCAGCCTGCATGCCAGTATTTTGGCTAGTATCTTGTAGTCCATATTTATTAATGCTAACAGACGATACAAGCCTATCATTTCCACATTTCAGTCTGGCTTAGGTAACAGGACGAGCAGGGATTTGCGGAATGTCTCCGGTAATATAGATGCTTCCTGTGAGCTACGGTACAGTGACAGTAGTTGTGGGGCTAAAGCTGACAGGTATGCTTTATAGTATTTAGCTGGCAACCCATCGGGAGCCGGCGCTTTACCTGTGGCTAATGCCTGTATTGCCTGCGGTACCTCTAGGAGTGTGATCGGTTCATCGAGCTCAGCTCTCTGCTCCTCGTACATAGTGATAGGCATAGTGAGTGGGGATAGGAAGGATTCTAGCGCTGTCAGTGCTACGCGGATTGCTGATCTACACACTCTGGTGTAATGGGCGGTGAACTTGCAGTGAATGTCATGTTGGCGAATCAGCAGCTGTCCCAACATGGACCGCAACTTTAGAACCAGTATTTGTGTGTTCTTTTGCCTGATCAGTCTCGCAAGCAGTCTCCCTGCCTATCTCCTGCCGCATGTGTGCGTGCTGCGTGTGCAGCATAGTTTAAGCAGTGCAGCTGTTCAATAACCTCAGCATGTTTTTGTCTCTGGCTGTCCAAAGCCTGTTGAGTGCCACAAGTGCAGTGCCTGTAAAGTGAAGTCTGCGCGCGCACCACCCCCGGGCCTGTGTGCTATTCTTAAAGGTAAACAAACGAGTTTGGCTCTTTACAAGAACTGACGGGAGCTTTTTCACCTAGCATGTTAGTGCCAACGCTCTTGCGTCTCTGCTGTGAAGCGGATGCTCACGGCCGCCTCCCCACACAGCCTTCATAGCTGCCAAGGTTTCAGATTGCTATGTGTGACATTTTCATAATTTTAGACCAATTAAGAGTGACATTTCAACGCCTATGAGTGACACTTAATCTCAAGTAAAATCAAGCAATGGGAAATCCATAACTATCAAAAGCTGTATTATTTCAAAAAGACTTTAAGCTCACACTGCTAAAAATCATTCACAGCTGAACGGCCGCCCAGGGTCCGCTACGCTGCTCGCTACCTGCAAGTTCAGTGGCACCCCAATCAGTGGCTCTAAGTCATGGTCACGGCCTAAAACTAGTTAGTGTGCACAAAACTACTGAGGCAGACTGTTTGACTGGACAGTTCTCAGTAACACGGCCGCAGGCAGTTCCAGATCATGACCGCGCTTTTAAAAGCATAGTGAACTTAAGTAGTACAATTAGCAGAATTAAGCACAGCAACTTACTTCTTTAGGGCAACAGGCGGGCACCGTTGCCGCCCGCACTCGTGGACTTCTGTTGCAACCAACGCCACACCACATTCTGACTGGTGACAGCGCGCTGGACTCAGGGCAATCACTCCTGCGGCCGCCGTGGTCCGTGGTTTATACTTCGTGACACTCAGCCTGCTGGCCACCTGTGCCGGTGGGTCGCATCAATCCTTAGCATAATCCAGTAATAAATACTGCCGCTGTGCGAGCGGCTCTTCTATGTTGCCAGCAGGAGGTACTTTCACGAGGAGTCTGCCCCTGGAAAGATCGGGATTATCACGCTGCAAAAGAGTTCACACTTCTGCTTCAAGCCCTGTCATTGTTAGACAGTTGTTTCAACATGCTTCCCACTCGTCGATCGGGGCTAAGGCATGTGTAGGCAACAGAACCTGGTGTTAAGTGACTTACAGAAGTCACACATAAACTGACTGCGCCGCAGCCGATTTGTTCTCTCAAACTCGCAATTGGCTGGAAACGGAGGTTGAGGCTCTTACTTCTGACGTCAGTCAGTGAATGTGTACCACGTGGTGTCGGATGCGTGTACTGGGTCTTATACATTGTAGCAGCTAAGAGAGCTGCCTGCATGCAGATGAGCCAGCCCCAGGCTACCAGGAGCAGCGTTACTGCAGCTTTTTCAGTATGGTGCATCATAGCAGCACTCCAGGTTCATAGATGAGACGCTATAATGTGTGATATTGCATTTCAATGCGGTGATGCGAACCACCGCATTGAAATGCGTTAGGCTAACGCCTGATGCGTGATACTTGGCAGGGCTGAGCCTTCTCGGGCCTGTAATGCTGCAGGTAACGCAATACTAAGTGGAGTTGGGCCTCTGTTTCTGCTGCTTTAAGTGCTGTCACCGACTTTGATGGATTGCCGTAAGCAGAGTGGACAAATGCAGTCTGCAATGCCCCGGTAACTTAATTCACTGCTCATAAGCTTCTGCTGCGTGATTGTTGGGTCCAGAAGGAATTCATTTAACTGCTAGGCCGCTGGAGTGCTGTTCAACATCGGCTCTCTGTTAGGAACACACAAACACGCCACGGCGTCTTCTCGCCATTGGTGGGTTTCCAGTTCGTTCTTGGGGGATGCTTTTCCCAGAAGGTTGGGAGATATTGTAACATGGTAATGTAGCAATTGCAGCGATGTCGCCTGCTGCAGACATCAATCACAGGTGGCAATACTAGCAAATAGGGATTGAATGCTCAAATTTAAGATCATAGATATTTCTTTTTTTCCATGCACACTAAAGTGGCAAAGGCTCTGTGTGACGCTTTATAAAACTCCATCTAAATAAATACATAAATAAAATGTAGAAAGAAACTTGGATGCCAAAGGATGGAAGGTGCGGATTTTGCAGCATTACTGCGGCACCATTTGATTTTACTTGCAGTCTTTCCTTTTCAACCTTAAATCAATGGAAACTGTTCACTCAGACTGTTCCACCTTGATATAGATATGTTTTAGCAAACGGAGAGTGTTTATTTGCTATTGCCATTCATTTTTCAACATCAGAAGGTTGAAAGCTTGAACTGATTGTGCCAGGATCGTAACTTGTAACCTGCTTGTTATACTAAAATGTAAGCAGCAAGGGCTTAAATCCTCGAGTCACTGGGTGCTGAAACACCTGGTAGTATCTCTAGCCTCCATCCAATCCAGAGCGGAGAGCATTGGGCTGGTTATTGCCTGCCAATGGACCTGGGCCCCTGGGAATTGCTACCACCAGCCGGAGTTTGACACAGTCCTTCCTGACATCGAAAGACGGACACTTCAGGGCAGCCCGACGCTCACTGCAGCACAGAATTGTGAGACTACAGGCCTGGCTTTCTGTGAAGGTTGTTACAGGCTTTCCTCAAAGTGCAGAGGCCTCTCCGTTTCCCATAGTTTTTAGGTCTCGCTGAGCCAGCGCATGCGCTGCTCTGCGAGACATTTAGTGTACGGGTTTCCAAAGGGCTGCCACAGGCCTTTGGTGGCCTAGTGCTTGCGTTCACGTGAGCGTGCACGCGCGCAGCCGCCATCTGCCTCCCTTCCAGTGCGACCACTTTCACGTGCTGCTGCGCACACACATCACCAGCGTGTTTTTTGTTTTTTTTAAACATTACTACAAGCTTCCCGCGTCACGCGGCCAATGCTTGTTACTTCAAGTGAGGCTGATAAGAGCATCTTGCCTCTGCCATGGTTACCCAGGGCTGCCAGTCAGTGCTACAAAGACTTCAATGCACCAGGCTGTCACTAATTATGTGTGTTCAAGTGATTAGCAGGCACTTGTGGCCTTGTTCACACAACCCTCTGAATCAGCCGCCTCCAAGAGGAGAATAGGCTGCAAATTTATTAAGAGAACATTGTTAATCCTATGGGGGGAGAGCGGGAATGTAAACAGGGCTGGTCTGCATCAAGGTGCTTTGACAACAACAATCATCGGCAGAAACACATGCTAAATAACAAGCAGGTGTTCTGTTTCACAACTAGTGCACATTTGATGCTTTCAAGTAGGCAGCACGCGCAAACTGTTAGAAGTGCTTTGAAACCAGCTGCAGTGACTGTAATTAGCGCAGTTCGGCACTACTCTGCTTTCCGTACCTGGGCATGACAGGCTGTGGGCAAGCCGGCTGGCTGCACACAAAGAAGCAGGAGGAAAAAAACACAACAACATGTCTTTGAAAGCACCGATTTAGGAATGTGTGGCGCAAGGGGGAAGCTGCATACATAGGGCAGTCTGTGGTACTGATAAACTAAAAAACAAGCATTGAAAATGCAATAGGTCTCGCCCTAGTTTAAGTTAAAGCAATTCTGTTTGTAATTAGGTGGCTTTTTAGCTTTGCTTTTATTAGTGTTTTTCAAACTTTCATGTACATAACATGCATATGTATGCATATATATGCATGCATTTATATAGATATGCAGATGTATATATCTATGTTTATATATGTATGTATATATACATATACACATACACACACATACATATATATATATATATAAATGTATATGCATATATATATTCACTGAAAAAACCATAGGTTTCACACACGTTATAGTTAGGAATTAGCATTTTAAAAACCTTGCAAATTCACTGAAAAAACCATAGGTTTCAGACATGTTATAGTTAGCGGAAATTTTACTGATAAAAAACCAATGAAATTCCCCCGTTATAGTTAGTGCAGGCAACTATAACTCACGCGACCGCAATCCTCTGCTGATGCTAATACTGTATTTAGACACTTATTTGCCCATGTCTTCTTCCATAAATTTTTAGCTATACATATATTAGAAATTTTTTTTTTTCATAAAGACACATATGTCATCAGCAGAAGATTGCGGTCGCGTGAGTTATAGTTGCCTGCACTAACTATAACGGGGGAATTTCATTGGTTTTTTATCAGTAAAATTTCCGCTAACTATAACATGTCTGAAACCTATGGTTTTTTCAGTGAATTTGCAAGGTTTTTTAAATGCTAATTCCTAACTATAACGTGTGTGAAACCTATGGTTTTTTCAGTGAATTTGTACGGTTTTTTAAATGCTAAGTTACTTTACGCCATTCGTGGCGTGCACGCCCACTTAACGCAGTTCGTTCCGTGCGCGCACGGTGCGCTTCGCGCACCGTGCGCGCACGGTGAGCACGCGGTGCGCTTCGCGCACGGTGAGCACGCGGTGCGCTTCGCGCACCGCGCGCCCACTTTACGCAGTTAGTGCCGTACACGCAAGGTGGGCACGCAGTGCACTACGCGCACCGCGTGCCCACGTTACGCACCGTGCGCACATGGAGGACATATTATGCGCTTCCTTGTGATAGGTAATCTGTTAAATTTAATTTGTAAGTGATGACAATAATATGCCATGCACAGAGTTTTTTTTTTTTTATTAAAATTTTTAGCGTAAGCGCACCGTACGCGTACGGTAAGCGTAATCGGCGAAATTTTCAAAAAATAAAAATTTACCGTTTTTGGCCTTTGAGGACTCAACTAACATGGCTATGTGCATGGGCGCTGTCTAAACAGCCCCTTTATATGTTTTTTGCCTTTATTTACAGCCCCCCCCCTCAGAGTGCGAGAGAGAAAATGGCGGCCGCCGCTTCCTGGTTTCGACCGATTCGAATGTTTACTTAGATGTAACAGCCAATCAGAATCGCGCTCGCGCACGCCACCGTACGCGTACGGTAAGCGTACCGTAAGCTGGCTCAGATATATATATTGATTTAAAGGCTATTTTCTCAGAATCTACTGAACAGATTTACACCAAACCTACAAAAGGCACTTCCTTGACCTGAGGACTACCTCTCTGCCAAATTTCTAGTAATTCTGTTCAGCCGTTCGGGCTGTAGCCCTGTCTAAAGGTCCTATGGAAAAATGCATGGGAAAAACGCGTTTTGGGACCCCCCTTTTATCTCAGCCCCCGCTTGACGAATCCCCCCGAGACTTTCAGGGTAGGAGCGGAGCGTAGCGCCCCACCTATTTTGAGAAATTCGCGAGGATTCGTCGACCGGCGCCAAAGTTATTCAAAATAGAATGTTGCGGATTTCCTATGGAAAAGGGGTCCTAACTATAACTACCTACTGGCGACCGCCAGTAGGTAATAGGATATATATATATATATATATATATATATATATATATATATATATATATATATATATATATATATATATATATATATATATATATATATATTTCACCAAACGTCCAGGTCTCGGGGAGGCACACAACAGCTTGCATCTCTTCAGCCTCCTCCAGCACTCCCGAATTCTTTCACTCATGCCGATGCGTTTCGAGGTAAAGACCTCTTCTTCCAGGGCAATGTATACACATAGAGCGCAGTGAGTACTTCTCCTGAAGACTCAATATCCCAGTATGCACTCCAACAGGAAGTTGCACTAAGCCAATCAAATTTAAAGGCACTGAGCCAATGAAATCATGTGGCATACTACTAAAAGTAAAGGAAAGTACTCACTGCGCTCTATGTGTATACATTGCCCTGGAAGAAGAGGTCTTTACCTCAAAACGCGTCGGCATGAGTGAAAGAATTCGGGAGTGCTGGAGGAGGCTGAAGAGATGCAAGCTGTTGTGTGCCTCCCCGAGATCTGGACGTTTGGTGAAAAATGTGAAAACGTGGCTGTCCTGCCGCGGGGGAGAGCACCATCAATGGTTTCAAGTGAGGCGGAGTCGGGAACTATATCCAGACAGAGAAGCACAGCGAGCCATAAGGAAGAGGATTCCTCCCAAGCAGCTCCAGACCCTACTATAGGGGATTAGCATTGTTTTAATAAATACATGGGGGCGCGTGTGGCCCACTTAGGGAAAATAATTGTACTTCTCCTGGGGACTCAATATCCCAGTGTGCACTCCAACAGGAAGTTGCACTAAGTCAATCAAATTTAAAGGCACTGAGCCAATGAAATCATGCGGCATACTACTAAAAGTAAAGGAAAGTACTCACTGCGCTCTATGTGTATACATTGCCCTGGAAGAAGAGGTCTTTACCTCGAAACGCGTCGGCATGAGTGAAAGAATTCGGGAGTGCTGGAGGAGGCTGAAGAGATGCAAGCTGTTGTGTGCCTCCCCGAGATCTGGACGTTTGGTGAAAAAAAAAAAAAAAAATATATATATATATATATATATATATATATATATAAGTGCATATGTGTGCGTGTAGAGAGAGGTAGAGAGGTAGAGAGGTAGAGAGGTAGAGAGGTAGAGGGGTAGAGGGGTAGAGGGGTAGAGGGGTAGAGGGGTAGAGGGGTAGAGGGGGAGAGGGGGAGAGGGGGAGAGGGGGAGAGGGGGAGAGGGGGAGAGGGGGAGAGGGAGAGGGAGAGGGAGAGAGGTAGGTAGAGAGGGAGTAGTAGAGAGTGACTAGTAGAGAGTGACTAGTAGAGAGTGACTAGTAGAGAGTGACTAGTAGAGAGTGACTAGTAGAGAGAGTAGTGGAGAGTGAGTGGAGAGTGAGTGGAGAGTGAGTGGAGAGTGAGTGGAGAGTGAGGAATAGAGAGGGAGTAGTAGTGAGTAGCAGAGAGTCATTAGTAGAGAGTCATTAGTAGAGAGTCATTAGTAGAGAGTCATTAGTAGAGAGTCATTAGTAGAGAGTCATTAGTAGAGAGTCATTAGTAGAGAGTGAGCAGTAGAGAGTGAGCAGTAGAGAGTGAGCAGTAGAGAGTGAGCAGTAGAGAGTGAGTAGTAGAGAGTAGTAGGGACAGAGTAGTAGAGAGTAGTAGAGAGTGGGTACTAGAGAGTGAGTAGTAGAGAGTCGTAGAGAGTAGTAGAGAGTGAGTAGTAGAGTAGGAGCATAGAGTGAGTAGTAGAGAGAGTAGTAGAGAGAGTAGTAGAGAGTGAGTAGTTGTAACGCCCTGAACGTCTCAGGATCGTTTAACAGACACGACAATGAGGACGCAACCACTTGTGAAGGGTTAGTTCTTTTAATGAAGGCAAATAAAATACAAAGAACAAACAAAAGTTATAGTCACTGGAATCCTCCAGGCTAAGTACGTTACCAGCCCACAGCACGGATGGTCCTAACCGTCCTCTGCATATACGCCGATCCCGGCGTATGCCAACAGAGGGCAGAAATGAAATGGCCGACAATGCCAATCGGTAGGCTGTGAGGGGCACGAAGAGTGTTGGGGAGAATCGAGGAGTCAGGGAAACACCCAGCCGGGGTCTCTACCTGAAGGGAGCAGCCGCTCAACCTCTTCCTCAGACTGCACCGGGACGCGGAGTCACCTCCTGGTGATGCGTCACCGATACCCCAATCACAAGCAAGAAGACTGAACCGAGAGCAGCCGCTCGATCGATCCTGTGGACTTCCGAGTCTGTAACGCGGCAAACACCTCCTGGTGTGCGTTACAGCTGGCAGTCCCTGTGTCTCTGGTCGGGCTGGGAGTTACGACTCCAACCAGCAAAAGCGCCACTGCGCTTGGACTCAGCCGAGTCAAAAAGCGAAGCTCAATGGTTGACCGGTAGAGCTTCCGGGTCCTTCACAGGTGACGATGGGGCAAGACACGGCCCAGGGAGTAACGACTCGACCTACCTCCGTTCTTGCCTTACTGGAGCACCACTCCGGAACACTGCTCTTCACGAAGCAGGTACGTCGGTGTAAACACAATATCCGACAGCCTTGTACCTCCCGGTTCCTCCCTTTATAGGGCGTGTTTTCCTTGAGTTATGTAACAGCTCTCCTGTTTACATAAGGGCGTGTTTCCCTTGAGTTATGTAACAGCTCTCCTGTTTACATAAGGGCGTGTTTCCCTTGAGTTATGTAACAGCTCTCCTGTTTACATAAGGGCGTGTTTCCCTTGAGTTATGTAACAGCTCTCCTGTTTACATAAGGGCGTGTTTCCCTTGAGTTATGTAACAGCTCTCCTGTTTACATAAGGGCGTGTTTCCCTTGTATGACAGGAATTCTTGACAGTAGTAGAGAGTAGGTAGAGTAGTAGAGTGAGTAGTAGAGTGAGTGGTAGAGTAGTATAGAGTGAGTAATAGAGTAGAGAGTAGGTAGAGTGGAGAGTACTAGAGAGTAAGTAGTAGAGAGAGTACTAGAGAGAGAGTAGTAGAGAGTGAGTAGTAGAGAGTGAGTAGTAGAGAGTGAGTAGTAGAGAGTGAGTAGTAGAGAGTGAGTAGTAGAGAGTGAGTAGTAGAGAGTGAGTAGTAGAGAGTGAGTAGTAGAGAGTGAGTAGCAGAGAGTGAGTAGCAGAGAGTGAGTAGCAGAGAGTGAGTAGCAGAGAGTGAGTAGCAGAGAGTGAGTAGCAGAGAGTGAGTAGTAGAGAGTGAGTAGCAGAGAGTGAGTAGCAGAGAGAGAGAGTAGTAGAGAGAGAGAGTAGTAGAGAGTAGTAGAGAGTGGGTAGTAGAGAGTGAGTAGTTGTGAGAAAGTGGCGCTGTATATACAGTTCACAAATAGGTACAGTGTGTACAGAGTCCACAGTCCCCAGAGGTTTGGCAGAGGCTAAAGTTAGATATACCCTTACTCTCTAAAGTGGTAGCTTGGTCGAGCAGTAAGGCAGTATCAGAGAACAGTGTAAAGCATTTGTTGTACACACTCAGTCAGCAAATGGTCTCACACACTCAATAACTGAACTCTAGGCCAATGGTTTATATAAAAAAATATATTTTGTTTTATTTTAGAACCAACAATTGGTATTAAAATATACTTTCTCAGAATGAGAGGCTTTATAGAAATACTTTTGCAATATCCAATTGGCTTTTGTAGAAAGTTACAAGTGGTTGCAATAGGCAACACAATTTTTCCAACAGGAAGTTGCACTAAGCCAATCAAATTTAAAGGCACTGAGCCAATGAAATCATGCGGCATACTACTAAAAGTAAAGGAAAGTACTCACTGCGCTCTATGTGTATACATTGCCCTGGAAGAAGAGGTCTTTACCTCGAAACGCGTCGGCATGAGTGAAAGAATTCGGGAGTGCTGGAGGAGGCTGAAGAGATGCAAGCTGTTGTGTGCCTCCCCGAGATCTGGACGTTTGGTGAAAATTTATCCAAAACAGGTAAGTAATTACGTTTTCAGAAATTATATGATTTTTAAAGAATATTTAAAGTTTGCAGAAATTGACAGAAGAAATTTCAGAGAAAATCAGTCAATGATTTCCTATGAGAGAAATTTGGATTACTGGTAAGTACAGTTGTAAGTATTTTCAGAGTCAGTGCTGGGCATAGACTCAGGGGTCTCCCAAGGTCAGGTAGGTAGAGTTGGTTCACCCTCAGCGGCACAAGGGCGGCCGGGTGCAGAGAGAGTTAGGCCCAATGTTATCCTATGAGAGGTAGGGGGGCCTTGGTTGGTGGCAGCTGACTAGCAGGCCACGTGGCTGTGGGAGCTGGGCTCCTGGTCACTTACTCAGGGCAAGTGGGGAAGTAGATAGGTGTAGAGGTTGCACTGCCAGGGCCACTTGGGCGGCTGGGTGCAGAGTGCTTTTGAGCCTTTGGGCGCTCAATTGATTTCAATAGGAAAGCTCCAGTTTAGAAAAAGACTGCAAGCTCGGGGACGAAGATTCTTCAGGTGCCACCACCACTTCGAGAGGTAAGTTGGGTAGTTGGAGGATAGGTAGGTACCCCGGATTGGGCACAGGGGGCCGTGGTGTGTCGGGTGCAGGGGTGCCTTTTGGTGTCGGGAAATCTTACCCTCTGTTGATCGCGGTTGGGGGGGCACCTGGTTCTGAGGCTGAAGGCTTCTGCAGGAGTGTCGAGGGAGGTCCTTGGGTGCCGTACTCGGGGTCACAGTCGCCGTGGGGTCGTCCTCGTGGTCTTTGTTCACTCCGGCACAAGCCAGGCTTGGCGGGTGCAGAGTGTGCTGGGTTCGCGGTTCCGGGTTGCTGCCAGGGATTAGAAGTAGATTTTGAGTAGAGCCTCTACTCATGGGAGTCCCAGGTGCTTAGAGCCAAAAGGTAGCCAGGTCCTCCGGGGTTTGTGAGGTTGCTGGCCACAAGAGATGCCGGGTTGGAGCAGGAGCAGGTTCGAGGGTCGACAGACTGGGGCCAAAGCAGTTGGCGTCTTCCTCTTCTTAGCAGCTGCAGGGCAGGTCTTCTTTCTCTTCTTTGTATTTTTGGAATCTGGAATCTGGGGAAGGAAGGTTCAGGGTGCCCCTAAATACTAGATTTAGGGGTGTTACAGGTAGGTAAAGGGAAGGTACCAATGGGTCCCTGTCCTGGGGTGGGTACACCCCCTATCCTGCCTCTCTCCTGTGGGAGGGGGGCAGTAGCCTAGTCCTGATTGGGTAGGGCTTCCCATCTTCAAGATGGAGAGAGCCCGGATATGTGCTTCACCTCGCCCCCCCCCACCTGAGTGGTGGGGTTGTCAGGCTGGCACATCCCCTGTCCTTATTTGGGGTTTCCGGACAAGCTTCTCGCCAGAGTGGGGGGTTGCAGTGGCCTGGGGAAGCTCACAGAGGGGGCATGCCTTTGAAGCTTCCCCCTGCCCATCCTGAGGGAGGAGATTTAGCACCTCGCCCAGGACGTGCATTGTTGCAGGCCCAGGAGAGCAGAGGCTCTCCTACCCAGGGGTCCAGCAACATGTCTGCTGTGTGGCAGCCTAGGCAGCCTCCCAGACCAGATGTGGATTGTAGGTTAGGCTTCAGGGGGCATCTCTAAGATGCCCTCTTTGGTGCTTGGTACATTAAATCCCACACTGGCATCAGTGCGGGTTTAATGTGCTGAGAAGTTTGATACCACAGTAGTAGAGAGTAGTAGAGAGAGAGAGTAGTAGAGAGAGAGGAGTAGAAAGACAGGCTCTGAAGATGAAAACACGCCTCTGTCTCCGAGGGACATCTGTGTAACTGCCCCAGGGCAGCAGCTCTAAAAGAAAAGAGCAGAAGTGAAAGCACAGCGAGGCCAACAAAGGGAGGGGCAGAGCTGCTTAATGGATCGGGGAGAAGATGGGAGGGGGGGCTATTCTTTCACTGAGCACAACTGTGCCTTGGCTGGGGTTTGCACTGAAAACAATTCCTAACGACTCATCTATAGTTTGGAGGGGTCTGAAAATCCTTTTGCTTCTGAAAGAAAATCTAAATGCGGAGTAGGAGCACCCGGAAGAATTTCCTCCCCCACAGGGATAGCCGGAAAATTCAGCCGATCATTGTACTCCGAATTAAGACTGTCCTCCTGAACTTGGAGGATGTCTAGTTCCCTCCAAACTCTAAATGAAGCCCATCAAGATGTGAGTAGTGCTCAAGCAACCGAGGCCAATTACAGGTACAAAAAAAACAAAAACAGGCAGCAATAGAAAGCATGCAAGGGAACAGAAACTCAAACTCTTCGCCTACTACAGGCGAGCCAACACGCCACGCTGGGAGTCGGCAGGAAGGCAGACGTGGTGGGTAACACTCATGCGAGAAGAGACAGAAGGAGGATATGCGCAAACAATGGCAAAAAAAAAACCAGCATGGTTGCAGGTAGTAAGGTGTAGAATCCTCCAGGGGGTGCTCCACTGCTGGTATTCTATTCAAAACTGGAAAGCACTAGGGACCGGAACGGCAACAAGTTGCTATTCTTCCAAGTGCCTCCTACGACGAGGGACAGACCCGCATAAACTAATCACGCCCCTTAAATGCAGTTTTCTGAAAAACCTAGGAAGGAGCCCGACTTTTGGAAAGTTGGAATGGCTGTGTAACAAACACAACCGGTTGATTCCTTTCATATTTACACCTTACTTTGTCCACAACCTCCCACTGCAAAACTCCTTCCCACCGAAAACTGACCGCGTTGTTAAAACGCCAAATACACAACAGACCAAGGTTTTCGCAACAAACAAATAAACGCTGCTGTTCTACAACCAAACCAAGCAGAGAATTCCTTATAAACATCTTGATAACCAGGAAGCCATCCTCTGCACGTTTCATTCGCTGCTTTCTGGCACTCGTAGTTTGAGCGTTTGAAGCAATCCATCCGCATTAAAAGAAACAAGTAGCTGAAAAGAAGCCGAACGTACATGACACCATCAACAGCAGACCGAAAAGGACACCAAATGCTATAACTTAACGGTGTTGATCTAGAAGGTATTCCTGACGTCTCTCAGAGAATTCACTTAGTACACACAACTAACTAGAAAATGGAAACACAGAACAGGCAGTCTTTTGTCGAATTTGTATAGCACCTCACATCCCGATGAGGCTCCAAAGCGCTTCTGGGATGCCGTGGAAAAGGGGAATATTATAAAACATATTGTGCGTGCAATGCTTTAATCCATGGCGGCACAGCACACAGGATAAGATGCTGCATGACTAACCACTTACAAGGTCCCAAAGGCGAGACCCATTGGCTATGCCAATGCTTGTTTTATTCGCCATAAATTAATTGATTTCTTGTCTTACAGCCCTTGTGTTTCCAGCATCCTGCAAGCTCCCAAATCATTTTAACTAGTGTAGCGCAAGCAATTAGAGTTGAGTCGAATGATTGTACTAGTTTCAGAGATGCTGCTGCTGCCACCACAGTCTTCCCGCAAAATGTAAAAGATTTAACATGCCTCATCTTAGCCCTTTTAAGTTTCTACTCCGCTAGAAATGATCAGTTCCTTTCCACTTCTAACCGCAACGTTAACAAGCATTTGCAATGCAATAGATCTCGCATTTATAAGAGTTTGACCTAAAATTACAATGCCTTTTATTTATGTTTTGGTTTTAAAACAATTAAAAGGCATTGTCATTTACAATGTCAGTAGCATAAACTTGCATAAAAGCAGTGTGTGGAGTGCAGCAGTGTGCGGCGTGCAGCAGTGTGCGGCGTGCAGCAGTGTGCGGCGTGCAGCAGTGTTTCGTGTAGCAGTGAGGCATGCAGCACTGTGTGGCGTGCAGCAGTGTGCGGCGTGCAGCAGTGTGCGGCGTGCAGCAGTGTGCGGCGTGCAGCAGTGTGCGGCGTGCAGCAGTGTGCGGCGTGCAGCATGCAGCAGTGAGTAATGCAGCAGTGTGCAGCAGTGTGCGGCGTGCAGCAGTGTGCGGCGTGCAGCAGTGTGCGGCGTGCAGCAGTGTGTGGCATGCAGCAGTGTGTGGCATGCAGCAGTGTTTCGTGTAGCATTGTGCAGCAGTGTGTAATGCAGCAGTGTGTAATGCAGCAGTGTGTAATGCAGCAGTGTGTAATGCGGCAGTGTGCGGCGTGCGGTAGTGTGCGGCGTGGTTTGTAAACAACAAGAAAAGCGGACATCAAAGGAAGGGTGGGAGGGAACGAGCATATGGGGTGTGAGTTATAACGAAAGTTAATTGTTGTAAGAGGGGATGCAGGAAGTGAGGCCGAGCGCGCGCTGGCGAAAGCAGTCTGCTGCTTTCAAGTCCGATGCCAGATGCCAGTTTCGCGCTTGAATGCCTCACATGCACTGGCCATAAACCGTATTCCTAACGTCTTGTGCCCCTTACTAAATCTCTCTGAATGCGTGAGGCGGCGCACGCGCAGGAAGTAGCTGGTGGCAAATGGAATGCGCATGGTTGTGCGCGTAACCGCCACCTGATCCGCCTGGGAAGCCTTTGGGAGCATTTTCTGAAGCCCCTACATAAGTCTCGCTGAGCGATCGCTTACGCGATAGCCTACGCGATAGCCAGGCGAGACCTAAAAAGGCAGTTGGCAGTACTCTTATTCTGGAAGGCTGGGGCACATTCAACTTGAAACCATGTTCCTGCATTCTCATCGCTCACCTGCAAATCTTGGCGGACCTCCTGCGGAGCATGGCCTTTCTCTGTAACAGGGGCGGGGGCGGGAGTTTTGGGGTGTTGTAGCCATGTAGGATTACTGAAATCCCTGATTGGCACATTTCAGGTTCTTCCTGTGTCTGCGCTCCCCACCCACATATATGCGGCCTTCTGACTGTTTCACAGTGGGAAGATAGTGTGGGTGGCTTAAAAAGAACAGGCAGCGGAAAGGCAGGGGCGTGTATTAAAAATAAAGGACAGATGGGTTTAAAAAGAACAGATAGTGGGAGGAAGGATTTAAAAAGAACAGACAGCGGGATGGGGTTTTAAAAAGAGCGGACAGTGGATGGGGGACTTAAAAAAACACATAGTGGGGGTAGGCTAAAAAGGACACTGGGGAGGGATTAAAAAGGACAGTGTGATGATTTAAGCAGAATGGACATCAGGAAGGAGGGGTGGGCTAAAAAAAGAACAAGCTTTAGCATAGCTAATAAGTCTCGTGTTTGGGACCTTATAAGTGTTTAGCCCATGCAGCATATTACCCCCGACTGTGGGCAATGCAAGCACCAAAACACGTAATATACATTAATATGCCAAACAGCATCACCGGCGAGAAATAACCGCACTTTGCCAATGGGAGACGGGTGTTGAGAAAATCCAAGGAGGAAAGTGTTTGTTCATGATTCCTACCACATGCATGGCTGCAACTCTTATCTTCTGCCTGGGACCCAAGGGAGTGGTCAGAGACCACCAGATAATAAGAGGCTGATTGAGGCGAAGTTGCCATTTGCCTCAGCTTTTCGAGCACAATCGTCGATTTCACTGCCTTCCATTTTAACAGACCTGTGTCCCTGTGTTTTGTTCATAACACTGTGAAATGTGCATAGATTTTGCTCTTTTAATATAGTAAGACCACTCCACCCAATCCAAAACAGTAATGCACTTATATTAATTTCGCTCCATAAATTCCCTATTAACATAACCAGGAGAACTAGGTACATCAAACACAAAATGAAGGATGCCAGAGCAACAGTTTAGCTTTCACAAAGTGTTACTGAAACACTATGCGACGCATGGTAAGTATTAACGCAAAGCATCGTGTGAATGTTTGGTCACTGATGTGCCTAGTAAGCATTAACCATCTGCACTCAAGTTTAAAATGCCTGAAATATGCTAATTCAATGTCATGCTCGCCTTATCTGCATGTTCATGTCCACCAGATTCCGCAGGGATCATTTTGACTGTGGTATTGACAACAAAGCAAGTATATGGAGGGTGCATCTCAAGCTCATCTGTTTAAGTATGTGCTCTGCAGAAATGCCTCTATCATAACCATAGTCTCCTTGTGTGAACGCTCCACTGCTTGTCTACAGATAGGAATTCTGCATTCCTGCGCACTGTGATAGATTATCCACTGAAGAGATAATGTGCTGTATAGAAGAAAATATGTCCCAATATGGACATATACCAGGATCTCAACTCTTCACACTGGTGATCTAAGCAGCATGTGTTTTGGGCTCAAACACCAGTAATTGCATAATAATAAAACTTGTATTTATGGTTCTTAAGGAAAACAAAGTGGTGGTTTGAGAACACAGGTTTGAGGCGGGTGTGAGGATTGCTGCCCAGCAGCACCTCGGTGCGTTACCAACACCTGAAGAGCCTGTGGCACTTCGAAAGAGCACGCCTCAATACACCACTACATGTTTACCGTCAGACGTGCAGCAAAGGAGGCAAGAGACCTGCAATGTGTGTATTGCACGACTGGAAGGGAGAGGTGGGTGGAAGGAAAGAAGCCCGTGTGTTCACTCGATTGTGCATGTGTAGCATGAGCACACATATGCTTTAAACGCATAGAGAGACACGGGCCATTCAACACACCGAGTCAGGCGTACATTTATGTACAATTAATAAAACATGTCGCTTTAGTGGAGTAAAGGGGCGTGTATTTACCTCAACTTTTTGATAACTAAGTAGTTGGCTTCAATGATTTTTCCATGTAATTCAGCTTTACTGGGGAGGGTCTTGGTGTCCCGGATGGAAATAAGTTAAACGGGCAGTCAGCGACCAACGGGGAGGACCTAGCTGGGGAGCGCTGGGCACCTGTGGGTGCATTGGCCAGTCCCATATTGTAGGAAGAAGATAACATGGTGATGAAACGCGCCCGGGCGGGTTCTCGGGGGGCAGCTGTGGAGATGGCGGCCAAGCTGAAGCATCTAGTAGACAAGCAGGATCAGCTTAATTCTTCTCTGCTGGCACTAACATCGCACTTTGCGCAGGTGCAATTCACCTGAAGCAGATCGGAAGCACTAGTTGCGAGGAGAAGCTGCTGGCAGAGCTGGAGGACTTTTTGAGCTGCTGCAGGGTGTGAGCATCTAGAAGGGCAACCATTAAAACAAGTAGCGCCACGTGCCTGCCACCCAGTGGGGAGCAGAGGGTGGTAAGAAAAAGTAGTGCAGTTCAAGAAAACATATAGCCCATATCGAAAGTATCCGTGTAGCAGGGTCAGTCGCCAGGGCGGGAACGAAACACCCACAAGGCAGGGCAAATGTGTACTATACACCAACGAAAACTATTAAATTAGTAAAAGGTAGACCAAGCAACCTATGAAAAGCAGTGGGCGTGTCGTGGGTGTGTTCCATCTTCACAGATGGAATACAACATGCCTCGCAGCACATGCGCACTCCCTCTAGGCTCGAGCTAAAAAACGGGCATCAGGAGGAAGGCTGGGGTGGTTGAAAAGAACAGACAGCGGATGGGGTAAAAAGAATAGACAACGGAAGGAGGGTGGGGTAAGGAAAGGGGACTAGAGGGGTGTGGAATTGAATAAAATATCTACTTGTCCATAGGTCAGGTTGCTTCATAAATCTACTTGTCCTGTAACATAATCCACTTGTCCCTATGGTGCCATGTAGTGTGGCGACAAATTATGGTGCCATGTAGTGTGGCGACAAATTATGGCAGCAATCTCAATATATAAGAGCTCTGATATAGCCTCCCTGATTATGCCAGGGCTAATACCATAGTAGTGTTTGAATACTTGCAATCCCCTTATATTGCCACATTTCCACAGACCTATATAATGGGGTTGAAGGTAGTGGTAAGCAATTGTTCCAGGGTCAGAATGCTCTTTTGAGTCTGTGCAAACCTACTAACTTGCATGTTTTAAGGGTTTTCAACAACTCTTCTCTAATCTTTTCCTATACTGAGAAATGCTGGAGATTTAGTCCTGACAATGGCAGATGTAAGCCTTCTCCCAGAGTTGAGAAAAAAGTAGTTGGAGGAAAAGTGAACTTGCAAACACTCAGATTTTCGCATGAGCAAATCTACACATGCAAATTTACTCATGCTAAAATGCAGTTCACAAATATTTTCTAGCTAATATTTCTTGTCCTTCTGTAAATTCTTGGGAATTCACGAAAGCCGTATAACTGCACTTATTGCAAGGACATATAGCATGGGTGCACGTTTGAGACTTTCTTTAATAATTGGCCCCCTAATTTGGTCTGGCATTGACCATGACCTTTTGCTTTTATTAAAATTCTGTCTCTCTCTGTATCGGCTGGCTTCACTGTGAGTGACAGCATTCTGCTCTTTCGCAAGGAGCATATCGACACACAAAGTAGTTTTGTTCAGTGCCAGTAACTGCTGTGGCAGTGTGTGCTTTTTGAGGCCAAAAACTATTTTTGCTTTTGCCAATGTTTGCTATAATGGTGAGGGCCAAGCAGCTCCCACACCAATAAGGTTTTACAAAAACCATACCAAAACAATTCACACGTTGACAAAACTAAAAAGCTGACTACCAATTTCAGACCCACTGGCTTTGCCAATGCTTGTTTATTTTTGTTTCCGATAATCTTATTGAAACCGTTACAACCATTTACCCATATTAACATTTTTGTGAAACACTAACATGCATCAACACATGCCTGAAATGTTATAGTAATTTAGCGAAATCCTTTTTTCCTGCTTTCATTTTTTTTATGAACATTTTATTTTGAAAGCAAAGAATCATCAATCTTGCTTTCAGGCTTCTGCAAATATTTTCATGAAATCAGAGAGCATTCTGGGAGCACTGTACATAGCCTCATATTGCTCAATTTTGAAAACGGGTGTACACATTTGTATACTGGAACCATTGTCAGTAATGCAGTCAGAGATGACAACATTTACTTAAAGCGCTCACCCTAATAATAAAGGCTTTCAATTAATGAACCATAAATACAAGTTTGAATAGCATTAACATATGGACAAAAATATTACCTTAAATGCAGACAGTGCCCTTCCCTGATCCATTATGTGGTACTGCAAACTGGCAGCCAAAGGGTTTGTGCTGCAGGGGGTTGGGCTTACTTGCCCCAAGAACAAAATACACATGAAAACGTGTTGCCCTTGAACCCAAACAACATGTCTTGGGCTATAGGAATTCCACATCCATGGGACAACTAACACATGCACTCTGTAGGGGGCCTGCAACCTTGGATGCTTCAAACTGGGGCTGTGACAAACTGGCAGCCAAAGGGTTTGTGCTGCAGGGGGTTGGGCTTACTTGCCCCAAGGACAAAATACACATGAAAACGTGTTGCCCTTGAACCCAAACAACATGTCTTGGGCTATAGGAATTCCACATCCGTGGGACTACTAACACATGCACTCTGTAGGGGGCCTGCAACCTTGGATGCTTCAAACTGGGGCTGTGACAGATCCCACCATCTGTCCTACAGGGCCTGAACTGCTACAAATCTACTTGTGGGCTCTACTTACCTTAGCAGGGGCTGCCATACCCACAGCAATGGTCACCTGGTGGACACACTGAACCCCAATACCTCAGATGGACCGTGGACTGCTTGTGCCGCCCTGCAGGCCTCTGTGAGCGACTGGCGGGTCTCTCCTTGGGGTGGGGGTCTGCTTCCTGTTCACTTCAAAGTGCTTAATTTCTGTGTGCTGCACCTAGCGCTCTTCTGTCGGGTACCCGAGAATTAGACACTGGAGGGCCAACTGTGGTGCAGATAGATATCTGTAGACCGGTGGCCATTGAATGACATGTGGGAGCCTCACCTGCAGACACCGCTTTAACTGTTGGCTGCCATTACAAATGAGAGCCCCCCCTAAATTGCATGCCCATGAGGTTGCTACAAGACCTAAGGGGCCGCAAGGGGGTGACTGCTCGTGCCGCCCCGTGGATCACTGTGGGGGACTGGCGGGTCTGACCGGAGTGGCACTTGCACACCTGATGGCGAGGAGGCTTGGCGGTCTATCAGTCTAACCATGGTAGAAGACATGGTGCCCCCATCCCCAAGGTAAACAGAGAAGGTTGGATAAATTTACTCTGGCCACGGCAAATTCAACTTGGGCTTTGTCACAACAGGAAGTGGACACCCACGTCACTAACCCGGACACCATATGATCCTGCCAGCAATAAATCAACCCAGAGGCGCCCTGGAGCCAAAGATCGGGATAGTAGGCTCCAACGTAATGTTATTGCGCCAAGACCTGCACAAGGCTATGGATAGAATCACTGAGGTGGAAGCCAGGGTCTCCAATGTGGAAGACACAATATCTGACATGCAATGTAAACTCTCACAACGGTCTTTTATCTCCAGAGGCCTCGTTGCCAGGATGCAGAGGGGATGGCCTGTCGGAATAACATCTGCTTCATAGGTTTCCCACAGGGATGCGAAAGAACCTCACCCGAGATGTTCCTAAGCCAGTGAATACGATCTGTCATACCCGCCACGTCCTTATCCTCCTGCTTTGTCACTGACAGAGCACACAAGGACCTGACCCAGAGACCGCCCCCTAGGGCTCCTGCCTGACATATGAATGCACGCCTGCTCTATTACCTGGACAGAGAGGTCATACTCCGTCATGTTCCATCTCAGGACTCACTCCAGTTCCAGTCCCACAACATAATGATCTTTCCAGACTACACCAAAATGGTCCCCTATCAACGTAGATCGTTCATTGATGCCAAGATAAAATTGTGCAGCATTATCATTAGATATATGTTGCTGTTTCCCGCCAAACTTTAAGTGACCTTCCAATCTCTTCTTCGATACTACAGAGAAGGCATTTCAGTAGATTGACCAATGGTGCCAGCCTCGGCTGCATACACCACCTCCTCTACATGTGACCTCCCCAGAGCATGTGACCGCCAGACCTTCCCCGCAGCAAACAAGAAATAGGGGTAACAACAGGAACCGTTCACTCTCTTCCTTGCGCAGGACACCCAAGAACACGATTAGGGAGCAAAGTCCTCGAAGTGAACTGACAGGTGCAGGCTTGACCTCCCCAGACGTGGAGATGACAGGACCTACCATGCCTCGTTAGGTGATTGCTTGGGGCGCCTCAAACAGAACAAATACCAAAGATGGCTATAGAGTGACACTTTTGAGGTGTGTTCTCTGTTCCAATGCCAAACGGGGTTGAGTATTCACAGGCACAACATCTCTTGACTTATAACTGATTCTGGGGCTGCGGTATGCAAATGCCATGGATGGATCCATCATCAAGGCCCCTTCCTCCCCGGTGTGTGGCTGCTTGCGCAGGACAGGGACTCAGCTCTGTCAGCCAATCGGCGCTATCGACACTTTGGCATCGGTGGTTGTTCTGCCCCTCAATAAATACTTTATGTTTTAGGAGTATGGAGTGGAGGGGTTCGGAAGATTACCATTTTGTTTCTGGTTATTGTTTCAGCTGTTATTGTTTAATGCTTTTCTTTGAGTTGATGGCGCACCCACCAAACCAGAAGGGCACTGTCCCACACATCATTAGTGCCCTCGCACCCTTAACTCAGGATAATTGACGACAGTCAATCCTGTCTCAATCGAGTTCACCTAATGTCCTGGAATGTCAATGGCCTCCAAACAACGTCAAGAGAACAACAGTCCTCCGAGCAGCCAAATGGCTTCACGCCGACATCCTGTGTCTACAGGAAACACATTTGCTAGGGAAGAAAGTTCCCTTTCTATCATGCTATGGCTAAACCCAGTGTTTTCACTCGGGTTTCATCAGGGGAGTTGCAATTCTGCTCAGAGAATACCTTCCCTATTTAGTACACAGAACTTGGACTGACAGTGGGGTAGATCTGTTGTTATCACTGGTCATTTGTTTGGGAAACCCTAGATACTAGTGAATATCTGTGCACTGCACCCCACTCACCAACTCCTTCCTAAAAGTAATTACAAGACTCACTGGTTCCCCTTCCGGTTGGACCCTTAGTATTGGGCAGAGATTGGAACAGGGTGATTAGATTCCGCAAAGGCGGTCGACTGACCCACAGTAGTTCCCCATGGCAACCAGTTCATGAAGGCGATGAGCTTCTCGGATGTCTGGTGCGGGTTCCATCTGTTGAACAGGGGTTACACATTCTATTCTGGGGCACACAACATGTTTTCCCACCTACACTACTTTTTTCTCCTGGGGACTGAACTCTGTACTGGGACAGATATGCAGATCCTTCCTCACAGACTCTAAAACCATTCCCTGATAACTCTTGTTCTGCACACCGCATACTCACTACAGTCATTTCGATGGCGTCTGACTCCATGGGCCCTTCGACACACAGCCTTCACCTCACAGTTGAGAGAAACAGTAGCCAATTACCTCACCCAAAACCAAAACTCTGTGATGTCCCCGGGGATGTGGGAGGTCCCTAAACCGACAATACGGCAGAAATTATAAGCCATCTGACCAGGAAAAAGCGAAGAAAACAGCAAATAGTCCGGGATCTAGAAACGCAAATCCAAAATGATAGAAAACACATTATGTTTGCGTTATATTCGCAGCCTGACCTTTGACTGCTTAAAGGCAAACTTCATGCTGAATTCCAGTTGCAACATTTTCTCCTAAAAGAAGCAAAAATGATATGGCTTGCCTCGCAGTCCCGGATCTATCAACGGAGGGACAAGGCCAGTAAACTGCTACACCACCTTTGCTTTATTATCAGACACCAAACTCCCATCTTTCACTTGCTAGACTCTGCAGGCTCATGGATATCCAGAGATGAAGCTGTGGCACAGCAATTTCATTACAAGACCGGAGGCTACCATTATGCATATCACTTTTAATGCGTCTCCAAGCAGCTGCATACATCATAAAGCAAAGGTTCCATAAATAACGTTAAGAGTAAATAAAAGGCATGAGACCATAACGTTCAGCCTCTTTTAAATGCGGCTCCAGGCAGATAAGTTCTTTTCATTACTTCTCTAGCATGGCATTAACAATGTCTGTTGATGACTTTATTTAGCTGTTTTTTATTAGCCATTAGTGATCTTATGTAGCCGTTTTTCTTGCCATTACTGACATTATTTTCCTCTGCGCTTTTTTCCTGGGCCTTTATCCCCCAACCTTTCACTCCTCTCTCTTCACGTCATTGCGGCCTCCAATTTATGGAGGTCGACTTCTGACCCTGCGCATTTCCTACCCACGTCATCTCCAGATTGTTTATTTGCCTTTTTATTTATCATTTCAGTGCTCGCTTTACCCCTTTTTAAAAAATATTCCAAGCGATATTGCGTGAAGTCATTTCCTTACCCACTCTCTCCCCCACTCCTCCGTTCACGCGCTGTCCTCCCCGGACTGGGTTTGACGTATTATTCTCCCAAACTGCCTTACGCTATGGTGAATATTTGAGGAATGAACCTTGGCAACGCACTGATAACGTCGCTGCGTTGCCAAGGAACATTCCTCGATGCTTCTTTTACCCAACACGACCTACAAAGGCCTTCCAATGCACACAATACTGGTCACATAGCAACCAGGCTATCAACAACCTCCCGTGATCGCGCTTGAGCGCATTTACGATCCTTGGAGGCTACGATCAGCTGGCAGTTTAACAGAAACTCTTTCTAACGCCCAAATCCTTAGAAATATATATAAAAAAAAAAGGGGGGAAATATAATTATTACAAAACATTCATCCTTCTAATATAAAAAAAAATAAAAAGGGAGAACATTTTGTTTTATTATCCTATTTAATCCTCCCTCCCTTATCATGTCTGACCTTGATTCAGATGAGGCAGAGGCTAGCATACCCACCCCCAACCTGAATAAGGAGGTTTTAAAAACATCATCCACGAGGAAATTAGATCTTGTATGTTGGAAACTCTATCTAAAGAAATGACATCCAAAAGATCCTTCCAATGCGAAGAGGATGATAATATTCTAGAACAACATACACTTCCTAACTATGATCTCACTCATATAAGGGGAAAAAGACTTTAAAAAAGTAAGAATTTAGATTTTATCCCCAAGAGCACTGGAGGTCCTAGTACCTCTACCTTCATGGGAGGTCACCGCACCTCAAATACTCTGGGTGTCCCTAGCAGCACAACGCATAAAGGTGTCCCCAGCGGCACATAATATCTGGGTGTCCCGTGCGGCACAAAATATCGAAGTGCTCAAAATAACGACCTTGATGAGAGAGATGATGATTTTGAAGATGACGATGCCTCTGATTCTCCTGACGAATATACCTTAGATCTGGATGAAGATGACCATGAGTTCAACTCACAACTCATCGATGAAGATCTCGCTCCCTCTTCTAAAGATACCATTCTAGACCCCTTAGGCCAAGAAATGTTTTCTCCTCTTAATATTAAACATCCCAGGAGCTCAGAATGGATTCCTCAGGACCACATGAACAAATTTATAAACAAATGGCTAAGGAACCCACTAGACAGGGATGCTCGGAATCTATTAAGAGCTGAATGCTCCAGACCCTCAATCGGAGATAAAGCTTACCAGACTCCAAATCTTGATCCCGAACTCATCAAATACCTTTTTAAGCTCGGGAGAGACCCGAGGAAAGTGTGGTAAATAAAATTCATTACCGGGACTTAATTTGATACAGAAACATAATAAAATAGCTCAGTAAAATAAGAGGCAGAATCCGTGGTATTAGAGGTTCGGAATGGGCTTTATTCCAATGATCGATTATAATCGGTTGCTCCAAGTTCCATCACCACGGAGGTTCAGGAAGTGAAGTACATACTTTATTGACAAGAAATGACTTTTATAGTACATACATTACAATGAAGCGAATGCAGTAGGCGTAACAATTGATAAGGAAAATGACGATTCATATGCGTAACCGAAAATGGGTGTAATAAGGAGTAAAAAGGAACATAATTGGTTATGATGTCATATATAGGTGGATCTATAAGATAATACTTGGCATAGATGCGCGCGCAGCAGCATGACGTGTGATTGACGTGCAACTAGGGGTGAAGGGGACTTGACATTTAGCTCTACATGTGGAGACGAAAAGTCTGGGGGGTCAAGTCAACCTAATCCCAAATCATATCTAACATCCTATGTTTAAAGAACTATGTTATCCACAAAAGAAGGACTCTCGGACAGAATCTATTCTATACTGACTGTGCGTGCGTGTACAAGCGTCTAAGTGTCTATACTAAATGCGAGGGGGTAGGAATATTCCATGGTAACAGGGCTATGAATTACTTGCATAAAGACAGAGAAGCCGGGCCTTTTGCTCGGTAGCTGGAAGAATGTTTACTTAAACTACTAGACAGGAATGCATCGGCTAAGGAGTGAAGCAGATAATTCGAAGGTGAAATACAGTTCTTGGCAGGGAAATAGGCTGATGTCAGGCTTCGTGAGCCGCGCAGAGAATGAGACAAAGTTCATGGTCACAGATGCAGGCTCAGACTGGAGTTTTCAGAGTCAGAAGGCAAGAAGAGTTTGATGACAGAATCAGGGCCTACTTGCCTGGACTGTAAAATGGCATAAGTGAACCATATAAAACCGGTGGCTTTTCATACTTAGGAATGGAATATCCAGCCTATTCATGGCGGATCTGACAGAGGACATGTTGACGGTGGACGCACATGTGTTTGCGTCTTCATAACTGGAACTGGAGGGAACATACATGTACTTGTGATTCATACATGAAACCGTTGGGGTCCAAGATAGGGGACATAACTGACCAGAAAAATCCATATTTCCACATTCCCTCCTTGTCCCCTACTTGCCCGTTAAGAGATATCAATCTTCATCAATCCATTGATCTGTTCGTATAACATCATTTGTTCTTCTTTCTTCTTCCGTGACGAATGAAATCTTGGTGGTGGAATACACGATGTGGCACACAGGCCACAGATCGCTGGTCCACATTGTAGACATAGACAGCAACTGAATAGTATGAGAAGGCCAATACCTAGGAAGGATAGAACTCTCCATCCCCAGGCTGATATCACACTCCAAAACCAACCGGACCAAGTCCAAGTGCCTGGGTTCTGGTGTATCTGGCTTACAATCTTATGAAGGCGAGTTATAGCTTTATATACAGATGGCGAATTTTCTGGTATGAATACGCAGCAGCTGGATCCGATGACCCTACAAGCTCCGCCCCTATCAGCCAGGATGACGTCAAGGACAAGACGATTTTGAAGCACAACAATCCGCATAGCAGACTGCTCTTCTGTTAAATTGCCTAAGGCGGAAATAGTTTCATTCACTACTGCTTCAAGGGTTCTAGTTAATCTACGTATCAGCTTACTATTAGTAACAGTACCTATATAGGGAAAGATGCCTTTATTAAAATCTACGTACTTGTCCCATGCCGTCTCAGTATAATCGACAATTGGGAGATCTCTCCGCTCTCTGTTGTGTACTAAATGAATATTTCTATAATAATCAGGAGGAGCTAGGAAAACAGGTGGCAAAAGGAATGCAATGTAGCAGGTACCATCCCAATCTAGAGGTAGACGCATATATGCAGTCTGACCACATATAAAGTAGGAGTGGCGATAAGCTCTAAATGAAGATTTGCCTTGATCACTGAATTCTACTATAGTAGTGCATTTACTATGGCCCATATGTATGGAACCAACCTTTCTTACACACAATTCACCCTTCGCTGGGAATACTGACATTGTTGGTAAAACTAGTTCAACTTCGGATTCGACATTTAGAACCATGAGATTAGGTGTAAAGTTACCTAATCCATATACTTCATTTTCTAGATCAGTTCCTGTTCCTTTGGGGCGACCCTCCTTGTCAGGGTAACAGACTTTGAATAAAACTAGGTTCAGATTTCCCCATACCCAATGGTCTTGGTAAACGGCTGTATCTGAGTCTATGGAATTCATTAAACTAAACCATGCTCCACAGGAGCCATTATGTGTAAACGGATGTGGGAAGAAAGGCAGGACTCCTTCATAATTCTGATAGGGAGGGAGCCGGCCACACACCCAACAATTAGTAGCATTACTAGTCTGGTGGGAATGATGTAACATACTAATGAAAGTGTTATTGCGCAGCGCAAGTCTATAGGACAGTTCATGCGGGGGTAAGTCACTAAAAGAATGTTCAGCAGTAATATTGTAAACATTTCTGGCAATAGGGTAATATATGTGCAACAATATACTTGCAGTAATTATTAAAAGACTTAAGAAAAACAAGATTAATAATGTCACTATGCAATGGCTACGCAGTGATTTACAATACGCCTGTCGTTTCATCATTTTTCGCGACTGTCCATGATTCAGGTCTAGGCGATACATGTCGGAGACAGATTCAACCGCTTCACCTAGGAGAGGACTTAAACAATCAAATCGTCCGACGGCCTAGGCCTTAATTTTAGTTTATAGAGTTCTTTACTGTCGGCCTCAGCCAGAGGTAGTTTTGAGTCAATTGGTGAGGACACACGAGGTGGGCTGTTTACATCTGAAGGAAGTCCATGAAATTTCTTGATATGACTTGAATGCACCCATCCTTTCCTGCCCTCGATCTTCACGGCTGTCCTTGTGGTCAGCAGGACCAATTGGGGTGTCTTCCACCTGGGCTCCAGCTGAGTCTTTCGGTCGAAGTTTCTCACAAGCACAAGGTCCCCCGGAACTACGTCATGGGGTTTCACCTCAGTGTTGTCGGGAAAGGCTGCAGCTACCTGTGAACGACAAGATTGTAGTGCAGACATCAAGGAAGCCAAGTAATCTGTCAGCATATTACAGTCAATATCAGTTATTTTGCGTGGTATTGGCGTCCCCCACATATTTGGTGGTCTGCCGAAGATCACCTCATACGGGGATAGCCCTGTTCGAGAGTGTGCTACCATTCTCATGTAAAAGAGTGCAACTGGTAACGCTACTACCCAGTCGACACCTTTCTCTCTGCATATTTTGGACAATCTGATTTTCAGTATCTGATTATGTCTTTCTACGAGACCTGCTGCTTCGGGGTGTCGGACACAGTGGAATTTCCACTGATAACCTAACAGAAGTGAAACATGTTTCATTAGTTCGGATGAGAACGGCTGGCCGTTATCTGAGTGAACAACACGTGGTAAACCGTATCGTGGGAAGAATTCGCGAACTAACTGTTTGGCAGTAGTCGGGGCAGTGTAATCTGAAACCGGGTATGCCTCCGTCCAACGGGACAGAGCGCAGACAACTACGAGAACATATTTGAATCCTCGACATCGTTCCATCTGGATATAATCCATCTGGAGTACTTCAAAAGGGTGATTAGGAGGATGAAATCCACCTTGTTCTACGGGAACACTTTTTCCTGGGTTGAACTGGCAACAGATCATGCAGGTACGAACTTTTTGTTTGGCTGCTGCCCGTAAATGTCTATTGAACCAAATGTGTTGAATGCTGTTTAGCATAGCTTTTTCTCCTAGATGTGCTGGACTATGTATAGTGTTAACTATAACTTGGACCATTGAATCAGGAAGGAACCACACAGACTTTTCCTTCATCATCCATCCTTGGTCCGTTTGGATCCCTCCTAATTCAGTCCATTTCTTTATTTCGTCTGGTGTAGCATGTGTCTGTATGTCAATTACGTCAAGGGTAGGATCTTTAACTGTCATACAATGTGTCGGCATCGGGACTATTGTCTTTGTCATGTCGGATGTTTGAGTTTGAGCAGTCTGTTTAGCTGTTCTGTCGGCTAGATCATTGCCTTGAGAAATGATATCAGTAACCTTCGTATGAGCCTTACATTTCATAATTGATATTGCAGTGGGTAGATGTATTGCATCTAATAAGGCATGAATGAGGGGTCCGTGCTGAATGTGGGCACCGTGGGAAGTTAAATAACCTCTCTCTCGCCATAGCACGCCGAAGTCATGTACAACTCCGAATGCATAACGTGAATCAGTGTATATGTTGACTTTTTTATTTGTGGCTTGAATACAGGCTTGTGTCAGAGCGATAAGCTCTGCGGCTTGAGCTGACAAAATATTTATGCGATCAGTTTCAATTATTTCAGTGTCTGTTGTGACTGCGTAAGCAGCCACCAACTCTCCTGTGTTTGTTCTCATACATGAACCATCTACATACAATGTCAGGTCTGGGTCTGACAATGGGACATCGGTTAAGTCTTGTCTAGGTTTCGTCGTTATTGTAATAACTTCAATACAGTCATGGGCTAGTGGGTCTGTTCCGGTTACTGGCAAAAGTGTGGCAGGATTCAATGTGTTACAGCGTCTGATTTCTATATGTGGCTGAAACAATGTAAGTTCGTACCCTGTAAGTCGCGCTATAGTCAAGTGTTGTGTTTGCGTTCTATTTACAAGAACCTCTACTGCGTGTGGTACTTGAACTGTCAATGGATGTCCTAACACTATGGCGTCGCTCTGTCTTATTGCTAAAGCTGTCGCTGCTACTGATTTTAGGCATGCAGGCAAAGCCTGAGATACGGGATCTAATGTACTAGAAAAATAAGCACATGGTTTGTGTGCTCCTGCTTGTTCCTGTGTGAGTACTGACAAGGCAGTACCTTCGCGTTCTGTAACAAAGAGTGTAAACTGTTTTCTGTAACATGGCGTTGCTAAAACAGGTGCTTGACATAAAACTTTCTTTAGGCTTTCAAAAGCTTGTGTATGTTCCTGAGTCCAAGGGAGAACAGTCGATGTGGCTGCCTCCTGTGTTGTCAACTGAATGAGTGGTTTTGCTAGAAATGCATACTGAGGGATCCACTGCCTGCAATATGACGTGAGGCCTATGAAAGCCCGCACCTCCTTTTGTGTCTTGGGTATTGGCATGTTAGCTATTAACTGAATGCGGTCGGGTGTAAGCTGCCTTCCCTCCTTGGACAGCGAGTGTCCAAGATAAATAACTCGCTGGACACAGAATTGCAGCTTAGAAGGGGACACCTTGTGCCCCTTTTCGGCTAGAAATTGTAAAACTGTCAGTGATGCTTTTTCACATTCCGGTTCGCTTCTCGCGGTGATCAGCAGATCATCGACATATTGAAGCAGAGCAGTGTTAACTGGCATGTGGATACTGTCGAGTTCTCGTTTCAGTGCTTGGCTATAGATGCTGGGGCTTTCTGTAAATCCTTGAGGTGCGCGTGAGAATTTAAAGCTACGCCCATTTAAACTAAATCCGAACAAATGTTGGCTTTCCGGATCTATTGGGACGCTGAAAAAGGCATTCTTGAGATCGATTACAGTAAAGAATGTCGCTTCGGAATCAATAGCTGTCAGTAGTGACGAGATATCTGGGACCACAGGAAATTGTGGCACAATGCATTTGTTTAATTCGCGCAGATCAATAACCAATCGATATACTGGCGGGGTCTTTGGATCTGTTCGTTTAAGAATCGGAATTATCGGTGAATTACATACATTGGAGTCTGTTTCTACAACTACTCCTTGGGTAATGAGCTCGTCAATGATTTGTAGTAAAGCCACTACAGCATCTGGTGGTAACTTGTATTGTCGCATTCGTGGTAGCACCACTCCTGCCTTTAATGTGACTCGATATGGTGTAATATTCATGCATCCAACATCAGTAGGGCCTTGTGCCCATAGATGTGTAGGTAAAGTCTGCAGTCGGGGATCCATGTCTCTAGACACATAGTGACCTTTAAAATCACGTAAAAACAACCTTACTCCTTCCGGAGAACAACATATTATAGCTCCTAGAGCTTTCAGTGTTTTTATTCCTAGCAGATTTTCTGGACATGATTTAGTAAGCAATAAATCTGTAGTTCGGGTCAAAGGTCCTATCGTAAGTGGGAGAGGCTGTGACACTTCATTAAATATAGGTTTTCCTGAAAAACCAAGGGAAATATTCTGTGAGCCTGAGAGGGGTGCCCCTGGAACTTCACTACGTTTTATGGTTGTTCGACTTGCCCCTGTATCGAGTAAAAATTTTCTGTCTTGGCCTAATAATTCACTATGTACATAAGGTCCTTCTTGATCTACAGGGATCTCGATAAGGGGTAAGTCAACTTCCCTCTCTAGGCTTGTTCATGCGTATCGTTGATAATCAGGATAGTCGTACTGTGCGGTCTGGTACAGTTGTCGTGTCGTGGTTTGTGTGGCAGCAATAGGCAGCGCTGGTGCAGCTGGCACAAACTGTATAGACTGTTGTGAAGCTGGCATGGACTGTGCATGCTGCGGAGCTCCTTGTTCATTCTGGTCCTGTCTAGGTGGCCGTGGTCTTTCTTGTGTTTTACCTATGGCGATATTATGTTTCAAAACTGGACAATCGTGTACGTAATGACCTGGTTTCTTACAATAATTGCATGTCCCTTTTACAGGTCCTGCTGAATCGGAATGTGTCATACCCTTTTTATGTCCTTCAGCTGGAACTGTCTGAGAAACTAGCATTTTCATTTTCGTGTCTTTCATGCGTCTGTGTTCATGTTCTTGTTCCTCTCTAATTCTATTGTGATGGTACTGTAACATTTGTAACATTTGTGATGGAGTGTTACCTTGCCAGGTACTCTCGAATTTTAATACTCTATTCTTTACTTGGGGCAGGGCATTTTCTACTAGTTTTGTTACAAACAGATGTGGGTATGATTCGCTACTTGCTTTTAGGCCACTATTTATACCAAAACATTTTTCAAATCGGGCATAGTAATCACTAGTGTCTTCATCTTGCTTCTGCTTACAGGCTGAAATTGTACCCCAATCTTCCTTTTTCGTAGTTAATAAACGTGGCAATACCTGTACTAGTAAACCTGGTAGTGCTTTAGTTTTATCCCCAAGTCCTGCTCCTGCAGTTCGGGCCTTTTCTTCCGCTTCTAATACTGACCATTCTATCTTTTGGTCTCCTACCTCCCACTCTTTTTCCCTGAGTTTCTCATAAATGCCAGCAGGCATCAGTACCTTTAATATTGTCATAATGTCGGGGTAGGTATACTCTCCCATGAGTAACATGTCTTTAATTTCTCGGTGAAAACCCGCTGGATCTTTGTCATGACTGGGTACCACTTTCTTCATTTCTAACAATTCTATTTTCGATATGGGCGTATATACAAATACGCGCTTAAACTCGTTGTCCTCGCCCTTTATTGGGTGCACTTCTCGTAAGGGATTCTGTCTATCCATGTAATACATGGTTCTTTCCTTGATGGGCAATGAGACACGGTCTGAACATACAAAAAGAATATACTGCTTTCTTGATTCTAGAATTTCTTTAATTAATTTAGTACCTGAACCTCTCCATCTATTCATAAGCAATTCAGTCAATATGTCAGGTAAGGGACCAGGGTCCGAATGCTGACTCTGATATAGTATAATTAATGAGTTGTTGAATCATATAAATCCCAGCTAACCGCTGTTCATCTGGGGTGAGATTCAAAAATGTGTGTGCTACTGTATCATCACTATATTTTCCGGGACTGTCCACCCAATGGACCGCTGCCCTAGCTAAATCTTGTTCATCCATAGAATCGAGGAAATGATAACCCCTTCGTTCTCGGAGTAGTTTGTCGGCGGCTTGGAACGAATGCTCGTTAGACCTTATATTAATTATAGGTATTTGGAAATTCCTGTTATTATCTGGACATATCGGACGTATCGGGTCAATAGGACATATATTACTATTACAAGATCTTCCTTTTCCTACATAGGCTATGGTGTCTGACTGTCCTGCGGGCAGTCCTGACCCTTCCTCCTCGCTTTGTTCGAACTCGTCTACCGCTAATCTTTCTTCGTGTAGGCGTTCTATTTCTTTACGGATCTTTCGGCCCATGGCTATTATACAATTTTGTTTATCATGTCTACCTTCTGATATATTCTGGCTCCATCTGGTAAGAATTTGCATTGCTTCCGGGTCTGCCCCCGGTCGGTCTTCATTTCTGATCACACAATTTATGAGGAAACGTAACAGTTCCCCCTGTATCTCCACTTTCTGGTATTCCATAGCTCTGTTAATACATTCTGAATCTCGCCCTGTTTGGACAAAATGATATATTTTATCTAGATGCGCAGTCATTCCTGGTAACTTCCCTAAATACACTGCGGCTCGTCTGATACGCAATGATGCCATGATCATTTCGTCCTCTTTGCCGGGCACAGGGTCATATCTACAATCTATAAGAAGTTCCTTAAGCGTACGGGCATTTATGAGTTTGGGGGTACGTGAATGTGCTGACTGTGAAGTAAGTTTATTTATTCTGGGTGGCGTAGAAAAAATGTTACTAGCACCTCCCGCAGCCCCATCTGGGGTGTCGGGTATGAAAGGATTCGTTGAACGTGACACAGCAACTATAGGTGTGGACACAGCTATAGAAGCAGCTATAGGAACAGATGTAGAAACAGATGTGCTTGCCGGAACTTGTGACACGATCTGTTGCTGTAGGGATACGGGTACTGGATCTTGGCGTTGAACCTCCCTGGTATGCGGTCTATGTGGGGCGGAATTAGCATATTCGGGAGCTGCGTCGTCTAAATATGAGGAAAGAAAGACATCTTCTGCGGTTCTAGGATGCCCCTTAGGATGTACCTTTATTGGGAATAATGGGGGTGGCAAGTCTTTCGGTATCTCTGGAGTAGCCTTAGGTAATCCTTCGGCTAGAAGGGGATACATACCATTCATAAGGGCATTTCTTTGTCTGTCTACTTGTTCTGATTTCACTCGGATACCTTCTTCAATTAATAAATTTCCTCGAACTTTATTTGAACTCTCTTTATTCTTTTCTTCCTGTCGGAGTGCTTTTTCTGTACGTCTATGAGATTCTTTACGCCATAACTCAATGGCGTCTTTCTGTGACTGCCTGACTTTCCTTTTCCATAACTCTTCTTCTACTTTCATGATGCACTCTGCATCCCAGGTTCCCGCTGTGGGCCACCTGTGACTTTCTGGTAATTCCTTGGTGTAGTCTACCCATAAATCAAGAAATAATATAGCGTCTAAGCCATGTTTATGATACATGAAGTACCCTGGAGTGTCCCTAGGAGGAATAGGAACGGCTTCTTCGAGTACCCCTTTTCTTGTAGTGATCTGTCTTAGTTTTGAAAAGAGCGGCATGTTGAGAACTGATCTGATACTTGATTTTTGAACAAACTCAATACAGTAAACACGATAATGAACAGTCATTCACACCACGATATGCAGGACGTTTAACACATCAAACATTAAACATTAAACATTTTTTTAACCTTTAAAATAACCAACAATGATGATCGTCTGCATAACTAATCACCAAGCATAATTCTTTGACAATAACTAGATACTTCGGAATACTTGATATACTGCTAAACAGTACATATACACTGCTGAAACAGTGCAGACCGGATTTGTGTACCCAAACCCGTCTTGACCGGCACAACCTATGTGCACGTCAGAAATGCCTCCCCAGTAATGGTACTCACCGGGTAGCTTCGGAAACGGAAAGCCTCGGAAACTGAACTTGGACCGGACTGGACTCGACTCGACTCGTCGGAAACTGGACTCGACTTCGAACTGGTGGGCCTCTGTATACCTCGGATCGTGCTCTCTCAGCTAGGCTCTGGTCGGGATACTTCGCACTTCTCACCGCCTCGTCTGGGTGTTGATCGCAGCCTCAGTCGCCCCCGCTTGACCGGAGGGAGATACAGGAAATCCTGCTGGTACGCGTTATTGTCCGTCCAGCTGTGGCAGGAGACCGGGCCTGCAACTCACCGCCGGCGCGTGAGATGAGAAAGTGTCCCTATTCGGGCGCCATTCATGTGGTAAATAAAATTCATTACCGGGACTTAATTTGATACAGAAACATAATAAAATAGCTCAGTAAAATAAGAGGCAGAATCCGTGGTATTAGAGGTTCGGAATGGGCTTTATTCCAATGATCGATTATAATCGGTTGCTCCAAGTTCCATCACCACGGAGGTTCAGGAAGTGAAGTACATACTTTATTGACAAGAAATGACTTTTATAGTACATACATTACAATGAAGCGAATGCAGTAGGCGTAACAATTGATAAGGAAAATGACGATTCATATGCGTAACCGAAAATGGGTGTAATAAGGAGTAAAAAGGAACATAATTGGTTATGATGTCATATATAGGTGGATCTATAAGATAATACTTGGCATAGATGCGCGCGCAGCAGCATGACGTGTGATTGACGTGCAACTAGGGGTGAAGGGGACTTGACATTTAGCTCTACATGTGGAGACGAAAAGTCTGGGGGGTCAAGTCAACCTAATCCCAAATCATATCTAACATCCTATGTTTAAAGAACTATGTTATCCACAAAAGAAGGACTCTCGGACAGAATCTATTCTATACTGACTGTGCGTGCGTGTACAAGCGTCTAAGTGTCTATACTAAATGCGAGGGGGTAGGAATATTCCATGGTAACAGGGCTATGAATTACTTGCATAAAGACAGAGAAGCCGGGCCTTTTGCTCGGTAGCTGGAAGAATGTTTACTTAAACTACTAGACAGGAATGCATCGGCTAAGGAGTGAAGCAGATAATTCGAAGGTGAAATACAGTTCTTGGCAGGGAAATAGGCTGATGTCAGGCTTCGTGAGCCGCGCAGAGAATGAGACAAAGTTCATGGTCACAGATGCAGGCTCAGACTGGAGTTTTCAGAGTCAGAAGGCAAGAAGAGTTTGATGACAGAATCAGGGCCTACTTGCCTGGACTGTAAAATGGCATAAGTGAACCATATAAAACCGGTGGCTTTTCATACTTAGGAATGGAATATCCAGCCTATTCATGGCGGATCTGACAGAGGACATGTTGACGGTGGACGCACATGTGTTTGCGTCTTCATAACTGGAACTGGAGGGAACATACATGTACTTGTGATTCATACATGAAACCGTTGGGGTCCAAGATAGGGGACATAACTGACCAGAAAAATCCATATTTCCACAAAAGGAATGGAGAGATCCCTTAAAGGTTGTCAAGATAGAGTCCTAGATATCCTAGGCCCCCTCGCCAGAATTATTGATATAACTGAAGATAGCCACATTAATGGCACCCCCCTAAACACAGAAGTAATTAGAGGACTTAGCCAGAGAGCTCTTGTGCTACTGGGTAATGCTAACGCCAGCCTCAACTCAGAGATGAGAAGAGTAGTCTTCACAAAAATTAGCCCAAAATTAAGCGATTTAGTCGACAAAGAACCCTCCATCAACCCGAAGGGCTTGCTCTTTGGTGAAGACATGATTAAAACACTAGGCAAATACGTCTCGACCTTTACGGCTTTAGATAAAGCCCACCAGAACATGAAAAGAGTTTTTAACTCAATTAACCTTTTTGGGAGGGCCGGTAGACAGGGCCTGTCTTCCGGCCGCTTCAAACGCAGACCCTACCCTAGAGGAAGAGGATATGGCGGAAAGGGATTCCAACCCTCGAATACCCCTCAATTCTTTCCACAAAGAGGAAGAGGATTTCGCTCCAGATACTTCAGATCCCGCGGTGCATCCAACGACAACACCACCCAAAGTGAGTACAACTCCTCCCTTCCCTCCCCCTCCTCCTTTTCCCCCCAAAGTAGGAGGCAGACTCAAACTTTTCTTCCACAATTGAAAATTAATAACCCAAGACCCCATGGGTTCTAAATACTGTGAGAGGGTTTATGATAGATTTTACCGAAACTCCTTACCAGTCTTCTTTCCCCAGAGAGATTCCTCTTACTTTAGATCAGGAAAAAATAATAGAGGAGGAAATCTCCTCCATGCTTCAGAAGGGCACTATTGTAGAAGTCCCACTAGAGATGCTAAGATTTATAAGCACTCTCTTCCTCGTCAAAAAAAAAGGAGAAAGGTTGGAGACCCATCATAAATCTAAGGGATCTCAATAAATACCTCGTTTACAGACACTTCAAAATGGAGGGTATTCGCCTCCTCAGGGACTTACTCCGAGAGGGAGATTGGCTTGTCAAATTAGACCTGAAGGACGCTTACTTTACCATCCCTATGGCCAAGGATCACCAACCCTTCCTTCAATTATTGTGGAAAAACCACCTCTTTCAATTCAAAGCCCTCCCTTTCGGTCTCTCCTCGGCCCCTTGGTGTTTTACCAAAGTCATGAGATCAATCGCCTCCTCCCTAAGGGAAAAAGGTATTTGTATGATACTATACCTGGACGATATCCTCATTCTATCTCAAGACCACTCTCAAATCATTCAGGACCTGAAAACTGTTATGGACCTATTAGAAAACCTGGGGTTCATCATAAACAGAGAAAAGTCAATTCTTTCTCCTTCCAGAAACGTATAATTCTTGGGTTTTACCGTAGATACCATAAAATGCCTTCTTCTGCTCCCACCAAAGTAAATATCAAAAATCAATAAAGAGATAAGACACATTCTGAAACTACAGGAGTTCTCCTTAAGGGAATTAGCCAGGCTACTATGCCTCCTTTCCTCTTCCATCCAAGCTATTTTTCCAGGCCCCTTAAATTATCGTGCCCTTCAGAGAGTAAACGCCAGGGCCCTTCAATCGGGCCTCTGGTACGGGGATCTCATCTCACTAGACCGAGAAGCAAGACTAGAACTGAACTGATGGTTAGACAACCTAGACACCTGGAATGGGAAAACAATTTTTGGTTCAGCGCCAGAATTTGTGTTAGAATCTGATGCCAGCCTTCATGGCTGGGGAGCTTGCTTCCAAGACCAGAACACTAGCGGAGTCTGGTCTCTGGAAGAATCCTCACACCACATAAATTTCTTGGTATTGACAGCCGGCCTCTATGCCTTGATGAGTTTCAAACAATCCATTCAGGGGAGATTTGTCATTCTAAAGATGGACAACATGTGTATATAAATTGTCTAGGTGGAAGCAAATCTACAGACCTCCCGAATCTAGCCAAGAAACTTTGGATGTTCTGTCTGGAACACAAAATCTCTCTAAGAGCCGAATATCTCCCAGGAAAAACAAACGTTTACGCAGATTGGAACTCAAGGTTCCTCTTAGAATACAGCGACTGGAAACTCAACGTCTCTGTATTCAACTCTCTCAACAAATTATGGGGTCCTCTGGGAATAGATCTCTTTGCCAGCAGGTTCACATTCCAACTCCAGAGTTACTACAGTTGGATGCCAGACCCGGGGGCTCTGGCAGTGAATGCCTTCCTCCAACCTTGGGAATGCACCAACGGTTATGCTTTCCCTTCCTTTTTAATGATCCAAAGGGTCCTTCAGAAAGTCAGACAACATTGATGCTCGATCGTCCTGATCACTCCTTTCTGGCCTTCTCAGGCTTGGTTTCCAACTACCGTGGAAATGACTTACGACCTCCCCTTCCTAATTCCTTCCCTAGTGGATCTTCTTACAGACATAGACGGACGTCTTCACCCCATGGTTCAAACAGGGAAGCTCAACCTTCTTGCCTGGAGAGTGTCAGGCGATCCAACGATCTCTCAAGACTTTCGTCAACAGCTTCAACTCTCCTCGGAGAGTCTTGGGCCCCCGGCACACACTACCGGCATAACATCATATGGAAATCATGGGTTCGTTGGTTCTTTGGTTCTTGGAAAGGAATCTGGATTCCGTTGAAGCACCTATCGTTGACAGTCAATTTCCTTCTAGAACAATTCGAACGGGCCTTAGTTATAGATCTATTAATTGTTATAGATCTGCCATCTCTGCAGGTCACTCCCTCGTTAATGGTAAGACAATTGGTAAAAATGCAATTATCTGCAGAGTTCTTAAAAGCATCAGACTCAGGAGACCTCCTAGACCTAGATACCAATCCCTCTGGGATGTCAACTTGAGTCTTGATCTTTTTTCAAACTGGCCTATTAATACCCTTCTAAACAATTAAAACCTTTCTATCAAACTCGCTACTTTACTATGCCTAATATCCTGTCGTAGAGTCTCTGACGTTAAAGCTCTTGAAATATCTAATAGATCCTACAACATGTTCGGAGTCAATTTCAATCTTTTTAGAAGAACAAAGACTATGTCCGATTCCATCATTTACCCTCGTTTTGATTCTTGCCCTAAACTTTGTGTTGTTGATTGTATGAAAGAATACGACTGTAGAATGAATTCTCTTTGCCCTTTAGGTGTGAATCAGTTACTTATTTCCTTTGTAAAACCTCACAGAGCTATCTCCTCTAGTTCTATTTCTAGGTGGGTTAAAATGGTTATGAATTTAGCAGGTATTGATCTAAATATGTTCAAAGCTCTCTCTATCAGAGGTGCAATAGCCAGTACGTCTTTCTGGTCTGGAGGTAAGTTGGACAATATCCTTAAGGCTGCTGATTGGTCTAATGCTAGAAATTTTGCTCAACATTATTGCAAACCAATTTCTCATATGTCCGACGTAGTCTTACAAAGCTACCAACATGTATAATGGTAGCCTCCGGTCTTGTAATGAAATTGCAATTCTCCTATTAACATGACTAGAGAATCTGGATTTCATTAAAGACACGGAGGCTAACATTATCCCTCCCTCCTCTTTCCCTTTTAACCATATCTCTACAGTATAACAAATCAAAATAAGTGTCAATTGCAATGTTATATACATTTAATTACAAACAAATGTGATTAATGTTTTTTCTCTTTGTATGCTTCTTTTAATCACATTGCTTGCTCACCTAATTTATCCTTTATTTTATCAGAATTTACTTACATTTGTTTCTATCTGTTTCAGATAATCTCTCATAAGTTCAGGACTCTGACTTCATTTCCTTCATCATCCTTGGTTTCCTGCCTTGCCTGATGATTTATCCAAGATGTTCGCATTTCTTTAAGGAACATTATTCCGTTTCTACACATTAACGTTAAAAGTTTTGGAGAAACATATCCTGTTTTACGCCATTAAAAGAGGCTGAATGTTATGGTCTCATGCCTTTTATTTACTCTTAAAGCTCTTTATGGAACCTTTGCTTTATGATGTATGCAGCTGCTTGGAGACGCATTAAAAGGGATATGTATGATGTTAGCCTCCGTGTCTTTAATGAAATCCAGATTCTCTAGTCATGTTAATAGGAGAATCGCAATTCACCCGCATCTATGCAGATCCATACGCCTCACGTCATCTGCCAGACACAAAGATCATCCGATTTCTGTCTGACCTACCCCTCTAAACCCGGACATCGACGGATAGAGTGTGACTAGATAAAGATCTCACTCCACAGGAACTAAAACTGCTCTAGGTGACCTGTGGTCTGGAAAAATGCAGGCCCTAATTTATTCCTGTGTGAATTCTTTAAATTATTAATGGGATAAGCTCGGGGACCATCTTGCCGCTGCCCTGCAAGAAGTGATCGAGGCAGGGCAGCTTCCGCCTGACTTCTGCAGAGTAGAGACAGTTGCAGGACAAGTTCTGGGGCCCCCCCATACCACGAGACCCTAAATTGATCGTCCTTCACTTATCAGCGGAGTTAGAGGGAGAACGATAAACAACCATCTTCCTATGGCTTGCTCTGACAGTAGCCAAAAGAGACATCACTCGATACTGAAAGACTAACGCAGTGCCCCAGACTGTAGAGTGGAAGACGGGTCTAGACTGGTGCCTGAATAGAGAACAACCATTGAAAATGCAATAGGTCTTGCCTTTTATTAAGTTAAAGCCATTTGCTTTGCTAATGGTATTGTATAGCAAAGCAAATGGCTTTAACTTAATGAAAGGTGAGACCTATTGCATTTTCAATGCTTGTTATAGGACTTGTGCCCTGGATATCTTATTGTGCTTAGGTGCTCATTGTGCATGAGCAGCAAGCTGCCACTGACAGAGCTGACCCTGTGCCCCATAATGTATGCTGTGGAGAGCAGAAGCAAAATGTGAGTGACACTACAGCAGACTAGAGGATGATGAGGCTTACTGAAACCTCCTGCAAGGAAGTATTTATAGTATATATAATATAATTGAAAACCAAAGGTCCTGGCTGACGTCAGCTCTGAAAGATGAGGCAGTTTTGGTGGGAGTCTTTCACAATGCTGATTAGGGCAAGGGGTATATTGGCACTGCTTTGCACCCATTCCCCTGCTTTGCTCTGAGCTCCCTTCCTTCCCCTTGGTTACGTCCCAAAGCACTGCCTGCCTCACCTGCCTCCACCTTCAGAAAGCCTGCAGGCCGCCCCATCCTAGTGTGTGCCCACCACCTGATACGATCATCACGCCCACTGGTATCTGCCACCCACATTAGACCATTCCCCACGACAATCCTATCCCACAGTAGATCATCCCCTATAGTTACTCCTTGCATCCCTTCCCTGGTAACTGCAGGAGGGCAGCAGGCAGGGACCATCTCCTGCTTCAAGATGTCCCTCCAGCGGTACATGTTGGACCACTAAATGATCAAAGGGCAGTTTCTGCTATGCCTTCGAGACTTGAGGCAAGTCTGCACTCTTTAGCCACCATTGCCAAGGCCTAATTTAAGACACATCATGGTTTCAGTGCAACTGAACGTCTTATCAGAGTTTGTATGCCGGAAATTAAAATATCCTAAAATAATCTGGCTTCAGGTACTAGAATGTTGCCATCATATGCCATGATACTGCTTCTACACATCTTGATGTAGCTTAAAAATATTCCAGCGCACTACTAATAACACCAGAGCGCTAAAAAGAATTCCATTGTATAGCCACAACTATCCGGGCTCTTTTCAAATATTTCAAGTTCCTGTCAAAAATTATCTTGTTGAGATCAGAGAACTTATATTAATGTAACAAGGTTGCTTAAAAATTACAAGGTGATGTCAATAATATTAAAATGCTCTTGCGTGATGCTCTGTATCTGAGGGTGCTACCCAATGTACGCGAGACACCGGTTAGTGGGCTAGGATGCTCGTTCTACAAGGGTGGTGGTCCTGGTGGTTACGAGCGATTCTGCAGCTGTGGTGTTTTCCGCATAATTCTACATTTGCCGCGGTTGTCACATAGTACATCACCTACAGCGTAGTCTGCTGATTTTGTTTTTCAACAAAATGTTGTTCCTAGAGTAAACAGATCAAAAGTTACTAAAAAAGCAGTGACACATGGAATGCCCTTTGCAAAGGTTGCCTGGTCCCCATGCAGTTGCTTATTGCTATATTTCGGAGTTCATTTGGTACAAATGAGGTGAAATATTTGCCCAGACTTGGTTAATGTGTAAAAATGGCAAAATATTGAATTAATTGTATCACAAAAGGTGCTACATTAAGCCACATCATTTGCCTTCTCTTGCTGGATGCTATGTGCATATGTAAAGCGCACATTTACCTGTGAGGGTATCCTGTGAATTAAGTGAACCCTGCCGCATAATTCCAGTGGCTCTGATTATGAGATAATATTTGTTAGGGGCAGCCCAAGGGGTGAAATGCGGAGATTCTTTTTCACAAAAAATGTAGACCGAGCATTGGGGCAGTGCCCAGCAAGAGTGGTGAGGGCAGCGCAGCGACAGTACAAGTCCCAAAGAGTGTGAGGTGTCACATTAGCCAGGCATGGGAAGGAGTTACCCAGAGGATGAGCTATTACATTCAGGGTCCCTTGTTAGACCCGGCTACGATTTGGCCAGAGTTCTTCCCTCCAGATTGCTTTTCTGCAGCCCAATGTGGAATCTTCGCTATTGCAAGCATGGCCTTCTAGTTTGGCTCCCAAGCTGCTCAACATGGGGGGTCCCAGCCCCTCAGCCTACAGATTATGAGCCTGAATATTCGTACGTGGGATGCTTATTGATTGCTTTTAGCCCCTAAAAGATTAATTTGTTAATAATTAAATAAACAATGGGCACGCCAGTGCATATCCATCACCCGTCTCTATGTACTTTTGCTGTGGGATTTTGAGTTCTGTTACAGACGTCAACAAGCCTCAGAGTAACCGTGTTAGTCTCACAGACGAATTCTGCCCGTTTATCTGGAGTGTGAAAGGGTGCAGGCCTACTCTGGGACCGGAAGTGTCTGGCTGTGCTGTGAAACTCGGGTTAAAAAGAGGTAAAACAAATCCGAGCCTCATCCCGGATGTACGTGCAGCATGCACGGTCTGAATATTTGTGGTTGAAGACGTGGGTCGGGGCATGGAAATGCATGGTTTGCTCAGGTGCCGGCTGAGGCAAGAACAGACGCATCAAAACGCCAAGGTGCCAACCGCTTCGTCGAAGCACGTTCCCACAGACAGACACAGTGTGAGCTGTGATCCGCGGAGCCTCCTTCAGGGGGTACAGATGAATTTGTGGGCACTTGAGGGTGGGTGGGGGGTGAAGAGCGTGTCTCTGCCCGGGAGGGGTCAGGTTCTATGCCCCCATGCCGCTCGGGGCTGGTACAGTCGCTGGTGTGTGGATTAACTATAGAGGCGCTCTCTGTCAATACCACTGGTACAGGGCACAAGTCCTAAAACAAGTACACATGAAAGATGCCTTCATCGTCAGAAACTAACCCTACCCTGGGGAGAGACTGCGCAAGCAACAAGGGAGGTCGGCCAGGCTGGCACGCAGTGCACGCACACGCGCATGGCAGCGTGCTTTCACTTTAAACTGCATTTAAAGTGAAAGCACGCCGTGAAAGTATGCGTGTTTATCAAGATGGCGGCAGGCTGTCCACTGTCCTTACATGCACGCGCATGCTGTTAGGTTTGGACAAATGGCGAGAGCAGCCATCTTTGTCCACCCCTGCGCGTGCATGTAAGGCTTTGGCAGAATCGATTGCAAAAGGTCTCTCTGACGAGAGCAACGCATGCACTGCTATCACCAGGCAAGGCTTAAAAACTGGCGAACGAAGCTTGGGATGTCTTCAAAAGTATAAAAAACATATGGCAGAGACGGGTGGGATACAGGGGGGGTCGTCACTGCATGCTCCGATTATCGCATGATCGCACTATATACAGAAATTCAAAACTATGGTGGTCCGAAACACTGCCATTGATATTGGCACTGATTCTAGGGACCACCCTCTTGTATATTAGGCCTTTAGTTTGTTGGCTGTATGTAGATGGTGTTTGAGAGAACTGGCGCCTTGTTTAATGGTTAAGTTATCTTGTATAGTAATATTTCGTTTTTATCTAAATAACATAAAATTCAGTAAATGTGTAATTACTTTTCCATATACCTCCCATACGTTTGAACCATTTGGAGTATATGTTCCGTATGACATACCAAGGCCAATGTCACCAGTAGCCTAGTTGTTGCCAAGGTTCTGGAGAACAACATCTGCATGAAATATCAAGAAAACTCTTTCCCCTTGCGTGGTTTGAACTGTAGGATTAGTGTCCAGGGCCAGACTGGGAACCCAAAACAGACATAAATAATGAAAGACTGGGACAAAACATTACTTTCTAACCTGTGCCACGCAGGTTGCATGCAGCTCTTTGATGTCAGTTCATAGCTTGCTGTGCTAGATTACGATTGAACAGCACAGTAACAGAAATATCTGTGACAAAAACAGTTTGAGCTATGCAAACAAAATGCGTTCTGTGATCTGTATGGCCCATGTTCTTTCCAGCAGGCATGTAAACCCTCTGTCAGGGATGTGGAATTCCTATAGCCCAACGCCCAAGACATATTGTTTGGGGTCAAGGGCAACAAGTTTTCATGTGTATTTTGTCCTTGGGACAAGTAGGCCCAACCCCCTGCAGCACAAACCCTTTGGCTGCCAGTTTGCAGTACCACATAATCGATCTGGGAAGGGCACTGTCTGCAGTTAAGATAATATTTTTGTCCTTATAATAAAGCTGTTCAAACTTGTATTTATGGTTCATTAATTGAAAGCCATTATTATTAGGATGAGCGCTTTAAGTAAATGTTGTAAGCTCTGACTGCACTACCGACAGTGGTTCCAGTAAACAAATGTGTACACCCGTTTTCAAAATTGAGCAATATGAGGCTATGTACAGTGTTCCCAGAAGGCTCTCTGATTTCATGAAAATATTTGCAGAAGCCAGAAGGCAAGATTGAGGATTCTTTGCTTTCAAAATAAAATGTTCATTAAAAAAATGAAAGCAGGAAAAAAGGATTTCGCTAAATTACTATAAAAATGTCAAGCATGTGTTGATGCATGTTAGTATTTCACAAAAATGTTCATGATGGAAAATGATTGTAACCGGTTTCAATAAGATTATGGGAAACAAAAATAAACAAGCATTGGCAAAGCCAGTGGGTCTGAAATTGGTAGTCAGCTTTTTAGTTTTGTCAACGTGTGAATTGTTTTGGTATGATTTCTGCAAAACCTTATTGGTGTGGGAGCTGCTGGGCCCTCACCATTATAACAAACATTGGCAAAAGCAAAAATAGTTTTTGGTCTCAAAAAGCACACACTGCCACAGTAGTTACTGGCACTGAACAAAACTACTTTGTGTGTCGATATGCTCCTTGCGAAAGAGCAGAATGCTGTCACTGACAGTGAAGCCAGCCGATACAGAGAGAGACAGAATTTTAATAAAAGCAAAAGATCATTGTCAATGCTAGACCAAATTAGGTGCCCAATTATTAAAGAAAGTCTCAAACGTGCACCCATGCTATATGTCCTTGCATTAAGTGCAGCTATACGGCTTTCGTGAATTCCCAAGAATTTACAGAAGGACAAGAAATAGTAGCTAGAAAATATTTGTGAACTGCATTTTAGCATGAGTAAATTTGCATGTGTAGATTTGCTCATGCGAAAATCTGAGTGTTTGCAAGTTCACTTTTCCTCCAACTACTTTTTTAGATCTCGGCTAGCGAAGGCTGCGCTTGCGCAGTCTCGCTCGCGAGAGATAATGACTTGGAGAAGAGGGGCTTGAACCCGCCCCTCTTCTCCCCTCTTCTCCATTGGCTGGCCTCTTGAATGCTGGCCAGCCATTGGAGAAGAGGTTCGTCACTCCGAACAGGCCCTGTCCTTTTTGGATTCGGGGGCGTGTTTTTTGCAACTTTTCTAATTATTTCTTCCAGCCAATGGCAAGAGGAGAGAAAAGCAAAACACGCCCCCGAATTCGAAACCGCCGCTGCCTTTCTCCGAGGCATTTCTGGCTGACCTCGGAGAAAGGCGGTGGTGTCTCCGTATGTTCTTTGCACTTATCTAATGTGTGTACTTGTGTATTTTGTATTTCAGCTTGGGGCTCGGACTTCACGCTCCTTTAGATTAAGCTCTGAAGCCAGTGGCCGACAGGAGGACGTCTGGCCCTGCTAAATGGAGATAGGGGTGTCTCCTGAGCAGACGCCGTCTGAAAGCACAAAGCGCCTGCAATTACTTTTTGGGGACACTTTAGTTGCGTCACATGGTTAGGCAGGCTGTCTGTTAATTTCCAGACCAGAGTGCGGTGGAGCTGATTTTTAACCCATCTAGCGCACTGGGGGGATTCCAGCGCCATGTGCGTGCCTCTGTGAGTGACCACTGAATACGTGAGAAAGGCGCAGTGAATGGCACGCCCATGGCACGTCCACAGTGCAGGTCCCCACCGTGGGAGCGCCCCAGGGCACTGGGTCAGCGCGCGCACTCTGTGTGACCCCCTCACAACCCCAGCTCGTTGATGCCGGGTCCAAGTGTTAGTGCACATTTGAACGTGAACGTGAACACACACGAGTGCCACCACAGCTCATCCAGGAGGCAGTGCGTGCCTTGGCATCCACCTCGCGCGTGGGAGGAGGCTGGTACTGTTTGAGATACTGAAACTTGTAACGATATGCTGAACCACCCTCGCAGAGCGCCACCTCCCTCCCCTCGAAGAAAGAAGAGCAGAGCCGGTGTGTGTATTCGGAGGCGTACTGTGAGGGCAAGAGGAGGTGGGGACTCCGAGCCCACTGCTGCTGGAGGCTGCCAGCTACACTTGGGGGCGGGATCCGCACCCCCAGGTGCCTGCGCACCGGGCCCCTCTCCGAGACGGTACCCACGCCTCACGCTCAGACTCCTGAAACCAGTCGGGAAACGCGCCCCCTCGACAAAAAAAATCTATCACGCCTTACATTCTGAAAGCAGGAGCCATCTGGCAACAAAACAACAACAAACCAGCGACCTTTTCACCTCCCACCCTTTAAAATAACATTACACCTTCAAAGTTAATGGCATGATACAATAAAACGAGTCACCGCATCACATCCCCCAAATATCAAACACCGTAGTGATAGGCGTGGCGTGAGAAAGCTTGCATCCAAACATGTAATGTATTTCACTGTCAAGGCAGATATGAGACTTGTAATGTGTGCCTCTTACATAGTTCTGGGCCACACAAAGAAAATACAAACTGCCAACCCCACAAGTAAAACCGTCTTCCCGGCGTATGTGAACCTAGGCGATTAAAAGGTGAGAAATAAAAGCGGAGGGGAAGACATTCTTCTGAGCTGCGAGGGGGTGGGGTATCAAGGCATGCCAGGGGCACATCAGGCAGCGAGAAGTTTGTAAGTTTGGTATGTACAGTTCTTAGCAAAAAAAATCATAAACGGAAAACTAACTTTACACTAGAAGAATAGCAGTAACGAGAGCGCGCCTATGTGGAAAGAATAAGCATACGGGCAGATAGCTGTGTGCGCAGCTGCGGCGGGGGTGGGTTCTGGTAGGGGCTACTAAAAGGCAGCCAAAAACATGGTAAACAAGACAAGGGAAGTGGGCAAAACAGGGGTTATAAGGGCTGACCTGTGAAGCAAGATCGCCGAGTACATGCATGGAGGCAGGAGCGCCTGTGCGGGAGACTGCGTGCAAGTGTTAGAATGCAAAGAAATACATAAACTTCCAAAATACTGTAACAGGGCATTCATCTGTAGTAAACTTAAGTGACTGGGCGTCAGATGGCACAGGTGTGCAAGTTACAGTTGTTTTTTCTGGGTACAAGCGCGCGCGGAGAGGGGCTCGGATACACAGCAGCGAGGAGAGGGGTGATCGCTGGCAGCCCGCAAGCAGGAGGCGCAAGAACCAGGTGAGGGATTCGCCCTCCCGAAGGGGCTTCACGAGGACAGGCCCCCATCTGGTGTTAGAAACGGAAAGCGCGGCGGCGGTCCTGGGATGCATGGCGCAGGCTTGCAAAGCAAACACGGGGCGAAAGAAACACGGGCTGTCAGGGCGCCGAGCTGCAGGCACAGGCGTGAAGCCAGCAAGCCGGCGGCTGCCTGTCAGAGGTGAGGGCCTCTTGAGATGAGGAGGACTGGGGGGAAATACCCCTCGTAGAGAAACAGAACCAGGCAGAAAAAAAACACACAGGAGCCAGCAAAAATAAACAGCGAGACGATGAGAATGCACCTCACGGGGAAGAAAGGCTGCTCTGCAACCCTGGCGCAATGCAAACACGCAAAAGCAACTTTAAATGCGAGGGCGTGCATTATTTTTGGCAAAACGGAGGCGAGTGCTTCACAAAGAAACTAAAAGCTGACCTCGCTCTCGCGCTGCCCTCATGTTAACCGTGTGCACATCCAAGAACTTCCAATGCTCTTATCCATAATTCTTACAAATATGTAACGGGGGCAGTGGCGAATGGAGATGCATGAAGCACATATATGTTGAATAGTAATTTACTAGCGAAAGTACAGTAGGCTAACGCCTCTTATCCTGCTATTTATAGGAAGGACTCGACTATTAGTGGAAGAATAGTACAGTTCCATAGAGAGAGCACACGTCCCGCTCTTTTTGAGTTTGAAATGAAGGTGGGAAGGGGGGCTCATCTGCTGTCTCTCTAAGCTGTGGCACAAGGAGCGTCTGGAGAAGCCACTTTGGGAGGGAGGTGATTCCGTACCAAACCATCGGTGGTTGCAGACCTCGTGTGACCTTGGCTAGGATCGACATATACGGATATTTAGATATTCAATGCTAAAAAAAATTCAAAATGACACATCAAGGCCCCCTGGCTCATGCTCCCTCAAAAGCAAAAGACGGGGTTCAAGGTGAACGATATGAAAGTTAGAAAACAAGCCTCGTCAGCTGCTCAGCGCGAGTACTGGCCCATGCCCAGCCCCCACTTCCATCTGTAACGCCAGGTCTCACCCATTCTCTGCCCCTCTTCCCTTGGGGGATCTTTGCAGCATGGTGGCTGCACGCGCCAGACAGCTGTCCCGCAGATGGCCCCCTACAAATCAAGTGCATCGCCAGACTCCACCACCTTGGCCCTTTGATCTTAATGTTCCCATGTCCCCAAAGCCCCTCTCGTGAGACATTATGTTGTACTGTAAATTTCGGAACCATGTTGGAAGCATGGTCCTACCATGCCGATTTTGGTATCAGCGGACCACAAATGACTAATGCGGTATGTATGAGTGTTTTCGTCACGTTTCCCCGATGAACTCACCGTGTATGCAATAATACATATTAAACCCTCGGGTTCCATTTTAAAACGGTAACCATTTTGTGGTTGCCCTCACATAGGCTGCGCACGGAGGCCATGCCTAGGCCTAAAGGACACGCAATCTTTCTGTGACTTCTTTGTGACCTGTGCAAACTGACTCCGCTGCCCGAGGTCAGTCCTGCCCGGACGGTTCCTTTTACTGCGGCCAAATGGGATTAGCATCAGGGCCCGACACATCATAAAGTCGTGCATCCCACACGAACCCTGACTAATCTCTTTCACACCTGACTCTGTTTCCTACTTTATGGCTTGTTTTACGAGGAGGAGGTGTCCGTTTTATTGGGGTCTGCTGATATCTGATGAGGGTTCTGAGCCTCGCTGGGTAAATAATTATGTGCTGACCGAGCTGAAATGTGGGATTATCATCATGACTGTGCTCTTTCTTTGAAGCGAAAATATGTGAACGACCAATTGTAAAATAGGGGCGGTGTTGCCCAGAGCGTAATATTCTGTATATAAGAAAAGACTGTTTTTTGGTTGGGAGCAGTCTCCTGAGAACATACACCGTGCTGTACTTCTCGGATACCTGTGATTGGTCTGCATCCAATAAATACGATCTTTGACTTCATCTAGAAGACTCTGTGTTTCTGTAGTCTGAAACAGGAAGAACTCGAAGTCTTCGGGTGTGTCCTCTGGCACCGCTGGGTTGGTTCTGAAAAACCCAGTACTTCAGTTAACGGTTTTTTGGGGCCTGGGATTTGTTGCATAGGCCCCCTTCTGTGCATTACACAAGACTTTTGTTCAATTGAGCGCCTTGTTTAAAGACGGCGAATTCTGGGCATCTGCCGCACACCGCGTCCCTCGAGCCCCTCTCCCGCGTGTCCCTCTGAAGTCCAGAGTGTGCAGAGGGGGAGGGGGGTTGAGGGTAATGATCACAGGGCACGGAGTTAACGACGCGGCTGTTGGTACAGGCCGCTAATTAATTTGTTACACACATCACCCTCCTCCCCCAGTCTGGTGAACTCCCCCGCCTCCCTCCTAATTCAGATACTCTCTGGCCCCAGAGCTGGAGCGCCAAAGTCCCACCCAACGTTTCGTAGAGCTTGAGCAGTGTGTGCGTGATGCATACGTGTGCGCACCGTTGGGGTGCGTGTCTGTGCATATGCAGGTTTGTGTATACACGAAAAATCTGCAAAGAGAGAATTATCGCGCGTTTTACCAAAAAAAGAGGGGGCATATTATCAAGCATTCGGATGTAGTCATCGGATTCATGGCTGCTCAATCCGACGCATAAAGACAGAGTGATTTCACAAATGCCCGCCACTGCCTGCCAGTTGTACATTTTGAACTCAGACTGCATATTGGCATCAGATGTTTGCTACCAAATCCAAATCATATGTCTTCGGACAAATACACATTCGGGTCTTGGGCAGTTCCAAAATGGGCTCTTTCTGCACATTTTTAGTTCAAGGGAGTGTCCATACTAATTTGAGAGTGATTAAGCTATTGACAGTGTAAATAACAATGCCGTTTCTTTAAATGTTTTAAAAACAAAAACATAAACAAAAATAATGTCATGAGCAATGCCAATAGCTCTAACTTTAACAATGCCGAGACCGTTGCATTGTAAATGTTTGTTCTCAACTCTGGGAGAAGGCTTACATATGCCATTGTCAGGAGTAAATTTCCAACATTTCTCAGTATAGGAAAAGATTAGAGAAGAGTTGTTGAAAACCCTTAAAAACATGCAAGTTAGTAGGTTTGCACAGACGCAAAAGGGCATTCTGACCCTGGAACTATTGCTTACCACTACCTTCAACCCCAGTATGTAGGTCTGTGGAAATGTGGCAACATGAGGGGATTGCAAATATTCAAACACTACTATGGTCTTAGCCCTGGCATAATCAGGGAGGCTATATCAGAGCTCTTATATATTGAGATTGCTGCCATAATTTGTTGCCGCACTACATGGCACCAAAGGGACAAGTGGATTTTGTTACAGGACAAGTAGATTTATGAAGCAACCTGCCCCATGGACAAGTATATATTTTATTAAATTCCACACCCCTGTCTGTGTTGACTTATATGTCATAACTGCCACTAGACAAAATTACCATCCCTCTCCAACAGGAAGATTAATCTGCAAAGATATCTTGGCACTTTTATTGTTGCTAAAAACTGCTGGATATACAAGGAACTCTGTAGTGGTTGCTTTTAAAACTATAACCGATTTCAAAACGTAGAGAGGGCCTGAAATGGAAGTTCGTGCTCAGTGGATTATGCAGCCTGCTGAGTTTGTAACTGGTGATCGATATTACAGCAACCGGCCCCCGCTAACAAAATCGCCCCCTCACACACACCCCACCCCCACCGTTCCAGCTTCCCGGAGGACTCCGGGAGCACGCCCGCTGCCCGGTACAGCCAGTTCAGCAAATGTGTGTGCGAGTGTGAGGGGGTGTTTACTGCTGAATGGACTCGTAAATCCAATTCACTGGATCATTATGGAAATTAAAGGCTACAAGTGGGTGTGTGTAAGGAGGCTCGATGGCCAATCCCACTCTTAAAAGGAATGTCTTTATAAAACGTACTCTTAGCAGAACGTCTTTAAAAATAACCCACTTTAAACAGACCAGCAAAACGTGCTACCCGTTTGCTTTAAAATGTCACTACAGGTCATATCCAAGTTCAGGTGCATGGAATTTACAACAATTAGAACAAATCGAAATAATGTTTTCTCCCTTGCTATGCGTGAAAGATAATATTTTCTATATTAGTTGCGTTCGTATAGTGCTGACGAGATTATAGCTCCGCTCCTGACAGATATACACGTTTGTTATTTACTTTTCGATCTGTACCCGCCACAATGTTTCTGTACGCATGCAATTATTTTTTAAAGTATTATTTCCATTGAGCAAGTCTGTGAGTAAAGCGCCTCTCCGAAATAAATGACCTCTAGTCGCTGGACATCCGGCTTGAGATTTTAGCAGCAGTGGAGGTTTCTCTTTTAAAGCAGGGCTTTAAGTGGGCTGAAAAAACTAGGGGTCTCTGAAAGGGGTGTGGCCAGTGTGGGGCGTAAAAAACACATAAGGTAAACGACATTCTCAAAATGGTCTTTTAGGTTTAGCATAGTGTGCATCCCGACTGGTATTTTGCTGGTATTTTGCTGCTTCTGTCATATATATCACAACAACAACACACCTACAACATGCCAGGACTGTTGGCTTTGTCAATGGTTGTTAGTTGCAAAAGATAAATAAGCACCAACTATGGCTTCGTTGTATACAACAGTGAAAATTATAGACTGAAAGAACTATACCAAGCCTCTGTGAAGTTACAAAGGCAGTGAAGGGTGGCACTGCAGCTTAATTAAGATTGCGTTTCTTCTCACCCTAGGGGTGAGGGCAAAAATGGAGAGCCCGATAGGGACGCGTCTCGGCACCTGCTTTTTAGAACTACCGGTGCTGAGCACCAGCAGGACCCGGCCCACCTAAAGCCCTGGCTAAAAGGCATTTCCTCACCGGGTTTAGACGGCAGCCAATGAAGCCTCTTTCTAGCCTCTGTCACATGATCGCATTTTGTTAAACGGGCTGGCCATCTAACCGCAGCACTGAATACTTCCTCGAGTCTGATCATGAGACTATAAAATGGTCTCCCATTTATATAACATGAATATGGCCCATGCCATGTGCATTGGAGCGCTTTACATAAACATCAGATTACATTACAGAAGGTCAGATTACAATTACAATAAGGATGACTGAGTAGATTATAGAGTCCAACAGGGCTTTAAATAGGATGGAAAAGAGGGGGGGGGTCTCTAAACAGGTCGTTCTGTTTACCTCACCCCCTCCTGCTGTCCGTTCTGTTTGCCATGCCACACCTGCTCCTCCGATGTCTGTTCCTTTATCCCACCACCCTGCCCTCCTCCTACTGTCCGTTCGGTTTACATGCTCCCACTGTCTCGGTGTTGTTCCCACCTACCTCCCTCGTATTGCTTGACTCGCTCAACACCCCCGCGCTGCTTTAAAACATATTGCACAGCAAAGCGGACTGCTGTGCACCATGTCTTAAAGGGAAAGAAAAGCGGTATGGAGCAGTCAAAGCTCTGTATTCTTTTTCACTTTAAGCCATTTTGCTGTGCAACAAGATCAGAAAAACTCTGATAAAGCCAATATATCTTGCATAAGCGAAACCTATTGGCTTAGTCAATGCTTGTTTTTGTGGGTATTTTTAATTTACCGGTCCAAAAAAGGAGACGCCACTTGATGCTACGTAAAAAAAAATAGTTGTATAACCGCTTCTTGACCGCAGGGCGCCCAACAGCAAAAGGAATAAAACAGGCCCCCCACAAAAATCTATTACTTTACTACCCCCAAATGGTGGGGTAACACCAAAGGAGTGAGTGGAGAAGGAGGCGGAGCAAGTAATGGTGGGAGGGGAAACAACGGTCGAGGTACGCCCGTTGTTGGGAAGAAATTCGAATAAAATAAAGCCTGAATGCTAGAGAAGAGAACGGATAAGGTGGAGGGAGGGAGGAAGAAATACGGAATGTGCGGGGTGAAGGCGCTAACTGAACTGAAGAAGCAGCACATGGGGGGAGGGACCAAGTTCAGGGAGGCGAGAGCAACAATGCCTGAATAAAATTCCAAATGCCTGAAGTCTCACCTGAATCAACCCTTCAATTTGACTACAATGCAGCGGTACTGCATATATGAGGTCTGTTTACAGGAGTCCATGTTCTGGTCGGCTCGAGAGAACTACAATGAACGAACTTTAAGTGTGCTCTCACATGAAGGATGGCCAATGTTGCTAGGTTACCCATCAGTGTTCTATGACATCACAGTAAACCTCTGAGCTCCTTATTGGTTAAAGTCGCAGCGTACATCTAACAGGGAACTAGAGTGCATACTTGCAAACTTGCTATATGGCAGGCAGAACAAAAGCAAGGAAGCCATCGACACCAAGCCGTAGCAAAGAAGCTGTGGAAAAATCTCCCCACAATTACTGGGGCTGCTATTATATTTGTCTTGCTCAGTGTTGTACCTTGACTCCCTGGACTTGATCACTACACTCAGCTATGATTTCCACGGCGTCTTCACGTTGTTAGCGCCTAAAAAGCCAGCAAGGGCTACAACACGTCATCACTGTGCTCTTCGTCACTTGGAGCGGGGTGACTATAATTAGCAGAAGATTGCCTTTAAACTGCGAGGCTTACAGCACATTTGAAAGGCGTTGTATCAGAAATTACAGTGAAGAGGTTAGTTACAGCATCATACAGTTGCAAGGGGCTATGAATAATTAAGAAGATATGATTTACGGATGCATAATTTCCTATTTCCACAACGATATTCTCAAAATAGTGATAATTGGTGGTGCCCGACTTCCGGTACTTCTGGGGCCACTCTCTGTTTTTCCTGGTCTCTGAGCTGAAGAAGGAAGCTATTTCAATTATAATAATAATGATTGACTGGACCACAGAGACCATAGAGTCAATATGGGATGGAATAAGTGGGGGGGGGGGGGGTAGGCAGCTCTAAAGAGACTGTTCAGTTTACCCAACCCCTTTGAGCTGTCTGTTATGTCTACCCTGCCACACCTCCTCTTCCCACTGTCTTAGAATTTGATGTGGTGTAATCCGACACATTTTGTGGTAGTATTACTTCATTATTTTGTAATTCTTGCACTTGTTAACACGGTCTGGGCGTAGGTTGCACCTCATTATCTTCAATAAGCAACAGAAATGTAACCAGTCACCCTTTGTAAAGGGCCTTCCACTGCCAGCAACACGTTGCTACATTTTTTAGTAACCTTTGAACCGTTAGAGCTAGAAACATTCTTTTGTTCAAATCTGCATATTATGCAGCTGATTATGTGGCAAATTAGATCCATAATTATGCACCAAAAAAAGCAGCAGCCGCATAATCGAGCACGTCCAGTTTCCTGTTTATACTGAACTGATGAAAGTTCACTCAGATAGGAGGCTGGACTCGGACTAGGGGAATAACTTTACATGTAACCTGCACAGATACCACCACCCCCAGGGGCATGTCTGCTTTCCTGCTCATTTCTGCATTTCTGAACACGCTAACTTCAAATTTAGGAATTCCACACTGAGCTATGGAAACACTATAGGTTATCACCTAAACAGGAAATTTTATGACTAGGGATAACTAACTAAAAAACACAATGGGTTTGATTTAGGATGTGACAAATGGTCTGTCAGGGTGGCGAAGCACATTACCCCTGCCATACTAATAGACCACTGTCAGTTGGAGATGATCACTGGGCCAGAGGCCATTTCTGTACATGAAAAGAATTTGCTGTCACCGTTTCTTTCAATGTACGAAAGGTTTGATGGACAGCCATTCACCAAACTTCTCAACAATTTTTTGTTTTTCTGAAATAAGTTCCCACAGCTGGAGTTTATTTCAGAAAGAAAACGAGGGTATGGTGGGCAGGATTCTCCATCACAATTGGGACAGTGTATCATGTCTAAATAAAAGCTGCAAACCGTCCAATCCAGCTTCAAGCCGCACAGCCACTCGCATGCGCTATGGCATCAATCAATCGTCACACACTTTAACACCTTGAATAAAATGGCAAGCCTCTGAGAATGGCAACATGCTTGCGTTCTCAAGAGTCTACTAAAGAGAGCTTGGGTGAAATATTTGTGATGCACCACCCACTTTCAGAAGGGGTGCAGCATCAAAAGCAGAAACTCTACAGCAAACTGGTCCAACCCTTTCATCAGAGGAAAATAGTCACCTTGTGAGAGAAATCCACCCACACTCATCAGAAGGTTAATTATCACAGGAGCCTGTATTACAGGGCCCAACAGCTCCTTCAAATAACACCACACCTCCTCGTTCTCCCTTCGCCCGCAATGAACTCCAAGGAGTGAAACTGCTTAAAACCTTCTCAATAAATTAAACCGCTTGGCTAGAATCACCCTGTCTCTTTTATAAGTGACCCTATCTTTTCTTGTTCTATGAATAAAAAATGCATAGGTAAAGAACAGTTACCACAGTTCATATTGGCCTAGGAGCGGAACAACCAAACTATGAAAGCCAATACAGAGCCAGTTGCTGAAACGTCAGAGAGATTAACAAATGCAACCATGTGCACAAGTCTTCTGTTGCTCCACTTACAAGCATTGACAACGCTAATAACTCTGGCATCGGCAGTCAGCCTTTTGGCTTTGTCAAAGCTTGTTTTGCCTTGGTTTTTACAAAACTTTATTGTTGGAAAAGATGCCGGGCTCTCAACAATGAAACAACCTGACTAAAAGCACAAAAAAAAGGTTTTAGATATAAAAAGCACCAAGTGCCATGGTAGTCTATAGCACCAAAGGGAACTACTTTGTGTGTAGACATGCCATTTGTGAAAGGGCAGAATAACGTCACTTACAGTGAAGTTAGCCAATGACTGAGATGGTATGACCCTTTGCTCCTCGCTGTATGCTATAGTGGGTGGAAGAAAATGTTTATGACACAGTAACCGACAAATGGATGAAGAGAGCAGGCTCAAAATACCCTACAAGTATATTATGCAAATAATTTTAGTAAAATCAAAAGGTCTTGGTTAACGACAAAATTGCCGCCCCCCTGTAACAAAACCAGCACCCACCCTGGCGGCCCACCGGGGAAACGCCCGGTGCCCGCTACGGCAAGTCCGGCCCTGACGACAAATATAACAAGCATTGGCATAGGTCTCGCCTTTGGGACCTTATAAGTGTTTAGCCATGCAACAGTTGCATAACTAAATACTTATAAGGTCCCAAAAGCGAGACCTATGGCTATGCCACGCGGCCGCGAAAGTGAAAGGGATCGCGATTGTGATCGTGATCAACATCAAAGCGGCCATGCGGCCGCGAAAGTGAAAATAATTGCGGTAAAGCGCGGCGCGCGCGCCAGCGCACATGCACTGTAGCTCTAGGCTGGCCTGGTAGCACTTTTTGGAGCCCTCTCAATAAGTCTCGCCAGACCAGCGCATGCGCTGGGTCAGGCGAGACCTAAAAATCACACATAAAAGCACCACCTACAAGACTGAAGGCAACCTCCATTTTCGATGCCTTCCTCTAGCCTAGCAACCAGCAAAAAACATTCCACACCCATAGAACAATACCATCATCATTCTTTCAATTTCAGGTCAGGGATCTCTACTGACCAACAGCAGGGGATTGAACACTCCTCTCTTCTTAAACAGCAAAACACGTGTGGTATTTAGGTGGATGCATTTGTTGTGTAAGAGTAGTGGGACATCTTTGCTGCAGAGCGTATGATTACTGTGCCAAGAATAAGTTATGGGGATCATTAGAACAAGCAATGGCAAAGCCAATAGGTCTCATCAATGATAATTTGACAGCCAAACTGATGGCTTTTCAATGTTTGTCTGTTTAGTTTTAAAAAGGAAACGAAAGTAAATCCAAATACTGGAGTAAAAGCAAACATACCATATTGTTCCTCATCTCAAAACTTAAATAGAATTCAATGTTTTCAATCTTTATAAATGGCACGCTTAATATTCAAATACTTGTCACTCAGGAAACTGACCAGAACTTAACAAGAATAAGGAATTGTCGGAATGTAAAGGGAAATGATTCAAAAGGCCTAATCTACTCTCGACTGGATTGAACCATTTGCTCTTCTGCAGTAGCGAAGACAGGTTTATGGGCCTCCTGAAGAGGTGTCATGCTAAGTACACGGTCTGCCTCAGGCGCTAGCTGAGTGAGTGCAGCAGATGTCCCTTCCTCCAGCACCGTAGAACCATGTGTGTGCCAAAGTTTGTGGTTTCATGCAATATGTAGACTGAAAGAAATCAGGCAAAAACCCATAAAGTCTCATCATCAGCAATACGCCAACAGAGATTTCCATGTTGCTGAGCTTTTACAGAGCGGCTGTGAGAGGAGGAGAGCAACACAGCACAGGCAGATGTGAGGGGTGGGAGGAGCAGCACACATGGGGATGAGCTAGAAATCACATGCATTCTTATGCATTGCTGAAAGAAAAAAGTAGTTCCAGAAATGTGAGCAGTGGAAGGAGACAGCTCACCAATCAAAAGGATCATAAAGAGACTAAGCTCCAGGGAAGAGACATAAATGAGGAGAGGAAGAGCAACCACTGAATAAGAAGCAAGCAAAAGAGAACGAAAATAAAGCTTGCCAATTGTACGCAATCGATGGGCTGTATGCCTACCGTACTTTCACAGTAGGTCTCCGTAACCAGACAGCTTGGTCTGTCCGGGGGGCAAGACCTAAAAATTCATCTTGAACAGATCATACCAAAAAAAAACAAATGCATGCCATTCACAACAAGCATTGGCAAAGCCAAGCCATCTCGCTAGCCAATGCTGAACAGGTGACATGATCGGCTTTGCCAGTGTCCGACTGGCCATGTTAAAAGTAGAGAAACGCATTGCTTTCTATATTTTCATAGTTGTCGCATTGTATGATGCAACATGCGTTGAGTCGTCATATGTACTGTCAATACGCGATGATGCAACACACGTTTTATCATGCAACGCTGCAGCCATCTTGAAACTATAGAAAATATTTTCATTGTTTTCAATACTTATAACGTGGCTGGACACTGCTATTGGCTTTGCCAATGCCAGAAGAATTTAAAAGACTCCAGTATTATCAAAGCCAGAAGTGCCTAAACCCAAGTGAGGGGCAACATCAGGGCATCACCAAGACAACCATTTGGCAGCCATCGGGAGGGAGTGTGGACGGAGATGGAAGTAAGGAATACAGGAACACTCTGAAACCCAAGACATTCAGTCCTATGGAGGGATACACAATTAATGACATTAAAAGACAAGCGTATAAATGAAATTGCCTCTTCGGTCACTGATGAGTTTGGGCACTCAATAAATGATCACACATCTCGCCCTTGCACTCTTGCAGTCATTCACCTACTTACTGACCCATTCTTGCACTCACTTGCACAATCATAATACAACACACACAAACTCAACAGCATCTGTAAGATGAATTACATTGAAAAAGAAAACATTCTTCTACCTAGACATGGCAAGCATGTCTGTGCAATAACAAATAAAATGAAATACAGCAGCAGATAGCTGTCTTTCAATGATACTGTACATAGTCTATAATTGTTTAAAAGTTCCAGAGTGCCCGCCACATTGAAAACCAACATTTTGGCCATTTTGGAATGGTAAAACATTGATAGACTATGGGCATAACCACGTCATGATAGTTAGCACTGGCTGAGAAGCTGTAGTAAGCTCTAATATGAAAATAAAAAAAAGAGGAGAAATAAAGAAATAAAAGAAGAAATAAAACAATAAAGGTCTGGCAAACCAGCTCTGTAACTGAAGCACACTCATTTTCCGGCAGATGTGCACATTTGATCTGACAAATGCCACCACTCACAGGGCAAGAGAGACAATGGCTTAAATGGGCTGGCCCAGTACCCCCTGCTGTAGGCGGTCGTGGATGAAGGCACACTATAAATGACACACATGCCGACAAATGGGAGAAGACTGACCCAAACCCTCCTAGGTAAGTATTTATTTATGTATGTAAATGTTACAATGTCCTCATACAGTATCACTGGCAGCAACTCAGCTTGCAAGCCTTCAGAAGGGACTCTATCAAGAAGTATTTCAATGTAAACGTTCTAGCTCTTGGGTTTGCCAAGGGATGTAATCAACACCAAAATTCTCAGCTTTAATGGTAATCTGTAAGATTTCATGTAACAAAATCATAGTCTGCTGGCTTGAACATGGTGCAATAACAACCTACCCTTAAAGGTTTCTGGGTATAACATGAGCATCATAATAAATAAGTCAGGCCTACTGCTTCTGTCGTAACTTTCTATAATATGCAATACTGTACTGAACATAATCTTTTCCCCAAGGAACCATCAGGTATACCGTATGCAAATTACAAATATGTACAAAATTACATTGTAGTCAAAACAACATAAACTACATTTTTAAGATGGCCTAACAGGGAACATCACAGTGCAAATGTTCTACATCCTTTGGTTGCTGGAGTTCGTCATCAACATGAAAACTCTTGCCTACTACAGTAATATGTGATTCCTTGTAACAAGATATGTATCCAGTGGCTTTAGCACAGTAGAACAACAATCCATCCCTATAAGACTTGCCGTTAACAGAGGCTTTTCGCAATAACTGTGTCAGGCCTACTGGCTGTCTCATAATTATTCAAAATAAACAGATCAAACCTATGGATTCTGACATAGCGTTTCCTAAAAAACAAGTAAGGCCTAGCGTCTTTTCCCATTGGCTTGACACTTTAACATAGGCTTACTGAAGTGTACATTAATTGGCAATCATCATGCATACAGCTATATAAATTAAAAATGTATACACAATTACTGTTGACAAAACAATATATGGTCCCTCTGAAAGGGACCTAACACAAGGATTATCACAGTGAAAATCTTGTAACCACAGGGTTAGTCAGAAGGCTGGGTTGCCTAGTGGGTAATCTGTGAGATTTCATGTAACAAACATACCTGTCTACCACCTATATCACAGCGAGATACAAATCCATAGGTAAAGGCATACTGTCTTACAGAAATGCTTTTCCCAATAAAAAAGCCAAACCTTCTACCTTTGACACAACTTTGCATAATGAACAGACCTGGCCAATTACATTGGACATATTTTTTCCCAGTGAACCAATCAGACCTTTTGCCTTCACCGCTGTCTTATCCCACAATCAACGTAGGCCTACTGTATTGAGCTTAAGCTTAACCACAGAGCAACCATCAGGCATACAGTCATAAAAAGAATTCATACACAATTACTTTTGGGAGATCAAAATAATAACTCTCCCTAGACAGTCTAACAAGAAAATTTGACAGTGCAAACAAACCTATCTCCATGTTTTGTCAGAAGGAGTAACTAACACCAAACCACTTGCCTACTACAGTAACCTGCGAGGGTAATACAAATCAACACTTGAGTGCGTATGGACTTTAACATATGCTTTTCACAATAAATACGTCAGACCTACTGGACAGATAAGACCTGTAGCCTTGTCCCTATAACTAATACAGTACTGCTGTTCCGAGCAACAAGCATTCCCACAGCCAAGCACTGCAATCTTAACACTCGCTTTCTGTGAAAATGCACAACTTTGGCCTATCAAGTGCTGTACTCAAACCAACATGTGGTCAGAGCCAAAGCCACTCTCTCAATAGTATTTATGAAAGCACTTTTTCTCTCGATCACATAAGGTAGTCCGCAATAGCTTCACATTCAAGCAAGACCTAAAAAACACAAACAAATAGTAGCCTGATGACATCAGCAATGGAAGGCCACACCACAGCCAATCAAAAGCAAGGGTAAAACAGCTAGGCTCCAGGGCATGATCAGACAGATTGGGGAGGGAAACAATCAAAAAAAGCATGGAATTGAGAATAACAAACCACCTAAACATGGCCAAGGGTTGGCTCTGCAGAGCTTTGTACACCAGACTGTGCGCAACAGACAGTTCGGCCGTCTTTGGCGAGACCACCATAACTAGACTTCAACACTGTTTACAGGTCTTTCACAGTTCTAGATTATTGTCTTTCCCTTCAAATGATCACGGTCGTGCGAAAATGCGAATAGTCAGTGCAGTCTCTCAACTTTGCAGGAGTCTTCTTTCTTGAAGCTGCTTTTGCAGCAGTTTCAGCGCCTACGAGTCACGTCATGGATCTTGTCGTCCTGGATAAATCAACAAGGCCTCTAGCTCCCTTCCTTCCAATACAGCAGTGTTTCCAAGTCCTTATCTAAGCCTGCACGCTTCCGTTCGTGGGCGCGCCAGGGTTTCCGGCAGCCTATTCCTCGATCAGCTCGGCAAGGCATGCTGCCAACTGAAAACAACAAAACAAAACAAAAACAGACAAGAAAATATACGAAAACGTAACTATTCCAAGACACACAACCCCGCGTTGCCTGTGCAGCAAACCACCACCATAGGTAACAATACAGGATTTGAATGGAACATACCTCTCTAATAAGTGGATTCAGTGGGACTTCTTTCTGCACACTTGGTCGTTACATTATATTTTTAGTTCACACATAATAGCTTAACCAACCATGCATCTGTAAATTTGAGCCCCAAATCCTAGTTCAAAAACAAAACAGACAGCAACAAAAAAAGACTGACTTGAAATGTTGGAAACTGCTTGAACCACTAGAAATCACTCAGGGTGATTTCCATGTGATCGTTTCTTGTCTCTATCATTCCAGGAGGGAACCATCTATTATTATTATTATTATTATTATCTGTTGATTTATAAAAATCATGACAACATTCATCACAGAAAGGAACCATCCAAAATAGTCTCAGATGGCGGCAGCTCAAACTACTAGAGGAAATACCCTCTGAAAGGTAACATAAGCAATCCGAACATGTTTCAGCCTTCTTGATTCTCATCAGTGAAGAGCTGTTTCAGATCCTATAGCACAGTCGGCAAGTGGTCCATGAATGAGACCCTCACACCACCTAGGATGACAGACTTATCAAAAAAGAAATAAATAAGCACTAGATGGAGATCAGAATGAATGATTTATAATTAGGTGTTTTAGAAATCTTTTTGCAGATTACTGAGAATTTTGCAAAGTTCTTAACCTTCAATATACACTTGAGCACATGGAAATCAGTGACTTTTGACTAAAGTCACTTCACAGCATCAACAAAAAGCTGCAGGATATTTCCTAAGAAAAAGGTAGGCATCATTCTTTTAAAACACACACTAGTATTCTTTTCCTTTCATAAAACAGGTGGAAGAGGATCCGATTCAGCAAACAAAAAAATAAAGACCTCCCTGTACCACTTATCACACCATCATAGCAAGTAATTACTGATGACGAGGAACTCCAAAGAGAAAGACACCCAAGCGCAATGGCTCCAAGAAGCCCCAACTGGCTCTCTGTGAAAGAGGACTGCAGCAAAGACAAGCCCTGACAAAGACAATAGGTCTCACCTATGAGAGTTATCAGCTTTGGGAATGTTGGCAGCTGTACTGTACAGCACTGCAGATGCTTTGCAGTGTGGCTAAAACTAATTTAAGAAAGCGCTATGATGAAGTCGGGGCTAATGCACAGTTTTTTAAAGGTGCATTAGCGCTGGGTGCATCATAGTTTTTTTATGATTGTTTTTAGACATCTGCATAGCAGTCTCACTGCTATACAGCACGGCTACAAACAATTGCCAAAGTCGGCAATGCCCCTGCGGTACAGCAAGAACAAAAGAGAATGGCAGAATCAATAGTCCTGAAAAGGCAAGGCCTATTGGCTTTGCCAGTGCTTGTTAGGTCTCAGCACAACACCCCTGTGATTCTGAGCAAATAAGTTAAGCTCCCCAAATGCGGAAAAGAAAAAAAAAATATGAGAACCTGGCAAAAAAAGACATTGATTGCGCCCATTGTCCATGTCTTAGTGAAAATACATTTGGAAGCACATAACATCTGTTGTCACAATAAAAGCAGATAACATTTGCTGTTGTAATAAACATCCACTTCAAAGGAGAAAATGGCTTCTTTGAAGTGTGTGTAACACAGTAAAATATAGCTACAAATGGCAAGGAGGTCCAACAAGGACGAGAGGGAAGGAGAAAAAATAAAAAGTAGTACAACAATCAAAGCGTGATCAGCGGAAGGACAGCAATCAAGATGAAGCAATCAGTATATGGTCCACACTCCAAAGAAGAGCAAGTGAAGCCACCATGTGCTGGCCAATTAGAAGGCAGAAAATAAGAGAGTGACAATGAAGCCAATGAATGTTAAGCAATGGGTGGGTTGCAAGCCCCTCATTGTATACAATATCTCTCACAAGCGGTGCCACGGGCGAGACCTAAAAATCCTGTGACAACAATGGATACAAATATCATTGGAGGTCTCTGAAGAAAATGGCTTATCGTGAAGAAAAACATTAAACATAATGGTTTTGTACAGGTAGCAATGGCCACCAGTGAAAAGAAATATCAATAGGAAAACATTATCTGGTCTCAGTGGTTCTATACTGCCACAAACAGTCCTCTTGAAGAGACTTTAAGCAAAAAGTAATTTTTTTCTGTTCATAGTGCTTATTATAGCGACGTAGCAGGCTCTAACAGGCATTAAATGCCCGCTACAGAGTTAAAGGCCCGAGCCGAAGATGAGCGCCTTTAACAAAGGAGCAGGCCTTTAATGGCCAGTAGAGCCTGCTACGAAGGGCTCTAAAGTTATTAGAGCATTCCGTCCTTGGAGGGCAGAATGTTCTAATTTGTAAAATCAAAGACCTCTCGGAGCCCGAGGAGTTTAAATCCCCTCGGGCTCCGAGAGGCCTTTGTTCACAGCAACTGCTGTGAAATGAAAAATGAAATGGAAAAAAAATTGGACTGTTGCTCTCCGGGCTTCTATCAGCCGTTAGAAGCCCGGAGCACTCTATTGTTTTCAATAGAGCAGGCCAGGCATCACTGACTATTTGTGATATAAGGACTGTGTCAAAGTAAAATAATCTGTGACTATGACACTTCTACATAACCTTTTTCTCTCAGTCATAATTTTGTATTAATTTAATTCGAGACTATTAGTTTAGGTTTATTTTAATATGTTGTCTTTAATTTTAGTATTCTACCTTTCATGTGGTCTAGCAGTAATTTGCTATCATTAATACACGCTTACCTCATTTTTAAGATCAGGTTTCTACTTGTTGTTTGCATTTAAGACTTTGGAACAACCTGGAGAAACTCCCTTTGCAGTCAGTTGCCTTCCTGGGCTCCTTCCCTTGTAACCATACCTCTCACTGACCTTGTTGAAGTTGTTAAAAGACACTCTTGCCCCATCTTTCTCTTTGCACCTCGACCTGGACTACCACCCCCTCTCCACTTCCCATCTGTTCTGCAACTATTTTCTTACTTCTAGGCAATGTTCTTTATTTCACTCCTGCCAGCTTATCTCCTGTACGGCATGCAATATGGGAGCAACCTCAACGTTTCTCTACAGTGCCTAGCAATAACACAATAGGGACTGCCAAATGATGCTGCCAACTAGGGCGAATCTAGACACAGAAGAAAAACTGTATTTAGAACTATCTCCCACTGAAGTAAAGAGTAACAATTTAGTCGTCTGCATGCCTCTTTATAAGAGCACATTGCTTGTAGTACTTGGGATACTGAAACTATTCTTTTTCAGCTCCCAAAATGAATCAGTGAAATGTAAGTAGGAGAAATTAATTAGGTATTAAGACATTACCTATCAACTGATGAAAGGTAATATTCCATTCAGATTACAACCAGCCCTGAGCTTACCGGAAAACAAAAGGTTATAAGCCTCTTTTGGACGCAGATGCTAGGGGTAAAAATAGCCAAAATTATTTTTCCGTCTCGTTTTCACAAGTGCTTATCGCTAGTTGAGTAGTTATTGCACTCCCACGCTCTTAAGGTGCACTTAGGTTCCCCAAATACAAACTTGATATCTTCTTAGGTTACTCTCAATTTTAGCAAAAAATTCATAATACGGTTGTAAACACTTGCATAATTGCTCATACCACTGAGAGAACTGATCAAATTTTGTGTGAAGTTCAAAGAGGCCATGTGTATTCTCCAGTAGCCAATCCAACAACCATCATGCTTATGCAAGTCTGATAGAACAGCTCTACCAATTAACATTGGTTCATAATACCATACAAAATGCAGCTTTCTCCACCATTAAAAACTGTCAGGCCTCTGTTCCATCTTGTGTGTATAATGCCAGCACCTCAGTCCACTTTTAGCAACAAATGTCACAATTGTTTCTACTTGCTGTGTCCTCAACTTCCAATACCCCAATTCCTGCAGTTAGTGGCTGATAACACAGCTACACTGAAAATTAAAAAAAACATGTCTATGCTTGTTCAAATTGATTTTGCAAAATCTCAGCAAAGTACAGACTTATTAAAAGAAACACGGGCAAAGTCAATAGGTTTCATCTTTAAAATGTGTGTGCAGGGCCATTACTTTGTTATTGCATATTTGCTTTGGCGTATTAGATAATGAAAAATATGTTGAGGGGAGTGTTAATGGTGTGTTGTATATATATATATATATATACACACACACTTGTTACACTATATACTGACAGCAGGAGTGCAGAGCTGAAAGTCCTGCTAGTGTGAAGGGTTGGCAGAGTGTCTAGAGCCAACAGTGCACACTCTGCATTAGCAGCGCCCAGGCTGGCAGAGAACTTGGAGGCCTTCGTAGATGGGGGGCCATACGGCCGCAGAAAGTATGCAGTGCTATTGTTAACAGTGCGGACAAATTGCTATTTTGTCCTCATGGCTGAAAACAGTGCAGTGTTGGTAGTGAATAAAGGACAGCAGTCGTAAGGATTTCGCTGGGCTGGACAATCAGTACACAGGACTGATAATGCAGAGGCAAACGGATTTCAATCTTGCCTACAGAACAAAAGACAGTGCGGGGTTACAGTGCACTAGGTTTGCTGACATGCAGTTGCTGCAATATATATGGATGGAAGTGTGCAGACCACTCAGAGACTTAAGACTTGTATAATCTAGTAATAAGAAATGAGGCAAACTTGGGGCAAGAAGACACGTCCACACCTCAAATACTGAAACGATAAAAGGAGGAACCTTCTCAATGAAATACTACAAAAATAAACATTAACTAATAACATGGTATTTTATTGGGATTAACAAAGGGTTCTGTACCAGACCATCTGAGCAAAGTGCTGTTTTTCCCAACAGAGTACAATTGGTATACGTTTAAAAAGGGGGTGCAGTCTCATCCTTCACAAGCTTTGGGTGGCACATCCTTGGGATCGGTGTCATCAACACAATGCGCCACACATCAAATGCCTCAGAGACTTAAATGGAATCACTCAACTAAGCAACTATTTTCACAATAAAGCATGCCGATAAGAGCCCGTTGACTATGAAGGGGTCAACTCTAAAAAGACACAGCAGTACACTGCTCGAAGAATGGACATTTTGATTAGTTCTGTCTCCACTTCTTACCCACCAACACCGCTTCCTTTCTTCTTACTTTCACTCTCTGTCATCATATACACTACCCATATGCTCACATCCTACTACACACCCTGTCCTTTATCCCTGTTACTGTCCCATCCATCATTCGTTTATTTGCACGCCACACCTAATATCTCCTACAAAAACTAATTCTGCTGAAGGTGAGTTTACGCATTTTCCTTGTCTCATCCTGCCTTCTACATGCAGATGATTTCCAATCCGTCCCCAAAACACGAGTCTCTAATTCCTTGTGCATGCACTTGAATGACAACACATCCTTTGCACACTACGTTCCACCCACGCCCTCTCACCTTTTGCCCCCCACGTTGAGCTGGATCACCTCCCCGGCTCTCCCCGGGCTGCCCATGCTCAGGTCCGATCTCCCGTCACTCCATTGCCCGGTTTCCCACGATCTCGCCTTCTGCAGAGGGCCTCACTCTCCTGTTCCAGAAAACTTTCCACGGCAGTCCCTGTTTCCGGACACAGAAGTGTGAGACTGGCACCTCCCAGTGGTTAGTACACATCGCCATCTTTATGTTGAGTGTCTTCAATTCTTCACATCGAACACAACTCATTTATTGAAATGCATGTACAAATAAATGGCCATAATTTCAATAATAATGAAATGTTTGTCTTTACTACAACAGTTTCAACTCCAGAGAATAATTATCGATTAATACAATATTAAAATTGTTTCCGTATTTCAATACACGCACACGAAACTGTTTTTTTAAACAGTATTCTCTATACAAATCATAATGGTTCTTTCTCTATAAAAACTGTCGTTTTAAAGGAGGAAGGCGTAAGTCCTGAAATAGCCACATCTTCTACCTACAAAAAGAATCGCCTACAAGAGATCCACTTGCCTAAGTCCTTCTTCTATCTCTAACTGGTGAATTCTAATAGTCTAGCAGGGCAGCTGTGGAGTGGTTTAGCGGTTTCTGGCCGTGGACGTAACCCCGCCTCTAATTAAATACAGCTTTTCGATTGGGTAAAAATCATCGACCGAAATTAACAGAACAATTTTGTGTACGACCCGTCAGTGAAACAAAAGAGATGTTTTCGCTACATTGCTATTGCTAGTGCAGTACGAAGGAAACTGTCAGCTGATGAAGAACGTAAAGAACATCGCTGTTAAAATGCGAGCACTTACACAGCCTCTTAAGCATATTTTTTTTATTATAAAGATGGTTTATTGGATTCTATTACAGGACCGGAGGCTTCGGATTATGCTTTCTCCTTCTTTACTGTATCAACTCACAGCAGCCAATAAACATACAATTAGTAACACAACTACATTGTCCATGTGACTTTGCGTCAGCCACGCCTCCTTAGCCCTCCATAAGAGCCCTGGTCACTGTCCCAGCCTCCTCTTTCTTTGCTGCTCACAGCACGAGCTAAGTACCCCTCGTTTTCATTATTTTTATGTGGGACGATTTAGTCGTAATATTGTTTCAGCGCGCTGCGCTTTGCCAGAGTCAGTGCTTACTTGTGATGGTAGATAGCGAGGTTTGTCACACGCGATTCAGCGTTGGTGGAGGGGCGCTCTGCGCCGCTAGCTGGGGATCAATGATAATACTTCCCCGATGTCGATGGCATCGCTAAGAAGCGCGAGCTTCTCACACTTGTACCGCGTCGCTGGGCGGCATTAATTCGGACCGTTAAGGCCCAGCGCGCTCAGCGCGGTGTCGAGGGCTTCCCTCATCGCCCGAGGACACGTAGAGCCGGATGGTTACCGGCCGACGTGTGCAGCTCACGCGAAGCCCATTTGGGCTGGTTTTCAGTAGGATTTGGGCTCGCGTTGGGCTGCACACGCCGAGCTCGGCTTCCGGGGGGTTTCGGGAGCGCATTTTCGCTCCGTACTTGTGCCGCCTGACTGGCTGAAAGAGAAGTCGCCCTAGGAGTGAGCACACACTCCAGAAATCGTTTAAAATTGGCTCTGACGCCTGAAAAGGCTGCAAGAATATAACTACAGCATCTGCTGAGGGGGCTAGGTACAAGATTGTTTGTGTGCACCTGGGCTGGCCCCCCCCATTACTCCTCCAGGAATATATCATTATTGGCTCCTCTACCACTGGTGGATTGGTTCAGTTCCTACACCTTGCAAGCATGAATGAGTGGGTACGGTACGAGGAGGATGAGGAGGATGTCTATTATGAGGGACAGCAGGAGACTGTCCTTGAGGACAATATAGTAGAGGCTCTGGACGCTTCGGTCCAATCCTCTGTCAACAGGGCACTGGAGACTACAGTTCCTTCGACTGTACATCAAGCATTGGCGGCTGCTTTAAAACCAATTACCAAGCAGCTGGAGAGTTTTGCTAAACGCCATGGTTTTACCAAAGAGAAGCACGGGGGACGCTCGAGCACAGAGCTGGCAAAAGTGCGCCGCTGGCCACATGCCACGACCCTGGATACTCTTCCTCCACCCGCGGGTGGCGACCACGCGTATTCGGCTGGCGGAAAGGCCAAGAGTAAGCAGAGAGTCTATGCGGACACTGATTCCACCACCACTGCTACTGATACCGATACCAATACCACGGACGAGGAGTCCCCCCCTAAGAAGAGGGCTAAGAAGGTGGTTCCGGCTCCTCCGGAGACGGCGTCCACTACTCCTTTCACTTTCAACCCTAGCGAGATAGTGCACCCGAGGTCTACTGACTGGGCTCCAGCACCGGAGGTGATCGACTACCTACATGAGAATATTCGAAAAGGGTTTGACAAGGAGGTCAGGAATAGACTTCGGTCGGAATGCCCTCGACCGGATCTTCCGGATAAGGTAGCAGAGACACCGGAGATAGACGTAAGCTTGCTCACGTTTTTGAAAAAGTTCGCAAGAGACCCCAAGAAGGGGATAGACAGGGCCTGGCGAGGGTGTCAGGATAAGCTGCTTGACGTCGTGGGTCCCCTCGCAAAGATTCTAGAGATGGCTTTGGTGGCCAAAGAGTCGGCAGCTCCAGTGGATCCGGATATCTTAGCCGGGTGGGCACAGCGAGCAATCTGCTTGCTGGGTAATGCCAACTGTGCCATATCAACAGAAAGGCGCAAGTCCCTGCTCATGCGCATGGACACTAATCTCACTGATTTAGCCGCGGCTGAGCCAGGCCCGCTGGCGGAGGGCAATTTGTTCGGGGACCGTTTCGTGAAGGACGTGTCAAAGTATGTAGGGACTTTCACGTCGCTGGACAAGGCCCAATCGGGGATAAAGAAGGTGTTTACCCAGAGCCTTTTCAATAGGGCCGGACGAGGTAGGGGACGCTCGTCAGGCCGCTTCGCCAACCAAGGTCCCCCAAGAGGTGATTTCGGACGAGGAAGAGGTGACTGGGATTCTACCAGAGGGGGTACCTTCTACCCCACCCGCCGCCGCTTCAACAAGCGCAGATTCCAAAGTGGCGGGAACAGAGCTGGCTTCCACGCACAGAATTCCACAGGTGAGTGTAACAGATTTGTCTCTTCTGCCATTGGGGGGTCGCACTCAGTATTATCTACACAATTGGCGCACTCTGACCCAGGATGCGTGGGTGCTTCAGACGGTTCAGGGATTCCATCTGGAATTTTACGAGCCTCCCTGTCAGGACACATGGCCCAGGCCTCTCCATTTTTCCCAACACAAATGCAATTTTATAGACGAGGAAATAGAGGCCTTACTGCAAAAGCGCGCAATAGCGTTGTGCGATCACAAACCTCACGCCTTTTGCAGCAACGTGTTTCTGGTCCAGAAAAAGGGAGGTGGATACAGACTAGTCTTGAACTTGAGGGATTTCAACCATTTTCTAGTATACAAACACTTCAAGATGGAAGGGATACACCTTCTGGCAGACCTCTTGAAACCGGGAGATTGGCTGGTCAGGCTGGATCTGAAAGATGCTTACCTGTCCATCCCTATTTTTCCTCCGCACCGCCGTTTCCTACAATTTCAGTGGAAAGGTCGGTGGTTCGAGTATTTGGCCCTTCCTTTCGGGCTTTCCTCGGCTCCCTGGTGCTTCACCAAGGTGATGAAGCCGGTGGTCGCGCATTTGAGAGAGCAGGGGATTCGCATGATCATTTACCTGGACGATATCCTGATCATGGCTCACAGCCCGACTCTAGTTTTGCAACACTTGCAAATGACAATGGCTCTCTTACAGAGTCTAGGATTTGTAATAAATCAGACCAAATCTGCTCTCACCCCGTCCACCAGCACCGAATTCCTGGGGTTTGTGATAGACTCCAAGAAGGCGCAGTTGCACCTTCCCAAAGCAAAACTCAAGAATCTCAGGAAAGAGATAGTAGCCATGTTAGACAGGCGGATGGTGTCCCTCAGGACCATAGCCAGAATAGTGGGCTTATTGGCATCCTCCATACAAGCAATATTTCCAGGACCACTGCATTACAGGGCATTGCAGAGACTAAAAATTCAGCACCTTCAGAAGGGTCTAGCTTATTCGGACCTGGTACCGATCTCTCAGGAGGTTCGAGACGAGATGCAATGGTGGCTGGGGCACGTGGAAGCATGGAACGGCAGGGCCATCTTCGGCTCCTTGCCGGAAGTAGTCATCGAGTCCGACGCCAGTCGTTGGGGCTGGGGAGCGCGTTGTGGCGACATTTCCACAGGCGGAAGATGGTCTCCCCAGGAGTTAGAATTACACATAAATTGTCTGGAGCTCCTAGCGGGCTCCTTTGCAATTCGGACGCTGTCGCCCAAACAGACAGCTTGCTGCATTCTGTTACGAATGGACAATGTGTCGGCCGTGAGATACATAAACAAGCTGGGGGGAACGAGATCGCCCCTGTTAGTGGAGATTGCCAAGGACTTTTGGCACTACTGCCTGCGTCACCAAATAACAGTAATAGCGGAATATATTCCAGGGCAGTCCAACCTCATAGTGGATTGGAACTCCAGACATCTGAGGGATTACAGCGACTGGAAGCTGATGCCGAGCATGTTTCACTGGCTGCAGAGGCTTTGGGGGCCGTGTCAAACGGACCTGTTTGCCTCCAGGTTGAATCGACAGATTCCCCACTTTTTCAGCTGGAGACCGGATCCAGTGGCGGCAGCCACGGACGCGTTCCTCCAGGATTGGTCGGGAGCAGTGAATTATGCCTTCCCGCCGTTCCTCCTCATTCCGAGAGTAACCTCTCATGTTCTCAGGCAGAAAGCGGAGGTGATCTTAGTGACACCACGGTGGAAATCGCAACCATGGTTCCCGATACTGCTGGAAATGAGCTGCGATCTTCCCAGGAGACTCCCTTGGGCGGAGTCTCTCCTCCTGGGACCTCACGGGGAGCAACATCCTCTGATCACATCGGAGAGGTTGTCGCTGATGGCATGGAGAATTTCCGGCAACAGTGGGAAATGCCGGGAATTTCGGAGGCAGCTTCAGGCTTCATCAGGCAAGCGTGGGCTCCTTCCACCAGGAAGCGATACTCATCAGCCTGGACAAGCTGGATGGGTTGGTGCGTGGAACGGAGTCTGGATCCCGTGGGGACCGGACTATCCGATATTGTGAATTTTCTTTCGGAAAAGGCTGCGAGTGGCCTTGCCTATCGCTCTGTAAATAATTTCCGATCGGCCATTTCGGCGGGACACGCGCCGGTGGATGGAAAACCGGTGGGCATGCATCCTATGGTATGCAAGCTTCTTAAGGGTATTCGGATGGCAAATCCTCCCAAGCCCAAATACTCGGGCTTATGGGATGTGTCCTTGGTCATTTCTTTGTTCAACAGTTGGCCAGTGAATAGTCGGTTGTCAAGAAAACAGCTTTTCGCAAAATTGGCGATGCTGTTGTGCCTCTCGGCCTGTAGGCGCTCATCGGATGTGCGGGCATTGGATATTACAGGTAGAGTATTTACCCCGGAGGGGGTTTCCTTTACTATCACGGGTCGTACTAAAACACTGTCTAGACACATTGAGTATAATGCTTTTCCGAGTAATGAAAAATTATGTGTGGTCCAATGCTTGAAAACCTATGAGGAATGTACCCGACCTTTGAGGTCTGAGGGTTCTACGCAGCTCTTGCTTGCAATACAAAAACCTTTTAAACCGGTGACTGCTGCAACTATAGCCAGATGGCTGCGTTATGTTATGAAGGAAGCAGGTGTTGATGTTCAAATGTTTGGCGCACATTCTGTGCGAGGTGCAATGGCTTCAAAGTCATTTATGCTGGGTTCTAGTATTCAGGACATTATGCATTGTGCGGATTGGTCTTCAGAGTCAACATTCAAACAGTTTTATTATAAGCCGGTGGGAGATATAACATCTGTGGTATTTAATAAGCGTTAAACTAGCATAATCCGAAGCCTCCGGTCCTGTAATAGAATCAAAAATTAGCTAGCATTCGCGCCAAGAATTTTCAATTCTATTAAGGACACGGAGGCGAGGATTATCCCACCCGGCTATGCACAATATGATTGTTCATGTTTACCCACCCGTTGATGATTATATAAACCTTTGTGGTAAATGGAGTTTACGGGTTGTTCATGTTGGTTTTTCCTAGGTGCAGACAAGAAGTCTGAATGAAGAGGCCTTCACATTGAAGCTTTTTGAAAGGAAGTTGTGTTCCGGTTAATCGTTCACATCAGACGGAAAGTCTGGAAGCGGATATCTTCACGTTGAAGACTGCGCAGAGGACTTGGGTTCCTGTTAAACTTCCAGGTTGGAAGAGTTTGTGAAAGTTGTGGATTATTAGACTTTACACAGTTCGAGCAAAGAAAGAGGAGGCTGGGACAGTGACCAGGGCTCTTATGGAGGGCTAAGGAGGCGTGGCTGACGCAAAGTCACATGGACAATGTAGTTGTGTTACTAATTGTATGTTTATTGGCTGCTGTGAGTTGATACAGTAAAGAAGGAGAAAGCATAATCCTCGCCTCCGTGTCCTTAATAGAATTGAAAATTCTTGGCGCGAATGCTAGCTAATTTTTGACTTTCTTTCAACACAATACATCAAACCGCATAGATCAACAGTAAAATTAGCACGCCAGCTACCTCCGAACAAAATAAACAAGCCTGTGCAAGCCCCTTTTTTCTCTCGCATATTTATATAGCGCGAACTCGACCCGAAGGTATAGGAGCGCTTTACACGAGCACTTTACATTACACAGTCGGACACGGGGAGATTAAGTGATTTGCCCAGAATCACAGGATGTGGACGCGACCTAAAGGCTCAAACCCTGGTTTCTTGCATCAAAGTCGGCAGTTTAAGCCGACGGACCACATCCTCTCCCCGTACTCGCGTTTAGTCAGTCTCAAATTCCATCTGCATTTTGCATTTCACCGATTGACACCTGTAATAGAGACCCATGACTCAATAACCTGGTCTAGAAAGGTCAACAAATTTCACCCGCATAAATTCTTTTTCAAACTTTCCTTTTTTCACACACAGCTTCCGTTGTAGTATGGACTAGTCCACAGAAAATTTAGACTTTGTAGTCGCGGGGTTTTCCCTCATAATTATAGATTTGCCTCATCTGCCACATAATCGATCAACTGTTGCAAAATCTTCCTATTTTAACAAAAAAAAATGTTTCTAGCTCAGACTGATCAGATTACTAAAAACGCGTGAATATGTATTGCAGCGCAGCGGAGGGCCCCTTGCAAATGTTGACTGGCCCACCTTACTGTTGCATATTATTGTATCTTAGTGTTAAACTGGTACTAATGAGTTGAGCCCTTTGCCCAGACCCTGTTATTCTGTGGAGAAATGACAAAACAGTAAAGTACTACTATCAACAAATGTGCTGCCTTACATAGCATAATTTGCCCTTTCTTGCTGCTTAATTTAGTGAACCCTGCTAACATAATTAAGAACTTCCTCTCCAATACCGGCCCTGCACACTCCACAATATATTCTGTGAGCACATGATTGCTGCAAAGTGTTAAGTGTTAATTGAATTACTTGCAGATCCGTTATGGTATCAAATGGGTGCCATGACCACTATATAGGATTGCATATGTTTTCTAAAAATACAGACATCTGGCACATCATTTTTTGCATATTTTGAGGCTTATAACTAGTTTCATAGATGATATAGTCTATACCCAGAGGCAAACAAAGACCTCACTACCCTAGTTCCACACATGGCTTAACCAATAAAGCCAATATCTCTCTTTCACAAAGGAATATGACAGAGAAGACCTGATTTTTTTTATTAAAAAAACATATACCCTGTGTTATCGTTATTTATCAGGGTTGATAAATAACAGCTTCACTCGTAATCAGGTCCTTAGTCATGCTTATTCTGAGCCCCAAAGGAAGGAAACCATCCTGGAGCTTCAGGGTATTAAAAAATACAAGGACGTTGTAAGTGAGGGTATTTGACAGTCTATCTTAAACACCAAAGATAAAAAAGAGGCGGATAGAGGCCGCTTGTTGGCTCTAATATAACATTAAAACACAAAATTGACGTGGTAACTGTGAGAAGTTGGCCTGATGTATGATGTCACTAGTTCTAGTGTACACCTTATATCAGTCCAAACAACCCTTATGGTGATTGGTTGTAAAGTCAACCTTATAGACCAGCTATCCTAGTGGTAGCATGGACAAGAGCAGTCTTAGGCTAAACTCTGAATGGCATGTGAAGCCTGCTGTGATACCATATATAATCCCTTGAATACCAAATGAAAGGACACCAAAACAGATATATATATAAAATAAAGTGTATTTATTCTAGTCAAACCCTCAGCACTCTTTATGAGATTAGAGGTAAGTACAACACAGTCTTATTTAAGCATACATTAAGTCACACAGGTAAGTAATACAGTTAGGCCCTAGGGGCCACGCAAACCATATACTAAGTAAGTGGTATAAGGACCACTGTCACGGAAATAGAATAGGCCTAGGCCTAGGGAATCGCTGGGGCTACACTACACTAGCAACAGTTAGGAAGTGGGAGGCCCACGGGATTCAGGTGCAGAGTGGAAACACTCACGCGTAATGCGTATAGTCGATAGAAATAGTACAGTTTAGAAATAAACAGTTTAAGGACACTTCTGAAGCAGCTAGAGAGTCGAGACTCGGAAACTAGACCCTAGGATAGTCACTACCCTTGTGAGCACCGAAGTACCCAAGTTACCTAGCCCACGGGCTGCGGGTGCATAGGTGTGAACTTGCGTCGGGTTTCGTCGTGGACTTCTATGGATGCCTGAAGGAAAGTTGCTGACAGGCAGTCAGTGAAGAGTGTCCGGTGGATCCCAAGGCTGGGATCAAGAAGAGAGGAGACCTGCAAGCAGAAGGGACAAAGTCAAGGTCACTAGCCAGTGACCACGTGGAACCAGGAAGGAACCAGGCGATGTCATGAAGATTGCAGGTGAAGGTGAAGCTTGTCACTGCAGCCACGAGGACCAGGGAACGTCGAGGATAACCAGGACCAGGAAGCGAGCTGTCCCACAAAGGCTCTTGCTGTCGGCGGCGTCGAAGTTGGACTAGGACTCACCAAGCCTTGGCAAGCGGAACCCACGATGAACGGAGGACTTGCTTCTGGTGCAGACCAGGAAGGTCTGGGGTGCTTCTCTTTTGCAAAGAAGCGGGAGCCAGTCTGGAGGAGCCAAACCAGCGAGAAAGATTTCAGGATGCGTCGTCACAAATGCCACTAGCCAGCGGGCAAGCAACCGGACAGACGCGGCAAGCAGGAAAATGCAGAAGGGCCCCACGCAGGACTCGTGGAGTGTGGGGGGGCTGATCTTCGGTGCAGATGGTGCTTGGGGTTGGGGCTTCTCAATCCCCGGTGCACAACTTCGAGGGTGCCTCAGAAGCTGCGCTTGAAGATACTAGCCACTTTTCCCAGGTAGCCGGTCCCACGTCTCTCGTCGCCTCCACGGATCTCAGCTCGGCTGTGGATGTGGATCAGGGTCGGAGAAGTCTGAAAGTCAAGGCTCTGGTCGGGCTCTGCAGTCGGTCCCTCGTAGAACTTTAGCAAAGCAAAGGGTAGTCTCTTGATGGTGCCTGTTTGCACAGGGTAGCCACTCCTTGGCCACAAGGGAGATTCTTCAGTCTTCTTCTTTCGTCGAATGTCGAAGGTCCAGAGTTTCTGTTCAAGTTGCAGGTTCAGGATAATCTAATCTCCTGGGGCCCAGCTACCACTCTTATACTAATTTGGGGGGCTGGGTTACCTGCTAGGTCACGCCTTATGGGTGGGACCTGGGAGGGGGGTGGTTACACCCCCTTCCCTTTGTCCAGTTTCGCGCTAGGACTGGGGCTGGAGTGCCCCAGCACCGGTTTGAACTGGACTATGCATGGAGCACCTTGTGTGCCCCAGGCATGTCTCATTCCTTTCAGCCCTCCCTGCCCCAATACACTAAAGTCTGTCTGGGGAGGTGCTAGCACCTCCCCCAAGCAGGAAACCTATTGTCCAAGCCTCCCTTGCCAGGATCACTCCCAGCAGCAGGAGGTCAGACTTGTGTCTGTGGCAGCAGCATACATTTTGTGATGCTGAGGCTTTGGTTAGAGTTAAACAGCAAAGTAGGATTTTAACATGTATCTCCCTCTAGAAGGGGGGAATAATATCCTCATCACCAGAAATGGTATGGGGGTATTATTCCAAAGTGTTAGACACCTTACACGACATGTTTTGATAAAGCCAAACCATAGTTACCATAACCGTTTAAGATTATAAGGCACTTTAAGAGTATATGGTAGGCTATATCATAGAACAGCTATAAGGACATGATTCCGAAAGCTGCAGACAGGCTCAGCTCATGCTAGAGCACCATCTCACATGTTACCAAGCACTCTGCCTCCAGGATTGTTAAGGCCTGCCATAGGAGTGACTGATAGGTACACATGTGTCTATATATAAGTGTAGATATAGGCATACTATATCTAAGCAAGGGGTGATTACACGACCTTGCCCCAGCTGAGTGATCAGCTAGTTGTGTCTGATTGGAAGGCCAGACCAGGGGTGGCATAATACATGCTGCAGCCCCTGGGAGGCCTAGGGTACACCTATGCCCTGGGTACCTAGGGTACACTGTACAGGGTCCAATAAGGTGATCCTTACCAATTGGGAATGTACCTAGGGTACATGGAGTCCATTTTAAAGAGAGAGCAGACAGCCTGAGACCCTGAATGGCAGGATCTCAGGCCAACTAAGTCGAAAAACCAGCTAGACACTAGGCAAAAAGTTGGGGGTAACCATAGTCAGATATCCACCTTCCTACAGTAATCTTTTAGGGAGCGTCTGAAGAAATTATTTTGAATGCTTCTTTTGTACTTTTGTCTCCCTACTTCTCTATCTCCAATATATCGTCTGGCAATTCCAAGAAGAGGACAAGGTGGGCTCACTCACGTAATGTGACATGCTTCATTATTGGCCACCTCATCCCACCCTGGTAAAGTAGTACTGCCAACTCAAGTTGGGCTGTTTTGAGGGAGCTCTTACAATTTATTTTTTCTTGATAGATCACTAAGATTCTTTTCACATTCATAAATGCTGACTAATATTAGAAAGTTTAGATGTAGATCTTCAGGCTTGAAACTGATGGACTGAGGTAACTAAAATGAGGCTTGACCTTTTGGACCTGCAGTGGAATTGCAATGGAATTGCAAGCAATGGTTAATGTGTTAAAAAAAGTGCTGGGTCTCTCATCAGGAGGCAGCTTGCACCAGCCAATTTCTCCTGTTAGCACTGCCTAAAACAGAACCAACAACTAACCTTGAAAGTGGGCAGAGGATGTGGCATAATGACTAGAGCTGACAACTTCGGAGCTGGGGAGCCAGGTTCGAGTCTCGGGGTCAACTCAACATCTTCTGATTCTGGGCAAATCACTTAATGTCCCTGTAAATTAATGTGTTCTTAACTGGTGCTAATGAAAAGCGGTGGTGTGGCTGAATAAGTGCCGGTGACCAGACACCTCCGCTCAAATTAAGCACTGATTTCAAGTATAACATGGTAATCTTGGAACATACAAGTATCAAGATGCACTACAAGTCAAATACTAGAATCAATAGTTTAGATTCCAATTCCTCAGCAAACCAAACTGAGAATGGAATGACCCACAGCCTTAATCTGACCAATGTAGACCAGAGAAAGCAAACACCTCACAGGAAGAGGTAGGTTACAAGGTAGTGTAGATGGATTGCGGTAACTGCATTTCAATTAATGCCATAGCTTGCAAAATGGTCTGGTTAGCCAGCCATAATTTCTTTGATGAAGAATGCTAACACCCCCAATGCTGACTTGAAAACACATTTGGTTTAACCTTCATGCTTTAGGTGTGAAGAAGCGTATTTCAGACTCCGTTAAGATCCATAATCATCCGTGTTAGCTGAGACTATCCTGTGCATCCTGACAATTCATCTTCTTGCGCTTTTGCTTCCTTTCCATTCACCCATTCTCTTTCTCTTCTCCCTCTCTGATCACCTTCTCTCTTCCTTCTTCCTCCCCCTCTGTCTCTCTATCGGGAAGCCTCCCGGTGCTTTCTGCTATTAGCGGTGGCGAGTTGAGAATAGTAACAGAGGCATCTGGAGCAGTCCTGGGCTTTCAAAACTGGCCTCCAATGGCTCCAGCCTACTGGGTAAATGCCCAGTGGAATAAAAGGCCTGTCTGGCCATGATTTCTTTAGCACATATTGCAAATCAATCAACAGCGCGTGTACACGAACGGCTTCACCGAGTGTCAAACTTATTATATTAATTAATTATTCCTATTTGTAAAGCGCAAACATATCACTCCCTTAAGAGTTTCAAGGCACTGGGGGCTGTCGGGGAGTTTAAGTGAGCTATTGCCCAGAGTCACATGATTCTGAGCTGCCGCTGGGGATCGAACCGTGAACCCCGCACTCCATAGTCAGCTGCACCTCTCCCACCTTTTAGCAAATGCATGAGTTTTTGAAAGAGTGTTCTTACCAGAGCAGTGCCGTAGCAAGGGAGGGTGTGGGGAGGGGTCCGGCCTGATCCGGCACAAGTTTTGGGGGCAGCGGCCTCTTCCAGCTCTTACCTGTCGTCTTGGTGCGGCAATCACCAGTACATACCCTGCTCTTCAATGCGGCCGCAGGGCGGAAACGCAGGGGCCACCACAAGTGACCAAATGGCTAGCTATGCCACTGTACCAGAAACCACAATGCATATAATACCAAAGGATGAAGGGAAGCCTGCCGTTGCATTCAGAAAAGGTAAATGTGTTCCGATCATAACAGTAATGATGGCAATCAACAATACAAACTAAATGTGCCCAGGACCCCATGTGGGCGCTGCAAAACACAGTGTGGGAGCGCGCCTTGGTGTTATGACAAATGTACAGGGGGCAATTTTTTGGTGATCAGAGTCTATGTCAGAATATCAGACTACTCAAGTATTGTGCAGCAAAGATATCATAGCAAAATATCGACTACCAAAATATCCTCAAAGTAGCAACGCATGCCATTACCACACATGGCGTTACAACGCATACCTTTACCCCGACTTGCTGTCAGGGGTGCGCTGGAAGTTGGAATAGTATAATTTACTATTCCAACTCCAGTGTGTGCAACAGTAGGGAAGATGTTGGAGCTAACTCCAACACCTTCTACCCCCTGCAACAAGCCTTTTGCGTTGTAACGACATGCGTTGTAATGGCATGCATTTTAACGCCTCCGTTGTAAAGGCTGTTTCCCATATAAGTAACTATAGATTTACATTTCTTAATTCTAGACCTGAGTTCTATGAAGATAAATATATTGTCGAGTTACTGGTTTGGGGAATTAAGTAGTAACCTTGAATTGTTATATATATGTGTGTGTGTGTGTGTGTGTGTAGAACAATATAGGTTTACTAACATATAAATACTTTCCTTAGCAACACATTTGCAATCAATATTTGTTTACAATATTTTTTTAGCCCGATATGTAGAAGCCAATATTCCAATACTAAACCCTTTGTGGAGCTGTCTTGATTTGTGAGAAATGGCATCCTGGGGAGAGGGGCTTGTTCCTCAGTAACTAATAGCTGGCTTTGGGTGTTACCAGTGAAATGTGGGTGCAATCTCTTGCTCAACCGTATTATTAAATCCATAAACGGAATGTAGGCCTGGATTTTGTGAAGCAAGAATATATTTGACATTTGGGATTGTATTTTCCTCACAGGCTTGAGAATAGCATATGGCTACGTGAAAATAACACACTATGGGCCATATGTAGGTAGCCTAACATTTACCACTTCATAAATACCGAATTTTACCGATTCGGTATTTATGAAGTGGTAAATGATATGTAGGTAATCCATCGGTAATATTTACCGATTCGGAATGGGTCGGTAATTTAGAATCGGTATTTACCGATTCGGTAATGATGCATACCTTCCCATTGATTCCTATGGGCCAGGAGGCCCATAGGAATCAATGGGAAGGTATGCATCATTACCGAATCGGTAAATACCGATTCGGTAATGGGGGGAGCAAAATCAAGGGTGGCAGGGTGTCACAGTGACACCCTGTTGCACCCCTGATTTCTGCATGTGTGCACATGGGGCGAACATACATGCCCTAAGGGCATGTATGTCTGCCACATGGCACTGTTATACCAGCAAAATATTGCTTTTTGCAATGTATTCGGTATTTAGCACCAACATATATTTGGTGCTAAATACCGAATTATTTTCCCTACACATCACTCATTTGAGTGTTACCTACATATCATTTCTGGATTCGGTATTTACCGAATCGGTAGAATTACCGAATCGGTAATTTTACCGATTCGGTAAATTACCGAATCCAGAAATATGCCCCCTACATAGCAAAAGCCAAAATACCGGTCGGTAACGGTATATTTACCGAAAATCGGCCGTTACCGACCGGTATTTGGCTTCCTACATATGGCCCTTAATATCGACTGAAAAATGAGAAGAGCTGCTCTTTTACACAGGAAGCAGGTAGGAATGATGAACTTTAGGAATGAAAAAGAGACTTCAAAAGGAGAAGAGCAGGCACACCAGTAACACTGCAAAGTATAGCAAGTTATATTTCCTCTTTCCACCAGACCTACATTGTGTCTCCACTGTCAAAGGTGCAAATGTTCCTTAGTCAGTCTCCACCTCCAACATGGCTGCTCAAAGACCAAACACATGGCAGCAGCCCAGATTCTGTCTAGTTTGAAACAATTTCTTTTCAGCGCACGTAATGTCACACGCAAATGTTGATTTGTAATTTTCAACAAAGTCTCAACCACCTGAATAAAGAATCCTTACAGATAATGAGATCCGTGACTCAACAGTAGTGTCTACTGTTTATGTTATTACATAATTAAATCATCCATCAATATTTACATAAGTAGTAGATCAAGGTTGTCAAAAAAACAATACAATAATGATAACAATGTGACATATGTGCTCAGTGCTAAACAAGTGTGTAATATATACAGAGTGATAAGGACTTACATAGGTGGGGGGGAAAAGGGGGAGGTTGGCCAGACAAATATGTTGAACTAGTGGCTCTGTTGTCTGATCCTGCTCCTTTGGGTGTGCAGAGCCTTGGTCAGTCTGGGCCTTTTATGATTTTCGACGTTTCAACCCGTGATGTGCTCCATTAGGTAGTCACGTTGGGTCTTCATCAGGACGGGACGGGGAGCGGCACTGACAGCCCTTGGTAGACCAGACAGAGTCCTGGCTACGTGAGCTTCAATCAGCTGTCGCCTGGCGGTAGAATCAGGGGCACCAGGGCGTGGGGTATCTTGGGTATTAATTACTGCGGAGGGCAAGCGGGCATTTGTCCTGCGCTGTGGCTGCATACAGTCTCTGACTCAGTCTCTCCCCGTCCCGTCCTGATGAAGACCCAACGTGACTACCTAATGGAGCACATCACGGGTTGAAACGTCGACAATCCTGTTCAATCAGGTTTCTGTCCTCTTTTTTGTCCTCTTCATCAAGGTCTCTGTTGAGACAGGATTCCGTCTCATCTTTCTGATTCCAATTTTTCGGTATCTTGGAAAGGCTTTTTGTCTGCCTCTTCCATGCACTCTAGAGGTCCTCAGGGATCCAATGTGGTACCGTTACTTCTCTCCCTCTTTATTATTCTGGTAATCTCTATTGTAACTTCTTTTGGTTTTATGCCCCACTTTTATGTGGATGGCTACTACATTTTCATCAAATTCTCCATCTTTTCTACCTCATTCTAAGTTCATATTAAAGTTTGTTTATGTGTTGTGGTGGCCTGGATGACTTCTCATTTCCACAAACTCCTAATCCCTGCGTCAGCATCACCTATATCAAATATTCCGTGAGCAAAGGGTGGCCCAGCGAGTGGCGTGAAGGGTGATGACAGAAATGGGCTACCTGTTTCCTGATGGGCATTTCTGTGACAAATTAACCACTAGCACCAATGACCAGCTGGATACATTGGATTTATTTACCTTCTTTCGCATACATTGCAAAACTCTGGAACTCCTTCCCTGAGTTTCCTGATGCCCCAGCCGAATGTAACACTTTCACCCTTCTCCTCACTGCACCAAGCACCTCCTCTCTCGTGTCTATGCCGCTGTACAGTCAGAGATACCAGAGGTGCCCAGAGTGCTTGGTCATGATTGGAGACTGTCCTTGCCAAACCCATATCAGATAAGGACTGAGAGATTGTGTGCAGCCTGACACAAACTCTTTCCCCTAACGCAAGACTCCATCATATACCTTTATGGTCCTAGCATTAGACATATTATACGCCTGTTAAATTATGCGAATATAAACTACGTGATCACTACGAATGCACTAGATATCTTGGTGGGGGAGCTGATTTCATGCATCTTGCTTGGTCATGTCCCCCAGTACTGGTATACTGGCCAGTTTGTGTTCACTACCCTTGCGCGAATCATGCCTCTGTCTTTACATCCATCGCCGGGGCTGCCACTACTATGTCTCCCATTGGAAATGCTGAATGATAATAAGCCAAGCAAAAAGATGATGGACGGAATGTTGAACATTGTTAAATATTCACCGCGTCACAGATCTGGGTTTAATCCATCGTTATTTTACTCGCCACGCCATTTCAGTTTAGACCCAGCCACATGCAAATCAGCCATGACCCTGTTCTCCATGGGAACAGTCCAGCCCGAAATGCCAGGCCAGATTCTCCCTGGACTGGAAAACCGGTGGGGTAGCGAGCACGGGACCCACGCCTAGGCATACCCTTCCCACTTAGGGTGAAAATGCAACATAAAAAGATGATGGAATATTGAACATTGCTAAACATTCACCACTTGTCCCAGATCTGGCTTTAATCCATTGTTATTTTGCTAATAAGAGACTCCTAGCTGTGATGTTACTATTTGCTAAAGGTACAGTGACTGCTCTTGGGGCCAGGGGCGAGTGCCCACTGTCCAAGAATGGTTACTAGATGTAGCATTTTGTCAGGAACATCTAACAGTATACTATTCAATGCTCCTAACTTCCAGCAGACCCAAAGTTATATAGGGTACGCTTCAAGAGTACTTGATGACGCAGTCAGCGCCTATTGCTCCCTGATGTCCAAAATGCATGCACGATCCATTCACTTGATACTCCATTGCTACTACTGTTAATTTATTTATTTTTGTAATTCTTTACCCCTACATTCACTAATTGATATTGTCTTGTGCCTCTACATGCTATGTAATGAGATTTTTAATGTGAGTACTTATCATTCCTCCAATAATACCCAATGACTTGTAATTTCTAAATGTATCCTATCCGATCATGCAGACATTTCTTCTTGTTGCACTATACTTAACTTTTAAAACTATATAAATAAAATAATAATAGCACAATTAAATCAGTGCTTCAACTCACCCGCCTTTTTCTCCTCTTGGTTTCCTTCTGCATTTTTCCCCCTCTGCTGGCAACCTTAGACTTCACTTAACTTCCTTCACCGAATCTCTTCTGTCTCTAAAATCCGTTGCTCTCACCCATGTAATAATAAGAAAATCAGACCACTTCTTCATTTATCTTTTTTGAAAACTTGGCTTCTAACTTTTCTAATCTCTTGTCTAAAATCCAGATCCTTGTCCAAATCAAGGATCCTCTCTAAGGGCCTTATGTAGGTGGGCTGGCATTTACCACTTCATAAATACCGAATCATACCGATTCGGTATTTATGAAGTGGTAAATGCAATGTAGGTAATGAGTCGGTAAATATTACCGAATCCAGAAAATTCTGTAATTACCGAATCGGTATTTACCGATTCGGTAATGAGGCATACCTTCCCATTGATGGGAAGGTATGCCTCATTACCGAATCGGTAAATACCGATTCCGTAATGGGGGAGCACATGCAAGGGTGGCAGGGTGTCACATTGACACCCTGTTGCACCCCTGACTCGGCCATGTGTGCACATGTGGCGCACATACATGCCCTAAGGGCATGTATGTCTGCCACATTGCACACTTAAACGTGCACAAAAATGCTTTTTTTCACCTATTCGTCATTTACCACCAACCTTTAGTTGGTGGTAAATAACGAATCCCCACACCCACCACACACTCCCCCTACATCTCATTTCATGATTCGGTATTTACCGAATCGGTAAATTTACCGAATCGGTAATATTACCGATTCGGTAATTTTACCGATTCGGTAAATACCGAATCATGAAATTCTCCCCCTACATCTCAAAAGCCAAAATACCGGTCGGTAACGGTATAATCACCGAAAATCGGCCGTTACCGACCGGTATTTGGCTTCCTACATGAGGCCCTTAATGTTGGTTTTCCCAAATATTTCAGGGTTCCTCTTCAGATTATTCAGAATTGTTGCATTCGTCTCATATTCTCGTTCTTACCACATGTCTTATCTTATACGTCAGCAGCTATATTTGTTGCTTCAGTTTAGGGCTCACGCCCTGCGTTGCAGAGCGCAGCACTGCTCGCGCAGGCGAGAGCCCTTTTGTAGGGGTTTAGAAACAGAGCCTGGAATCGCACACGCTCAGGCGTGTGCTTTTCCTTTTGGCTGCCGTGATTGGCCTTTGGTGCGTGTTTTTCTGAAAGACGGCACGCAATAGGCCAAAGGCGGGCGCATTTCTCCGCCCATGGCCTATTGGTGTCTGTTACGCGCACCAAAGGCCATGTGGTTTCAATTATCGTGCCCAGACATGGGCGCGATAATTGAAAACACATGTTCGCTGTGGCGCACGGGCGCGTGCGCACCACTCGTGGTTTTTTATTTTTTACTGTGAATGCTTTTTAAGGCTCACTCCCTGCGTTGTTTCAAAGCTTCCCTGCGTTCATTGCTGGTTCAGAACAGGCTTTTGACATCACTTTCCGAGGCAGCCCTGCCTCCCGCTGTCAGGCTCGCTTAGAATGCATGCATGCGAGGGCGGCATATACAGCTGAACAGCGGCACTTTAAAGGTAGACGTTCAGCCAGAGCGAGGCATTCGCTCATGCGCAGTGTGCAGGAATGTGGGGGTGCAGATCGTGGCGGAGGTAGGCAGTCCGCACTCGTTGTGCAGAATGTTAATAAAGAACTCCGCGCACAGAAAGAAAGAAGCGCACGCTCTGTCTTGCACTGCGGACTTGTATGCAGGGAGGGTCCCCAGGGTGAGCAGAATCTGAGCATAGTGTTTCAAGACCACACCTCCTGCTGCCAACCCCGCAGTTACGACTCTAACGGTGTCCTCGTGGTTACTTTTATGACATTGTTTGAATGCACCCTCCTCTCCCTGGACTGGAAAGTGGTGGAGGCGCCGTTCTCTCATTAAACGGGTTTTACTGCACTCTTGCAAAATATTTTCCTGTGCAGTTTGAAAGATAAATACTAGAACAAAGTCGTAGCGTGTGCATGTGGGTGTCGGAAGGATTAAGGGGCATTTGTGTTTGAGGGTGTGGACAGAAGTAGAATAATAAACACTGGAAACAAACAGCCTTCACAAGTTGTCCTTGTTGTTATGGAAGTTAGCCGTGCAGCGCTGCATGCTGACAAGGCTGTTTCAAGACGCCGTAGAACATGGCATGTAATGTCTGGGTAACTATGGGGGAGCAGGCAGTGAGGGAGCATGTTCTAACTCATCTGTGTTTGCTAACTGGAGTGACCTTTGAGCACTCGTACTACGGACAGTGCCGTTGCATGATGTGCTTGCCTTTATAGCGCCCACCAGCGGTCAGCTGACCTGTTGCTTTTACTTGTTTTCCCTCAGGTTACTGAATGAGGGGGGGAAGCGCCCCTTCGTGGAGGTAGCTGAGAGGCTGCGGGTACAGCACAAGAAGGACCACCCGGACTACAAGTACCAGCCCCGCAGGCGGAAGTCTGTGAAGAATGGTCAGGTGGAGCAGGAAGAGGGCTCAGAGCAGATGCACTTCTCTCCATTGCCATCTTCAAGGCGCTGCAGGCCGACTCGCCGCACTCCTCTTCCGGCATGAGCGAAGTGCATTCACCTGGGGAGAATTCTGGTAAGGAAGAGTCCTGCTTCTTACATGTTCACGTCTCTTATTTGTCTCTACAGAGATTCCCCATCGCTTCCAAGTCATTCACAAACTTAGACGCACCGCCCAGCCTTCAGACGCTTCTCCTCAAAACTTTCTGACTATTTGAATTGCTAATTGTTTTCAGTCTTCCATCTTATTTTAAAGGGAATTTAAATATATTCATTAGATAGATAGATAGAAGTCTTTATTCGTTTTTTCAGCCAGAAAGAACCATAAAAGCACAATGACAGATAAAAAATAATGCCCAAGAGAAAAACTTGATGTACAGAGATAAAATACCCAAGTATTAAAATATGTATTAAAAACAACAGACACGATCATTATGTTTCTGAATATTCCCGCATTTCTTGTTACACACCACTGCGTGCAATAGTGGTTCAAATATCAAAAAGAAAACCCCGGCCGGCTGCATTGACATGCTCGTCGACGTTCACCGTCGTTCTTTAAACATTGCTAGCCCCAATTTACACCAGTTTTTTTAAATTCCTCAGCTCATTATATAGTTCTCAAAGCTTTAACATTACTTCTCAATAGTTCCTAACATTTCCCAAAAGTTCCCCAGCTTCTCCCAACTTTTTTCAAACCTTTACAAACTCATCCCAAATCATCACAGCTGAAGCTGCGCTGGGTATTATTTTTAGATCAGATCTAAGGCTCATTAAAGTAGGCGCGGCGATCCTTCCATTTGTAGATGGTAGGGGATCTCTGACACTTGTGGTGCCCTGGGGGCCGGGCTCCTATGCACACCTTTAATCACCTGTCGCGAAATAAGTAAACGGCCTATTACCCTTGATCCCGTTGATACCCGCCCTCTTGGACACCTCTGTCACAGAGTCTGATTTACATTTCAGCGAATGGGCTGCAGTGGTTTGATAGCGCCTCGTTTGCAGAACTTGACTTGCTCATATTTTACCTCATGCAATTATGGTTTTCCAGCTATTTCAGTGCCTTTTTAATTAATATGAGGGAGCACATCTGTTTTCCATATGCTTAATGTCATTGTATACCTTGCAAAGAGTGTGTGGTATATGTGGGGTGGGCAAAAACAAGAGTATCATCATGAAAGAACTGCTGTTGAATGTCTACTGGCCTAGGCAGCTCCCAGGTTTTGACCCCCCCACGGTAACCCCTCTACTCCCTCAACCCATCATTACTGTGATCCCGCAGGTGGTACCCTTCTTCTCGCCTTATCTTCATGATCCACCCCTGTCCCTCATCCTTTCGTCTCCCTTTGGTTCCACCACTCTGCTTGTGTCACCCAATCCCTTGAGGTTCTGTAATTCTCGAGTCTGACTCCATTTTGTTCTGTGCCACCATTTTGTGTTGCCCTCACGTAGGCCTGTGAAGGTAGCCTGGCGAATAAAGTGGCCTGGCCTTCTTAGTTCATGTATACATTAACTAGGTTTCTTTTTGACTCTGAAATGAACTGTAAGAAACCGACCTCTGCACCTGAAACTGACCCCGCAAAGCCAATTTCCCTGATCGATCTTTGTCTGAGATTGCCAATCAATGTTCAGGACATCGTTAACTTTTAGTTTCCTTGCATATGCCTTATCTTGTTCAGCATCTGTTACCGTTTCTTTTTTTATGTTTCTTCATTACATGGGTTATGCTTTCAATTATAGGTTTGTCCGGCTTGTGGAGATTGAATTTGGGACATTCCTAATAATTAACTTTTGCGTTGGGATACTGTAAATTGAGTTTTTGTTATGAGACACTTTGTTTGAAAGTGTACCTTATAGGCTAGAATTTTGTGCAGTGGGTGTACATTTATAATGTGAATATTGTGTATAAAAGGAGACGTCGTGCCTTAGTAAAATGAGCAGTCTCCTGAGAATTTACACCGTGATGTATTTCTAGGATCACTGTTACTAGCTGCAGCTAATAAACTTGGTCTCTGATGCCATCCACAAGTATTCCGTGTTTCTGTATACCAAGACAGGTGAACTCGAAGATCTTAGGCGTGCCCCTGACGCCGCTGGGTTAAACCCCGGTTCTTCACCCTTTTATTGCCAACCAACCAACCCACACCCCACCGTCCCTCGGTGTGTCCATCTCTACCTGCACACATCCTTACTTCTGTCCCTCCCTGTTGCTCCTTCTCTAAACACCTTTGCTTGCACCCGATCCCTGCACCCCTCTAAGGGACCTTCTCCTCCCACCCCCCTCTGCATTAACTCCTCTCCTCCCCCTACTCCCCAATCACTTATCTTCTCATGTTTATTCCTGTCTCTTGTGGTGCACCCCCTCACCTTTGATTGCATGCTCCTCCTGCACCCCTCTAACCCTCACACCCCTTCTGCCTTCTCCATCATCTTTAGATCCACACCTCTCCGTCATGTTCCCCACTTCCCCCCTTTACTTCTGTCCCTCCTCCTGTTACCCATTTACTTCAATCACACCTTTCTCCTCCCTTGATCCTCTTCCACTCCCCTCATCACTCGATCGATACCCTCATTCCTCGACATACCCATTCCCCCTCGCCCTATCTTTAGTTCCACCCCACTCTTTGTGCCCCCAAAGCTTCCTCTCCCCATCTTTAGTTCCACCCCTCTTCTCGAACCCCTCACCATCTCCTCCACACCTCTGCTCCCGTCCTTCCCCCCCTTGTCTCCTCCTTCCCTTACCTTCAGTGATTAAATGCGACCTCCATCCAGAACAGAAAAAAATAACAAGCATTTGCAATGCAATAGGTCTCGCATTTACGCAAGTTTAAGCTATTGGCATTGTAAAAGACAATGCGTATTATTTTTGTTTTTTAAAACATAAATTAGAGGGATTGTCATTTACAATGCCAATAGCTTAAACTTGCGTAAATGCGAGACCTATTGCATTGCAAATGCTTGTTCTGTCTTGTTTTCAAATGTGTTGCCCTGTCTGCTCCACTTTATTTATATAGATTCCTCCTGGAACTCACCATTCTGCCACTCTGTCTCTCCTATGTATTCAAAAACCTCACTGTGCTCCTTCTCACTTTCCTTCATCTGTTCTGCTAGGTGTGCACCCTAATATCGAAACCAGAATATTGATGGCACAGACTATCGAGGGCAAAATAGTGAATCCAAAATTTCAAGAGGTAAGCAAGCTGTGGCGGCTAGCTGCAACTAACACAGGTAGAGCACACTGACAGGCAATAATAAAAACCAGCAGTGTCCTTAGGCCCAAAGCTCTGAATCGTGGTCTGTTTTAAACAGAGTTGAGACTGAAGGCACTGGGAGTTTCTCACAGTGTCTGTCAGTGAATTAAATCAACTTAACATTAAAAAAAAATATACACTTACTTGTTGCCTCGTGCTGGGTGTTCCTCTTCATCTCAGCAGAACTGGATCCCAGAACTCCAGCAATCAACCTCCCTCTACAAATCCAGATGCCTCTCTCAGTGGCATGAAAGAAGCCCCAGGATTGGCTAGAGGGTGCTTGCGCATAGCTACTTAAAGCACTTGTGTTCTGTGCTTGCTCTCCACCCAGCTGTCTGCGACAGCTTGGGTTGGAGTGTTTAAAGTGTGCATGTAAGGCTGGCCATCGCAAGACAGCTGGGCAAAGTGACAAGTGCACTTTAAAACTGAAGGGCTCACTGTTTCTCCCTGCGGGTGGGTCTGCTGCTGACCCACCCGCTGACTCGGCTGCTACCAGGACAAAAAATGAAATGGTAATAAATGAGTTTTATTACCATTTTATTTTTCATGTTTCCTGTCCTCCAGCAGAGGGGCGATGCTCCTCTGCTCTCATGGGGGCACCGCCACTGTAAGCTAGTATAGATTTTCTTTACCTAACTCTACATGTATGTATCTATGTATCTATATATATATACATATAGATATAGATATAGGTATATATATATATATATATATATTCAAGGTACATAGATGGAGAGTGTGAGACCGGCCTCGTGGCGTGGGCCCTCCCGACCAGCGAGCAACCCTGCAACCGCACCTGATCCCCGATGTCACAGACTTCCGGCCACCATGACCCCACAAACCCGATGGCCGGCCGGGGCACCAGCCGAACCCACAACACTACCCCGCATGCCCGGCCGAGGGAGCGGGAAACCTCCAAGCAAGACCAGGAGACGCCGTCTCGGTCACACCTCTGATCTCCTCCCCAAGGAGGGTTTCGATCGGCCACCAGGCCCCCGGTGAGCGGGCGCCTCGCCTGCTGGGCGTCTGGAGTCCCTCCCAGACCCACCTGAACAGATCAAAGGGCAGAGCGACAGGAAATCCCGACACACCGCCCCCAGGCACCAAGACCCCTCTCAGCGAGGACTCCGGACTTCAAAGAGGAGGGGGAGTATGACAAGGGGTGCTGAAGGGACGAGAGGCAGAGAAGACCTGGACCTACGAGAGCCCTGCTGACCTGGTCGCGGCTCGATCGATCCCTGAACCGAAGAACGCTCCCCGAACTCTGAACCATCTGAGCCCTGCTGACGCTGTCGCGGCTCCCCGAACTCTGAACCATCTGAGCCCTGCTGACGCTGTCGCGGCTCCCCGAACTCTGAACCATCTGAGCCCTGCTGACGTTGTCGTGGCTCCCCGAACTCTGAACCATCTGAGCCCTGCTGACGCTGTCGCGGCTCCCCGACTCCGAAACCACCTGTGCCTGCTGAGTGACTCGCGGCACTCCCCTCCAGGAGAATCGGCAGAGATTGCCGAGAGGAACAACATCCCCCAGCTCGAGGATTGGGAGCTGTGCGAAGGATACTCCGCAGAGACACAGAATTCAAAGACTGTCCCGCTACCCCAATACCCCCATCATGAGACCGCCGCCGCTTGTGGCATTGATTTGATAACTGCATCTCGGATCATAAAGATCCCCTGAAACTATCGATAAAGAATACTGTCTTACGAAGAACTACTGTGTGGTGTTCCTCTGTCAGATAGTGCAAGCTCAGCGTGTGCGATCCTAGGAACGAGTCCCTTCCAGGAAGGGCCTCCCCGCCCTTGCTCGGCCTAACTCTGGGAGAGGTGGGTAAAAGGGTGGTCAGGAACGTATTCCAAGCCCCCCCCGGAGAACGCCTTTCCAACATTTGGTGGCAGACGACGGGATCCGAGCCGACACCTAGAGATCGTGCAGTAAACGGCTGACGCACTACCAAAAAGAGATGGAAGGAGAAACCTCCCTAGGTGCCGCAGGTACCAACACAAGCCCGACATTCCGAGAGGACCAGTTGGAATATTATACGCATCGAGAATTAAAACAATTCTGCAAAGACCTTGGAATCGCTACCACCGGATTAAGCACGAAAGAAGATTTCCAGGGAGCATTGAAGACTTGGGTCGAGGCAGGAGCTTCCCTGGCCCAAACAGAAGGAGAGCCGCCAAACGAGCCACGAAGCATCCCGGTAAGGAGCAGCGCCCCAGAGGGGGGCCTATGCCCGGAGGAGCTAGCGGATCGAGAGAGGGGCCGCAACCACGAACTAGAACTAGCAAAACTGAAAATAGAGGGAGAGCTAAAACTGGCCGAGAAAAAGTTAGCCGTAGAACAATTACGCCTACAAGGAGAACTCGAGGAAAAGAAACGCCAGAGAGAACACGAAGAAAGAAAACTCCAACTAGAACACGAACCAAGGCCGACCGAGAGAATTCCAGGGGAGCTCCCAGCACAGTCCCCCCAGAGGCCAACCTCCGCACTTTCCAGCCCCACCTCCAGCCAGCACCGGGCCCCCGGGGAGGCCGGGACCTCGAGTCAAGATCACCTGTTTCCGCTGCCAACAGACTGGACACTATGCCAGTGACCCCAGTGTCCCATGTACCAACGACCCGCAACAACAACCCCTCCGGCCCGACAAATGGCCTCCGTAGCCCTAAGCGAAGAGATGGACGACTCCGAAGAGTGGGAACCAGCCGCCATGGCCCTGGTCTCCCTAGGGGACTGAGATATGGTCCCCGGAACGCCCCTACCCGCCAACACGAAGAAGTACCGACAGCAAGTGACGGTCAACGGTCACCGAGTCGAGGGCCTCCGCGACACCGGGGCGAGTGTCACAGCGGTCCACTGCCACCTGATCTCCGAAGACCAGATCCTGCTCGACGCTTTCTGTCCAGTCATATCTTCGGACAATTCCGAGAGCCTCTGCCGGATGGCCCTGGTACCCTTCGAATGGGGGAGTCACCGGTAAATTGAGGGTGGCAGTCCGAACCTCCCAGCCCGTAGACTGCTTCCTGGGCAACGACCTCGAGAGTTCCCCGTGGGGGCAAGTGGAACGAAGAGCCCATCTGGCGATGATGGGCCTACCCGAATGGGTATGCGCCACCACGCGCTCCATGACTACCCGATCGCCTTCCTCCAAGGGAGTTGAGGCCATACCGCTGAACACAGTCGCCGTCCCCGAGGACCGGGACGCGCCCCCCGAGCCCGATGACCCTCTTCCTGAAGAAGAAGCCGTTCCCGATGACGGGTCAGTGCATCCGGATCCCGAGCCACTGACCGAGCTCGGGGACATGCCCGAGAGGGCCCAGTGGCACTGCGAGGGAGGTCCCTCCCGAGAAGAATTCTGCAGGGAACAGGCCACCTGCCCTTCCCTTATTGGACCCCGACAGCAGGCCGAAGCCCAGGCAGCAGGCGACCAGTCCGGAACACACTGGGTATATTGGGAAAACGGCCTCCTGTACAGCGAACAGAAGTCAGCCGAGCTGGAATCGGCCCGAGTACTGGTGGTACCCCTGCGCTTCCGAAGTCTCCTCCTGGGCCTAGCCCATGATGTACCCCTGGCAGGACACTTAGGCCAAGACAAAACCTATCAGCAACTAGTTACCCACTTCTATTGGCCCAAAATGCGAGCGAATGTGGAGGCCCACTGCAAGTCATGCCTCACGTGCCAGGCCAGCGGAAAAAGTGGTGGGAAGCGCAAGGCTCCGCTACAACCCTTCCCCATTGTTAATACCCCTTTTGAGCGGGTGGGAATCGACATCGTGGGACCCCTGGATCCCAAGACCGCCCAGGGCCACCGATTCATCCTCGTCCTGGTGGACCATGCCACCCGCTACCCAGAGGCCATTCCCCTCCGCACCGTGACGGCCCCCGTGGTAGGCCGGGCCTTGATGGGGATCTTCTCCCGCGTGGGGTTTCCTCGCGAAGTCGTGAGTGATTGTGGCACGAACTTTATCTCCAAATACATGAGGTCCCTATGGCAGCAGTGCGGGGTATCATACAAGTTCACCACCCCATACCACCCCCAAGGGAATGGCCTAGTCGAGCGATTTAACAGGACCCTGAAAGGGATGATCATGGGCCTTGAAGAACCCCTACGCCGGAAATGGGACGTCCTCCTCCCTTGCCTCCTGTTCGCCTACCGGGAGGTTCCCCAAATATCTCTGGGGTTCAGCCCGTTCGAATTACTGTACGGACACCCTGTCCGGGGACCCCTGAGCCTGGTCAAAGAGGGCTGGGAGACGGCTCTCCGAGGAACCCCTCCTGATGTGTTCCGCTATATCCTGGCGCTCCGCAACCAGACCCGGAAGTTCCGCGAGCTCGCCGAGACAAACCTCGAGGCTAGCCAGGAAGAGATGAAGCGCTGGTATGACCAGAATGCCACACTGGTCGAGTTTCAGCCGGGCCAACAGGTCTGGGTAATGGCCCCGGTGAAACCCTGCGCCCTCCAAGACAAATGGACTGGTCCCTTCAAAGTGGTCGAGCGGAAGAGTCAAGTCACGTATCTAGTTGATGTTCAGTCCCCGCGGAACCCCCTCCGGGTCCTCCACGTGAACAGCCTCAAACCCCACTTTGTGAGGACGGAGTTGAGTTTGCTCCTGGCCACCGATGATGGGACTGAAGAAGACACAGAGCCCCTTCCGGACCCCCTGTGTGCGAAAGAGAAAGATGGCTCCGTAGAGGGGGTGAGACTGTCATTCACCCTCACCCCCCAACAGTCTGACGACTGCCGCCAGCTACTAAGGCAATTCACAGACCTCTTCTCCCTAACCCCTAGGGTCACCGACTGGTGTGTCCACGACGTAGACACCGGCGACAGCCCGCCAGTGAGACACCGAGCCTACCGGGTCCTTGACCAGGTCCGAACCTGCATCCAGACCGAAGTAACCAAGATGTTGGCCCTAGGGGTGATTGAACCCTCCGACAGCCCCTGGGCCAGCCCGGTAGTCCTGGTCCCGAAAGCGGCCGCCCCTCATGTCGCCCCCGAGCTGAGATTCTGTGTGGACTACCGGGGACTCAATGCGGTCACCCGAGCGGACGCTCACCCTATCCCTCGCGCAGACGAGCTCATCGACCGCCTCGGGGCCGCTCGCTACCTCAGCACCTTCGACCTAACCTGCGGATACTGGCAGATTGCGCTCACTGAGGGAGCCAAGGAGCGCTCCGCCTTCTCCAGCCCGGATGGGCACTACCGCTTTAGGGTTATGCCGTTTGGAATGAAAAATGCCCCGGCCACCTTCCAGCGTCTGGTGAACAGGGTCCTGGCCGGACTAGAGGGGTTCAGCGCAGCGTACCTAGACGACATAGCAGTATTCAGCTCCCAATGGACCGAACACCTCCAGCACCTCCGACAAGTACTGATGGCCCTGCGCCAGGCCGGCCTAACCATCAAAGCCAGCAAATGCCAAATTGGACAAGGCTCAGTGGTCTATCTGGGGCACCAGGTGGGGAGCGGGCAGGTCGCCCCCCTCCAGCCGAAGATCGACGCCATCTTGTCCTGGGAACCCCCCACGACCCAAACGGAAGTCCGGGCCTTCCTGGGCCTCACCGGTTACTACCGGAGGTTTATTAAGAACTATGGCAGCCTCGCAGGCCACCTCACAGAGTTAACCTCCAAAAAGCACCCGAAGAAGATACAGTGGACTCCCCCGTGCCAGAAAGCGTTCGACGCCTTGAAAGACGCTATATGTACTGCTCCAGTACTCAAAGCCCCCGACTACTGCCAGGAGTTTGTGGTCCAGACGGACGCTTCGGAACACGGCATCGGGGCAGTCCTCTCACAGTTCAACGACAAAGGCATAGATCAGCCCATAGCCTTCATCAACCGAAGGTTACTACCTCGAGAACAGCGGTGGAGCACCATTGAAAGAGAGACCTTCGCAGTAGTCTGGGCCCTCAAAAAGCTACGGCCCTACTTGTTCGGAACCCACTTCCGAGTTCAAACGGATCATCGACCCTTGTGGTGGCTGATGCAAATGAGAGGAGAAAACTCCAAGCTGCTACGATGGTCAATCTCCCTCCAGGGGATGGACTTCACTGTGGAGCATCGCCCCGGGACGGACCACGCCAACGCTGACGGCCTGTCCCTATTCTTCCGCTTCAGCGACGAGAACCCCCAAGTGGATGGGTAGTTCTCCCCGCCTTTCAGCTGGGGGGGGCACGCGTGAGACCGGCCTCGTGGCGTGGGCCCTCCCGACCAGCGAGCAACCCTGCAACCGCACCTGATCCCCGATGTCACAGACTTCCGGCCACCATGACCCCACAAACCCGATGGCCGGCCGGGGCACCAGCCGAACCCACAACACTACCGCGCATGCCCGGCCGCGGGAGCGGGAAACCCCCAAGCAAGACCAGGAGACGCCGTCTCGGTCACACCTCTGATCTACTCCCCAAGGAGGGTTTCGATCGGCCACCAGGCCCCCGGTGAGCGGGCGCCTCGCCTGCTGGGCGTCTGGAGTCCCTCCCAGACCCACCTGAACAGATCAAAGGGCCGAGCGACAGGAAATCCCGACACACCGCCCCCAGGCACCAAGACCCCTCTCAGCGAGGACTCCGGACTTCAAAGAGGAGGGGGAGTATAACAAGGGGTGCTGAAGGGACGGGAGGCAGAGAAGACCTGGACCTACGAGAGCCCTGCTGACCTGGTCGCGGCTCGATCGATCCCTGAACCGAAGAACGCTCCCCGAACTCTGAACCATCTGAGCCCTGCTGACGCTGTCGCGGCTCCCCGAACTCTGAACCATCTGAGCCCTGCTGACGCTGTCGCGGCTCCCCGAACTCTGAACCATCTGAGACCTGCTGACGCTGTTGCGGCTCCCCGAACTCTGAACCATCTGAGCCCTGCTGACGCTGTCGCGGCTCCCCGAACTCTGAACCATCTGAGCCCTGCTGACGCTGTCGCGGCTCCCCGACTCCGAACCCACCTGTGCCTGCTGAGTGACTCGCGGCACTCCCCTCCAGGAGAATCGGCAGAGATTGCCGAGAGGGACAACATCCCCCAGCTCGAGGATTGGGAGCTGTGCGAAGGATACTCCGCAGAGACACTGAATTCAAAGACTGTCCCACTACCCCAATACCCCCATCACGAGACCGCCGCTGCTTGTGGCATTGATTTGATAACTGCATCTCGGATCATAAAGATCCCCTGAAACTATCGATAAAGAATACTGTCTTATGAAGAACTACTGTGTGGTGTCCCTCTGTCAGATAGTGCAAGCTCAGCGTGTGCGATCCTAGGAACGAGTCCCTTCCAGGAAGGGCCTCCCCGCCCTTGCTCGGCCTAACTCTGGGAGAGGTGGGTCAAAGGGTGGTCAGGAACGTATTCCAAGCCCCTCCCGGAGAACGCCTTTCCAACAGAGAGTTAGGAATGCTAAATCTATTGTTCCCCATATGCACTTACTTTTCAATATTTTGTCCCTTGATATTCTGTCCTCCATTCCATTCCATAATGTTTATTCAATCTCTTTTCAAAACAGATCATAAAAGCGTCAATTCATCAAATAAACCATAGCACAATATTATAAAACCACATAAAAACAATTAAAGGTCTATATAGAAGTGTTGGCAATTTCAACAAATTGGCCCTGCACAAGAAAATAGTATTTAAAAGCCATAAGTGGGAGCAATCATTGTTTATAATTTTTTTTACTTTTGCTTCTTAGGCCCCCATCACTTAAATAAAACCTATTATATCCGTTAGTACAGCAGGTTATGTCAACAAATCCCGATTCTTCCTCTTTCTCACACATGCCCACAGAAAACATGCTACAGAGAAGCAGGCAAAGGGGTCGGAGAGTGCCTTTAAGAAATACAATGCCATTCTACATTGTGTAAAATGATAACGCCATAAAATCGGAAGGATAAAAGCTTTCCTTTCAGTATGGTAAAACTTGCAGAATAATGCTACATGTAAATACGTTTGGGGCGAGTAGTTGTCACAAGGACAGGGGGGACAATTTGAGTGTTTAAACTTCCTCACTGGGTAAGCTAGGATCAGAGGGTTGTAATTCAGGCGAAAACGCACTGGAATGAATCTATGGTGTGCAAAGCTGATGCACGAAAGGTATGAAAATCCTTCCCCTATTCTTGGCGGAATAAGATCATATGTAAGTGTCGCCTTTTTTTGCTGATTCTTTTCCCTCCGGAGAAAGTTAGCCCTCTGGAGATACAACTCAGTAATTTGCCCCTCCGATACCTTCCTACACAATGAGGGGTCCCTGAATACGTTTCCCTGCCTAATTGCAGTCAATTCGGCCTCTACATATCTATGCCAGCCGATCCTGTTGTAGTGGTCCAGCTTCAATTATGCGTTGCGTTTAATTGACAGTGGACCTCCGCCACATAGAAAGCAACAACAGGATTGGAGCCAGTCTGATGGTATCAAGCAAGTAGGGTAAACCCAATTCGAGGTGTAAAATATGGTTTGAAAAAGAATGAGATAATGATGCCCGATTTAAAAAACAGTTATCTTCTATCATCTGGAGCTGATCCGAGTTTGCCATCCCCCACTCTCCCGCCCTATACATTACAGCTGCCTTTGTTTTAGCACGACAGATGTTTTTAATGGTATCCAGAGGACTAGCTCCCAGCTTCCTTGCAAAGTCCTTAATAGCCTGAAGGCTCCTTTCCATGCCCTGTGCTCTTACCGCCACCAGGTTTTTCCAGCAGTGGTTCTTATCAAATAAGACCCCTAGATATGGGAAGGAGTCTACCACTTCAATTTTCTTTACAGCCAACTGGAAATGGGGGGGTTTGCTCCTCTTCTGGCTGCCGCTATGATAATAAATGATTTTGTTTCATTTACTCTGAGATCTAATGAAGCCATAAATGAGGCGTATGATGTTATAAGAGATTGTAAAGTGACCCCTGTCCTAGCGCTTAGGACCGCATCATCAGCGTACGCCAATTTTGAAAGGGGGATGTTATCAAATGTAGGCACGTCCAAAGTTGAGCCAGTCAGGGCGGCCTCCTCCCCGTTTGTGTAGATGGAAAAAAAACAGGGCAAGGACACAACCCTGCCTGACCCCCTTCTACATCTTAAATAAACGTATGCATTCCCCATTTGTGCCATACCGGACGCAAGCAGTGGGGGTCAGCGTGCTCCCAGGAATGCGCAGTGGCATTGCAGGAATTTTGCGTACTCATGCGTACTTTTGGGGTTCCTCTCGCACCTGGGAAGACAGTGGGTCCAGCAACCACAACTGAATTTTTAGGCATTGAATTGGACTCTGTACTGGGATGCTTTAGGTTACCAGAAGAAAAAGTAATGAAATTTAGAGCAGTACTCTAAAAATGTTTATCAAAAGATAAAGTGACCGACACCAGCTACAACAGGCGGTGGGCCAGTTGAACTTTGCACTACGGGTAATACCTATGGCCCAACCATTCTCCCGTTCCATGTCACAGGCCATGACAGGCCTGCAGGAAAAGCATCATCACACGAGACTGTCGTCTGAGGTTCGCTAGGACATGCGAATTTGGATCGCATTTTTGGAGGGTTTCAACGGCAGGGTAGTGTGGCCCGGTCCCCCCACTACTTCCGCGGAGTTAGGTTTATGGACTGATGCTGCGGGCAGTGTGGGATTTGGTGCCATACTCGGGAACGAGTGGGTGGCGCAAAATTGGCCGGTTTGGTGGGTGGGGAGTGGTCCGACAGCCAACATAGGTTTCCTGGAATTTTTTCCCATTTGGGTGACATTGACTGTTTGGCCACATCATCTGCGAAATCAATCGGTGATTTTTTGGTCAGACAACATGACAGTGGTGGAATGCATCAGCCAACAGGCTGCACGGTGCAAAATGATTCTCCGCCTGTTGAAAGAGATAGTGCTGTTGTGTATGAAACTGAACATACAGTTTAAGGCTAAACATGTCCCGGGGGTGCTGAATAATGCTGCTGACGCACTCTCTCGCTTCAAGATGCAGGTTTTCAGGGAACACTTACCATCTGCAGAGGCGACACCAACACACTTCCCGGAGGTACTCTGGCAGATTGGTGCCCCCAGCTACAGAACCTCGTGGCTGCTAGCCTAGCACCCAGTACCAGGAAAGCTTACGAAGGGGCGTTTTGGTCTTACTGCACTTTTTTGGGGCGTGAGTGGGTGGTTAGCTGGCATAAGTCAGGGGCATTCCTCTTGTATTTAGACACTGTGAATAGGGAGGGGCGCTCCGCGGCGACAGCCAGGCGTTGTAAGAAAGGCATTGAAGGGGTGGTGGCGCCTTCAGGGGGCTGCTCCTGATACCAGGCAGCCGATTGGTTGGGAGCGGCTGACTACACTGCTAACAACATATGGGAGCCATGTGCAGTTCAATAGGGGAGACATTACTATTCAGGGCTGCCTTTGCACCAGCTTTTTATGGGGCATTTAGGGTGGGGGAACTGGTGGCCCGCAACAAAGAGGATATACAAGGTGGGCTACTGCTGGAGCATGTGAAGATACAGGGAGACGCTTTGCTAATAACCATTAAAAAATCTAAAACCGATCAGGAAGCACGGGGCGAAGGGGTGGTACTTCACCGGGCACAAAGCAATCCATGCTGCCCAGTGATGCGCCTAGAAACTTACCTCCGTCAGAGGAATAGTGCGGTAGGCGGGACATTGTTACTGCATGCGGATGGTACCCCACTTACCATGTTCCAATTTAAAAGGGTATTGGCCATGGCGATCGGCAGGACAGGTTTGAACCCAAAGGACTTTGGGACGCATTCATTCAGAATAGGGGCTGCCACAGAGGCAACAGCTAGGGGATTGCATAGCAACAGTGTAAAGAAGATTGGCCGATGGGCTTCTAATAGTTACAAGCGCTATGTGCAGCTGCACAAGTTGTGAGGGTGCCATACAATGGTAGACTGATGCCTGTCCTGTTTTGTTTGTTTGCTTTCAGTTTCTCGAACCTGTCACGCAGGGGGGAAACTGCCATCGGCACAACAGCAGGATTCTTCACAACGGCGGCCACAATCACAGGACAAAGGAGCACAGGATGTATGGGTCATTGGTCATTCTTATGTACGGCGTATGAAATCTGTTTTCCTTTCAGGTAATTATAGACAAAGAGCTGAGCAGGATGGTTTTAAAGTTTCTTTCCATGGTAAAGGGGGTCTCTGCCTCAATCAGTTAAGGGGTTATATGACAGATCTTGTGAATAGACACAGCCCCCCACCCACAATAGTTATCTTGCATTTAGGAGGATCAACAATAAAATTGGAAAATCGTTCAGGTCCCCTCAGTTACAAAACATTGCACATGGGTGTGTCAGGGGAGAATCGTGCTTCTGAAAAGACGGAGTCCACCTGACTAGGATAGGTAATGAAAATCATAGCTTGGCTAAGGAGTATAAGGGTTGGGCATGACATTTCAGGGCAGGAGGAGGGGGGACCAGATAGTCGGGCAACTACGCTGGCCTGTGGCGGTAAGGTCATGACTGGTGAGCAGTAAATTTAAGGTCCTTAGGGGGCGGCGCCATTCTTGGATGGGGTCGCCCAGGGGGAGGGACAAGGGGTCTCTCCTATAACTCCAGGGGCGGTACATCCGGTTGGCTGGATGGGTGCGGGGAAGGGGGGAGTCACGCTTTCTTTAGGTTGGTTGGCCACCCCGCACAGGCACGATGACGTCACTAAATGGCACAGAGTGCAAGAGCCCCCATTTTTAATGGAGTTCAGGGAGTGTATGGGGGTAACCGGGGGGAAGTACCCTCTCGGTAAACGGGCCCTCTGCGCATGCGCACTCCTACGGGAGGGCGTGGCTAATTGATAAGGATCTGACACCGGTTAGCGACCTTGCCGTAGGCCCAAATAGGATACGCAGAAAGTAATTAATGTATGATTATGATCCAGATGTTAGATTCGGATAGGAAATACTCTGTATTAGAAATATGTTAAGGTTAGCCATCTGATATCTGTACATATGAATTGTAATCAAATGTCATGCTACGTTTCTACGTAAATTGTGTAAATATTCTTAAATTCAATTTTATTTTGTTTTCATGTTTTAATAAATACGGCCGGGGGTTGTATGACCCCCGCCTCCAAAGAAACTCCCCTCTCATGTCCATCATTAATAGATGTGGATTATACACACGGCGGGGGAAGGGAAGTTCGGTAGTCCCAGGCCATAGAAAAAGACGGGCCGGAATCGGCTCTACCGCAAGTATGGCGGGGCACCGACCCCCTCCCCCCTCGCCTGCTCTACCTGGTGCGGCGCGCTCCACCGCGTCATTATGACGCGGTGGACGCGTCGCAGCAGGGATTGGCTTGAGGGGGCTCCACCTTGACCCAGAAGCGATTGAGGCGCTTCCGGGGCAAGGGGGAGCAGGGGGCAGGCCGGTTAGAACCGGCCTGCCCAGTAATCCATGTTAAAAGGCCGGGGAGCGCGGGAGTCGGTCTCTTTGTCCCGCGCTCCCAGGTCTGCCGCACCCAGCCTCTAGGAGGCTGTCAACCTTTTTTCCCACCCACCATCCCCTGTAGCAAAAGTGGTTATTGTGTTATAAAGTTGACAGTATGATTTTGTTCCTTAGACATTTTCCCGTTTACAGGTCATCAATCGTCGTATTTATTGCTATTCCTTGGTCAGGCGGTAAGGTCATGACTGGTGAGCAGTAAATTTAAGGTTCTTAGGGGGCGGCGCCATTCTTGGATGGGGTCGCCCAGGGGGAGGGACAAGGGGTCTCTCCTATAACTCCAGGGGCGGTACTTCCGGTTGGCTGGATGGGTGCGGGAAGGGGGGAGTCACGCTTCCTTTAGGCTGGTTGGCCACCCCGCACTGGCATGATGACATCACTAAATGGCGCAGAGTGCAAGAGCCCCCATTTTTAATGGAGTTCAGGGAGCGTATGGGGGTAACCGGGGGGGAAGTACCCTCTCGGTAAACGGGCCCTCTGCGCATGCGCACTCCTACGGGAGGGCGTGGCTAATTGATAAGGATCTGACACCGGTTAGCGACCTTGCCGTAGGTCCAAATAGGATACGCAGAAAGTAATTAATGTATGATTATGATCCAGATGTTAGATTCGGATAGGAAATACTCTGTATTAGAAATATGTTAAGGTTAGCCATCTGATATCTGTACATATGAATTGTAATCAAATGCCATGCTACGTTTCTGCGTAAATTGTGTAAATATTGTTATTTTGTTTTTATGTTTTAATAAATACGGCCGGGGGTTGTACGACCCCCGCCTCCAAAGAAACTCCCCTCTTATGTCCATCATTAATAGATGTGGTTTATACACAAGGCGGGGGAGGGGGAAGATCGGTAGTCCCAGGCCATATAACATCCTTTGGGTTCCTGCTGTTCTAACAGATATCTACTAACCCATACCCTGGCCCTTAACAGTTCCGACTCCATATATCACTCTACAACTTCAACTTGACGCTTTCCGTTTGTGTCTTACTCCGAAACTGGATTTCCTCCTGCACTCACTGTTCCTTGTCATCCTCCCCTGGGCTAAGTCTGCCTTCCTTTTCGCTCTTTTATTTCCTTCGTCCAGTTTGCTGTTACCTCTTGTCTCGTCCTAATCGTTCACACCCAGCGACACCCCCCCCTCCCTCTTCACATCCATTACTTCCTTCAAAACCCTGCCCCCTCAGCTTACTGTTACAATTTTCAGAGGCACCGACTGCTCTGTTGCAGGTAAACACGCAATGACAGAATGAGCGCTGCTGCGCGGTTCCGTTTTATTGCAACTGTGTCTTCCCTTCCCCAATTCTCCCCGGGTGGATAGGGCGGTGCCCACCCCTCCCTCAGCCTGGGGCCCTGCTTGTCTCCTACCTGCCTGCTTCTGCCACTTCACCTCACTGTGCTCAAAGAACGCATTTAGGGCCCAGCACAAAAAACTGACACTACACTAAACCAATGCATTGTGAATCGCTGCCAAGTGAAGTTCCATGTCATGTAACTTTTTCAGACATATTTGGGGTTTAGCGAACAACATAGAGCATTATGGGAATTGTGATTTTCCTCTTACCATTATATATATGGAATCAAAAATCATAGCATGCAAAACCTTGTTGCCTAAAAAGTTAGGACTAACTAAGGGTGTTACATATACCATTGGTCTACTTGGTAGCTATGCTAGATGAAATGAAGTCGAGATTTATAAAACGCCCTACTACCCGTGGGTGTCTAGGCGCTGAACTCCCACTTGGAAAAGAGATAGTAAGTGAAGGCCAAGACGACATGTGTGGAGTAAGGTGAGTAATTGTACTAATTACTAAACAGCCAAGTTTTAAGCGCTTTACGAAAGATTGTCAGATTTCCTGTGGTTTTTAATTTAAGATGCATCAAGTTTCAAAGTTTGACGGTGGCCACCGCAAAACTCTTGCCTCCCCTAGTGGCTCTCTTGATTTTAGGTACAACCAGATTGGCCTGGGAGGACGTTCTTAAAATCCAAGGTGGGGTGTATCGGTGAAAGAGCTGTCTAATAGATTCTGGGCCATCAAAATGCAGAGGATGGGTGCATTTTTGGACTATTGCAGAAGATGGGTGTATTTTTGGACATCTGTGTATGACCTGCGCCACTGTTCACCTGTGTTAAAAACAAGGGAGCATGTACTGGTTCATTAAAACACAAAGTGACACCGATGACAGCTTTGAATAATTACTGCTTGAACCAGTAGCTGGAATAAAGTTCAATTTATTTCTAAAGGGGCAAAGATCATTTGTATCTATCCTTTCCCAAATGCAGCAAAGTTATTAAGCAGGAGCTTGTGTCTTTACAGTCCCCACCAGTTCAGTTCCATGGTTCACTCCCCAGGATTTGATGGAGAACAAAACTATAAAGCAGGTGCACACAGGTGTCGTAGACCTCAATGCCACGTGCAACCATATGAGCCACTGCTGAGCTTTTTGAGCTTCAGCCCCTGTGCATGTGTGTGTTACCCATTCCTTGCCATTACAAACCTCAAAAGGCAAAACACCCAAAATGGAACGCGCAGTTCGATAAAAAACCTAGAATGGTTTCGAAGGCTACATCATGTGACAGCGTGCAGCAGCTATGGTTACACAGGAATATGAACCAAGCTACTTTAGCCAAAGCATGCTGCACTACCTTCTATGTGTCAGTAAATTAAGGAGAAGGCAATCAAGGAGAAGGCAATCAGTAAATGATACCATCAGCATACACAAAGATTGTCCTCTATAGCTCATAAAAATTGGCAATTTCTTAAATGATAAATAATTAAATCGTATTGCTTTATTAACCTTCCTGCTTCCTCAAATTTGCTTGAAAATACACCATTTGTCCACTCTCTTTTCAAAATTTTCTCGGGGAAGAGCCCCCCTGGGCCCCCCTTAGGATGTTCGGCCTCGCTCGCCGCAGTGCAGTACGACAAGAATTTTACACCCTACCACTTTCAAATGTCACCAGCCGCCACTGTTTATAAGTGTTTAGCTATGCAACATTTGATGTTGCTGCACCAAGTATATTATGCTGCATAAGTCAGTCAGTCAGTCAAAGGCTTTATTTCGATAAAAACATATCATAAAAGCATAACAGTTAAAAATAGAATAAGTTAATTTCATTTGACTTTTTAAAAAAAAACCTATTTTTACAATAAAGAACAAAACAGGTCATAAATAATTGTTAAGAGTGAATTAAACAATTTCCTTGAGCCTTTTACTTCTAATACGCCATGCCCAAGATAAGAATTTTGCAAGGGCACAAACGTACAATGGGCGAGCGTCTGACATTAAAATGCGGAGTGCCACAATATGGTGTCTAGTTCCCAAGGAGCGACACAGTTGCTTGAGCCATCTTTTCCTTGGGTGGGCGTACTCATGGCATTCAAATAAAAAGGGCTCTCAATAATATCAAGATATAGTTCCCGGATTGGTTGATCCTTAAAATTCAGGAAGTCCTCTGTAAGTCTCCCCAATGACGTGTTCGTGATCCGTTGGGTCGCAATCCAGTTCCAATATAAGAGCTTAAGCGTTGCTTTCGGAGGGGAAGATCTATTTTCCCATGCTGCATTAAGCCCCAGATTATACAAGAGGGCTTTCATGTCACGCAACCATTTTATCCTATGCCATCCTGGAAGTGACATGATTTCTGAGAGACCTTTGGCATATTTGGCTAGTTCCGGGACCCGCCACAAACGAGCCCATAGCAATAGAGGGCGAAATTTCGCCAAATCACCGATGGGGCGACAACCAAGATCGAGCATTAATGGAATCGTGGGGGTACCTTGGGGAAGTGACATAATGGCCCTGAAGAACTTCCTCTCTGCTCTTGACAGGTCACCAATATCACAAGAGCCCCAAAGCTCGGCTCCGTAAAGGGCAGAGCTAACTCCTCTTGCTGCATAAATTTCAATGACGGGGGCTATAGGTCTAATAGCACAGGAGCGCTGCTCCTTCACAAGAGCCCCTGTAACCCTTTTGTGGGATAACAGCATCTTGCATAAATGGGGGCCCCACTGCATATTATGGGATAGACGAATCCCTAAGTAATCAAACACATCCACCCTCCCCAGAGGTTCGTCATTCAATTTTGGGGGGCGCATAGATTTTTTAGGGGGATTCAACACAAGATACTTTGTTTTGTCTCTATTGATTACCAGGCCCCGCTCTGTACAGAAGAGCTGGAAATTATTTAAGAGTTTTTGGAGGCCCATTGGGGTTTTGGAGAGTAAGAGTGTATCATCCGCGAAGAGGAGGATGGGGATACGTTCCCCCGCCAGGGATGGTTCATCTGAGGGGTCTTTCAATAGATGCTCAACTACACCGTTAACATATAAAGAGAAAAGAGTGGGAGCTAGAACACATCCCTGGCGTACCCCTCTCTCTACCGGAATTCTGTTGGTTTTCTCACCATTTCTCCCCCACCTAACCTGGGCAAAAGTATTTTCATGCAGCCTTACCATTAGCAGGAGTAAGTAGTGGGGCACCCCCATGGCAGCAAGGACTTTCCAAAGAGCCTCCCTAGGTACTAGGTCAAAGGCAGTCTTTAAGTCGATAATTATGCTGCATAACTAAATACTTATAAGGTCCCAAAAGCGAGACCTATTGGCTATGCCAATGCTTGTTCCTACTTATCGCTATGTTATCTACTGCCTGTTGGTGTTTTAACCCTTTACAGGAAATGTTTAAAGAGATAAATAAGATGGCATGGTCGCTATAGCATGCTAACAGGTTATCTAAGTGAACCACTATTCCGCTTATTGTGAAGGAGACTAAAATAAAGTCAATCATTGACTCCTGTCTGCCCCGCTTAAATGTTCTACCTATATGTCCTGCTTTTGTGTTATTAATTATTCCCAGATTGCTCGAATGTAGATGGTTATTCAGGCTATCACCATATTCATTACGTGAAAAATGTGTAAGGGGATTGTCCTGGGAGTCTACTAAGCCACACACCTTAGACTCATTATGTTTACAGAGGTGAGTGTTAAGGTCCCCCACCCAAATGATATGGGGTGGGCCTTTTTTATGTAACTTAATTTTTCCTAACTCCCTACTTAAATCTTCTACCACTTTCTTCATATTCCTCCCGAATTCATTGTTATAGAAGTTAATTAGAATCCAGAGACCTTCATTCCTGAGCTCAAGATGTAGAAGCTGAAAATGGATGTTTGGGGAGCCAACATACCTTACTTGTAGGGGGTGGTGTTTGCAATCAAGGTTAATAAACCCCCCTTTGCTCTGCCTGACATTGAGGGCACTTCGGTAGTGTGAAAAGTGCGGAACCCAGGAAAGAAAACCGGATCCTTAGCCCATGTTTCCCAGAAGCAGATGATCTCTAGGGATTGCCAAAGGTTATACCATTGTTCGTTGCCTGCTTTAAAGGCAATTCCAGCCACATTCTAAGATGCAAGGGTAGTCCTATGTTTATCCACTATGACCTGCGGAGGAGGAGACATGGGTGTTACCTGCGATCCGTGTGGTGGTGGGCTAGCTGGGGTAGCTTTTCTCCCAATGGGCGATGGTAGCCAATCACATGATTCCAAGTCAGAGACGGGAGCAAATCTATTTTGCCCCCTGTGGAATATTGGGACCCTCCGCATGTCTCGTGAATAGAGGACCTAGCCTTAGCCTACCACTCTTTCGCACTCCTGAGATTTTAGCCTGATTATAGAAGTGCTCCAATGGTAAAGGAATAATTTGGGTACTTCCAAGGGGGTACCTATAGAGGTTGTCCAGGAGGAGATGACACACATGTACGTTATTAAAGTTTATCACAACACAATCCCCCACAATGGTCTTTCGTGAGTTCCCCACCCACCCCACTCTTCTAGCCATGATAATTTTGTTTTCCAGCTGAATAACTGCGTCGTAGATTCCGTCTGATTGTCCCGGAGAGGAGGTATATTGGCCAAAAACAGTACCAAAGTGGAGGCTTCCGGTGGGAGATGGAGGACTGGTAGGAGATGGTCATCTGCAGGTGTGGCATTGGCATCTTGTGTTCCTGTTTCCTGATGGAGTGCTCTTAATCCTCCTTTGTTGTAGATGCCTGTTGGAATGTGTCCCTTGGTGCTGCAGCTTGTGTAATTGGAGTCTGCCATGGAGCATTTACATGTCCGCTCGTTACGGAAGACAGCCCGCAAATCCTTATGGTGGAGTTAATGGTATTGCCCAGCATTGATGAAGTTGGCAGGGCTCGGGCCTCACTAGGGTGTGCTAGAGTTACGTCTGTGGGTATACACGGAAGTTGCACTCTGGGGGGCTCACTCAGAGACTGGTTGGATGTGTTGTGTATTTCTAAACCGGCCAGTTGATGTTCAATCTGCGTTAACTTAGTCAGAATAGGGTCCAACTGTGTCATAAACCTTTTACTTGCTTCTGCCCATAATTCCTCATTAAATGGGCCTTGTAGGGGAAGTGTATTTCCAGTCTGAGTCGCTGCTGATGTTACATGACTCAGTGTGGGGGCTTTGAGATGTGTCCCCCTAGATTTGGGTGCGTGAATAGGTTTAATTTGCTTCGGCTTGGTGATCGCGGTAGCACCAAGCCCAAGCAAATCGTTATTTATCAGGTGCGACAAATAGCATCTATTACAGGTTTATGGGGAATAACATGCAGATTTTGGTGTTTAACACATCTAAATATTCATGATACAGTAAGTATCTTATGTTTTCCCCTGTTAAATTTGAATAGGTATGACCAGTGGCGTAACAAAAGTTGAGGGGTCCCCCCTGCCATGTACACGGAGGGGCCCCCACACCGGATTTAATCCGGAGCTCTTGGACCTGAGTATTGTGCTTAGGGGGCCTGCTGCAGCTCAGCCCCCCCCCCCCGCACTGCGGTGCTGCAGGGGGGCCTGTGTTACCCCCCTGGGTTTGACCTTCCAAAATCTAATGAAGTTTGAGGTATTTTATGCATCTGCTAATTATGGGATCCTTTATGTACCTTCAAACTCGTAATTCCGACCGATAAGTATATAGGGGTTTACTCATGGATCAAAATTAACCGGTCAACTATTAATTAGGCCCCCTTTTTTTTAATTTCTACTGCATGCTAGGAGCAGCTCCTCCATTTGAGTGGAGGAGTGTTGCCCCACTAAGAAAGCCCCAGGCCAGAGCTGAAAAATAATATGGTAATACATTTTATTTATTACCGTTTTATTTTTCAGCAACCGGGAATAGCACCATTGCCACTCACAGTACCTCCAATTTTCTAAAATCAGACCATTTGGGCCAAAGATGTTGACACAATATTTAGATAATGAGAAGTAGGAGATGTACCTAGACATCGAATAGTCAAAAACTAGACACAGTACTAGTGCGGGAGTGCCAATCACACTGAAAATTTGTCATTTGAAACATGCCCATGTCAGTTGTATGCAGAAGGAAAACCATGGTAACTTTCAACGAGAAATGCATCATAATTGCAGATGTCTCCGCGGCGCGAAGATCAGGGGTCATCAGTCAAGACTGGTTTAACATTGAGCTGAAGCATGAAGGTTACCTTGGAGTGGAGGCAGCTGATCCCATGACTACAGTTGAGTTGATACCTGTTGACACTAATCACCATGAGCAATGACAATATATATGACCTCTTCACAAAAAAGTACTCTACACTCTTATGACCAAAGTTCACAACTCCCTAAGGGTGACCCTGGTTGGCAAGGGATGGGAAGGACTTTCTTGAAGTTATGAGCTGAACTCCACTAGAGAGTGGGGAAGGACACACATCATTTTGTTTATATTACCCTCACACACCCTATTGGTGTCATGCTTCATCATCGGGAAGCACAAGCTCGGGGACACAAACCTAATAGGTAACGTCGCGGGACAGGACCCTTGATGGCAGTTTGACTAAAGGGCTAGCCCATTCTTGGAGTCCCCTGAGACACGTTTACTCTCTCAAGAAGGGATGGAGTGAGAATAAATCAAAGATAAATAATCTGTTTCTATTCGGTTTTAGGAGCAGCTATCTGCCCTAAAAATAAAAGCAGAGTAGGAACCCCCCTTCTCAGCCCTGAAGAAAGTCCAGGACTGCTTTGGCCAATATAGGACTGAAACATGTTGGCGGCACTAGGGTCATAGGACCATATTTTTCTTGACTGACCCCCATTAACTATTGTTTTTTAATATCCCCGGCAGATCCACGAATAAAGGGAAACTGGGATCTGACGGCAGGTTTTTAATCTATAACTCCCCCTGGCCATATCTATCCAAATACCTGAAATACGTGGAGCCCACCCTGACTTTTAGGCATCAGGGTGACCCGATGATGAAGCATGACACCACTAGGGTGTGTGAGGGTAATATAAACAAAAGGATGTGTGTCCTTCCCAGCTCTCTAGTGGAGTTCAGCTCATAACTTCAAGAAGGTCCTTCCCATTGCTTGCCAACCAGGGTCACCCTTAGGGAGCCGTGAACTTTGGTCATAAGAGTGTAGAGTACTTTTTTGTGAAGGAGTGTTTACACATGGGAGGACGTACTCCCACTATAGGTAGCTTCTCGACCCTTCGGACACAGGGAGTTTCCTCTCCCTGTATGCCATAGTTTAAATACTAATATATATGACCTGCCAACTTTATACCATAACTGAATGTGATCAATAGTCACCCAAGCCAATAGCAGGGGCCGCATAATTCCCTACTATCTAAGGCCAGATTGGACCACTTCACTCACCTTCAAGATTGTGTTCCATTATCAGGACACGTCAAACTCTACCACTGGTCCCAGTCTTTTCAACCCCACCTAACACTGACGTATCTGTTTAAGACTGCTAGGGCAAAGTCTTTATATTCAATGCTGGAATGACATATATGTTGTATCCAATGCTGAAATGACATGTATGTTTTATTCAATGCTGAAATGGCCGGGCTGTGACTACATCAAGATTGGTCTTGCATTCCCATGATGCCTCCACTGGTACAACAATAAGTAATACAAAAATCTTCCTTTGTTCGAAACCATGTGCTCCGATTACACAACTAGCGTGTTTTTCAGTGTTGCTTGTCATGTTAGGGTTCCAATACTCGAGTTCCATGTCTTGAACCCCCAAATGCCATGCAAACAAATCTTCATGACAGCATGCACAAGCTGCTTCGAGCTGTTTTATGTGCAACTTCAAGTACCAACTCAACTCTGAATTGAAATTACTCTCTAGTTCCACAGCTGGTAAGTTTCTCAGGGCCATGTGTTATGTGCTGCTCCAGGCCAGTGGTTTTTCTCCAAATTCTGGAACTTGTAGTCATTTTTAGGTCTCGCCTGGCTATCACGTAAGCGATCGCCCAGCGAGACTTATGTAGGGGCTTGAGAAAATGCTCCCAAAGGCTTCCCAGGCGGATCGGGTGGCGGTTACGCGCATAACCACGCACATTCCATTTGCCACCAGCTACTTCCTGCGTGTGCGCCGCCTCACGCATTCAGAGAGATTTAGTAAGGGGCTCAAGACCTTAGGAATGCAGTTTATGGCCAGTGCATGTGAGGCATTCAAGCGCGAAGCTGGCATCTGGCATCGACTTGAAAGCAGCAGACTGCTTTCGCCAGCGCGCGCTCGGCCTCACTTCCTGCATCCCCTCTTACAACAATTAACTTTCGTTATAACTCATACCCCATATGCTCGTTCCCTCCCACCCTTCCTTTGATGTCCGCTTTTCTTGTTGTTTACAAACCACGCCACACACTGCTGCACGCCACACACTGCTGCATGCTGCTGCACGCCACACACTGCTGCACGCCACACACTGCTGCATGCCACACACTGCTGCACACCGCACACTGCTGCACGCCACACACTGCTGCACGCCGCACACTGCTACACGAAACACTGCTGCACACCACACACTGCTGCACACCTCGCACTGCTGCACGCCACACACTGCTGCACGCCACACACTGCTGCACGCCTGTAGGAGAGTAGGGTCTGCTATCCTATGGTCACCCCAAATTTTTGCTTTTTGCTTCACTGGTTTTTGACATATTGAGGCTGTGGGCCTGCTAATCAGACCCCCAGCCTGCTGTTCTCTCTAAATTGACACTATGCACCCTAGGTGCATAACCAATTGGAATTGGATCACCCTGTGAGCCCCTGTACCACTGTACACTAGGTACCCAGGGCATTGGTGTATCTAAGGCCTACCAGGGGCTGAAGCATGTATTGTGCCACCCCTGGCCTGGCCTAGCAATTTGACACAACTGGCTGATCACTCAGCTGGGGTAAGTTGGTGTAACCACCTCTTACTTAGGTGTAGTATACCTATACCTAACCTTAAATGGGACACCTGGTAACCTATAAGTCACTCCTATTGCAGGCCTTGACAATCCTGAAGGCAGAGTGCTTGGTTCCATGTGAGATGGTGCTCTGGCATGAGCTGAGCCTGTCTGCAGTGGTCGGAACAACTTCCTTCTACCGTTTCCAGATATCATCATACCATATACTCCTAAGTGCATTATGAACCTCGCGGTTAAATGCTATCTTTGGTTTGGCTTTATCAAAACATGTCGAGTAAGGTGTCATACGAATTGGAATACTAACCCCTCGCCAATTCTGGCGACGGGGTTAGCATTCCACCCTTCTAGAGGGACACGACATGTAGAGTACCTGAAACCCGGGTAAAATCAGACATAGCCTCAGCTCCACAAAATGGATGCTGCCACCACAGACACAAGTCTGCCCTACTGCTGCTGGGAGTCCTTCCAGCTTGGGAGACGTGGACAAAGGGTTTCCTGCCAGGGGAGGTGCGAGCACAACCCCAGACAGGATTTTGTGTATTGGTTAGGTAGGGCTTGAATGGAATCAGACATGCCTGAGGCTCACAAGGAGCCTCGGTGCATATGCCAGTTCAAACCGGTCCTTGGGCACACCAGCCCCGGACCTGGGGCGAGCTGGACAAAGGATTGGGGGTGTAACCACCCCCCTTCCTGGTCCCACCCTTAGGGAGGGACCTAGCAGGTAGTCCGGCCCCTAGAATCCGCTTAAAGGTAGGAGCTGTGTCCTAAGACTTCAGACATCCTGGAATCAACTTAACCACAAGAAGAAGACGGGAACTTCGACGCTCTGCTGCACAGAGGACAGAAGGAAATCTCCCCTATGGTCAGGGAGTGACCATCTTGCTAACGCAAGCACCAACCAGCTATTCGATGTCTGCTTTGCCGCCACCTCCCGCCGGAGCCCGAGCCCAGAGCCCAACAAGACCTAGACCTCCAGACCTCTCACAGCCCGACCCACAGTCCTGCAAAGAAGGAACCCGTGGAGGTACCGAGACACGTGGAGCCAGCCATCTTGAAAGACCGACGACAAGCTGCAAGCGCGACAACAGAGGCTCCCTCCAAGTTGTGCTTTGGGTCCTGAGAAGCCCAACACCCGAGCAGCATCTGCACCAAAGGTGAGCCCTCCAGCATCTCCACGATCTGCGTGGGGCCCCTCTGCACTTTGCATCTCGACGTGCCTGCCCGGTCCCTGGCCCGTTGGCTAGTGGCCATTTTGGCGACCTAACTTGAAATAAACAATGCTGGTCTGGTTGCCCCAAACTGGCCCCAGCTGCCCTCCAAAAGAGCAGCCCCTCTGACCTTGCTTGTCAGAACAATCAGCTTTCTTTACTTTCCACGACTCCTGCCTTTGCCAAGGCTCGTTTGCCTCTTTCGAGTTGCTGACACCACCGACAGCGAGAACCTGCGTGGGACATCTCGTGACTTGACTCCTGGACGTCGTCGACCTTCAGGGACCACGTGGCTGTGGAGACAAGCTACACCTCATCACCTGTTTGCACCCAACATCTCCTGGTACCTACCTGGTGCCACGCCGGTCACTGGCTAGTGACTGTGAACACTGTCCCCTTTGCTTTCAGGTCTTCTACAACTCCGATCCACCCTTGGATCCAACGCAGCTCTTCTGGACCGACCGCCTGCAGCATCTTTGTCATCAGGCTCCATTGAATCGATAGACGAAACCCGACGCACTTCGAGACCTATGCACCCGCTTCCTGTGGGTGAGGTAAAGCTGGCACTCCAGTGCCCAAGTGTAGAGAAACATCTCTAGTGTCTGTGTTTAAAGTCTTAAGTTCGTAGTCCATCCAGAAGACCCTTTCTGCAGTAACTTTTAAACTTTTACGCACCCATTGAAAACCTATGGGAGCACGCGTGTAACTTTCCTCACTGCACACGCGACCCGTGGACCTCCTGGTCACTAACTGAAGTTAGCTCCTTGTAGGCCCAGCGATTCTAGAGGCCCTAGGCCTTTTCCCTTTCCTGTTCGTGGTACTTATACCACTATTTTAGTATATGGTTTGAGTGGCCACCAGGGCCCATCCATATAAAGTGCAACTTCTGTATATTATAACGTTGTCTTGTTTAACGATTTGTGCTCCTGTGCTCATAAAGAGTCTAGGGGATACTTTGAGTAATAAATACATATATATTTTGAATATATATCTGTGTGGTGTCCTTTCATTGGTATAAAGGGGGGTTACATTTGGTAAAACAGCCTGCTTAACACGCTTTAACGAGTTTAGCCTCAAAGACTGCTTAGCCTACGCTACCACTAGGGCAGCTAGTCTGAAAAGGTTGACTTACAACCACACCATAAGGGTTGCTTGGCATGGTACAAGGTGGTCACTTTAACTAGTGAACATCATATACCAGGCCAACTTCTCATATTGGTGGCAGCGGTGGGATTTGAGCTTGCTGTGTTTTACCATTGTAATCTCTTGGTTACCAATTGAAAGATCACATATGTACCTGTATGTACATATAAAACAAGATTAGATATACTTAAGTTCTACTGAACTTCGTTGTTGTAGAGCAAAGGGAGTAGCACACCCTGACTACAACTACTAGATAGGTTTAGTAGGAAAACCCAAGTGTAGGTAGATTGCAACACATCCATCCACACTTAAGAGCAATAGCTGGGGCAGAGGGGTCCAATGTACCCATCTCTGTTGAGAGTGACCCCCAGAGGGCACCATCCATCTTTGCTACCCTAAACCAAAATGAGCTCAGGCAGTTGGCAAATATCAGGGGCCTTAAACAGCCCAAAAACCCTACCTCTGCTGAACTCAGAGAGCTTTTACAAGCTGATGAAGATAAGAAAGCTCTCAAGAAAGCCTCCCAGTTAGGCCCCTTAGGGACTGGAACAGGAGGCCCCCCTTCTGACGATGCTACTGAGGTACCCCTTTCCAATAGTCACCCCTTAGATGAGAATCATACTACAGAGGATGAAAGTGATAGGGATACAGATGTTAGTGGGGATGAAGGGAGAACTAGCCCAGTGCCAAGTGTTATACGTGGCCCAGCTAACCTAAGGCTATTGGGGACTGACAATGGGATCATCCCATTGGATCTCCCTAGTGGACTTAACCAGGGGCTTGAGAGGCAGAGGAATCACTCAGGTGAGTCTAATGCTTCTCATGCCTCTAGAGGCTCTCAAGGTCGCTCCAGAAGGGGGATGACCAGCCCTCAGAGGAGGGAGCATGAGGCCAGAATGAAGGAAGCTCAGCTGAGAATCAGGAGACAGGAGTTAGAAGTAGCTCTGATGGAAGAGAAACTGAGTAAAGCTAGGCAACCTAGAGAGAGTGGGTCTATACCCACTGGTGGCAGCATTGTCCCTAAGGACAAAGATAGGGTCTTTGACAATGTCATGGTTCCGCCACCCGCTACTCGAGGAGGAGGGTCAGCGGTCTAGCTCTTGCGGGTCGACAATGAAAGGCCAAAAGACTCACTTCCGGTTGATCGCGCACAAAAGCCGGGAACTCCGGCTACTGACCGCTTTGAATTCAAGTCATTGCCCTGGAAGGAGAGACGCCACTCCGGAGAAGACGAGTACCAGCCGACGGAAGGACGCGGCAGCGGACAACTACGGTGCAGGTACTGACTTTGACTAACGGCGCTTCGCTTACAGAAGAACGGCAGTCCTTGCCGTTTCAACTCGTAACCTTGCTTCCACGACACACAGAAGGAGGGCAGTGGAACGGGGGTTCTTGCCCTCATTATAATTTGCGCAGGAGCGCTGGTTTTGTTTTATGTAATTTTGGTTCACCCATTGCCCCAGCAGGATTGGGCGCTTTATAATTTGCGCAGGAGCGCTGGTTTTGTTTTATATAATTTTTGTTCACACCGTGACCCAGCAGAATTGGGCTCTGCCTCATTTGCACAGGAGCACTGGAACAGACTACGGAGGCCAGCTGCTCACACACCCTCGCACCAGGTAAACCAGGGTCTCATACGCACGACACAGGACAGAGGAAGGAGAAGTAACGAGCAGAACGCTAACGGTGTTCCATTCTTTCCCTCACAGCTTGTGTCCAGCGCCATCTAGACCGTGCGCCTATCTGGCTTCCACCCCGGGTACCCCCTTATCCTAGACGGAGTTATACCTCGACTAGGGCAAGGCAGGGAACGGGGTGGTGGTTCTTGTCGCCTCTGCAGGAACATCCACCCAGCTGACGGTAAGTCGTGGGGGGAACTCTGACAGAATTCAAAGCCCACGCAATACCTCCTGCCCGGGCGACATGGGCGACCCTGAGATCACGCTCCAAGACATCGCAGCCATCCTGACGAATATGCAAGCGGAAAACCGCAGTCTACGACAGGACATCACAGCCTTGCAGACGCAAGTGGCGGATCCCGGTACCGGACCATGGGGTCAGTACCCCACGTCCAGAGTAATGCGGGAAGGCCTGTTACGACCCGCCATGTTTCAACCCGGTGGGTCTCCCTCTGCTCCGTCGCAGGACACCTCCATCCAGGTGATAGCCCCGCATACCGTACAACTGGCCCCTCCTGAACGCTTTTCTGGTGATTGCACAAAGTACAGCGTTTTCATGCACCAGTGCCAGTTGCATTTCATGGCCCGTGCTACCGCTTTCCCTGATGATGCTTCTAAGGTTGCCTTTATCCTCTCTTACATGGAAGGCGATGCATCGCTGTGGTCCATACCCTTGGTCCTACCTGCCTTTAGAGACACCATGTGTCGGATGTTCGGCCGCCACGCCTTCGTACAAGCGGCGGATAACGAACTCCTCGGACTGAAACAGGGGACCACGGACCTGCTCCACTATGTCACCACCTTCAACAGGCTGGTGATAGACGCCCAATGGCCAGAGTCCAAGAAGGTATTGGTGTTCTATAGGGGGTTGCGGGGCGACATGAAGGATCTCCTGTCCCAGATCCCGGACCCGCCGGACGACATCGGCTCGTTTATCGATTTAGTAGTGAAACTGAACTTTAGGCTACAAGAACGAAAGACGGATCGACTCAGAGGCGGGGACCCCCGAGCACTGCAACAAAAGGAGAAGAACACCAACGAGGCAGTATGCAACCCTGATACACCTGAACCGATGCAGATTGGAGGGATTCGGGGAGCCCTGACCAAGGAGGATCGAGAGAAGAGACGGCGACTGAACCAATGCCTGTATTGCGGCAAAAGCGGTCACTTCGTACGGGAGTGCCCCGTGAAACCCTCAAAACCGAGGCCCAAGAGACCCTTTGCGCTTCCGATATCTAGAGGAGACTGGTCGGGAAACGAAGAATCCCAGTAAACGGAGGGGTCCGGCTACTGGGTTCATCATCCATCAGGATACCAACCCCAGGCAACGGCGTCGGTTGCCGTCATTTCGGAGTTGAGGTCACCCTACAAACCCGATCAGGCCACGGATGGCAGGTGACAGCCCTTATCGATTCTGGAGCTACAGGCAATTTTATCGATAACCAGTACATGGCTAGTCTAGGGATGACAGGGGTACCTAAGAAGACGCCGGAGGCTGTGAAGGCTGTGGACGGGACAGACCTTACCTCTGGGCTCATCCGGTTCCAAACCGAACTCCTCGAGATGTCGTTCCAGAACAGCCACACAGAATCCATTACCTTCGATGCCATCGACGCACCGCAATTCCGCCTGATACTGGGGCTTCCATGGTTGGCAGCCCATAACCCACGGATTGACTGGGTGTCCAGGATGGTGCACCTGGATTCGGAGAGTTGTTTGTCTTATTGTTACCCCCGGTCGTGCACACCCGGCTCATCAGGCATACAGGCTCATGTATTGCCCCTTACCAATACGGTCCTATCCGTACATGAAGCGATACCTGAGGAGTATTTGGACCTAGCCGCGGTGTTCGACAAGAAAGGGGCAAACACCTTACCCCCGCATCGCAGCTTCGATTGCAGAATAGACTTGATTCCGGGCTCGAAGCTGCCCTGTAGCCGCATCTACTCGCTCACGGAAAAAGAGAACGAACACCTCCGTATGTATCTGAACGAGTACCTACGCAATGGGTTCATCCGCCATTCAAGATCGCCGGTGTCGTCTCCCCTCTTTTTCGTGGCAAAGAAGGAAGGAGACTTAAGAACATGCATCGACTTTAGAGCGATGAATGCCATCACGGTAAAAAACAGGTACCCGTTGCCTCTGATCACGAACCTGTTAGAGCAAGTAAAAAACGCCAGCATTTACACCAAGCTGGACCTCCGGGGGGCATACCATCTAGTCAGAGTCCGAAAGGGAGATGAATGGAAGACCGCATTTCGGACCAAATACGGCTCATACGAATACCAGGTCATGCCTTTCGGACTCTGCAACGCCCCGGCGGCTTTCCAGTACTTTATTGACGAGGTACTGAGGGACTTCGTCGACCGGTTCTGTGTCGTCTACATCGACGACATTCTGATATTTTCCGCTACCCGAGATGAACACATCCAACACGTACGCTCCGTTTTACAACGACTGCTACACCATGGGTTGTACGTTAAGTTGGAGAAGAGCGTCTTCCACACCACAGCCGTCGAGTTCCTAGGACATGTCATCACCCCAGAAGGGGTTACCATGGATACGAAGAAGACGGCAGCGATTCAACAGTGGCCATCCCCTACGTCTGTGAAACAGGTACAACGGTTCCTAGGGTTCGCGAATTATTATCGTCGCTTTATCGAGGGGTTTTCCAGAATCGTCACTCCCATCACTCGTCTTCTGGGCAAGGGTGTCCACTTCAACTGGACTCACGACGCAGAACAAGCCTTCCGAGCCTTGAAGACTCGGTTCTCTATGGCCCCCATCCTGTTACATCCGAACCCAGAACAGCCGTTTATAGTGGAGACCGACGCCTCCCAAGACGCCCTGGGCGGGGTGCTGTCCCAAAGAGATACCAATACGGGCTTGCTACATCCTGTGGCGTTCTACTCAAGGAAACTCCAGCCGGCTGAGCGGAACTACACGGTTTCCGACCGTGAATTACTAGCCATAAAGGCCGCCTTTGAGGAATGGCGCCACCACCTCAAGGACGCGAGACATCCCATAACCATATTCACTGACCACAGGAACCTCCAGTTCCTCCGTTCAGCGAGGGCCCTGACCGCCCGACAGCTCCGGTGGACCTTGTTCTTTAACGAGTATGAGTTTCACATCACCTACCGACCTGGTAAAAACAACGCCAAAGCGGATGCCCTGTCGCGACTCACAGAAACCGAATAAGCCACGCCTGTTGACATTCCTACCCCGATCATCCCGAACCGTTGTTTTTTGGGACTGGTCCTGTCTTCGGGGTTCTTATCCCAGCTGCACGACGACCTGCAACAGAAGGCCGCCTCGTCATGGATAGAGGAGCATGAAGGGCTCACCGCTGCAGATGGGTTTCTCCACCAGGGGGACAGGTACTTCCTGCCTCTACCGAATCTCCAACAAAAAGCCCTGTACATGTGTCATGACCACCCTCCGGCCATTCACCCTGGCCGTCAGAAGACGAAAGACTTGTTGTCACGACATTTCTGGTGGCCCACTCTCGATACCGATGTACACGCCTACATCGCGCGGTGTGCAGTCTGCGCTCAGGGAAAAGGATCATCTCAACCCTCGGTGGGGTTGTTGCAACCTATTCCTGTGCCGCCGTACCCTTGGCATACCATATCCATGGATTTTGTGGTGGAACTACCCAAAACAAAGACTGGATACACCACCATCCTCACCATCGTGGACCATCTCTCCAAGATGGCCCATTTCGTCCCGTTGGAGAAACTACCCTCGGCGGCTACCTTGGCTGGGATTGTCCTAAGCAACGTGATACGTCTACATGGCATTCCGTCGGTGGTGATCACGGATAGGGGCTCCCAGTTCGTGTCTAAGTTTTGGAATGAGGTGTGCCGCATCCTGCACATGGAAGTGTGCTTATCCACGGCGTACCACCCGCAAACCGATGGACAGGCCGAGAGGACCAACCAGACCATGGAACAGTACCTTCGCTGTTTAATCCTGTCCGTGGAGGACGACTGGTCTGAGGTCCTTTGGCTGGTGGAATTCGCCTATAATAACAGCAGACATTCCGCAATCGGCATGTCTCCGTTCTTTTGTCTCCATGGTCGACATCCCAGAACGGCCCCTTGGGAGGACCCGTTCGCCAGTCCTTTGCCCACTGTTCAGGCGTATCATGGGTTCCTTCGCGACCTGTGGCAACAAGCCAGGTTTGAGCTGGCTAAAGCTAAAGAAACATACAAACTATTCGCGGACCGGCACAGACGAGCCGAGCCCCAGTTCAAGGAGGGTGACAGGGTATGGGTATCCCTACAGCACATTAATACTCATGGTTCCAAGAAACTGTTGCCCCGGTTTATGGGGCCCTATGTCATTGCCAAAGTGATCAACCGTGTTGCCATGAAGGTGTCACTGCCACCTCACTTGAAGTGCCATCCGGTTTTTCACGTTTCTCACCTGCGGGCTGCTCACCCGGATTGTGTTACTTCCACTCCTCCTCCTCCTGTTCTTCGTGGTGACCACATCGAGTTCGAGGTCCGGGCCATTCTTATGTCCCGTAGAACCCGGGGCCGGCTTTTCTACCTGGTGGACTGGAGGGGTTATGGTCCGGAGGAAAGGTCGTGGGAGCCTCTGTCGCATGTCCGCCACGCCTCCCGGCTGGTTTGAGCCTTTCACTTGGGTCATCCTGGCTGTCCTCGGCCTGCCACCCCGGTGTGATCCGCCGGCTGCCAGGTGGGGGTCCTGTTTGGTGGTGGGTGCTGTCATGGTTCCGCCACCCGCTACTCGAGGAGGAGGGTCAGCGGTCTAGCTCTTGCGGGTCGACAACGGAAGGCCAAAAGACTCACTTCCGGTTGATCGCGCACAAAAGCCGGGAACTCCGGCTACTGACCGCTTTGAATTCAAGTCATTGCCCTGGAAGGAGAGACGCCACTCCGGAGAAGACGAGTACCAGCCGACGGAAGGACGCGGCAGCGGACAACTACGGTGCAGGTACTGACTTTGACTAACGGCGCTTCGCTTACAGAAGAACGGCAGTCCTTGCCGTTTCAACTCGTAACCTTGCTTCCACGGCACACAGAAGGAGGGCAGTGGAACGGAGGTTCTTGCCCTCATTATAATTTGCGCAGGAGCGCTGGTTTTGTTTTATGTAATTTTGGTTCACCCATTGCCCCAGCAGGATTGGGCGCTTTATAATTTGCGCAGGAGCGCTGGTTTTGTTTTATATAATTTTTGTTCACACCGTGACCCAGCAGAATTGGGCTCTGCCTCATTTGCACAGGAGCACTGGAACAGACTACGGAGGCCAGCTGCTCACACACCCTCGCACCAGGTAAACCAGGGTCTCATACGCACGACACAGGACAGAGGAAGGAGAAGGAACGAGCAGAACGCTAACGGTGTTCCATTCTTTCTCTCACAGCTTGTGTCCAGCGCCATCTAGACCGTGCGCCTATCTGGCTTCCACCCCGGGTACCCCCTTATCCTAGACGGAGTTATACCTCGACTAGGGCAAGGCGGGGAACGGGGTGGTGGTTCTTGTCGCCTCTGCAGGAACATCCACCCAGCTGACGGTAAGTCGTGGGGGGAACTCTGACAGAATTCAAAGCCCACGCAATACCTCCTGCCCGGGCGACATGTGCGACCCTGAGATCACGCTCCAAGACATCGCAGCCATCCTGACGAATATGCAAGCGGAAAACCGCAGTCTACGACAGGATATCACAGCCTTGCAGACGCAAGTGGCGGATCCCGGTACCGGACCATGGGGTCAGTACCCCACGTCCAGAGTAATGCGGGAAGGCCTGTTACGACCCGCCATGTTTCAACCCGGTGGGTCTCCCTCTGCTCCGTCGCAGGACACCTGCATCCAGGTGATAGCCCCGCATACCGTACAACTGGCCCCTCCTGAACGCTTTTCTGGTGATTGCACAAAGTACAGCGTTTTCATGCACCAGTGCCAGTTGCATTTCATGGCCCGTGCTACCGCTTTCCCTGATGATGCTTCTAAGGTTGCCTTTATCCTCTCTTACATGGAAGGCGATGCATCGCTGTGGTCCATACCCTTGGTCTTACCTGCCTTTAGAGACACCATGTGTCGGATGTTCGGCCGCCACACCTTCGTACAAGCGGCGGATAACGAACTCCTCGGACTGAAACAGGGGACCACGGACCTGCTCCACTATGTCACCACCTTCAACAGGCTGGTGATAGACGCCCAATGGCCAGAGTCCAAGAAGGTATCGGTGTTCTATAGGGGGTTGCGGGACGACATGAAGGATCTCCTGTCCCAGATCCCGGACCCGCCGGACGACATCGGCTCGTTTATCGATTTAGTAGTGAAACTGAACTTTAGGCTACAAGAACGAAAGACGGATCGACTCAGAGGCGGGGACCCCCGAGCACTGCAACAAAAGGAGAAGAACACCAACGAGGCAGTATGCAACCCTGGGAGCAACCCTGATACACCTGAACCGATGCAGATTGGAGGGATTCGGGGAGCCCTGACCAAGGAGGATCGAGAGAAGAGACGGCGACTGAACCAATGCCTGTATTGCGGCAAAAGCGGTCACTTCGTACGGGAGTGCCCCGTGAAACCCTCAAAACCGAGGCCCAAGAGACCCTTTGCGCTTCCGATATCTAGAGGAGACTGGTCGGGAAACGAAGAAACCCAGTAAACGGAGGGGTCCGGCTACTGGGTTCATCATCCATCAGGATACCAACCCCAGGCAACGGCGTCGGTTGCCGTCATTTCGGAGTTGAGGTCACCCTACAAACCCGATCAGGCCACGGATGGCAGGTGACAGCCCTTATCGATTCTGGAGCTACAGGCAATTTTATCGATAACCAGTACATGGCTAGTCTAGGGATGACAGGGGTACCTAAGAAGACGCCGGAGGCTGTGAAGGCTGTGGACGGGACAGACCTTACCTCCGGGCTCATCCGGTTCCAAACCGAACTCCTCGAGATGTCGTTCCAGAACAGCCACACAGAATCCATTACCTTCGATGCCATCGACGCACCGCAATTCCGCCTGATACTGGGGCTTCCATGGTTGGCAGCCCATAACCCACGGATTGACTGGGTGTCCAGGATGGTGCACCTGGATTCGGAGAGTTGTTTGTCTTATTGTTACCCCCGGTCGTGCACACCCGGCTCATCAGGCATACAGGCTCATGTATTGCCCCTTACCAATACGGTCCTATCCGTACATGAAGCGATACCTGAGGAGTATTTGGACCTAGCCGCGGTGTTCGACAAGAAAGGGGCAAACACCTTACCCCCGCATCGCAGCTTCGATTGCAGAATAGACTTGATTCCGGGCTCGAAGCTGCCCTGTAGCCGCATCTACTCGCTCACGGAAAAAGAGAACAAACACCTCCGTATGTATCTGAACGAGTACCTACGCAATGGGTTCATCCGCCATTCAAGATCGCCGGTGTCGTCTCCCCTCTTTTTCGTGGCAAAGAAGGAAGGAGACTTAAGAACATGCATCGACTTTAGAGCGATGAACGCCATCACGGTAAAAAACAGGTACCCGTTGCCTCTGATCACGAACCTGTTAGAGCAAGTAAAAAACGCCAGCATTTACACCAAGCTGGACCTCCGGGGGGCATACCATCTAGTCAGAGTCCGAAAGGGAGATGAATGGAAGACCGCATTTCGGACCAAATACGGCTCATACGAATACCAGGTCATGCCTTTCGGACTCTGCAACGCCCCGGCGGCTTTCCAGTACTTTATTGACGAGGTACTGAGGGACTTCGTCGACCGGTTCTGTGTCGTCTACATCGACGACATTCTGATATTTTCCGCTACCTGAGATGAACACATCCAACACGTACGCTCCGTTTTACAACGACTGCTACACCATGGGTTGTACGTTAAGTTGGAGAAGAGCGTCTTCCACACCACAGCCGTCGAGTTCCTAGGACATGTCATCACCCCAGAAGGGGTTACCATGGATACGAAGAAGACCGCAGCGATTCAACAGTGGCCATCCCCTACGTCTGTGAAACAGGTACAACGGTTCCTAGGGTTCGCGAATTATTATCGTCGCTTTATCGAGGGGTTTTCCAGAATCGTCACTCCCATCACTCGTCTTCTGGGCAAGGGTGTCCGCTTCAACTGGACTCACGACGCAGAACAAGCCTTCCGAGCCTTGAAGACTCGGTTCTCTACGGCCCCCATCCTGTTACATCCGAACCCAGAACGGCCGTTTATAGTGGAGACCGACGCCTCCCAAGACGCCCTGGGCGGGGTGCTGTCCCAAAGAGATACCAATACGGGCTTGCTACATCCTGTGGCGTTCTACTCAAGGAAACTCCAGCCGGCTGAGCGGAACTACACGGTTTCCGACCGTGAATTACTAGCCATAAAGGCCGCCTTTGAGGAATGGCGCCACCACCTCAAGGACGCGAGACATCCCATAACCATATTCACTGACCACAGGAACCTCCAGTTCCTCCGTTCAGCGAGGGCCCTGACCGCCCGACAGCTCCGGTGGACCTTGTTCTTTAACGAGTATGAGTTTCACATCACCTACCGACCTGGTAAAAACAACGCCAAAGCGGATGCCCTGTCGCGACTCACAGAAACCGAAGAAGCCACGCCTGTTGACATTCCTACCCCGATCATCCCGAACCGTTGTTTTTTGGGACTGGTCCTGTCTTCGGGGTTCTTATCCCAGCTGCACGACGACCTGCAACAGAAGGCCGCCTCGTCATGGATGGAGGAGCATGAAGGGCTCACCGCTGCAGATGGGTTTCTCCACCAGGGGGACAGGTACTTCCTGCCTCTACCGAATCTCCAACAAAAAGCCCTGTACATGTGTCATGACCACCCTCCGGCCATTCACCCTGGCCGTCAGAAGACGAAAGACTTGTTGTCACGACATTTCTGGTGGCCCACTCTCGATACCGATGTACACGCCTACATCGCGCGGTGTGCAGTCTGCGCTCAGGGAAAAGGATCATCTCAACCCTCGGTGGGGTTGTTGCAACCTATTCCTGTGCCGCCGTACCCTTGGCATACCATATCCATGGATTTTGTGGTGGAACTACCCAAAACAAAGACTGGATACACCACCATCCTCACCATCGTGGACCATCTCTCCAAGATGGCCCATTTCGTCCCGTTGGAGAAACTACCCTCGGCGGCTACCTTGGCTGGGATTGTCCTAAGCAACGTGATACGTCTACATGGCATTCCGTCGGTGGTGATCACGGATAGGGGCTCCCAGTTCGTGTCTAAGTTTTGGAATGAGGTGTACCGCATCCTGCACATGGAAGTGTGCTTATCCACGGCGTACCACCCGCAAACCGATGGACAGGCCGAGAGGACCAACCAGACCATGGAACAGTACCTTCGCTGTTTAATCCTGTCCGTGGAGGACGACTGGTCTGAGGTCCTTTGGCTGGTGGAATTCGCCTATAATAACAGCAGACATTCCGCAATCGGCATGTCTCCGTTCTTTTGTCTCCATGGTCGACATCCCAGAACGGCCCCTTGGGAGGACCCGTTCGCCAGTCCTTTGCCCACTGTTCAGGCGTATCATGGGTTCCTTCGCGACCTGTGGCAACAAGCCAGGTTTGAGCTGGCTAAAGCTAAAGAAACATACAAACTATTCGCGGACCGGCACAGACGAGCCGAGCCCCAGTTCAAGGAGGGTGACAGGGTATGGGTATCCCTACAGCACATTAATACTCATGGTTCCAAGAAACTGTTGCCCCGGTTTATGGGGCCCTATGTCATTGCCAAAGTGATCAACCGTGTTGCCATGAAGGTGTCACTGCCACCTCACTTGAAGTGCCATCCGGTTTTTCACGTTTCTCACCTGCGGGCTGCTCACCCGGATTGTGTTACTTCCACTCCTCCTCCTCCTGTTCTTCGTGGTGACCACATCGAGTTCGAGGTCCGGGCCATTCTTATGTCCCGTAGAACCCGGGGCCGGCTTTTCTACCTGGTGGACTGGAGGGGTTATGGTCCGGAGGAAAGGTCGTGGGAGCCTCTGTCGCATGTCCGCCACGCCTCCCGGCTGGTTTGAGCCTTTCACTTGGGTCATCCTGGCTGTCCTCGGCCTGCCACCCCGGTGTGATCCGCCGGCTGCCAGGTGGGGGTCCTGTTTGGTGGTGGGTGCTGTCATGGTTCCGCCACCCGCTACTCGAGGAGGAGGGTCAGCGGTCTAGCTCTTGCGGGTCGACAACGGAAGGCCAAAAGACTCACTTCCGGTTGATCGCGCACAAAAGCCGGGAACTCCGGCTACTGACCGCTTTGAATTCAAGTCATTGCTCTGGAAGGAGAGACGCCACTCCTGAGAAGACGAGTACCAGCCGACGGAAGGACGCGGCAGCGGACAACTACGGTGCAGGCACTGACTTTGACTAACGGCGCTTCGCTTACAGAAGAACGGCAGTCCTTGCCGTTTCAACTCGTAACCTTGCTTCCACGGCACACAGAAGGAGGGTAGTGGAACGGGGGTTCTTGCCCTCATTATAATTTGCGCAGGAGCGCTGGTTTTGTTTTATGTAATTTTGGTTCACCCATTGCCCCAGCAGGATTGGGCGCTTTATAATTTGCGCAGGAGCGCTGGTTTTGTTTTATATAATTTTTGTTCACACCGTGACCCAGCAGAATTGGGCTCTGCCTCATTTGCACAGGAGCACTGGAACAGACTACGGAGGCCAGCTGCTCACACACCCTCGCACCAGGTAAACCAGGGTCTCATACGCACGACACAGGACAGAGGAAGGAGAAGGAACGAGCAGAACGCTAACGGTGTTCCATTCTTTCCCTCACAGCGTGTGTCCAGCGCCATCTAGACCGTGCGCCTATCTGGCTTCCACCCCGGGTACCCCCTTATCCTAGACGGAGTTATACCTCGACTAGGGCAAGGCGGGGAACGGGGTGGTGGTTCTTGTCGCCTCTGCAGGAACATCCACCCAGCTGACGGTAAGTCGTGGGGGGAACTCTGACAGACAATAGGAACCTGTCCAAGGTTGTGCCCCCCAACAAAAGTGGGGATGATATCCACAAGTGGATGACTGCTCTTGAGAGAGCCTGCAAAGTGCAGCAGGTTCCTGAAGACCAGTGGGCAGCAATCTTATGGCTCTCCTTTGAAGGTAGAGGCAGAGATAGACTCCTCACTGTTAGGGAGGAGGATGTCAGAAACTACAGAGCCCTGAAGAGTGTCCTAGTTGATGGGTTAGGCTTAACCAATGAACAGTACAGGTTAATGTTCAGAGACACCCAGAAGATACAGACTCAGGACTGGTCTGAATACATTGAATGTGCCATTAAGGCTTTGGAGGGTTGGTTGCTGGGAAGTAAGGTATCTGATTATACAGGATTGTACAATTTGATGATGAGAGAACCGATTTTAAATAACTGTGAGAACCAGCAACTGCATCAACACTTGGTTGACTCAGATCTGACCTCTCCCCAAGAATTGGGAAAGAAGGCAGACAAATGGGTCAGAACCAGGGTTAAGCAAAAGAACCAGAACCAGGGCCAAGGGGGTGATCAGAAGAAAACAGACCAAAAGGGTGGAGATCAGAAATCTAAAGACCAGAAGTCTTCAACAGGGCCCCAAACTAGTACTAACGAGGGCGGGTCCCAGCCTAAAGGGAAGAAGAAAGAAGGTCCAAAGAAACCCTGGTGCAAATCTTGCAAGAATACAACTCACTGGACTAGTGATTGTAAGAAGGGTGGAGCCCCCAACACTGTTGCCCCTAAGGCACCTGCTCCCAGTACTACTGTTAGCAGTGTTGGTCCCCAGACAAAGGGTGTAGTGGGAATCACTATGGGAACTGAAGGAGATTCTGACTTAGACAGAACCCTGACACAGGCAGTCTTGATCTGTGATGGGGACATGGATTTGTCCCTGACTGTGAGCCCCAGTAACCTGGGCAAGTACAGACAGACTCCTTTAATAAATGAAAAAGTGGCTCAAGCCTACAGGGACACATGTGCCAGTGTCACTATGGTGACACCAGGCTTTGTGGATCCTGGACAGTACATACCAGGTGAGAATTACCTGGTGACCAATGCCAGCAATGCCACTACTTCACATAGGGTTGTGGTTAGTGCAGACCTCCCAGTAGAATGTTTGTTGGGCAATGCCCTAGAGAGTTCTCTATGGTCAGAAGTGGAGTACAGGACACATGCAGAGATGTTAGGTATATCACCACATGTCCTTGCTGTGACCAGGTCACAGGCCAAAAAGTGCCTTACTGAACCACAGGTCTTGGATCCTGGAACAATGGACCAAGCACCTACCAAGAAGAAGAACAGGAGGGTTAAGGCTGTGCCTTCCCCCCTGCCTCCAAGTGATGATCAGCCTTCCCAGGAAGATGATCTAGAGAACCCTGAAGGAACTGTCTCTGAAGAGCTTGAACCTGATCAGGTTGAGTTTCTGGGGACAGGGGGACCTTCCAGGGCTGACTTGGGGCAGGCTCAGTTATCCTGTCCATCTCTTGAACCCCTCAGACAGCTGGCTGCTGCTGAGGCTGCTGGGAATGCTCAAGGTACCCATAAAGTGTATTGGGACGATGGGCTCCTTTATTCAGAGGCTAGAGACCCAAAACCTGGTGCAACCAGGAGGTTGGTTATACCTCTGCAATTTAGGGGCTTCCTTCTTACCTTGGCCCATGATATTCCTCTAGCAGGACACTTAGGCCAGAACAAGACCTGGGACAGGCTTGTCCCTCACTTTCACTGGCCTCACATGAATGAAGATACCAAGGAGTTTTGTCGCTCCTGTGTAACCTGCCAAGCCAGTGGCAAATCAGGTGGCACAACAAAGGCCCCCCTAATACCACTACCTGTGGTGGGGGTCCCCTTTGAAAGAGTGGGAATAGATATAGTGGGTCCCATGGATCCTCCCACTGCATCTGGGCACAGATTTATACTGGTGGTAGTGGATCATGCCACCAGGTATCCAGAGGCAATTCCCCGTAGGACCACTACAGCTCCTGTTGTGGCCAGGGCCCTGCTGGGAGTATTCTCCAGAGTGGGGTTTCCTAAGGAGGTGGTTTCTGACAGAGGTACCAACTTCATGTCAGGATACTTGACAGCTATGTGGAAGGAATGTGGTGTCAACTACAAGTTCACCACTCCTTATCACCCACAATGCAATGGGCTTGTTGAGAGATTCAACAAGACCCTAAAGGGTATGATCAAAGGATTACCTGAAAAGCTCAGGCGAAGATGGGACATCCTTCTACCCTGCCTTCTGTTTGCTTACAGAGAGGTCCCACAAAAAGGAGTTGGCTACAGCCCCTTTGAATTGTTGTTTGGGCACCCAGTAAGATGCCCACTGTGTTTAGTGAAGGAAGGATGGGAGTTACCTCTCAAAAAGCCTAAACAAGACATAGTGGACTATGTACTTGGTCTCCGCTCCAGGATGGCTGAGTATATGGAGAAGGCATCCAAAAACCTTGAGGCAAGCCAGGCCTTACAGAAAGCTTGGCATGACCAAAAGGCTGTCTTGGTTGAGTTTCAGCCAGGACAGAAGGTATGGGTGTTGGAGCCAGTGGCCCCAGCAGCACTCCAAGACAAATGGTCTGGACCCCATACAATCCTGGAAAAGAAGGGAGAGGTTACCTACTTGGTGGACCTAGGAACTCCCAGGAGTCCCCACAGGGTACTCCATGTTAACAGGTTAAAAGCATATGTTGACAGGGCAGACATGGGCTTGCTCATGGCTACAGATGAGGGACAGGAGGAAAAGAGTGACCCTCTCCCAGACCTGTTGTCTCAGCACCCTGAAGATGGTTCAGTTGAAGGAGTGACCCTTGGAGGCAACCTCACTGAGCATCAGCAGATTGAATGTAGACAGGTTCTACAATCATTTCAACACATGTTTTCATTGATACCTAGTCAAACTGACTGGTGTACCCATGTGGTGGACACTGGTGACAGTCTGCCTGTGAAGAACAAACTTTACAGACAACCTGACCACGTCAGGGACTGTATAAAGGCTGAGGTACACAAAATGCTGGAACTGGGTGTCATTGAACCCTCAGAGAGCCCCTGGGCTAGCCCAGTGGTTCTGGTCCCCAAACCTCACACCAAAGATGGCAAGAGAGAGATGAGGTTCTGTGTGGATTACAGAGGACTCAATGCTGTCACTAGGACAGATGCACATCCTATTCCAAGGGCAGATGAGCTCATAGATAAACTGGCTTCTGCTAAGTTTTTGAGCACATTTGATTTGACAGCTGGCTATTGGCAAATCAGGTTAGTTGAGGAGTCCAAGGCCAAAACAGCATTCTCAACCCCAGGTGGGCACTATCAATTTTTGGTGATGCCCTTTGGTCTGAAGAATGCACCTGCCACCTTCCAAAGGTTGGTGAATCAAGTCCTTACTGGGCTGGATGACTTTTGTGCAGCATATCTTGATGACATTGCTGTCTTTAGCTCCACCTGGGAGGATCACCTGATCCACCTGAAGAAGGTACTTGAGGCTCTGCAAAAGGCAGGCCTCACTATCAAGGCTACTAAGTGACAGATAGGGCAGAGTAAGGTTGTGTATTTGGGCCACCTTGTAGGTGGAGGCCAAGTTCAACCACTGGAGAGTAAGATACAATCCATCAAGGACTGGTCTCCTCCAACCACCCAGGCTCAAGTTCAAGCTTTCTTGGGCTTGACTGGGTACTACAGGAAGTTTGTTAAGAACTATGGGTCCATTGTGACTCCTCTTAATGATCTGACATCCAAGAAGATGCCCAAAAAGGTTCAGTGGACAGTAAGCTGTCAAAAGGCATTTGATGACCTGAAGAAGGCCATGTGCTCTGCACCTATCCTGAAAAGTCCTGACTACTCCAAAGAGTTTATTGTCCAAACAGATGCTTCTGAGTTGGGTGTGGGAGCTGTGCTGTCACAACTTAATGTAGATGGTCAAGACCAACCCATTGGTTTTATTAGCAGAAGGTTGACCCCCAGAGAGAAGAATTGGTCAGCTATTGAGAGGGAGGCCTTTGCTGTGGTGTGGGCCCTGAAGAAGCTGAGGCCATACTTGTTTGGCACTCACTTCAAGATTCAGACCGACCATAAGCCCCTCTTGTGGCTAAATCAGATGAACGGTGAAAACCCCAAACTGCTTAGGTGGTCCATTTCCCTACAGGGGATGGACTTTAAAGTGGAGCACCGGCCAGGTACAGACCATGGGAATGCAGATGGTCTCTCCAGGTACTTCCACTTAGGACATGAAGACGAGACTGGTCAAGGCTAGTTTAATGTCCCTGCGTTTGGGGGGGGTTGTGTAGGAGAGTAGGGTCTGCTATCCTATGGTCACCCCAAATTTTAGCTTTTTGCTTCACTGGTTTTTGACATATTGAGGCTGTGGGCCTGCTAATCAGACGCCCAGCCTGCTGTTCTCTCTAACTAAATTGACACTATGCACCCTAGGTGCATAACCAATTGGAATTGGATCACCCTGTGAGCCCCTGTACCAGTGTACACTAGGTACCCAGGGCATTGGTGTATCTAAGGCCTACCAGGGGCTGAAGCATGTATTGTGCCACCCCTGGCCTGGCCTAGCAATTTGACACAACTGGCTGATCACTCAGCTGGGGTAAGTTGGTGTAACCACCTCTTACTTAGGTGTAGTATACCTATACCTAACCTAAAATAGGACACCTGGTAACCTATAAGTCACTCCTATTGCAGGCCTTGACAATCCTGAAGGCAGAGTGCTTGGTTCCATGTGAGATGATGCTCTGGCATGAGCTGAGTCTGTCTGCAGTGGTCGGAACAACTTCCTTCTACCGTTTCCAGATATCGTCATACCATATACTCTTAAGTGCATTATGAACCTCGCGGTTAAATGCTATCTTTGGTTTGGATTTATCAAAACATGTCGAGTAAGGTGTCATACGAATTGGAATACTAACCCCTCGCCAATTCTGGCGACGGGGTTAGCATTCCACCCTTCTAGAGGGACACGACATGTACAGTACCTGAAACCCGGGTAAAATCAGACATAGCCTCAGCTCCACAAAATGGATGCTGCCACCACAGACACAAGTCTGCCCTCCTGCTGCTGGGAGTCCTTCCAGCTTGGGAGACGTGGACAAAGGGTTTCCTGCCAGGGGAGGTGCGAGCACCACCCCAGACAGGATTTTGTGTATTGGTCAGGTAGGGCTTGAATGGAATCAGACATGCCTGAGGCTCACAAGGAGCCTCGGTGCATATGCCAGTTCAAACCGGTCCTGGGGCACACCAGCCCCGGACCTGGGGCGAGCTGGACAAAGGATTGGGGGTGTAACCACCCCCCTTCCTGGTCCCACCCTTAGGGAGGGACCTAGCAGGTAGTCCGGCCCCTAGAATCCGCTTAAAGGTAGGAGCTGTGTCCTAAGACTTCAGACATCCTGGAATCAACTTAACCACAAGAAGAAGACGGGAACTTCGACGCTCTGCTGCACAGAGGGCAGAAGGAAATCTCCCCTATGGTCAGGGAGTGACCATCTTGCTAACGCAAGCACCAACCAGCTATTCGACGTCTGCTTTGCTGCCGCCTCCCGCCGCAGCCCGAGCCCAGAGCCCAACAAGACCTGGACCTCCAGACCTCTCACAGCCCGATCCACAGTCCCTGCAAAGAAGGAACCCGTGGAGGCACCGAGACACGTGGAGCCAGCCATCTTGAAAGACCGATGACAAGCTGCAAGCGCGACAACAGAGGCTCCCTCCAAGTTGTGCTTTGGGTCCTGAGAAGCCCAACACCCGAGCAGCATCTGCACCAAAGGTGAGCCCTCCAGCATCTCCACGATCTGCGTGGGGCCCCTCTGCACTTTGCATCTTGACGCGCCTGCCCGGTCCCTGGCCCGTTGGCTAGTGGCCATTTTGGCGACCTAACTTGAAATCAACAATGCTGGTCTGGTTGCCCCAGACTGGCCCCAGCTGCCCTCCAAAAGAGCAGCCCCTCTGACCTTGCTGGTCAGAACAATCAGCTTTCTTTATTTTCCACGACTCCTGCCTTTACCAAGGCTTGTTTGCCTCTTTCGAGTCGCCGACACCGCCGACAGCGAGAGCCTGCGTGGGACAGCTCGTGACTCGACTCCTGGACGTCGTCGACCTTCAGGGACCACGTGGCTGCGGAGACAAGCTACACCTCATCACCTGTTTGCACCCGACATCGCCTGGTACCTACCTGGTGCCACGCCGGTCACTGGCTAGTGACTGTGAACACTGTCCCCTCTGCTTTCAGGTCTTCTACAAATCCGATCCACCCTTGGATCCAACGCTGCTCTTCTGGACCGACCGCCTGCAGCATCTTTGTCATCAGGCTCCATTGAATCGATAGACGAAACCCGACGCACTTCGAGACCTATGCACCCGCTTCCTGTGGGTGAGGTAAAGCTGGCACTCCGGTGCCCAAATGTAGAGAAACATCTCTAGTGTCTGTGTTTAAAGTCTTAAGTTCGTAGTCCATCCAGAAGACCCTTTCTGCAGTAACTTTTAAACTTTTACGCACCCATTGAAAACCTATGGGAGCACGCGTGTAACTTTCCTCACTGCACACGAGACCCGTGGACCTCCTGGTCACTAACTGAAGTTAGCTCCTTGTAGGCCCAGCGATTCTAGAGGCCCTAGGCCTTTTCCCTTTCCTGTTCGTGGTACTTATACCACTATTTTAGTATATGGTTTGAGTGGCCACCAGGGCCCATCCATGTAAAGTGCAACTTCTGTATATTATAACGTTGTCTTGTTTAACGATTTGTGCTCCTGTGCTCATAAAGAGTCTTGGGGATACTTTGAGTAATAAATACATATATATTTTGAATATATATCTGTGTGGTGTCCTTTCATTGGTATAAAGGGGGGTTACATTTGGTAAAACAGCCTGCTTAACACGCTTTAACGAGTTTAGCCTCAAAGACTGCTTAGCCTACGCTACCACTAGGGCAGCTAGTCCGAAAAGGTTGACTTATAACCACACCATAAGGGTTGCTTGGCATGGTACAAGGTGGTCACTTTAACTAGTGAACATCATATACCAGGCCAACTTCTCACAACGCCACACACTGCTGCACGCCTCACACTGTTGCACGCCTCACACTGCTGCACGCCTCACACTGCTGCATGCCGTACACTGCTGCACACCGCACACTGCTGCACGCCGCACACTGCTGCATGCCACACACTGCTGCATGCCACTGCACGCCACACACTGCTGCATGCCACACACTGCTGCATGCCGCTGCATGCCATACACTGCTGCATGCCACACACTGCTGCAAGCCAAACACTGCTGCACGCCACACACTGCTGCACGCCACACACTGCTGCACGCCACACACTGCTGCACGCCTCACACTGCTGCACGCCACACACTGCTGCATGCCACACACTGCTGCACGCCGCACAATGCTACACGAAACACTGCTGCACGCCGCACAATGCTACACGAAACACTGCTGCACGCCTCACACTGCTGCACGTCTCACACTGCTTCACGCCTCACACTGCTGCTCGCCTCACACTGCTGCACGCCACGCACTGCTGCACGCCACACACTGCTGCACGCCACACACTGCTGCACGCCACACAATGCTACACGAAACACTGCTGCACGCCGCACAATGCTACACGAAACACTGCTGCACGCCTCACACTACTGCACATCTCACACTGCTTCATGCCTCACACTGCTGCACGCCACACACTGCTGCATGCCACACACTGCTGCATGCCTCACACTGCTGCATGCCTCATACTGCTGCATGCCGCACACTGCTGCATGCCGCACACTGCTGCACGCCGCACACTGCTACACAAAACACTGCTGCATGCCACACACTGCTGCACGCCACACACTGCTGCAGGCCACACACTGCTGCACGCCGCACAATGCTACACGAAACACTGCTGCATGCCACACACTGCTGCACGCCACACACTGCTGCATGCCGCACACTGCTGCACACTGCTGCATTACTCACTGCTGCATGCTGCATGACACTGCTGCACACAGCACACTGCTGCAGTGCATCCAGAAGACCCTTTCTGCAGTAACTTTTAAACTTTTACGCACCCATTGAAAACCTATGGGAGCACGCGTGTAACTTTCCTCACTGCACACGCGACCCGTGGACCTCCTGGTCACTAACTGAAGTTAGCTCCTTGTAGGCCCAGCGATTCTAGAGGCCCTAGGCCTTTTCCCTTTCCTGTTCGTGGTACTTATACCACTATTTTAGTATATGGTTTGAGTGGCCACCAGGGCGCATCCATGTAAAGTGCAACTTCTGTATATTATAACGTTGTCTTGTTTAACGATTTGTGCTCCTGTGCTCATAAAGAGTCTAGGGGATACTTTGAGTAATAAATACATATATATTTTGAATATATATCTGTGTGGTGTCCTTTCATTGGTATAAAGGGGGGTTACATTTGGTAAAACAGCCTGCTTAACACGCTTTAACGAGTTTAGCCTCAAAGACTGCTTAGCCTACGCTACCACTAGGGCAGCTAGTCCGAAAAGGTTGACTTATAACCACACCATAAGGGTTGCTTGGCATGGTACAAGGTGGTCACTTTAACTAGTGAACATCATATACCAGGCCAACTTCTCACAACGCCACACACTGCTGCACGCCTCACACTGTTGCACGCCTCACACTGCTGCACGCCTCACACTGCTGCATGCCGTACACTGCTGCACACCGCACACTGCTGCACGCCGCACACTGCTGCATGCCACACACTGCTGCATGCCACTGCACGCCACACACTGCTGCATGCCACACACTGCTGCATGCCGCTGCATGCCACACACTGCTGCATGCCACACACTGCTGCACGCCACACACTGCTGCACGCCACACACTGCTGCACGCCTCACACTGCTGCACGCCACACACTGCTGCATGCCACACACTGCTGCACGCCGCACAATGCTACACGAAACACTGCTGCACGCCGCACAATGCTACACGAAACACTGCTGCACGCCTCACACTGCTGCACGTCTCACACTGCTTCATGCCTCACACTGCTGCTCGCCTCACACTGCTGCACGCCACGCACTGCTGCACGCCACACACTGCTGCACGCCACACACTGCTGCACGCCACACAATGCTACACGAAACACTGCTGCACGCCGCACAATGCTACACGAAACACTGCTGCACGCCTCACACTACTGCACATCTCACACTGCTTCATGCCTCACACTGCTGCACGCCACACACTGCTGCATGCCACACACTGCTGCATGCCTCACACTGCTGCATGCCTCATACTGCTGCATGCCGCACACTGCTGCATGCCGCACACTGCTGCACGCCGCACACTGCTACACAAAACACTGCTGCACGCCACACACTGCTGCACGCCACACACTGCTGCAGGCCACACACTGCTGCACGCCGCACAATGCTACACGAAACACTGCTGCATGCCACACACTGCTGCACGCCACACAGTGCTGCATGCCGCACACTGCTGCACACTGCTGCATTACTCACTGCTGCATGCTGCATGACACTGCTGCACACAGCACACTGCTGCACGCCACACAGTGCTGCACGCCGCACACTGCTGCACATCGCTGCACACCACACACTGCTGCATGCCACACACTGCTGCACGCTGCACACTGCTGCACGTCTCACACTGCTACACGAAACACTGCTGCACGCCCCACACTGCTGCACACTTCACACTGCTGCATGCCGCACACTGCTGCACGCCACACACTGCTGCACGCCACACACTGCTGCATGCTGCTGCACGCCACACAGTGCTGCACGCCACACACTGCTGCATGCCACACACTGCTGCACACCGCACACTGCTGCACGCCACACACTGCTGCACGCCGCACACTGCTACACGAAACACTGCTGCACACCTCACACTGCTGCACGCCACACACTGCTGCACGCCACACACTGCTGCATGCCACACTGCTGCACGCCGCACAATGCTACACGAAACACTGCTGCACGCCTCACACTGCTGCATGCCTCACACTGCTGCACGCCACACACTGCTGCACGCCACACACTGCTGCACGCCACACACTGCTGCACGCCTCACACTGCTGCACACCTCACACTGCTGCACGCAGCACACTGCTGCACGCCGCACACTGCTGCACGCTGCACACTGCTGCACGCCGCACACTGCTACACGAAACACAGCTGCACTCCACACACTGCTGCACGCCACACACTGCTGCACGCCACACACTGCTGCATGCCGCACAATGCTACACGAAACACTGCTGCACGCCACAAACTGCTGCATGCCACACACTGCTGCACACCGCACACTGCTGCACGCCACACACTGCTGCATGCCTCACACTGCTGCACGCCTCACACTGCTGCATGCCGCATACTGCTGCACGCCGCACACTGCTACATGCCACACACTGCTGCACGCCACACACTGCTGCACCCAACACACTGCTGCATGCCGCTGCACGCCACACACTGCTGCACGCCACACACTGCTGCATGCCACACACTGCTGCATGCCGCACACAGCTGCATGCCGCACACTGCTACACGAAACACTGCTGCACACCACGCACTGCTGCACGCCACACACTTCTGCACGCCACACACTGCTGCACACCGCACAATGCTACATGAAACACTGCTGCATGCCTCACACGGCTGCACGCCACACACTGCTGCATGCCACACACTGCTGCATGCCACACACTGCTTCACGCCTCACACTGCTGCATGCCTCACACTGCTGCACGCCGCACACTGCTGCATGCCTCACACTGCTGCACGCCGCACACTGCTGCATGCCGCACATTGCTGCACGCCGCACACTGCTGCACGCCGCACACTGCTGCACACCACACACTGCTGCACGCCACACACTGCTGCATGCCGCTGCACGCCACACACTGCTGCATGCCACACACTGCTGCACGCCACACATGGCTGCACGCAGCACACTGCTGCACGCCGCACACTGCTGCATGCCGCACACTGGTGCACGCTGCACACTGCTACATGAAACACTGCTGCACAGCAGACACTGCTGCATGCCACACACTGCTGCACGCCACACACTGCTGCACACCACACATTGCTGCACGCCGCACAATGCTACACGAAACACTGCTGCACGCCACACATTGCTGCATGCCACACACTGCTGCATGCCGCACACTGCTGCACGCCACACACTGCTGCACACTGCTGCATTACTCACTGCTGCATGCTGCACGACACTGCTGCACACAGCACACTGCTGCACGCAGCACACTGCTGCATGCCGCACACTGCTGCATGCCGCACACTGCTGCACGCCGCTGCACGCCGCTGCATGCCACACAGTGCTGCATGCCTCACACTGCTTCACGAAACACTGCTGCACGCCACACACTGCTGCACGCCCTGCACTGCTGCACGCCACACACTGCTGCACGCCTCACACTGCTGCACGCTGCACACTGCTGCACGCCACACACTGCTGCACGCCGCACACTGCTGCACTCCACACACTGCTTTTATGCGAGTTTATGCTACTGACATTGTAAATGACAATGCCTTTTATTTGTTTTAAAACAAAAACATAAATAAAAGGCATTGTAATTTTACAATGCCAATAGCTCAAACTCTTATAAATGCGAGACCTATTGCATTGCAAATGCTTGTATTCTAGTGTCAGCAGTTAACACTTTATTTTTATAATGTTGGGACCACTGTGAGAGATTGCTGTTCATAATTGCTGAAGGAGATCTAAACAGCAAGATGTTCTCAGCCTTTTTTTTTTTTAAACTAGCCTGAATCTAGTACGGTTAACGTGGTCAGACGTAACAATGCCAAGAGACCAAACTTGACAAACTCAGTTGAAAACAAGCATTTGCAATGCAATAGGTCTCGTAGTTGTGAGAGTTTGAGCTATTGGCATTGTAAATGGCAATGCCTTTTATTTACGTGTTGGTTTTTAAAACATAAATAAAAGGCATTGTTATTTACAATGCCAATAGCTTAAACTCTCGCAAATGCAAGACCTATTGCATTGCAAATGCTTGTTTATAATGGAATAGACAAGACTACAAGTCTCAGAATAAAAAAAAAAAAGTCTGTACTGGAACAGCACATCATGCATGTACCTGGGAAACTTGGATGGCCTGAAGTTCAATTTAGCTCCCCATAAGTGACCAATATCTGTCCGCTCTTCCACTTCAGCCACATTTCACCCATTTCTTTTTTCCTCATCTCCCAGTATTTTGTACTTCCTATTTTTACTCACCAACTCTGCTATTTTAATCAGTCCTTATTCCTTTGTCTTAATCAGGGCCCAAGTGTGAAGGAGATATGTTAAATTGCAGGTGCCTATTTAAAGAAGCCAATAGATGAAGGAGACTGACCCAAGGACCCCCTTCTGTGTATGCTTTTTAACGATTTATGATGTTTTAATTTCAAAGGGTCTGACCGAACCACACCTAATAAAACATAGGCCTGTCTTTAGGAGGGACGTCATGTCTGTGTGCAGTCACTGGTAAAGCAGCTGTTCTGGTTCTGAAAGTATTTTTCAAATAGGCGCACGTTCAGAGTTCTCTTTCAAGTTATTGAAACAAAGATTTTAAAATATGTAAATTGTTTTGAAACCGCCTGACAGATTTTTAAACCACCAAACTGTAGTTGTTTATGATTCTGTGCCTGTGTTGGGCTGTGACGTCTCTACACTACCCATCAGCCCTAAGAGGTGTCATTTCCTGTTTTACTAAGCAGTACATGATGATATTCAGGGACAGTCTAGCATGACCGGTATTTTAATGTCCCAGCAGATACAAAAATTAGCAAAATGGCCAAAACTGGTATTTTTCCCCCTTTATCTGTACATACTTTAAACAATATTTATAAGAAGAAAGCACTTTAAAATGTTTTCTGGACATAAAAGTCATGTAAAAAACGAATACAGAAGATTATATGTAAAGTTCTATATAAGGTTCATGCCTGGGCCTTTGCAGAATCTTAAAACGTGAACTAATTGCTGGTCCTTTTTAGGGTCGAGCCTGGGCAGCGCATACGCTGCTCTGCTTGGCATGCTGTATTCAGGTAGGGCCTTGATGCTCCGCCCACATTTTTTCGTTGGCTTGTGTCATTGTCTACTGTAAACGGTGGCTGTTCATTGGTCAATAGGCTTAGTAGTCCCTCCTTAGTACCGCCTTGTGTCATTTTATAACTTCCCATTGCGACACTCCCTGTTACGTGTGTTGTTACTCGGTAGGCTTTAATTACAGCCTACGAGCACTATTTTCTCAATTAGCTTTGTCCTGCCTGCTGCTGCACCGCTCCTGAGGCTTTTTGATTTTTTTTATAGCACATACGCATTTGCAACGCAATAGGTCTCACATTGTAGTGCGTTTTAAGGTGAGGAATTAATTCCTCTTCAATCCAGAGGTCCCCTAGGGGCCAACTAGCCCACCAGGTACCTCCAGTAAGCACCACGGAGCTGCGTTGCAGAGTGTTCTAAAAAGGGGCGTGGCCTCTGAACACCTCTCTGCAACGCAGCTCCCTGGCGCATACTGGAGGTACCTGGTGGGCTAGTTGGCCCCCAGGGGACCGCAGGATTGAAGAAGAATTAATTCCCCAACTTAAAACACGCCACGGGGCGTGTTTGCACACGTCACCTCAGGCCCTGCCCCCTTCCTTCACCATTGTACATATATTCCTCTAAAATCAGCCGAACTACGGATTACGATTTACTCACCTGTTATCAGGAGAGAACCCAGTGCCTTTTTGTTAGACGGACCGGGAGGGTCGACCGAGGACAAGGGGAGAGGTCTCCGGGGAGAGCCGTCTCCAGCGATCGTACAGATGAATAACTTCCCCCCCACAGATATACACCACACAAGGATAGGATTTAACGTTCTTTATAGGTGATTTCTTAAGGTACGATGAAATGGTACAAGGAGGTCTGGACTCAGGGGTCCCCTCGATTCTAGTCTCTTGGTTTGGGAAAAGGGGGTAGCGGGACAGTCTGGTTACCAATCTGGTAGCTGAGATGGTATGGTGGATAGCTCACAATCCTCGAGCTCGGTGTTCTAGCTTGGACGGGCCGCTGCAGCGCCAGCAGGTCCCGGTGAGGGTGGTCGTTACACGGTCTGCGGCAGCGCCAGCAGGTCCCGATGAAGGTGGTCGTTACACGGTCCGCGGCAGCGCCAGCAGGTCCCGATGAAGGTGGTCGTTACACGGTCCGCGGCAGCGCCAGCAGGTCCCGATGAAGGTGGTCGTTACAACGGTCCGCGGCAGCGCCAGCAGGTCCCGACGAGGATGGATGATGCAGAAGGCCGCGGCAGCGCCAGCAGGCAGGACGATATTTCACAAGGCAGGGCTACGGCAGCGCCAGTAGTCCTTCAAGGCTGAGTTCTTCTCGGTGTCTCTCGACTCCAGGATACAACTGCCTTCCTGCTCTGGAGCTGCCCTAGTTATAGGTCTGGCGCCCTTTGATGTCCGGACCCTCGCACTTGGAGGTCGGGGGGTCCGGGATGAGGGAGTCCAGACACCCAGCAGGGGGTGGAGCCAGCGCCTGGGGGAGCTGGAGGGCGATCGGCACCTGGCAGGGGAGAGCCATCGACACTTCTTTCTCCCATTGACCTGCCAAGTGGTCCGTTCACCTCCTGGGTGGATGGTGGTGCCGGGATGTCGGGGCCGGGCCAGGCCCAGGGTTAGGGTCGAGCTGAGGCCACGCGGCCTCGTGGCGCAGTGTCCAAGATGGCGGCTGATCCGGCCGGGGGAGCCGGTAGTGGTTCGGCCCCATGATACATGGCTGTCCGGGGGCAGGAGTTCCGTTGGGAGACGGGGTGCGGGTTGCCCTTGTGGGTAACACCTGGGAGTCCGGGGCTTGGGCCTTGTCATGCGGGGAGGGAGCAAGCCCTTCATGTGGCCTGTCCAACATGCGTCCCCCCCAGCTGAAGGCGGGGAGAGTCACCCATCCTCTTGGGGACTCTCCTCGTCGAGGCGGAAAAAGCGTGACAGGCCATCTGCGTTGGCGTGGTCTTGGCCCGGTCGATGTTCCACCGTGAAGTCCATCCCCTGCAAGGAGATGGACCAGCGCAATAGTTTTGGATTTTCCCCCCGCATCTGCATTAGACACTGCAGGGGTCGATGATCGGTTTGCACCCGGAAGTGGGTACCGAAGAGATAGGGCCGGAGCTTTTTGAGGGCCCACACTACTGCGAAGGCCTCCCTCTCGATTGTGCTCCAGCGCTGTTCTCGGGCCAGGAGGCGTCTGCTGATGAAGGCCACCGGCTGGTCAAGACCCTCGGGGTTCAGCTGGGAGAGAACCGCCCCGATGCCGTGGTCGGAGGCGTCCGTTTGCACAATGAATTCCCGACTGTAATCGGGGGCCTGGAGCACAGGGGCGGTGCACAGGGCGGCTTTCAGCTTCTCGAAGGCCGCTTGACAGTCGGGGGTCCAGTTAATCTTCTTCGGGTGGTTTTTGGACGTGAGACCCGTGAGGGGCCCCACAATGCTGCCATAGTCCCTCACGAACCGCCGGTAGTAGCCGGTGAGTCCCAAGAAGGCTCGGACCTCGGTCTGCGTGACTGGGGGTTGCCAGGACTGCATGGCAGCAATTTTGAGTTGCAGAGGGTCCACCAGACCGCTTCCCACCTGGTGTCCGAGGTAGGTCACGGACCCCTGACCAATTTGGCACTTGCCGGCCTTGATTGTGAGGCCGGCCCGCTGGAGGGCTTGCAGGACCTCTCGGAGGTGGTGGAGGTGGTGGAGGTGGTCGGACCAGTGGCGGCTGTATACAGCGATGTCGTCCAGGTAGGCGGCGCTGAACTCTTCGAGCCCCGCCAAGACCTGGTTCACTAGACGCTGAAAAGTAGCTGGGGCATTCTTCATGCCGAAGGGCATGACCTTGAAGTGGTAGTGGCCATCGGGGGTAGAAAAGGCGGACCGTTCTTGGGCCCGGGGTGTGAGACCGATCTGCCAGTAGCCCGCTGTCAGGTCGAAGATGCTGAGGTAGCGGGCGGCCCCCATGCGGTCGATCAATTCATCCGCTCGGGGGATGGGATGAGCATCGGTCCTGGTGACAGCGTTCAAGCCCCGATAGTCGACGCAGAATCGGAGTTCAGGAGTGGTGCCGGGGGCAGCGGCTTTGGGGACCAGCACGACCGGGCTGGCCCAGGGGCTGTCCGAGGGCTCGATGACCCCGAGCGTGAGCATCTTGGACACTTCCTCTTGGATGCAGGCCCGCACCCGATCTGGTACGCGGTAGGCCCGGTGTCGGATAGGGGGACTGTCCTCAGTGTCCACGTCGTGCAAGCACCAGGGGGTGATCCCTGGGGTGAGGGAAAACAGAGTAGCAAACTGCAGCAGGAGGTCCCGGCAGCCCTGGCGTTGCTCTGGGGTGAGGGCATCGGAGAGCCGGACCCCGTCCACGGAACCGTCTTTCTCCTGAGTCTTCAGGAGATCAGGGAGAGGCTCGGAGTCTTCTTCCGCCCCACTGTCTGTAGCCATCAGGAGGCTGAGTTCCGAGCGCACAAAGTGGGGTTTGAGTCTGTTGGTGTGGAGGACCCGGAGGGGGTTCCGGGGAGACTCCATATCGATGAGATAGGTGACGGGGCTCTTGCGTTCGACCACTTTGAAGGGCCCCGTCCACTTGTCTTGCAAGGCACATGGTTCGGTGGGGGACATCACCCACACTTGTTGACCAGGTTCGAATTCGACGGAGGAGGCATTCTGATCGTACCATTTTTTCATGTCCTCCTGACTGGCCTCAAGATTCGCTTTTGCCATTTCCCTGAATCGCCGGGTCTGATTGCGTAGTGCCAGGAGGTACTTGAAGACGTCTGGAGGGGTCTTTAGGGGGGCCATCTCCCAACCTTCTTTGACTAGGCTGAGGGGCCCTCGCACAGGGTGCCCGTACAGGAGTTCGAAAGGGCTAAAACCGAGGGACTTCTGGGGAACTTCTCGATAGGCGAAGAGGAGGCACGGAAGTAGTACATCCCACTGGCGACGGAGGGGCTCTTCTAATCCCCCAATCATTCCCTTGAGTGTGCGGTTGAATCGCTCAACTAGTCCGTTCCCTTGAGGATGATAGGGGGTCGTGAATCGGTAGGTGACCCCGCACTGTTGCCAGAGGGACTTCATATATTTCGAGATAAAGTTTGTGCCTCGGTCGCTGACGACTTCTCGGGGGAAGCCCACCCGGGAGAAGATCCCCATTAGGGCCCGGCCGACCACCGGAGCTGTTACAGTTCGCAGGGGCACAGCCTCGGGGTAGCGGGTGGCGTGGTCCACCAGTACCAGGATGAACCGATGTCCTTGTGCTGTGCGGGGGTCCAGGGGCCCCACAATGTCTATTCCTACCCTCTCGAACGGGGTGGTGACCACTGGGAAGGGTTGCAGAGGTGCTTTGAGCTTGCGGCCGCTCTTCCCGCTGGCCTGGCACGTGGGGCAGGACCGGCAGTGGTTGAGGACGTCGTTTCGCATCCTCGGCCAGAAAAAGTGGGTCACCAGGCGACTGTAGGTTTTGTCCTGGCCCAGGTGTCCAGCCAGGGGGACATCGTGGGCCAAATTTAGCAGGAAGTCTCTGAAACGGAGGGGCACCACCAGCACTCGACTGGCCCCTAACTCCGCGATTCTTTGTTCACTGTATAACAGGTCGTTATCCCAATAGACCCAATGGGCTCCGGTGGAGTCCCCTGCGCTCTGGGCGATGGCTTGCTGGCGGAGTCCCTCGAGGGAGGGACAGGTCTTCTGCTCCTGGCGGAACTGTTCCTGGGTGGGCCCCCCTTCTTGACGCCACTGAGCCAGGCCGGGAAGGTCCTGGGGCTGGGCGACCCCTTCGGGGGTTGGCTCTGGGGGGTCGGTATAGTCGGTGTCCTCTACTGGAGCGATCGGGGGAGGAGGTGCAGGCCATTCTGGTTCTTCTGGTCGGGGGATGGCACGGGCGGCCATGGACCGGGTGGTTATGCACGCCCAGTCCGGGAGGCCCAGCATCCCCAGGTGCTCTCTTCTTTCGACGGCGGCCCACGGGGAACTCTCAAGATCATTCCCCAGGAGACAGTCCACGGGGGCATCATCCCGGACCGTCACCTTCAACATGCCGGAGACCCCTCCCCATTCGAAGGGGACGCACGCCATCCGACATAGACTCTCGGAATTGTCGGCTGAGCGGACGGGGCAGAGAATGTTCGGCAGGATCTGCTCTGGTTTTACCAGGTGACAGCGGACGGCCGTCACACTGGCCCCTGTGTCACGTAGGGCTTCGGCCCGGCGCCCATTAATGTTCACCCACTGGCTATATTTTCTGGTGTTGGCGGGTAGGGGAGCCCGCGGGACCATGTCTTTTCCCCCTAGGCACGCTAGAACCATGGCGGCCGGTTCCCACTCTTGTTGTGCCTGCTCATATTCTTCTTGTTCCTCGGAGATTTGTTCTCCCCCCAGGGTGGCGGCAGCTACCTGGCGGGGTTTTGGCATTTGGTTCTGCGGGCAGTTCGGGTCATTGGCGTAGTGGCCGACTCGCTGGCATCGGTGACACGTGACGTTGGCTCGGAACCCCGGGCGCATCGGGGGGTTGCCCCGGCCGGCCGGGGGCGGGGTGCTGGCTGCGGGCATGGCCGGGACGGTGTCTCTCCCTCGCCCCTGGCCTCCTCCTCCTCCTCGGGGACGGTGCTGACCTTGGTTGTTCCGGTTTTGCTCGTGTGGCCCTCTCCGGCCCACTCGGGTGCTTTCCCACCGGTCAGCTTCGGCGGCGAGTTGCCGTGGGTCAGTCAATTTACTGTCGAGGAGGTGCTGCCTGAGCTCGACGAAGCAGTTGTTAGACAGGTGCTCCCACACCATGAGATTAAAAAGTTGCTCGTAGGTCGTTACGTGGCTTCCCTTGATCCAACCCTCGAAGGCTCGGCTGAAATAGTTGACATATTCCACCCAAGTTGTACCCGGGATCCGGGTGCAGTGTCGGAACCTCTGGCGGTACATTTCGGGTGTGAGCCCATATCGGGTGAGGAGGGCAGCCTTCATGTGGTCATAGGATGACATCTGATGGTCTGGGAGCTGCAGTAGGGCATCGCGGCCTTCGTTGACGAACCTCCCCCATAGGCCGGCTCCCCAGTCACTCCGATCGATCCGGTGGGAGGTCATGGCGATCTCGTAGGCTTTGAACCACTGTTGTATGTCGTCCTCTCGGACATACTCTCGGACAACATCCTTGGGGATGTGGACTTTCTTTTTGGTTGCTCCCGGGGTGCGCGGTCGCTCAGGCACCTCCGGTTCTTTGTTCTGCTTCCGTAGTTCTATTTCTGCCAGTTTGCGCTCGTGTTCGAATGTTAGTCTTTTTTCTTCGAGCTCTCTCTGCCTCTGTTTTTCTTCCCGTTCTTCTCGGAGCCGCAGATGTTCTAGGTTCAGTTTTTGCTCGGCTAATTTTAGTTCACCGTCCATTTTGAGTCGTGCCATTTCCAACTCATGTAATCTGTTTTTTTCTCTTTCTTGGATCTCTTCCTGCGAGAGGCCCGTTCCTCGCTCCTCGGGAGCCGTGGCGTTCCTCTCCGATGCTGCACCGTTTTGGTCTGGGGATCCGGCGACCCCGGTTTCCGCCCACGACTCAATGGCGTGCTTAAAATCATCTTTGGTACTCAGGCCGGTGGTAGCAATGCCTAGTTCCATGCAGAATTGTTTCAGTTCACGATGGCTATACTCTTCCAATTTATCCATCTGGAATTTCTCGGTGGATCCGCTCTCTTTGGTTGACATCGTGGTTTTGTCGTGGGGTGAGCTACTCTCTGTACGATTACGCGTTGATTCGGATCGCGCCGCTGGCCACCAATGTTAGACGGACCGGGAGGGTCGGCCGAGGACAAGGGGAGAGGTCTCCGGGGAGAGCCGTCTCCAGCGATCGTACAGATGAATAACTTCCCACCCACAGATATACACCACACAAGGATAGGATTTAACGTTCTTTATAGGTGATTTCTTAAGGTACGATGAAATGGTACAAGGAGGTCTGGACTCAGGGGTCCCCTCGATTCTAGTCTCTTGGTTTGGGAAAAGGGGGTAGCAGGACAGTCTGGTTACCAATCTGGTAGCTGAGATGGTATGGTGGATAGCTCACAATCCTCGAGCTCGGTGTTCTAGCTTGGACGGGCCGCTGCAGCGCCAGCAGGTCCCGGTGAGGGTGGTCGTTACACGGTCCGCGGCAGCGCCAGCAGGTCCCGATGAAGGTGGTCGTTACACGGTCCGCGGCAGCGCCAGCAGGTCCCGATGAAGGTGGTCGTTACACGGTCCGCGGCAGCGCCAGCAGGTCCCGATGAAGGTGGTCGTTACAACGGTCCGCGGCAGCGCCAGCAGGTCCCGACGAGGATGGATGATGCAGAAGGCCGCGGCAGCGCCAGCAGGCAGGACGATATTTCACAAGGCAGGGCTACGGCAGCGCCAGTAGTCCGTCAAGGCTGAGTTCTTCTCGGTGTCTCTCGACTCCAGGATACAACTGCCTTCCTGCTCTGGAGCTGCCCTAGTTATAGGTCTGGCGCCCTTTGATGTCCGGACCCTCGCACTTGGAGGTCGGGGGGTCCGGGATGAGGGAGTCCAGACACCCAGCAGGGGGTGGAGCCAGCGCCTGGGGGAGCTGGAGGGCGATCGGCACCTGGCAGGGGAGAGCCATCGACACTTCTTTCTCCCATTGACCTGCCAAGTGGTCCGTTCACCTCCTGGGTGGATGGTGGTGCCGGGATGTCGGGGCCGGGCCAGGCCCAGGGTTAGGGTCGAGCTGAGGCCACGCGGCCTCGTGGCGCAGTGTCCAAGATGGCGGCTGATCCGGCCGGGGGAGCCGGTAGTGGTTCGGCCCCATGATACATGGCTGTCCGGGGGCAGGAGTTCCGTTGGGAGACGGGGTGCGGGTTGCCCTTGTGGGTAACACCTGGGAGTCCGGGGCTTGGGCCTTGTCATGCGGGGAGGGAGCAAGCCCTTCAAGTGGCCTGTCCAACACTCATCTTTTAGCCCAGCACTGACCCTGAAAAGTAATTCTAAGCGTACTTACCAGTAACTTGTATTTCCTTCCATAGGAATCCATTGTGTGGTTTTCAGCAGAAAAGTTTCGGTGTCGATTTTTGAAACGTACAAATATATTCCTCTAAATTCAGCCGAACTACGAATTCCGATTTACTCACCTGTTATCAGGAGAGAACACAGTGCTGCATCTTTTAGCCCAGCACTGATCCTGAAAAGTAATTCTAAGCGTACTTACTAGTAACGTGTATTTCCTTCCATAGGAATCCATTGTGTGGTTTTCAGCAGAAAAGTTTGTGTCTAGTTTCACAAACTAAAAATATTCCTAAAAAATCGTCTGTATGACTTAAACACATTCTTTCAACTGTTTACAGGAGATGCACCAGTGCTGGATCCAGGATCCACCACTGAGTAAGAAAAACTAACGATAACACTACTTACCTGCTAAGTGAATTTTCTACCATAGGATAACATTGGTGATTCTATGTGAAACAATTTCCAAGTGTCAACTTTTGAAATACAATAATATTCCTTAAAAATCACTACTGTAACCAAAACGCTTTTACTCAACTATTTACAGGAGATGTTCAAGGACTGAATCTAGGATCCAGTCCTGTGGTTAGAAAAGTAATCCATAAAGTAACTAATTGCATTTGACTAGAAATTCACATTGAGCTCAATGTTGCATTGTGTTTGAAATTGTTGCCCATTGCAACAACTGTAACTACTGTACTTAAAATTCTATTGCCTATTTGCAAAGTATTTAAACTAAAGTAATTCATTCTGAGAAAGTATATTTTGTATTGTAATGTATAATGTAATTATAATGTAGTTAAAAAAATAAAATATCTAAAAATAAATAGTTTAAAAAATGTAGTAAATAAGTATGAAAAAAATCAGTATAACAATTAATACATTAAAAATAGTCATTTACAAAACCTTTGAAATTCACTGACAAAACCATAGGTTTCAGGCCTGATATAGTTAGGAATTAGCATTTAAAAAACCTTTGAAATTCACTGACCATGTCATGAATGATGTAATATGTGACATCATCAGCAGTGGATTGCGGGTGCGTGAGATGTAGTTAGTACAACTAACTATATCGGAGGAATTTCAATGGTTTTCAATGTCCAGCTAACTATGACATCCCTAAAACCTATGGTTTTTTCAGTGAATTTCTAAGGTTTTTTAAATGCTAATTCCTAACTATATCAGGCCTGAAACCTATGGTTTTTTTCATTGAATATATATATATACATATATATATTCACTGAAAAAACCATAGGTTTCAGGGGCGTTATAGTTAGCTGGACTTTTCACTCGTACAAAACCATAGAAATTCCCCCGTTATAGTTAGTTCAGCTAACTATAACTCGCGCGCCCGCAATGCACTGCTGATGACGTCACATATTACATCACTCATGACATGGTCAGTGACATCACTCATGACATCACTGATGACATCTCAAATGACATCACTGATGACATCACTGATGACATCATCCAGTGAATGTCTGTTTTTCTGAAAATTAAATATGTTTTATATATGTATATCTCAAGGTCGATGGAAGAATAAATGGGTATATAAGTGTCTAAATGGATGATTTGTTTTTGAAAAATTGATTGTGTAACTGACTGATTAAGTGTATCATAGTGAATACATGGCTTAGTGAGTAATGTTTAAATATGTAAATATCTGTATCAGTCTCTCACTTTGTGTATAAGTGACTGCATGGGTTGGTGAGTAGCTACATGGGTGTCTATATAGGTTATTAGTTGGTTTTTTGAGTATCAGTCTGAGTGTCTGCATGGTTCGGTGGGGGGTATTACGTAGTGCATAGGTGCATGAATGAGTGACTCACTGTTTGTATGTGTTGAAGACAGCATGTGTGCAGGACTGTATGGGTGGATGAGTGTGTGTATGGGTGTGTTAGTGAGTGAATGACTGTCTCAATAGTGTTTTTATGAGTAACTACATATGTTTTAAACTAGTATATGTGACTATTGGTGTATATAAGTGAGAGTGAGAGATTGAAAGAGTTCCTGTATGAATAAGTATGTGTTTCTATAAGTGATTGTTTAAAAGACTAAGTATGTGTAAGTTTCCGTAGAAGTAAGTGTGGTGGTGTGTGTATAACTGTATATGCAATTAAATGTATGTTTGATTCTTTATTAGCATGAGTGACTATGTGTGTGAGTAACTCTATGGATGAGTGGCATTGTGTAACAGGATGTATAGGTGTATGAGTACATATGATGAGTGAGTACATGTATGAGTGACTATATAGGACTGTTGGTGAATGAGTGGATGTGTATGTGGATCTTAGAATTACTGAAGAGGTTGTTGTAACTGGTATTGGTATGTCCATTGTTTTGAAAATGTTAGTCTCTATTTTTGAATGTGTGTATCATAGGTTATATTAGGGTGAGAGAAGGTCTGCCACTCTATCACAAGGATGATGTCATCAGTGATGTCATCAGTGATGTCATTTGAGATGTCATCAGTGATGTCATGAGTGATGTCACTGACCATGTCATGAGTGATGTAATATGTGACGTCATCAGCAGTGCATTGCGGGCGCGCGAGTTATAGTTAGCTGAACTAACTATAACGGGGGAATTTCAATGGTTTTGTACAAGTGAAAAGTCCAGCTAACTATAACACCCCTGAAACCTATGTTTTTTTCAGTGAATTTCTGAGGTTTTTTAAATGCTAATTCCTAACTATAACGTGCCTGAAACCTATGTTTTTTCTGTGAATTTCAAAGGTTTTTTAAATGCTAATTTCGAACTATGCCTACAGAGATAGGAAATGTGAAGAAAGAAGAAAAAATGCACAGAAAGAAAAAAAAGAAGTGCAGAAAGAAGCAACAGAAGTCCTCAAAGACGAAGAAAAGTGCAGGAAGAAGGATAACGTGCAGAAAGAACAAAAAGAAGAGCAGAAAGAATCCTTGTTGCAAAATCATCCTGTACCCTCAACTTTTTCAGACGGATACTGGTGGTAACTGAGTCTGACTAACCAGTCCTAGAGCCAGTGCTATGTCAAAAGACACTTAAAATACAGTGAAAACACCTACATACACTAGGGAACATTATGCGTTGGGGTCCCCCTGTGATTAGCATGACCTCCTCTGTAAGCCCCTAGTATATAATAGGGCAGGGGGATTAAAACTACCTCTTAAAACAGGCCACAGGGCGTTTGTGCACACGTTAACTCAGGCCCCGTCCCCTCCCTTCACCACTGTGTAAACACGCCCTGTGTCCGTTTTTAGTTGGGAGATTAACTTCATTTGAATCCTGAGGGTCCCTAGGGTCCAACTAGCCCACTAGGTACCTCCAGTAAGTGCCACAGAGCTGCGTTGCGGAGAGGTGTAAAAAGTGGCACAGCCTGGACCACCTCTCTGCAATGCAGCTCAGTGGCGCATACTGGAAGCACTTGGTGGGCTAGTTAGCCCCCAGGGGCCCTCAGTATTGAAGAGAAATTATATCCCCAATTTAAAACGTGCCATAGTGCGTGTTTGCACACGTCACCTCAGGCCCCGTCCCCTCCCTTCACCACTGTGTAAACACGCCCTGTGGCTGTTCTAAGTTGAGAGATTAAGTCCCCTTGAATCCTAAGGGTCCCTAGGGTCAAACTAGACCACTAGGTACCTCCAGTAAGCACCACAGAGCTGCGTTGCAGAGAGGTGTAAAAAGGGGCTTGGCCTCAGAACACCTGTCTGCAGCGCAGCTCCCTGGCGCATACTGGAGATGCCTGTTGGGCTAGTTGGCCCTCAGGGACCCTCAGTATTGAAGAGGAATTAATTCCCCAACTTACAACTCGCCAGGGCGCGCGTTTGCAGAGTGCTGCAAGGAGGGGGCGTGGCCTCCGGCACGATGCCAGTCTTTTATTTATTTAAATTTTTCAAGAAGGGGGGCTGTGTGGTTCCCCTTCTTATTCTAATTTATTGGCCCTGATGACCCCATCCCCCAGGGCCTGTCTCCTAATTATATTTATACCGTACGTACCTATCACCATGACGATTTGAGTGATATTCATTAAAAGGCGACTATGTATGCAATGAATCCACGTGAAATGTATTTACACCACTAGTGAAGCTCTGACATGTCTGTTGCCCTACCGTGCCTAATCCCGGTAGACACCCTTGTCGTTTATTTATACAAACATGGGTAGCTATTGACGGGCACATTTAATACACATGCACACCAAGCCATTCAAAGGGGATTCGACAAAAATTCGACAAACACTATGTAAGAAACCCCCCTCACGGTTAATAAAACACACATCCACTGCCGGATGTGTAATACTTTTTATTTTACTCTCTGGAAAGGGGACGAACATCACTTGAGAGTCACAACGCGCTCCTGGCAGAGCCCAATGCTGTTTTACACCCACCATTGCCTGCCGAGTGCCACACACCTCTGTGTTGTATTCCACCAGCTAGTGCATATGCTATGACACTCTCTAGCCCATGTGCACTGTAACACCACCCCGTGAATATGTCATGCCACACTTGTCTTCGCACGGGTTATATTGCCCCATCTAACGTGCCTTCCTCGATGCCTATGTTATAACGCACAGTGCTATGCCATACATATTACAATCTGGGATCCATATCTTTATCACAGTGCATATGCAACGTTACACTCCCCAGCACATATTTTACATTACAACTTTAGAGACTACTTAGGTTACACAACACTGCCCTGTGCATATTACACTCCAAGGCGCACATCGCAAAGCACGCGCTAGTGCCGGTGCTATCTCGCGCTCTCCAATGAATCTGTCATTGCGCACAATGTATTGCATATTATATTTCACGCCCGGTTCATCTTATATCACACTTTTTGGTGCATAGTTTATACCATACACTATATCTAGTTTTCATTTTCAATCGTGCTCTCAGGACTATGTTCTATATAACACTGTGTTCACCTACCCTTTTCACGGGCATTACATTTTGCGATAGGGGGTGGAGGGTCAGGGGGTGTTTCTGCCAAGTGAGCCCGGAGTCACAGTCACAAACGTCCTCTTCTTCCTGAATAAAAGTGAGATTATGCTGCATACTTGTTCATATTTTAAGTAGTTCGCACAGACACACGTTTTAAAAACAATAAAGTTCCTAATACCCGCCTTCTCTGAACAGTTAGCTTGCTGCCCCATCCCCCTCCTCCCTATCCTCTGTTGTGTGAATCCATGGACTAGCCTCCTCCCTCCTGCCATGCATGGTCTGATGTGCTGCCACTGCCCTCAATTTAGTATGATGTACCAGTCCCCTCCCCCTGCCCTCCATTTCCCAATTCTATGCCCCATCATTGACCTCCTGCTTAAACTCTGTGCTTAGCTTGCTGCCCCTATTCTCCTTCCCCCTGCCCTCCGATGTCTTTGTGCATGCCCCTGCTCCATCCTTTTTGCCCACCATGTTCCATGGACCTGACACTCCCATCTACTCTGAGTATTCTGTTGAGCTGCCACTCCCCTCCCACCTGCCTAGCATTGTCAGATGACTGTAACCTGTCCCTGCCACCTCCACCCTGCCTGTCCACATGCCATACCCCTATCCTCTTCCTCCTGTCCTACATGGTCCATTGTACTGCCACACCCTTCTGCCCTTCCTGGTCTGTTGTGCTGCAACTGCTCCTCCTGCCTGCCCCGTGGGGTCTGTTGTGAGGCCCCTTCCCCTGAACTTTCTTGTCTGTGCACAGGTCCTGACCCTCCCTTCTATCCTCCATCGTCCTTTGTGCATGCCCCTGCACCCTCCTTCTTGCCCATCATAGCCATTGTGCTGCCACTAACCCTCCCACTTGCCATGCAGGGTCTTCTGTGCTGCTATGGCCCCTCCCACCTTCCCTGTGTGGTCAGTTAGCTGCCCCTGACCCCCTCCCACCTTCCCTCCATGGTCTGTGTGTATGCCATCACAGTCTCACTGTTGCTCTTCATGGTGTGTCTTGTTTCTAGTGCCCATCCTGCCTGACCTCCATGGCTATCTTGCTGCTCCTGCCCTGCCCCCTTGCCCCCAGCCCTCTGTTTACATGTGCAGACCCCTACTCCCTCCCTCCTGGCTTGTCTGTTCCATTGTAATGCCCCTGATCCGTCCCTCCTGCCCTTTATGGTCTGTTATGCTGCAGCTTTCTCTACTGTCTGTCCATTATGGTCAGCTAGCTATCATTGCCTCTTGCCCCTCTGTTCTCTGTTGTCCATGTGCATGGTCCTGTCCCCTCCCTCTTGCTTTCTATGGATTGTTGTGCTGCACTCCCGTCCCGCATACCCTGTGTGGTGTATTGTGCTGCTGCAAACCCTGATGCCTGCCCTGCAGGGTCAGTTTGGTGCACCTCTCCATGTCCCTCCTGTCCTCTGTTATCCAAGTCCATGTCCCTACCCCATTTCCTTCCATGATCCAATGTACCATACTTGCGAACATTTTGAACTTGGTAAGAGGGAGATTTTGAAAAAAAACTGGGGTATTGATTTTCCCCTTTGAGATCCATTGAAAAAGAGGAGATTGTAGACAGGAGACAGATCAAATAAAGCACATTTGAGCTTAAAAACATTGGACATTTCCTGGCTGAATCGGGTCTGTTGGCATGTATGGTTGTACTACCATTGCCTCTTCCTTCTGCCCACAATGGTCTATTACATTGCCACAGCCTCTCTTGCAAGTCCTGTATTGTTGGTTTGTTGCCCCTGCCCCCCTTTCCACTGCCCTCCATAGTCTGTTGTGCTGCCACGGCCCTTCCTGCCTGCTCAGTGTGGTTAAATTGTTGCCTTTGCACCCTCCTACCTGCCTTCAATTTGCAGAGTCCGTGCCCCTGGCCTCTGCCTCTCAACAGTATCCTAATGAACAACTAGATTGCTAACATTCTATATTTACTACAAAAGTGTGGAATGCCTGACGTCATCTTGATGTAATCAAAACTGTAATACCTAGAGCATTTCCTTTAGAAATTACATATATGAGAGGGTCTTATTGGCATCAAAATTATGGTTAGTGCTCTAAAAGACTCAAATAAGGACATATTTTCTGAGTTTTCAAATAGCGACAAAGCACTTTTAAATTATTTGTTATCTTTATGTTTTTTTATCCAGTTGACCACTTGATTAAATGTTGCACTTAGGGGAGAGGATGTGGTATTACTTCCAGAACTGCAGACTTTGCAACTGGGGATCCAGGTTGGAGTTTCTGCTTCAGCTCGACATTCTGTGATTCTGGTCAAATCACTTAGGGCCTTATGTAGGTAGCCTACCATTTACCACTTCATAAATACCGAATTTTACCGATTCGGTATTTATGAAGTGGTAAATGCTATGTAGGTAATCAGTCGGTAAAAATTACTGATTTGGAATTGGTCGGTAATTAAGAATCGGTATTTACCGATTCGATAATGGTAACTGGCTTCCCATTGATTCCTATGGGCCAGGAGGCCCATAGGAATCAATGGGAAGCCAGTTACCATTACTGAATCGGTAAATACCGATTCGGTAATGGGGGGAGCACAATCAAGGGTGGCAGGGTGTCACAGTGACACCCTGTTGTACCCCTGATTCCTGCATGTGTGCACATGTGGCACACATACATGCCCTAAGGGCATGTATGTCTGCCACATTGCACACTTCTAAGGGCCAAAAAATGCTTTTTCTAAGACATTCGTCATTTACCACCAACTTTTAGTTGGTGGTAAATAACGAATCCACACAATACCCACACACTCCCCCTACATCTCATTTCAGGATTCGGTATTTACCGAATCGGTAAAATTACCGAATCGGTAATTTTACCGATTCGGTAAATTACCGAATCCTGAAATGTCCCCCCTACATACCAAAAGCCTAAATACCGGTCGGTAAGGGTATATTTACCGAAAATCGTCCGTTACCGACCGGTATTAGGCTACCTACATATGGCCCTTAGTCTCCCCATGTCTACAACCAAAATGAATTTGTTCTTGTGTGATGTAACCAATGCTCATGTAAAGCACTCCAATACCTGACAAGTCTGCACTATATAACACTGCAAAAACACAAAATAATAAGTGTTTTGCACACTTCTATCATTGGGCTATATTTGGGCTACATCTGGGTGATTTTGGGCTACATTTGGGCTCTTTTGTCACCGGTGTCCATCTTGGGAGATTTATTTGTTATGAAGTTTCCTAATTTCCTCATGTACTGCAGTCTCCTCAGTAGGAAATGCTTTCAGTTCTTTTACTTTGATTCCATCATGAAGGTATTCAGATATGTCACACATTTGCCATAAATTCTGAAAGTTAGCACTATAGTTGCTCATTAGATCACTGTAGTAAAACTACTGTTCACCATGGAAGTCTGCTCCTGGTATTAAAAGTGCATGTTTCAGTCTGCATGTCAGAATTTTTTAATGAAATAGAAGAGGATTTGAGAAGTCACTCAAAATGTGCCCTCATTTTCTTTCTTCAGCATTAATCATAATTTCTATGGCAAAATGAACCCCCTCATTGTGTTCCTTTTTAAATTAAATGTTTTAAGTGTTACCAGTTTACTACAATCAAAATGGCTTCAGGTGTGCCATACTTTTGTCATAATGAAGACAGTAAGCGCTCTAGTTGTTTTTAAGAACACTCTGGGACAGTCTGTCATTGGGCTATACTTGGGCTACATCTGGGTGATATTTGGGCTACATTTGGGCTCTTTTGTCTCCGGTGGCCATCTTGGGAGACTTATTTCTTATGAAGTTTCCTAATTTCCTCATTTACTGCAGTCTCCTCAGTAGGAAATACTTTCAGTTTTTTACTTTGATTCCATCAAGAAGGCATTCAGATGTGTCACACATTTGCCAGAAATTCAGAATGTTAGCACTCGTTTTGCTCATTAGATCACTGTAGTAAAGCTACTGCTCACCAGGGAAAACTGCTGCTGGTATTGAAAGTGCATGTTTCAGTCTGCATGTCAGAATTTTTTAATGAAATAAAAGAGGATTTCAGAAGTCAAAATGTGCCCTAGTTTTTCTTGCTGCAGCACTAATCATACTTGTTATGGAAAAATGAACCCCCTCATTTTGTTCCTTTTTAAATTAAATGTTTTAAGACTTACCACTTTAATCCAAGCAAGATGGCTTCAGGTGTGCCATACGTTTATCATAAGTAGGACTGTTAGCGCTCTAGTTGTTCTTTGGAACACTCTGGGAAGCTGCAGTAGAACACAAAGGAATCAACTGACAGTCTCTGCCCTTGTTGGATGTACATGTTTTACTGAGAATGTCAGACTTCATTCTCACATGACTGAGAAAGATAATGTGAATTTACAGAAAATAAGCTCTCAGTTTAGCTTATAGATCACTTTCCAAACCTCTGTGGGAAAAGCATGAGAAAATATTTTTCTCTCAATCATGATATCCCAGCAAAAGGCTTTTTCACATGGTGAAATCACCTTAGAACATACCACAATTCCTAAAATGAGCATGGTACCCTCAACAAATGATTTATAATGTAACTAAAGTCTTAAAACCTTCTATTAACTGCAATGCTTTTTAATGAGGTGCTATCATGTATATTGGTCCCAAGATGGCTGCCAACACTTCTTGGATGAAGTGCTGACAGCCAATCAGATCTCAGGATGAGATGTGTGGTTAGGCTCCGCCCACATATATATATGATTTTACTTTTGATTTTCTCAGGAACTACTGAACAGATTGACACCAGACCTGCAAAAGGCACTTCCCTGAGCTGAGGACTACCTCTCTGCCAAATTTCAAGTAATTCTGTTCAGCCGTTCGGGCTGTACCTTGGACTAAAGGTCCCTATGGAAAATTGCATGGGGAAAACGTGTTTTGGGACCCCCCTTTTTTCTCAGCCCCCGCTTGACGAATCCCCCCGAGACTTTCAGGGTAGGAGCGGAGCGGAGCGCCCCACCTATTTTGAAAGTTTCGCGAGGATTCGTCAACCGGCGCCAAAGTTATTCCAAATAGAATGTTGCGAATTTCCTATGGAAACACGGTCCTAACTATAACTATCTACTGGCGACCGCCAGTAGATAATATATATATATATAAGGCAAGATGGCGGCCGCAGTAGTGGCTGGTTAAGCTGGTGCTCCTCATCTCCTTACCTCTGCGGGTTTACCGTCGTGTTGGAGTTAATGGCGATTTAAGGCATTTAAAGCGGCTCACGAATATCGAGTGCGGCTGAAAGATATCTCCGGTGCTCCCCTTTCTGCTCCCTTTTGCACTCCCTTGATACTTGATACTTTTCATGAGGCTATCCTGCTATCCCGCTATTCTGCTATCCTGCTTCTTTGTGGTCTTTTGCCGGCGTTGCTCTCACCTGGTTTGAATCGGAGGATCGGCGGCGTTAACAGCTTTTCTCTGGGCTTCCTAACGCGTACAGCATTCTTTTTGTTGGTGTCGTGTGTGTTGGGCAAATGGCGGGGAAGAACCTGCATCAGCGGTCAGGACGGAACAGAGGCAACGCCCAAATGACAGGCACTCCCCCGAGAACATGGCAGATGGCGGCCGGTGGGAAACCGGTGGAGAGAGCAGAGAGGGTGGGAGACGGACTCGTCGATCCCTCGGACAAGCGGCAGGAGGTAAATGGTGCAGCCAATTTGCCTAATGTGGCTACTGTGGTGGTCGAGGTGGCGGGTGAGAGTGCAGTATCACAGCATATCCCCGCAATGTTTAAATTAAAAAATGTGCCTCGTAAGGAGCAAGGTTTGATTAAGGATCCTACCCCAGTAGTGGTTGGAACACAGAAGAGTACAGATATTCAGGAATCTCAGAAAATTACTAAAGCGATACCGGCAACTCTGACGGATAATTCACGGAGTAGGATTCTGGGAGATGGAGTCCTGGAGAGTGCTGACCAATTATCAGCTCATTCGAAAGAGGGGGATGCGGATGCGGTGAAGCAATCTACCCGGCATGTCGATAAGGGGTTGTTGAAAGAGCCGTCTGACTTGCCCGATAAGATTTCAATTACGGAAGATTTTTTTTCATTATCAGATAGGTCCTCGAATGAGAGTGCAGTACAGGACTGGCTCGACGGGACAAGTTTGATGGCTGAGGAAGAGGTCCTTGAGGATTCTGCTGAGCTCCTGGTGCGACTTGATGGGGAGCTTAGATCTGAGACCACGAGGGGCTCAGAGGCTTCGTCTACTTGGGATGAACGGAGCTCACCTAACTTTGCTGGGACTGCTATATTGGGCGAAGTCCCCTTTCAGGAAGGGGCTCAAGTAACAGAAGGAAAACCAGCATCTGGAGAGATCACATTAGCAACAATATATGACCTTATAATGACGCACAGGGCAGAGACTCAGGCTGGTCTAACCCGTACTCAGAATGTCTGTAAGCGCTTACAGAATGCTGTGAGAAGAGTTGCCAGATCTTGTTCAGATATGGGTATAAGGATAACCGAGGCGGAGACTAGGATCTCAACAGTGGAGGTTGAGCTAGGGGCCCAAAAGAAAATGGTTGAATCCTTCAAAGCAGATAGGGATGATGTTCAATGGAAAGTTATTGACCTTGAAAATAGACTTAGACGCAATAATTTGAGAATACTGGGTGTGCCGGAGAAGAAAGAGGGATCGGATCCGTTGAAATTTGTGATTGAACTGTTAACAGAAGCCTTTCCGGATCTTGGACATTGGGAGTGGCGGAAGGAAGTTCAAAGGGCTCATAGATTCCCTTTTGTGCAGAAGAAAGCACAAACCACAGACTACCCTAGGGCTATTCTGATTTCCTTGAATAACTTTCGCGCAAGAGAAGAACTGTATGATCTGGCACGACCAAATAAACGGAGAAAGGCTAAAGGGTGTGAATTTTTTGTTCAGACGGATTTTTGCCAGCCTGCAGTTGAGCAACGCTGGAGGCTCAGACAGCTTATCCCGATGTTTCAGTCCAAAGGGTGTCAGGTGTTCCTCCAAAACCCGGCTAAACTGAAGGTGGTCAGGGGTGGCCACAGTCAGTTTTTCACATCTGAAGTCAAGGCTAAAGAATATTTTCAGTCTATTTAAGTACCTTCTCCTCTGATATTGGGCTTCACTTTGCTTTGAACCAATAAATGTTTTTTTTTTTTTTTGATAAGCATGGCGATACATGGACATTAATTGACTTTAGTGTGCCTTTACTGTGATTTTTGTTCTTTTTGGGGGTCAACATATGTCAAGTTCTGGTTTTCTTTTCGTTTATGTTGATATGTTATTGCAGCTGTAACCCGCAGAGGAGGAAGCTGGGCATCAAGCTTACCATCATTAGGGAACAGGTTTTCCCAATGCCTCATGAGGAGGGTAAGGGGTGGAAGGGGAGGGTGGTAGGAAGGGTAAGGGGTGGGTTCAGGGTAGTTGGGAGGGTTAGGGTCAGGGGGGTTTTGGTGGTGGAAAGGGGTGGAAAGGATTCTGCGAGGAGGAAAGATTCTATGATTAATGTTAATTTGGTCTATTGCAAAAAAGGAGGCATACAGAATAGGCTGGATTTAGGTGCTGGACCACAGCAATTGTATTGCGACATAATGGGTTTTTTGATAAGAATTACCTGGCTTACGAAATTTTATTATATAAAAATGTTTTTTGAGATTAAATTTGGAAGTGTTAAGGATTCCAGATGAGGAAATTATTATGTTGTACTTTAAATATCTGTGGGCAGAACAATTTTAGGAAAAGACGGGTGTTAGCCAGGATTATATGTTCTTGTTCCTGGGACTTGTTATTCCTACAGGAAACTCATATAGCTTGGTCCAATAGGGCTTGGCTTGGCTCGCTTGGACTCGATTTAATAGCTTGCACATCCCAATCTGTTAATATAAAGGGAGTGGCAATACTGGCTAAGAAAGGATTGATGGAGGTAAGGAAGCAAAAGGTAGATAGGCTGGGACGATGGGTTATGATTGAGGTAGCTATATCTCAGCAAGTTATCACACTTTGTTCAATATATGGGCCAAATTTGGATGCTCCGGATATTTTTCAGGAGATTAATTCAGAACTCTCACTGTATTCACAGCCTATGATAGTATGTGGCGATTTAAATACCCACCTCCCGTCAGGTTTTAATTTGAGATCAGCCGAACCTTATATGGGAAGGAAGCCGAGAGGGTTTAGGGGTTTACAAGCGTTTGTCTAGGGCTTTATGATGCCTGGGTTGAGCTCAATCCAGGCCAAGATGGTTACACATTTTTTTCTGCTCCACACCGAAAGATGGCGCGATTGGATTATTTTCTGGTTTCTGACATTATTTTATTAAAGTCATCTATAAAGATTTTACCTAAAATAATATCGGATCATAACCCGGTGATATTGGAATTTGAGTGTACTGGCTTAATGTCTACGACAAGGAAATGGACGTTCGATAGAAGGCTTCTTCTTAATGAAGATTATTGTAGCTGGATGAAGAAATGGATTCTTGAATTTCTTCAGACGAATATAGGTTCAGCAAGGGCTGACGTTGTCTGGGACACATTGAAGGCGGGGGTGAGAGGGGAGACACTTAGGTTTGCCGCAAGGAAACGTAAAAATGACCGTCTGAAGTTTTTAAGGGATTTGGTGGCTCTATCTCAGGTGGAGCAGAGATTGGCTCAAGAAATAAACGTTGGGGGTAGGATCAAGGAGGTACAGGCGGAAGTTGCGGACACTCGGGCGAAAATATATCAAGAATTTGCAGATGTGGCGGCAGCCAAGTACCAGGTACATAGGAATCTGTGTTATGAATACGGAGAGAGGGTCGGGAGAGATCTTGCTAATAGACTACGTCAAAAAGAGGCATATTCCAGGATAGTTAAAATTAAAGATATGGATGGAAAACTTGTAGAGACTCCATCTCTGGTTCAGGATGCCTTTAAAAAATATTATGAAACATTATATATGGCCGAACCAGTCTTGAGCCCTGAGAGCTATCTTCATAAAATGCCCTGTGGGGGTTTAGAGGATACGGATAAGGAATTTTTGTCAGACTCCCTTTCTTGGGAGGAGATTAAAACTGCAATGCTTTCATTAGCTCTGGGGAAGGCGATGGGACCAGATATGATTCCTCTGGAGTTCTATGTTAAGTTTAGAGAGCCTTTAGAGGAGATAATGATGTTAGTATTTCAAGGGGCGTTTGAAGGGGTACCCCCAGCATCCTGGTCTCAAACAGTAATCGCGGTTTTTCAAAAAAAGGGAAAGGATCCTCTTGAGCTATCCTCGTATCGACCGATATCTTTAATTAATGCGGATAACAAAATCTATTCAAAATGTCTGGCCAAAAGATTGGGGGTAGTCATCCCTCCATTAGTTTCATTACATCAGCATGGATTTATTGCAGGGAGGGGGACCACGGACCATGTTAGACGGGTTATCTCTATATTTGACTGGGCCCAGGCGATGAGTGTACCTGTCGGCGTGGCCCTTTTGGACGCTGAAAAAGCGTTCGATAGGGTCTCTTGGGAGTTTCTCTGGGCAGTGATGAGGTGGAAATCATTTCCGGATGGTTATATACGGGCGATACGCTCAATGTATTTTGCTCCAGGGGCAACAATACGGCTGACTGGAGAGGAGTCACAGAGGTTTTCGATAAACAGGGGCATCCGACAGGGGTGTCCCTGTTCTCCACTTTTATTTGCTTTATTTATTGACCCTCTCATTTCCAGCCTGGAGGCGGACCCGGAAATTAGACCAGTAATGGCGCACTCGTACTCTGTTAAAGTCCTGGCATACGCCGATGATTTGGCTGTTTTGTCCAGTGATATGAATAAGGCACTGCAAAGAATTGAGGTTATTACAAAAATGTTTGGGGCAGTGTCTGGCTATAAATTAAATCTGGGGAAAACCCAGGTGCTACATACAGAAGTTGGACTAGTATCTGGGATGGAGGTAGTTACGGAGGCCATCTACTTAGGCATAACTATTTCACCTCAAATCCAAACTATCCCAAAAAGAAATGTGGAGCCGATGATTGCCTCCGTTAGTAAAACTTTGGAACGGTTAGATCGGCTCCACCTATCACTGTATGGAAGAGGTAATGTCTTGAAAATGTCTATTTTCCCAAAATTTCTGTACCTCTTCCGGGCTATTCCAATTCTTTTTTCCAGATTGTTGTTCACTAAAATAGAACGAATGTGCACACGTTTTTTATGGGGATACCACCGATCTAGAAGAGCAATTAAATTCCTCTATCTCCCAACGGAACGGGGAGGCTTGGCTCTCCCAAATTTTTATTTATATTACTGTGCAACATTACTTCAATTTATGGGCGTTTTGGTTTGTGGCCCGATAGCGATTCTGGATGCTGCTTTTTCACCTTCAATATATGAATGGTGTCTTGGTGACTCAGCACAAGGCTTATTGTTGAAAATTCTGGAGCCAAGCTATTACAAAAAAACTAGGTTTAAAATTATTCAGGCAGCTTACTCAGTCTGGAAGGGGTTGCGTAAGCAGCTGCATATTCCGAGAATTTTATGGGATACACCATTAGATTCTATCGGTATCTTACCTGGGATATTTCATGACGTGGTCATGCGGAGGTGGGCCCATTATGGTATTAAAAGAATTGGGGATCTGTTGGTGCAGGGAGAGATGATCTCGTTCGTAGCTTTGCAGGGCAGATTTAGTGTCAGTAATGCTGATTTTTTTAAATATCTGCTTTCTTCAGGGTGCAGTCACGGGGGGTAAATGTCAGATTCGACAGATTCGTATTTTGGATTTAATACAACAGAACTCTAAAATACGTCAGATTTATATGGAGATTATGGGTATGCAACGGGATGATATGGCTAGGCAGGAAGCAATATGGAAGGAGAAACTATCAGTTAGTAATTTAGTGTTAAAGTTGGTAACCCAAATTGCTGGTTCCATTTTGCTGTCTGGCAGTCTTAAGAGCCAGTCATATATGGCTCTGTTCAATTTGTATTATACCCCGGCAAAGATAGCAAAATGGAAGGGAGGGAGGGGCGATAAATGTGCAAGATGTGATCTCGATGCAGCAGACTCAATTCATATGTTTTTTTCCTGCCCTGCCCTTCAGCCTCTGTTACTAGAGATAGAGGGGTTTATGATGCAATATCTGGGGATACAGATAACTATTACAGCAAGTCTGATATTGTTTGGAATGGAACCTGAATCTATCTCAGATTCGATTGGATTGCAGATTTAGTGTCAGTAATGCTGATTTTTTTAAATATCTGCTTTCTTCAGGGTGCAGTCACGGGGGGTAAATGTCAGATTCGACAGATTCGTATTTTGGATTTAATACAACAGAACTCTAAAATACGTCAGATTTATATGGAGATTATGGGTATGCAACGGGATGATATGGCTAGGCAGGAGGCAATATGGAAGGAGAAACTATCAGTTAGTAATTTAGAGTTAAAGTTGGTAACCCAAATTGCTGGTTCCATTTTGCTGTCTGGCAGTCTTAAGAGCCAGTCATATATGGCTCTGTTCAATTTGTATTATACCCCGGCAAAGATAGCAAAATGGAAGGGAGGGAGGGGCGATAAATGTGCAAGATGTGATCTCGATGCAGCAGACTCAATTCATATGTTTTTTCCTGCCCTGCCCTTCAGCCTCTGTTACTAGAGATAGAGGGGTTTATGATGCAATATCTGGGGATACAGATAACTATTACAGCAAGTCTGATATTGTTTGGAATGGAACCTGAATCTATCTCAGATTCGATTGGATTGCTGGTGCCCTACAGAGGCTTTAAGTTTATGTCTATGTCGGTTTTGAGGTTATGTATAACGTCACAGTGGCTTGATCCGGACCCCCCCTCCTTCTGTGGTTGGAGGGCCAAGATAATCTCAATATATAACACCGAATCAGCCCTGTATAAATTAAAAGGTCTCTCAAAGAAAAAGCTAGGGGCTCAGATATGGGAGCCAATGAGAAAATGGATACAAGAATGATGGTTATTATATGCTTATATGCTTTTATGTATGCATTACCTTGCTTCTTTTGTGTTGTGTACAGGAGAGATATCTGTATACTTTTGTTTTATTATGTAATGCTTCCTCGCTGAATCGCAATAAAAAAAAAAATTAAAAAAATTTTAAAAAAGGAAACACGGTCCTAACTATAACTATCTACTGGCGACTGGCAGTAGATAATATATATATATATATATATATATATATATATATATATATATATATATATTACCTACTGGCAGTCGCCAGTAGCTAGTTATAGTTAGGACCTATTTTCCATAGGAAATCCGCAACATTCTATTTGTAATAACGTTGGCGCCGATTGACGTATCTTCACAACATTTTCCACACTTTTGGCCAGCTCTGGTCCGCTCCGATCCTGATAATTTCATGGTGATTCGTCAGTTGGGGGCCGAAAAAAATTGGGGTCCCAAAACGCGTTTTCCCCATGCATTGTCCCATAGGACCTGTTGACGCAGCTACAGCCCGAACTGCTGAACGGAATTACACCAAATTTGGCAAAGAGGTAGTCCTTAGTTCAGACTCGTGCCTTTTGCTTAAATGGTGTAAATCCGTTCACTAGTTCCTGATAAAATCACATATATATCTGGGCTGGCCTAACCACACATCTCATCGTGAGATCTGATTGGCTGTCAGCACTTCATCCAAGAAGTGTTGGCAGCCATCTTGGGACCAATATACATGATAGCACCTCATTAAAAAGCATTGCAGTTAATAGAAGGATTTAAGACTTTAGTTACATCATAAATCATTTGTTGATGGTACCATACTCATTTTAGGAATTGTGGTGTGTTCTAAGGTGATTTTACCATGTGAAAAAGCCTTCTACTGTGATATCATGAATCATGTTTGAGAGAAAACTATTTTCTCATGCTTTTCCCACTGAGGTTTTGAAGCTGATCTATAAGCTAAACTTAGAGCATATTTTCTGTAAATTCACATTATCTTTCTCAGTCATGTGAGAATGAAGTCTGACATTCTCTGTAAAACATGTACATCCAACAAGGGCAGAGACTGTCAGTTGATTCCTTTGTGTTCTACTGCACCTTCCCAGAGTGTTCTAAAAAACAACTAGAGCGCTAACAGTCCTACTTATGACAAACGTATTGCACACCTGATGCCATCTTGATTGGAATAAAGTGGTAACTCTGAAAACATTTAAAGTAAAAAGGAACAAAATGAGGGGGTTCATTTTGCCATAAAAGTATGATTAGTGCTGTAGAAAGAAAAATTAGGGCACATTTTGAGTGACTTCTCAAATCCTCTTCTATTTCATTAAAGACATGCAGACTGAAACATGCACTTTCAATACCAGCAGCAGACTTCCCTGGTGAGCAGTAGCTTTACTACAGTGATCTAATAAGCAACTATAGTGCTAACATTCAGAATTTATGGCAAATATGTGACACATCTGAATGTCTTCTTGATGGAATCAAAGTAAAAAAACTGAAAGTATTTCCTACTGAGAAGACTGCAGTAAATGAGGAAATTAGGAAACTTCATAACATGTAAGTCTCCCAAAATGGCCACCAGAGACAAAAGAGCCCAAATGTAGCCCAAATATCACCCAGATGTAGCCCAAGTATAGCCCAATGACAGAATGTCCCAGAGTGTTCTAACGAACAACTAGAGCGCTAACAGTCTTACTTATGACAAAAGTATGGCACACCTGAAGCCATCTTGATTGAAATAAAGTGGTAACATTTAAAACATTTAATTTACAAAGGAACAAAATGAGGGGGTTCATTTTGCCATAGAAATTATGATTAGTGCTGCAGAAAGAAAAATTAGGGCACATTTTGACTTTTCAAATCCTCTTCTATTTCATAAACAAATTCTGACATGCAGACTGAAACATGCACTTTGAATACCAGCAGCAGACTTCCCTGGTGAGCAATAGCTTTACTACAGTGATCTAATGAGCAACTAGAGTGCTGACATTCAGAATTTATGGCAAATGTGTGACACATCTGAATGCCTTCTTGATGGAACCAAAATAAAAAACTGAAAGTATTTCCTACTGAGAAGACTGCAGTAAATGAGGAAATTAGGAAACTTCATAACAAATAAATCTCCCAAGATGGCCATCAGAGACAAAAGAGCCCAAATGTAGCCCAAATATCACCCAGATGTAGCCCAAGTATAGCACAATGACAGAATGTCCCAGAGTGTTCTTAAAAACAACTAGAGCGCTTACTGTCTTCATTATGACAAAAGTATGGCACACCTGAAGCCCTCTTGATTGGAATAAACTGGTAACACTTAAAACATTTAATTTAAAAAGGAACACAATGAGGGGGTTCATTTTGCCATAGAAATTATGATTAATGCCGAAGAAAGAAAATGAGGGCACATTTTGAGTGACTTCTCAAATCCTCTTCTATTTCATTAAAAAATTCTGACATGCAGACTGAAACATGGACTTTTAATACCAGGAGCAGACTTCCATGGTGAACAGTAGTTTTACTACAGTGATCTAATGAGCAACTAGAGTGCTAACATTCAGAATTTATGGCAAATGTGTGACATATCTGAATACCTTCATGATGGAATCAAAGTAAAAAACTGAAAGCATTTCCTACTGAGGAGACTGCAGTACATGAGGAAATTAGGAAACTTCATAACAAATAAATCTCCCAAGATGGCCACCGGAGACAAAAGAGCCCAAATGTAGCCCAAAATCACCCAGATGTAGCCCAAATATAGCCCAATGACAGAAGTGTGGAAAACACTTATTATTTTGTGTTTTTGCAGTGTTATATAGTGCAGACTTGTCAGGTATTGGAGTGCTTTACATGAGCATTGGTTACATCACACAAGAACAAATTCATTTTGGTTGTAGACACGGGGAGACTAAGTGATTTGACCAGAATCACAGAATGTCGAGCTGAAGCAGAAACTCCAACCTGGTTCCCCAGTTGCAAAGTCTGCAGTTCTGGAAGTAACATTTAATCAAGTGGTCAACTGGATAAAAAAACATAAAGATAACAAATAATTTTAAAGTGCTTTGTCGCTATTTGAAAACTCAGAAAATATGTCCTTATTTTAGTCTTTTAGAGCACTAACCATAATTTTGATGCCAATAAGACCCTCTCATATATGTAATTTCTAAAGGAAATGCTCTAGGTATTACAGTTTTGATTACATCAAGATGACGTCAGGCGTTCCACACTTTTGTAATAAATATAGAATGTTAGTAATCTAGTTGTTCATTAGGATACTGTTGAGAGGCAGTCCAATGTTTTTAATCTCAAATGGGCTTTATTTGATCTGTCTCCTGTCTACAATCTCCTCTTTTTCAATGTATCTCAAAGGGGAAAATCAATACCCCAGTTTTTTTTCAAAATCTCCCTCTTACCAAGTTCAAAATGTTCGCAAGTATGGTACATTGGATCATGGAAGGAAATGGGGTAGGAACATGGACTTGGATAACAGAGGACAGGAGGGACATGGAGAGGTGCACCAAACTGACCCTGCAGGGCAGGCATCAGGGTTTGCAGCAGCACAATACACCACACAGGGCATGCGGGACGGGAGTGCAGCACAACAATCCATAGAAAGCAAGAGGGAGGGGACAGGACCATGCACATGGACAACAGAGGGGCAAGAGGCAATGGTAGCTAGCTGACCATAATGGACAGACAGGAGAGAAAGCTGCAGCATAACAGACCATAAAGGGCAGGAGGGACGGTTCAGGGGCATTACAATGGAACAGACAAGCCAGGAGGGAGGGAGTAGGGGTCTGCACATGTAAACAGAGGGCTGGGGGCAAGGGGGCAGGGCAGGAGCAGCAAGATAGCCATGGAGGTCAGGCAGGATGGGCACTAGAAGCAAGACACACCATGAAGAGCAACACTGAGACTGTGATGGCATACACACAGACCATGGAGGGAAGGTGGGAGGGGGTCAGGGGCAGCTAACTGACCACACAGGGAAGGTGGGAGGGGCCATGGCAGTACAGAAGACCATGCATGGCAAGTGGGAGGGTTAGTGGCAGCACAATGGCTATGATGGGCAAGAAGGAGGGTGCAGGGGCATGCACAAAGGACGATGGAGGATAGAAGGGAGGGTCAGGACCTGTGCAAAGACAAGAAAGTTCAGGGGAAGGGGCCTCACAACAGACCGCACGGGGCAAGCAGGAGGAGCAGTTGCAGCACAACAGACCAGGGAGGGCAGAAGGGTGTGGCAGTACAATGGACCATGTAGGACAGGAGGAAGAGGATAGGGGCATGGCATGTGGACAGGCAGGGTGGAGGTGGCAGGGACAGGTTACAGTCATCTGACAATGCTAGGCAGGTGGGAGGGGAGTGGCAGCTCAACAGAACTCTCAGAGTAGATAGGAGTGGCAGGTCCATGGAACATGGTGGGCAAAAAGGATGGAGCAGGGGCATGCACAAAGACATTGGAGGGCAGGGGGAAGGAGAATAGGGGCAGCAAGCTAAGCATAGAGTTTAAGCAGGAGGTCAATGATGGGACATAGAATTGGGCAATGGAGGGCAGGAGGAGTGGACTGGTACATCATACTAAATTGAGGGCAGTGGCAGCACATCAGGCCATGCATGGCAGGAGGGAGGAGGCTAGTCCATGGATTCACACAACAGAGGATAGGGAGGAGGGGGATGGGGCAGCAAGCTAACTGTTCAGAGAAGGCGGGTATTAGGAACTTTATTGTTTTTAAAACGTGTGTCTGTGCGAACTACTTAAAATATGAACAAGTATGCAGCATAATCTCACTTTTATTCAGGAAGAAGAGGACGTTTGTGACTGTGACTCCAGGCTCACTTGGCAGAAACACCCCCTGACCCTCCACCCCCTATCGCAAAATGTAATGCCCGTGAAAAGGGTAGGTGAACACAGTGTTATATAGAACATAGTCCTGAGAGCACGATTGAAAATGAAAACTAGATATAGTGTATGGTATAAACTATGCACCAAAAAGTGTGATATAAGATGAACCGGGCGTGAAATATAATATGCAATGCATTGTGCGCAATGACAGATTCATTGGAGAGCGCGAGATAGCACAGGCACTAGCGCGTGCTATGCGATATGCGCCTTGGAGTGTAATATGCACAGGGCAGTGTTGTGTAACCTAACTAGTCTCTAAAGTTGTAATATAAAATATGTGCTGGGGAGTGTAACTTTGCATATGCACTGTGACAAAGATATGGATCCCAGATTGTAATATGTATGGCATAGCGCTGTGCATTATAACATAGGCATCGAGGAAGGCATGTTAGATGGGGCAATATAACCCGTGCAAAGGCAAGTGTGGCATGACATATTCACGGGGTGGTGTTACAGTGCACATGGGCTAGAGAGTGTCATAGCATACGCACTAGCTGGTGGAATACAACACAGAGGTGTGTGGCACTCGGCGGGCACTGGTGGGTGTAACACTGCATTGGGCTCAGCCAGGAGCTCGCTGTGACTCTCAAGTGAGGTTCGTCTCCTTTCCAGAGAGTAAAATAAAAAGTATTACACATCCGGCGGTGGATGTGTCTTTTATTAACCGTGAGGGGGGTATCTTGCATAGTTTTGGTCGAATTTTTGTCAAATCCCCTTTGAATGGCTTGGTGTGCATGTGTATTAAATGTGCCTGTCAATAGCTACCCATGCTTGTATAAATAAACAACAAGGGTGTCTACCGGGATTAGGCACGGTAGGGTATCAGACATGTCAGAGCTTCACTAGTGGTGTAAATACATTCCACGTGGATTCATTGTATGCATAGTCGCCTTTTAATGAATATCACGCAAATCGTCATGGTGATAGGTACGTACGGTTTGTCCAGCATGTCCTAGGTGTGTCTATAAATATATATTTTTTTAAAATAATAAAAAACAGTGGCCGGCCCTGGGGATTGGGGTCAAAAAAATATAATTAGGAGACAGGCCCTGGGGGATGGGGTCATCAGGTCCAATAAATTAGAATAAGAAGGGGAACCACACAGCCCCCCTTCTTAAAAAATTAAAATAAATAAAATACTGGCATCGTGCCGGAGGCCACGCCCCCTCCTTGCAGCACTCTGCAAACGCGCCCCCTGGCGAATTGTAAGTTGGGGAATTAATTCCTCTTCAATACTGAGGGTCCCTGTGGGCCAACTAGCCCAACAGGCATCTCCAGTATGCGCCAGGGAGCTGCGCTGCAGACAGGTGTTCTGAGGCCAAGCCCCTTTTTACACCTCTCTGCAACGCAGCTCTGTGGTGCTTACTGGAGGTACCTAGTGGTCTAGTTTGACCCTAGGGACCCTTAGGGTTCAAGGGGACTTAATCTCTCAACTTAGAACAGCCACAGGGCGCATTTATACAGTGGTGAAGGGAGGGGACGGGGCCTGAGGTGACGTGTGCAAACACGCACTATGGCACGTTTTAAATTGGGGATATAATTTCCCTTCAATACTGAGGGCCCCTGGGGGCTAACTAGCCCACCAAGTGCTTCCAGTAAGCGCCACTGAGCTGCATTGCAGAGAGGTGGTCCAGGCCGTGCCACTTTTTACACCTCTCTGCAACGCAGCTCTGTGGCACTTACTGGAGGTACCTAGTGGGCTAGTTGGACCCTAGGGACCCTCAGGATTCAAATGAAGTTAATCTCCCAACTAAAAACGGACACAGGGCTTGTTTACACAGTGGTGAAGGGAGAGGATGGGGCCTGAGTAAACGTGTGCAAAAACGCCCTGTGGCCTGTTTTAAGAGGTAGTTTTAATCCCCCTGCCCTATTATATACTAGGGGCTTACAGAGGAGGTCATGCTAATCACAGGGGGACCCCAACGCATAATGTTCCCTAGTGTATGTAGGTGTTTTCACTGTATTCTAAGTGTCTTTTAACATAGAACTGGCTCTAGGACTGGTTAGTCAGACTCAGTTACCACCAGTATCCGTCTGAAAAAGTTGAGGGTACAGGATGATTTTGCAACAAGGCTTCTTTCTGCTCTTCTTTTTGTTCTTTCTGCACATTATCCTTCTTCCTGTACTTTTCTTCGTCTTTGAGGAACTTCTGTTGCTTCTTTCTGCACTTCTTTTTTTCTTTCTGTGCATTTTTTCTTCTTTCTTCACATGTCCTATCTCTGTAGGCATAGTTAGAAATTAGCATTTATAAAACCTTTGAAATTCACAGAAAAAAACATAGGTTTCAGGCACGTTAGAGTTAGGAATTAGCATTTAAAAAACCTCAGAAATTCACTGAAAAAACCATAGGTTTCAGGGGTGTTATAGTTAGCTGGACTTTTCACTTGTACAAAACCATTGAAATTCCCCCGTTATAGTTAGTTCAGCTAACTATAACTCGCGCGCCCGCAATGCACTGCTGATGACGTCACATATTACATCACTCATGACATGGTCAGGGACATCACTCATGACATCACTGATGACATCTCAAATGACATCACTGATTCTCAAAACCATACATACTGCAATACCAATAACTACATACCCACTTATTAACTCTTAGGTCTTCATACACCTCCACTCACTCACCTGTACAGTCACTCATACTTACAGTCACTCCATACAAAACTATCATATGCATTTATACACTTATATAGACACTCACACACTAACAAGTATCCATAGAGCTACTCTTACACCTACTCAGTCATGCAAATAATCACACTCCCATTTTCTCACCTATGCGGTGATACACACTCAAGTTCACTTACTCAGAAAAATAGTATCACATTCTTACACTCTTATAGAATCATTGATACAAGCACACACTCATCCATACAGTCACTCTCACAATCACGCACTATCACATTTACCTACTTATATAGTCTTACACGCATATATTCTGCCTTTCACATATGTAGTTAGTCACAAATGTACCACTGAGATATGCATTCAATCCCTAACACACCCATACATACACTCACTCAACCATACAGTCCATCACAGATGCACTCTTAAAACCATGCACCCATAGAATCACCCACTCACACATCTATGCATAGAGTCACACACACCCTACCCACACAAACACTCAGCAACCCATACAGATACTGAGACAAGCAATCAATAACTCATATACACACTTATATAGGTATTTACAAAACCATGCCGCCACTTATACAGCAACATACAGACACATACAAACATTTACACAGTTTAGTCACTAGTCTGCAGTAAGATACATTTAATGACTCTCTTATAGAGTCAGTTACGCACCGCACAAAATCATCCATTTACACACTTGTACACCCACTCATTCTTCAACAGGCCTTTCCCTATATATATTAAACATATTAAAATTGTTCAGAAACACATACCCAATGGATGACGTCATCAGTGATGTCATCAGTGATGTCATTTGAGATGTCATCAGTGATGTCATGAGTGATGTCACTGACCATGTCATGAGTGATGTAATATGTGACGTCATCAGCAGTGGATTGCGGGCGCGCGAGTTATAGTTAGCTGAACTAACTATAACGGGGAAATTTCAATGGTTTTGTACGAGTGAAATGTCCAGCTAACTATAACATGTGTGAAACCTCTGGTTTTTTCAGTGAATTTGCAAGGTTTTTAAAATGCTAATTCCTAACTATAACGTGTGTGAAACCTGTTGTTTTTTCAGTGAATTTGCAAGGTTTTTTAAATGCTAATTCCTAAATATAACGTGTGTGAAACCTATGGTTTTTTCGGTGAATTTGCAAGGTTTTTTAAATGCTAATTCCTAACTGTAACGTGTGTGAAACCTATAGTTTTTTCAGTGATTTTGCAATGTTTTTTAAATCCTTTTTTTTCTTTTGAGATTTTTTTTAAACAATATGCTACCTATGTGTATAATCATTGATTTACTGTATCCTGCAATATAGAATGGTTCACCTTTTTTAAATAAATGTTTAGATATAGTTGAATAACATAGTTAATATCTTCTACAAACCTTTATTTTTATTTTTTATTTATTTTTTTACCGTGCGCGTACGGTAAGCTTACGATACGCGCACGGTACGCTTTAAGTACGGTGCGCGTACGTAATATCTATGCTCCGTGTGCGCATGCGTACGCGATTTACGTACGCATCCGTACTTCGTCTGCGACACGTATGCGCTTGCTTCCTACGCGCATGCGCGCGCGCCCTTTACGCGAAACTGCCGTACGTGCGTGCGCGCGTGCCTCTAATGCGCATGCACGCGTGGGCGCGTGCTTCTAATGCGCATGCACGCCTTCCTCTAATGCGCATGCGCACGTCTTACGTACGCGCATGCATACTTTTACCGCGCGCGTACGGTAAGTGTACGGAGCGCGCACGGTAGGTCATGTGATCCAGAAACAACACTTTTCATTGGTTTAAACTTGTTTCTTTTCCAGAAACTTCCAACACCACACCCATTCCCCTCATTACTGCTTGTGATTCCCTAGGAGAATGATCTGAATTGTCTTTGGGATGCAATGGCAGAGCAGCAGTCCTCTTCTGGGAGTGAGCAGGACAGCATTATTAGACAGAGAAAGAGGAAACAGAAGAATTCTTTTGTCTGGCAATATTTCACATTTCCAGAGGGGCAGAAAAAAGTCAATGCTCCATTAGTCACCTGCAGACTTTGTGGGCGTGTCTTATCTAGAGGAAATCCAAAGAAGAAGTATTCTTTTGGAATTTTCTCTATGTTTAGACACATTAGGGATGTACATCCCAAGACTTTTGCTCGACATACTGAAGCAACCCCTCCAGTAAGTCAGCCGAGCACATCCGCAGAAGCTCAGCCGAGTACATCTTCGGCAGCTAAGCCGAGCACTTCCTCTGCGGAGGGAGCATCACCATCTTCTGCTCCTCTGGACATTTATCCTCGGTTTCAGAGAGTACATATAAGGTGCAATACTTGTTACTCTCTTATTGCTATTGGGGAGACTAGTATTCCTCTAATAGACAATAAGATTGAGCAGCACAAGTGCGGTACCTTTTAATATTGCCATTCTTTCTTTCCTCTGTCCCTGTATTAACACAAGGGCTCTTTTAAGAGCCACCCTACCTCACAATTTTTTTAAATTTATTTTATCACTTTTTTTTTTAAACTTTACCGTGCGCGCTCGTTACGCGCACCCTTTTTTTTTTTTTAAATATAATATTTATTTCACCCTCCAATGTACTTGAGGGACCACAAGGGAAATGAGAAAAGCAGAGTGAGGAGAAGTGAAAAAAGGGAGTATGAAAGTAAATGTGTGATAAATACAGATATTTCAAACTTACCTGACCAACAAAATAACTTAATTATCAATAACTGGTTTTTTTTTAATTGCTAGAAAAAAGTATTAATTTTCCTAAATTTTCTTTCTCAATCTGTAAAAAAAGAAAAAAAGTATTAATATTTAACAATACATTTTAGAATACAGTACACATATTTTCTTATTAAAAAAACACATTTTTGCCCTTTTTTTGCTGTTCTCAGAATATATTGAATTTCACTGTAAATCGTGAAACCAATTGCATTCATCACTTAACAGCGGGCAAAAAAATTAGCAATCTGAAAGATTGTTTAAAAAAAGCCCTGAATCTCTTCTCAGTAAAACACACCTTTATAGAAATGTAACATATTTAATAAAAACATCATCTAAAAACAACAAATATTTGCAATAAATATCGTCTGTAAATCTTGTTGCTTAAGCACATACACCAAAATAATATCTGTCAAAGAAGTCCACAAGAGAAATGTTTACCTTTCCATGAGGCCAAATGGTAATTTTTAAATTCTTTTTTGATGAAATATCCAATGGTAATCCAATAAAATCGCAAAAATGATTTGTTCAGATGTTGCAATTTGTATCTAAAATTTTGGTTTCAGAAAAATTAAATAGGAATTTGGTAATTCTGCAGGCAAACGTTGCTTGAAAATCAATTGAGAATCATTACACAGCGTCCAGCCTTTTTCACATTTAAGATAAACTGTGTAATGACCAGAAGTTATCGAAGGTCCATCATGGAAAATTATTGCAACTGCAACAAAAGATTTTCCAGATATTGATAATTGATGTCCTGTAAACGTCTGTATTAAAGTGTCCAATTTTGAACCATCAGCTCTACAACGTTGCATCATTAAAATTACATACTGTCCATATTTCTTTAAAAATAACGTTGAAAACATGTCTGATTTACATTTAGAACATTCCATGCTGTGATTGGCATCTTTAACTAATTTACTAAAAGTCACTGATTGACTCTCTGGTAATGTTAAATATATGAACCTTTCTGAATCAACATTAGAGCTGCATGTGTTGAAACAGTTTTCACAACTATGTTCCCATTTATAAGAGAGACCAAACATATTTTCTATTTCTACCCCTTCTTCTTCCAGTACCATAAGGATATACATCAAGAACTCCTGTGCATCTTGCTGGACATTTTGAGTAAACTGTGTACATCCTGAACATACATGTAAAAGTTTTCTAACATCAGAAGCACTTTCTATTTTAGTTTTATCAATACTTAGCTTCGCAAAAAGAAAACTCAGCAGAGAACAAAATCTTTTTACATGATTAAGTATTATCTGCTCTTGCAATTTTTCAAGATAAAATACAACATTCAGCACTACATTAGTGTAGCAGTTGACACTAGAGCTATTTTCAAAATGACAACCAACAACCTCTTGAACACTGTCCTTTTTAGGTCGAGGACTACCAGTCTGCCGAAGGCAGAACCGGAAGTCGAGATTTAATGTTTCCTAGAGTGGCTCCTTAGCCCGCCTCTCTTTTTGCCTCTCCTCCATTGGCTGGCTTCCTAAACGGAGGCCCGCCATTGGAGGAGAGAGCCGTCCCTCCAAATAGGCTCCGTCTTTTTCAGATTCGGGGGCGTGTTCCTTGCTGTTCTTTCCACTTTTTAGCCACGCCCTTTTAGAACAGCAGGAACACGCCCCCGAATCCGAAAAAGTTTCGGAGCTTCCATCCGCCATTTTTTTGTTGTCGTCTGGCCGTGAGCAGAGAAATGGCGAGGGTCTATCGACACAGCGTCTCTTCTGAAGTCAATATCCGTTCTTCCTGCTGAGGTCAATATCCTTCTCTTCGGTAAGGGGACGTGGCGCTGCTCAGCCCCTTCCTTCCCCCACTCTCTCACCCAAGGCACCCACGGCGTCAAGCACAAAAGAAGAGGTGGCGAAAAATATCGACATGTATGCTTTCCTATGAAGGGAGCGATACCACTTTTCAAATTAGAAATGTGGAGTCACCACTGATTGCTTTACATAGTAGCACTAGATATCAAACTTGCATATTGTTTATCGTTGTGCATGCAAACATGTAGGACGCGGATGATAGGATAATCTTTACCACGTGACACATCAGCTGCAGGTTAAAACAACGCAACGGCACACACTGGTTTCAGTTTCCGAACGTAATCACAAAAAGTAGGAACCCCACATCCGGTGTCCCGAAATCGGCTGAAAAGTAAGTACGCGCCATTTGACCCTCTTTAGCTGTTAATAGGTGTACGTGGCAACCTGCCAGCTTCGCAAACAGATTTACCTATTACTGCTGATGCATTATTCTCCCATATCATCACTAATCACATTTCGATTTATTTTTCCATTTACATTTTTCGGTTTAACTCGTGTGATCAAGCTGTAATCTTTACATTTTTGGTCTATATTTTCGTATATTTATGTTACAAGGCACGAGTTAAATAACATGAACCACACGCCGATATACTAAATCCTGCCAGTTTTAACACATAATTGGCAGTGACCGCGATGCCTGTGAGTGCACTATATTGCATAAATGGCCTATATTTGTCCTGAATGTCGGTTTATTATACAAGACATTTGCAAAATATCATTGTCTCCCTCCCCCCCCCCCCATTTCTCCCCCGTTTTGCTTGAGAACTAGACGCATATATAATCAAACACGACAGTGTCAATTCGAAAATAGCAGGGATTATGAATGCCTGTGATCATATTACATTATACAAGTGGCTTTTCACATTCTTTCTCCACTTAATGGCTTTGGTTTATTTGCTTTGCAGCAATTCTTAAATCAACAATACAACATTTATAGGAGTCCGTTCATCTGCACAACATTGTACCAAAGTAAGTGTTGGCCTGTTGTACACTTATTTCTTCATTACTAGTATCTGACTAGTTTCACATCATTGACTCCTCCCAGCACTCTCCGCTACAACAAGCGTTAAACTGATCAGGATTATTGTGTATGTTTCCATTCAGCAGTTCTGGAAATGCAGAGGTAGCCTTTGGTCATTACTGGACACTTGGCGCTATCTTGCTTCTATGATGATATCTAATTCATCAGTCAACTAAAATGTATTGGACATACAGGTATAATGCCAATAGAAATGACAATGCCATTTATTTAGGGATAAAAAAATAAGAAAAAAATAATGAGCAATACCAATAGCTCTACCTATAATATTGCCGAGACCATTGCATTGTAAATGCTTGTTCTTTTTGCTTGCAATCACATCACTCTCCTTTTGTTTTCTCTTTTGTACATCCTCATTACAGATATTCTCAATTCTCCTTTTCCGAGAAACAACACGTTTTTCAAACACAGGATACTGACCTAAATGAGGAGCATAGGTTCTTCTTAATCTATTATACTCCTTTACACAATTTGCATCAGCACTAACTTTTGAGTCATCAAAGTCTATCATGAATAGACCAGATAATGTTTTCACTCGTGACAAAGCAACATATGCCATACCTTCTTTGAACACAGTAGAACCAATGTTTACAAAAGCACTTTCTACAGTTAATCCTTGAAATTTGTGAATAGTTACAGCATATGCTAGAGAAAACGGAAACTGCTTCCTACGTACATATAAGTCTTTCACAAGCAAGAAACAAACTGAACAATAACAAATGTCTTTAACCTCTTCAATCTAATCAAATTTTATTTTTAAAAATTCAATCCCACCTTTTTTCTGGTATTTCACAAAACCCACAACTTTACCCATAGCTCCATTCACTAAACGTTTTTCTACATCCAAATTTGTTCTTAAAAATACTCGACAGTTCATACAAACATAAAGATTTTTTTCTAATCCAGCTGTTTTCGAAATGTTCTTCTCTAGAGAATCCAATTTATTTTTCAATTTGCCTGTTAATGTAATAGTAATTCCTTCATGCTGAATTTTGTCCACTGCTTCCATTTTCTTAATCTCTTCCTTTTCCAATTTCAAAAGTTCCTCATTGAATATCGAGCATTCACGTAGTGTTCCCATTAAGCAGATTACAGTATTTTTTCTGCAATGTTCTGGTATATTTTCTCTGCAACTATTTCTTCACTTGGAAATAAATTATGTAGCAACCGACTCTGTAATGCTTCTCTGCCAACTTCTGTGAGTAGCCCAATTCTGATATCTCACAGAATACTTGCATAATCTTCATCATTTGCTTGCCTCATATTGGTAGTGAGTTCATTGTACTCCAAAAATGACCAAATTTTCGCATTACCAATACTTCCTAATGACTTCTTCGTGTCTTCATGTGTCACAGTATTAAACACTGGTTGTCCTTTAACTGGAGTGAGCTGCAGAAGATCCCCAAAAACTATAACATGTTTTCCACCAAATAACACGTCATAGTCTCTCTTTAGAATTTGCTGCATTCTTAAATGCACAAAGGCAAGCATTCAGTTTGATACCATGCTTACCTCATCAATAATGAGAACTTGCATCTTCTTCAACACTCTTGAAACTTCGAAGCATGCTTCTCCTGTTAGCTTGTGATATTCTATTTTGTTCTCATGCTCCACTGGTAACATTAGCAAGCGATGTAAGGTAATTCCTTTTATGTTATATGCATGCTGCTAACCCAGTTGGAATAGTAACAACACAAGACAAAGTTGAATCTGTTTTTGGCTGTAGGTAGCTTCGGATGACTTTAATCAAGAAACTTTTTCCAGTTCCGGCTTGTCCACTCACATACATTCTGATTGGTTCAAATGATGCACATGAGCACTCTTTCTTTTCATGTAGTAATCCATGATCAATTTTTTTTGTGACTTCTTCATAAATTTGTTTTTGTTCTTCATTCAGTTGCTGTTCCAAATTTGGTAAGTCTATTAAATCTTCCTGAGCTTGATTCATAGCTGTTTCCACTTCAGTCATTGCTATTGCAGCTTCATTTTCTACGATTGGTTGTCCTAGGGGATCTTGACTGAGCGTTCCAGAACTTTGGCTGCCTTGGGAACTTTCTCTAGCTACTTCAGCTGCAATTGTAGCTTCCTGTTCAATTTCTTCATTTAACATTTGCACATAATTTGTGAAAGTACTGCATTCAATCGTATCTTTACATGCATTAAAGGAATCTTCATAGCTGTGAAAATCTCCAAGTAATTCATCCTCTGAACGCCATGGTTTAAACAGCTGTAAAAGTGCTAAGTAGTAAAATTCCTTTTTGTCAGGAGTGTTGCAACTCAGCTTCCTGTGATTAATCAAACTTCCTTTTGTGTGCTTCACCAAACATCCTTCCTCACCAATGACTTTATATTTTCCATTGTTGATGTCTTCTGTGGCTTTCCGTGTAAAAATGTAGTTCTGCAACACTTCATAGAGACACATGTTCTCAAGATGACGACTTCTTTTTGGGTAATATGTGTCCAACATGTTTGATTTCAAAATATCTGTACTTTCCGGGTCATTCTCTGCCAAATATTCAATTTCTCCAACAGATTTCAGTACCCGATTTCGCATTCCTGCAAGGCCTAAACTTACCCAAATTATTCTTCTGGATTTGGAGTACAGACTTGCAGATGATAACTTATCTGAGCATTCGTAGGATCCAATTTCTCGATGCGATAACATCTTTAAACTGAACTGTATAGCTTCTTACTGACAGTCTTCTCGTGAGAAATCTCTTCCCACATTTCCTTCAATTCCGTTTTCTCAGATTTAGTGATGTAAGATGTGACATACCGAGCAACAGCAATAGAATTGTCAGAAACATACTGTATTTCCATGTTAGCATTCCACATAGATAAAATGACTGGGTTGTAGTCATTTATATATTTTGACTCTTCTTTTCTTCTTAGGCTGTACGTATTTTTGGGAGATTTTCTTGTAATAGTATGTCGCACAGCTGACATAAAACTGTTGACTCTTCCTTTTGAAAGAACAGGTCGTGGAAATCCAAATCGACATTTTGTGTAGAATTTTTCTTTACTCTTGTACTTTCGTCGACAGTATTTTCCACACCGATGACTTTGGAAACGTAAAACTTGCTCTTTTAAGTTCTTCTCTTCTGGGCTTTTAGATATAGCACATGTTGCATATTCTTCGATGAAACTTGAAACTGCATCATCAGAATCTGTTCCAAATTTTGGGGCATCCTTGATCCACAACAGCATATGAATATGAGGAGCACCTCTTGCTTGGTACTCTTTTCTCCAAAAGAAATCCACAACTTCACCAAGAGGTGGATTTTTTTTATTGCAGATGAAGCACATCATAGCCTCAAATCTATGATTGAAATATCTGCAAACATTAACTGGATCCAATGAGCACAATTCTCCTGCAGTCTTGTATTGGATGTTTTAAATATTTGAATTTGCCTCTCGAAGAAAATCCAGAAGATCATCCCAGGCGTACTCAGCACAGCTTAGGGTGAGAAACCATGTAGGAGTTCCTAAATTCCGTAACATACATTTCAATTCTCCATGGCGTCGGTACCAATATTCATTTGTCCCACGCTGACAAGCCATTAGATTAATCAATTGAGATTCCAAATGATCATCTCGCTGTTGCACTTTGTTCATAAAATCCTTTGCAGACACATTATGTAGATGTACTCCAGTTTTCAAAATGTGATTTACTGCATAAGATAGTGCTGACAAGTCACTTTCAAATAAAAGATGGAACAAATAAGGAATACTTTGACGAAATCTTGGATCTTCTGCATGTAATCTTGTAGTCGGATACTCAGAAGCAGGAATCTGTACTGGACGTTCATCATATCGTCCACCTTTTCCTGTAGGAAACAGCTGGGGAAAACAACGAGCTTCCAAGCTCCCCTCCCATACACTCATGGGAGTTCCTTGTGCTTTTTTCATCTGAAACAGATCAATAGTGTTTGCCATAACTTCTTTTGAATGAAGAGGATGTATGCTGAAATGTTCATAAATTTCTTCTTCTTTTGACTTATCCACTTTTTCAATTTGCCCAGCTGGTATTCCTGAGTCTGGTAGTAAAACTTCTTCATCTTCATCCATATAAATTGTTTCATACCATTTAATATTTCTTTTCAAATATAAATTTGTTCTTTGTACTTTTCGTACATCTACCAGCTCCTGCCAAATTTTCTTATTCATTGTTGGTACTCCATTAACCAAAATATCTAATGGTTCAGTTTCCAATCTATGTGCAGCAATAGTTTCCATATTTTTTTTCAAATCCAATGGCAAATAGACAACTCTTCCTTTTAAACCTCTTTGTAAATCAGAAGGAGGTAATTTACCTGTTTTTGGCTCTATACATACTATGGTCTGAAACGGATGGACACATTGAATGAGTATAGACTCATACGTATTTAAATCAGAAAGTTCTGCAGGAATATCAACCAATTCTAAATTATTATGTACAGCTCTGGCTGGCATTCTATTTTCTTCTAACTTGTTATAACAGTATTTACAAATACGCTGATCCTCACCCAAATCAAAACTATTTTCCAGAAATATATATGTTGCAAAATCCTTCCACTTATAATTATCTTCATTTTCACTTTTTTTATAGAGATCAACATTCCTTGTTTGAGTTTTATAATGGCTTCTCCGGCAACAAATACAAGTAATATTTGGTATTTCATTAGAGATGATAGTAAATTTTGTCATTTGATCTTCAAAATTTTTACTAACAATGGGTTCTACATTCTCTTCCACATTTTCTTCAATAACTGTGTCATTACCTGCACTTTCTTGTTCCGGACCAAAGTAACAAAACTGAATTTCATCAGTAACCTTCTCTACATCTGATACAGATCCACGGAACAGAGCCCTATTCAACTCATTTAACTTTAGTGCTGGACTTTTAGCAAAATACAATCTTCTCACAAACTTTCTCATTTCAGTATGATGAACTGCCAGCATCCTAAAATGGTGAAAAACACTTTTGCAAACTTTCCTAGAAAGACAAGCCAGAGAATGTCCTTGCAAACCAGTATTCTCTCTCACTCTACATGGATCTAGTCTTTGAAGCACCTTAATCTTCTGTTTAACACTTTTTTTACTATATTCTCTTAGAAACTCACGTAATTTATCAATAGATTCCTGTCGTACAGTACAAATACTACTACAATTCCAAGTGTACACTGGGGCTTTAGGACGTCTACCCATAACCTCATCAGCTATCACTTCTTCCTCATTTCTTGGAACCATTTTCTCCTTTTCCATTTTACAACCATCTTTCACTTCATAAGCACGACCTCTGGTGTCAACTGCATGCAGCAAACTATTACTTTGAAGATAACTCTCTCCATTAAAAAATGGTTCAGTACTTGAACTATGCATCCATTCTCCTAAAAACACTTTACAAAAGTTATTTCTTTTCACTACTCTTTTCGTTTTGCTTTGTGACTTCATTACATTGACCATTTTATCTAATGTACGGATCCTGTTCAAAATTAAAATGAATAGTTTTCTTTTCAAATCTAAAGCCTTAGCTACAATTGATTCAATATCTTGCTTTCGCTTATAAAATTTTGCTTTTTTCTTATATTTTTTCACATCCTTTAGCAAATTGGACATCACTCTTCTCTGAAACATTTTTCTACGAATGTCTTTAAATGCTATTTTTCTTTTTAAGTCAATCTTTATTGCTTCTGATTGTACATTAGCATTTTGTAATTTCTCACTTTTATCCTGTTGTTTTCTACTTGAAACACTATTTGCAGTGGGGACATTTTTCAAATTTGTTCGTTTTTTTGAAGATATTTTTAAAAAACTCCTTAGTTTGCTTACCAGAAGACTTTTTCTTTTTTCCAACATGAGGATCTTCAACTAATTTGGGTCCTCCAGTTGTCTTCAAATATAAATGTTTTTTCTGTTCTTTTCTCTTCCTTGATTTTATAGGCATCTTTAATTCATTTCACTGTTGGTCAGCAATACCTGAAAGAAACTAAAAAAAAATACCTTTATGTAATTTAAATTTATTACTATATTTTTTTTGTGCTTTTCAAATCTTATAATACTATCTACCCCTTTCCTACAAGTGAAAACACAATAAAACCAACACGAATTAAAGCTTCCCCTCTCCTACGAATGTAATTCTAAAAGAACCAGAGTACCACAAATTAAATCTCTGACAACAATTCCTGTGAGTGCACAGACTCATGGTGTGATTCTAGGCAGAAAACGAAATTTAATTTGCAATTTGAAAGCACACTTACTACTGTGATAGAGCAAGTGATAATTACTCTAACAGTCTGACACATTTTCATTATATTTTTCAGAAAAGAGCACTTGCCCAAACAGCTTTTTGAGACCATGAACATGTGCAACCTGAATGACGTACTACACTCTAGCAAAGGAAATGAGCCTTGGTGATGTTCAATGTATTAGCATTACTCACTGCTATCTGAAACACCACACAGCGCTTAGTAGTAAGCATGACTGTACATGAGAAATAGCTTGCTCTCTGCTAAGAGTGTGCTTCTGGAGACTGTCTACTGTCAAGTGCAAGAGAGATCTGCATTGACGCTTGCACAACTGCATAAACACTGGAGACATGTATGTAACACTACATGTGTGGTAAGGGTTAATAGGACTTTTGAACATGTACAAACTACATGACCCATTGCAGGAGTGGAAGGAAAATCTACCATGTTGATGTCAAATGTGTTTGCATTGCCCTCTCATTTGTGACATATTAATTTGGGCTCAATGCTAGCCATCACAGTTCAATAAAACAAGCTGCCCCTTTCCTACGAATGCAATCCTAAAAGAACCAGAGTAACACAAATTGAATCTCTGAGAACAATTCCTGTGTGCGCACAGACTCATGGTGTGATTCTAGGCAGAAAACGAAATTTGATTTGCAATTTGAAAGCACACTTACTACTGTGGTAGAGCAAGTGATAATTACTCTAACAGTCTGACACATTTTCATTATATTTTTCAGAAACAGAAAAGAGCACATGCCCAAACTGCTTTTTGAGACCATGAACATGTGCAACCTGAATGACGTACTACACTCTAGCAAAGGAAATGAGCCTTCGTGATGTTCAATGTATTAGCGTTACTCACTGCAATCTGAAACACCACACAGCGCTGAATAGTAAGCATGACTGTACATGAGAAACAGCTTGCTCTCTGCTAAGATTGTGCTTCTGGAGACTGTCTACTGTCAGGTGCAAAAGAGATCGCCATGGACGCTTGCACAACTGCATAAACATTGGAGACATGTATGTAACACTACATGTGTGGTAAGGGTTAATTGGACTTTTGAACATGTACAAACTACATGACCCATTGCAGGAGTGGAAGGAAAATCTACCATGTTGATGTCAAATGTGTTTGCTTTGCCCTCTCATTTGTGACATATTAATTTGGGCTCAATGCTAGCCATCACAGTTCAAGAAAACAAGCTGCCCCTTTCCTACGAATGCAATTCTAAAAGAACCAAAGTAACACGAATTGAATCTCTGACAACAATTCCTGTGTGCGCACAGACTCATGGTGTGATTCTAGGCAGAAAACGAAATTTGACTTGCAATTTGAAAGCACACTTACTACTGTGGTAGAGCAAGTGATAATTACTCTAACAGTCTGACACATTTTCATTATATTTTTCAGAAACAGAAAAGAGCACATGCCCAAACTGCTTTTTGAGACCATGAACATGTGCAACCTGAATGACGTACTACACTCTAGCAAAGGAAATGAGCCTTGGTGATGTTCAATGTATTAGCGTTACTCACTGCTATCTGAAACACCACACAGCGCTGAATAGTAAGCATGACTGTACATGAGAAACAGCTTGCTCTTTGCTAAGATTGTGCTTCTGGAGACTGTCTACTGTCAGGTGCAAAAGAGATCTGCATGGACGCTTGCACAACTGCATAAACATTGGAGACATGTATGTAACACTACATGTGTGGTAAGGGTTAATTGGACTTTTGAACATGTACAAACTACATGACCCATTGCAGGAGTGGAAGGAAAATCTACCATGTTGATGTCAAATGTGTTTGCATTGCCCTCTCATTTGTGACATATTAATTTGGGCTCAATGCTAGCCATCACAGTTCAATAAAACAAGCTGCCCCTTTCCTACGAATGCAATTCTAAAAGAACCAGAGTAACACGAATTGAATATCTGAGAACAATTCCTGTGTGCGCACAGACTCATGGTGTGATTCTAGGCAGAAAACGAAATTTGATTTGCAATTTGAAAGCACACTTAGAACAAGTGATAATTACTCTAACAGTCTGACACATTTTCATTCTATTTTTCAGAAACAGAAAATAGCACATGCCCAAACATCTTTTTTATGCTGAATACAAACCATCACAGTTCTAAAAAACAAGCTGCGCCTTTCCTACGAATGCCATTCTTACAGAACCAGACCAACACAAATTAATTCTCTGACAACAATTCCTTTGTGCACACAGACTCATAGTGTGATTCTAGGCAGAAAACAGTATTCCTGGGTGATACCAGTACACCTTAACTTCTAGAGAAGACATACTCCATAATATCTTACAAGTTCAAGGCACTTAAATATCTTCCTTATCTTAAAATATAAAACACAACTTTAAAAGTGGAAGGAAAATGTTCCATGTTAATTTCAAATGTGTTAGCATTTGCCTCTCATTTGTGAGAAAGTGATTTCTGCTGAATGCTAACCATAACAGTTCAAGAAAACAAACTGCCCCTTTCCTGCGAGTGCAAGGCTAACAGAGCAAGAGCAACACAAATTAAATCTCTGATAATAATTCCTGTGTGCACACTGTCTCATGGTGTGATTCTAGGCAGAAAACAGTATTCCTAAGTGATACCAGTACACCTTAACTTATGGTGAAGACATACTCAATAATATCTTACAAGTTCAAGACAGTTAAATATCTCCCAAAACACAAAATGTGAAAAACAACTTTAAAAGAAGAATCACATTTCTATTATTTATATCAAAATGCACCACATACATTCCCTCTCAAATTCATAACTCACCTTTAAAAGTAGTTAGTTCAGATAGAAATGTGGCACTCAAACAGCAGATTATCACAGCAACAATCTCTGAGCTGTACACCTTTCTCCTCTCACCAGAACCAGTTAATGGCAATGTTTCCCTCTCTTTTTTCACACATATACATGTTAACTCCAAATCACAGTGCTTCCCACATTTTTTTCAAATGGAAACACACATTTCTATTGGTTGCAAATTTCAACCCTTTCCAAATGATCCCTTCCCCCAACATGACTTTTGCCTGCTGCCATAGCAACAGGTCATGGAACACTGCTGTGAGCAGAGAGGTCATAAGTTCAACACACAATGTTTTTAATCCTTAGAGCAAGAGTTCTTGACTCAAACCTAACAGCAAATCCAAAGTAAGGTTCTGTGGGTACCCATTTTTCTGAGCCAATGCAAAACATGCTTGTAAAAATCTAAACATACAGCCTAGTTTTAACTGTAAAATGGTTTGAATCAGCCAATCAGTTCTTTTTTTTTTTAAAGTATGTTAGCCTCCATTTTACAACTATCTTTCTTTTCATATTGCCATTCTACTGAAAGACACCTTTTGAGTGCATCCAGATCTCCTTGAAAGATGTTCACAGTGTGGATTGTAGGTCATAGCTATGTCTTCTGGAGTGAAAAGTTTGCAGAAAAAAGAGGTATTGTGAAAGACCTTGCTTTGCCAAATGTAGACATTAAATGGATTGGTCAGAGAGGGTTAAAGTGGCACCAATTAATGCCTTTGGTGAAAATCTTTCTACATCTCCCACAGCCTAACCTTATTATTGTGCACTGTGGTGGAAATGACCTAGGCACTTTAACTGGGGTAGGTCTGGAAATACTTGTTAAGGACACCTTTGTGCAATTGATGTCACTTTTTCCACAAACTGCCTTTGTATATTCTAATATATGCCAAAGGCAAAAGTGGAACTGGTCCAACCAATTTTGTCCGCAGATTGACAAAGCAAGAAAGCACGTCAATAAGTCTGTTTCTGCTTCCCTCAGAGACTATGGTATGGGTTCTATATACCACAACAACTTGCGTTACAACATGCAAGACATTTATAGAGGAGACGGTGTACATTTCAATGATGAAGGGAACAGAGTCTTCCTCTTGAACTTTAGACTCTGCATCGGTACTTACTTGTAGGTACCAAAAAAACACTTCATAAACACAATGGCTCTTTTTAGAGCCACCTAACATCTAAACATTTAATTTTGATTTTTAATTCTATTTTTTTAATTTTTTTTTCCGCCGTACGTGTACTGTATGCGCACGGTACACGTACGCCGCGATTTAAAAAAAAAAAAAAAATTATTTTTCACACTTCTGGGTCCTTCTTGGACCCCCTGACAAAGGCTAGGGGGTCTGCAACTCTCTACCTTGCCCCCTTTTCACATTCTTCACCTTTGTTTTTCAGTGTGAGACACACAAAATGGCGGCCGACACTTCCTGACTTCGGCCGACTGGAATGTTTACTGTCATGTAACCACCAATCAGAATTACGCTCACGCACGGCAGCGTGCGCGTACGGTACGTGTACGGTACACGTACGGTCCGCGCCTATATATATGTATGTACTTTTAACTGCAATTTTCTCAGGAACTACTGAACTGATTTACTCCAGATATTCAAAAGGCACATCCCTGACCTGAGGACTTTCTCTTTCCCAAATTTCAAATAATTCTGTTCAGCCGTTCGGGCTGTACCTTGGACTAAAGGTCCCTATGGAAAAATGCATGGGGAAAACGCGTTTTGAGACCCCCCTTTTTTCTCAGCCCCCACTTGACGAATCCCCACCTATTTTGAAAATTTCGCGAGGATTCGTCAACCGGCGCCAAAGTTATTCAAAATAGAATGTTAAGGATTTCCTATGGAAACACGGTCCTAACTATAACTATAGAAATGTGCTTGACCAATAGCGTATTGTTATTTAATCATGAACTATTTCATCAAAAATGTGGGACAGCCATGGGCATTTCATTTTCTCCAAACTATGCCAATATTACAATGGGATGGTGGGAGAAGGAAATGGCATGTGGCCCAGAAAATCACAAAGAACTTGATCAAATTGTATTATGGGTCAGGTATATTGATGACCTTTTTATAATATGGGACGGAAGTACAGAACACTTTATGCAATATTTTAATAGACTCAACCAGAATAATATTGGACTATCATTTACCTGTACGATCAATCCATCTAAAATAGATTTTCTGGACACACATGTTATTGTGGAAGAAGGTACAATACATACCACGCTATTCAGAAAGAAGACAGCAACCAACAGCGTGCTTCATGGAGAAAGCTTCCATCCAAAGTCTCTTCTAAAGAGTATTTCATATGGAGAACTAATAGGAATGCGCCGAAACTGGTCCAAGGATGAAGATGCAGAATATCAGTACAATGAAACAATTGTAAGAATGAAGAAAAGAGGAGACACACAAAAAGAATTGACCACAAGCTTGGAAAAAGTAAGAACAAAAACTTGTGCTGAAACCCTGATTCCCAAAAAGAAAGCTATTGAAGGGGAAAATCAAGATGCACCAAGACTAATTTTGATTTACAGTAAAGAGAGTAAAAAGATCGTCAACGCAATACAGAAACACTGGCATCTGATCAACAAAGATCCAGACATAGGAGACATGCTGGGTACTCGGCCATCAGTGACTTACAAAACAAGCATTTGCAATGCAATAGGTCTCGTATTTACAAGAGTTTGAGCTATTGGCATTGTAAATGACAATGCCTTTTATTTATATTTTGTTTTTAAAACAGATAAAAAGTGTTGTCATATACAATGCCAATAGATTAAACTCTTGCAAATGCGAGACCTATTGCATTGCAAATGCCAGCACCCATGCTATAACATTTTTAAAAAGCGTTAGGAGAGAGTGCAGTTGCCCCTAAGGGGAAACTTATTGGCTTTGTCAATGTTTGTTACTGGAAAGTTTTGAGAGAGGGTCACTACAGCACAGAATTCCACAAAATCGGTAAGGAAGAACACATTTGTAGGGACACTATTTTTAAAATTATAACCGAACATTGTGTCATAAAAATTTAGTTGTGCAATTGATACCCAATAGCCTTAATTTGTAATACACATTTATTAGGACAAGGGAGCAAGCTGCAAATTGCGCTCAGACCAGTATTACGACCGAGAGCAGCCTGCCCACAAAAAGAGCAGATTCAGGCTGGAAGCGTGTGCGGACATAGGTGTGTCCAGCAAGCAGATTCCTGTCTCCCACACCTCCACCTCACAACTGCGATGAGCTGCGAGACAATCCACGGAGTCGGAGCCACCGCGCTGCAGGCTCCCTCTAATTAAAATGGTCTGACCAGAAGCGGCGTAATTATCCCCCGCCTTTAATTATTTCCCGCCATGGCTGCTCATTACTGAGGAGCTGCTGGTGCCAGACCCACACGCCGCACATGTGCCTCTGATCCACTCCAAGCACAGCCGCATGCATGCAACAACTTCTAGGGGGGAGGGGGGGTTAAGAAAAGTCACGTACTGGCAAACTACACCATCTTTTCAGCCATCAAAGCCTGACAAACACATACACTGTTATTCCCGCTCACCCACTCACCCATTAACGTGACACTGCCTGCGGCGTCCCTCCAAGCTCAGCCGAAGAGGCTGTGGTACCACGCTCGCCAACGCCTTTGAAATGTTACCCAGCGCCTTACCGGTGCAGCGCATCAGGTGTTTGAGATGTAGCCAGGCAGGGGCTGCCGAGGTTCCCTGCACGTCCAGAGACACCCGCGGGCCCCATTCCAAAAACGAGCCCAGGAAAAAAAACAGTGGTGCGTGCGCACCACAGAGGAGGAGGGCCGGGAATCGAAACTAGTGGAGCGCGCGCGCGCACCACGGAGGAGTAGGGGCGAGGGAGCGAGGCGAACATGCGCTGCTGCGCGTGCTAGACGTGAATGGTAATGGGTGGAGCAAAGGCGGGACATACGCCCGCCTTTGTCCAATTGCATGCCTTATTTCTGCAATAAAAACACGCTCAAGCCAATAGCAGCGGGCGAAAGCCTGATCACACGCACGAGCATGTGGTCAGCTTTCAGAACCCCGTACAAGAGGTATCGCACTGCGCAAGCAGTGCTGCGCACTGCAACGCTAGGCGCGAGACCTTAAAAACCCAGTCACTGAAAGACAAGCTAGTCGGTAGTCATCTACAAACAACAACTGCCACCAAGACAAACAACTGGCTAATGGAGGCAAGAAAAGGATTCACCAAATGCAACACCTGCAAAGCGTGTAAGATTGGAGAGAATAAGAAACAAATAAACAACCAAGCTGGAAAACCATATTGATTAAACACAGCATTACATGCAAAACGACACATGTGGTATACCTAATCCAATGTCACTGCAGACTACAGTAAATCGGTAGCACGACATGTATGCAGAAATAGAGGATACAAGAGCACATATGTGCCGTTAGGAACAAGGACACCAACTATGCGACAGCGAGATACATGAACCAATGCCAAAATGCGAATTGGAGATCTATGAGGTATTTTGGCTTGGACACAATTCCAATTAATGAATGTGGCGGCGACAGAACAAAAAACTGAGACAGATGGAATCACGATACATCATTAGACTGAAAACCAAGGCCCGACAGGTCTCAACATGGACTAAGAGCTGTTTGTGCATTTATAAAATATTAGCTGTGGGGCTGATCTACAACATTGTGTTCAATAACAGAATTGTTAAATCATTTGCAAGATCTTGTTAAATGTGCCATCCAAGCTTGTGATACTAAATATAATATATTAAACCATTCAGGCAGTAAGGAATGTACGGACCTCACCTTAAAGCCAGTGACAGTATGGACAAATGCAGGACATCTATCTAGATCCTGTCCTACAGAAAGAAAGGGTACTGTACCCAAGCTTGACAAATACAATAAGTGAAGTGTTGAACAAATGTATCTTGCTGTCAAATGCCATAGTACACAACAACAAATGTAGATTCACTGTCCCTGTGGTACATTGTACAATGAATTAACTTTAAAAGGCCATTCTGTAAATTAATGTTATACAAAAACTTGCTTTTATTCATTTCAGGTTGGTTTGGATGGTATTTTATCAATCCAAAGCTGTAATACTGTGCCTGAAGTGGTAAATGGCTTTTGTCATTTAACAGCTCGGCATGGATAGCACTGTGCTATTCCTATGCTTAAAGACTTTGCTGTAGAAATGGCAAAATACTTTGTCCCTTTCTATCTCGGTATAGATAGCACTGTGCTAATCCTATGCTTAAAAACTTTGATAGAAAAGCAGACGTTTGAGGTGAGCAAATTTAGAGTGTAGCTGGTGTTGAGGGTGCTCTATACAGAAGCTGCCTTCCACCTAAACTTGGGGACTACCCAGAGTTCTCTTCCTCTTTTTTGCATAATTTATGTGTCACTCTATGCCTGCAAGGGCATTCTTTAGAAATAAATATATATATATATATATATATATATATATATATATATATATATATATATATATATATATTCACTGAAAAAACCATAGGTTTCAGGGGTGTTATAGTTAGCTGGACTTTTCACTTGTACAAAACCATTGAAATTCCCCCTTTATAGTTAGTTCAGCTAACTATAACTCGCGCGCCCGCAATGCACTGCTGATGACGTCACATATTACATCACTCATGACATGGTCAGTGACATCACTCATGACATCACTGATGACATCTCAAATGACATCACTGATGACATCACTGATGACATCATCCAGTGAATGTGTGTTATTCTGAAAATTAAATATGTTTTATATATGTATATCTCAAGGTCGATGGAAGAATAAATGGGTATATAAGTGTCTAAATGGATGATTTGTTTTTGAAAAATTGATTGTGTAACTGACTGATTAAGTGTATCATAGTGAATACATGGCTTAGTGAGTAATGTTTAAATATGTAAATATCTGTATCAGTCTCTCACTTTGTGTATAAGTGGCTGCATGGGTTGGTGAGTAGCTACATGGGTGTCTATATAGGTTATTAGTTGGTTTTTTGAGTATCAGTCTGAGTGTCTGCATGGTTCGGTGGGGGGTATTACGTAGTGCATAGGTGCATGAATGAGTGACTCACTGTTTGTATGTGTTGAACACAGTATGTGTGCAGGACTGTATGGGTGGATGAGTGTGTGTATGGGTGTGTTAGTGAGTGAATGACTGTCTCAATAGTGTCTTTATGAGTAACTACATATGTTTTAAACTAGTGTATGTGACCATTGGTGTATATATGTGAGTATATGTGAGAGTGAGAGATTGAAAGAGTTCCTGTATGAATAAGTATGTGTTTCTATAAGTGATTGTTTAAAAGACTAAGTATGTGTAAGTTTCCGTAGAAGTAAGTGTGGTGGTGTGTGTATAACTGTATATGCAAGTAAATGTATGTTTGATTCTTTATTAGCATGAGTGACTATGTGTGTGAGTAACTCTATGGATGAGTGGCATTGTGTAACAGGATGTATAGGTGTATGAGTACATATGATGAGTGAGTACATGTATGAGTGACTGTATTGGACTGTTGGTGAATGAGTGGATGTGTATGTGGATCTTAGAATTACTGAAGAGGTTGTTGTAACTGGTATTGGTATGTCCATTGTTTTGAAAATTTTAGTCTCTATTTTTGAATGTGTGTATCAAAGGTTATATTAGGGAGAGAGGAGGTCTGCCACTCTATCACAAGGATGATGTCATCAGTGATGTCATCAGTGATGTCATTTGAGATGTCATCAGTGATGTCATGAGTGATGTCACTGACCATGTCATGAGTGATGTAATATGTGACGTCATCAGCAGTGCATTGCGGGCGTGCGAGTTATAGTTAGCTGAACTAACTATAACGGGGGAATTTCAATGGTTTTGTACAAGTGAAAAGTCCAGCTAACTATAACACCCCTGAAACCTATGGTTTTTTCAGTGAATTTCTGAGGTTTTTTAAATGCTAATTCCTAACTATAACGTGCCTGAAACCTATGGTTTTTTCTGTTAATTTCAAAGGTTTTTTAAATGCTAATTTCTAACTATGCCTACAGAGATAGGACATGTGAAGAAAGAAGAAAAAATGCACAGAAAGAAACAAAAGAAGTGCAGAAAGAAGCAACAGAAGTCCTCAAATACGAAGATAAGTGCAGGAAGAAGGATAACGTGCAGAAAGAACAAAAAGAAGAGCAGAAAGAAGCCTTGTTGCAAAATCATCCTGTACCCTCAACTTTTTCTAACGGATACTGGTGGTAACTGAGTCTGACTAACCAGTCCTAGAGCCAGTGCTATGTTCAAAGACACTTAGAATACAGTGAAAACACCTACATACACTAGGGAACATTATGCGTTGGGGTCCCCCTGTGATTAGCCTTACCTCCTCTATAAGCCCCTAGTATATAATAGGGCATGGGGATTAAAACTACCTCTTAAAACAGGCCACAGGGCGTTTTTGCACACGTTAACTCAGGCCCCGTCCCCTCCTTTCACCATTGTGTAAACACGCCCTGTGTCCGTTTTTAGTTGGGAGAATAAGTTCATTTGAGTCCTGAGGGTCCCTAGGGTCCAACTAGCCCACTAGGTACCTCCAGTAAGTGCCACAGAGCTGCGTTGCAGAGAGGTGTAAAACGTGGCACGGCCTGGACCACCTCTGCAATGCAGCTCAGTGGCGCTTACTGGAAGCACTTGGTGGGCTAGTTAGCCCCCAGGGGCCCTCAGTATTGAAGGGAAATTAATCCCCAATTTAAAACGTGCCATGGTGCGTGTTTGCACACGTCACCTCAGGCCCCGTCCCCTCCCTTCACCACTGTGTAAACGCGCCCTGTGGCTGTTCTAAGTTGAGAGATTAAGTCCCCTTGAATCCTAAGGATCCCTAGGGTCACACTAGACCACTAGGTACCTCCAGTAAGCGCCACAGAGCTGCGTTGCAGAGAGGTGTAAAAAGGGGCTTGGCCTCAGAACACCTGTCTGCAGCGCAGCTCCCTGGCGCATACTGGAGATGCCTGTTGGGGGCGCGTTTGCAGAGTGCTGCATGGAGGGGGCATGGCCTCCGGGACGATGCCAGTGTTTTATTTATTTTATTTTTTTAAGAAGGGGGGCTGTGTGGTTCCCCTTCTTATTCTAATTTATTGGCCCTGATGACCCCATCCCCCAGGGCCTGTCTCCTAATTATATTTTTTTGACCCCAATCCCCAGGGCCGGCCACTGTTTTTTATTATTTTTAAAAAATATATATTTATAGACACACCTAGGACATGCTGGACAAACCGTACGTACCTATCACCATGACGATTTGCGTGATATTCATTAAAAGGCGACTATGCATGCAATTAATCCACGTGGAATGTATTTACACCACTAGTGAAGCTCTGACATGTCTGATGCTCTACCGTGCCTAATCCCGGTAGACACCCTTGTCGTTTATTTATACAAACATGGGTAGCTATTGACGGGCACATTTAATACACATGCACACTAAGCCATTCAAAGGGGATTCGACAAAAATTCGACCAAAACAATGCAAGAACCCCCCCTCACAGTTAATAAAACACACATCCACTGCCGGATGTGTAATACTTTTTATTTTACTCTCTGGAAAGGGGACGAACATCACTTGCGAGTCACAGCGCGCTCCTGACAGAGCCCAATGCTGTGTTACACCCACCATTGCCTGCCGAGTGCCACACACCTCTGTATTGTATTCCACTAGCTAGTGCATATGCTATGACACTCTCTAGCCCATGTGCACTGTAACACCACCCCGTGAAAATGTCATGCCACACTTGTCTTCGCACGGGTTATATTGCCCTATCTAACGTGCCTTCCTCGATGCCTCTGTTATAACGCACAGTGCTATGCCATACATATTACAATTTGGGATCCATATCTTTGTCACAGTGCATATGCAACGTTACACTCCCCAGCACATATTTTATATTACAACTTTAGAGACTAGTTAGGTTACACAACACTGCCCTGTGCATATTACACTCCAAGGCGCATATCGCATAGCACGCGCTAGTGCCTGTGCTATCTCGCGCTCTCCAATGAATCTGTCATCGCGCACAATGTATTGCATATTATATTTCACGCCTGGTTCATCTTATATCACACTTTTTGGTGCATAGTTTATACCATACACTATATCTAGTTTTCATTTTCAATCGTGCTCTCAGGACTATGTTCTATATAACACTGTGTTCACCTACCCTTTTCACGGGCATTACATTTTGCGATAGGGGGTGGAGGGTCAGGGGGTGTTTTTGCCAAGTGAGCCCGGAGTCACAGTCACTAACGTCTTCTTCTTCCTGAATAAAAGTGAGATTATGCTGCATACTTGTTCATATTTTAAGTAGTTTGCACAGACAAAATGTTTTAAAAACAATAAAGTTTCTAATACCCGCCTTCTCTGAACAGTTAGCTTGCTGCCCCATCCCCCTCCTCCCTATCCTCTGTTGTGTGAATCCATGGACTAGCCTCCTCCCTCCTGCCATGCATGGTCTGATGTGCTGCCACTGCCCTCAATTTAGTATGATGTACCAGTCCACTCCTCCTGCCCTCCATTGCCCAATTCTATGCCCCATCATTGACCTCCTGCTTAAACTCTGTGCTTAGCTTGCTGCCCCTATTCTCCTTCCCCCTGCCCTCCGATGTCTTTGTGCATGCCCCTGCTCCATCCTTTTTGCCCACCATGTCCCATGGACCTGCCACTCCTATCTACTCTGAGTGTTCTGTTGAGCTGCCACTCCCCTCCCACCTGCCTAGCATTGTCAGATGACTGTAACCTGTCCCTGCCACCTCCACCCTGCCTGTCCACATGCCATGCCTCTATCCTCTTCCTCCTGTCCTACATGGTCCATTGTACTGCCACACCCTTCTGCCCTCCCTGGTCTGTTGTGCTGCAACTGCTCCTCCTGCCTGCCCCGTGTGGTCTGTTGTGAGGCCCCTTCCCCTGAACTTTCTTGTCTGTGCACAGGTCCTGACCCTCCCTTCTATCCTCCATCGTCCTTTGTGCATGCCCCTGCACCCTCCTTCTTGCCCATCATAGCCATTGTGCTGCCACTAACACTCCCACTTGCCATGCATGGTCTTCTGTGCTGCCATGGCCCCTCCCACCTTCCCTGTGTGGTCAGTTAGCTGCCCCTGACCCCCTCCCACCTTCCCTCCATGGTCTGTGTGTATGCCATCACAGTCTCACTATTGCTCTTCATGTTGTGTCTTGCTTCTAGTGCCCATCCTGCCTGACCTCCATGGCTATCTTGCTGCTCCTGCCCTGCCCCCTTGCCCCCAGCCCTCTGTTTACATGTGCAGACCCCTACTCCCTCCCTCCTGGCTTGTCTGTTCCATTGTAATGCCCCTGATCCGTCCCTCCTGCCCTTTATGGTCTGTTATGCTGCAGCCTTCTCTCCTGTCTGTCCATTATGGTCAGCTAGCTACCATTGCCTCTTGCCCCTCTGTTCTCTGTTGTCCATGTGCATGGTCCTGTCCCCTCCCTCTTGCTTTCTATGGATTGTTGTGCTGCACTCCCGTCCTGCATGCCCTGTGTGGTGTATTGTGCTGCTGCAAACCCTGATGCCTGCCCTGCAGGGTCAGTTTGGTGCACCTCTCCATGTCTCTCCTGTCCTCTGTTATCCAAGTCCATGTCCCTATCCCATTTCCTTCCATGATCCAATGTACCATACTTGCGAACATTTTGAACTTGGTAAGAGGGAGATTTTGAAAAAAAACTGGGGTATTGATTTTCCCCTTTGAGTTACATTGAAAAAGAGGATATTGTAGACAGGAGACAGATCAAATAAAGCCCATTTGAGCTTAAAAACATTGGACGTTTCCTGGCTGTATCGGGTCTGTTGGCATGTATGGTTGTACTACCATTGCCTCTTCCTTCTGCCCACAATGGTCTATTACATTGCCACAGCCTTGAAGGAGGGTAGATTTTGTATCACAGGGGGCCCCTGGCCCGTTCTGTCCACACCTGAAGTATGAGACCCTTGTCCTTGCCCTGCCAGCCGCATTTGTAGGCCGTATTAAATTGACCAGCGGGTCCTGTGTTGCTATATAATTATCCCGAGACATCCTTACCACTCAGCCAGCATAAAACCCCTGTGTAGGCCCTTCTGTTCAATATGTAGGCCTCTTTGTTAAATTGACCATAGCTCTGCAATTTTAGTGTATAGCAGTCTGAAGGCAGGTCTGCGAGGCCTTCTGCTCCAAACTAGTAGCCCCCACCCTACCCGAGTGCTCCGTGCTCGGTATCAAAGTTCAACATCCCCCTGAAGCTGTCGACATACAGTAGGCTGCATCCTGGACTGGTACTTGCTTCCTGGGCAGGTTTCCCGCTTTTAAGGAAGTGGCAACCGCAGAGCGTCAAGTTAGGAGAACTGAGGAGATTTTATACATGAATATATTGAATTCCTGTACAATACCCATTATTTTCTGCTTGCTCTATGGAACTTACGATAAGCGATTGGCCTGAGAGACTGACCTTTTCACCCAGTCCATTGTCAGCATTAAGTGGGTAAATGACGAAATGTCTGGTAAAATCTGCAGACGAAGCTTTTGGGTAGCATACGTAGGTAGATGTAGCGTGCAAAGGAGCCCACAAAATGATATAAAAAGGGAGCACCCACAGATATCGACGGACAACCTCGCCGTCTGTATGTAGGTTAACAGGCTGTGCAGGTTTTCCCCAAGAACTGGGAGCTCTTGTCTTCCTTTGCTTAAAATGTCTTGCTCTGCTTTGCTTGAAGTATCTTATTCTATTTTACCTATATGAAATGTCATGTTATGTTTAACCATTGTTCTCTTTACTTTTGCATTTAAAAGATGTTGTATTGTAATTGCAGGAATGCTTGCTCTAAGAGTAAATGTGAGTGTCCCTAGGTAACATTTTCCTTGGTGTAACTTGTTTCTCATGATGCATTTATAGATGTGTTTTCTCTCTCTCTCTGTCAGTCCATTAATTGAGATACAGACAATATCATGACAGCTGTATGATTATCTGGATTCTGTATTTTGTACTTTATGTCTCTATTCTGCGGTTTCTTTGAAGTTGCATCTTCTCATTAAACTGCCATTGTATTCTGCCTCCAATTCCATGTCTCATATGTCTGTTTTCTTCATTTTTGGAGCAAGCGTTCCTAGGCACCCCGGCTCAAATTAAGGTGCCCCTTTTGTCCCTGACTCACTCTCCTGCTCAGTTCTGTGGTGGCTCCCGGGGCTCTGGGGACCGCCCCTAGCTTCCTTGACCCGTAATAGATCTTCCCTCCAACAGCCTCTCTTGCAAGTCCTGTATTGTTGGTTTGTTGCCCCTGCCCCCCTTTCCACTGCCCTCCATAGTCTGTTGTGCTTCCACGGCCCTTCCTGCCTGCTCAGTGTGGTTAAATTGTTGCCTTTGCACCCTCCTACCTGCCTTCAATTTTCAGAGTCCGTGCCCCTGGCCTCTGCCTCTCAACAGTATCCTAATGAACAACTAGATTGCTAACAATCTATATTTATTACAAAAGTGTGGAACGCCTGACATCATCTTAATGTAATCAAAACTGTAATACCTAGAGCATTCCTTTAGAAATTACATATATGAGAGGGTCTTATTGGCTTCAAAATTATGGTTAGTGCTCTAAAAGACTAAAATAAGGACATATTTTCTGAGTTTTCAAATAGCGACAAAGCACTTTTAAATTATTTGTTATCTTTATGTTTTTTTATCTAGTTGACAACTTGATTAAATGTTGCACATAGGGGAGAGGATGTGGTGTTACTTCCAGAACTGCAGACTTTGCAACTGGGGAACCAGGTTGAAGTTTCTGCTTCAGCTCGACATTCTGTGATTCTGGTCAAATCACTTAGTCTCCCCATGTCTACAACCAAAATGAATTTGTTCTTGTGTGATGTAACCAATGCTCATGTAAAGCACTCCAATACCTGACAAGTCTGCACTATATAACACTGCAAAAACACAAAATAATAAGTGTTTTGCACACTTCTGTCATTGGGCTATATTTGGGCTATATCTGGGTGATTTTGGGCTACATTTGGGCTCTTTTGTCTCCGGTGGCCATCTTGGGAGATTTATTTGTTATGAAGTTTCCTAATTTCCTCATGTACTGCAGTCTCCTCAGTCGGAAATGCTTTCAGTTTTTTACTTTGATTCCATCATGAAGGTATTCAGATATGTCACACATTTGCCATAAATTCTGAAAGTTAGCACTCTAGTTGCTCATTAGATCACTGTAGTAAAACTACTGTTCACCATGGAAGTCTGCTCCTGGTATTAAAAGTGCATGTTTCAGTCTGCATGTCAGAATTTTTTAATGAAATATAAGAGGATTTGAGAAGTCACTCAAAATGTGCCCTCATTTTCTTTCTTCAGCATTAATCATAATTTCTATGGCAAAATGAACCCCCTCATTGTGTTCCTTTTTAAATTAAATGTTTTAAGTGTTACCAGTTTAATCCAATCAAGATGGCTTCAGGTGTGCCATACTTTTGTCATAATGAAGACAGTAAGTGCTCTAGTTGTTTTTAAGAACATTCTTGGACATTCTGTCATTGGGCTATACTTGGGCTACATCTGGGTGATATTTGGGCTACATTTGGGCTCTTTTGTCTCTGGTGGCCATCTTGGGAGACTTATTTGTTATGAAGTTTCCTAATTTCCTCATTTACTGCAGTCTCCTCAGTAGGAAATACTTTCAGTTTTTTACTTTGATTCCATCAAGAAGGCATTCAAATGTGTCACACATTTGCCATAAAATCAGAATGTTAGCACTCTTTTTGCTCATTAGATCACTGTAGTAAAGCTACTGCTCACCAGGGAAAACTGCTGCTGGTATTGAAAGTGCATGTTTCAGTCTGCATGTCAGAATTTTTGAATGAAATAGAAGAGGATTTGAGAAGTCACTCAAAATGTGCCCTAATTTTTCTTTCTGCAGCACTAATCATACTTTTTATGGAAAAATGAACCCCCTCATTTTGTTCCTTTTTAAATTAAATGTTTTAAGAGTTACCACTTTAATCCAAGCAAGATGGCTTCAGGTGTGCCATACATTTATCATAAGTAGGACGGTTAGCGCTCTAGTAGTTCTTTGGAACACTCTGGAAAGCTGCAGTAGAACACAAAGGAATCAACTGACAGTCTCTGCCCTTGTTGGATGTACATGTTTTACTGAGAATGTCAGACTTCATTCTCACATGACTGAGAAAGATAATGTGAATTTACAGAAAATAAGCTCTCAGTTTAGCTTATAGATCACCTTCCAAACCTCTGTGGTAAAAGCATGAGAAAATATTTTTCTCTCAATCATGATATCCCAGCAGAAGGCTTTTTCACATGGTGAAATCACCTTAGAACATACCACAATTCCTAAAATGAGTATGGTACCATCAACAAATGATTTATAATGTAACTAAAGTCTTAAAACCTTCTATTAACTGCAATGCTTTTTAATGAGGTGCTATCATGTATATTGGTCCCAAGATGGCTGCCAACACTTCTTGGATGAAGTGCTGACAGCCAATCAGATCTCAGGATGAGATGTGTGGTTAGGCTCCGCCCACATATATATATTGATTTAAATGCTATTTTCTCAGGAACTACTGAACAGATTTACACCAGACCTACAAAAGGCACTTCCTTGACCTGAGGACTACCTCTCTGCCAAATTTCAAGTAACTCTGTTCAGCCGTTCGGGCTGTAGCTGTGTCTAAAGGTCCTATGGAAAAATGCATGGGAAAAACGCGTTTTGGGACCCCCCTTTTTTCTCAGCCCCCGCTTGACGAATCCCCCCGAGACTTTCAGGGTAGGAGCGGAGCGTAGCGCCCCACCTATTTTGAAAATTTCGCGAGGATTCATCGACCGGCGCCAAAGTTATTCCAAATAGAATGTTGCGGATTTCCTATGGAAACAGGGTCCTAACTATAACTATCTACTGGCGACCGCCAGTAGATAATATATATATATATATATATATATATATATATATATATATATATATATATATATATATATATATATATATATATATATATATACTTACACACAATATATATATATATGCACACACACACACACACACACATAATTATAAACATATAGATATATTAAAAAAATTACTTTACAAGGAGACCCCCCCAAACATCCCATTTTTTAATATTATACGTTTCAATAATTTCTTAATTGGGGGACACCCCCCTTTTTTTTACTTTACCACCCTATTACTTTATCGATCCTAAACCCTAAACACACCCACGCCTAAACCCTAAAATCACCCTTACCCACCCTTAAACCCTAAAAATGCCCATAACTCCCTATTCCCTTACCCACTCCTAAACCTTAAAAACACCTTTACCACCCTATTTCCTTACTATTTCCTTACACACCCCAAAACCCTAAATCACGCTTACCTTAATGAATATATATATATTCACTCAAAAAACCATAGGTTTCAGGCCCGATATAGTTAGGAATTAGCATTTAAGAAACCTTGGAAATTCACTGAAAAACCAATAGGTTTTAGGGGTGTTATAGATAGCTGGACATTTCACTTGAACTAAACCATTGAAATTCCTCCGATATAGTTAGTTGTACTAACTACATCTCGCGCGCCCGCAATCCACTGCTGATGATGTCACATATTACATAATTCATGACATGGTCAGTGACATCACTGATGACATCTCAAATGACATCACTGATGACATCTTCCAGTGAATGTGGTTTGGTTCGTTATTTAAATATGTATTATATATACATATAGCAATTTGCATTGAAGAATGAGTGGATATATAAATATAAATATCTGGATGGAGGATTTAGTAGCAGTGTGATTGACTGTTTACTTGACTAATTTATAGTGTCTCACTAAATATATTGGATAGTGACTAAACTGTGTGAATATCTGTATCACTTTGTCAGTTGTTGTGTAAACTGCTGCACCAGTTGGTTACTAGCTACGTGAAAGTCTATATTAGTTATATATTAGTGAACCGAGTATTTGTATGGGAGAGTGAATGTGTGTGTGGTTCGGTGGGGGTGTGTGACAGCCCAAAGATGTGTGAATAGTTGATTGAGTAGGTATATGAAGTTAAAACTACATGTTATAACAGTTGTTTGGGTGAGTGAATATCTTTATGGGTGTGGTGATGAGCCAATATATGTCTCATTGGTACATGTCCAACAAACTAGAAAAATCAAAGCCACTGTATGTGTCAGTTGTTGTATATAAATAAGTAAGATGAGGTGTATCTGATTGTCACATGGATGATGTCATCAGTGATGTCATTTGAGATGTCATCAGTGATGTCACTGACCATGTCATGAATTATGTAATATGTGACATCATCAGCAGTGGATTGCGGGCGCGCAAGATGTAGTTAGTAAAACTAAGTATATCGGAGGAATTTCAATGGTTTTGTTCGAGTGAAATGTCCAGCTAACTATAACACCCCTAAAACCTATTGTTTTTTCAGCGAATTTCTAAGGTTTTTTAAATGCTAATTCCTAACTATTTCAGGCCTGAAACCTATGGTTTTTTCAGTGAATTTCAAAGGTTTTTTAAATGCTAATTCCTAACTATATCAGGCCTGAAACCTATGGTTTTTTCAGTGAATTTCAAAGGTTCGTAAAATGGTAATTCCTAACTATATCAGGCCTGAAACCTATGGTTTTTTCAGTGAATTTCAAAGGTTTTGTAAATGACAATTTTTAATGTATTAATTGTTATACTGCGTTTTTTTTATACTGATTTACTACATTTTTAAAACTGTTTATTTTTAGATATTTCATTTTTTAAATTACATTATACATTACAATACAAAATACACTTTCTCAGAATGAATTACTTTAGTTTAAATACTTTGCAAATAGGCAATAGACTTTTAAGTACAGTAGTTACAGTTGTTGCAATGGGCAACACAATTTCAAACACAAAGCAACATTGAGCTCAATGTGAATTTCTAGTCAAATGCAATTAGTTACTTTATGGATTACTTTTCTAACCACAGGACTGGATCCTAGATTCAGTCCTTGGACATCTCCTGTAAACAGTTGAGTAAAAGCGTTTTGGTTACAGTAGTGATTTTTAAGGATTATTATTGTATTTTAAAAGTTGACACTTAGAAAATGTTTCACATAGAATCACCAATGTTACCCTAGGGCTGAAAATTCACTTGCCAGGTAAGTAGTTTTATCGTTACTTTTTCTTACTCAGTGGTGGATCCTGGATCCAGCACAGGTGAATCTCCTGTAAACAGTTGAAAGAATGTGTTTACGTCATACAGACGATTTTTTAGGAATATTTTTAGTTTGTGAAAATAGACACAGAAACTTTTCTACTTAAAAGCCAGTCAGTGATAACTTTATTTGGTCATAAGACCATAAAAGTGCACGTACGTACATCAACAATTACAATAAGAATAAGAAAATAAATAAGCATAAAAAGTTAAAAGTTTTAAAAAAGAATTAAACTACAAGTTATCAATGAAAACATGATTAGGTTAAAAAGGTTTGTCTCCTGCGCCACATACTGTGCAAATAGAGAGATACTGCAAAGACAATATGGGGATGAGTATCATAAGTTAAAGACCTGCAAGCCTGCATAAAATAACGAAATCCCAAATTCCTGCAAATTGGAGTCAACCAACATTTTCTGATGACATGGTAGGCAGGACAAAAAAACAGCAGATGAGCAACAGTCTCCGTTTTGTAATTACATGCAGGACAACTTTCCTGATTTTGCGTCTGCCACTTAGATGAAAAGGACCTAACCGGAAGGGTACCATATCTTAACTGAATATATAATTTTCGAGCAAGTGGGGGTTCAATTTGGTCCATGAATTCCTCCAGTTTAGAGTCTTGTTCAACTATGAGGAATTCTGAGGTCAGCCTACCCATTGCTGAAGAGCTCGAAAGAGATAAAAAGTTGTGTGTGGATAACAGAGAAAGAAGTTCTTTCTTTGGTATCCTAGGACAATTTATTTCCGGGTTTGCCCACAGTTCCGGGAGTCCTATTTGAACACAGGCTGCATTAATATGCTGGAGCCAAGGGATCTTTTTATATTTAAGGGCAGGCCAAATCTCTGCAAATTCTAATCTATATGAGGCCAGTTCAGGCACTGACCATAACCTCTTCCAGTACAAGATTGGTCTTTCACTAATGATCTCCTCTATTGAAACTAAACCAAGATCAAACCTGAGGGGGATCAAAGACGTACTGGAAGGCAGCCCTAGAAGAAGAGATCTTAAGAAGGACTGCTCAGCCTTTATGAGGGACACTATCTGCTTATGTCCCCAAAGTTCAGCCCCATAGATTGCAGCCACTCTTGCCTGCCGACAATAAATTTCCAAGGCAGGAGACACTGGTTTAAAAGTCGATTTTTTAAAAACTTTATTTAAACCCCCTGCCAATTGGACAAGCTTGAGCATCGACTTAGCAATCTGAGTATTCCAACTAAAATTCTCAGTTAAAGTGATGCCCAAATAAACAAAAGTTTTGACCCTTTCAAGGCGAATATCAGATAATACTGGATTTGGACGCACCCGCTTAGGGGGGTTAAAAATCATATATTTTGTTTTCCCCTGATTTATTTCAAGTCCTCTTAGCTCACAAAACTTCACGAAACCATTCAATATATTTTGTATGCCCGATGATGTTTTAGACAGTTATAGAGTATCGTCTGCAAACATCAGTGCGGGCACTCGACCTGAAACCAATTTAGGGGCATCGTTGTTTACCACACAATTCAGATGGTTAATAAGACCATTAATATAAAGACTGAACAGTGTGGGAGCCAACACACACCCTTTGCGAACACCTTTTTGAACAGGAAAACGGTCAGTAAGCTCGCCGTATTTACCACACCTTACCTGGGCAAAATTGTTATCATGGAGCCTAGATAAGACGGCCAATAGATAGGGCGGAAGACCCAAGTCTGCCAGAACTTGCCACAATTTAGCTCGTGGGACTAGATTGAAAGCTGCCCGCAGGTCCAGAAACACTAGGTAGAGGCTGCCACCCTCCACCAAAACTGTTTTCCAATACAAGACCTGCAGGCAAAAAATCTGATCAAGAGTAGAAGTACCAGCCCTGAAACCTGTCTGGAATGTGGACAGAATCCCATTCTCCTCGATCCATCCCAAAACCCTGTCCAAAAGAACCCTCCCCATTAATTTTTGTGAAGTATCAATAAGGCTGATAGGCCTATAATTAGAGGGAGTTAGTGGACAGCCCTTTTTAAGAACGGGTACTATTTCTGCCCCTAGCCAGGTATAGGGCACATCCCCCCCCTGCAAAATACAATTAAATAAGATGACCAGATAGGGAGCCCATATCTTAAAAGCACACAATGGATTCCTATGGAAGGAAATACAAGTTACTGGTAAGTACGCTTAGAATTATTTTTCAGGGTCAGTGCTGGGCTAAAAGATGCAGCCCTGGGATCTCTCCTGATACCAGGTGAGTAAATCGGAATTTGTAGTTCGGCTGATTTTAGAGGAATATTTGTACTTTTCAAAAATGGACACATGGAAACTTTTCTGGTGAAAACCACACATTGGATTCCTATGGAAGGAAATACAAGTTACTGGTAAGTATGCTTAGAATTACTTTTCAGGGTCAGTGCTTGGCTAAAAGATGCAGCAATGGGTTCTCTCCTGATAACAGGTGAGTAAATCGGAATTCGTAGTTCGGCTGATTTTAGAGGAATATTTGTACAATGGTGAAGGAAGGGTGCGGGGCCTGAGGTGACGTGTGCAAACACGCCCTGTGGCGCGTTTTGAGTTGAGGAATGAATTCCTCTTCAATCCTGCGGTCCCCTTGGAGCCAACTAGGCCACCAGGTACCTCCGGTATGCGCCAGGGAGCAGCAGAGAGGTGTTCAGAGGCCACGCCCCTTTTTACAACACTTTGCAACGCAGCTCCGTGGCGCTTACTGGAGGTACCTGGTGGGCTAGTTGGCCCCTAGGGGACCTCTGGATTGAAGAGGAATTAATTCCCCAACTTAAAACGCGCCAGAGGGCATGTTTGCACACATATCACCTCAGGCCCTACCCCCTACCTTCACCACTGTGCAAACGCGCCCTGTGGCGTGTTTTAAGTTGGGGGATTAAGTCCCCTTGAATCCTGAGGTCCCCTGGCGGTCAACTAGCCCACCAGGTACCTCCAGTTTGCGCCAGGGAGCTGCGTTGCAGAGAGGTGTTCAGAGGCTACGCCCCTTTTTACAACACTCTGCAACGCAGCTCCGTGGCGCTTACTGGAGGTACCTGGTGGGCTAGTCGGCCCCTAGGGGACCTCTGGATTGAAGAGGATGAATTCCCCAACTTAAAACGAGCCACAGGGCATGTTTGCACAGATATCACCTCAGGTCCCGCCCCCTACCTTCACCACTGTGCAAACGCGCCCCGTGGTGCGTTTTAAGTTGGGGGATTAAGTCCCCTTGAATCCTGAGGTCCCCTTGCGGCCAACTAGGCCACCAGGTACCTCCAGTAAGCGCCACGGAGCTGCGTTGCAGAGAGGTGTAAACAGGGGTGTGGCCTCATTACACACAGCCCCCTGGCACATACTGGAGGTTCCTGGTGGGCTAGTTGGCCCCCAGGGACCCCCAGTATTCAAGGGGAATTAGTTCCCTCTCTGCAAACACACCAGGGGGCGCGTTTGCAGAGTGGTGTAAAAAAAAATCGGGAGGCCATAATTTGCCCCAGGGTCCCCATCTCTCGGGGCATGGCCCTTTTAAAAAAAATTAGTTTTGAATATTTTCATGGAGGGGGGCTGCGTAGCCCCCTTCCTCTGGCCACTTTAAGGCCGCAGGGACCCCATCCCCCAGGAACGGCCATTGATTTAAAAAAAACACAAATATTTTAATGGTGGAGGGGGGCCGCGTGGCCCCCCTCCCAGGCCACTTATGGCCCCGGGGACCCCATCCCCCGGGGCCTGGCCTCTCGTTGGGGGCCGTGGGGGGGTCCCCAATACCCCCACAGTCCCAGCCCGCTCCCCGCGTCCTGCGGGAGCCGGCATTGCTTTTCCACATGAGGAGCAGCTAACATGCTGCTCCCCATGTGGAAAAGCAATCAGCCTTGCTTCATTGAAGTGAGAGCAGGTTTCCCTGCTCTCGCTTCAATGAAGCAAAGCAGTTTGCAATGACAGGCGGGAGCCGCGAGGCTCCCGCCCTGTCCTTGCAAACTACAGTGTCCCGGGGTGGGCACCTCGGGACACTGCAGGAGCTGGCCCCGGGGGGTGGCGGTCCCCAGGGCCTATACAAGGCTCCAGGAGGGGGCCCGCGTGGCCCCCTCTCACATTTACAAGTTGCCCCGGGGGGGGGTGGCCCCTGGGGCTGGGGGGGCCGAAAGCCCCCCCACACCAAATTATTTCAAGCCCCGGGGTGGCGGTCCCTGGGGCTGGGGGGGCTGAGAGCCCCCCTACCCATTTTCACGAAGCCCCGGGGGGTGACGGTCCTCAGGGCTGCGGGGGGGCCGTGAGCTCCCCCGCATATACTATGTTCGAGCCCCGGGGTTGGCGGTCCCCTGGGCAGTGTGGGGGGATTGGGACCCCCCCTTTTTTATTATGCCCCCAGAATTTGGCCCCCCCGGGGGCAAATGAGCATATTCAGCGCTGGTTGCCAGTAGGTAGATATAGTTAGGACCTATTTTCCATAGGAAATCTGCAACATTCTATTTGGAATAACGTTGGCGCCGATTGACGAATCTTCGCGAAATTTTCCAAACTTTTTGCCAGCTCCGGTCCGCTCCTATCCTGAATATTTCAAGGTGATTCGTCAAGCAGGGGCTGAGAAAAAAGGGGGGTCCCAAAACACGTTTTCTCCATGCATTTTCCCATAGGACCTGTTGACGCAGCTACAGCCCGAACTGCTGAACGGAATTACACCAATTTTGGCAAAGAGGTAGTCCTCAGTTCTGACTCATGCCTTTTGCTTAAATGGTGTAAATCCGTTCAGTAGTTCCTGAGAAAATCAAAAGTAAAATCATAGATATATCTATGGCCTCGGAGGATTTGCGCACCCCGAGCCCCGGGGACCGCCACCCCCTGGGACAACTTGTGCATGTGGGAGGGGGGCCATGCGGCCCCCCTCCTGGAGCCTTGTGTTGGCCCTGGGGACCGCCACCCCCCAGGGCTGGCTCCTGCAGTGTCCCGGGGTGCCCACCCCCGGGACACTGCTATTTGCAATGGCAGGGAGGGAGCCTCGCGACTCCCACCCTGCCATTGCAAACTGCTTTGCTTCATTGAAGCGAGAGCATGGAAACCTGCTCTTGCTTCAATGAAGCAAAGCAGATTGCTTTTCCACATGGGGAGCAGCATGTTAGCTGCTCCCCATGTGGAAAAGCAATGCCGGCTGGGACCGTGGGGGGATTGGGGACCCCCCCACGGTCTCCGAGAGGCCAGGCCCCGGGGGATGGGGTTCCCGGGGCCAGAAGTGGCCCGCGAGTGGGGCCACGCAGCCCCCCTCCCCCATTAAATAATAAATAAATTTAGAAAAACAATGGCCGGCCCCGGGGGATGGGGTCCCCGGGGCCTTAAAGTGGCCAGAGGAGGAGGGCTACGCAGCCCCCCTCCATAAATGTTTTTTAAAAAAAGGCCCATGCCCCGGTGCAAATTATAACCTCGGGAGGGGGGCCACGCGGCCCCCTTCCCGATTTTTTTTTTATATATAAAAATTGGGGTCAGGCCCTGGGGGATTGGGTCCCCAGGGCCAAAAAAATAGAAAAAGAAGGGGGGCTACACAGTGACACTGACCATGTCATGAATGATGTAATATGTGACATCATCAGCAGTGGATTGCGGGCGCGCGAGATGTAGTTAGTACAACTAACTATATCGGAGGAATTTCAATGGTTTTGTTCAAGTGAAATGTCCAGCTAACTATAACACCCCTAAAACCTATGGTTTTTTCAGTGAATTTCTAAGGTTTTTTAAATGCCAATTCCTAACTATATCAGGCCTGAAACCTATAGCTTTTTCATTGAATATATATATATATATATATATATATATATATATTATCTACTGGCGGTCGCCAGTAGATAGTTATAGTTAGGACCCTGTTTCCATAGGAAATCCGCAACATTCTATTTTGAATAACTTTGGCGCCGGTCGACGAATCCTCGCGAATTTTTCAAAATAGGTGGGGCGCTACGCTCCGCTCCTACCCTGAAAGTCTCGGGGGGATTCGTCAAGCGGGGGCTGAGATAAAAGGGGGGTCCCAAAACGCGTTTTTCCTATGCATTTTTCCATAGGACCTTTAGACAGAGCTACAGCCCGAACGGCTGAACAGAATTTAATGAAATTTGGCAGAGAGGTAGTCCTCAGGTCAAGGAAGTGCCTTTTGTAGGTTTGGTGTAAATCTGTTCAGTAGATTCTGAGAAAATAGCCTTTAAATAAATATATATATCTGAGCCAGCTTACGGTGCGCTTACGGTGCGCTTACCGTACGCGTACGGTGACGTGCGCGAACGCGATTCTGATTGGCCGTTAGATCTTAGTAAACATTCGAATCGGTCGAAACCAGGAAGCGGCGGCCGCCATTTTCTCTCTCGCACTCTGACAGGGGGTTGAAAAACAAAGTTCAAAAACATGTAAAGGGGCTGTTTAGACAGCTCCCAAGCACCTAGCCATGTCGAGGGAGTCCCCAACGATCCCCCAAGTGAAAAAAGGGAATTTTAAATTTTTCGAAAATTTCGCCGATTACGCTTACCGTACGCGTACGGTAATAAATAATAAAATTTTTAAAAAAAATATCCACATTCTCACCACCCCGTGCGCAAATGGGGCCCGAAGGGCACCATTTGAGAATGGCTTATTAGAGGTCAACAAAACATATATTTTACCTGTCACAACGATGCTCATCATATGTCCTCCATGTACGCACGGTGCGCGAAGCGCATCGTGTGTTCATGGCCCATCTAGTGTAACGTGGGCACGCGGTGCGCAAAGCGCACCGCGAGCTCACTGTGCGCGCACGGTGTGCGAAGCGCACCGTGCGCGCACGGAACGAACTGCGTTAAGTGGGCGCGCACGCCTCAAATGGCGTAAAGTAACTTAGCATTTAAAAAACCGTACAAATTCGCTGAAAAAACCATAGGTTTCACACACGTTATAGTTAGGAATTAGCATTTAAAAAACCTTGCAAATTCACTGAAAAAACCATAGGTTTCACACATGTTATAGTTAGCTGGACATTTTACTGATAAAAAACCAATGAAATTCCCCAGTTATAGTTACTGTAGGCAACTATAACTCACGCAACCGTAATCCTCTGCTGATGACATATGTGTCTTTATGAAAAAAAAATATTTGTAATATATGTATAGCTAAAATTTAATGGAAGAAGACATGGGCAAATAAGTGTCTAAATACAGTATTAGCATCAGCAGAGGATTGCGGTCGCGTGAGTTATAGTTGCCTACAGTAACTATAACGGGGGAATTTCATTGGTTTTTTATCTGTAAAATGTCCAGCTAACTATAACATGTGTGAAACCTATGGTTTTTTCAGTGAATATATATATATATATATATATATATTCACTGAAAAAACCATAGGTTTCACACATGTTATAGTTAGCGGAAATTTTACTGATAAAAAACCAGTGAAATTCCCCCGTTATAGTTAGTGCAGGCAACTATAACTCACGCGACCGCAATCCTCTGCTGATGCTAATACTGTATTTAGACACTTATTTGCCCATGTCTTCTTCCATACATTTTTAGCTATACATATATTACAAATATTTTTTTTTCATAAAGACACATATGTCATCAGCAGAAGATTGCGGTCGCGTGAGTTATAGTTGCCTGCACTAACTATAACGGGGGAATTTCACTGGTTTTTTATCAGTAAAATTTCCGCAAACTATACCATGTGTGAAACCTATGGTTTTTTCAGTGAATTTGCAAGGTTTTTTAAATGCTAATTCCTAACTATAACGTGTGTGAAACCTATGGTTTTTTCAGTGAATTTGTACGGTTTTTTAAATGCTAAGTTACTTTACGCCATTCGTGGCGTGCGCGCCCACTTAACGCAGTTCGTTCCGTGCGCGCACGGTGCGCTTCGCGCACCGTGCGCGCACAGTAAGCATGCGGTGCGCTTTGCGCACCGCGCGCCCACTTTACGCAGTTAGTGCCGTGCACGCACGGTGGGCACGCGGTGCGCTACGCGCACCGCGTGCCCACGTTACGCTAGATGGGCCATGTACGCACGATGCGCTTCGCGCACCGTGCGCACATGGAGGACATATGATGCACTTCGTTTTGAAAGGTAATATTTTAATTTTTCGTAATTTTTATAAGCCATGCACAAATGGTGCCCTTCGGGCACCATTTGCACACGGGGTGGATGTGTGGATAATTTTTTCTTTTAATATTTTTGTTTAAAATATTCTAGTTTATCACACCTCTGATAAGCCATGCACAATTGGTGGCCTGCGGCCACCGATTGCACACGGGGTGGGAAGAGTGTGGATATTGGTTTTTTTTTATAATTTTTTACCATACGCGTACGGTAAGCGTAATCGGCGAAATTAGCGAAAAAATAAAAATTGCATTTTTGGCCTTGGGGGGTCTTTGGGGACTCCCTCAACATGGCTATGTGTGTGGGAGCTGTCTAATCAGCCCCTTTACATGTTTTTTGGCTTTATTTTACAACCTAACTCTCAGTGCGAGAGAGAAAATGGCGGCCGCCGCTTCCTGGTTTCGGCCGATTCGAATGTTTACTAAGATCTAAGAGCCAATCAGAATCGCGCTCGCGCACGCCACCGTACGCGTACGGTAAGCGTACCGTAAGCGCACCGTAAGCTGGCTCAGATATATATATTGATTTAAAGGCTATTTTCTCAGAATCTACTGAACAGATTTACACCAAACCTACAAAAGGCACTTCCTTGACCTGAGGACTACCTCTCTGCCAAATTTCTAGTAATTCTGTTCAGCCGTTCGGGCTGTAGCCCTGTCTAAAGGTCCTATGGAAAAATGCATGGGAAAAACGCGTTTTGGGACCCCCCTTTTATCTCAGCCCCCGCTTGATGAATCCCCCCGAGACTTTCAGGGTAGGAGCGGAGCGTAGCGCCCCACCTATTTTGAAAAATTCGCGAGGATTCGTCGACCGGCGCCAAAGTTATTCAAAATAAAATGTTGAGGATTTCCTATGGAAACGTGGTCCTAACTATAACTACCTACTGGCGACCGCCAGTAGGTAATATATATATATATATATATATATATATTACCTACTGGCAGTCGCCAGTAGGTAGTTATAGTTAGGACCGTGTTTCCATAGGAAATCTCAAAATTCTATTTTGAATAACTTTGGCGCCGGTTGACGAATCCTCGCAAAATTTTCAAAACTAATGGGGCGCTCCGCTCAGCTCCTACCCTGAAAGTCTCGGGGGGATTCGTCAAGCGGGGGCTGAGAAAAAAGGGGGGTCCCAAAACGCGTTTTCCCCATGCATTTTTCCATAGGGACTTTAGTCGCAGCTACAGCCCGAACGGCTGAACAGAATTATGAGAAATTTGGCAGAGAGGTAGCCATAAGGTCCATGAAGTGCCTTTTGTAGGTTTGGTGTAAATCTGTTCAGTATTTCCTGAGAAATTAGCATTTAAATCACGATCACGAGCGCACTTCTGATTGGTTCTTAGATGTCAGTAAACATTCGAATCGGTGGAAATCAGGAAGCGGTGGCCGCCATTTTGTCTCTCGCATAAAGAGGGGGTGATAAACAAAGGGGGAGAACTTGAAAAGGGGGCAGAGTGGGGAGATATTGACCCACTAGGCATTGTAAGGGGGTCACAGTAGGACCTTGTAGGGCAAAAAAAAAGATTTATATTTTGAAAAAAAAATCGCCGAGTGCGCGCACCCAGCGCGCACCCGAAAAAAACCTTTTAAAAAAAAAATAATAAAAAATCGCATTTAAGTGTTTAGATATAAGGTGGCTCTAAAAAGAGCCCTTGTGTTTATTGTTTGTTTTTTGGTACCTACAAGTAAGTACCGATGCAGAGTCTAAAGTTCAAGAGGAAGACTCTGTTGCCTTCATCAGTGAAGTGTACACCATCTCCTCTATAAATGTCTTGCATGTTGTAACGCAAGTTGTTGTGGTATATAGAACCCATACCATAGTCTCTGAGGAAAGCAGAAATAGATTTGTTGACGTGCTTCCTTGCTTTGTCAATCTGCGGACAAAATTGGTTGGACCAGTTCCACTTTTGCCTTTGGCATATGTTAGAATATACGAAGGCAGATTGAGGAAAAAGCGACATAAATTGCACAAAGGTGTCCTTAATAAGCATTTCCAGACCTACCCCAGTTAAAGTGCCTAGGTCATTTCCACCACAGTGCACAATAATAAGGTTAGGCAGTGGGAGATGTAGAAAGGTTTTCACCAAAGGCATTAATTGGTGCCACTTTAACCCTCTCTGACCAATCCATTTAATGTCTACATTTGGCAAAGCAAGGTCTCTCACCATACCTCTTTTTTCTGCATACTTTTCACTCCAGAAGACATAGCTGTGACCTACAATCCACACTGTGAACATCTTCCAAGGAGATCTGGATGCACTCAGGAGGTGTCTTTCAGTAGAAAGGCAAAAAGAAATGAAAGACAGTTGAAAAATGGGGGCACACATACTTTTTTTTATAAAAAGAACTAATTGGCTGTTTCAAACCATTCTACACTAAAAACTAGGCTGTATGTTTAAATTTTAAAAAGCATGTTTTGTATTGGTTCAGAAAAATGTGTGAACAAAGAACATTAGTTTGGATTTGCTGTTAGGTTTGAAAAGTCAAGCACTCTTGCTCTTTGAAAATGAAACATTGTCTGCTGAACTTCTGACCTCTCTGCTCACACCTGTGTTCCATGACCTGTTGCTATGGTAGCAGGCAGAAGTCAAGTTGGGGGAAGGGTACATTTGGAAAGGGGTTGAAGTTTTCAACCAATAGAAATGTGTGATTTCATTTGAAAAAATGTGGGAAGCACTGAGATTTGAAATTAACATGTATATGTGTGAAAAAAGAGAGGGAAACTGTGCCATTAACTGGTTCTGCTGAGAGGAGAGAGGTGTTCAGCTCAGAGATTCTGGTCTGAAAAACTGCTGTGTGACTGCCACATTTCTTTCACAACAAACTAATTTTAAAGGTGAGTTATGAGTTTGAGAGGGGGTGTTTGTGGTTAATTTAGATATAAAAAAAGAGAATTATGATTATTTGTTTAAAGTTGTGATTTACATTTTCTGTTTTGGGAGATATTTAACTGTTTTGAATATGTAAAATATTATGGAGTATGTTTACACCATAAGTTAATGTGTACTGGTAACAATGAGGAATACTGTTTTGTGCCTACCATCAAACCATGAGTCTGTGTGCAGAGAAGAATTGTTGACAGAGATTTAATTTGTGTTGCTGTTGAAAAGTAAGACTTGCAGTTGAAAGAAAAGGACAGCTTCTTTTTAATTGTGATGGTTAGCATTTAGCAGAAATCACTTTGAAAGAAAAGAGAGGAAAATGGCAGCACATTTGAAAAAAGCATTAGTTCTGTTAGAATTGATAACTCAGGAAAGGGGCATCATGTGTTTTGTGCCTACCAACACAGCATGAGTCTGTGTGTATATAGGAATTGTTGTCTGAGATTTAATTTGTGAAGTTGTTGTTCAGTAAGAAATGCAGTCCTAGGAAAGGGGCAGCCTGTGTTATGTGCTTAAAATGATGGCATGAGTCTGTGTGCACACAGAAATTGTGGGCAGAGATTTAATTTGTGAAGATGTTGTTCAGTAAGAAATGCAGTTCCAGGAAAGGGGCAGCCTGTGTTATGTGCCTAAAATGATGGCATGACTCTGTGTGCACACAGGAAATGTGGGCAGAGATTTAATTTATGAAGTTGTTGTTCAGTAAGAAATGCAGTCCCAGGAAAGGGGCAGCCTGTGTTATGTGCCTAAAATGATGGCATGACTCTGTGTGCACACAGGAAATGTGGGAAGAGATTTAATTATGAAGTTGTTGTTCAGTAAGAAATGCAGTCCCAGGAAAGGGGCAGCCTGTGTTATGTGCGTAAAATGATAGCATGAGTCTGTGTGCGCACAGGAATTGTGAGTAGAGATTTAATTTGTGAAGATGTTGTTCAGTAAGAAATGCAGTCCCAGGAAAGGGGCAGCCTGTTGTGTTTACACAAATTATCCCTTAGCACACATGCACTGTTAAATACATCCCTGCAGTCTTCATGCAGTTCTGGAAGTCTCTTTGCTCATCTGTCGTGCACCAGACAATACACAGTGTTCAGAAACACACTCTTGGCACACACGCAGCAGCTTCTCCAACACTCTCATGTGTAGTACTCAGCTCTGTGTGCTGTTTCAGATAGCACTGTGTAATGCAAACACATTCAACGTCACCAAGGCCTCATTTAAATTGATCTAGTCTAATCACTCACCCTGTAACACATGGTCATGGTCTTAAGGAGCTGTTAGGACATGTGCTGTTTTCTGCTTCTGTAAATGATAAGGGAAATGTATCAGGCTGTAACAGTAATTTGGTACTATTCAGGGACACTGTTTTGTTCCAAAAAACATAGCATGAGTCTGTGTGCGCACAGGAATTGTGGGCAGAGATTTAATTTGTGAAGATGTTGTTCAGTAAGAAATGCAGTCCTAGGAAAGGGGCAGCCTGTGTTATGTGCTTAAAATGATGGCATGAGTCTGTGTGCACACAGGAATTGTGGGCAGAGATTTAATTTGTGAAGATTTTGTTCAGTAAGAAATGCAGTTCCAGGAAAGGGGCAGCCTGTGTTATGTGCCTAAAATGATGGCATGACTCTGTGTGCACACAGGAAATGTGGGCAGAGATTTAATTTATGAAGTTGTTGTTTAGTAAGAAATGCAGTCCCAGGAAAGGGGCAGCCTGTGTTATGTGCCTAAAATGATGGCATGACTCTGTGTGCACACAGGAAATGTGGGCAGAGATTTAATTTATGAAGTTGTTGTTCAGTAAGAAATGCAGTCCCAGGAAAGGGGCAGCTTGTGTTATGTGCGTAAAATGATAGCATGAGTCTGTGTGCGCACAGGAATTGTGGGCAGAGATTTAATTTGTGAAGATGTTGTTCAGTAAGAAATGCAGTCCCAGGAAAGGGGCAGCCTGTTGTGTTTACACAAATTATCCCTTAGCACACATGCACTGTTGCATACATCCCTGCAGTCTTCATGCAGTTCTGGAAGTCTCTTTGCTCATCTGTCTTGCACCAGACAATACACAGTGTTCAGAAACACACTCTTGGCACACACGCAGCAGCTTCTCCAACACTCTCATGTGTAGTACTCAGCTCTGTGTGCTGTTTCAGATAGCACTGTGTAATGCAAACACATTCAACGTCACCAAGGCCTCATTTAAATTGATCTAGTCTAATCACTCACCCTGTAACACATGGTCATGGTCTTAAGGAGCTGTTAGGACATGTGCTGTTTTCTGCTTCTGTAAATGATAAGGGAAATGTATCAGGCTGTAACAGTAATTTGGTACTATTCAGGGACACTGTTTTGTTCCAAAAACATAGCATGAGTCTGTGTGCGCACAGGAATTGTGGTCAGAGATTTAATTTGTGAAGATGTTGTTCAGTAAGAAATGCAGTCCCAGGAAAGGGGCAGCCTGTGTTATGTGCATAAAAAGATGGCATGAGTCTGTGTGCACACAGGAATTGTGGGCAGAGATTTAATTTATGAATTTGTTGTTCAGTAAGAAATGCAGTCCCAGGAAAGGGGCAGCCTGTGTTATATGTGTAAAATGATGGCATGAGTCTGTGTGCGCACAGGAATTGTGGGCAGAGATTTAATTTGTGAAGATGTTGTTCAGTAAGAAATGCAGTCCCAGGAAAGGGGCAGCCTGTGTTATGTGCCTAAAATGACGATATGAGTCTGTGTGCACACAGGAATTGTGGGCAGAGATTTAATTTATGAAGTTGTTGTTCAGTAAGAATTGCAGTCCCAGGAAAGGGGCAGCCTGTGTTATATGCCTAAAATGATGGCATGAGTCTGTGTGTGCACAGGAATTGTGGGCAGAGATTTAATTTGTGAAGTTGTTGTTCAGTAAGAATTGCAGTCCCAGGAAAGGGGCAGCCTGTTGTGTTTACACAAATTATCCCTTAGCACACATGCACTGTTACATACATCCCTGCAGTCTTCATGCAGTTCTGGAAGTCTCTTTGCTCATCTGTCTTGCACCAGACAATACACAGTGTTCAGAAACACACTCTTGGCACACACGCAGCAGCTTCTCCAACACTCTCATGTGTAGTACTCAGCTCTGTGTGCTGTTTCAGATAGCACTGTGGAATGCAAACACATTCAACGTCACCAAGGCCTCTGTTTCTTTGCTCTACTCTAAACACTCACCCAGGTTGCAGATACTTATGGTATGAAGTAGCTGTTAGGAAATATGCTCTTTTCTGCCTCTGTTATTTTCCAGGTAAAATGTGTAAGGCTGTAACAGCAATTATCACTTGATCTAACAGAGTAGTAAATGTGCTTTGAATTTGCAAATCAAAATCTGTTTTCTGCTTAGAAGCACACCATGAGGCCCAGGGGTTCTGGGGAAAGGTCCAGGTTGGGGTGGGTTTGGAGCAAGGGTTCACGGGTGGTGGTCAATAATGATAAAAATGACAACACAATAGCTATATTTACTGAAAATAATAAAAAAGAAAAGCTGATATATATGATAGCCTTTATTAGAGTTGTTGATATTCCAATACTTCTGTAATGCTTAGACTCAGCTGTTTAGTATGGAATGTCGCTGGCCTTAATTGCAAGAATAAAAGACGGTTAGTACAAGCGGAGCTTAAGCTATATAATCCCCATTTAGTATTACTTACTGAGACACATATTAGCTACAAAGATAGGAACTTGTTAAAGCTGCCAGGTTATGAGGTTATTGCTTGCACAACTTTAAATGCTACTATTAGAGGGGTCGCTATTTTAAAACAAAGACAGCTGAAACTAAATGTTATTAAAACTGCTGTAGACAAAAGGGGTCGATGGATAATTATCCAAGTTGATTTGGAAAATTGTAAATATGTTATATGTTCTGTATATGGACCTAATATTGACGACCCTTATATTTTTGATTGGTTAAACATTGAATTATTGCAATGGGAAGGAGAACTTTTAATCGGGGGTGATTTCAATTGTATAATTAACTATGATATAGATACCACTAAACACAGGGGGTTTCAACGTATGCGGAAGACACGTGCGGCTATTTTAGAAATTGGCCGTTTACATAATCTAAAAGACGCTTGGCGAATTCTTCATCCTAAAATCCCAGGCTATACGTATTACTCCGCACCTCATAAGTTATGCTCCCGTATAGACATGATCTGGGCCTCTGATAGGATTTTAGAATCTAGTACTATCGATGTCTGCCCTAGACTTACCTCTGACCACAATCCCATTCTCTTTATTTTTAATGCAGCTACAAGAAGGCAAGATATTAGATTATTCTCATTCCCCAGATATCTTTTTTCAGATTCGGAATTTATATTAAAACTTAAAAAACATATTTCTGAATTTATTGAAATAAATCTCCACTCTACTTCTCCAATTTATGTTTGGGATGCGTGTAAGGCCAGTATAAGAGGGTTTACTCAACAATTTGTTTTCACACAAAACTCCAAACTTCGTAAAGAGGATAAGACTATTATCACTAAAATCCAGTTATTAGAAAATCAGTTAGCAGACGCTCTTATGCAAGACTCCTTAGATGCGGATAAATTAAGACTAGAGCTTATTAGTCTCCGTTCTGCTACTAAAAATATTCAAGAACGAAGTAGTGCAAAATTACATAAATTTAAAATCTCTCAATATGAGAGTGGTGATTAAATCAGCAAGATCTTGGCCTATAAAATCGCGGATGATAAAGCCAATACAATAATTAAATCTATCAAGGGACCCAATAATATGATTTATGATCAAACTACAGATATAATTGAACAATTTGTTAAATATTATAGTCATTTATATACTCCGGAAAATAACCCCACCTCATGCAATATTCAAACATATCTTGGTAACAACGTTACCAATAATATAGGAACTGAACAGAACAGACAATTAGGGGAGATGGTCACCACTACTAAAATCAGAAAGGCAATTATCTCTCTCCCGTCCGGTAAAGCTGCGGGAGAAGACACACTTCCTATAGAAATTTATAAAATGTGTATGGATGAAATACTTCCTCTTTTCTGTTTAGTAATTAACTTGATTTGTCAAACAGGAAAGGCTCCAAGCTCTTGGAATTCTGCTAAAATAGTCTTTTTCCTTAAAAAAAACAACAAAAAAATTAACGTAGACGCCAAAATATTTTCCAAAATTCTTGCACTTCGATTGGCTCCCTATATGCCGGAGCTGGTCAATCCACAACAACATGGGTTTATCACTGGCCGGGACACTACAGCCCATGTCAATATGGCAATTACCGCTTTTGATGTTGCAGCGGTCAATTCCACTCGACTCGGTATGATACTCTTAGATGCTGAAAAGGCATTCGACCGAGTCGGGTGGGATTACCTCTGGGCCGTAATGAAGGCGTATGGCTTCAATGGTCAATATCTAAGATGGATACAGGCCCTATATGACTCCCAATGGCTAAAATTAGTTATGCAGGCATGATCTCCCCAGGCTTTAAAATACTTAGGGGTACGCGGCAGGGGTGCCCGCTCTCACCCCTGCTTTTCGCACTTTCTATGGAACCGTTCATAAATGCATTACTAACTCAACCTCATATTATCCCACTGGAATCCGGCTCTAATTCTTTGAAAATCACTGCCTACGCCGACGACATTGCCATATATTCTACTGATGTAGAAAAAGCTCTTATAATGATAATTAAGGAATCTAATGCTTTTGGTTTAATTTCAGGATACAAACTAAACTTAAGCAAAACACAGGTCATATTAAATTATAAACCACTGACTTTTGTCCAAGGTACTTGTCGAGTGGCGACATATCTAGGTGTTAAAATATCAGCAAAAATAAGCCACATAAATACCCTCAACTATGATGCATTACTGAAAGAAGTAGCTGGTCTGCTTAAAAAATGGCATAAAATACCTTTAAGCCTCATAGGCCGGATTAAATTAATAAAAATGAAGATTTTGCCAAAATGTTTGTATTTATTTAGGTCTATACCTCTACGTGTTAATAATTCTTTCTTTAAGAAATTAGACGGGATTCTAAGCAGTTATATCTGGGGGTACAAGAAAGCTAGAAGATCGCTCGCTCTGCTTAAATTACCAACCAACAAAGGCGGCTTGAACTTCCCTGATTTCAAATTATATTTTTTGGCAACCTTTCTTGGCCGTCTTCGTAGCCTATTTTTTCTCAATAGTCAATACTATTACCACCAATTTATGTTAGGCAATGACTCTAACCTATTTCTTGCGAGAGTAAATGACCCTAATTATTTCAAGAGGGTTAAGTTTAAGACTGCGAGAGAGGCAGTTGCCATTTGGAAATCTTTATTAGTTACATGTAAGATTTCTTTTTTTCACTCAAAGCTTTCTTTGTGGGGCAATCCTGGGCTACCAGGAATATTTAATGATGGATTTGGGACCGTCTGGGCTAATTTGGGAATTAATTCTCTGGGGGATCTCTATGGAAATCAAGGATTTTTAAATTTTACAACACTTAAATTTCTTTTCAATGTAACTGAATCTATGCGATTTAAATATATGCAAATTAGAGACTACCTGATTTGTAAGATGAAAATCATTCAAATTTCGGGCTCAGATTTATGGACGTGTTTTTACTCAGAGAATCAGAAATCTTTAATTAGCATGGGGTACAAATGTTTAAATAATTTCAAAGAGGACAACTGTCCAAAAATCGCCCTGAAATGGACATCTAGACTAGGGATTTATATCACCGCTACTAAAATCTCGGCGGCACTTTGCAATGTCAACAAAGTGGTACAATCATCGAGTTTGAGGATTCAGTTATATAAAACTATTTGTTTTTTATATTATACCCCGTATAGAATTTCTAATTGGTCTCAAAACCCTTCATCTAGTCCACGTACTAAGTGCCCCAAATGTGATTTAGCGGCAGCTGATATCACTCATATATTTTTCTCATGTCCAGCCTTGCACGAGTTCTGGACCGGATTTGAAAATATCTTATCGCAAAAACAAATCATATATGGTTCTCTCTCGCCGTCATCTGTTCTACTAGACGTACAATTTATAAATTGCCCACATAGAGATTTATTAACAGTACTATTTTCTTGTGCCCGATTGACCATTGCTAGGGCATGGATCTCTCAGAAACCCCCACATATTTTGGAATGGTGGTTTTTGATAAATGAAATTTACACTATGGAGCGTGCTATTGCTAAAACGAGGGGATTGAAATCTATGAAAAAATTAGATAAAATTTGGGGAACTTTTCTTTAACTCCTTTTTTTGTTTTTTCTTCTCTACGCCTTTATCTGTCTACGCATATGGCCTACTTGTTTTCAAATGTATATGTTATCATTATCAGCTAATATGTGGTTTTTGTATTGTTTGTGCTGTCAATAAAAAAAATAAAAAAAAAGAAGCACACCATGAGGCTGTGTGCGCACAGGAATTGTGGCCACAGATATAATTTGTGTTGCAGTTGTTCTGTTAAAAAATGCACTTGCAGGAAAGGGGCAGCTTGTTTTTTTTCAACTGTGGTGGTTAGTACTGTGCACAAATTAGTAAATCACAAATGAGAGACAAATGGAAAAACATTTGAAATAAATGAAAAGTAAAAAAAAATATTTTAATGAATTATAATTACAAAAAGGATTTTTTTTTAGTTCCTTGCAGGCATTGCTGAGCAACAGTGAAAAAAAATGCCTTTAAGGACAAGAAAAAGGAAAGAAAAGCAACAACAAGTATATCTGGACAAAACTGGGAAAAAATAAATAGCAGGAGAAGCTGGTGATGGCAAAAAGAAAAAGTCTACTGGTAAGCAGAGCAGAGATTTCTTGAAAAAGATTTTCAAAAAACAAAAAAATGGCAAAAATAACTGTAAAACAAAGAGAGTTTTATGTACAAAGCAACAACACAGTCAACAGCAAAACAAAAGCTAATGTACAATCAGAAGTATTTCAAACTGATTTAACACAAAAATTAGATTTTAAAAACATTCGTCGAAAAATGTTTCATAGAAGAGTGATGTTAAATTTGCTAAAGGATGTGAAAAAATATAAGAAAAAAACACAATTTATTAAGAAAAAACAATTTATAGAAAATATTGTAAGTAAGGCTTTGGAAATAAAAAGAAAACTTTTTATTCTAATTTTGAATAGGATGCGTAGATTAGAGAAATTAGTGAATGCAATGAAGTCACAAAGCAAAAGGAAAAGAGAAGTGAAAAAAAGTAACTTTTGTAAAGTGTTCTTGGGAGAATGGAAACACAGTTCAAGTACTGAACCATTTTTTAATGAAGAGAGTTATCTTCAAAGTAATAGTTTGTTGCATGCAGTTGACACCAATGGTAGAGCATATGAAGTTAAGGATGGTTGTGTGATGCAAAAAGAGAAAATGGTCCCAAGAAAGGAGGAAGAAGTAATGGCTGCTGAGGCTATGGGGAGACGTCCAAAAGCCCCAGTGTACACTTGGAACTGTAGTAGTATTTGTACTGTGCGTCAGGAATCTATTGATAAATTACGTGACTTTCTAAGAGAATATAGTAAAAAGAGTGTAAAACAGAAGATGAAGGTGCTTCAAACACTAGATCCATGCAGAGTGAGAGAAAATACTGGTTTGCAGGGACATTCTCTGGCTTGTCTATCTAGAAAAGTGTGTAAAAGTGTTTTTCATCATTTTAGGATGCTGGCTGTTCATCATACTGAAATGAGAAAGTTTGTGAGAACATTGTATTTTGCTAAAAGTCCAGCAGTAAAGTTGAATGAGTTGAATAATGCTCTGTTCCGTGGATCTGTATCAGATGTAGTGAAGGTTACTGATGAGATTCAGTTTTGTTACTTTGGTCCAGAACAAAAAAGTGCAGAAAAGGACACAGTAAATGAGGAAAATGAGGAACAGAATGTATAACTCATTATTACTAAAAATGTTGAGGATGAAATGACAAAATTTACTATCACCTCTAATGAAAGACCAAATATTACTTGTATTTGTTGCCGCAGAAGTCATTATAAAATTCAAACAAGGAGTGTTGATCTGTATAAAAAAAGTGAAAATGAAGATAATTATAAGTGGAAGGATTTTGCAACATATATATTTCTTGAAAATTGTTTTGAATTGGGTGAAGATCAGCGTATTTGTAAATACTGTTATAATAAGTTAGAAGAAAATAGAATGCCGACCAGAGCTGTACATAATAATTTAGAATTGGATGCTATTCCTGCCGAACTTTCTGAATTAAATACATATGAGTCTATACTCATTCAATGTGTTCATCCGTTCCAGAACATAGTACGTATGGAGCCCAAAACTGGTAAATTACCTCCTTCTGATTTACTGAGAGGCTTACAAGGAAGAGTGGTGTATTTGCCCTTGGATTTGAAAAAAAATATGGAAACTATTGATGCAGATACTTTGGAAACTGAACCATTAGTAATTCTGGTTAATGGTGTACCTACAAAGAATAAAAAGATTTGGCAAGAGCTGGTGGATGTACGAAAAGTACAAAGAGCAAATTTGTATTTGAAAAAAAATAATAAATGGTATGAATCAATTTATATAGAAGAAGAAGAAGAAGATTTACAAGAAGACACAGTAACACCAACTGCTCAAATTGAAAAAGTGGACAAGTCAAAGGAAGAAGAAATTTATTAACATTTTAGCATACATCCTCTTCATTCAAAAGAAGTTATGGGAGACACTATTGATCTGTTTCAGATGAAGAAAGCAAAAGGAACTCCCGTGAGTGTATGGGAGGAGAGCTTGGAAGCTCGATGTTTTCCCCAGCTGTTTCCTACAGGAAAAGGAGGACGATACGATGAACGTCCAGAACAGATTCCAGCTTCTGAGTATCGGACTACAAGACTATATGCAGAAGATCCAAGATTTCGTCAAAGTATTCCTTATTTGTTCCATCTTTTATTTGAAAGCGACTTGTCTGCATTATCTTATGCAGTAAATCACATTTTAAAAAGTGGAGTACATTTACAAAATGTGTCTGCTAAGGATTTTATGGAGAAAGTGCAGCACCGAGATGATCATTTGGAAACACAACTGATCAATCTGATGGCTTGTCAGCGTGGGACAAATGAATATTGGTACCGATGCCATGGTGAATTAAAATGCATGTTACGGAATTTAGGAACTCCTACATGGTTTGTAACCCTAAGCTGTGCCGAGTACGCTTGGGATGATTTACTGGATTTTCTAAGAGAGGCAAATTCAAACATTAAAAACATTGAATACAAGACAGCTGGAGAACTGTGCTCATTGGATCCAGTTAATGTTTGCAGATATTTCAATCATAGATTTGAGGCTATGATGTCCTTCATCTGCAATAAAAAAAATCCACCTCTTGGAGAAGTAGTGGATTTTTTTTGGAGAAAAGAGTACCAGGCAAGAGGTGCTCCTCATATTCATATGCTGTTGTGGATCAAGGATGCCCCAAAGTTTGGAACAGATACTGATGAAGCAGTGTTATCTTTCATTGAAGAATATGCAACATGTGCTATACCTAAAAGCACAGAAGAGAAAAAGTTAAAAGAGCAAGTTTTACGTTTCCAAAGTCATCGGTGTGGAAAATACTGTCGACGGAAGTACAAGACGAAAAATAAATTCTACACAAAGTGTCGATTTGGATTTCCTAGACCTGTTCTTTCAAAAGGAAGAGTCAACAGTTTTATGTCAGCTGTGCGACATACTATAACCAGAAAATCTCCCAAAAATACCTACAACCTACAACCTAAAAAGAAATGAAGAGTCAAAATTTATAAATGACTTCAACCCAGTCATTTTATCCATGTGGAATACTAACATGGATATTCAGTATGTGGCAGACAATTCTATTGCTGTTGCTCGGTATGTGACATCTTACATCACTAAATCTGAGAAAACAGAATTGAAGGAAATGTGGGAAGAGATTTCTCACGAGAAGACTGTCAGTAAGAAGCTGTACAGTTTCAGTTTAAAGATGTTATCGCATCGAGAAATTGGATCCTACGAATGCTCAGATAGGTTATCATCTGCAAGTCTTTACTCGAAATCCAGAAGAATAATTTGGGTAAGCTTAGGCCTTGCAGGAATGAGAAATCGGGTACTGAAATCTGTTGGAGAAATAGAATATTTGGCCGAGAATGACCCAGAAAGTACAGATATTTTGAAATCAAACATGTTGGACACATATTACCCAAAGAGAAGTCATCATCTTGAGAACATGTGTCTCTATGAAGTGCTGCAGAACTACATTTATTCACGGAAAGCCACAGAAGACATCAACAATGGAAAATATAAAGTCATTGGTGAGGAAGGATGTTTGGTGAAGCAAACAAAAGGAAGTTTGATAAATCACCGGAAGCTGAGTTGCGAAATTACTGACAAAAAGGAATTTTACTAATTGCAGCTGAAGTAGCTAGAGACAGTTCTCAAGACAGCCAAAGTTCAGTAACACTTAGTCAAGATCCCCTAGGACAACCAATCATAGAAAATGAAGCTGCAGTAGCCATGACTGAAGTAGAAACGGCTATGAATCAAGCACAGGAAGATTCAATCGACTTACTAAATCTGGAACAACAACTGAATGAAGAACAAAAAGAAATTTATGAAGAAGTCATCAAAAAAATTGATCATGGATTACTACATGAAAAGAAAGAGTGCTCATGCACATTATTTGAACCAATCAGGATGTATGTGAGTGGACAAGCTGGAACTGGTAAAAGTTTCTTAATAAAAGTCATCAGAAGCTACCTACAGCAAAAAACAGCTTCAAATTTGTCTTGTGTGGTAACTGTTCCAACTGGGTTAGCAGCCTATAACATAAAAGGAATTACCTTACATCGCTTGCTAATGTTACCAGTGGAGCATGTGAACAAAATAGAATACCACAAGCTAACTGGAGAAGCATGCCTCGAAGTTTCAAGAGTGTTGAAGAAGATGCAAGTTCTCATTATTGATGAGGTGAGCATGGTTTCAAATTTAATGCTTGCCTTTGTGCATTTAAGAATGCAACAAATTCTTAAGAGAGACTATGACGTGTTATTTGGAGGAAAACACGTCATAGTTTTTGGGGATCTTCTGCAGCTCACTCCAGTTAAAGGACAACCAGTGTTTAATACTGTGACACATGAAGACACGAAGAAGTCATTAGGAAGCATTGGTAATGCGAATATTTGGTCGTTCTTTGAGTACAAAGAACTCACTACCAATATGAGACAAGCAAACGACGAAGATTATGCAAGTATTCTGAAAGATATCAGAATTGGACTACTCACAGAAGTTGGCAAAAAAGCATTACAGAGTCGGTTGCTACATAACTTATTTCCAAATGAAGAAATAGTTGCAGACAAAATATACCAGAACATTGCAGAAAAAAATACTGTAATCTGCTTAATGCCAACACTACGTGAATGCTCAATATTCAATGAGGAACTTTTGAAATTGGAAAAGGAAGAGATTAAGAAAATGGAAGCAGAGGACAAAATTCAGCATGAAAGAATTACTTTTACATTAACAGGCAAACTGAAAACTAAATTGGATTCACTAGAGAAGAATATTTCCAAAACAGCTGGATTAGAAAAACAATCTATATGTTTGCATGAATTGTCGAGTGATTTTAAGGAGAAATTTGGATGTAGAAAAAGGTTTCGTGAATGGAGCTATGGGAAGAGTTGTGGGTTTTATTAATTACCAGAAAAAAGATGGAATTGAATGTTTAAAAATAAAATTTGATCAGATAGAAGAAGTTGAAGACATTTGTCGTTGTTCAGTTCGTTTCATGCTTGTGAAAGACTTATATGTACGTAGGAAGCAGTTTCCGTTTTCTCTAGCATATGCTGTAACTATTCACAAGTCTCAAGGATTAACTGTAGATAGTGCTTTTGTAAACATTGGTTCTACTGTGTTCAAAGAAGGTATGTCATATGTTGCTTTGTCACGAGTGAAAACATTATCTGGTTTATTTATGATAGACTTTGATGACTCAAAAGTTAGTGCTGATACAAACTGTGTAAAGGAGTATAACAGATTAAGAAGAACCTATGCTCCTCATTTAGGTCAGTATCCTGTGATTGAAAAACATGTTGTTTGTCGGAAAAGGAGATTTGAGAATATCTGTAATGTGGATGAACAGAACAAAAAAAAAAGGACAGTGATGTGATAGCAAGGAAAAAGAAAAAGGACAGTGTTGAAGAGGTTGTTGGTTGCCATTTTGAAAATAGCTCTGGTGTCAACTGCTATGCAAATGTAGTGCTGAATGTTGTATTTTATCTTGAAAAGTTGCTAGAACAGATAATAGTAAATCATGGAAAAAGTTTGTGTTCTCTGCTGAGTCTCCTTTATGAGAAGCTGAGTAATGATAAAACTGAAATTGAAAGTGCTACTGATGTTAGAAATCTTTTAGATGTATGTTGTGGTTCTACACAGTTTAAAGAAAATGTCCAGCAAGATGCTCAGGAATTCTTAATATATATTTTGAGTGTACTAGAAGATGAAGGAGTAGAAGTAGAAAACTTATTTGGTGTCTCTTACAAATGGGAACATTGCTGTGAAAACTGTATGAACACATGGAGTAGTAATGTTGATTCAGAAAGGTTCATATTTTTACCATTACCACAAAGTAAATCAGTGACTTTTAGTAAATTAGTTAAAGATGCCAATCACAACATGGAATGTTCTGAATGTAAATCAGACATGTTTTCTACATTATTTTTACAGAAATATGGTCAGTATGTAATTTTAATGATGCAACGTTGTAGAACTGATGGTTCAAAATTGGACACTTTAATAAAGAAGTTTACAGGACAGCAATTATCAATTTCTGGAAAAACTTTTGTTACAGTTGCAATAATTTTTCATGAAGGACCTACTGTAACTTCTGGACATTACACAGTTTATCTTAAATGTGAAAAAGGCTGGACACTGTGTAATGATTCCCAATTGATTTTCAAGCAACGTTTGCCTTATGATTTACCCAATTCTTACTTAATTTTTCTGAAACCTAAATTTTGAAAACTAAAAACTGCATCTGAAGAAAGCATTTTTTGTATTTTTAAAGGATTATAATTGAAGATATCACTTAAAAAGGATTTTGAAATTACTATTTGGCCTAAAGGAAAAGTAATAAAAACAATTGTGGACTCCTTTGACAGAAATTATTTTGGCATGTGTGCTTTTGCGACAAGGTTTAAAGACGGTTTGTCTAGAAAATTTTTATTCATGTAGAGAAGTACTTGTAATATATATGTAATATTTCTAACAAGGTATATTTTAGTGAGGAAAGTTTTAGGGCTCTTTTTAAGCAATCTTTCAGATTGTTTTTTTTTGCCCGCTGTTAAATGATGAATACAATTGTTTTCACTATTTTAAGTGAAAATTAAAAAATTCTGAAAACAGCAAAAAAAGGGCAAAAAATTGCTTAGTGAAATATGTAAAAACATGTAATGCTTTTTGTAATGTATGATTGAATATTAATACTTTTTTTCTTTTTTTGCAGAACTGGAAAGAAAAAAAAAAATAAATTCTGTTCCCTTGCAAAATACTTTTTAAAAAATTTTTTTAGAAAAAAATTATTTTTTTTTAAAAATAAGTGAAAAATATTAGTATTTCTCAATCCTCCCTTTTCATGCTTCCATTTCTTCACCTCTTTATGAACATTAAATAAAAAAAATAAAAAAATAAAAAAAAATTAAAAAACCCTTGGGTGCACGCACCTCAAAAAAAAAAAATTTGGGGGGTTTAGTTTATAAGTGGCTCTTAAAAGAGCCCTTGAGTTAATAGAGGGAAACAGGAAGAGAAAAACGAAAAAAAAGAAAAAACATCTATGGCCTACTTGCACTCATGGGCATCAAATTTTCTCTGAATGAGATCAAGACTGGTCTCACCCACAGAAATAAGTTTACCGCAATCAGTGCAGCGTGTGGACAACCTAGCCAAACAAGGTGGTCCAAGAAGAGGTGTGGAAGAAGGCAAAGGCACCACTGCAGAAGAAGTGCTCGGCTGAGCTGCCGAAGATGTGCTCGGCTGAGCTGCTGCAGATGTCGTCGGTAGAGCAGGTGGAGGGTTTGCTCCAGAAGCTCGACGAAAAGTCACTGGATGCATTTTGTCAACATGCCTCAACATAGTGTGAATGCTAAAAGAATATTTTTTGTTAGGATTCCCACGTGACAAGACTTTTTGACAAAGTACACATGTAACTTTAGGTGCATTTACCTTTTTTTGTCCCTCTGGAAAAGTGAAAAACTGCCATATAAAGCTGTCTTTCTGCTTCCTGATCCTCTGCCTCTCAAGAGTGTCCTGGTCACTGTCTGAAGATGGTTGCTGTTCAGCCATTGTCTCTCAACAACAGAATAGCTCCTTCTCCAAAGGAATCAGAACTAATAATGAGGGGAGTAGGTGTGGTTTGGGAAGAATCTGGAACTGAAAGTACTTCAAACCAATCAAAAGTGATGATTCTTGATCACATGACTTGCCATGAGGGGATTGGGTGTGGTGTTGAAACAATTAGAAACTGAAAGTAATGATACCAATAAGAAGGGCTGTTTTATTATGCATAAACCCGAGGTGCGCGCACTGCGCTAGCTCCGAGCGCGCACCTCGTGATTACGTATGCGCGAACGTGTAGGAGCGCATGTGCATACGTCATATGCGCGTACGTAGCGCGCATACGTTGAACACGCGTATATGCGACCGTTATTGCGCGTAATTTTAGCGTATGCGGAAGTAAACCGCGTGGAGCGCGTAGGACGCACGCACGCATGCGTACGTACGTACGCATACGTAGTGGGTGCGCGCTCCCAGCGCGCACTATAACGTATATTTGCGTACGTAAATAACGTACGGCGGTATTCATAAAAAACTTACGAAATTGTACTAGGAGCGCGCTCAGAGCGCGCACTCCAAGAATTTATATATAAAAAAAAATTTAATTAATTGCAAAAATTAAAAAAACTGTTCAACTTTATCCTAATTGAAATTTTTATAAAAAAGCAAAAACAAATAAAAAGATACAGATAATATATAAATGAATACATAGGAATTTTATTTTTAATATAAAAAATTTTTTTTTAATTAAATAATACAAAAATTAGCATTTAAAAAACCGTACAAATTCACTGAAAAAACCAAAGGTTTCACACACGTTATAGTTAGGAATTAGCATTTTAAAAACCTTGCAAATTCACTGAAAAAACCATAGGTTTCACACATGTTATAGTTAGCTGGAAATTTCACTCGTGAAAAACCAATGAAATTCCCCCGTTATAGTTAGTTCAGCTAACTATAACTCGCACCCCCGCAATGCACTGCTGATGACGTCACATATTACATCACTCATGACATGGTCAGTGACATCACTGATGACATCACTGATGACATCTCAAATGACATCACTGATGACATCATCCAGTGAATGTGTGTTTTTCTGAAAATTAAATATGTTTTATACATGTATATCTCATGGACGATGGAAGAATAAATGGGTATATAAGTGTCTAAATGGATGATTTCTTTTTGAAAAATTAATTGTATAACTGACTGATTAAGTGTATCTTAGTGAATACATGGCTTACTGAGTAATGTTTTAATATGTAAATATCTTTATCAGTCTCACTTTGTGTATAAGTGGCTGCATGGGTTGGTGAGTAGCTACATGGGTGTTTACAAACAGGAGAAGAGGAAGGGGCTATTGGGCGAAAAACCAATGATTTGTGAGGACGCTAATACAATCATCAACTTAACATCTATTGAGCTGACCGAAGACGAAAGGAAAATACTTGCACTTGGCCTCTCATTTGCACCACTCAATAACTTTGACTATGCTTCTGTGCGGTTTGACATCTACAAAGCTATCCGCAAACTTAAGCTTAAAAAATCTTTTGCTATGCGAAACAACCAACTCAACATCTCTGATGGTGCCAATGACAACTCTCTGCAGGATGCTATCCAGGATCTTTGGGACACTGAGGGTACGGGTGATAAGACAATTTCCCATGGCCTAGATGATCTTTGGTCTGTGGGACCCATCACTGCTTTTAGACCTAAATCCACCTTCAACCCAGTCATGCCCCGCGATGCCTTGGATATATTCAATGAAAATGTAACAGCTGAGATCAAGACTTTACACACTAAGATACAATCCAAGAAACAACGCTACAATAGACAGTCCCAGCAATACCACCAACTTCTAACCAAACTCAGAAGCAGCAAAAAGACTATCATACGCCAAAGCGATAAGGGGGGCAATATTGTCCTACTAACAAAGGAGCTTTATGACCATGAAGCCTTTAATCAGCTCAATGATAGGAATTGCTATACCCGAACAACGGCAGCGGCCATTGTAAGTTCAAATAAGGAGATTCGTGATAAATTGACCAACTGGAAAAGACAAAAGCTCATAACTGAATCTGAATACAACTTCCTAAAAAAGGATAACCCAGTCATCCCCAAAATGTATTTCATCCCCAAGATACACAAAGACCCTGTCAACCCTCCAGGCAGACCAATCATTTCTGCACATGATGGTGTTTGTGAAAAAATGTCTCAATACATTGACTATTTTCTACAGGATTTTGTGAAATCATTAGATTCATATGTACAGGACACAGGGGACTTCCTTCGCAAAATCAATGGAATCCAGTGGAGAGATGACTATTGGATGGTAGCCCTGGATGTAACATCACTTTATACCAGTATTGGACACAATGACGGTATCAAGGCCACTAAATACTTTTTATCACGTAAACCTCCCCAATTTGCTAGTCACAATCAAATGCTTATTGAAATGCTGGAATTTTGCCTCCTCAATAACAACTTCATGTTCAACAGTTTGTTATACAGACAATTGAGGGGCGTAGCCATGGGGGCTAGCTTTTCACCCAGCTATGCCTGCCTCCACATGGGCCACTGGGAGGAGACGGTTCTTCGGAAAGAGTACACCCAGTGCCTAAATTACAATGTTATAGTTTGGCTACGATTTATTGATGATTTATTTGTAGTATGGAAAGGATCATTGAACGAGGCCCAGGGTTTTCTTGAAAGTCTCAATGTAAACAAACTCAATCTTCAATTCATTGCTACTTATAGCCAAACCAATGTCACATTCCTGGACACTGAGGTCTACATGAATGTTGGTACATTAGAGACTAAGCTTTACCGTAAACCTACTGCCGGTAACACCACCCTCCATGCCACCAGTGCACACCCGCCCCACCTCATTAATAGCATACCTTATGGGGAGATGTTGCGCTTGAGGAGGATTTGCAGTAATGACACTGATCTTAAGGCAGCGCAAGAGCTTAGCAAACTTAGATTCAAGGCGCGAGGTTATTCTGAGAGTATCATTGAAAGTGCTATTGTGAAAGCTAATGCACATAATCGCAGCGGATTGTTAAAACCCATTTGTGGTATTACCAGCAGCACCACATTGCATAACAATCCAGAGGGGACTAACATAAGCCCATCCAATACATTCAGAATCATCATGGGCTTTAGCAAACAGCATGCAGAATTGCGCAAAATCATCAATAGGAACTGGCCTATCGTGCGCAGTGATCCTGTTATTGGTCCCATGCTTCCCCAGCAGGTTACCATCACATACAGTAGAGCCCCCACGATGAGACAAGCTTTAGTCAACACCAACCCAGAATCCATTGACAATAAGTCGTGGTTACAACTTAACAATGGCTTTTACAAGTGTAAAACTTGCAAAGCTTGCTCTCATGGCGTTAACACCAAAACTTTTACTGATCCCTTCAGCAACAAGCAGCACAGGATCAACAAACTACTGACTTGTAAGACTGAGTTTGCTATTTATGTCCTTACCTGTCCTTGCAACCTTAGATATGTGGGCAGTACAAAACTAGCGGTCCATAAACGCATTCTGCAACATCTGCGTGCGATTTCTAACCAGGACAACACCTACCCCGTAGCTCGTCACTTTAGAGAGATCCACAATAGTGACAATAAGGGTCTAAACTATTTTGTTATTGATTGTATTGAACCGAGCAGGAGGGGTGGGGATCGTGAGTCCAATCTCCGCAAATTGGAAACCCGATACATTTTGCAACTCAACACCAAGGTTCCCACAGGACTTAACATAACGGAGGATCTGCATACATGTTTGGGTTAAGCACACAGTATTGTATTGTATTGTATTGTCACTTATATAGCGCGGTTGCTGCCCATGGGCGTCCAAGCGCTGAAGCATCAGACAGAACTGAATATGGCGGATGGGTTTTAAAGTTCGGTGGACCTCGCAAACAAGTAGGTTTTCAATTGTTTGCGGAAGGAGAGTAGGTTTGAATTAGCAAATGAGTACCGCACAACTTTGCTCACTAGCCTTCTTCTTGTCTCTTGCAACCTATTTAATGGGAACACTATATGGGTGGTTTCTCTACAAGTCCCACGAACTAAGTGTTTATAAGCAGTGATTTCTATTTGGGCAATTTTTTTATCTGATGTGTACATAACAGCATTTTAACATTTTTAAGTCTTTTGTCTTAACCTTATTTAATATATTTATATTTTTTATATATTTCAGGTTATTTATCTGGTATTTTACCATTTTTTCTTGACAAAATGTACTTATATTTATTAAACTTGCGTATTTGCACATCCCCATTCCCCTATGGAATTGCGTGTCCTTCCAGTTGGAATCCAACCGCTTTGTGATTTCCATCCATAAACTTATCACACTTAGTGAGTATTTAAATCCACTCTGTAATTGACAGGTTTCACTATAGCCTTACTCTGCTTAAACCCATTATACTAACAGATACAGTTAAATCTGTCCTTCGGATTCATTTCATTAATTAGTGTGCCTCATTAAACCTTAAATGAAGATTATAACCTCAATATTCTGTCCTTGGGTTACACTGGGTGGGTTCTTTTCTCTGGAATGGTCATATTTATGATATGTATTTTTCCAATCATTTTTAAGCACAGGCATATTAATTGTATTTTTCTTTTTATCAATAGTCTTTTTATATTATTTGCACTCATCACTTTTCCATTTTAATGGTCCGTGGGGTAACCTGGATCTTTTAACACAATACCTTTTATCATAATATTTATATTTTTATGAGTAATATTGTGTTATTAGTTGAAGTCTGACCCGAGCAGATTGTTCATCCGCTTGTTGGCAATTAGGTTATTCATGCATAACTGGCACAATTCTTGATTATTTCCTAGGAGATGCCATAAGATTTACATTGTATTCTTTAAAGGCATTAGGCATTCATGCCGACATTTTAAAATACACATGTTATATTTTAAAAGGTTAGAGATATGGACAATGTTTTAGCCTGTAATTTGACTACTTGTATTTCTTGCCGTGCGGTTGATTGTACTTTCTCGCTGTCTATGACTTCATACCCATGTGATTCCCCCCATGTGACCAGCAGTATCACTTTAAATATGTGACATCATGAGTTACACGCTGTCATGTGAACAAGGCTCCACGGAGCCGAAACGTTATGGCCGTCGCTCTGGGCATTAAATAAAACATTTGCACTATATGCAGGCTCGTGTACTTACTTCCTTGGCAGTTGGAGGATCTTCAAGGCTGGTGGGAGAAGTCTTTGGACATATATATATATATATATATATATATATATATATATATATATATATATATATATATATATATATATATATATATATATATATTACCTACTGGCGGTCGCCAGTAGGTAGTTATAGTTAGGACCACGTTTCCATAGGAAAACCTCAACATTCTATTTTGAATAACTTTGGCGCCGGTCGACGAATCCTCGCGAATTTCTCAAAATAGGTGGGGTGCTACGCTCCGCTCCTACCCTGAAAGTCTCGGGGGGATCCGTCAAGCGGGGGCTGAGATAAAAGGGGGGTCCCAAAACGCGTTTTTCCCATGCATTTTTCCATAGGACCTTTAGAACGAGCTACAGCCCGAACGGCTGAACAGAATTACTCAAAATTTACGGTAAGCGTACGGTGGCGTGCGCGAGCGCGATTCTGATTGGCTCTTAGATCTTAGTAAACATTCGAATCGGCCGAAACCAGGAAGCGGCGGCCGCCATTTTCTGTGTTTCACTCTGAAAAAAAAGAGTGAAAACAAGAAAAGGGGGCAATGAGGAGAGTTACAGACCCCCTTACATTTGTGAGGGGGTCAAAGAAGGACTGTAAAGTACAAAACAAACATTTATTGATTTTTAAAAAAAATCACGGGGTACGCGTACGGTAAGCTTACGGTAAGCGTACGGAAGAAACATGGCGTGCGCGAAGGAGATTCTGATTGGCCCATAGATCTTAGTAAACATTCGAATCGGCCGAAACCAGGAAGCGGCGGCCGCCATTTTGTGTGTTTCACTCAGAAAAAAAACAGAGAAAACAAGGAAAGGGAGCAATGAGGAGAGTTACAGACCCCCTAACATTTGTAAGGGGGTCAAAGAAGGACAGAAAAGTACAAAAAAAACATTTATTGATTTTAAAAAAAATCACGGGGTACGCGTACGGTAAGCTTACGGTAAGCGTACGGTAAAAAAAATAAAAAAAAATAAATGAAAAGCAGATTTAAGAGTTTAGAAATTAGGGAGCTCTAAAAAGAGCTGTTGTGTTTATGAAGTCATTTTTTTAGTGGTACCTACAAGTAAGTACCGATGCAGAGTCTAAGGTTCAAGAGGAAGACTCTGTTCCCTTCATCATTGAAGTGCACACCATCTCCTCTATAAATGTCTTGCATGTCATAACGCAAGTTGTTGTGGTAAATGGCACCCATACCATAGTCACGGAGGAAAGCAGAAACAGATTTGTTGACGTGCTTTCTTGCTTTGTCAATCTGCGGACAGAAATGATTGGACCAGTTCCATTTTTGCCTTTGGCATATGTTGGAAAACACAAAGGCAGTTTTAGGGAAAAGTGTAAACAGTTGTGCAAAGGTGTCCTTCATAAGCATTTCCAGACCTACCCCAGTCAAAGTGCCTAGGTCATTGCCACCACAGTGCACTATTATGAGGTCAGGGTATTGGATTTGAATGAAGGATTTCACCAATGGCATCAATTGGTGCCACTTTAACCCTCTCTGACCAATCCATTTAATGTCTACATTTGGCAAAGCAAGGTCTCTCACCATACCTGTTTTCTCTGCAAACTTTTCACTCCAGAAGACATAGCTGTGCCCTACAATCCACACTGTGAACATCTTCAAAGGAGAACTGGATGCACTCAGGAGGTGTCTTTCAGTAGAATGGCAATATGAAAAGAAAGACAGTTTGGAAATGGAGGCATACATATTTTTTTCAAAACAAAAAGAACTGATTGGCTGTTTCATACCATTCTAGAATAAAAACTAGGCTGTATGTGTAAATTAATAGAAGCATGTTTTGTATTGGTACAAAAAAATGTGTAACCAAAGAACAGTACTATGGATTTGCTGTAAGGTTTGAAAAGTCAAGCACTCTTGCTCTGTGGAATTGAAACATTGTGTGTCGAACTTCTGACCTAACTCTACACAGCAGTGTTCCATGAGCTGTTGCTATGGTAGCAGGCAGAAGTCAAGTTGGGGGAAGGGTACTAGGCAGAAGTCAAGTTGGGGGAAGGGTACTTTTGGAAAAGGGTTGGTTTTCAACCAATAGAAATGTGTGATTACATTTGAAAAAAAGGGGGAAGCACTGAGATTTGAAACTTACATGTATATGTGTGGAAAAATAGAGGGAAAGTTTGCCATTATCTGGTTCTGCTGAGAGGAGAGAGGTGAACACAACAGAGATCCTGGCTCTGATAATCTGCTGTTTGAGTGTCACATTTCTTTCACAACTAACTAATTTTAAAGGTGAGTTTACAGTTTGAGAGGGGATGTATGTGGTAACTTAAGAAATGAATAATAGAAATGGGAATTGTTTTTGTTGTAGTTACACATGGTGGTTTCATAATGTGTCAGTCTGTAAAAGTGATTTACACTTGCCCCGAAAAAAAAAAGAGCAGTAAGTGTGCTTTCAAATTGGCAAAGAAATTTCGTTTTGGGACTAATGTGAAAACATGACTCTGTGTGCATAGAAGAATTATAGGCAGAGATTTATTGCGTCTTGTTCTGGTGATTTCACAGTTGCATTAGATGGAAAGGGGGAGCGAATTTTTGGGGGAAGAAGCAGAGTCTTAGCACACACCCATGTGCTTGCCATGTATAGTCATGCACAGTATTTAGAAGCGAGTGGGGTTTTCAGGTTTAAGTCTGTAATGCAAATACATTCAGCATCACTAAGGCTGGTTGCCCTTGCTGGAGTGTAGGCAGTCACAGAGAATACACATGGTGGTGGTCTGAAAAAACAGCTTGGACATGTGCATTTAAATAAATCAAAAAAAGTGGTTTCATAATGTGTCAGTCTGTAAAAGTGATTTCCAATTGTAAAAAGTGATTTTCACTTGGCCCGAAAAAAAAAGAGCAGTAAGTGTGCTTTCAAAATGGCAAAGAAATTTCGTTTTGGGACTAATGTGAAAACATGACTCTGTGTGCATAGAGGAATTATAGGCAGAGATTTATTGCGTCTTGCTCTGGTGATTTCACAGTTGCATTAGATGGAAAGGGGGGCGAATTTTGGGGGGAAGAAGCAGAGTCTTAGCACACACCCATGTGCTTGCTATGTATAGTCATGCACAGTATTTAGAAGCGAGTGGGGTTTTCAGGTTTAAGTCTGTAATGCAAATACATTCAGCATCACTAAGGCTGGTTGCCCTTGCTGGAGTGTAGGCAGTCACAGAGAATACACATGGTGGTGGTCTGAAAAAACAGCTTGGACATGTGCAATTAAATAAATTTAAAAAAAAGGTTTCATAATGTGTCAGTCTGTAAAAGTGATTTTCACTTGCCCCGGAAAAAAAAAGAGCAGTAAGTGTGCTTTAAAAATGGCAAAGAAATTTCGTTTTGGGACTAATGTGAAAACATGACTCTGTGTGCATAGAGGAATTATAGGCAGAGATTTATTGCGTCTTGCTCTGGTGATTTCACAGTTGCATTAGATGGAAAGGGGGAGCGAATTTTTGGGGGAAGAAGCAGAGTCTTAGCACACACCCATGTGCTTGCCATGTATAGTCATGCACAGTATTTAGAAGCGAGTGGGGTTTTCAGGTTTAAGTCTGTAATGCAAATACATTCAGCATCACTAAGGCTGGTTGCCCTTGCTGGAGTGTAGGCAGTCACAGAGAATACACATGGTGGTGGTCTGAAAAAACAGCTTGGACATGTGCATTTAAATAAATCAAAAAAAGTGGTTTCATAATGTGTCAGTCTGTAAAAGTGATTTCCAATTGTAAAAAGTGATTTTCACTTGGCCCGAAAAAAAAAAGAGCAGTAAGTGTGCTTTCAAAATGGCAAAGAAATTTCGTTTTGGGACTAATGTGAAAACATGACTCTGTGTGCATAGAGGAATTATAGGCAGAGATTTATTGCGTCTTGCTCTGGTGATTTCACAGTTGCATTAGATGGAAAGGGGGGCGAATTTTTGGGGGAAGAAGCAGAGTCTTAGCACACACCCATGTGCTTGCCATGTATAGTCATGCACAGTATTTAGAAGCGAGTGGGGTTTTCAGGTTTAGGTCTGTAATGCAAATACATTCAGCATCACTAAGGCTGGTTGCCCTTGCTGGAGTGTAGGCAGTCACAGAGAATACACATGGTGGTGGTCTGAAAAAACAGCTTGGACATGTGCAATTAAATAAATTAAAAAAAAAGGTTTCATAATGTGTCAGTCTGTAAAAGTGATTTTCACTTGCCCCGAAAAAAAAAGAGCAGTAAGTGTGCTTTAAAAATGGCAAAGAAATTTCGTTTTGGGACTAATGTGAAAACATGACTCTGTGTGCATAGAGGAATTATAGGCAGAGATTTATTGCGTCTTGCTCTGGTGATTTCACAGTTGCATTAGATGGAAAAGGGGAGCGAATTTTTGGGGGAAGAAGCAGAGTCTTAGCACACACCCATGTGCTTGCCATGTATAGTCATGCACAGTATTTAGAAGCGAGTGGGGTTTTCAGGTTTAAGTCTGTAATGCAAATACATTCAGCATCACTAAGGCTGGTTGCCCTTGCTGGAGTGTAGGCAGTCACAGAGAATACACATGGTGGTGGTCTGAAAAAACAGCTTGGACATGTGCATTTAAATAAATCAAAAAAAGTGGTTTTATAATGTGTCAGTCTGTAAAAGTGATTTCCAATTGTAAAAAGTGATTTTCACTTGGCCCGAAAAAAAAAGAGCAGTAAGTGTGCTTTCAAAATGGCAAAGAAATTTCGTTTTGGGACTAATGTGAAAAAATGACTCTGTGTGCATAGAGGAATTATAGGCAGAGATTTATTGCGTCTTGCTCTGGTGATTTCACAGTTGCATTAGATGGAAAGGGGGAGCGAATTTTTGGGGGAAGAAGCAGAGTCTTAGCACACACCCATGTGCTTGCCATGTATAGTCATGCACAGTATTTACAAGCGAGTGGGGTTTTCAGGTTTAAGTCTGTAATGCAAATACATTCAGCATCACTAAGGCTGGTTGCCCTTGCTGGAGTGTAGGCAGTCACCGCGAATACACATGGTGGTGGTCTGAAAAAAACAGCTTGGACAAGTGCAATTAAATAAATTAAAAAAAAAGGTTTCATAATGTGTCAGTCTGTAAAAGTGATTTTCACTTGCCCCGAAAAAAAAAAGAGCAGTAAGTGTGCTTTAAAAATGGCAAAGAAATTTCGTTTTGGGACTAATGTGAAAACATGACTCTGTGTGCATAGAGGAATTATAGGCAGAGATTTATTGCGTCTTGCTCTGGTGATTTCACAGTTGCATTAGATGGAAAGGGGGAGTGAATTTTTGGGGGAAGAAGCAGAGTCTTAGCACACACCCATGTGCTTGCCGTGTATAGTCATGCACAGTATTTAGAAGCGAGTGGGGTTTTCAGGTTTCAGTCTGTAATGCAAATACATTGAGCTTCACTAAGGCTGGTTGCCCTTGCTGGAGTGTAGCACTCTGGACATGGGCTTTTTAAAAAATCTGAAAAGTGGTTTCATAATGTGACAGTTTGTAAAAGAGATTTTCACTTGCCCAAAAAAAAGAGCAGTTTGTGTGCATTCAAATTGGCAAAGAAATTTTGTTTTGTGACTATTGTGAAAAGAAATGTAGTAATATATTTAAATACAATAAAGGATTTTTTTTTAGTTTTTTTCAGGTATTGCTGAAGAACAGTGAACAAAATTTAAGATGCCTACAAAATCTCGAGTTCAAAAAACGCTAAAAAAAAACTATATTTGAAGACAACTGGAGGACCAAAGTTAGTAGAAGATGCTCATGTTGGGAAAAAGAAAAAATCTTCTGGTAAGCAGAAAAAACAATTTCTTAAAAAAATATTCAAAACAAAGAAAAATGTACAAAATGTCTGTCCTGGGAAGAATGTAACAAAACGAAGAGAACAGCAAAAAATTGAGAATTTAGTTAATGCAAATATACCTTCTGCAACTGAAAAGTTTTACATAAACAGAAAAACAGCGTTTAAAGAGATACGTAGAAAAATGTTTCAGAGAAGAGTTATGTCCAATTTGATAAAGGATGTGAAGAAATATAAGCAAAAGGCAAAATATTACAAGAGAAAAAAAGAAATTGAAGCCATTGCAGCAAAAGCATTAGAATTAAAAAGGAAACTATTCATATTAATTTTGAATAGGATGCGTACATTAGATAAAATGGTTAATGTACTGAAATCACAAAGCAAAAGCAAAAGAGTAGTGAACAGAACAAACTTTTGTAAAGTGTTTTTAGGAAAGTGGATGCATAGTTCAAGTAGTGAACCTTTTTTTAATGAAGAGAGCTATTTTCAAAGTAATAGTTTGCTGCATGCAGTTGACACCAGAGGTCGTTCATACGAAGTAAAAAATGGTTGCATAATGGAGAAGGAGATAATGGTTCCAAGAGATGAGGTACAAGTGATGGCAGATGAGGCAATGGGGAGACTTCCTAAAGCCCCAGTGTACACTTGGAATTGTAGTAGTATTTGCACTGTGCGTCAGGAATCTATTGACAGATTTCGAGAGTTTCTAAGAGAATATAGTAAAAAAAGTGTAAAACAGAAGATTAAGGTGCTTCAAAGTCTGGATCCATGCAGAGTGAGAGAGAATACTGGTTTGCAGGGTCATTCTCTGGCTTGTCTATCTAGAAAAGTGTGCAATAGTGTTTTTCATCATTTTAGGATGCTGGCAGTTCATCATACTGAAATGAGAAAGTTTGTGAGACGGTTGTATTTTGCCAAAAGTCCAGCAATAAAGTTAAATGAATTGAATAGGGCTCTGTTCCGAGGAACGGTATCAGATGTAGAGAAGGTTGTTGATGAAATTCAGTTTTGTTACTTTGGTCCTGAACAAAACAGTGCAGAGAAGGACACAGTAAATGAGGAAGAAGTGGAAGAGAATGTAGAACCTTCTGTAAGTAAGACATTTAATGATCACATAACAAAATTTGCAATAGTCTCTAATGAAAGACCAAATGTTACTTGTATTTGTTGCCGCAGAACTCATTATAGAAAACAAACTAGGAATGTTGATCTCTACAGAAAGAGTGAAAATGAAGATAATTATAAGTGGATGGATTTTGCCACATATATATTTCTTGAAAATTGTTTTGAATTGGGTGAAGATCAGCGTATTTGTAAATACTGTTACAACAAGTTAGAGGAAAATAGAATGCCGACCAGAGCTGTACATAATAATTTAGAATTGGATGCTATTCCTGCTGAACTTTCTGAATTAAATACATATGAGTCTATACTCATTCAATGTGTTCATCCGTTCCAGACCATAGTACATATGGAGCCCAAAACTGGTAAATTACCTCCTTCAGATTTACTGAGAGGTTTAAAAGGTAGAGTGGTGTATTTGCCCTTGGATTTGAAAAAAAATATGGAAACTATTGATGCGGATACTTTGGAAACTGAACCATTAATTATTCTGGTTAATGGTGTACCTACAAAGAATAAGAAGATTTGGCAGGAGCTGGTAGATGTGCGGAAAGTACAAAGAGCAAATTTGTATTTGAAAAAAAATAACAAATGGTATGAATCAATTTATATAGAAGAAGAAGAAGAAGACGAAGATTTTCAAGAAGACACAGAAACACCAACTGGACAAATTGAAAAAGTGGACAAGACAAAGGAAGAAGAAATTTATGAACATTTTAGCATACATCCTCTTCATTCGAAAGAAGTTATGGGAGACAATATTGATCTCTTTCAGATGAAGAAAGCAAAAGGAACTCCCGTGAGTGTATGGGAGGAGAGCTTGGAAGCTCGATGTTTTCCCCAGCTGTTTCCTACGGGAAAAGGAGGACGATACGATGAACGTCCAGAACAGATTCCAGCTTCAGAGTATCGGACTACAAGACTATATGCTGAAGATCCCAGATTTCGACAAAGTATTCCTTATTTGTTCCATCTTTTATTTGAAAGCGACTTGTCTGCACTGTCTTATGCAGTAAATCACATTTTAAAAAGTGGAGTACATTTACAAAATGTGTCTGCTAAGGATTTTATGGAGAAAGTGCAGCACCGAGATGATCATTTGGAAACACAACTGATCAATCTGATGGCTTGTCAGCGTGGGACAAATGAATATTGGTACCGACGCCATGGTGAACTAAAATGCATGTTACGCAATTTAGGAACACCAACATGGTTCCTTACCCTAAGCTGTGCCGAGTACGCTTGGGATGATTTACTGGATTTTCTACGAGAGGCCAATTCAAACATTAAAAACATCGAATACAAGACAGCAGGAGAACTGTGCTCATTGGATCCGGTTAATGTTTGCAGATATTTCAATCATAGATTTGAGGCTATGATGTCCTTCATCTGCAATAAAAAAAATCCACCCCTTGGAGAAGTAGTGGATTTCTTTTGGAGAAAAGAGTACCAGGCAAGAGGTGCTCCTCATATTCATATGCTGTTGTGGATCAAGGATGCCCCAAAGTTTGGAACAGATACTGATGAAGCAGTGTTATCTTACATTGAAGAATATGCAACATGTGGTATACCAAAAAGCACAGAAGAGAACAAGTTAAAGGAGCAAGTTTTACGTTTCCAAAGTCATCGGTGTGGAAAATACTGTCGACGGAAATACAAGAGCAAAGAAAAATACTACACTAAATGTCGATTTGGATTTCCTAGACCTGTTCTTTCAAATGGAAGAGTAAACAGTTTTATGTCAGCTGTGAGACATACTATCACAAGAAAATCACCTAAGAATACCTACAACCTTAAAAGAAAAGAAGAATCAAAAAATATAAATGACTACAACCCAGTCATTTTATCCATGTGGAACGCTAACATGGATATACAGTATGTAGCTGACAATTCCATTGCTGTTGCACGATATGTAACGTCTTACATTACAAAATCAGAAAAAACAGAATTGAAGGAAATGTGGGAAGAGATTTCTCACGAGAAGACTGTCAGTAAGAAGCTGTACAGTTTCAGTTTGAAGATGTTATCGCATCGAGAAATTGGATCCTACGAATGTTCAGATAGGTTATCTTCTGCAAGTCTCTACTCGAAGTCAAGAAGAATAATTTGGGCAAGTTTAGGCCTTGCAGCAATGAGAAATCGGGTACTGAAATCTGTTGGAGAAATTGAATATTTGGCCGAGAATGACCCAGAAAGTACAGATATATTGAAAACAAACATGTTGGACACATATTATCCCAAGAGAAGTCATCATCTGGAGAACATGTGTCTCTATGAAGTGTTGCAGAACTACATTTATTCACGGAAAGCTGCAGAAGACATTAATAATGGAAAATATAAAGTTGTTGGTGAAGAAGGATGTTTGGTGAAGCAAACCAAAGGAAGTTTGATAAATCACCGGAAGCTGAGTTGCGACACTACCGACAAGAAAGAATTTTACTACTTGGCTCTTTTACAGTTGTTTAAACCATGGCGTACAGAGGATGAACTACTGGGAGAATTTCAAAGCTATGAGGATTCATTTAATGCTTGCAAAGACAGCATACAATGCAATACATTCACAACTTATCTGCAAATGTTAAATGAAGAAATTGAACAGGAAACTACAATTGCAGCAGAAATAGCTAGAGACAGTTCTCAGGACAGCCAAAGTTCAGGAACACACAGTCAAGATCCCCTAGGACAACCAATCGTTGAAAATGAAGCATCAATAGCCATGAATGAAGTGGAAACAGCTATGAATCAAGCTCAAGAAGAATTTATAGACTTAGAAAATTTGGAAAGACAACTGAATCAAGAGCAGCAACAAATTTATGAAGAGATCAAAAACAAAATTGATCACGGATTTCTACATGTAAAAAAAGAGTGCTCATGCACATCATTTCATCCAATCAGGATGTATGTAAGCGGACAAGCTGGCACTGGAAAAAGTTTCCTAATTAAAGTCATCAGAAGCTACCTAAAGCAAAAAACGGATTCTACTTTGTCTTGTGTGGTTACTGCTCCAACTGGGTTAGCAGCATATAACATAAAAGGAATCACCTTACATCGTTTGCTAATGTTACCAGTGGAGCATGAGAACAAAATACAATTCAACAAGCTAACTGGAGAAGCATCCTTGGAAGTTTCACGAGTATTGAAGAAGATGCAAGTTCTCATTATTGATGAGGTGAGCATGGTATCAAACTTAATGCTTGCCTTTGTGCATTTAAGAATGCAGCAAATTTTGAAGACAGACTATGACGTGTTATTTGGTGGAAAACACGTCATAGTTTTTGGAGATCTTTTGCAACTTACTCCAGTTAAAGGACAACCAGTGTTTAATACTGTGACACATGAAGACACGAAGAAGTCATTGGGAAGCATCGGTAATACAAATATTTGGTCCTTCTTTGAGTACAAGGAACTTACAACTAATATGAGGCAAGCAAACGATGAAGAATATGGAAGTATTCTGAAAGATATCAGGATTGGACTACTCACAGAAGCTGGCAAAAAAGCATTACAGACTCGGCTGCTACATAATTTATTTCCAAAGGAAGAAATAGTTGCAGAGAAGATATACAAGAACATTGCAGAAAACAAAAGTGTCATCTGCTTAATGCCTACACTACGTGAATGCTCAATATTCAATGAGGAGCTTTTGAAATTGGAAAAGGAAGAGATCAGGAAATTGGAAGCAGTGGACAAAATTGAGGATGGAAGAATTACTGTCACAGTAACAGGCAAACTGAAAAATAAATTGGACTCACTAGAGAAGAACATCTCCAAAACAGCTGGATTAGAAAAAAATCTATATGTTTGTATGAACTGTAGAGTGTTTTTAAGGAGAAATTTGGATGTTGAGAAAGGTTTAGTTAATGGAGCGATGGGAAGAGTTGTGGGTTTTATTAATTATCAGAAAAAAGAAGGAATTGAATGTTTAAAAATAAAATTTGATCAGATAGATGAAGTTAAAGATATTTGTCGTTGTACAGTTCGTTTTATGCTTGTGAAAGACTTATATGTACGTAGGAAGCAGTTTCCGTTTTCTCTAGCATATGCTGTAACTATTCACAAGTCTCAAGGATTGACTGTAGATTGTGCATTTGTGAACATTGGTTCAACTGTGTTCAAAGAAGGTATGGCATATGTTGCTTTGTCACGAGTGAAAACATTATCAGGTTTATTCATGATAGACTTTGATGACTCAAAAGTTAGTGCTGATACAAATTGTGTAAAGGAGTATAATAGATTAAGAAGAAGCTATGCTCCTCATTTAGGTCAGTATCCTGTGTTGGAGAAACGTGTAGTTTCTCGTAAAAGGAAAAATGAGAATATCTGTAGTGAAGATGTAGAGAAGAGGAAAAAAAAGAGGAGTGATGTAATTGCAAGCAAAAAGAAAAAGGAAAATGAAGAACAGGTTGTAGGATGTCATTTTGAAAATAGCTCTGGTGTCAACTGCTACGCAAATGTAGTGCTGAATGTTGCATTTTATCTGGAAAGTTTGCAAGAGCAGATAATAGTAAATCAGGGAAAAAGATTCTGTTCAGAGCTGAGTCTCCTTTTTCAAAAGCTGAGTAAAGATAAAACTCAAATAGAAAGTGCTACTGACATTAGAAAACTTTTAGATGTATGTTCAGGACGAACACAGTTTTCTCAAAATGAACAGCAAGATGCACATGAATTTTTGATGTATTTTCTTCAGGTAGTGGAAGAAGAAGGAGTTCCCATTGACATTTTTTTTGGTCTCTCTTATAAATGGGAACATAGTTGTGATAATTGTTATAATATAAGTGGCTCTATTGTTGATAATGAAAGGTTTATTTATTTGACATTGCCAGAGAGTAAAACAGTCACTTTTGCAAAATTAGTTAAAGATGCTAATCATAGCATGAAATGTGGTGAGTGTAATTCTGACATGTTTTCAACATTAATTTTAAAGGAATACGGACAGTATGTAATTTTAATGATGCAACGATGTAGAGCTGATGGTTCAAAATTGGATACTTTAATAAAGAAGTTTACAGGACAGCAATTATCAATTTCAGGAAAAACTTTTGTAACTGTTGCAATAACTTTCCATGATGGACCTACTGTTACTTCTGGACATTACACAGTTTATCTAAAATGTGAAAAAGGCTGGACACTGTGTAATGATTCCCAATTGATTTTCAAACAACGTTTGCCTTTTGATTTAGCAAATTCCTATCTAATCTTCCTGAAACCTAAATTTTAGAGAGACTTGGCAAGATCTGGACAAAATAATTTTACCATTTTACTGGATTACCATTGCAATTTTGTAAAAAAAAGATTTTTAAAATTATCATTTGGCCTAATGGAAAGATAACCAATTGTAATGTGGACTTTTTTAATTTTTAATGCAATTTTGAAAAACCAATAATTTAGAGATTATCGGTAACTTCTGCACATTTTAAATTTTGGAATGTTATTGGACTGCCATTGGAAATTTTTTCAAAAATGATTTAAAAAATTACTATTTGGCCATGTGGAAAAGTAACCAATTCTATTGTGGACTAAATAAATTATTCAAAAAATTTTCGTGAACCAAAATGTTACAGAGAATCGGTGAGATCTGGACAAATTAAACTGTAGAATTTTATTGGATTTCCGTTGGAAATTTATTCCAAAAAAAAAATTAAAATTACTATTTGGCCTAAAGGAAATGAAATCAGATGTATTTTGGAGTAATTTGAGATATAATATTGTGATTATAGTTCTGAAACAAACATATCAGACGGTATTTTAAAGAAATAAGTATTGGTATTAGATGATATTTTTTTACAATATTATGCATTTCTATAATGTTAAGTTTAAGTAAAAAAAGAATCAGGGCTTTTTTAATACAATCTTTGTGATTGGTATTTTTTTTTGCCCGCTGTAAAATGATGAATGCAATTGCTTTCACAATTTATAGTGAAATGCAATATATTCTGAAAACAGCAAAAATAAGGCAAAAAGATTTTTTGGTAAAAAATGTAAATATGTGTACTGTATTATAAAATGTTTAAAAAATATTAATACTTTTTTCTTTTTTTCCAGATAGATATAGAAAATTTTCGAAAACTACAAACATTTTTAAAACTATTTTTTAAAAAAAGAAATGAATAAATATTTTTTCAGTGAGTATGGTAAGTCAATAATAATAATTGTAGTCTCTCAAGGACAATGTAATGTGATAAATGATTTTTAGTGTTTTTTTTAAAAAATAAAAAAAAAGTACGCGCACCGTACGCGTACGGTAAAAAAAATAAAAAAAAGTTTTTAAAAACATATGTAAAAAAAAGATGAAAGATAAGGTTGGCTCTTAAAAGAACCGTTGTGTTCATGCAGGGACAGAGGAAAGGAAGCATGGGAAAATTATTCAAAGCGACAAATGTGCTGATCTATTTTGTTGTTCACTAGGGAAACACTGGTCTCCCTATGGCAAATTAGATCTTTACAAAATGTGCAATGAATATCAACCTTCCGAAATCGAGGGTTCATTTCCAGAGGGCCAGCAAAAGGAGATTCTCCCCCCACAGATGAAGGGCTCACCTGACCTGCAGAAGAAGGAGTAAGCCCTGCAGATGATGGTCCAGGCTGAGCTGCTGTGGATGTACTGGCTCGTCTTTCTGAAGAGTTACCTCCAAAAAGATGACCATGTGTCCTTCTGTGTACATCCTGGAGGTGTCTCTTCATGGTGTGATTCCCAAAGGAATACTTCCTGTCAGGATTACCTCTAGAAAGTACACGCTTACACAGCGTGCAAGTAACTAAGGGTGCATTCACCTTTTGCTGGCCTTCTGGAAAAGTAAAATAATCCCAAACATAAGAAGGCTTTTGTTTCCTCGATCTCTGCCTCAAGACAGTGCTGCTAGTGCTAGCCTCACTCTCAGAAGAGCTCTGCTGTTCTGCCATCGTATCCCAAAGACAAACCAGCTCCTTCTCCCAAGGGATCACAAGCAGAAATGAGGGGAATGGGTGTGGTGTAGGAGAGTTCTAGAACTGAAAGTAGTTTCAACCAATCAAAAGTTGTGTTTCAAGATCACATGACCTACCGTACGCTTACGGTACGCTTACGGTACGCTTACGGCAAAAAGTACGCGTGCGCGTAAAAAAGACACGCGCTTGCGCGCATGCGCATAACAGTCACTCCCCGGCACTTCCGCGTAACGTGCGCGTGTGGCGTAAGCGCGCACGCGTCCCACGCGCAGTACGTGCGGCTACTTAAAGTGCGTAACTGTACGCAAGCAGCGTAGATAGATTACGGACGTTGCGTAAACCGTACGCTTACCGTGAGCTTACGGTACGCGTACTAAAAAAAAATAAAAAAAAATAATAAAAACTGGAAATAAATTTTACATGTTTATTTTAAAAAATATATTAAAAAAAAATATTTAAGGATTTTAAAAATTTAAGCATAGTCTTTATAAAAGGTAAAAAAATTAAATTAAAAATATGTTTGAAAAAATTGAAGAATAAAAAAAAATTAGCATTTAAAAAACCTTGCAAATTCACTGAAAAAACCATGGGTTTCACACACGTTATAGTTAGGAATTAGCATTTAAAAAACCTTTGAAATTCAGTGAAAAAACCATAGGTTTCACACACGTTATAGTTAGGAATTAGCATTTAAAAAACCTTAGAAATTCAGTGAAAAAACCATAGGTTTCACACATGTTATAGTTAGCTGGACATTTTACTCGTAAAAAACCAATGAAATTGCCCCGTTATAGTTAGTTCAGCTAACTATAACTCGCGCGCCCGCAATGCACTGCTGATGACGTCACATATTACATCACTCATGACATGGTCAGTGACATCACTCATGACATCACTGATGACATCTCAAATGACATCACTGATGACATCACTGATGACATCATCCTTGTGATAGAGTGGCAGACCTCCTCTTCCCCTAATATAACCTTTTACACACACATTCAAAAATAGAAACTACAATGTTCAAAACAATGGACATACCAATACCAGTTAAAACAACCTATTCAGTAATTCTAAGATCCACATACACATCCACTCATTCACCAACAGTCCAATTCAGTCACTCATACATGTACTCACTCATCATATGTACTCATACACCTATACATCCTGTTACACAATGCCACTCATCCATAGAGTTACTCACACACATAGTCACTCATGCTAACAAAGAATCAAACATACATTTACTTGCATATACAGTTATACACACACCACCACACTTACTTCTACGGAAACTTACACATACTTAGTCTTTTAAACAATCACTTATAGAAACACATACTTATTCATACAAGAACTCTTTCAATCTCTCACTCTCACATATACTCACATATATACACCAATAGTCACATATACTAGTTTAAAACATATGTAGTTACTCATAAAGACACTATTGAGACAGTCATTCACTCAATAACACATCCATGCACACACTCATCCACCCATACAGTCCTGCACACATGCTGTGTTCAACACATACAAACAGTGAGTCACTCATTCATACACCTATGCACTACGTAATACCCCCCACCGAACCATGCAGACACTCAGACTGATACTCAAAAAACCAACTAATAACCTATATAGACACCCATGTAGCTACTCACCAACCCATGCAGCCACTTATACACAAAGTGAGAGACTGATACAGATATATACATATTTAAACATTACTCACTAAAACATGTATTCACTATGATACACTTAATCAGTCAGTTAAACAATCAATTTTTCAAAAACAAATCATCCATTTAGACACTTATATACCCATTTATTCTTCCATCGACCTTGAGATATACATATATAAAACATATTTAATTTTCAGGAAAACACACATTCACTGGATGATGTCATCAGTGATGTCATTTGAGATGTCATCAGTGATGTCATGAGTGATGTCACTGACCATGTCATGAGTGATGTAATATGTGACGTCATCAGCAGTGCATTGCGGGCGCGCGAGTTATAGTTAGCTGAACTAACTATAACGGGGCAATTTCATTGGTTTTTTACGAGTAAAATGTCCAGCTAACTATAACATGTGTGAAACCTATGGTTTTTTCACTGAATATATATATATATATATTCACTGAAAAACCATAGGTTTCACACACGTTATAGTTAGGAATTAGCATTTAAAAAACCTTGCAAATTCACTGAAAAAACCATAGGTTTCACACACGTTATAGTTAGCTGGACATTTCTCTCATACAAAACCAATTAAATTCCCCCGTTATAGTTAGTACAGCTAACTATAACTTGCGCGACCGCAATCCACTGCTGATGACGTCACATATTACATCACTCATGACATGGTCAGTGACATCACTCATGACATCACTGATGACATCTCAAATGACATCACTGACGATGTCACTGATGATGTCATCCAGTGAATGTTTAATTTGCAAAAATTTTTATAAATATAGAGAAAGGCCTGTTTAAGAATGAGTGGGTGTACAAGTGTGTAAAGGGTTGATTTTCTGTGTTGTGTAACTGACTCAACAAGTGAGTCCTTTAACTACATCTTACTTCAGACTAGTGCATAAACTGTATAAATGTTTTGTATGTGTCTGTGTGTTGGTGTATAAGTCGTGGCATGGTTTTGTGAATAGCTATATAAGTGTCTATATGGGTTTTTGATTGCTTGTCTCAGTATCTTTATGAGTTCCTACGTGTTTGTGTGGGTAAAGTGTGTGTGAGTGTGCATAGATGAGTGAGTGTGTGATTCTATGACTGGATGTTATTAAAAGTGCATCTCTGAAGGACTGTATGGTTGAGTGAGTGTATGTATGGCTGTATTATGGTTTGAATGTATGTCTCAGTGGTACATTTGTGACTAACTAAATATGAAAAAGGCATAATATATGTGTGTAAGAGTATATAAGTGGTTAGATGTGAGAGTGTGTAATTGTGACAGTGTCTGTATGGATGAATGTGTGCTTGTGTCAATGATTCTAATTGAGCATAAGAATATGATACTATTGTTGTGAGTGAGTGAACTTGAGTGTGTATAACTGCATTAATGAGTAAATGGCAGTGTGATTAATTGTATGAATGACTAGGTGTGAGAGTACCTCTATGGATGATTGTTAGTGTGTGAGTGTCTATATAGAGATATGTATACATTTATATGATACTTTTTTATGGACTGAATGTAACTATGAGTGACTGTACAGGTGAGTGTGTGGAGGTGAATGAAGGTCTTAAAGTTTTTTTTAGGTATGCATTTATTAGTATTGCATTATTTATGGATTTGAGAATGGAACTGTGTAATTTTCAGTTGGTATATGAATGGTTTTATAAGGGTGTGAGAAGATGTGGTAATTTATCACATTGATGTCTTGAACAGTGACATCGTCAGTGATGTCATTTGAGATGTCATCAGTGATGTCATGAGTGATGTCACTGACCATGTCATGAGTGATGTAATATGTGATGTCATCAGCAGTGGATTGCGGTCGCGCAAGTTATAGTTAGCTGTACTAACTATAACGGGGGAATTTCATTGGTTTTGTATGAGAGAAATGTCCAGCTAACTATAACGTGTGTGAAACCTATGGTTTTTTCAGTGAATCTGCAAGGTTTTTTAAATGCTAATTCCTAACTATAACGTGTGTGAAACCTATGGTTTTTTCAGTGAATTTGTAAGTTTTTTTAAATGCTAATTTTTGAATTATTAAATAATATAATTTTTTTTTTTTCTTATAAAAAAAAAATTACTATGTATTCATTTATATATTATCTGTCGCCTTTAATTTGTTTTTGCTTTTTTTTTAACTTTCAATTAGGATAAAGTTGAACAGTTTATTTAATTTTTTCAATTAATTTTTCTCCACTTTTTTTTTTTATATAAATTCTTGGGGTGCGCGCTCAGAGCGCGCACCTGGTACGTTTTCGTAAGTTTTTTATGAATACCGTCGTACGTTATTTACGTATGCATACATACGTTATAGTGCGCGCTGGGAGCGCGCACCCAGTACGTATGCGTACGTACGTACGCATGCGTGCGTTCGTCGTACGCGCTCCACGCGGTTCACTTCCGCATACGCTTAAATTACGCGCATTAACGTTCGCGTATACGCGTGTGCAACGTATGCGCAATACGTACGCGCATATGACGTATGCACATGCGCTCCTACGCGTTCGCGCATGCGTAAACACAAGGTGCGCGCTTGGAGCTTGCTCAGTGCGCGCACCTCGGGTTATATGCATAATAAAACAACACTTCTAATTGGTTAACATTACTTTCAGTTTCTGATTGTTTCAACACCACACCCAATCCCCTCATGGCAAGTCATGTGATCATGAACCATCACTTTTGATTGGTTTGAAGTACTTTCAGTTCCAGATTCTTGCCAAACCACACCTACTCCCTTCATTATTAGTTCTGATTCCTTTGGAGAAGGAGCTATTTTGTTGTTGAGAGACAATGGCTGAACAGCAACCATCTTCAGACACTGAGCAGGACACTCTTGAGAGGCAGAGGAACAGGAAGCAGAAAGACAGCTTTATATGGCAGTTTTTTACTTTCCCAGAGGGACAAAAAAAGGTAAATGCACCGAAAGTTACTTGTACATTGTGTCAAAAAGTCTTATCACGTGGGAATGCTAACAAGAAATATTCTTTTAGCATACACACAATGACGAGGCATGTTGAGGCAATGCATCCAGTATCTTTTCGTCGAGCTTCTGGAGCAAACCCTCCAGCTGCTCATCCGACGACATCTGCAGCAGCTCAGCCGAGCACATCTTCGGCAGCTCAGGCGAGCACTTCTTCTGCAGTGGTGCCTTTGCCTTCTTCCACACCTCTTTTTGGACCACCTTGTTTGGTGAGGTTGTCCACACGCTGCACTGATTGCGGTCGACTTATTTCTGTGGGTGAGACCAGTCTTGATCTCATTCAGAGAAAATTTGATGCGCATGAGTGCAGTAGGCCATAGATGTTTTTTCATTTTTTTCGTTTTTCTCTTCCTGTTTCCCTCCATTAACTCAAGGGCTCTTTTAAGAGCCACTTAAAAACTAAACCCCCAAAATTTTTTGGGGGATTTATTTAATTATTTTTTTTTTTTTGGTGCGCGCATTTTTTTTTTTTTTAATTTAATGTACAAAGAGAGGTGAAGAAATGGAAGCATGAAAAGGGAGGATTGAGAAATACAAATATTTTTCACTTATTTTTTTAAAACAATAACTTATTTGGAAAAAATAAATTTTTTGTATTTTGCAAGGGAACAGAATTTCGTTTTTTATTTTTTATTTCTAGTTCTGCAAAAAAAGAAAAAAGTATTAATATTCAATCATACATTTCAAAAAGCATTACATGTTTTTACATATTTTACAAAGCAATTTTTTGCCCTTTTTTTGCTGTTTTCAGAATTTTTTAATTTTCACTTAAAATAGTGAAAACAATTGTATTCATCATTTAACAGCGGGCAGAAAAAAACCAATCTAAAAGATTGTTTAAAAAAAGCCCAAAAACTATCCTCACTAAAATATACCTTGTTAGAAATATTACAGATATATTACAAGTACTTTTCTAGATGAATAAAAATTTTCTAGATAAACCGTCTTTAAACCTTGTCGCAAAAGCACACATGCCAAAATAATTTCTGTCAAAGGAGTCCACAATTGTTTTTATTACTTTTCCTTTAGGCCAAATAGTAATTTCAAAATCCTTTTTAAGTGATATCTTCAATTATAATCCTTTAAAATTACAAAAAATGCTTTCTTCAGATGCAGTTTTTAGTTTTCAAAATTTAGGTTTCAGAAAAATTAAGTAAGAATTGGGTAAATCATAAGGCAAACGTTGCTTGAAAATCAATTGGGAATCATTACACAGTGTCCAGCCTTTTTCACATTTCAGATAAACTGTGTAATGTCCAGAAGTTACAGTAGGTCCTTCATGAAAAATTATTGCAACTGTAACAAAAGTTTTTCCAGAAATTGATAATTGTTGTCCTATAAACTTCTTTATTAAAGTATCCAATTTTGAACCATCAGCTCTACAACGTTGCATCATTAAAATTACATACTGACCATATTTCTGTACAAATAACGTGGAAAACATGTCAGATTTACATTCAGAACATTCCATGTTGTGATTGGCATCTTTAACTAATTTACTAAAAGTCATTGATTTACTTTGTGGTAATGGTAAAAATATGAACCTTTCTGAATCAACATTACTACTACATGTGTTCATACAGTTTTCACAGCAATGTTCCCATTTGTAAGAGACACCAAATAAGTTTTCTACTTCTACTCCTTCATCTTCAAGTACGCTCAATATAAATATTAAGAATTCCTGTGCATCTTGCTGGACATTTTCTTTAAACTGTGTAGATCCAGAACATACATCTAAAAGATTTCTAACATCAGAAGCACTTTCTATTTTAATTTTATCATTACTCAGCTTCTCATAAAGGAGACTCAGCAGAGAACACAATCTTTTTCCATGATTTACTATTATCTGTTCTTGCAACTTTTCAAGATAAAATACAACATTCAGCACTGCATTTGCATAGCAGTTGACACCAGAGCTATTTTCAAAATGGCAACCAACAACCTCTTCAACACTGTCCTTTTTCTTTTTCCTTGCTATCACATCACTGTCCTTTTTTTTTGTTGTTCTGTTCATCCACATTACAGATATTTTCAAATCTCCTTTTCCGAGAAACAACATGTTTTTCAATCACAGGATACTGTCCTAAATGAGGAGCATAGGTTCTTCTTAATCTATTATACTCCTTTACACAGTTTGTATCAGCACTAACTTTTGAGTCATCAAAGTCTATCATAAATAAACCAGATAATGTTTTAACTCGTGACAGAGCAACATATGCCATACCTTCTTTGAACACAGTAGAACCAATGTTTACAAAAGCACTATCTACAGTCAATCCTTGAGACTTGTGAATAGTTACAGCATATGCTAGAGAAAATGGAAACTGCTTTCTACGCACATATAAGTCTTTCACAAGCATGAAATGAACTGAACAACGACAAATGTCTTTAACTTCTTCTATCTGATCAAATTTTATTTTTAAACATTCAATTCCATCTTTTGTTTGATAATTAATAAAACCCACAACTCTTCCCATAGCTCCATTCACTAAACCTTTTTCTACATCCAAATTTCTCCTTAAAATCACTCGACAATTCATGCAAACATATAGATTTTTTTCTAATCCAACTGTTTTGGAAATGTTCTTCTCTAGTGAATCCAATTTATTTTTCAGTTTGCCTGTTAATGTAAACGTAATTCTTTCATGCTGAATTTTGTCCTCTGCTTCCATTTTCTTAATCTCTTCCTTTTCCAATTTCAAAAGTTCCTCATTGAATATTGAGCACTCACGTAGTGTTGGCATTAAGCAGATTACAGTATTTTTTTCAGCAATGTTCTTGTATATTTTCTCTGCAACTATTTCTTCATTTGGAAATAAATTATGTAGCATCCTACTCTGTAATGCTTTTTTGCCAACTTCTGTGAGTAGTCCAATTCTGATATCTTTCAGAATACTTGCATAATCTTCATCGTTTGCTTGTCTCATATTGGTAGTGAGTTCTTTGTACTCAAAAAACGACCAAATATTCGCATTACCAATGCTTCCTAATGACTTCTTCGAGTCTTCATGTGTCACAGTATTAAACACTGGTTGTCCTTTAACTGGAGTGAGCTGTAAAAGATCTCCAAAAACGATCACGTGTTTACCTCCAAATAACACGTCATAGTCTCTCTTAAGAATTTGTTGCATTCTTAAATGCACAAAGGCAAGCATTAAGTTTGAAACCATGCTCACCTCGTCAATAATGAGAACTTGCTTCTTCTTCAACACTCTTGAAACTTCGAAGCATGCTTCTCCAGTTAGCTTGTGGTATTCTATTTTGTTCTCATGCTCCACTGGTAACATTCGCAAGCGATGTAAGGTAATTCCTTTTATGTTATAGGCTGCTAACCCAGTTGGAGCAGTTACCACACAAGACAAATTTGAAGCTGTTTTTTGCTGTAGGTATCTTCTGATGACTTTTATTGAAAAACTTTTACCAGTTCCAGCTTGTCCGCTCACATACATCCTGATTGGTTCAAATGATGTGCATGAGCACTGTTTTTTTTCATGTAGTAATCCATGATCAATTTTTTGGGTGACTTCTTCATAAATTTGTTTTTGTTCTTCATTCAGTTGTTGTTCCAGATTTAGTAAGTCGATTGAATCTTCCTGTGCTTGATTCATAGCCGTTTCTACTTCAGTCATGGCTACTGCAGCTTCATTTTCTACGATTGGTTGTCCTAGGGGATCTTGACTAAGTGTTCCTGAACTTTGGCTGTCTTGAGAACTGTCTCTAGCTACTTCAGCTGCAATTTTTGCTTCCTGTTCATTTTCTTCATTTAACATTTGGACATAAGTTGTGAAAGTACTGCATTCTATGCTGTCTTTGCTAGCATTAAAAGAATCTTCATAGCTTTGAAATTCTTCCAGTAGTTCGTCCTCTGAACGCCATGGTTTAAACAGCTGTAAAAGAGCCAAGTAGTAAAATTCCTTTTTGTCAGTAGTGTCGCAACTCAGCTTCCTGTGATTTATCAAACTTCCTTTTGTTTGCTTCACCAAACATCCTTCCTCACCAATGACTTTATATTTTCCATTGTTGATGTCTTCTGTGGCTTTCCGTGAAAAAATGTAGTTCTGCAGCACTTCATAGAGACACATGTTCTCAAGATGATGACTTCTTTTTGGGTAATATGTGTCCAACATGTTTGTTTTCAAAATATCTGTACTTTCTGGGTCATTCTCGGCCAAATATTCAATTTCTCCGACAGATTTCAGTACCCGATTTCGCATTCCTGCAAGGCCTAAACTGACCCAAATTATTCTTCTGGATTTCGAGTAAAGACTTGCAGATGATAACCTATCTGAGCATTCGTAGGATCCAATTTCTCGATGCGATAACATCTTTAAACTGAAACTGTACAGCTTCTTACTGACAGTCTTCTCGTGAGAAATCTCTTCCCACATTTCCTTCAATTCTGTTTTCTCAGATTTAGTGATGTAAGATGTGACATACCGAGCAACAGCAATAGAATTGTCTGCCACATACTGAATATCCATGTTAGCATTCCACATTGTTAAAATGACTGGGTTGTAGTCATTTATACATTTTGACTCTTCTTTTCTTCTTAGGTTGTATGTATTTTTGGGAGATTTTCTGGTTATAGTATGTCGCACAGCTGACATAAAACTGTTGACTCTTCCTTTTGAAAGAACAGGTCTAGGAAATCCAAATCGACACTTTGTGTAGAATTTATCTTTGGTCTTGTACTTCCGTCGACAGTATTTTCCACACCGATGACTTTGGAAACGTAAAACTTGTTCTTTTAACTTTTTCTCTTCTGTGCTATTAGGTATAGCACATGTTGCATATTCTTCAATGAAAGATAACACTGCTTCATCAGCATCTGTTCCAAATTTTGGGGCATCCTTGATCCACAACAGCATATGAATATGAGGAGCACCTCTTGCTTGGTACTCTTTTCTCCAAAAGAAATCCACTACTTCTCCAAGAGGTGGATTTTTTTTATTGCAGATGAAGGACATCATAGCCTCAAATCTATGATTGAAATATCTGCATACATTAACCGGATCCAATGAGCACAGTTCTCCTGCTGTCTTGTATTCAATGTTTTTAATGTTTGAATTTGCCTCTCGTAGAAAATCCAATAAATCATCCCAAGCGTACTCGGCACAGCTTAGGGTTACAAACCATGTAGGAGTTCCTAAATTCCGTAACATGCATTTTAATTCTCCATGGCGTCGGTACCAATATTCATTTGTCCCACGCTGACAAGCCATCAGATTGATCAGTTGTGTTTCCAAATGATCATCTCGGTGCTGCACTTTCTCCATAAAATCCTTAGCAGACACATTATGTAGATGTACTCCACTTTTTAAAATGTGATTTACTGCATAAGATAATGCAGACAAGTCGCTTTCAAATAAAAGATGAAACAACTAAGGAATACTTTGACGAAATCTTGAATCTTCAGCATATAGTCTTGTAGTCCGATACTCAGAAGCTGGAATCTGTTCTGGGCGTTCATCGTATCGTCCACCTTTTCCTGTAGGAAACAGCTGAGGAAAACATCGAGCTTCCAAGCTCTTCTCCCATACACTCACGGAGGTTCCTTTTGCTTTCTTCATCTGAAACAGATCAATAGTGTCTCCCATAACTTCTTTTGAATGAAGAGGATGTATGCTAAAATGTTCATAAATTTCTTCTTCTTTTGACTTCTCCACTTTTTCAATTTGTCCAGTTGGTGTTTCTGTGTCTTCTTGTAAATCTTCTTCTTCTTCATCTATATAAATTGATTCATACCATTTATTATTCCTTTTCAAATATACATTTGCTCTTTGTACTTTCTGTACATCTACCAGCTCCTGCCAAATCTTCTTATTCTTTGTAGGTACACCATTAACCAGAATAACTAATGGTTCAGTTTCCAAAGTATCTGCATCAATAGTTTCCATATTTTTTTCAAATCCAAGGGCAAATACACCACTCTTCCTTTTAAACCTCTCAGTAAATCTGAAGGAGGTAATTTACCAGTTTTGGGCTCCATACGTACTATGGTCTGGAACGGATGAACACATTGAATGAGTATAGACTCATATGTATTTAAATCAGAAAGTTCGGCAGGAATAGCATCCAATTCTAAATTATTATGTACAGCTCTGGTCGGCATTCTATTTTCTTCTAACTTGTTATAACAGTATTTACAAATACGCTGATCTTCACCCAATTCAAAACAATTTTCCAGAAATATATATGTTGCAAAATCCTTCCACTTATAATTATCTTCATTTTCACTTTTTTTATACAGATCAACATTCCTTGTTTGAATTTTATAATGGCTTCTGCGGCAACAAATACAAGTAATATTTGGTCTTTCATTAGAGATGATAGTAAATTTTGTCATTTCATCCTCAAAATTTTTAGTAATAATGAGTTCTACATTCTGTTCCTCATTTTCCTCATTAACTGTGTCCTTTTCTGCACTTTCTTGTTCTGGACCGAAGTAACAAAACTGAATCTCATCGGTAACCTTCACTACATCTGATACAGATCCACGGAACAGAGCATTATTTAACTCATTTAACTTTACTGCTGGACTTTTAGCAAAATACAATGTTCTCACAAACTTTCTCATTTCAGTATGATGAACAGCCAGCATCCTAAAATGATGAAAAACACTTTTACACAATTTTCTAGATAGACAAGCCAGAGAATGTCCTTGCAAACCAGTATTCTCTCTCCCTCTGCATGGATCTAGTGTTTGAAGCACCTTCATCTTCTGTTTTACACTCTTTTTACTATATTCTCTTAGAAAGTCACGTAATTTATCAATAGATTCCTGACGCACAGTAAAAATACTACTACAGTTCCAAGTGCACACTGGGGCTTTTGGACGTCTCCCCATAGCCTCAGCAGCCATTACTTCTTCCTCATTTCTTGGGACCATTTTCTCTTTTTCCATCCCACAACCATCCTTAACTTCATATGCTCTACCATTGGTGTCAACTGCATGCAACAAACTATTACTTTGAAGATAACTCTCTTCATTAAAAAATGGTTCAGTACTTGAACTGTTTTTCCATTCTCCCAAGAACACTTTACAAAAGTTACTTTTTTTCACGTCTCTTTTCCTTTTGCTTTGTGACTTCATTGCATTGACTAATTTATCTAATCTACGCATCCTATTCAAAATTAGAATAAAAGGTTTTCTTTTTATTTCCAAAGCCTTACTTACAATATTTTCTATAAAAAAAATTCTTAATAAATTTTGATTTTTTCTTATATTTTTTCACATCCTTTAGCAAATTTAACATCACTCTTCTCTGAAACATTTTTCGACGAATGTTTTTAAAATCTAATTTTTGTGTTAAATCAGTTTTACATACTTCTGATTGTACATTAGCTTTTGTTTTTTGCTGTTGACTCTGTTGTTGCTTTGTACATAAAACACTGTTTGTTTTACATTTATTTTTGCCACTTTCTTTTTTTTTTAAGATATTTTTAGAGAAAACTTTAATTTTCTTACCAGTAGAGTTTTTCTTTTTTCCATCACAAGCTTCTCCTCCTATTTTTTTTCCCCAGTTTTGTCCAGATATACTTGTTGTTGCTTTTCTTTCCTCTTTCTTGTCCTTAAAGGCATTTTTTAATTTTTACACTGTTGCTCAGCAATACCTGCAAGAAACTTAAAAAAAAATCTTTTTTGTAATTATAATTCATTAAATTTTTTTTTAAGCTTTTCATTAATTTCAAATGTTTTACCATTTGCCTCTCATTTGTGATTTACTAATTTGTGCAGAGTGCTAACCACCACAGTTGAAAAAAAACAAGCTGCCCCTTTCCTGCAAGTCTTTCAGAACAACTGCAACAGACTTTAAATCTCTGCCCACAATTCCTGTGCGCACACAGCCTCATGGTGTGATTCTAGGCAGAAAACAATATTTGATTGGCAATTTAAATGCACATTTACTACTGTGGTAGAGCAAGTGATAATTGCTGTTACAGCCTGACACATTTTCCTTATAGTTTACAGAGACAGAAAAGAGCACATTTCCTAACAGCTACTTCATACCATAAGCATCTGCAACCTGGATGAGTGATTAGACTAGAGCAAAGAAAATGAGGCCTTGATGATGTTTTTATGTGTTTGCGTTATACACTGCTATCTGAAACATCACACAGAGCTAAGTACTACGCATGGGAGCGTTGGCGAAGCTGCTGCATGTGTGCCAAGAGTGTGTTTCTTGAGACTGTGTATTCTCTGGTGCAAGAGAGATGAGCAAGGAGACTTCCAGAACTGCATGAAGACTGCAGGGATGTATGTAACAGTGCATGTGTGCTAAGGGATAATTTAAGTTTAGAAAACAGGCTACCCCTTTCCTGGGATTGCAATTCTTTCACAACAACAACTTCACAAATTAAATCTCTGCCCACAATTCCTGTGCGCACACAGACTCATGCCATCATTTTAGGCACATAACACAGGCTGCCCCTTCCCTGGGACTGCAATTCTTACTGAACAACAACTTCATAAATTAAATCTCTGCCCACAATTCCTGTGTGCACACAAACTCATATCGTCATTTTAGGCACATAACACAGGCTGCCCCTTTCCTCGGACTGCATTTCTTTCAGAACAACAACTTCACAAATTAAATCTCTGCCCACAATTCCTGTATACACACAGACTCATGCTGTGTTTTTTGGAACAAAACAGTGTTCCTGGATAGTACCAAATTACTGTTACATCCTGACACATTTTCCTTATCATTTACAGAGGCAGAAAACAGCACATGTCCTAACAGCTCCTTGAGACCATGACCATGTGTTACAGGGTGAGTGATTAGACTAGATCAAAGAAAATGAGGCCTTGGTGACGTTGAATGTGTTTGCGTTACACAGTGCTATCTAAAACATCACACAGAGCTGAGTACTACGCATGGGAGTATTGGAGAAGCTGCTGCGTGTGTGCCAAGAGTGTGTTTCTGGAGACTGTGTATTGTCTGGTGCAAGACAGATGAGCAAAGAGACTTCAAAACTGCATGAAGACTGCTGGGATGTATGTAACAGTGCATGTGTGCGAAAGGTTAGTTTCAGTTTTGAACATATGGCAACTACCTGTGCCTTTGCTATTTTGAAAGGGAAATCTACCCTGTTGATTTCAAATGTTTTAGCTTTTGCCTCTCATTTGCGATTTAGTGATTTCTGTTGACTGCTAACCACCACATTTGAAGAAAACAAGCTGTCCCTTTCCTGCAAGTGCATGTTTTACAGAACAACTGCAACACAAATTACATCTCTAGCCACAATTCCTTTGCGCACACAGCGTCATGGTGTGCTTCTAAGCAGAAAACAGAATTTGATTTGCAATTTCAAAGCACATTTACTACTATGGTAGAGCAAGTGATAATTACTGTTACAGCATGACACATTTTCCTTGTAGATCACAGAGGCAGAAAAGAGCACATGTCCTAACAGCTCCTTGAGACCATGAGCATGTGCAATCTGGGTGAGTGACTACACTAGAGCAAAGGAAATGAGCCTTGGTGACGTTGAATGTGTTTGCGTTACACAGTCTGAAACACCACACAGACCTGAGTACTACACATGGGAGTGTGGGAGAAGCTGCTGTGTGTGTGCCAAGAGTGTGTTTCTGGAGACTGTGTATTGTCTGGTGCAAGACAGATGAGCAAAGAGACTTCCAAAACTGCATGAAGACTGCTGGGATGTATGTAACAGTGCATGTGTGCTAAGGGTTATTTTCAGTTTTGAACATATGGCAACTACCTGTGCCTTTGCTATTTTGAAAGGAAAATCTACCCTATTGGTTTCAAATGTTTTAGATTTTGCCTCTCATTTCAGATTAAGTGATTTCTGCTGAGTGCTAACCACCCCATTTGAAGAAAACAAGCTGTCCCTTTCCTGCAAGTGCATGTTTTACAGAACAACTGCAACACAAATTACATCTCTGGCCACAATTCCTATATGCACACAGACTCATGATGTGTTGGTAGGCACAAAACACAGGCTGCCCCTTTCCTGGGTCTGCAATCCTTACAGAACAACAACTTCACAAATTAAATCTCAGACAACAATTCCTATATGCACACAGACTCATGCTGTGTTGGTAGGCACAAAACACAGGCTGCCCCTTTCCTGGGTCTGCAATTCTTACAGAACTAATGCTAATTTCAAATGTGTTGCCATTTTCCTCTCTTTTCTTTCAAAGTGATTTCTGTTAAATCCTAACCATCACAATTAAAAACAAGCTATCCTTTCCTTTCAACTGCAAGTCTTACTTTTCAACAGCAACACAAATTAAATCTCTGTCAACAATTCTTCTCTGCACACAGACTCATGGTTTGATGGTAGGCAGAAAACAGTATTCCTCATTCTTACCAGTACACATTAACTTATTGTGAAAACATACTCCATAATATCTTACAAGTTCAAAACAGTTCAATATCTCGCAAACCTCAAAATGTAAAACATAACTTTTGAAGAAGATTCACAATTCTAATATTTATCTCAAAAATCACCACATACATCCCCTCTCAAACTCATAACTCACCTTTTAAAATAGTTAGTTGAGAAAGAAATGTGCCACTCAAACAGCAGACTATCAGAGTCAGAATATCAGAGCTCCACACCTCTCTCCTCTCTCCAGAACCAGTAAATGGCAATGTTTCCCTCTCTTTTTTCACACATATACATGTTAATTTCAAATCTCAGTGCTTCCCACTTTTTTTCAAATGAAATCACACATTTCTATTGGTTGAAAACTTCAACCCCTTTCCAAATGTACCCTTCCCCCAACTTGACTTCTGCCTGCTACCATAGCAACAGGTCATGGAACACTGCTGTGAGGAGAGAGGTCAGAAGTTCAGCAGACAATGTTTCATATCCAAAGAGCAAGAGTGCTTGACTTTTCAAACCTAACAGCAAATCCATAGTAATGTTCTGTGGTAACACATTATTCTGAACCAATACAAAACATGCTTTTAAAAATGTAAACATACAGCCTAGTTTTTAGTGTAGAATGGTTTGAAACAGCCAATGAGTTCTTTTTATAAAAAAAACTATGTGGGCCTCCATATTTCAACTGTCTTTCATTTCATATTGCCTTTCTACTGAAAGACACCTCCTGAGTGCATCCAGATCTCCTTGGAAGATGTTCACAGTGTGGATTGTAGGTCACAGCTATGTCTTCTGGATTGAAAAGTTTGCAGAAAAAAGAGGTATGTTGAGAGACCTTGCTTTGCCAAATGTAGACATTAAATGGATTGGTCAGAGAGGGTTAAAGTGGCACCAATTAATGCCTTTGGTGAAAACCTTTCTACATCTCCCACAGCCTAACCTTTTTATTGTGCACTGTGGTGGTAATGACCTAGGCACTTTAACTGGGGTAGGTCTGGAAATGCTTATTAAGGACACCTTTGTGCAATTGATGTCGCTTTTTCCACAAACTGCCTTTGTATATTCTAATATATGCCAAAGGCAAAAGTGGAACTGGTCCAACCAATTTTGTTCACAGATTGACAAAGCAAGGAAGCACGTCAACAAATCTATTTCTGCTTTCCTCAGAGACTATGGTATGGGTTCTATATACCACAACAACTTGCGTTACAACATGCAAGACATTTATAGAGGAGATGGTGTACACTTCACTGATGAAGGCAACAGAGTCTTCCTCTTGAACTTTAGACTCTGCATCGGTACTTACTTGTAGGTACCAAAAAACACACAATAAACACAAGGGCTCTTTTTAGAGCCACCTTATATCTAATCACTTAAATGCGTTTTTTTATTCTTTTTTTTTTATAAAAATTTTTACGGGTGCGCGCTGGGTGCGTGCACTCGGCGATATTTTTTTTCAAAATATAAATCTTTTTTTTTGCCCTACAAGGTCCTACCGTGACCCCCTTACAATGCCTAGTGGGTCAATATCTCCCCACTCTGTCCCCTTTTCACGTTCTCCCCCTTTGTTTATCACCCCCTCTTTATGCGAGAGACAAAATGGCGGCCGCCGCTTCCTGATTTCCACCGATTCGAATGTTTACTGACATCTAACAACCAATCAGAAGTGCGCTCGCGCACGGCAGGGTGCGCGCACAGGACTTGCTCAGTGCGCGCACGCTGCGCGCCTACAGATATATATATTGATTTAAATGCTAATTTCTCAGGAAATACTGAAGAGATTTACACCAAACCTGCAAAAGGCACTTCATGGACCTTATGGCTACCTCTCTGCCAAATTTCACATAATTCTGTTCAGCCGTACGGGCTGTAGCTGCGACTAAAGTCCCTATGGAAAAATCCATGGGGAAAACACGTTTTGGGACCCCCTCTTTTTCTCTGCCCCCGCTTGACGAATCACCCCGAAACTTTCAGGGTAGGAGCTGAGCGGAGCGCCCCATTAGTTTTGAAAATTTCGCGAGAATTCGTCAACCGGCGCCAAAGTTATTCAAAATAGAATTTTGAGATTTCCTATGGAAACACGGTCCTAACTATAACTACCTACTGGCGACTGCCAGTAGGTAATATATATATATATATATATATATATATATATATATATATATATATATATATATACAGAGAGAGAGAGAGAGAGAGATAGATAGATAGATAGATAGATAGATAGATAGATAGATAGATAGATAGATAGATAGATAGATAGATAGATAGATAGATAGATAGATAGATAGATAGATAGATAGATAGATAGATAGATAGATAGATAGATAGATATGTATATATATATACTTTCCATTTCTTTGAAAAGACATTCATGGTAAAGGCATATGCGCAGTAAAGGCAATGTATTGTGTGGCAAAGGCATTGCGTGGTAATTGCCACATTTTAAAGGCTGTTTTCCCTCACCACATCAACCTCCAGAGTGGTAGGGCATGCATAGCAGTTCTTGGGTTGATCCTGACCAGTTGCAAGGTCCAAGAGGCTTGGCGCTGTCTTGATTTCACCTCCTTGCAGATTTCAGTTTGCTGGGCTTCTCTGTTTGTCCTTCTGGTCATGGTTGTGCTTTTCTGTCACCTTCACTAGACTGTCAGCATAACAAGTTCACTTTTTCCTAGAATGGTGTAGGAAACATTCTTTACCGTGCACCGTTTTCTAAGCTCATCTGCTGAGCGGGGCATCGGAACTAACTCTTCAAACTAGCTTGGAGCTGACATCCTTTAAATGGCTGCCTGTTATGTATGTATTTGACTTTACTTGTAATAAATACATATCTTGAAAACCATGTAACCTAGAACCCCACCGAGAGCCCACAAAGATGAGGCCTTTTTAGGTCTTGGCTGGATAGCACTTGCGCTGTCTCTTCAAGACAAGTTGTATGTACTTTGTGGGCTTCAGCCCACCCATCGGCCTCGCATTTGCTGGCTCTATTGTTGCTCCCTCATTTATCCATGGCGTGCATTTGTGATGCCTCTTACTGTGTTTACCCCTCCCCGAGAGCAGGGACCAAGTACTACATCAATCCACTTGTCACCAATTTACCATCTGTTTTACAAACTACGGGGGATATTTACAAGAAAAAGGCATAGCGCTGCACACAATTTAGCAGCACTGCATTATTTTAAAAAAAACAAAATAACAGTGTTGCTCTATATTTAGAAGAATACAGCGCACCCTTGTGTTTTCCTTTGCACTGGTGCTAAAAAAGCTGCCTAGTGCCAACACAGACACCCTTACGCCATAGTGCAAGGGTGACTGCATTGCAGGGATGATTCCCTGCAATGCAGGCATCCTTACATCAAGGTGCAAGGGTGTCTGTGTTGCAGGGATGATTGTTTATGTGCAGGAAGAAATAAAGGCGATTTGCTCTTTCTATGTGTGTTGCAGAATGCAGCACACATTGAAAGAGCAAAAACAAGGAGAAATATTTCTCCTTGTTGCGTCAATCTAACACCTGATATTCAGTGTGTCGGGATGTGCTCCCTATCCCTCTGCAACAGACCCCGGACTCACCCTTGTCGCCCCCTCTTATGCCCCACAGCCCCCGGAGGCCAGGACCAGATCACCTCCATTACCGACGGAAGCCTTTGTTGGAGCGCTGGCCCATTCAGGACACAGCCTCCTCGTCGTGGGAAGGACACGCCCCTGATGACACTGACGCTCCGGATTGGACGAGTCAGATGGAAAAAGGAGCAGACACGGAACTGGAAGGAGAATTGGAGGAGCGAGGAGAGCGGGACCACGGAGGCGGAGATGAGAAGAAGGACGAGGAGAAGAGAGCGGTGACCAGTGCAGGCGGAGGACGATCGGCGGATGAGCCAGGAGGCTGGAACCACGCAGCGCCCGGCCAGGGACCCGGAGGTTCCTGGCTTCAGCAGGTACGAGAACGTCTCCTGGGCTCAGGGCGGCAGGTGTTGTAAAAATACGGGGACGCCTCCTGAAGCGAGCAGACGGTTCATCTGCTGCTGATACCCTGCTGTATTCGTAACGGTGGTGGCTTAGCTCCTTAAACGTGCACACCTTCCTTACTACGGTGACCCCACACACCCCTACCCTACGACCTTTGAACTGTGCCTGAGACTAAGGCGGATTTCTTTTATTTTTATTTTTATGTATAACCGCCTGAGTCCCTTCCGGTGAAGCAACCTGGAGACCCCTCGGGACCCTAGAAGACGGAGACGAGGCGCGGAGACAACTTCAGTTCTATTACCCCAGCACTCCTAACTTTCAGGACACTAAACGAACTTACCTTGTGTTGAGGAATAAACCGGTTAAACAACAATCCCACAGTCTCTCATCTCTACTTAACCTACACGGCCCACCCACCCCCTACATATGGTGGAGAATGCGGGCATAAAGCGCAGGTGCCGGATCCCTGATGGAAGCGCTTATACAACATCTCGTGGAGGGGCAGAGGAAGCTGGAATGGGCTGTCGAAAGACAGCTCACCAGTGCTCAGGCCGACAGGGATATCGCCGACTTCATCAGCCCGCACGCCCTCCCCTCCGCTGACTACATCCTCCTCGGGGACATCAACTTCCACCTGGAGAACAACAACGACCGCAACACCACCACCCTGCTTGACAACCTCGCCACCCTCGGACTCAAGCAGCTGGTGACCACCCCCACCCACCTCGCCGGACACACACTCTACGCCGTCTTCTTGTCCAGCAAAGACATCTCCTTCAGCCACGCCACTGGACTCCACTGGACGGACCACAGCTGCATCCACTTCACCTTCAAAAGAACCACGGTCCACCACCACCAGCAACAGGCTGCACGAAGAAGCTGGAACAAGATCACAGCCGAACAACTCGCCACATCCCTGAGCCAGCACCCTCACGCCAGCTCACCGAACCCCAGCCAAGCCGCTGACAACCTCACGAAATGGATCTCCACCTGCGCGGACGAGCTCGCCCCTCTGAGGACCCCGCCCAGCAGACCCGGAAGCAAGAAGGCCCCGTGGTTCACCGACGAACTCAAGAGCTCCAAGAAGAACTGCCGAGCCCTCGAGAAAGCCTGCAGAAGAGACCCAACGCCGGACAACATGACTACCCTCAAGCTCGCCACCCGAATGCACCATCAACTGATCCACGCCACCAAGAAAATAGCATTCAAGGACCGGCTGGACAACAACGCACACAACAGCAAGGAACTCTTCAACATCGTCAGAGAGCTCTCCAACCCCAACGCCGGAACCAACGACATCACCCCATCACAAGACCTCTGCAACTCCCTCGCCTCCTACTTCCACAACAAGATCGCTGACTTACACAACAGCTTCAGAACACAACCAACGCTCCCCACGACCAAACCAACGCCCCCCACCACCACCCTCAACGCCTGGACACCGATCAACCTCGAAGACACCATCAGCACGATGAACTCCATCCACTCCGGATCCCCAACCGACCCCTGCCCTCACCACATCTTCAACAAGGCCGACGCTGTCATCGCACCCCACCTGCGGGACATCATCAACACCTCCCTCGACACAGCCACCTTCCCTGAGAGCTGGAAGCACGCCGAACTCAACGCTCTACTAAAGAAACCAACGGCGGACCCCCCGAACTCAAGAACTACCGCCCCATCTCGCTCCTCCCGTTTCCAGCCAAAGTCATCGAGAAGACCATCAACAAGCAACTGGCAGCCTTCCTCGAGATGACCGGTTCCCTCGACCCTTCCCAGTCAGGCTTCCGGGCCAACCACAGCACCGAGACCTCCCTCATCGCTGCCACCGACGACATCCGAACCCTGCTGGACAACGGAGAAACAGCGGCCCTCATCCTCCTAGACCTCTCCGCGGCATTCGACACTGTCTGCCACCGCACCCTAGTGCAGCGCCTCAACAACGTCGGAATCCAGGAGAAGGCACTGGATTGGATCATCTCCCTCCTCACCGGAAGGACACAGAGAGTCCGCCTGCCCCCGTTCAGATCAGAAGCCACGGAAGTCATCTGCAAAAGAAACACAAGGGCACCCAAAGCAATAAGTCAGGGACCTTGGGAAGTAACGTATTATAAGAGACACTGGTCCCTGAAAACGAGAAATATTCGCAAAAAACAATGAATATAGCCAAAATTGGTGCTATATTATAGCCTATGTCCAGCCGGACAAGGCGACTTTAATAAGAAACAATAGTTTAGCGGTGATCAAAGGGATGTAAGCAAAATGTTGGTGGGACACAAGCCTGTATCCTGTGGCTTACATATCAAGAGAACATAATATTTTGGAAAAACATACAGGCAATTGCAGTGATGTTTCTATGTCAAAGAATACTCGATAGTGAAACATCTTAGTATACAGCTTGTCACCTTCACCACATTTTATACACATAGATTGTTTTAGTGTAAGGTGAACCACATAGTCGACGACGTTTCGATCCTTAACGGGGGGATTTTAGGATCATCATCAGGACTAATTAGTATGAATTGCCAATTTAAGAAATGCCTGAATTTACACAATTAGTACAAAAAACGACATGAACAATGAGGCAGGGGAAAAAAATGGGGAAAAAAAGAGAAGGGAACATGGTGATTAACGATTAAATTAAGTTAATTATACAACATAAGACTAAATTTGTCAGAACACGGACCAGACCAGTCTCTATATGAATACAATCTAACTGAATTGTGGCGTTCAATTTACATTGACAGTAGAAAAAGAAAAGAGAAAAAAGAATAAGTGGTGATGAACATGCTCTCAGGGTAAAGCGAGCCGGGGGAAATCTACCAGCGTGTGTGGAAGACGGTGAATAAAAAATTATAAGTGCGTCACGAAGGTATCGGCGAGCGGAGCGGGGGTGTTGTGAGTGTGAAGGGAATCGTTACCTCGGGTGGAGACGAGTACAAAAGTATATTGATTCGTCTGGGTCCAATGACAAGAACGAGTCAAGGTTCCGAAGGAACAGGAAATTCTAAGAAGTAAAAAACGAGGCGGGAATGGTGAAAGGGTGGGGCGAATAAAAAGCAGGAATCATTTACCTCGAGTTTCCGAGTTTTTGAGGCAAAATGAAAATTCGTCTTGGTTCGATGACCTGAGCGAATTTAGGGAATCCAAGAAGTGAGCCTGCGAAGGAAATTCGAGTTGTAAAAAATCGAAGCAGGAAATGTGAGAGGGACCGTGTCTAAGGGGTGACAGACTTACCTTGGGCAATGAAGGTACAATCAAGTCAACACGGTGATGCGGTATCTATCGAGGAAAAGGGGGAGAATGAGAAGGGGTCTCATACTGTGACGGCGTAGTGCGTGGCCGGCATAGAGATCGTGGTGGACATACCTCGTTACAATGAAGGAGATGCGTTCCGTGGGGGTCTGCAGGACAGCGCGGTCGGACAATCCCGGATAGGCTGTGAGGAAGGAGTTTGTATGTGGCTATTTTGTGAGTGCAGAGAATCAGGTGATCAATCACATGGTAGTCATGTGATCGATCCAGGAAGTGAAGTGAGGGCAAGTGAAAGAGAGTCGGCGAGTTTTGAGCGCCATATTGGGTGAGTGAAAAGGACTAATTTCCGCCGATGCCGAGAAAGAAGACCGATAGTGTAGCATGAATAGACAGTCAAGAAAGCCAAACGAAAATGGAAATTTAAGGGAGCATCCATATTCTGTTCAAGAACATAAATAATAAATCAGTTGTTTAACACAGTCAGCGCGATTTTTTCATTAGTTCAGCTAGTGCAGAAGGCAAAGTCATAGTTTTTCATATGAGCAGAGGCTCTGTGTTTGCTTCAAGTTTATAGGGAGAAGACTGTGAGATCATACCAAGGATGTCCAATCCTCTAAGCGATTTAATCCTTTGTGTATGCTTTCCGTCTTCAAAATCCATTTTAATTCTTCTTTGTTCAGTAATTGGGATATGTCCGCACCTCTTGGTGGAATTTTAACAACTGAAACGACTGTCCAACGAATGTCATCCTCAGTATGGCCAGCACTCTCAAAATGTTCTACCAACGGTGCATTAGGTGTTTTGCACCTCAGTCTGCTTCTCTGTTGGCAGATTCTGATCCGGATTTTTTGTGTTGTTTGACCTATGTAAATCATTCCGCAGGGACATAAAATTGCATAGATGACATTACAGGTGTTACAATTGCTGAAGTGATTATGAGGTTTACGTATGGTGCCAAAAACAAACTCCTTACAATCAGCAGTGAATTCACAGACAGAGCAATTGCCACATTTATTATGCCCAACAACTGCCGGTAAGGACCAATAATCATGGAGTGTGCCGGTGTTTTTGGGGTCAGGGAGTGCTGCTCTGATCAGATGGTCTTTGATATTTTTGCTTCTCTTAAAAGCAAAAAGAGGTCTCTCAATGTTTCAATATTCCTGCATTCAACACACCCCAGTGTTTGAGAATACTTTTACGTACTTTATTGGAGGAGGGACAAAAAGTCGTGACGCAAACTATGCGATTCTCCCTTTTCTTAGTTTTGGGTTCCAGAAGGACATCCCTTGGGCAGTACCATGCTCTCTTCAAGGCACTACGGACCAGCTTTTTAGGGTATCCCCTAGAAGTTAGTTTACTGCTTAGCGTTTTAGCCTCCCTGAAGTAGTCCTCTTTAAGGGTGCAATTACGTCTAATCCGTAAGTATTGTGAGTAGGGAAGGGAATCTCTTAAGGCCCTAGGGTGATTGCTATTGTATTTTAACAGTGTATTTCGCTCTGTAGGTTTCCTGAAGAGGCTAGTAATCAGGTGTCCATCATCATGTGTTATGTTCAAGTCCAAAAATGGTATAGATGTGTTGTTGTGTGTGAGTGTGAATTTGAGACCTCCACAGTTATTGTTGAGCCAGTGTAGAAAGTTCTCAAGCAAGGTTTCAGTGTCATGCCAAATAAAAAAGATGTCATCTATATAGCGTTTCCAGTGTGTTATTGCTGAGTGGAAGGGATTGTCTTGGACCATTATGTGATTCACCTCTAGGGCATTCATGTATAAAATGGCCAGATTCGGTGCAAAAACTGCTCCCATGGATGTTCCCTTGGTTTGTTGGTAATAGTGGCCATCAAATAAAAAGAAATTTCTAGTGAGGCAGATCTCTAGAAGTTGTAAAATGAAAACAGTTGGAACAGCGTGTGGTCTGGTGCGGCTATCTAGAGTTTGCTCAATGATAAGTAGTGCGTCTCGTTGGGGGATGTTTGTGTATAGTGATTCCACATCTAAGGTGCAGAGTGTGTCGGTTGATGGATTGAAACTATGATTTTCTACTAGGGTGATCATCTGCATACTGTCTCTAACATAGTATGGAGTGGATGGGACAAAATTTTTAATGAAGTAGTCCACATATAGACCCAGTGGCTCTAGGATAGACCCGCAGCCTGATACAATGGGCCGTCCGGGTGGATTTGAACTGTCCTTGTGGATCTTAGGTAGAGTGTAAATGACTGGTATGCGTGGAGCCTTGGCATTAAGAAAATCATACTCATGTTTGGAAAGGAAGCCTTCTTCCAGACCTGATTTTGTTGTCTGCTGTATAATTTGTTTAAGTTCATTTGTAGGATTGGTGGGTAGTTTGCAATAGTGATCTGTATTGCCTAGTTGCCTCAGAATTTCGTTTTTATAGGTGGTGGTATCCTGTAATACTATTCCACCGCCTTTGTCGGCAGGTTTGATGACCATCATGTCATTGGCCTTGAGAGTTTGCAGTGCTGTTTTCTCTTCCAGTGCAATGTTATAAGGGATGAACTGGCGTTCTGTCGCCAGTTGAGAAAGGTCCTTTAGGACCAATTTCTCAAAGGAGGAAACCTCAGCTGGAACCATGCTTGCTGATGGGGAAAAAGTGGATGGAGGTCTCAGGGGAGTATTAGATGTTTTAGGTGGAAGAGGATTAAGTAAGAAATAACTCTGTAGTCTAATCTTCCTGAAGAACCTGAGTACTTCAGTCTGCAGGTCGAGAAAGTTGGTCCTAGTTGTGGGTACAAATGAGAGTCCCTTGCTAAGTATGGATAGTTCGTAGTCATTCAATTGATGCTTAGTGAGATTAAATATGGGGAGTAGAAGATTGGTTTGTGTCTGGTGAGAAGAATTACTACTATATAGTTCTGAGGGACAATTTAATTCAGAGGGACAATTTACCAACGGTAGTAGTTGCGTCGGGTTTGTCGTTCTCCTGGAGGGTTCTGCCAGTGAGCACGTTTCAACCCACCTCTTCTTGGAGGTTCGTTGGGGCCGCGGCCTAAAAAAGAGGGCGCTGAGGATTGTGGATTGGGGAGTGCCCTGTTCCCACTGCTAGTCCCTTCACCGGGATCTGAATTGTCTGACGAATCTACAGAAGTATCCGAAAATCCGACAAGGGTATTACCTCTGTTAAATCTCCCCCAGGGGCGATTGTAACGTTGATTGTTGTAGGACCTGTTGGTATAATAATCCTTAGTCAGGTAAGGGTAAGTACGTTCGGTGGAATAGCATTTTATGTCTTTTTTAACTTTAGTAGATTTTTTGTTCTGTTCTATTCTGTAGAATTCGTCCACTGTTTTCTGTATTTGTTCTAGCAGTTTCTTGCTATCTGATATAGTGTCACTGGTTGTGATTTGTCTTTCAAGGTCTGTTATCTCATCCAGAGTTTTTTTGAGTTCTTCTGTCGCTGTGTCTATGCCTAGAACTAGCCAATGTCTCGAGCAGGTTGTGCTAATATAGCTAAAGTTAGTGATGTATTTCGGGATATCTGTGAAAATACCAGGTACGTTTCTAACTTGGAGGCCGGTAGGAATGATATTTGCTTTTAAGTACTCTGTAAGCATCCGTATCATCAGTTGCAACCTGACAGACTTTTTCTTGATTTTTTCCAGTTGTTCTGATAAGGTGGAACTAATTTCTTGGGGGACATTAGTAGAGTCAGTAAAGAGGGAAGGGCCTTCTAGAATTCTTTTAATGTATTCATCTGTGTAGAGTGGTGCGTGATCTGACATGACAAGGAAAGGGGAGGGAGTGGGGGGAATCTGGATATGGTAGTCAAAAGGAGAGGAAAGTGACCCACTTTCAAGAAGAAGAGGGAATAAGAGCGTGAGCCCTTGCAATCCAGCGATTGCGCTTAATCAGTAAAAGAAACACAAGGGCACCCAAAGCAATAAGTCAGGGACCTTGGGAAGTAACGTATTATAAGAGACACTGGTCCCTGAAAACGAGAAATATTCGCAAAAAACAATGAATATAGCCAAAATTGGTGCTATATTATAGCCTATGTCCAGCCGGACAAGGCGACTTTAATAAGAAACAATAGTTTAGCGGTGATCAAAGGGATGTAAGCAAAATGTTGGTGGGACACAAGCCTGTATCCTGTGGCTTACATATCAAGAGAACATAATATTTTGGAAAAACATACAGGCAATTGCAGTGATGTTTCTATGTCAAAGAATACTCGATAGTGAAACATCTTAGTATACAGCTTGTCACCTTCACCACATTTTATACACATAGATTGTTTTAGTGTAAGGTGAACCACATAGTCGACGACGTTTCGATCCTTAATGGGGGGATTTTAGGATCATCATCAGGACTAATTAGTATGAATTGCCAATTTAAGAAATGCCTGAATTTACACAATTAGTACAAAAAACGACATGAACAATGAGGCAGGGGAAAAAAATGGGGAAAAAAAGAGAAGGGAACATGGTGATTAACGATTAAATTAAGTTAATTATACAACATAAGACTAAATTTGTCAGAACACGGACCAGACCAGTCTCTATATGAATACAATCTAACTGAATTGTGGCGTTCAATTTACATTGACAGTAGAAAAAGAAAAGAGAAAAAAGAATAAGTGGTGATGAACATGCTCTCAGGGTAAAGCGAGCCGGAGGAAATCTACCAGCGTGTGTGGAAGACGGTGAATAAAAAATTATAAGTGCGTCACGAAGGTATCGGCGAGCGGAGCGGGGGTGTTGTGAGTGTGAAGGGAATCGTTACCTCGGGTGGAGACGAGTACAAAAGTATATTGATTCGTCTGGGTCCAATGACAAGAACGAGTCAAGGTTCCGAAGGAACAGGAAATTCTAAGAAGTAAAAAACGAGGCGGGAATGGTGAAAGGGTGGGGCGAATAAAAAGCAGGAATCATTTACCTCGAGTTTCCGAGTTTTTGAGGCAAAATGAAAATTCGTCTTGGTTCGATGACCTGAGCGAATTTAGGGAATCCAAGAAGTGAGCCTGCGAAGGAAATTCGAGTTGTAAAAAATCGAAGCAGGAAATGTGAGAGGGACCGTGTCTAAGGGGTGACAGACTTACCTTGGGCAATGAAGGTACAATCAAGTCAACACGGTGATGCGGTACAGATCACTATTGCAAACTACCCACCAATCCTACAAATGAACTTAAACAAATTATACAGCAGACAACAAAATCAGGTCTGGAAGAAGGCTTCCTTTCCAAACATGAGTATGATTTTCTTAATGCCAAGGCTCCACGCATACCAGTCATTTACACTCTACCTAAGATCCACAAGGACAGTTCAAATCCACCCGGACGGCCCATTGTATCAGGCTGCGGGTCTATCCTAGAGCCACTGGGTCTATATGTGGACTACTTCATTAAAAATTTTGTCCCATCCACTCCATACTATGTTAGAGACAGTATGCAGATGATCACCCTAGTAGAAAATCATAGTTTCAATCCATCAACCGACACACTCTGCACCTTAGATGTGGAATCACTATACACAAACATCCCCCAACGAGACGCACTACTTATCATTGAGCAAACTCTAGATAGCCGCACCAGACCACACGCTGTTCCAACTGTTTTCATTTGACAACTTCTAGAGATCTGCCTCACTAGAAATTTCTTTTTATTTGATGGCCACTATTACCAACAAACCAAGGGAACATCCATGGGAGCAGTTTTTGCACCGAATCTGGCCATTTTATACATGAATGCCCTAGAGGTGAATCACATAATGGTCCAAGACAATCCCTTCCACTCAGCAATAACACACTGGAAACGCTATATAGATGACATCTTTTTTATTTGGCATGACACTGAAACCTTGCTTGAGAACTTTCTACACTGGCTCAACAATAACTGTGGAGGTCTCAAATTCACACTTACACACAACAACACATCTATACCATTTTTGGACTTGAACATAACACATGATGATGGACACCTGATTACTAGCCTCTTCAGGAAACCTACAGAGCGAAATACACTGTTAAAATACAATAGCAATCACCCTAGGGCCTTAAGAGATTCCCTTCCCTACTCACAATACTTACGGATTAGACGTAATTGCACCCTTAAAGAGGACTACTTCAGGGAGGCTAAAACGCTAAGCAGTAAACTAACTTCTAGGGGATACCCTAAAAAGCTGGTCCGTAGTGCCTTGAAGAGAGCATGGTACTGCCCAAGGGATGTCCTTCTGGAACCCAAAACTAAGAAAAGGGAGAATCGCATAGTTTGCGTCACGACTTTTTGTCCCTCCTCCAATAAAGTACGTAAAAGTATTCTCAAACACTGGGGTGTGTTGAATGCAGGAATACTGAACATTGAGAGACCTCTTTTTGCTTTTAAGAGAAGCAAAAATATCAAAGACCATCTGATCAGAGCAGCACTCCCTGACCCCAAAAACACCGGCACACTCCATGATTATTGGTCCTTACCGGCAGTTGTTGGGCATAATAAATGTGGCAATTGCTCTGTCTGTGAATTCACTGCTGATTGTAAGGAGTTTGTTTTTGGCACCATACGTAAACCTCATAATCACTTCAGCAATTGTAACACCTGTAATGTCATCTATGCAATTTTATGTCCCTGCGGAATGATTTACATAGGTCAAACAACACAAAAAATCCGGATCAGAATCTGCCAACACAGAAGCAGACTGAGGTGCAAAACACCTAATGCACCGTTGGTAGAACATTTTGAGAGTGCTGGCCATACTGAGGATGACATTCGTTGGACAGTCGTTTCAGTTGTTAAAATTCCACCAAGAGGTGCGGACATATCCCAATTACTGAACAAAGAAGAATTAAAATGGATTTTGAAGACGGAAAGCATACACAAAGGATTAAATCGCTTAGAGGATTGGACATCCTTGCTATGATCTCACAGTCTTCTCCCTATAAACTTGAAGCAAACACAGAGCCTCTGCTCATATGAAAAACTATGACTTTGCCTTCTGCACTAGCTGAACTAATGAAAAAATCGCGCTGACTGTGTTAAACAACTGATTTATTATTTATGTTCTTGAACAGAATATGGATGCTCCCTTAAATTTCCATTTTCGTTTGGCTTTCTTGACTGTCTATTCATGCTACACTATCGGTCTTCTTTCTCGGCATCGGCGGAAATTAGTCCTTTTCACTCACCCAATATGGCGCTCAAAACTCGCCGACTCTCTTTCACTTGCCCTCACTTCACTTCCTGGATCGATCACATGACTACCATGTGATTGATCACCTGATTCTCTGCACTCACAAAATAGCCACATACAAACTCCTTCCTCACAGCCTATCCGGGATTGTCCGACCGCGCTGTCCTGCAGACCCCCACGGAACGCATCTCCTTCATTGTAACGAGGTATGTCCACCACGATCTCTATGCCGGCCACGCACTACGCCGTCACAGTATGAGACCCCTTCTCATTCTCCCCCTTTTCCTCGATAGATACCGCATCACCGTGTTGACTTGATTGTACCTTCATTGCCCAAGGTAAGTCTGTCACCCCTTAGACACGGTCCCTCTCACATTTCCTGCTTCGATTTTTTACAACTCGAATTTCCTTCGCAGGCTCACTTCTTGGATTCCCTAAATTCGCTCAGGTCATCGAACCAAGACGAATTTTCATTTTGCCTCAAAAACTCGGAAACTCGAGGTAAATGATTCCTGCTTTTTATTCGCCCCACCCTTTCACCATTCCCGCCTCGTTTTTTACTTCTTAGAATTTCCTGTTCCTTCGGAACCTTGACTCGTTCTTGTCATTGGACCCAGACGAATCAATATACTTTTGTACTCGTCTCCACCCGAGGTAACGATTCCCTTCACACTCACAACACCCCCGCCCCGCTCGCCGATACCTTCGTGACGCACTTATAATTTTTTATTCACCGTCTTCCACACACGCTGGTAGATTTCCTCCGGCTCGCTTTACCCTGAGAGCATGTTCATCACCACTTATTCTTTTTTCTCTTTTCTTTTTCTACTGTCAATGTAAATTGAACGCCACAATTCAGTTAGATTGTATTCATATAGAGACTGGTCTGGTCCGTGTTCTGACAAATTTAGTCTTATGTTGTATAATTAACTTAATTTAATCGTTAATCACCATGTTCCCTTCTCTTTTTTTCCCCATTTTTTTCCCCTGCCTCATTGTTCATGTCGTTTTTTGTACTAATTGTGTAAATTCAGGCATTTCTTAAATTGGCAATTCATACTAATTAGTCCTGATGATGATCCTAAAATCCCCCCGTTAAGGATCGAAACGTCGTCGACTATGTGGTTCACCTTACACTAAAACAATCTATGTGTATAAAATGTGGTGAAGGTGACAAGCTGTATACTAAGATGTTTCACTATCGAGTATTCTTTGACATAGAAACATCACTGCAATTGCCTGTATGTTTTTCCAAAATATTATGTTCTCTTGATATGTAAGCCACAGGATACAGGCTTGTGTCCCACCAACATTTTGCTTACATCCCTTTGATCACCGCTAAACTATTGTTTCTTATTAAAGTCGCCTTGTCCGGCTGGACATAGGCTATAATATAGCACCAATTTTGGCTATATTCATTGTTTTTTGCGACTATTTCTCGTTTTCAGGGACCAGTGTCTCTTATAATACGGAAGTCATCTGCGGCGTCCCTCAGGGCTCCTCGCTCAGCCCCACCCTCTTCAATGTCTACATGAGCCCCCTTGCGGCCATCGCACGCCAACACAACCTGAACATCATCTCCTATGCCGATGACACCCAGCTGATCCTCTCCCTGACCAACGCCCCCGCCACCGCCAGAGCCAACCTACACGAAGGGATGAAAAACGTGGCCGAGTGGATGACGACCAGCCGCCTGAAACTGAACACAGACAAGACGGAAGTCCTCATCCTGGGCTCCTCACCCTCCGCCTGGGACGACTCTTGGTGGCCCCCCGCCCTGGGCAACGCACCCAAACCGACAGACCACGCACGCAACCTGGGCTTCATCCTGGACTCCTCCCTCTCCATGACCAGACAAGTCAACGCCGTCTCCTCGTCCTGTTTCAACATCCTGCGCATGCTACGTAAGATCTTCCGGTGGATCCCCACCGAGACCAGGAAGACGGTCACCTAGGCCCTCGTCACCAGTCGATTGGACTACGGAAATGCCCTCTACGCCGGTACCACCGCCAAGCTCCAGAAGAGACTCCAGCGGATCCAGAACACCTCGGCGAGACTCATCCTCGACGTCCCCAGACGAACTCACATCTCCAGACACCTGAGAGACCTGCACTGGCTCCCGATCAACAAAAGAATCACCTTCCGGCTCCTCACCCACGCACACAAAGCCCTACACAACCAAGGCCCGACCTACCTCAACAGCCGCCTCAACTTCTACGCTCCAAAACGCCACCTCCGCTCGACCAGTCACGCCCTCGCAGCCGTCCCCCGCATCCACAGAGCGACAACAGGAGGAAGATCCTTCTCCCACCTGGCCGCCAAGACTTGGAACGCCCTCCCTCCCGGCCTACGCCTGACCCAAGACCACCTCTCCTTCAGGAAGAAGCTCAAGACCTGGTTGTTCGAGCAGTAGCGGACCCCCCCCCCTAGCGCCTTGAGACCCTCCGGGTGAGTAGTGCGCTTTATAAATGACTATGATTGATTGATTGATTGATTATGTTTAAATACCAAATGAAGGCCCAACTAGATGCCCTGACTCGCGTGGTCAAGGAGATCCCCTACGCTCCTGTCACACGTGGGGCTTCACGATCCTCCAATGCTTTCCCCACCGTCTCCCTGCAAAAATATCTTCCTGGCGAGGACCTCGACTCGCGTTCTTGCTTAATTTTGAACGAGCTGCGAGGGCCGCAGGTTGGCCGGTCGAGAAGTGGCCCTTCTTCCTAGCACCGCTGTTGTCAGGAGAGGCACAAGCAGCCTATCAGCTGGCCAACGCAGGCGACGAAATCCCCTATGATGACATTAAGGCTGTAATTCTGGAGCATTTAGGTATGGATGCCGAAGCTTATAGGCTACGCTTTCATAGAGAGAAAGGAGCTGCCGGCGATACCCCAAAGACTCTCTACATTAAGCTAAAAATGGCCGCAGAGAAATGGCTAAAACCAAACGAACTCACAAAAGCAGACATAATGAATGCTGTAATCCTCAAGCAATTTCTGGAAGCATTGCCCTTTGCCACCCAGCGTTGGCTAAAACAACATGCGGGTTTAACAATTAACAGGGCAGTGGAAATGGCCACCTCTTATGCAAGAGCTCAACCCCGCCTGTTACTATGGGAACCCGAAAAAGGCCTACGTCCGTCCACTTTACCCCGGAGACCTCTCTGTCCCATCAAGGAGCCAGAAAAAGTGAAAAGCGCTCGACCAGAACCCCTCATCCCTAGACAGCCCCAGTGCTTTGACTGTGGGGAATGGGGTCATATTGCCCGGGTTTGCCCCCGAAGAAAAGCAGAAGAACCCATGGATGTCAGTTACAGGCCACGTAACATACTGTACTCCACCGAGATGGGCGCCGCATATTATGTAAGTCTCCGAGTAAACACCGTCACAGTGTCAGCCTTATTGGATTCAGGCTGTAGACAGTCTATGATAAAAAATAGTTTTGTGACCCCGAAGCAGAGAGTTCCTGGGGGACAGGTAGCCATTAGATGCATACATGGAGACGTATGCCTCTATCCCACCGCCAGGGTTCCCCTTTCATGTCCAGGGAAAACGGGTTCTATCTATGTTACTGTGGGACTGATGGACACTCTTCCTGAGGATCTTATCCTGGGTACAGACAACCCTGAGTTTTTGTCCCTCTTCTGGAAGACCACACAATCACGTCCTAATGAGGTCCCGGCCCTTCTGGTACAGGAACCTTGAAAAATCGACAAAACTTCCATTGGGCTCAGACCAATGATGTCACGCTCGTTCATGCATGGCAAGAGGCCCGAAATCAACATAACAAAGTGAACGTTACATACCCCACCTTCGCAATCCAAAAGGGTCTGTTATATCGACTACCTAATGCCCATGCTCCCTCACAACTCCTCGTGCCTAAGGCTTTCAGGGAACAGTTCTTGTTTTTTGCTCACAGTCACCTCTTGGCCGGCCATATGGGGGCCCACAAAACCACCGAGAATATATTGAGAGGCTTCTATTGGCCAGGTATCTACGCCCAAATTAAGTCCTATTGTCAGACGTGTCCGGTGTGTCAGCTCAAGAATCCTTATCTACCATCACGAGTTCCGCTCCAACCCCTACCCATCGTGGGTCAGCCCTTTGAACGGGTGGGTATGGATCTCATCGGACCACTGCCTCGCTCTTCCAAAGGTTATCAGTACGTATAAGTCCTAGTTGACTATTGTACCCGGTTCCCCGAGGCCTTCCCCCTTCGCAGCACCACGACCGCTTGCATAGCAGACAAACTTCTGGAGTATTTCTCACGGGTGGGATTCCCTTCACAAATTTTCACGGATCAGGGAACTCCCTTCGTATCAAAACTCATGTCCCAAGTTTGTAGCCTTATGAACATAAAACACATTAAAACTTCTGGATATCATCCCCAAACAGATGGGTTAGTCGAAAGGTATAACGGGACCCTGAAGTTAACCTTCAGAAAAATGCTAGAAAGCGAAGGAAATTCCTGGGACCGTCTTCTGCCTCTGGCCCTCTTTGTCATTCGCGGGCAGGTACAGAGCAGTCTAGGCTGTTCCTCCTTCGAACTCCTGTACGGCAGACGGCCTCGTACCCTGCTAGAGATGACAAGAGAAACCTGGGAAGCCGAGGAGGATAACACCCAGACTCTCCTAGATTATACCCTACATTTACGGTCTAGGTTGGGTAAACTTGGCGACTTGGCTCAACACAATCTTGAAAAGGCCCAAGTAAAACAAAAGAAGTAATACGACAAGGGCACAAAAGTACGTACCTTACGGGTGGACGACTGGGTCTTGGTGATGCTTCCCCAGAGCGTGAGTAAGTTAAAAAGGGAATGGAAGGGCCCGTACAGGGTCGTAGAGACCATAAGGAACACCACCTATAGGCTACAAATGACACCCCGTACAACCCAAACCTATCACATAAACCTTTTAAAGAAGTGGTTAGGGCCCCCTCCAAAAAACATACACCTATCACAGCCGGAGAATGAGAGACCATGTACCCTAGAGAAGCTAACAGTAAACCCCGAGCTGACAATCACACAAACCAAGGACCTGCTGGAGATGTTCTGTTCCTTTCGAGATCTGTTCTCCGACAAACAGGGTAAAACTACCCTGGTGGAGCATCACATAAACACGCGCCCCGGAAAACCAATAAAACAGAAACCTTACCGAATCCCTGCGGCCAGAAGAGATGCTGTATCAGCAGAAGTCCATAAAATGCTACAAATGGGTGTGATTAGGCCCTCACAGAGTGACTGGTCATCCCCTATAGTTCTAGTGCCCAAACCTGATGGGTCCATCAGGTTTTGTATCGATTGTAGGAAAATTAACGCCATCTCCTCCTTAGAGGCCTATCCCTTACCCCGGGTGGATGAACTGATCGAACGTTTAGGGAAAGCTCAATACATCACCACGTTAGACTTGACCAAAGGCTATTGGCAGGTACCCCTACGTGTCAGCGATCAGAAGAAAACAGCTTTTTCCACTCCCGAAGGCCTGTTCGAGTTTACGGTGTTACCCTTTGGCTTACACGGGGCTTCCGCAACCTTCCAGCGATTAATGAATGTTATTCTTCGCTCCCATCTTGAGTACTCCTCGGCATATCTCGACGACATCGTGATCTTCAGCCCATCATGGGCGTCTCATCTAGATCATTGCCGTCGAGTCTTGCAGGAGTTACAAACCGAATGGGCTCCACGTCAATGCGGTAAATCCTTTGCGGCTTTCCACCAGGTACGTTATCTTGGATACCTTCTGGGTAAGGGGTGCATTGAGCCACAGAAGGAAAAGGTCAGGGCCATCACGGAGACCCCAGCCCCTACCACAAAAAGGGAGGTCCGGGCCTTTTTGGGCCTCTTGGGATATTACAGACGCTTCATTCCCCAATACTCGGAAATAGCGGCCCCTTTGACCGAGCTCCTAAAGAAATCGACCTCGGACCGGACTGTGCGGCATCCATCTCCCCGTGTCCTGGAAGCTATATCTCGTTTAAAACAGGTCACTAGCCGACCAGTGCTGGCCTCTCTGGATTTTGAGTTGCCCTTCATATTGCAAACTGATGCCTCCGAAACTGGCATCGGTGCCGTTCTCTCTCAAGTGGCAGCCGATGGGATTGAACGACCCATTCTGTTCATCAGCAGAAAGTTATTTCCCCGTGAACGGCATTACCCTATAATTGAAAAGGAATGCTTGGCCGTGAAGTGGGCCGTTGAAAAACGTCTCTACACGGACCATGCCCCACTCGTATGGATGTGCCGAAATAAATCTAATAACCCACGAGTGATGCGTTGGTTTTTGTCCCTGCAGCCTTTTGTGTTTGACCTCTTTCATCGTAAAGGTTCAGAAAACTCCAATGCTGACTTCCTCTCCCGAGTACACTCGGTCCCCGATTGGGACCATTCTTGGGGAGGGGTATGTCGGGATGTGCTCCCTATCCCTCTGCAACAGACCCCGGACTCACCCTTGTCGCCCCCTCTTATGCCCCACAGCCCCCGGAGGCCAGGACCAGATCACCTCCATTACCGATGGAAGCCTTTTTGGAGCGCTGGCCCTTTCAGGACACAGCCTCCTCGTCGTGGGAGGGACACGCCCCTGATGACACCGACGCTCCGGATTGGACGAGTCAGACGGAAAAAGGAGCGGACACAGAACTGGAAGGAGAATCGGAGGAGCGAGAAGAGCGGGACCACGGAGGCGGAGACGAGAAGAAGGACGAGGAGAAGAGAGCAGTGACCAGTGCAGGCGGAGGACGATCGGCGGACGAGCCAGGAGGCTGGAACCACGCAGCGCCCGGCCAGGGACCCGGAGGTTCCTGGCTTCAGCAGGTACGAGAACGTCTCCTGGGCTCAGGGCGGCGGGTGTTGTAAAAATACGGAGACGCCTCCTGAAGCGAGCAGACGGTTCATCTGCTGCTGATACCCTGCTGTATTCGTAACAGTGGTGGCTGAGCTCCTTAAACGTGCACACCTTCCTTTCTACGGTGACCCCGCACACCCCTACCCTACGACCTTTGAACTGTGCCTGAGACTAAGGCGGATTTATTTTCTTTTTCTTTTTATGTATAACCGCCTGAGTCCCTTCCGGTGAAGCAACCTGGAGACCCCTCCGGACCCTAGAAGACGGAGACGAGGCGCGGAGACAACTCCAGTTCTATTACCCCAGCACTCCTAACTTTCAGGACACTAAACGAACTTACCTTGTGTTGAGGAATAAACCGGTTAAACGACAATCCCACAGTCTCTCGTCTCTACTTAACCTACACGGCCCACCCACCCCCCGACACAGTGGTGTTAGTTTTTGGCGCTACCTCAGATTTACAGATCCTTGTTAATCTGACGCAGCTTCAAAAAGCAATGGGTTTTAGAGTGGAACGCCCACAGCAACACCCATTGCGCACCTCTTTCATGCAGATACCTGCGTGAAAGGGAATGATATTTACAAAGCAGTGTTAAGCCACGCGAAGTGCCTCAATGCTGCTTTGTAAATGTGGAGCAGGGCATTGCGCCACCGGAAAATTGGAAAAAGTGATCTTCCGATGGCGCAGTGCCCTTGTAAATATGCCCCAACTTTTTTCTTTCCTGAAAAGCAATTGACATAATCGTTCTTGTTTTCACTCCCTTCGAGCTCCTCTATAAACACACCGGTACATTTTGTTTTTATCTGGTCACTTTTGATATGCATTCAAAGATTGAGGTGAAATTTCAGACACTTTTTGGCTTTCTTCGGTGCGTGTTCAGCTGTTTCTCCAGGCTCACAGACGAGCAGGGTAAGTCTTAGTGAATAACATGTTAAACAAAATGTTTTCATCATTTGTACAAGACCTACTGCATTTAGTATTAAGTCATCGGCACATGGGTGCCACTGCAGAGCACATTAGTGGGATAGTTATGAAAAGGGCATAATTAAAAGCTTCTGCCTCTTACACGATTCCGTGGTATTGCACTGTACCAAAGGATAGAATTTCCAAATGCTTCAATCCTATTCATAGTTTTCCAGGCCTGCCGCAGGTTCTTTTCTTTTCTTGTTTTTGTATCAATTGGGTTGGCTTTTTGCTGCCACTGCCCTGGGTTTTGTCTTTTATTTTTTTATCTTTACAGCCCACATACTGCCCAGCTTCTCTGTTCCCCTAACTCCCTGTTGCTGCCGCAGCTCCTTCGTTTGTCTTCTTCATTAATCTTTACAGCCGCCACCCTGCTCCCTTGAAACCCCTCCCACCCTATATTCCTGCAGATGGCATGCTTGTTTCAGAACACTTTCTCAATATTAGGAGGGTAACCTAATTTCCTTGTTCACACTGAACTTTCCAATTCAAATTGCATGTATCTGTAATCACTCTTTTGTTTTTAATTACTTTCCATATCTCGTTTTTCAATTAATTTACAGAAGTTGGTGTCTTTTTCCATAAAGTTCTTTTAATTAGGTATCCAATTCCATCACTCTTAAAACAGACCCAGCCAGTGCGTTCCATCCCTTATAGGGACTTCATCAGGGCAATTTGATTTATCCTCCTCCTCAAAATTCTTCTTTTCCATTTATGACCTGTTTAAATGTCTGGGCTTCTTTCGAGCAGCCTTTTGGCGTGTGTGTCCTAGTCATATCTTATCAATTTGGATTCAATTGCTGGCTGTCGTTTTGAAATTGCTTGTTTCAGAAAAGACTGCCGAAAACAGAGGCAACTTTAGAAGAAAAAAAACTTGCATTGTTGCTAGAAGCATGATTTCATCATACAGTTAGAAGAGAGTGGCATAAAAAATGTTCTTTGCTTTGGTTAATTTGGCCAGCCTCGCCACCAACCCCACCCCCCACTCGGAGAGATTAAAGTAGCAAACAAGCTGATACAAAGTGAAAAGTAATCGAATAGGGCGATGGAGAGATTAACACAGTATAAATAAACAATCTCACTCTTCTTAAATGCTTCTGGGGTTGGGAAATCTGGCCTTACACTAGGTTTGTTTTAACCCCATTCCACTCTGATGCAGGAATATCCCACACCCAAACTCATATGGTCACATTACTCACCCTGCAGTGACTCCTCTTAACCTACTAACTGTCCAGCTATTTTTTTTAGGTGCACTGTAAACAGGATTTCTCTTCAAAACAGATTAAGACAGAGAAACAATCTATACAATATTAATCATTAAATGAAAAACCATAATTTTGTTTTTGTTTTTCATTTGTTAGCATCCAATGTAGGTGGATTATTTTCCGAAAAGAATTGTGCTAAATGGGTTATTTTCTCACAAAGCCTGCCCTTGATAGTCTAACAAATAAGTTTACCTGCAATCCATTCATCACTAGAATCCCACAAGAAAGAGTTTCACACACCAATTTATTGTAACGTTATTACAATCCCAAACGTGCATTGTCTCAGTTGGTTCGTAATACGCTGGTGGGATCTGCAAGTCAAGTGTTCAGATCTCGACGGGAGAAATCGCCTTTTAACTCTCAGATGTCAATAAAACGAGAAACTCTTGACTATTTTGAACAACAGCCCTGTCAACCTATTAATTATATAGATATAAACTTTTGTTATCTAAGGTTCCCAGGTGACTCAATGACACCAAATTAATTTAACAGCATATTGCATTCTGAGAGTTCTATTTCAAGTGGATTAAAGTTTAACCCAGGACGGGTAGGTGCTAAAAAGCAGCACTCAAACGGAAACTGTAAGCAAACTCATGAGACCGGTGCCGCCAAGCTCGCACAGTAAGTCGCTGCTGTGCTATTGTTGTGGCGCGAGAGTTCTTCTCTCATTTTTCGTGTCCTTCGCCCACATCTTTCTTCCCATAACCTGTAAAGGTGCGGGTCTACCTACTCCCTAGCCCATGGAGTAATCCTCCACGTGACTCTAGGTAAGGGCATTTCTCCTCTTCTATTCAGCAACGCTGCAGTGTTTCTATCACTTTGTGGAAATCGAAAATAATGGCTGTTAGCATGAGCTGAAGCCATCTTGGTTGTGGCGTCCATTTTGTTAGCCATGTGATTCTTCCGTCTTCACTGTTGCTTGCCTTTCTAGTCTGCTTGAGTCATCAGCTTTAGTTAACTCCTTCTATTCTAAGCTCAAGCAATGTATGAGCTCAGAAAGGCCTGTAGCTGCTAGAATGCACCTGTTTGAGAATGTAACTGTACATCATGTCTTACTGATGTGAGCAGTTCTGTTTCCCCTCCCACTCTGCTGACTAAGTCTATTTCTGTGAAGAACTGTACCTTCTATTTGACTCTACATGCTTACTCCGCAACAAACACAGTATATAAGGCCCATGGTCTGTGTATTCAAGTCACTACCTCCTGGAACACTTGAGGGTGTTGTATGGACGTGGTCTCACTCATGAGTGAATAAACTTGTTATTTTTGAATTCCAGCTTTTGTGCCAATCTCTTCTTTGTGGGTTTAAGGACCCGTGGACAGATAAGGGTGAAACCCTGCACCAGTGGACCCCTAAAAAAGGCTCATTTACACAGTTTGGCGCCTGACTCATGGGGCTCATCGGAGACGCGGCTGCCCGAAGAAGTGGTCTTGATGGAGGATTGGAATATTGCTGAGGAGGTACCCTGCATGGGGAGACCCTTGTCTTTGCAGACCGAAGTGACTTTTCCAGTTTTTGTGATCTGACCCTCCAGGTGGTGGCCGGTCCCGACTGAGATTTCCTTTGGTGCACGTTTTTGCAGTGACCATTAGGTCAACCAAGAGATTGGTAGTTGGGGGCTGGAGACCTTTGTTTTGTAAGGACGCTGAAGCAGCACTCTTGATTTTGGATTTGCTTGGCCAAGATTCTGGTTTTGTTTGTTTGTTTATTCATTGCAATAAATAAAGGCAGGTAATGTGGGGATTTTTTGAATGGGTATACTTGGAAGAACGTGTCTGCATTTAGTAAAATTCATAAGTGGTGATACAGAGCGCTCTTGAGTGTTCTGCCAGGCCAATTGGTAATTTGGTCTCTTCTTGCAAAGGCTTGGGGATTTTGCCCTATCTTGTTTTGGGTGGGTCTGCGGACCCCTGTAATAGGCATGCCTTCTGGAATAAGTATGATTTGGTAAAGACACAAAGTGTTTGCGAACACTCTGCCAAACCAACTGGTAATTCACTTGTAGGAATGTGCTCTCCCCCTCTATGAAAAAGAAGGGGGAAGAGACCAGCGCGGACGAAGGAGGGTTTATTTCTGGCAGGCTTGCTCTGGCACTTCAACCTTGGAAGACATTCCGAAGGAGGGGGCCAGTGCGGAGAGAGAGAGGGGAGGCTCTGCTTATTATTTTTGGTAAAAGACCAGGCAGGTTCTATGAAGCCATAAGAGAGAATGAGAGGCAGCAGTGTCTGTGGGCTATGTGCAGCTCCTGACACAGAGAACAGCTTTGCCATGCATGCAGAATAATGGTTTCAATTTAACGTTACTGTGCCAGGGCCAGATGAGGAGGCAATAAAATAAAGTTTGCATTATTGCGCCATCATGTTAAACAGCACAATAGCTAAAGGAATTAGTAGTTGGTCATTGGATTAATGTTTTCTAGTTAGCTCAATGTGCTTGTACAGCAAAATGTACAAAGTGGTACTGTCCAATAGTATTGGACATGGCCTCCTTGGTGTGGTTTCCCCTAGCTATTTACCTCCTACAAGTCTGTTCGTGCCCAGCTGCCATAGGGGGTAAGTATTGTCGACAGGCGGTCACCTGCTTAGGTTACCTACTGTTGAAGGGGGGTAGGAGACTAGCTCCTGGGCAAATTAAGGGTAAGCAAAATTAAGTAACACACTGTTTTTTTGTTTTTTGTGCTTGGTATATGTATTATTGTGTCCTTTTTTCTTGGTTTATATGTTCAGTTCAGTTCAGTAATACTTTATTCGATAAAAATTTTCATCATAAAAGTAAGTATACAGTAACATGACCTATTTAGACATGTGATAAAAAGTCAGTAAAATCGCTAGAATTTATACCACATAACACATAAAATTTCACTTTACAAAAAACATGTTAAAAATCATCATTTACAACATAATAATCCCGGTCTACGTAGTAAGTTGAGGCCTAAGTTTCCTCATGCGAATCACCCAAGCACTCCCGATAAATTTGGCGACACCACACACCAATGAAGAGGAGGGTGTATCGGTACAAAGTACTCGCAAGGCCATTGCGTGGCAACGAAGGCCCAGGCCCCTACATAATGGTTTTAGCCATATCCTCCTAGGTACCTTGTAAGCCGGACAAGCAAACATAAGGTGTGCCAAGGACTCAATGGGGGCTGCACAGCACGGGCACGCCTTTGTTGGACTACCATGTGAGTTCCACCCAGAAGTAAAAACATTTACAGGGAGGGTTCCAAATCTAATTTTTAGATATAGTGATCTGTCAAGGGGTTTCTCAATGTAGTCAAGAAATGGTTCAAATAGCCTTGACCCCTTATGATCCAAAAACCGCTCAGTGAGAGAACCCCCAGTGCCTCTACGAGAAGACTCCAGCTGGACCCACTCCCAATAAAGCTTCTTAATAACTAGTTTAGGTGGGGGAGATTGGTTCTTCCATAGATCACTAAGACCCATAGATCCCACCAGCTGCCGCAGGTTACACAACCACTTAATCCTGTTACCTTTATCCAACAAATTATGCAAAAGTTGGTCGCACACTGCTCGTCACACCAGCAAGTTGCCCCAAAGGACTGTGGTAAATGTAGTGGCGACGGCGGGTACGCCTATGCCACGATGTGTAAAAAGAACAGTATGTGTTGCGTTAGCCATCCCTGGACACGTGTTTCGAGGTAGTTGCCTCTCGTCAGCAGGGAGCAGGTCAGTGTGAAGGGGTGCCGTGTGGACTGCCAAAATGTAATTAAAACAGGTCAAGTACCTCTCATGGCGCGCAGGTGCAGATCCAAGGCTCGTCAGCCCGTTGGCTCAAGGGAGCCGTAATAAATTATGCAAAAGTTGGTCGCACACTGCTCGTCACACCAGCAAGTTGCCCCAAAGGACTGTGGTAAATGTAGTGGCGACGGCGGGTACGCCTATGCCACGATGTGTAAAAAGAACAGTATGTGTTGCGTTAGCCATCCCTGGACACGTGTTTCGAGGTAGTTGCCTCTCGTCAGCAGGGAGCAGGTCAGTGTGAAGGGGTGCCGTGTGGACTGCCAAAATGTAATTAAAACAGGTCAAGTACCTCTCATGGCGCGCAGGTGCAGATCCAAGGCTCGTCAGCCCGTTGGCTCAAGGGAGCCGTAATAAATTATGCAAAAGTTGGTCGCACACTGCTCGTCACACCAGCAAGTTGCCCCAAAGGACTGTGGTAAATGTAGTGGCGACGGCGGGTACGCCTATGCCACGATGTGTAAAAAGAACAGTATGTGTTGCGTTAGCCATCCCTGGACACGTGTTTCGAGGTAGTTGCCTCTCGTCAGCAGGGAGCAGGTCAGTGTGAAGGGGTGCCGTGTGGACTGCCAAAATGTAATTAAAACAGGTCAAGTACCTCTCATGGCGCGCAGGTGCAGATCCAAGGCTCGTCAGCCCGTTGGCTCAAGGGAGCCGTAATAAATTATGCAAAAGTTGGTCGCACACTGCTCGTCACACCAGCAAGTTGCCCCAAAGGACTGTGGTAAATGTAGTGGCGACGGCGGGTACGCCTATGCCACGATGTGTAAAAAGAACAGTATGTGTTGCGTTAGCCATCCCTGGACACGTGTTTCGAGGTAGTTGCCTCTCGTCAGCAGGGAGCAGGTCAGTGTGAAGGGATGCCGTGTGGACTGCCAAAATGTAATTAAAACAGGTCAAGTACCTCTCATGGCGCGCAGGTGCAGATCCAAGGCTCGTCAGCCCGTTGGCTCAAGGGAGCCGTAATAAATTATGCAAAAGTTGGTCGCACACTGCTCGTCACACCAGCAAGTTGCCCCAAAGGACTGTGGTAAATGTAGTGGCGACGGCGGGTACGCCTATGCCACGATGTGTAAAAAGAACAGTATGTGTTGCGTTAGCCATCCCTGGACACGTGTTTCGAGGTAGTTGCCTCTCGTCAGCAGGGAGCAGGTCAGTGTGAAGGGGTGCCGTGTGGACTGCCAAAATGTAATTAAAACAGGTCAAGTACCTCTCATGGCGCGCAGGTGCAGATCCAAGGCTCGTCAGCCCGTTGGCTCAAGGGAGCCGTAATAAATTATGCAAAAGTTGGTCGCACACTGTCCAGGGATGGCTAACGCATACACATACTGTTCTATTTACATTTTGTGGCATAGGCGTACCCGCCGTCGCCACTACATTTCCCACAGTCCTTTGGGGCAACTTGCTGGTGTGACGAGCGGTGTGCGACCTACTTTTCCTCAATTTAAACGGCTTCCTTAAGCTAACGGGCTGACGAGCCTTGAGTCTGCACCTGCGCGCCAGGAGAGGTACTTAACCTGCTTTTAATTACATTTGGCAGTCCACGCGGCACCCCTTTACATTGACCTGCTCCCTGCTGACGAGAGGCAACTACCTCGAAACACGTGTCCAGGGATGGCTAACGCATACACATACTGTTCTATTTACATTTTGTGGCATAGGCGTACCCGCCGTCGCCACTACATTTCCCACAGTCCTTTGTTCCTCACCTTTATCCAACAAGATAAGTTCATCCAATGCAGCAGCGTAGTTCTTAAGCTCCTCAGTTCTTCTCAGCCGGGCCCAATAAAGTAAGGGGCGCAAGCGCACAATATCCTTAAGGGGACGCCTGCCCATGTCTAGACGTAAAGGTATCAATGGGGTGGAAACTGGTAAGGCAACCAAATCTCTCAAGAATTTGTTTTCAGAGGTTATTAAATCCGGAATATTTTCAATCCCCAGAGCTCAGAGCCATACAGAGCACTAGGTAATATTTGGCCTTCGTAAATAGCTAGGGCCGGGGCCACGGGTTTGCTCACTGACACTCTATGCTCACGCATTACCACCCCTGCAACTCTTTTAAAGTTTAATGACATTTTAGCCGGATGGTCAGTCCAGCACATCCGACTATTCACCCTAACTCCCAGGTAGTCAAAGGACTCCACCATCTCCAAGGACTCACCATTAAGCGAAAAATTATTCCAAATTTTTCTGGAAGGGGATATGGCCATAAGTTTGGTTTTCGAGGTGTTAATTGTAAGGCCCCTGTCATTGCAAAAATCGCTAAATCGGTGCAATAGCTTTTGGAGACCTGTCGGGGTTTTTGAAATCAGAATGGTGTCGTCCGCGAAGAGGAGAGTTGGTATTTTTTCCCCTGCCAGGGATGGTGCATCCGCCGGCTCTTCTCCCAGGTGGTCCACCACACCATTTACAAATAGGGAAAATAGAGTCAGCGCCATGACACAGCCCTGGCGGACTCCCCTCCTCACGGGCACCCTCTCAGTCAATTGGCCTTGGGTACCCCATCTGATTCTTGCGTAGTTACCCTCGTGGAGCTTGACTATAAGGTCCAGTAGGTAACCTGGCAAGCCCAGCTCTTCCAAAATTTCCCATAGCCTAGCACGAGGGACCAGATCGAACGCCATCCTGAGGTCTATAAAGGCCAGGTAGAGACTACCGTGATTAATTAACACGGTTTTCCAGTAGATCGAAAAAAAGCGGAAGACCTGGTCCATTGTACCTACTTTTTTTCCGGAATCCGGCCTGATAATGAGAAAGAACCTGCTTCTCATCCATCCATGTACCTACTCGCAAAATGATGACCATTCCAACCACTTTCTGAATCACGTCTATCAGACTAATTGGTCTGTAGTTGGCGGGGTCCTCCCTATCCCCCTTCTTATAGACCGTGATTACTTCGGCCCCCTTCCATGAGTCTGGGACAGGATGGCCCCTAGATATTAGATTCATTATTAATGCAATGACTGTAGCCCAAACTACGGGTTCTTTTATAAGGAGGTCCCCCGGAATACCATCTTGGCCAGCTGCCTTCTTAGGGGTTAGGTGTCTTATGGCCTCTAAAACCTCGGAAGGCTCATATGAGTTCTCAACCGAAAATACTGGATCTCGAAAAAGATATTTGGGTGCATCATGGTCACCGTAAATTGTTGAAAAATGGGAATACCATTGTTGGCTAGTAATGTGATTAGCCATCAGTGGCCTATTATAATTTCTGGCTTTATACATCAGATCCCAAAACAGTGAACTATTTTTCATTCTAGATGCATTTTTAAGGTCCTGCCAATACAGTTCCTCCCATTCTTTTTTTGCCCGAGCTTGTTCTTCCGCGTACTCCCTCCTAGCTATTCTCACCAGCGGTTGGTTCTTATTACGAAGGGCAACAGTTAACTCACGTCTTTTTGCCCGACATTTTGTAGAATACCAGGGATTGCTGGGTTTAGGTGCATTTGTTTTAGAGCTCCGGATTAAAAATAATTTGCCAACTTCTTCAATGGCATTAGTGTAAATCTGTGGGAAGAGCGTGTCATTGACCACCCCTGTCACCATGGTTATAACCTTCAGCTCAGTAATCAGCCCATCAATGTGCATCTTAATCTTTGCCAGTTTATCTGGGTGAGAGCCTACCTTCTCCCATTTCAATCTTCGATTGCCGTCGTATGGGATCACCTCCTTTGTTATCTTCAATTGGGCTGGGTTTTGGTTACTTTTTAAATCCCTCCACCTCAGCGACATACATAAGGGATTATGGTCGCTATCCTGCGAGGGGCTCACCTCCATGTCAACCAGGTCACGCCACATAGTGACGTCCAATAAAATATAATCAATTCTGGACGGGCTATTGAGTCTATTAAACGTCATTGCCCCGTCCCGATCGGAAGGGGATCTACCATTTGCTGCTCTTAAATTATGATCCACCGTAAGGGCGTTGATCTGTAGCGCCTTTGCAGACCAATTTTTAATTGGGGGTAATGTCAATGCGGGAATAGACCAGCTAGCGTCGTCCTCCTCTAAACCCAGGGGGTCATCCTCACTTAAGGGTTCAAATGTACAATTAAAATCTCCCCCCACAAGTATTTTAGAGTTTGGTGGGCAATTAGCTAGTGCCTGGTCCAAAATTGTAAAAGTAAAAGACATTTTACCTCCCTGGGTCCCTCTAGCGTAGATATTAAATAACTCCATCTTGTTTCCCCGCACCTGTCCTGGTAATGTAAGATGTTGAATATCCCTACACTCGGAATCATGAACTGAAATGTTCCAGTTTAGATCTACTTTTATCCAAATATGTAGGCCCCCAGAGGGTCTACCCTTACCACTACTGTAAGCAGGTACACAAAAAGTAGCATATCCCGTTTTATAAATTGGTACTAAACTCCAGGTTTCTTGGAACATACATATATCAAATTTTTCGATAAAGTTGTTCCAATCCGGGATAGTTAGTTTTCTTTCTAACCCTGCTATGTTCCAGGATAACAGTCGAATAACGTCTTTCCCACTAGGGGGCGGAGGTGGAATAACTCCCATTTCCATATCCACAATCCCTGAAGTGGGTATTTCAAAATGCTCTACCTGGTTTACTAGCTTGCTGTTATTACTACTACTGACTCCCGCAGACAGAGTATGGGTAGGGGAAAGAGAGCAAATGGCGACCCTGGTTTCCGGATCCAGAAGAAACCCATCACTGTTTTGGGGGTCATCAGCCTCATTAGATAACACAATAGCGTTCCCCTCAACTCTACCTACAATTTGACTCTCCCTCTTACCCTGCCCAAACTGTAATTTTCAATCACAATCATCCATGCCGGAAAAAACATCAAACCTATTCCCTAACTCTAAGGGTGTAAAGGGCCTCAGGTACTCCATTCTCCGGTTGTTATTCCTGTGGCCTCTGAAGGGTATCATATTCCAACCTTGATGATCGAATCGCAGATTTGTAGCATGTAGTGCTGTGGGAGCGATTGGATGAACTATGCGGTTTTTCCTTGCATGGGATGTGGGGAAGACCAAGGACCTAGGATAGAAATAGGTCAGAGCTCGGGGGCAAATTTGGCTATTGCCGTTGCCCAGGGGCCAATTCAATATAAAAGCTACCGCTTCTGGGTCTCTGAAATTAATCAGAACTATATCTCCGTCGACATCCTTATTTCTTCCACCAAGCCATGGGAGACGTCTAACATGCAATATCTCACCATTTACATTCTTATTTATAGGTCTATATATTCTTAACCAATGTATAATTTTGTTTTTTAGCTGTGAGAAATCTTCACTCTTATTATCAGCCAGTACAGGGACCCCCGTCAACACCACCACTAAGGGCACAGCTTCTGGGGGTAAATCAACCTGTAGACCATGGATCCCGGGGCCCCCCTCCCACCTAGGGTTACCCTGCGCCTGGCATGTAATCCCTACTGGGGCAATGCTGACCTCCTCCACCGAATCAGTAACAGGCTTACTAACTAGATGTTCCATGGGCATCAGAGGTCCCTTTCTACCACGGTCGGGAGCTATGTGGCCCACAGTCTGTGTTGCATTCCTACTGAAATCAGGAGTTTCCTTAGATAAGTTTATAGGGGGAGCTGCAGCTTGAATACTAATACCATCCGCTGGGGCCTTACCTACGACAGCCAAATTTCTCAATGTAGATTCAATGTTCTCTAGCCTATGCTCCAGCCTCCTCAAGTTGTCAGTAATGGGCAATATGAGAGTGCTAAACATGTCCCCCAGTTTAGCTAACAGATCAGTGGGGATAACAGGCGCCTGCGGGAAAACAACAGCTGGTAGAGCAGGCTCTAGGGTGGACACAACTGGGTTCACAGCCTTTGGAAGAGTGCTAATGGCCGCTATCGGCCTATGATCTGACCCGGTTGCCAACCCAGAAACAGATCCATTTGAAGTATGTTGGCCGAACTCTGAATGATGGATCCTAGGGATATTGATCACCCCCTCCTTACGCCTTATTTTCCTAGGAGGAGGGCCACGAATAATCCCCCTGGTCAGATTCTTAGCCCTTTTTCCCACCCCCCGGCCCGTAAGCCGTGTATTAGAGATTTTAGAGTATCTTTTGACATTTGAAGAGAGAGAGTCGCTGATAACATGCACACTAGGGACACAGTTTGTGGGCGAACAATCACGTAGTAATAGCGGAACACCCTCTTGAGAAAGGGGGGTGTCGCTATCACCACAATTACCACAATCAACAACAGGAACGTGGGAGGAAGCAACCTCTGAGGCTCTACGTTTCATGTTCTCAATAGAGCGACGACGTTCAAGTCTGCGCTCATCCAGAGTAATATCCTGATCCTTATCCGTTACAAATGTCTTTTTAAAATAACTATCTAGGGGGCCATTTACCACAGTCCTCAGTTTCTCCCCTGACATAACATTCTCGCTAGAAGCCATGACAATATTTAGATACTACAAAATCCCACAGAACAGCAGAAAAACTCCTGACCCAGCCCAGCCTCGATCGGCCTCGGAGGGCCTTAGAGGGCCCGCTCTTTGCCCGGTCTTCGCCAGAGCTGCGACCGCGCGCGTACCGCTAGCACGTGTGGGCGAAGTCCTTAAAATAGATGGGAGGGCGTGTGGGAGGCAGGGCCGGGAAGAGGTTCCAGGTGTGCTTTAGAAAGGCTGGAGGCGTGCACCCTGGACCTCGCAGTCCCGTATGCTGTGCCTCCTCGCCGTTCTTCCCGCAAACTGTAAGATGTCCTCACTGGACAAAGGGCAGAGATAACAGTCCCAACACGATCATCCGAAAGCTGCGATTAAATAGTCCGGGCCTCCGAGCGGTACCCGCGAAGCGGGGGCCGCGAGGCGTGGGATTGGTGGAGGCGGGGCCGGGAAGAGGTTCCAGGTGTGCTTTAGAAAGGCTGGAGGCGTGCACCCTGGACCTCGCAGTCCCGTATGCTGTGCCTCCTCGCCGTTCTTCCCGCAAACTGTAAGATGTCCTCACTGGACAAAGGGCAGAGGTAACAGTCCCAACACGATCATCCGAAAGCTGCGATTAAATAGTCCGGGCCTCCGAGCGGTACCCGCGAAGCGGGGGCCGCGAGGCGTGGGATTGGTGGAGGCGGGGCCGGGAAGAGGTTCCAGGTGTGCTTTAGAAAGGCTGGAGGCGTGCACCCTGGACCTCGCAGTCCCGTATGCTGTGCCTCCTCGCCGTTCTTCCCGCAAACTGTAAGATGTCCTCACTGGACAAAGGGCAGAGGTAACAGTCCCAACACGATCATCCGAAAGCTGCGATTAAATAGTCCGGGCCTCCGAGCGGTACCCGCGAAGCGGGGGCCGCGAGGCGTGGGATTGGTGGAGGCGGGGCCGGGAAGAGGTTCCAGGTGTGCTTTAGAAAGGCTGGAGGCGTGCACCCTGGACCTCGCAGTCCCGTATGCTGTGCCTCCTCGCCGTTCTTCCCGCAAACTGTAAGATGTCCTCACTGGACAAAGGGCAGAGGTAACAGTCCTAGGTTTATATGCCTATTATGTGTAATATTGTGAGCTATTCTGCGTGGAAAGTACGCAGGGCAGCTTGTTCTCTCTTGCCTATCTGAGCTGTCTAGGAATGGCCATGAGACAATCTGTTGGGCTCGCTTTAGTAATTCATTTCACAGGAAGCTGTGAATATGTTTATGAATAAATAGAGACAAAGCACCTCACCAGTGCACATCTAATTGGCTATTAAGTAATACTGTTTGAACAAATTGTTAGAATTAACAAAATGAATAAATAAATACGCCATGTTACTACCCGTCCTTTCTGTAAACTGATGAAACTGGAATTGTATAAAGATGAAAAGATGGGTAGAATAGACTGACGTTCCCTTATTTGACCTTTAAGGGGAACTATATGTTGGTGGTTTTTGTTCCAAATTCCCAGGTGGCAACACCATTATTGTTGATATTATTGCAGCACTACATAAGTCGCAGAGGCATCACGAGTCCCTTATCAGTTAGTCTATGCAATCAAGCTGACAGCCCTTGCTAGAGCTGGTGAATAGACTTCTTCCCTGAAAATTATATCACATGGCCTGGATCGTGAAAAGTATGATGTATATGGATCACAATGCTAGGAAAGATGCCCATATGTCCTTAGCACACATTTTTTAAAACAAAATGTACTTTGCTTGTTTTCTTGTCTGCCACAAAGTTCTGCTGGAAAATTCATGTACCTATTAGGTTAGGTTTAATTTATCAGTTATTCATGTAATATGGATCTCTGTTACATTCACTGTTTTAGAGTTTCCCCCTACACCTATAATATGAGAGCATGGTCATAAGCGCAAAACATGGTTGTTCTTATGCAAGGAAAATAATTTTAGAGGTGTATGCAGTTTTGCACAATAGTGAAGGTTCACAAAGTAGAAGCTGTATCGTGATTTCTATGACTTATAAGAACAAGTTTGTTGAAAGACTAGTTGTTTTGAAATTCCTCTTTTTTTTAGGTTCTTCAGAAGAATAATATAGGGGCGTTTCTGAAATTGAATATCCTCTTTTGATTTATTATTTGTATGTTGTGTCTACAGATTTCCTTTCTGTTCACTAACAGATATCTGCTGCCCTACAACCATTGCCAGAGGGGCCAGGATATCAGATCCAACCAGGGGACTAAGTGCAAGTCTAATTTGGAGCCAAAGTGAAGGGACCCAGCCCAGGTGTTGCTGGCCACTATAACAGCGGTGAAGGTGGAAGGCCGGAAGAAACGTGTACCCCTACCACTGTCGGATAATTCTTGGGTGAAAAACGGGGTCACAAATCAGGACGGCGAGCTGATTCCTTGCTTTGTTCCTTTTTTTTTTGGTGCCTAGCTAAGAGAGGCACCGACCGATAACAAGAGCAAGGAGGTTTTGCCTGAGGGGACTCCCTCTGAAACAAGGGTTGCTCCAGATACTCCAGTTTTGTGTGCATCAGGCCTCTGAGTCCCGTTCCCCAAGTGAATACAAGTCTGCACCTTTGTTTGCTGATAAGGAGGTGCCTGGGTACACTAGGTACAATCTGTGGCCCGATGAAAGAGCAGTGCGCCAGCAGGGCAACCCAGGAGTTAGGGAAGGACTAGAGTTTAGGGTATAGGTGCTGGTGCCTGTTAGATTAGAGTGAAAAATTGCCTATTGCCCTGCCCTTAGCATTGCTCTCCATTAGATTGATACCCCATACTCGATCTGGCCTTACACCTTATGAGGTTGTTTTTGGCAGACCCATGAATATTTGGGGGGGTCCCAAAGCCACACCCTATACGTGATGTTCCCCAGGTGTTGAGTGTCACAGTTGACTGACAGCTTGCTTTCTATTCATCAACAGGTCCGAGAAGCTTTTCCTGACAGGTCGCAAGGTGATGGTGATGGTGATGGTCATGATCTGCGGCCTGGTGACCAGGTGATGTTGAAGGTGTTCCAGAGGTCGAGCAGCCTGGAACCTCGGTGGCGGGGACCTGAGCAAGTTCTTCTGGCGACCAGAACTGCAGTCTGAGTGACCAATCGGAAGAACTGGGTCCATTCTACCCACTGCAAGAGGGTGCCGTACGCCTTGGTGGAACCTGCTGCGCTGAAATATCGCCGCAGTATCCTGGACACCGAGAAAGGCCGAGCTGCGTCAAGTGAAGGATGTTATGTTATGTTATTCGTTCTTCTATAGCGCACAGCTGCCCCAGCAAAGGGGCGTCCCGGCGCTCTGAGCGGCAGAACAAAAAGATACATAGAACAGAATGTAACAGAGAGAGGGAGAAGCGGGACCGAGGAATGAAATCCTATGTAGTAAGATGACATCCAGAGGGAAAGAGATAGGTTTTAATAGCCCTCCTGAACATAAGCAGATCATCAAGGGCACGAATATGAGCAGGTAGTGAGTTCCAAAGCCTAGCCGCTAGAACGCGGAAGGAACGTCCTCCCGCTCTGCAGCGTTTGAACCGTGGAACTACTGCTAGATTTTGGTCCAGTGACCTCAAACAGCAAACGGGAACATAAGGAGTAAGAAGATGCTCCAGAATCGGAGGAGAGGACAACTTAAGGATCTTAAAGGAGAGACATAAAGTCTTAAACTCAATCCTTTGAGCCACAGGCAGCGAATGTAGTTTCCGAGTAGTCTCCCTCGCAGAACAGAACCTAGGTAAACCCACCAGGGCTCTGGCCGCCGCGTTCTGTACTCGCTGCATCCGAGTAACTTCCGCCTGATTGGCCCCCACCAAGAGCAAACTCGCGTAATCCAGCCGCGAGAGTATGGTGGCCTAAATTATCAGCTGTCTAGTGGGGGTGTCAAAAAGTTTCAGGGTTGGCCTGGCCCCCCACAAAACCCCAAAGCAAGCAGCAGCCACTTTTTTCGTGTGTCCGCAGAAACTAAGGGCGGAATCTAACCAAACCCCCAGGTTTTTAGTCTCGGGGACCGGAATAGGGGTTGAGCTCAGCTCTGGGGGCCACCACTGAGCACCCCATAGATTGCATTGCTTACCAACGATGAGAACTTCCGTTTTTTAGCATTGAGTTGTAAGCAGTTAGCCGTCATCCAGCCAGCCACTGCTGTTATGCCCTCCCTGAACCTAGGGGCCTCCGAGTCGGAGTCCCCGTTAAGTGCAACCGCCAGCTGCGTGTCGTCAACATAGGAGACCATAGTAAGGCCCCACTGCTTGGCGACCGCAGCCAGCGGCTGCACATACAGATTGAACAGTGTGGGGCTGAGTGCCGACCCCTGAGGGACTCCCTGCTCAATAGGATAGCGTTTGGATTCAAAAGGAGGTGTGGCGACCCGAAATGAACGACCAGCTAGGAAAGACCGAAACCAGTCAAGTGCCACACCAGAGATACCTGCCTCACCCAGACGCTGCAGAAGTAACACATGTGAGACCGTGTCAAACACGGCACTGAGGTCAAGTAACACCAGTGCCGCAGTTTGACCGGAATCAAGCACGGTGCGGAGATGTTCCGTCATCGCGAGAAGAGCAGTCTCCGTGCTGTGACCTGCTCAAAACCCGTTCTGGGAGGAATCCAAGATATTAGCCGTCTGAAGATGTTGAGTCAGAATACCGTTGACATAAGCCTCCGCAACCTTGGCAGCCCAAGGGAGAAGAGAAATTGGGCGATAATTCTCCAATTTAAGGGGATCCAAGGCGGGTTTCTTCAGAATAGGGGTGACATAGGCTTGTTTCCACTTAGATGGTACTATCCCTGCGCACAGCGAAAGATTAATAAGTTGGCGCATAGGGGGGAAACATAGAGCAGTCGAGTCCCTGAACTGCGCGGGTCTAAGCAGGTCTGCAGGGGACCCGGATTTAATTTTAGCTGCCAACCTATTGAACTCTGCTTCTGAGATTCCCGGGAATGTGGATAGAGCCATATTAGAAGTAGAAGTAGGTCTCTGACCTTCACACTGAGGGGTGGTATTAGGAAAGGAGCGGTAGATGGTATGCACCTTTTAAAAAAAAAAGTTGGCGAGCTCCTCACAGTGGGATACAGAACATATCTCACCTGCTGAGGCCCTTTTAGCAGTCAGATCTTTAAGAACTTTAAAAATCAGCTTTGTAGGATTGGGGCTACGTTTGATCTCCTGGGAGTAATAAGCCGCACGAGCTCTGCATATGGCTCTATGTTATATTTTAATTTTTCCAAGGTACAGTGTTTTTTTCTCAGCATCATAGGTTTTACGCCAGGCTCTTTCCGCTTGTTTACACAATTTTTTTAGAAGCAGTAAAGCGTTATCATACCATGGGCTGGGTTCAAAAGAGCGGCATTTACTCCACGTAGCAGGAATCAAAGAATCGAGTGCCCGGGAAACCCAGTCACAGAAGAGATCATAGCCAGACTCGACATCATGAAATGGGTCTAGTGGATATTCACTGAGTACCCGATGAAAGTCCTCGAGCTTAAGTTTCTTCCAGGGCCGTTTAAAGACAGACCTGTCTAAGTTAGTAAAAGGAGGGTTTCTAATCACAAGGTTCAGTTCCACTAAGAAATGGTCTGACCAGGCCACCGGAGAGGGAGGCAGAACATTAGCCTCAGACAGGTTTGTAAAAATAGGGTCCAGGATGTGGCCACCCACATGCGTAGGGAGGGTGACCACCTGACTTAACTGCAACGCCTCTAAATCTGCGAGAGTACTGCTGATAGCAGGGGTGTGGCAGAGGTCAAAGTGGAGATTAAGGTCGCCAAGGACCGTGAAATTAGCCGACCCTATCGCGAAAGAGCTCACTACTTCAGGAAGAGCCTTTCTGAAGGCTATATCATTACCAGGGGGTCTGTAAATCAGAAGCCCAGAAAAGGTAAGGTGATGATTAATTGTGATACAGAAATGCACACTCTCGCAGCCATCTATAGCTAGTTTCTTCCAGGTACAGGGGTAGCAAGATTTAACTACCATTGCAATACCCCCACCCCTAGAATTACGATTGTGAGTGAATATGGAATATTGTTGCGGGATTGCCAAATTCAATTCCACCGTGGTTTCATCATAAAGCCAGGTTTCAGTCATAAAAAAGATATCAGGAGCTTCTGCTGAGATAAGATCATGGATAGCAGAATGATGTTTAAACAATGATCTGACATTAAGGTTCCAAATTTTAAGGCTCCGAGGAATGGAAGGCTCGCTAGACAGGGATGTCATGGGAGGGGACTCACATAATGCCCTAATGGGGGTAGGGGAGCTAAGGCCAAAATTACCACAAGGGCACCGATGGGGGCAGCACAGCGGATCATGAGGAAGATACTCGCAAAATATTGAGGACTGCCGAATGCTCAGTAAATCCTCTCTCATGTACTGGCAGCTCGCGAATTTGGGAAGCACGATAGCCCTTGCCCCTGGCGCCTCTTAAGCGCTGACGGGCGCAGACGGGCAGGACTGTGGCACAACTCCGGTGCAGATCCGGCGCGACCGCTGATCGCGTCCGCTGCCCAGAGACATGACCGTCCTTTTTTATGCGCAGCTAGAGCGCGTCCCAGCAAGAGCCCACACCCAATATGGCCGCCGTCCAATACTCGCCCGCCCGAACCTGGTCTCTCAGCGTCGATACTCGGCTGAGAGTGGCGAGGGAGGGGAGAGATCTCTAGCGGATGTCACCACCGAAGAGGTAAGGGCTGATGGTAAAGCGCGGTGGAGCAATCACACTCACACTGACATATACAGTTTTTTTTAAAACAAAGTTAAAGTGAAAGAAAGATCTCCCGCATCCGCCTCAGGAGAGTAAAAGTATCGTGCTGCCTAGTCGAGCGCTGGGTGTCCAAATGCCCCTTTTATGCGCCGCTAGAGCGCGTCACAGCAAGAGCCCACACCCAATATGGCCGCCGTCCAAGACTCACCCGCCCGAACCTGGTCTCTCAGCGTCGATACTCGGCTGAGAGTGGCGAGGGAGGGGAGAGATCTCTAGCGGATGTCACCACCGAAGAGGTAAGGGCTGATGGTAAAGCGCGGTGGAGCAATCACACTCACATATACAGGTTTTTTAAAAACAAAGTTAAAGTGGAAGAAAGATCTCCCGGCATCCGCCTCAGGAGAGTAAAAGTAGCGTGCTGCCTAGTCCAGTATCGTGCTGCCGGACCACACGATTCCTCAAACATCTTGATTTCCGCTGCGACCCCGGAAGAAAGATCTTTGTTGCTGAAAAAGACTGTTTGAGGCACTGTCCTGGGTTAGTGAAAGTCCAAGTAGCAAAGGGGGGGACTCTTTTAGTGATACTCGTCTCAACCTCAGTGAAGAAACCAATGGCTTCCCAGGACCTTAAGGCTCCATCTGCTTTGTTGTTCAACATCGAGATGAACATGCCTACAGAGAAGAAATCAACTGCTACAAGAGTATGTGATCGAAAGACTATGTTCATTATTGGACTCACTTTGATTATTGTTCTGATCGCTGTAATAACATGGGTTTTAGAGGGAGTAGCTCCTGCTCAAAATCTACTGACTGCTACTACTCCTGTCCCCATTGAACACCACTACTTCCCTCTTCTTTTTCATAAGAAGAAGCACCGAATGTCCTATTTCAACAATATGTTCATTCAGATGTTGCATCACACCCACAATGCTATGAACACTGCCAACTGTTGGGTGTGTGGAATGATGCCAGCCAACCAGAAAAAGGGAGGAACGCCTTTTATTCCTTTGCCGTTTTCACACAATGGCTCTTGCAGGGCCTGGTTTGCGCTGCTGTGGGCTACTCATGTTGCTAACATTACTGACTGGTGTAGGAAGACTTAATGCCCAACTAAACATAGCCTGTTACCCTGATGAAGAAGAAGATCCACAAGCTAAAGGAACTGTATGGGAAATGGAAGAGTATCGCCGAGGAAATTCCTCCACACACTATGTTTTCCCTAACACTCAAACTGTCAAGGGTAATGGACCTCCTGTTATAGCTGTTACTAGAGCTCGAGCAGAACTTTGTGTGAACAGTATTGGCAGTATTCCTGTGGGGAAAAGTGATTGTACTCTGGTGTTAAATATTACTGTAGCGAACACTAGCAGTTTTTTTGTCATCACACAGCACCTATTTTATTTGTGGAAATAAATGATATTACCCTCTACCTATTGGTTGGTCGGGTACATGTTTTGTGTCCTTTTTGCTACCACCTGTGTTTTTGGCACCTGCATCCTATCATAAAGACTATAAACTGTTTAATGACATTTCTAAAAACCGATTCAAAAGGACCATAAATCACAATGAGGTGGATCAAACTGATACTGCATTGAAGCAGTATGTTGACTTTAATTTGGGACTGTTCTTCTCTGTTGGTGCGGCCTTAAACAGCAAAAAGATAAGGCGCTTGACACGTGTTGTAGAGGCTGTAACCAATCAGACAGATATAGCCCTTAGAAATCTCACGGAAGAACTGCAAATTGCTAGGATTGTGGCGCTCCAAAACAGGATGGTCCTCGACGTGGTCCTTGCCAACCGCAGTGGAGCATGCCGCATCATCGGGAGCTGTTGTTGGGTCTACATCCTTGACCACGCTCCTTCAGGTTTTTGAAGCAATTTCTAAGCTGCATAAAATAGCCACTGAAATCCATCAGGATTCAGGGACATGGACTTGGACTGGATAGCTACGGGTGTACTTATTTTATGGGGATGGAAGCTGCTGTCAGCTCTATGTATATTTCTTGCAATTCTGTTTACCTGTTGCTTATGTATACAATGTGGTCCGATGCTCTGTTCTCTCTGTATTTCTACCTGTACCTCATGTATACCAGCTAAACAAAATGCCAAGAATGTAAATGCCCGGTTAGTCACAGACCAAGAAATTAGTGAGTTAATGATGATTGACGTCCATGATATCTTCCATGCTCCTTCTAAATCATAGAGATGTCTCCAGCTAATGCTAAAAGGGCCGTCTGTGTAAATTGAAAATAATGGCTGTTAGCATGAGCTGAAGCCATCTTGGTTGTGGCGTCCATTTTGTTAGCCATGTGATTCTTCCGTCTTCACTGTTGCTTGCCTTTCTATTCTGCTTGAGTCATCAGCTTTATTTAACTCCTTCTATTTTAAGTTCAAACAATGAATGACCTCAGAAAGGCCTGTAGCTGCTAGAATGCAGCTGTCTGAGAATGTAACTGTCCATCATGTCTTACTGATGTAAGCAGTTTTGTTTCCCCTCCCACTTCGCTGGTTAAGTGATATCCATCTGCCCATGTTTGTCAATAACTATTTCTGTGAAGAACTGTACCTTCTATTTGAGTCTACATGCTTACTCCACAACAAACACAGTATATAAGGCCCATGATCTTTGTATTCAAGTCACTACCTCCTGGAACACTTGAGGGTGTTGTATGGACGTGGTCTCACTCATGAGTGACTAAATTTGTTATTTGTTTAATTCCAGCCTCAGTGCCAATCTCTTCTTTGTTGGTTTAAGAACCCGCGGACAGATAAGGATGAACCCCTGCTCCTGTGGGCCCCTAAGAAGGCTCATTTCCACAACTTTACATATGCAGCACCACTGGTTTAGTGCAATACTTGTGCGTGTTGGTCCCACGGGCCGTTTTTCTGTCTCACACTGCATTTACACCATCAACATTGCGACAGTGATTCTAGCATGTTATTCTGAATACCCAGCACCACTGGATCAGTGCATTTCTTGCGCACCTTGTCCCCACGGAATTTGCATTCCTGTCACGGCGCGTTCTCCCACAGGGGGGTTGCTTCTGGGGTACCGGTAGTGCCACACTTGTGTTCGCCAAAACACACAAGATGATGGACGGAATGTTGCACGTTGGCAAAACATTCACCCCCAGTCACAGATCTGGGTTTAATCCATCGTTATTTTGCTCACCACGCCACCCCAGTTCAGACATGGCCATATGCAAATCAGTCTTGACCCTGTGCCTCATGGGAACAGTTCAGCCCGAACTGCCAAGCCATGTCTTCCCTGGACTGGAATCAAGCATCCTAGGACCGGTTTCGGGGTTTCACCTCTCTTCAGCCAGGATAGCATGACTCCAGTGGCGTAGTGAGCACGGGACCCACGTCTGGGCATACCCTTCCCACATAGGGCAAACAGCAAAGACAGCATTGACAGCGCCTATAGCTCTTGGCTTGCTGAGACCGATTGCCTTTGCCAGAGCTTGTTGATAAGATGATGTGCAGCTTGTGGTTATTGGGCTGTTTCTGTATCGGCCGTTAGGTCTCTCCGGCACAGCGCTTGCGCTGTGCTTGAGAAATGTATTGTTTTTAGTATAAATCTTAAAAGGGGCTTACATCCTGCGCCCCAGTTTCCTGGCTTTTCTTTGGTTCATGTGCTTGCCACTTTCTTTTATCTAATTTCTATGTGCTGTTGCATATTTTTCTGCATTTACCAATGCTTGTTCCTCGTCTGCTTCTCTTATCAGTTTCCCGTAGCCGAAATACGATCCGATTCATTAATCTTTATTTCGGTTTTGAAAAACCATAACAGATACATAGTAACATTCATACATATTGGATAATAAAACACCATTAAGAATGGAACATTACGTTGGTACCGCCTTGGCTGGAGCTATTACTTGTTATGACCTTTTGTTCAGTCCATGAGCCTTGAAAATATGTACACAATACAATAAATAACACCTAATAATAAAAAAGTTAAAAGATTATTATAAAAAAAGGCCACCCAGTACCAAATAATAATGTGGGGCATTGGCCTGTTTGACATTGATATTCTAGACTACAGTCTAATGGGTCATTACCGCTCACATTTTATATAAAAGAGAAATATATATGTTCTCACAAAACATGTATCACACAGTTAGTAGGAATTAAAATCAGTGACAGTCTGAGGCGAGAGGAGGGAAACAATTTCTAAGTTTTATCCAGGGGTAGTATTTTTTAAGAGAATCCAGCACCTACACCACATTGAGATTAAAAATCGAAAGACTGCAAATACAATGGGCTTAGAGGTATCAGATTTTAACACTCTATATGCCTCCTGACAATGCACAAACCCCCAGATTCCTACACAACTCGTTGAGCCAACGTTGCCTAGCAAGTTTGTATCCTGGACAAAAAAATAAAATATGAAGCTCTGTCTCCTCTTGGGGTCTACAGATGGGGCACCCTCACAAGGCAGTGCTAGACCAACTGGCAGTAAAGGCATGGAGGGGAAGGGTGCCAAATCTAAACTGTAGATATAATTTCCTAGCTAGGGGATGCAAGATATCGTCCAGGAAAGGCTCAATTTTGTATTCAACTTTTTGTTTAAGAAAATCTGCTGTACGATGGCCCGTGCCCGGGTTCCCACAAATAGCTGCCAATTTAAGTAATCGATAGGTTTTCACCAGTTCCACACGCGAGGTTGCCAAGCATGCTTCCTCGGGGTCGCCCCAGAGACTAGGGTTACCTATCCTGCTGCACTCTTCCTTTAGGTACGCAAACCAAGGGATCTTTTTCTCTGTACCCCGGAAACCCAAAAGCTCTTTTGTTCCTAACCGGTATGCTTCCAATTGTGGGGTCACCCATAGTCTTCGCCAAAAGGTTAGGGGTCTTAAAGTAACCTCATCTCCTATTGGCCTAATACCCAAATCGAGTCTCAGCGGACTTAAGGGGGTACTAGAGGGGAGACCCAGAGTCTGTCTTAAAAAGCTATTCTCAACTTTGCTCAATTGGCTACAAGGACAGTGACCCCACAATTCGGCCCCATACATTGATGCGGCCCTGACCTGCACCTTGCATATCTCTAGGATAGGGCCAGCAGGTTTAAAGGAATAATCTCTCAAATAGTTGTGCAATTACTCCTGTGGTCTGAGCTAATTTGAGCTTGACTTTGGCAGTTTGTGGCCCCCATTCCATATTCTTGTTCATGGTTAAACCTAGGTAGTCAAATACAGAGACCTTTTCCAGAACCATGCCATTTAGTCTAGGATTAGGGCGTGTTGTCTTGGGTGGATTAAAGACCATAAATTTGGTTTTTGAGGTGTTTATTTCAAGCCCCTTGTTATTACAGTAGATTACAAAACTGTCCAGGACCCTCTGTATTCCCATTGGTGACTTGGACATTAAAAGGGTGTCATCCTCTAACAAAAGTGCTGGGACCTTAGAGTTTGCCAGCTTGGGGGCATCACTGTCCATGACCTCATTGAGGTGTGCAATCAACTCGTTGAGGAAGAGGCAAAACAGGGTAGGAGCAAGCACACACCCCTGTCTCAACCCCTTCTCAACGGGAAATTGTGGAGTTAGCTCGCCCTCTTTCCCACATCTAACTTGCACAAAATTGGCTTCATGCAGTCTCTCAAACATTCTCATTTCTATGTGCTGTTGCATATTTTTCTGCATTTACCAATGCTTGTTCCTCGTCAGCTTCTCTTATTAGTTTCCCGTAGCCGTAATACTGTTAACATCCGCTTTGGTGGACCTATTTGTTTTCATACATTTTGCCTCTTTCTACTCTTATTGTCTTGCAGCGCCTTTTTATAAAGCGCAATGTATCACCCAGAGAAATTAAGTGTCTTACCCAGAATCACAGGATGTAGCGCCGCCAAGACTCTAACCTGGATTCCCAGCTATGGAGTCAGGAGCTCTGGCCGCTGCGCCACATCCTCTTCACTTCCATGATGTTTGTTTTTTTGTTCTTGTTTTTTTTAAATGTATTTAAGAGTAACACATCTCTTGACTCCCTCCCCCAAACAAATACTCCCATGGGACTGTCCTTCACTTTGTGCTTCTCGGAAGAGTGCTGTGTAACTTAATGTCATTCACTACAGTTCAGTATACAGATGAGATTTCACGATTTGGCCAAAAAAAAGCAACATCACGGTTCTGTCTTCGAGAACTCGCGTCATTTTGCAACACTGGGTAGAACTCAGAGATTTCATTTAGATGATTTCAAAGCCGGAACAGGCGACTGCTACTTCTGTTTCTCTGATTTCTCCTCTTCATTATGAAACTCCGGTACAAGCCGCCATTGCTTCTTCAATGCTGAAGCCCAACTATTGTTCCTGCCCTCATGCGGTCCAAATATGTAGGGCGGACATCTCTCTATGATCACTTCGCAGGACGTTTTACGTCTGTGGAACATACCAGAAGATTCTGTTGAGGTGCAAGGGTTAAGTCACAGGGGAGTTTTGGGGTTTCATTTTATAACCACTGCTCCAGATCAATCAATCAATCAGAACATTTGTAAAGCGCACCACTCACCCGTGAGGGTCTCAAGGCGCTGGGGGAGGGGTGCTGCTACTGCTCGAATAGCCAGGTTTTGAGTAGCCTCCTGAATGTTAGTAGGTCCTGGGTCTGCCGTAGGAGGGTGGGGAGGGTGTTCCAGGTCTTGGCGGCGAGGTGGGAGAACAATCTGCCGCCGGTGGTCGTTCTTAGGATGCGGGGGACGGTGGCGAGGGCGAGGTCAGCGGAGCGAAGTTGGCGGTTCTGAGTGTAGAAGGTGAGTCGTCTGTTGAGGTATGCCGGTCCGGTGTTGTGGAGTGCTTTGTGTGTGTGGGTAAGGAGCTTGAAGGTGATCCTCTTGTTGACGGGAAGCCAGTGCAGGTCTCTCAGGTGTGGCGTGATGTGGCTGCAGCGAGGGATGTCGAGGATCAAGCTTGCAGAGGCGTTCTGTATGTGTTGTAGTCGTCTCAAGAGTTTGGCGATGTTCCTGCCTAGAGGGCGTTTCCGTAGTCTAACCTGCTGCTGACGAGGGGCTGGGTGACCGTTCTTGTTTCGGTGGGGATCCACCTGTAGATCTTGCGGAGCATGCGGAGGGTGTTGAAGCAGGGGGACGAGACGGTATTGACTTGCTTGGTCATGGAGAGTGTTGAGTCGAGGATGAATCCTAGGTTGCGTGCCTGGTCGGTGGGTGTTGGTGCTGCTCCCAGTGTGGTTGGCCACCAGGGGTCGTCCCAGGCTGAGGGTGTGGAGTCGAGGATGAGGACTTCTGTCTTGTTTAGCTTCAGACAGCTGTTCTTCATCCACTCGGCAACAGCTTTCATTCCTTCGTGGAGGTTGGTTTTGGCGGTGAGGGGGTCCTTGGTGAGGAAGAGGATCAGCTGGGTGTCGTCGGCGTAGGAGATGATGTTGAGGTCATGCAGTCGGGCGACATGAGCGAGCGGTGCCATGTACATGTTGAACAATCAGATCAGGACTTTTAAAAGATATAAACCACCCTAGTAGTGATCTAGTGGGTTAGTTGGTAACTGTGGAACAAGAAGACACAACTTTTAATCTCAGTCTCACCATTTGGCTAAATTGTGAGCTCTTGGCCAATCACTTTTTGAATGCACTCCCATCTGTAATTTTTGATAAGCTAGGGAGACTTTAGGATTGAAAGCAAAAAAAAATCAGGTTTAGTTTGTGGTTACATTAAAAACTGGATTGGATATTACCTTGGGGTGAAGTGGGGTAGGGGCTAAGTAACACCTGGTTTCAAGGTCTGTTCCCCAAAATGTCATCAATCAATCAATCAGGGGTTTATATAGCGCGGCTACTCACCCGTGAGGGTCTCAAGGCACTGAGGGAGAGGGGGTTGCTGATCCGTCTGGGCGCAGGGGTTCAGTTGAAGAGGTCTTGGCAGTGAGGTGAGAGATGGCTCTTCCTCCGGCTCTGGTCCTGTGGATCTATGGGACGGTAGTCAGGGCCAGTTTGACAGAGCGATGGTGTCTGGTGAGTATGCGGAATGAGAGGCAGTGGTTCAGATATGCTGGTCCTGCGTCTTGGAGAGCTTTGTAGGCATGTGTGAGGAGCTTGAAGATGATTTGTTTCCTGATGGGGAGCCAGTGGTTATTGAAGGTGTTTGGTGATGTGGCTGCGGCGGGGAATGTTGAGGTCCAGTCTGCCTGTGGCATTTTTAATGTTCTGTAGTTTCCTGAGGAGTTTCTGGTTGACGCCGACAAAGAGATTGCTGCCGTAGTCGAGTCTGCAGGTAATGAGTGCGTGGGTGACCATCTTTCTGGAATCTGTGGGGATCCATCTGAATGTCTTTCGCAGCAGGCGGAGCGTGTTGAAGGAAGATGAGGATACAGCATTGATCTGGCTGTTCATTGTGAGCGAGGAGTCCAGTATGATGCCGAGGTTACGTGCTTGGTCTGTGGGGGTGGGTTCCTAGTGTGGCGGGCCACCATGAGTCATCCCAGGCTGAGGGGGTGAGTCACAGGATGACTACTTCGGTCTTGTCCCAGTTGAGCTTGAGGCAGCTATCTTTCATCCAGGTGGCAACTGCTCCATCCTGCTGTGGAAGTTGATTCTGGCGTCTGTGGGTACGTTGATGAAGGAGAGGATCAGCTGGGTGTCATCGGCACAGGAGAGGATGTTGAGCCCGTGGTTCCTGGTGATGGCAGCGAAGGGGGCCATGTAGACATTGCAGAGGGTGGTGCTCAGGGAGAAGCCCTGGGGCACTCCGCAGCTAATCTTTGTAGGTTCAGAGACGAACTGAGGTAGTCTGACTTGCTGTGTTCGCCCGGTAAGGAAGGAGTGGATCCAGTCCAGGGCCTTGTCACGGATGCCGGCCTCATGGAGTCTCTACATTAGGGTGCGGTGGGAGACGGTATCGAAGGCAGCCGAGAGGTCCAGTAGGATGAGGGCTGGGGTTTCGCCTTGGTCTAGGAGGGGGCGGATGACGTCAGTGGTGGCGAAATGTGAGGTCTCGTTGCTGTGGTTGCTTTGGAAGCTGGATTGGGAGACAACTAAGACATGGTTCCGTTCAATGAACTCAGAGGGTTGGGCGTTGATGGCCTTCTCGATGACCTTGGCCGGGAAGGGGAGCAGTGAGATGGCCTGAAGTTTTTGAGGTCCTTTGGGTCGGCCAATAGCATCTTTAGTAGGGGGTTGATCTCGGTGTGTTTTTCAAGCCATCGGGGAAGATGGCAGTCTCAATGGAGCAGGTGATGGTGGCTGCTTTAAGGAAGATATGATGTGGGCAAGGGTCTGATGGGGCTCTGTAGTTGATGCTCTTCATGGTTTTCAGTGTGTTGTCTGAAGTGAGCGGAGTCCATTTGAGCAGGATCCGTTGGGGTGTGGCATGGTTGCGTGTGGTGGTGTCGGGCATGGTGGGAGGGTCTTGGGTGTCGAAACTGTCTGATCTTGTGATGGAAGAAGGTGCCAAGTTTGTTGCAGAGGTCTTGGGAGGGTGGGATGTCTGTGGTCTCGATGTTGGGCCTGGCAAACTCCTTGACCATGGTGAAGAGTTTTTTGCTGTTCTGTGCGTTGGTGTTTATCCCGTCTTGGAGGGACATTTACTTTGTGGTTTTGAGGAGGAGGTGGTGTGCGTTCACAGTGGTTTAGAAGGTTGCGTGGGTTTCCGAGGTTTTGTTGTTCCTCCATCTCTTCTCAAGTTGTCTACAGGCGCGTTTGGACTCTTGGAGGGCGGGAGTGAGCCAGCTGGCTTTCTTGGAGTGTTGCTTGCCAAGTGCCTTCTTGAGAGGTGCCAGAGTGTCACTGCAGTTAGAGATCCATCGGTGGTGGTTGCATGTTGAGGTTTTACCGTCTGCTGATGTTGGTGGTGTTTTAGTGATGTTGGTTGTGAGGGCAGTGGTGTAAGGTGGGTGTGGTGAAGGTGAAGTGCACACAGTGGTAGTTGGCCCAGAGGAGTTCGGTGGTGTGGCTGTAGGTGATCTTTCTGCTGGTGGAGAAGACAGGGTCGAGGTGGCAGGAGGTGTGACGTCCTGTTTTGAGGGCGAGGAGTGTGCTGGAACCGTATCAGTGGGAGGTCCGAGAACCAGGGTCTGTGACGCTGGGCGCAGTCCAGGCATGGACGGGCACAGACAGGCTTGCCTTTGGCCCTCCAGCAATGCGGCCACCATTAAGTAGTGTGCGGGAGAGCTGGGATGTGGGAATTGTTGGTGAGGCCACAAAAGAGAGACAGAAGGGCAGCCCAGCAGCAGAGCAGTTACGCTCTACCACGCGCAGGACGGACCCTGCGGGTGGTGGAGGCCGGGCCTCGAACTCGTGACCAAAGGTCAACAGCAGTAACGGGGGCAGCAGCTACCAGACAGAGTTGTGCAGGGAAGGGAGCAGTTTAATAGTAAGGTCTAATAATACTGTGATAAAGTTATATCATTTCCAGCAAGCACTACTGTTGTATGTTTGGGTGCCTTACTTTCACAAAATGTAAGATCTTGGGAAAATAATACTCAGTGCCCTAGTGTGACAATATGTGAGCACCCAGAATTGGCTTATGAAAGAAATAAACACCAAGGGTATATTTCCAAGACAGCACCCGCCACCCCGAGCATGGTTTTTATTCACAGATTTAGAGTTAATTAATTGCAGGCATCTCGTTCCCCCTTAGCATATCTAAATGTGAAGGTGTTACTGAAACTAGGTTGTACAGAAACCCTCTGGTACTACAGCATTACACTCCCAATTACACAGTAACCAAATGCTTGCTTCAGCCTGCAGACAAGCTCCTCTTAACAGCTCATGTAGGGTTAATAAAAGAGAAAGTGACACCCTGACCGGTAGCTTGTGCCATCTTACTGGCAAGCCCAAATCCTAGACATAAAAGCGCAAAAAAGTGAGACATTTGGTGTCCTGCAGCGCCTTACTGCGGACATCAGGAGAGACCGACAGAAACAAGATGGTTGGCTACCCTACATATATGCTGTGAGAGATGTTTGCCTCCATGCTTGCTGTGAGAGTCTTTGGCTTGACTGCAGTTTTTATCTCTTCAGTGAAAGTGACTGCTACCTCCTCTTTTATTTCCTCATCCCAGCAGTGAGAGCACAATGTCTCCTTATTAACTCCAGCACCTCTGCAAGTGTGTGATGCTCATTTGCTTGCTTCTATTCAATAGCTTTCCTTCCTCTTATTGTGTCTCTCGTGCTCCTGAAGCATTGCTTCTTTGCCAAACTTTACATTTGATGACTTGCATCCTTCCATAGTATACATTAGAAAGCTAGTTTCTTTTTCTTTGAGCACTCCACGGGAGTGCATGTGTTTTCTTGATCTCTATATCACTTTACCCAAAACCAATGCACTCTACACCAATCTACTCTGCACCCTATGCTAGACTCTGCTCTGCAACACTTTAAGCCACTGCACGCTATGCTATTGTGCTCTACGTTGCTGCACTCTACACCACTCCGTTCTACTCTGCACCACTGTACTCTACGGCACTTTACTCTGCACCACTCTATGCCAATGACCTCTAAGCCATTCTACTATACACCACAGCGCTCTACGACCGTCTACTCTGCAACGCTGCCTGCATCTGAACTGTATACTCTGCACTCTGTGCCCCTGCCCTCTACGCCAATCTACTGTAATCCACTGCACTCTCTGCCTATGCACTGACTACCACTTTACTGAAAATCAATCAACTCTAGGCCACTGCACTATATGCCAAATACTGTGCACCACTGCATTCGATGCCGCTGTACTCTAATCTCCAACACTGCACACTATGCCACTGCATGCTAAGCCACTCTATTCTACTGTGTACCACTGCTCTCTGCACCACTGTTCTCTGCCCCTCTGCTTTCTGCTCCACTCTACTCCACACCACTGCTCTCAGCATCACTCTGTTCTACAACTCTCCTGTGCAAAACTGCACTGTCTGCCACTGAACTCAGTCACTCTACTCTGCACCACTGCCCTCTACATCAAGACATGCTATGCCACTCTACATTATTGCGCTTTATGCCACTCTGTTCTACTCTGCCCCACTCTACTCTATGCTGCTGCACTCTATTCTACATCCTTCAACTTTACACCAGTCTACGCCACTACACTCTGCATCACTACACGCCACTCTAATCTATTCTGCATCACTAGACACCACTCTAATCTATTCTGCACCACTGTGCTCCACGCCACTCTGCTCTACACCACTCTACTCTATGCCACTCTGCTATACACCTCAGCACTCTACCCTGCACACCTCTACCCAGAACCGCTCCACTCTATGCCACTTCACTCTAATCTGTAAGAATCTACCCTACATCGGCCTGGGTGAGCAAGCGTATCTCTACTGTTAAGGTATGGTTAAAAAGCCTTATTTACTGCAACACGAAAATTGATTTATTTTCCTCCACACTGCTGGTGACCTCCAGACCCAAAGACATATGGGGTACCTTGAAAACCTATTTGTTTGAAACTGACCAGACCTCCTTGCCACAGACTCTCCCTGGGATTGCCCCTGCTAGGGTGGGTTGGGGTTTCGCTTTTCATATTAAAGTACAATGGATCAGCCATTTAAATGGATGTCAAATGTGATATTTTATCAATTTCTGGGCTTGCTCTCTATGGAGTCGACAACTAATATTGACTTTGGAGAAGTGGTTTTATTTTATGCTATGTTATTTTCTCCTCCTAAGTGTCGCAAAGAGACTTTGTACCTGATGATTGCTGTTGATGAAAATGGTAAATAAAGTTACCAAAAAAAGAATAATCTACTCTACATCACTGCAGTCTACTCTGCACCACTCTACTCTATGCCACTGCACTCTACGCCACTCTATTCTGTCACTGCACTCTATGCCAATGCGCTCTACACCACTTTTCTCAAATCCAATGCACTCTACGTCACTGCACTCTCCGCCAACTTACTCAGCACCACTGTACTATACGCCACTTCACTCCAGGCCACTCTACAACACTACACTCTACAATACTCCACTCTGACGCTGTACTCCACTCTGACACTCTACTTCACTCTACAACATTACTCCATAGCGCTCTACGCAACTACCTCTATGCCACTTCATGCCACTTTACTCCGCTCTATTCTATGACACACTACTCCATTCTGTGCCACTTCTCTCTGTAACTCCATTCTGACACTCTATGCCACTCCACTGTATGCCAGACGACTTTGCAACCTCTACTCCACTCCATTTCACTCTCCTACACTATTCCACTCTGTCAATCCACGACAATTTACTGCGCTTTATGCCACTCTACTCCGCTCTATGCCACTCTTGCCCACTCTGCACAAATCTCTCTATGCCCCTCCACTCTGCTCAACACCACACCACGACACTCAATGCCACTCCCCTCCACTGTATGCCCTTCCACTCTACCACACTCTACTCCCTCCACGACACTCCATGATACTCCACGCCACTCAACTCTACTCTACACCACTCCACTATACTTTGACACTCCACTCCATTCGGCTCTCCTTTAACCCATTAAATTGTAGCCATGATGAAAGGCCATACTGATGTACAACATGGCTAAAACATATTGGCAAAGCCAATGACTCTTGCATAGCCTAGACCTATTGGCATTGTAGTTTTCTGTTGCAATTACTTTTTTCTTTCTTCTGTGTCCAAAAGAAGAGTTAGGAACTGTAAATGTTGACAACTCATAGCAAGGTAACTCCATTTTGGTGAGAGGTCTGCAAATCCTTTGCAGTGCATTAACGCAGGCTTCTAGTGAGAATGATCATTGCATTGCAACAGTTTCCTAACTTCATTTTTAGGTTGTGCCTGCACAGCGCAAGTGAAATCTCTTGTATTTACTATATCTTAAAAGGGGGCTTTTATCAGTTCACATCACCGAATGACTGTGTTCATTCGCTTTGCGTGAAACATTTTTTTGTTAACTTCCCCTGGCTGCACGCATTTACAATACTTCTACTAAAGTTGTTCACACTGTTTAAGTGCCATTCACTGTCAAGATAAAAATCTGTTCCCACAGAAAATGCAGACAGCTTCTAATAGAATGCTGGAATGCCTGCTTTTTAATACTTAGTTGTGTAAACCAGATGATTTGAACTTAAAATGTTTGTGGCATTTCCTATTCATACCTCAGTACTTTTCTAAACACTTTGTAGGCATTATCGGGTTGATTTTTTTAACTTAATCTATTTGTTTTTTATGATTAAATTCTAAATGTTGTAATAAACATTGCACATAAAAAAGAAAGTTAATATACAAGAGCTACGCTATATTTTACTACTAAACAGGCAGCCACAAGTGCAGTTACCATGCAGACAACAGGGTCATGATTTAAATGGTGCAGCAGGTGCAGTAGCACTGGGCCCAAAAGTTGTCAGAACTCCTCTAAACACATAATATTGCTATATTTGACTACTAAACAGGCAGTCACAATTGCAGTTACCTTGCAGTTAAAAGGGATTTGATTTGAATGGTGCAGTGGTACCGGGGCCATAAGCTCTAGGGACCCCACTAAACCCAGAATATTGCTTAAACTTAAAACCAAACAGGCAACCACAAATGCAGTTACCTTACAGACAGCAGGGTCATGATTTCTGTGGTGCAGCAAGTGCAGTGACACCTGGACCAAAAGCTCTAGGCATACCAATAAACACCTAAAATTGTGACATTTTACTACTAAACAGGCAGACACAAGTTCAGTTACTTTGCAGATAACAGGGTCATGATTTGAATCGTGCAGCAGGTGCAGTGGCACTGGGTCCAAATAATATTGCTATCTTTTACTACTAAACAGGCAGCCACAAGTGCAGTTGTCTTGCAGGCAATAGGGTTATTACTCCTCTAAACACTTAATATTGCTATATTTTACAACTACACAGGCAGTCACAAGTGCAGGTATCTAGCAAGAGCTAGGGTCATGATTTCAATAGTGCAGAAGGTGCAGTGGCACAGGGACCAAAAGCTCCAGGCACCCCTCTAAACACCGATTGTAGCTATATTTTACAACTAAACTGGCAGTCAACAGTGCAGTTATCTTTCAGGCACTAGGGTCATGATTTGAATGGTGCAGCAAGTGCTGTGGCACTTGGCCAAAAACTTGCCAGAAGTCCTCTAACCACCTAATATTGCAGTTACCTTGCAGTTAAAAGGGACTTGCTTTGAATGATGTAGCAGGTGCAGTAGCACCAGGGTCAAAAGCTCTAGGCACCCCACTAAACACCTAATATTGCTATATGTTACTACTAAACAGGCAGCCACAGGTGCTGTTACCTTGCAGACAACAGGGTCAGGATTTGAACGGTGCCGCTGGTGAAGTGGCCTCAGGCCCAGAATTTGTCATGACCTTCTCGAAAAACATAATATTGCTATATTTTACTATTATATATGCAGACACAATTGCAGTTATCTTGCAGTTAAAAGTGGCTTGATTTGAATGGTGCAGCAGGTGCAGTAGCACCAGGACCAAAAGCTCTAGGCACCCCACTAAACACCTAATACTGCTATATGTTACTGCTAAACAGGCAGCCACAGGTGCAGTTACCTTGCAGACAACAGGGTAATGATTTGAACGGTGTAGCTGGTGAAATGGCATCAGGCCCAGAATTTGTCTTGACCTTCATGAAAAACATAATATTGCTATATTTTACTACTATACATGCAGACACAATTTCAGTTATCTTGCAGTTAAAAGTGGCTTGATTTGAATGGTGCAGCAGGTGCAGTGGCACCATGGTCAAACGCTCCAGGGACCCCACTAAACGCAGGATACTGCTAAACTTTACTACTAAACAGGCAGTTACAAGTGCAGTCATCTAGCAGGCACTAGGGCCATGACTTCAATGGTGCTGTAGGTGCATTGGCACCGGGGCCAAAAGTTGAACTCCCCCAAACACTTAATATTGCTATATTTAACCGCTAAATAAGCAGTCACAAGTGTAGTTACCTTGCAGGCACCAGGGTCATAATTTCAATGGTACAGCAGGTGCAGTGACACCGGGCCCAAAGCTCTAGGAACCCCTCTAAAAACCAAATATTTCTATATTTTACTACTAAACAGGCAGTCACAAGTGCAGTTACCATACAGGCAATAGGGTCACGATTTGACTGATGCAGCAGTTGCAGTGGCACCGTGGCCAACAGTTGTCACAACTCTTCTAAACACCAAATATTGCTATATTTTACTACTAAACAGACAGTCACAAATGCAGTTGTCTTGCAGGCACTAGGTGCATGATTTGAATGGTGTACAGGTGCAGGGGCACTAGCCCAAAAGTTGCCAGAACTCTTCTGAACACATAATATTGCTATTACATCAACTAATTATATTATTTCCCTCTTTCAGTTCATTTTTCAAAAATTATCTATTGCTTACCCGCAGTATACCACTAGTAACAGCACAATGTATTGCCTTTTTGTACATAAACAAGTCATAACACTTTAACAGACTTTCTGTAACTTATATAGTACATCTACTTAGCAAGCTACAACTTAAATCAAAAAAATCTGATTATGAATCACATAGGCGAAACCTAATGCATTTACCAATGCTTGTTTTGTTTAGCAATGGTGTCTGAGGAACACTGATTGTACAACCAAGTTACTACATTTGTGCAACTGAATCTCCAAAGATGGAGAGAGTGAGTAGTCACGGCTTATTCCAGCAGGTGGTGGAATGTTTGAAACTCAGATACTGGATTGTACTACTGAAAATCGACCCCCAGAACTGTGATACAAGAATATCAAGGAGGGAATATTGAGGGGAAAAAGTATTTAAAGGTAAGTGCATATCGGGAAGTACTGAATTATTGTATGTGATGTTAGGAAGTGGCATAGCTAGGCCTTATGACGCCCATGGGGACCCCTGCTTTTGCTGCCCGCGTGGCCGAATGTAAGAGCGGGTAGTGGTGCTGGCGATTCTTGACTTTGCTGCCCCGCGACGGCTGCAGTAAGGAGCAGGGGGGTGGCCGCCGCCCCCAAAACTCATGCAGCACAGGGCGGGTCTCCCCCCACTCACCTTGCTATACCACTGATGTTAGGTATAGAAAAAGTAGACTTACTTACCTGTCAATGTATATAAAAAGTATATATTTTGTCTCGGATATTCTGTTCCATTGATATTCTGGGGTCGATATTCAGGCTGCACATCAGATACTGTATATCACGAGTACTTAAAAAAGCACTCAATTCCAGTCTGCGCTAATTTTTTGAAAAGCAACATGCATGTTATTTACAGGGGGAATGTAAAGCAGTTATAATTGTGAGCAAAAAAATACCAGAAGATACTTTCAGGGCTACAGTATGATCCCAAACATACTTATAGTAATATAGAGCAAGGTACTAAACCACCGCAGACATGTTGCTCTACGGTCAACTTTAATCCAAGGTGAAAGGTATTGGTGTCTTCAGCAGATTGTGAACTTTGAGGTTTCCTATGGGCTCTGTTTACTAATGTCTATGAACAAGGCAGAGGTGCTAGACCGAAGGCCCAAAAACACCTAGCCCCTGGGGGTTGTCAGCGCTTCTATGTGCATGCCTGAAAAAATCAGTAGGTTTGAGCCCAAGTGGCTGAGAATCCATGAAGAATGTCTGTGAGAAGTTGGCCTGGTATATGCTGTCCACTAGTTATAGTGGGCACCTTGTACCAGTCCAAACAACCCTTATTGATGATAGGTTTAAAGACAGCCTTTATTGAAACCTATCCTAGTGGTAGCTATGGAGAGCAGCCTTCAGGCTAAGTCTTGAAGGAGTGTAAAGCAGCTTGGTTTATCAGATTATAACCTCTTGAAATACTAAATGAAAGGAGAACCACACAAGGTATATATAAAATATATGTATTTATTTCTAAACACTCACTACTAATTTCTTTATGAGATTAGAGTCCCAGATACACAATATTACAGTTCTAAAACGACAGTAAATAGCACAATATAAAATGGGCCCTAGTGGCGGACCAAACCATATATTAAGAAAGTTGTATAAGAACCGCTGGGACCCCAAGGTACCACCCAAGGTAGTGACACAGAAGACCCACGGGGGACGCGTGCAGTGTGAGAACACAGGCGTGAGCCCCGTACTATTCTATGGGAAAGTCGCGGTTGGAATTTTAGAAGTTAAGGACACTTAGGAGAGGACTTTGAGCAAACCCCTTTAGACTTAGGGTGTTCTAGGACCAGCACCCACGGGAGCATCGGAGTCCTTGACTTACCTCACCCAGGGAAGCCAGGTGCATAGTGTCAGAGTCCCCCCCACGACTTACCGTCAGCTGGGTGGGATGTTCCTGCAGAGGCGACAAGAACCACCACCCCGTTCCCCGCCTTGCCCTAGTTGAGGTGCAGCTCCGTCTAGGATAAGGGGGTACCCGGGGTGGAAGCCAGATAGGCGCACGGTCTAGATGGCGCTGGACACACGCTGTGAGGGAAAGAATGGAACACCGTTAGCGTTCTGCTCGTTCCTTCTCCTTCCTCTGTCCTGTGTCACGCGTATGAGACCCTGGTTTACCTGGTGCGAGGGTGTGCGAGCAGCTGGCCTCCGTAGTATATTCCAGTGCTCCGGTGCAAATGAGGCAGAGCCCAATTCTGCTGGGTCACGGTGTGAACAAAAATGATATAAAACAAAACCAGCGCTCCTGCGCAAATTATAAAGAGCCCAATCCTGCTGGGGCAATGGGTGAACCAAAATTACATAAAACAAAACCAGCGCTCCTGCGCAAATTATAAAGAGGGCAAGAACCCCCGTTCCACTGCACTCCTTCTGTGTGCCGTGGAAGCAAAGTTACGAGTTGAAACGGCAAGGACCGCCGTTCTTCTGTAGGCGAAGCGCCGTTAGTTAAAGACAGTACCTGAACTGTAGTTGTCCGCTGCCGCGTCCTTCCGTCGGCTGGTACTCGTCTTCTCCGGAGTGGCGTCTCTCCTTCCAGGGCGATGACTTGAATTCAAAGCAGTCAGTAGCCGGAGTTCCAGGCTCTTGTGCGCGATCAACCGGAAGTGAGTCTTTCGGCCTTCCGTTGTCGACCCGCAAGAGCTAGACCGCTGACCCTCCTCCTCGAGTAGCGGGTGGCGGAACCATGACACATAGGTGTCAAATGGTGTTGGGAATCGTCGTTGATTTCAATGGCGATCTCCTGCAAGGAAGGGGTTAGGCAAACTCTAGGGACCCACCTATGGGAGGGTCAGGAAAGAGGGATGGCTACACCCATTTTCTTTGTCTAGTTTCACGCCAGAGCAGGGGCTGGCAGCCCCTGCAACCGGTTTGAGCTGAACTACGCACAGGGACACCAAATTTGCCCCCGCTGCAGACTTCAAAGCACTCTTGGAGTGCACCCACCCAGCCCCAATACACTAAAGCCTGTCTGGGAGGTGGTGACACCTCCCTGTGACAGGAAACCTATTGTCCAGGCCTCCCCTGCTAGAGTTTCGTCCAGCAGCAGGAGGGCAGACTTTTGTCTGTGGCTGGCAGCATCCATTTTGTGATGCCAGGGCCCTGTTAGCTGGTACCGAGTATACCGGTGCTGTCATGTCTCTCCCTCTAGAAGGGTGGGATCATACTCCCACACCAGTTACTGGTTTGGGGGTATGATTCCAAGGTGTTTGACACCAAACACGACATGTTTCTGTGCAACCATCACAAAATTAGCATTTACTGTTTGGTTATAACTATAAGGCACTTAAGAGTATATGGTTTGGCTGCATCACAAACAACCCCGGAATAAAGGTTCCGAAGGCTGCAGAGGGGCTCTGCTCATGCATGGGCACCCTCTCACATAAAACCTAGCACCCTGCCTTCAGGATTGGTAAGGCCTGCCATAGGGGTGACTGATAGGTTTATATGTGCAGTGATATGGAGAGATATAGTGAACCTATATCTCAGTAAGGGGTTCATGTGCCACCATACCGAGGCTGCAGTAGCAGTCCTGTGGTGTCATTTTGGAAGGCTTCCCAGGGGTGGCATAATACATGATGCAGCCCCTGGTAGGCCTCTGGGGTACCTATGCCCTGGGTACATAGTATACCATATACTAGGGACTTATAAGGGTACCCCAGAATCCAACCTGGTGTGTACATAAAGTACTGGTAATCAATTTAGAGAGGAAGTAACCTAGTCTGGGGTCCTGGTTAGCAGGGCCACAGCCAGACTAAATTAGAAAAACAGTGAAACATCAGCAAAAAGTAGGGGTAACTATAAAAAGCAGAACCTACTCTCCTACACAACCCCCCCAAACGTAAGGACATTAAACTAACCTTGACCAGTTGAGTCTTCATGTTCTAAGTGGAAATATCTGGAGACTCCATCTGCATTGACATGGTTACTCCCAGGTCTCTGTTCCACTGTATAGTCCATCCCCTGTAGGGAAATGGACCACCTCAAAAGTTTGGGGTTTTCACCCTTCATCTGTTTTAGCCATAAGAGGGGCTTATGGTCTGTCTGAACAATGAAGTGAGTGCCAAACAAGTATGACCTCAACTTCTTCAGAGCCCAAACCACAGCAAAGGCCTCCCATTCAATGGCTGACCAACGTTTCTCTCTGGGGTCAGCCTTCTGCTAATACAAGCTACTGGCTGAGCCTGACCTTCATCATTCAATTGTGATACCACAGCCTCAACCCCCAACTCAGATGCATCTGTTTGAACAATGAATTCTTTGGAGTAGTTAGGACTTTGCAGAATCGGAGCAGTGCACATGGCCTCCTTTAGGTCATCAAATGCCTTTTGACAGCTGACGTGCACTGAACTTTCTTGGGCATTTTCCTAGAAGTTAGGTAATTCAAGGAAGTCACTATGGATCCATAACCTTTGACAAATCTTCTATAGTACCCAGTCAAGCCCAAGAAATTTTGCTCTGCAATGGTTGAACATGGCCTCCACCCACAAGGTGGCTCAGGTACACAACCTGACTCTGCCCTATCTGGCACTTAGTGGCCTTGATAGTTAGGCCTGCTTTTTGCAGGGCCTCCAAAACATTCCTCAGGTGGACCAGGTGATCCTCCCAGGTGGAGCTAAAGACAGCAATATCATCTAGATATGCTACACTATTGGCTTCCAGGCCTGTAAGGACTTCATTCACCAACCTTTGGAAAGTGCCAGGTGCATTTTTCAAACCAAAGGGCATCACCACAAATTGGTAATGCCCACTAGGGGTAGAAAATGCTGTCTTTGGCTTTGCATCATCAGCTAGTGTGATCTGCCAGTCGCCAGCTGTCAAGTCAAATGTGCTCAGAAACTTGGCTGAGGCCAAAGTATCTATAAGCTCATCTGCCCATGGGATTGGATTGGCATCAGTCCTAGTGACTGCATTGAGACCCCTGTAGTCTACACACAACCTCATCTCTCTCTTGCCATCTTTGGTGTGAGGGTTGGGCATTAAGACTACTGGACTAGCCCAAGGGCTATCTGAGGGTTCAATGACTCCCAATTCCAACATCATCTGGACGTCAGCCCTGATACAGTTACTTACATGATCAGGTTGCCTGTAAATCTTATTTTTAACAGGCAGACTGTCCCCATTGTCCACTTCATGAGTGCACCAGGTAGTCTGACTTGAAGTCAGTGAGAACATATGTCTAAACTGGCTGAGAACTTTTCTGCAGCCAGTTTGTTGCTGGACAGTGAGGCTGCCTTCCAAGGATACACCATCTACTGATCCATCACCAGAGTTCTGAGAGAGCAGGTCAGGGAGTGGGTCACTCTCTTCCTCTTGTCCCTCATCAGTTGCCATGAGTAAGCCCATGTCAGCCCTGTTGACATATGGCTTGAGCCTGTTGACACGGAACACCATATGGGGGCTCCTGAGAGTTCCTAGGTCCAACAGGTAGGTGACCTCTCCCTTCTGCTCAAGTATTGTGTGGGGGCCACTCCATTTGTCTTGGAGGGCTGCTGGGGCCACAGGCTCCAACACCCATACCGTCTGCCCTGGCTGGTAAACAGTCAGCACAGCCGTTTGGTCGTGCCAGGCCTTTTGTAAATCCTGGCTAGCCTCAAGGTTTTTAATTGCCTTCTTCATGTACTCAGCCATCCTGGAGCGGAGACCAAGTACATAGTCCACAATATCCTGTTTACGGGGTTTGAGAGGTAACTTCCATCCCTCCTTTACCAGACACAATGGACCCATAACTGGTTGTCCAACTGTAACCAACCCCCTTCTGTGGAACCTTTCTGTAGGCAATGAGAAGGCAGGACAAAAGTATGTCCCATCTGTGCCTTAGCTTTTCTGCGAGACCTTTAATCATGCCCTTTAAGGTTTTGTTGAATCTCTCAACTAAACCATTGCATTGTGGGTGATAGGGTATGGTGAATTTATAATTCACTCCATACTCCTTCCACATAGCAGTCAAGTAATTAGACATGATGTTTGCACCCCTGTCTGATACTACTTCCTTAGGGAAACCCACTCTGGAAAAGATTCCAAGTAGGGCCCTGGGCACCACAGGAGCTGTAGTGGTCCTAAGGGGAATGGTTTCTGGGTACCTAGTGGCATGATCCACCACCACCAATATAAATCTGACCCTAGATGCTGTCTGAGGATCCATGGGAACAACTATGTCAATCCCAACCCTCTCAAAGAGAACCCTCACCACAGGTAGTGGTATCAGAGGGGCTTTGTTGTACCACCTGCCTTACCACTGGCTTGACAGGTGACACAGAAGCGACAAAACTCCTTGGTGTCTTCAGACATGTGGGGCCAATGAAAGTGAGGGACAAGTCTGTCCCAAGTCTTGTTTTGGCCCAGGTGACCTGCTAGGGGAATATCATGGGCTAGTGTTAATAGGAACCCCTGAACGTCAGAAGTATAACGTACCTCCTGGAGGCACCAGGCTTGGGGTCTCTACTCTCTGAGTACAGGAGTCCATCATCCCAATATATCTTATGGGTTCCACTAGCATTCCCAGCAGCCTCATTAGCAGCTTGCTTTCTGAGGGGTTCAAGAGAAAGGTAGCGCAGCTGCTCCTGGCTCAGATCTGCCCTGGAAGGGCCCCATGTCCCCAAGAACTCAACCTGGTCAGGTTCAAGCTCATCTGGGACAATTCCTTCTTCAGGCCTGAGATCATCTCCCTCAAGAGACTGATCTTCCTGAGCCAGGGGGGAAGACACTGCCTTACCCCTGCTGCTCCTTTTCTTAGGAGGCACCTGGTCCATTTTTCCAGGATCCAGGGCTGTTCAGCTTTTGACATGTTTTACTGTGACTTGGTCACAGCAAACACATGTGCAGGGATTCCCAACATTTCTGCATGAGTCCTGAGCTTCACTTCAGCCCAAGCTGAAGTTTCTAAATCATTGCCAAGCAAGCATTCAACAGGGAGGTCTGCACTTACCACAACTTTCTTAAGGCCAGTTACACCTCCCCAGCAGAAATTAACAACTGCCAAGGAATGGTCTGTCATGAAATTGCTAGCATTGGTCACTTGGTACATTTCACCAAGTATGATCTGCTCAGGAGCCACAAGATCTTTTGTCACCATTGTGAAACTTGCTCCTGTGTCCCTGAATGCCAAAGCCTATTTTCCATTGATTAAAGGCTGCTGTCTGTATTTGCCCATATTACTGGAACTCACAAAGGAGGACATATCCATGCCTCCATCACAGATCAGTACAGCCTGAGTTGGAACTCTGACTAGGCCAGAGTCCACCTCAGAACCCAGGGTTAACCCTACTACACCCTTATTCTGAGTACCACCACTTGGAGCTAAACTAGGGGGAACAGTTGCCTTAGGAGCAATGGTGGCTGGAGTTGAGTCTTTGGAATTGGTACAATCACTTGTCCAATGGGTTTTCTGTTTACAGATTTTACACCATGGTTTCTTTTGGCCTTTTCCTTTGTTAGATTGGGACTCCCCACCAGATGCAGATTTTTGGGGCCCTTGCGAATACTTCTGGTCTTTACTCTTGTCCCCACCCTTGTCAGAGTTTTTGGAATCCTGCTTCTTGGAGTCACCACCTTTGTTCTGAACCTTCTGCCTCACCCTGGTTCTGACCGATTTATCTGCCTTCTGACCCAATTCTTGGGGAGAGGTCTGATCAGAGTCCACCAGGTACTGATGCCACAGCTGGTTTTGACAATTATTAAGGATCTGCTCCCTCATAATCAAATTGTATAATCCTTTAAAATCACACACTTTACTGCCAAGTAACCAGCCCTCCAGAGCCTTAGTAGCACAATCTACAAAGTCAACCCAGTCTTGAGTCTGTGCCTTTTGGGTATCTCTGAACGTCAACCTGTACTGTTCAGTTGTTAGGCCAAACCCATCTATCAGTGCACTCTTTAAGACTTTGTAATTGTCAGTATCCTCTTCTCTAACAGTGAGGAGCTTGTCTCTACCTTTGTCTGCAAAGGAGAGCCACAAGATTCCTGCCCACTGCTCCTGAGGGACCCTCTGTTATTTACAGGCCCTTTCCAGTGCAGTTATCCATTTGTGGATGTCATCCCCACTCTGGTAGGGAGGGACAATCTCGTTCAGGTTCCTATGGTTATGAGTATGATCTCTACCTCTAGGGACACTGTTGCTGCCACCATGGGGCTCTAGCCCCCATCTATGTGAAGCTCTCTGGAGCTCCAGGGATTCCCTATCCAATGCCAACTGTTCCCTCTTTATCCTAAACTTAGCTTCCTCAAACTGGATCAGTCTGCATTTTCTCACATAAGAGGACTCCCTCTTCTGGGAGAAAATGGTCCTATGAGAGACAGAGGTCCCTACAGATGCACCAGAATGGTTAGACTCCAGCAAAGGAGATCTTGATCTTTTTGGCACACCACCAACTCTTCCAGGTGGGGTATAGAGAGGGTCACTGAGGCCTTCTCCCTCACCTTCAGAATGGATTGGATTTTCCAGGTTAGAATCATCTTGATCCTCCTGGACAGCTTCAGATTCCTGGTCATAGGTGTTGTCACCTCTTGGCCTTTCCTCTTCTACTGCCCGACCCAACCTTCCTACCTCATCAGACCCTGGGGTCTTTCTGAGATCATCTAACAGCAGAGCCTCCATGAAGCTTCAACGTCCTAGCTGTACACATGTTTCTCAATTTCACGAATGTGAGATGGTCATACTTGGATGACAAGGCGCCACTGGCTTCAGGTCTTGAAGACATACTAGTGTAGTGAGGTGTTGCACCTACCTAGCCTAGTGGGAGCTACTAGCCTCTCTTGAGTTGGGGAAAAGGGGTGTGCTGGTCCCTTTGCTATCCCAAATCCAAGTTCAGTAGAACTTACTTTTTTCTAGACTTGATTTATATGTATCTATGTACCTATAGTAGTTTTCAGTTAGTCACTCAAAGAGATTATCTGGTAAAGCAATAGCAAGCTTCAATCCAACCGCTGCACACCAATGTGAGAAGTTGGCCTGGTATATGCTGTCCACTAGTTATAGTGGGCACCTTCTACCAGTCCAAAGAACCCTTATTGATGATAGGTTTAAAGACAACCTCTATTGAAAGCTATCCTAGTGGTAGCTATGGAGAGCAGCCTTCAGGTTAAGTCTTGAAGGGGTGTAAAGCAGCTTGGTTTACCAGATTATAACCTCTTGAATTACTAAATGAAAGGAGAACCACACAAGGTATATATAAAATATATGTATTTATTTCTAAACACTCACTACTAATCTCTTTATGAGATTAGAGTCCCAGATACACAATAATACAGTTCTAAAACAACAGTAAATAGTGCAATAGACAATGGGCCCTAGGGGCGGACCAAACCACATATTAAGAAAGTGGTATAAGAACCACGACTTGACTAGACACAGTGCCTAGAGCATGTAGAATTGCTGGCACCCGAAGGAACACCACCCAAGGTAGCGACACAGGAGACCCACGGGGGACGCGTGCAGTGTGAGAACACAGGCACGAGCCTTGTACTATTCTAATGGTGTTGGGAATCATTGTTGATTTCAATGGCGATCTGCTGCAAAGTGCTGCTGCCGGGATCGAGAAAAGTGTCCAGTGTGATCCAAGCCTGGATCGAAGATCAGAAGAACCTGAAAGCAGAGGGGACAGAGTCTGGGTCACTTGCCAGTGACCAGGGGCATGATAGATGAATGCCCACCAATGTCGGGCGTTTCAGGTGCGAAGAGATGCAGCTTGACTCTGCAGCCACGAGGACCAGGAGGCGTCGACGACAACCAGGAGCTGGATTCGAGCTGTCCCACAAAGGATGTCGAGTGCTGCAGTGTCGGTGCCGGGGTTGGACCCAACAAGCCTCGGCAACTGCAACCCACGCAGGAAGAGAAAAGATGCTTCGGTGCGGACCAGCAAGGTCCTGGGGACTCCCCAAGCAATGGAGAGTCAGGGCACGTCTGGAGCAACCAGGTAAGCCCAATTAAAGTTAACGTTGCCTTCACAGGGACCCACCAGTTGACGGACCAGGGATTGCAAAGGGACCTCAAGAGCAAACACAAAGGGCCAGCTCACGAAACACTTGTGGAGTATAGGTGGGCAATCTTCGGTGCAAATTCTGCTTGGAGTCAGGGCTACAAATAACCCAAAGCTCAGCTGCAGGAGTTGTTGGAAAGCTGATGCTTCTGCAAGGTGACTCGGTGTCCAGGGGTTCGGGTTGCACAGTCACCATGAGGGATACGGGCCTCAGACTTGCTTTTGGCACTGATTGACCTCTAAGACCACGGAAAACCACCTCCTGTGTTGCAAATTTCTTCGGAGTCCGGCGGGAGCTTCAGAGATGCAAACTGGTCAGATGCATCTTTGGTGCCTGCCTTGCAGGGGAGTAACTCCTTTACTCCAAGGGAGATTCTTCAGTCATCTAGTTCAATGTAGATCGTCGAAGTTCCAGGATTTAGTATCAGAGTTCCGTCCAGGTGTAATCTAAAGTCCTATAGCCAAAGATTATTTTCTTATACCCCAGGAAGGGGTTGGACAAACTCTAGGGACCCACCTATGGGAGGGTCAGGAAAGAGGAGTGGCTACACCCATTTCCTTTATCCAGTTTCACGCCAGAACAGGGGCTGGTAGACCCTGCAACCTGTTTGAGCTGGACTATGCACAGGGACACCAAATGTGCCCCCAGTGTAGACTTCAAAGCACTCTTGGAGTGCACCCACCCAGCCCCAATACACTAAAGCCTGTCTGGGAGGTGGTGACACCTCCCTGTGACAGGAAACCTATTGTCCAGGCCTCCCCTGCCAGAGTTTCATCCAGCAGCAGGAGGGCAGACTCGTGTTTGTGTCTGGCAGCATCCATTTTGTGATGCCAGGGCTCTGTTAGCTGGTACCGGGTATATCGGTGCTGTCATGGCTCTCCCTCTAGAAGGGTGGGATCATACTCCCACACCAGTTACTGGTGTGGTGGTTCGATTTCAAGGTGTTTGACACCAAACACGACATGTTTCCGTGCAGCCATCCCAAAGTTAGCATTTACCGTTTGGTTATAATGTGCTTAACAGTATATGGTTTGGCTGCATCACAAACAACCCCGGAATAAAGGTTCCGAAGGCTGCAGAGGGGCTCTGCCCATGCATGGACACCCTCTCACATAACCCCAGCACCCTGCCTTCAGGATTGGTAAGGCCTGCCATAGGGGTGACTGATAGGTTTATATGTGCAGTGATATGGAGAGATATAGTGAACCTATATCTCTGTAAGGGGTGCATGCACCACCTTACCCAGGCTGCAGTAGCAGTCCTGTGGTGTCATTTTGGAAGGCTTCCCAGGGGTGGCATAATACATGCTGCAGCCCCTGGTAGGCCTCTGGGGTACCTATGCCCTGGGTACATAGTATACCATATGGATGTATGACGTTACAACGCGTGCTGTTACAACGCATGCTGTTACAACGAAACTGTTACAACGCAAGTGGATTTACAACGCATGCCATTACAACGCAAGTCTTTACATCGACTTGCGCTAGATGGCGTGCTAACATTAGAAAAGTGTAATTTACTATTCCAACTCCAGTCCACTTAACAGTAGGGAAGGCAGAGGCAGTGTCACTCGATTTAACTCTGCTTACATACAGGGTAGGACTGTGACAGAAAACAGGCACAGGCACCAACATAAAAATGGCCTCCATTAGTGATTTAGAAAGCTAAGAACGCCGCCCATGTTTGCAAACTGAGGCAATTTCAATTTGTAAAGACACACAGTATAAGTGTTTTGTAAGATATGGTAGACTGCATGTATGTGTGCTTGCTGCAGGCAATTTTTGTTTTAATATCAGAAAAATTAACAGTAAACCGATCCAGCAGCCGAGTAAAATTTTAAGTGCCAGGGCTCTGGCCAGGAGGCCACTGCAGCTTGCACCACCCATCGCCCCTGTCATCATTGCCAAAACAACTACTAACCATCTCTCTTGCATGTAAATGCAACAGTTCAGATTATTCCAGGTCCCCAAAGCTAAAGGAATGGCTGGGGAGGCAGGTATTAGAAATTTTAATATATATTCTATTCCTAAACAACCGTTAATCTACTCACCTCTTAATTAGATGAGCAGCGCCACCATGTGGTAGACTGTTCTAAGTATGGTGTTGACAATTAGTTGCCGGTGCCGAGCACCGGAAACCGATTAAGTGCCGGTGCTGAGAACCGGAAAGCACCGGTTCAAATTAAGCACTGCAGCAGACCATAAAACAGGCCCACAAACAGCCAAAAAAAGGCCCACATGCTGACCTTTCACTTATTTCCCCATAGGCCAGTCAGATTCTGCTTACATGAGTAATATATGGACATAATGGTGTCTGTCAATGTTTCTAACTGCCGGTGCTTTGAAAAGCATGTATAACCGGTTTGTGGCCTCTCTAAACTCAAGGCAAGTTGTTCCTTCCTGAAATCAGGTACCACTGTGGACTAGTTGTACCTTAGTTAGATCAGGAGAATTCTGGAGTGATGAGGGTTTGCTGTGAAGTACTGCATATGGTTGGTAGATTATGTAGAGAGCATGGACTGGTTTTGAGAGTCCTCCTTGCTCCTCAGGTTCCTTATCCATAGGTCTAGACCTTGAAGAATGTTACAGGTGGGACTGAAACATGTAAGTGGTCCTGAGACACACTGGGGAGAGAAATGCCAGTTCTAGTGTAAAAAGACTGAATGTCTTGAGCATGGCTGGCAGCATCCATACAGGAGAGAACATCCATTGAAGTCTTGTGTCTAGTACAACTAAGTATCAGCTTCATGAAACTGAGTGCAACATCCAGTACAACTGAGTAATAGTGAAATGAAACTGAGTGCAACATTTGAGAACTATTGAGTATGAGTGGGATGAAACTGAGTGCAACGTCAAGTGCAGCTGAGTGGAGCGGGATGAAACTGAGTTCAACGTTTAGTACAACTGAGAATGAGTGGGATGAAACTGAGTGAAACATTTAGTACAACTGAGTATGAGTGGAATTAAACCGATGCAACATTTCTTGTTTGATGGTAAGTTCCAATATGATGACCATACTCATTTTCAGCAACACGTCTTTTAGGAGTTGTGGAGGTGATGGTGCCTTAGCCAGTCTTCCAAGAATGGCAAAACCTAAATGCATAGATTGCTCTAGTAAATAGACTCTGGAGGTGAGGATGAAATGGAACAGACGAGCATGATCTAAAGATTAGTTGAACCTCAATGCTGTCAAGTCACTTTTCATATCTATATTGTGGAGGTGTGCAAGCACAGGGTCTGTGCTAGGCATGGGCATTGTGAGCAGCTGCTTAGGGCTCAGCCCTCCAACAAGGGGCCTGCATCAGTACACCACAGCCAGGCCACCACACACTGGTCCTCTTATGCCCTCTGCTCATCTAATTGGGAGCTAGGTGTTTCAATGCAATGGCACCCTCGGGAGGGGGCGCTTTCCATGGGCTTCGCTGCTATGGTGTAGCAAGTCCTAGGGTGGGGGCCCCTTTCCATGGTCCCAGTTGCAATCAGACAGGTTCTGCAGTTTTGTCCTTGCATCAGGCCTCCTGTCCTGCTGCCCATTCAGTGGCACCACAAGTCCCCCATTTTCTCACAGTTTAACTCTCTCAAATGATAAGCTATTCTCACACCTCCAGCCCTTCAAACTTCATTCATATTTAGTGCCTACTACCCCTGATGATAGTGGCGTACCAAAACTAGAGGGAGCCCCCTGCAAAGTATATGGAGGGCTTCTACCGCCCTACCCGGACCCAGTCAGGAGCTCTCAGGCCAGGGGCGTGCTACCCGTGCCTGAGGGCCCCCCCCCCCTTCGCCACGGGAGCTGCGGGGGCTGATATTACGCCTCTGCCTGATGAGGCATTGAATTATGAGCTGTAAAAGAGGTGCTGGTCTGTTGCTGAGAGGGAGGCTCTGCAGCTCAGGATGGGTCTGTGTAGTGAGGAAGAACAAGCCAGCCAAGCCAGCCAAGTTCGAATTCCATGCTCAGCACGAGACAACATTAGCAGAATACCACATGGCTTTTCCCTTTAGAAAAAAGTATAAACATAATAACAATACTTATAACAAATACAAGTAGAAAGAAGAAATGCAGTAACCAAACACATAATAATGGAAAGAGGCAATTGAGGTATAAAACACTTAAAGTGGGCACAAAATAGACACCCACCACTAAAACAAAAAGAAGAAATACAATTGGATTAAACATTTTCACAAAGTAAAATACACTCAAAGATCATAAAACTATAAGATACAAATTAGACAAAGTCACTGTACTTGCTAGGAAAAGTAACTCTCCTAGCACTATGCCTCACTTTGACATCCTTAGCTTAAGCATCAGAAGTTGAAGGTATTTCATCAGAACCTGAAGAATCTTCACGACACACGACAGTGTGATGACCCACGCTTTTCCTAGTCTCATTCTTCAGTAAATTCCCAGCCTCATGTCCAGCAGGAACAACTCTCTTACCATTCCACCATTGCTTACTAGCAACCTGCACACTATTTCCATTCACCTTGATGACCCTAATAGGAGCACCATACTTGTTTTTTCCTTTGTTAACATGAACAGGCTTACAAATGCGAACAAAATCAGCCACCTTTGCATCCATATCCTTGACTCTGTTTCTCAAATTAAAGTTGTATTTTTGTTTCGCCTGAAAGGAAGAGACTGTTTTCCTAACAATCTCATCAGAAACCAAAACCTTCTTGGCCCGGACCCATTTGTTCATCCATGCTGGACTAAAACATGTTGCCACGCTTCTACCCTGCAGCAATTCAAATGGAGATATACCAGTAGTCGAATGGGGAGTGGTACGATAAAACCACTGCATGCTCTTAACAGCATTGACAATTACACATTTGTTTGTAATGGCCCACTGAATACATTTTCCTAGCACCTTGTTCATTTTCTCTACCAATCCATTTGTTTGTGGATTATAAAGAGAACTCCTAAGATGTTTGATGGCACTGGTCAACAGTAATGTTTTGAACTCATCAGAGATGAACTGTGAATCGTTGTCAGAAACTAACATTGCGGGAAATCCATCCTTGGGGAAAATTTCTTTCATGAACTCAACAACTGTTTTAGAAGTCACTTCATTGACAAACTTAACTTCTGGCCATTTGATATAATAGTCCATCATAACAATAGCAAACCTAGAAGAACTGTTAAGAGCATTGAACAGTCCAACAAAGTCAAAACCTACTTTTTCCCAAGGACCTGAGGGCAATTCAGTAGGGCAAAGAGGAGGTGTTCTACTCTTAATTGACTTGTCACAACTTGAGCATATAACACAATTCTTAATAAACAAATGAATCTCTTTTCCATACTAGTCCACCAGAAAGATGAGTGTACCCTTTTCTTAGTCATGGTAGCGCCCATGTCCATTGTGTGCTCCTACAATAATAATCTTCTTCTTCAAAGTGATGGGGGGAACAAACTTTTCCGCTCTCATCACCAACCCATCCTCAACAGACATCTCATCGGCAACCTTTACAGAAGTCTTGAGATCAAAATCCACATTCCTCTCTTTGGGCCAACCAACCTCAATGAACTTTTTAACAGACTTGAGCGTGAAATTCTTCTCTAGAGCATCTCTCCAATCTTTTTCAGAAAAGGCACCAACCATTGGCAAATCAATAGAAGCCACAACACAATTTTCCTTGTCCTCATCACTGCACAAAGTTTTGTCATCTTCACTCCAATCAGAAGAACGGGACAAAACATCTGCACACCCATTTTTTTTACCAGGAATGTATTCCGTATTAAAATCAAATTGCATCAATTTTGTTGAAATGCGTGCAATATGGGGTGTGAATCCTTTCGAGTTCTTCCCACTCAGAATATAAATTAGGGGTTTGTGGTCAGTCTGAATAACAAAATGTGTTCTCCAAATATAGTTTCTAAACTTCATAACACCCCACCAACAGGCCAACAATTCTTTCTCAATCACAGAATATTGTTTTTCTGTGTCAGACAACACACGGGATGAAAAACCAATAGTATACATTTCAGAATTTTTCACCTGGCTGAGAACAGCACCCAACCCCACTTTACTTGCATCAACAGTCAACACACAATGCAGTCCTGGATCATAGTTCTTCAGAACCATCGGAGACAACAGTTGTCTTTTCACCCATTCAAACATATCCTGACACTCTTTGTTCCACTCAAATGCAACACCCCTTTTCAACATGAATGAAAGAGGTCATAACTTAGTAGCATAATCCTTGATAAACCTAGAGTAAAACTCACATAGTCTCAAAAAGGATTTGAGACCAGGCTTATCAACTAGCGCTTTAGCGTCAACAATACTTCTCACCAAACTCTGATTAGGCTCAACCCCCCGTTCACTGATGAGATGTCCCAGATATTCCACTTTGTCAGTGAGAAACACACATTTATCATGTCTAAGTACACCTCTACACTGAAATCTGCTCAGAACCTCATCAAGAATAAGATCATGGGCACGTCTGTCAGGTGCATGTATCAATATACCGTCCACAGTCTGCACAAAGCACCTTTTGCAGCAGGGTCATCTATTGAGATGCAAACTGCCCTTACTGTGCCACATTGTATAAAAATTAGAGAGGTCTCGCACATTCCCTTTTTGCCCGGGGCCTAAAAAATCTTAGAACTGGACCTGCGCAAGCATATGGTGAATTTAGGGATGTATTGTAATTGTGTTTTGTGATATTATTTATATAGTGATTTCTACTCCTGACGAGATGCGGAACTGCTTTACAAATGTGTTGCATGCTACATTGTGGGATGCTAAAAACCTTTGAGGCATTGGCATGCAGTTGGAGGTACAATTTGTCATACTGTTTATCACACAGTTTGTATGCACCTTGCATGCAGTCTGCCATACTGTTTGTCATATAGTCTGTTGCACAGATTTGTCACCAAACTGTGATGCAGTCTTTCCAGCATTATGTCATGCAATAATATGTCCAGATGTGGCTATGTGATTGGTCATACAGACAGTAAATAATTCAAGTGATCATGCTTGCTGTTGTGCAGAGGTCATGCAGGCAGTTAGGCAGGTAATCAGACCTGTGGTCAGGCCAGCACTCAATGCTGAAATCATGCAAGTGGTTAGGCAAGGCTCAGAGTAGCGTTCATAGCATTTGTAATAATAATTCACAAGTTACTCAGAGGGTTTAAGTAGCATTTTATTGCATTTCAGTACTAACAATTCATTTGGTCCGAGAGTGTCAGCCATACCAACTCCAAATATATTGCAGCCATATCATATCATTTACATCTTTTTAATAGTTTTCCAACAGTTGCAACAAACAGCTGATGGAGGATCACCAGCAGACATTGTATTGTCAATTATCACAGGGCACATGTTATGGCAACATACATAATACTTTCAACAAAAAAGGAAGAACAGGGAAGAGAATTAGAGAGCCTTATCCTTCTATTGATATGTAACAAAACAAAAAAGCCCATCTGCTTATATGGACTAACCCTCAACAAGACAAAGAAAACACTTGGTTTTCTTATATAACCTTCATCCACCAGGATTACCCCTTGGTGGCATGCTTCATTATTGGGTATCATTCCATTCCGCTGCAGAACGGGACGTGCTGCGACCTATGAATTACGTGGGAGCACTCATAGGTGTATTCTAAATGATGAGAAAATAAGAGTGTTTTTTTTGCCGAAAGTAAAAGTAAAAAATATCTGCCCATCAGTAAAACTTTGTTTATTTTAGCCTCTAGCCGGTATGGTTAAAAACGGGGAAATAGAAAGTGTAGGTAATCATGTACCTGCTTTTCTAATGGTCTACATGTTTCAAGCCGTACCCCGTGGCTTTTCTTCAGGACCAACGATCTAACTCCCTGAAACCACTCCTTTTATAATGATGTATAACTGCACACACTCTGCATGCTATAGCTATAAAAACATGTACAGCACCTACATGGTGTTATTGCTTGGTAATCTGTAATACATAATGGGAGAGTTAGCCTGCCAAATTCCTGGCATTATACAGAATCAGACACACTGCTTATACTTCTAATTTTCAGAGCGTCGTGTCTATTTATTAAAGACAACACCATGTTGTGACATGCCTGGGAAGTTCAATATAATGATAATTAATGAAATGAAATTAATGAGCCTTGTGACACACAACATTGAGCACAATACACATGTAAAAACACACAACATACATAAATAATGCAGAAATCTTGCATCATGGTGTCATGCCCAGACCAGGGGCACTAGGACCCTGGGACGTAAGGGCAGAGGGCAGGGGACACTGGACACCAGTTCCGGTGAGGGGAGGGGGCAAGGGGAACAAAGGGCATTGCTAAGCAGGACCTCGGGGCAAGAGGTCAGGGTCCACGAGTGTGACGACAGAGAACAAATAAAAGATACCTGCAAGCTCCGGCGAGTCCTGCGTGGTCTGTGGGGTCCGGGGAACACGACAACTGGCGACGAAGGTGCGTGATCACAAGTGCCCAGCAGAAGATTGGAAGAGCGGCGGTCCGAGGCGTCGAAAGACACTGGAAATCGAGACCAGGAGCCCACCCTGACTCGTGTGTGCAGCCATCGAAGTAGACACGGCGCGGGAGCCCACCCCGACCGTAATAGAGCGCAGGAAGACTGTCCTACATCACCCGGTAAGGAGATTCAAAGCCGAGTGGACGCGCGCTGTTTGGAACGCGAAATATCGCGAGAAGAGGGCAAGGTCAGGCAGACATAAGGACAGCAAGCGTTAGGAAGCTGCGGGCGGCCATTTTAAAGTCAGGCAGAGCCCCGATTGGAGGAAAAAGTATCGCGAGACCACCGGCGGCCATTTTGAGGTCAGGCGAACAGACCAATAGGAAGATAGAACAGCGCGGCGGCCATTTTGAGGTCAGGCAGTGATAAAGAAGTGCCAAATAGAACAGCAAAAGAAGGAAAAACAAGCATTGGCAACGGCAAACACGCACCAGAATGGATTAAAGAAGCACTGGCAAAGGCAAATAAACAGACACCATAAGTGGGAAACAAGCATTGGCAAAGACAATAGCAGAAACACCAGAAATAGAAAACAAGCACTGGTAAAGACAAAAAAAAAAAAAAGACAAGACAAGAAGCAACTAAAGAAGCATTGGCGAAGACAAGTAAAGAAGAAACAGAAGTGAAAACAAGCATTGGCAAAGGCAAATAGAGAGGCAGCAACAAAAGAAAAGGATGGCAGAAAGACAAAATGCGCAATATCGAAGACCACTACCATTTAACCCATCAGAGCCACAAGCAGGAATACGGTGGGAGAAATGGATCAGGCGTTTTGAAAGATACATGGAAGCGACTGATGTGACAGCAGCGAAACAACTAGGCCTATTCCTAAATTTGGCAGGAGATGAGGTTGAAGACCTACTTGTAACACTGCCAAAAGAGGAGACTACCACCTACGACAAACTAAAGGCGTGCCTGACAAACAAATTTGACCCGCAGAGAAATGTTGATTTTGAGCGATACACTTTCACGATCGCTTTCCAGCAACAAGACGAAACGCTGGATGACTTTGCAACGAGACTGCGAAAGCTAGTAACACACTGCGAATTTGACAAATTCGACAACGAACAAGCAATCAGACTGCGCATCATAGAGGGCTGCCGTGACACAGAATTTCGCGCAAGAATTCTAAAAGAACCAACGTCTTTAGAAAGCATCCTATCACTAGCAAGAGCGGAAGCAAGAGCGACAGCACAAGCAAAGGAAATGGAACGAGGAAAGGAACGGTCAGTGGACCAAGTGCACCGAATGACAAACAACAACCGCACAAGTGGATGGAAAAAAGACAGAACTGACCAGACTGTGAAGAAACGACCGGAAGGAACGTGCTACAGGTGCGGACTTGAATTTCCACATCGAGGGCCGTGTCCGGCATTTGGTCAGACTTGTCGGAAATGCAATGGGAGAAATCACTATGCCAGTGTGTGTCCAGGAATGCAATTCAGGAATGATAGAGGAAGAACAGAAAGGCCACGAGTACCAGCCAGCAGGCATGTCCGACACGTCGACACAGGAGCAAGGAGCCCCTCAATAGGATCAGAAGGAGAAGAAGAAAAAGAAGAGGCACCGACGGGACGACTATACCTCATGTCGGATGTCAGTACCGAACAAAATGAGGAGGGCGAAAGCAGAGAAAGCATATCTCTGGCAGATAAAAGCAAGATGAAAAAGACAGAATCGGTGACAATAGGTGTAGGGTCACACAAAGCAAAGTTCGTTTTAGACAGTGGCGCAACGTGTAACATCATGTGCGTGTCAGAATACGAAAAAATGAAAATAAAGCCCAACTTGAGGCCGTCCCGAGTTGAAGTCTTCACCTGGGGGTCCCGCACACCAGTAACAAACATGGGGAAATTCACAGAAGAACTGACATACAAAGACAAAAAGACGAAAGAAGAAATTCACGTGCTAAAGGGCGACATCCCAGCGCCATGCCTCTTGAGCAACATCACGGCTCAGATGATGGGTCTGCTTGCAATGACTTACAATATATCAGACAAAGGAAGCATCCTGAATGAATACCCCAAACTACTGCAAGGTTTAGGGAAGCTAAAGGGGCGGCAAATAACACTACACATTGATGAAACAGTAAGGCCAATAGCGCAACATCATCGGAGGGTACCAATACACCTGCAGCCACAGGTAGAAGAGGAATTGGATGCATTACTAAAGCAAGACATCATAGAATGAGCAGAAGGACCAACACCATGGGTGTCTCCGATTGTGGCCGTACCAAAGAAAGATACGTCAAAAATAAGAATTTGTGTCGACATGAGGATACCAAACAAAGCAATAGAACGCGAGAGACATCCCGGACCACACCTTGATGACATGATCAGCTGCCTAACAGGCATGAGGCGATTCTCTAAACTAGACCTGTGCAAGGGATACCACCAGCTAGAACTAGATCCTCAGTCTCGATACATCACGACGTTTTCCACACACCTAGGCCTGTTCAGATACAAACGTCTGAGCTTCGGTGTATCGTCGGCTGCAGAAATATTTCAAGAGACAATACGACAGGTAATAAGGCCGGTAAAGAACAGCCTAAACTACAGCGACGACATCCTGGTATTTGGAAAATCAAACGAGGAGCACGACAGAGCGCTAAGAGAAGTGTGCTCTCACTTAGAACAGGCGGGTCTGACACTAAAGAAAGAGAAATGTGAGTTGGAGCGAGACGAACTAGTATTCTTTGGCCACATCTTCTCCAAGAAAGGAATGCGACCAGATCGCAACAAGGTAAAAACGCTGGAAAGAGCAAAACAACCAAGTGACGTGGCAGAAGTGAGGTCATTTCTTGGTCTGGCCAGCTACTGTGCAAGGTACATTCAAGACTTCGCTACAGTAAGTGCACCACTGAGGGAACTAACAAAACAAGGCCATAGTTTCGCATGGACTGAAAAGTGCAGCAAAGCGTTTGAGGAGATCAGAAGCGCTGTAACAGCAGTAGACCACCTAGCATACTTTGATCCGAGGCTATGCACTGAGCTGACAGTAGATGCCAGTCCAGTGGGGCTAGGGGCAATACTGGCGCAACACCAACCGGGAAAAGACTCCCCAAGACATGTAGTAGCATATGGAAGCAAAAGCCTATCGGATGTCGAAAAAGGATACTCCCAGCCAGAAAAAGAGAGCCTGGCGGTAGTATGGGCATGTGAACACTACCACATGTTCATCTACGGAAAACCATTCACAATAATAACAGATCACCAAGCGCTGATAACAATATACGGAAACCCAAATGCAAAAATACCGCCCAGGATAGAGAGGTGGGGGATACGGCTAATGGACTACAATTTCAAAATAATACACAAACCAGGGAAAGAACACAATCCGGCGGATTATGTGTCAAGGCACCCCCTGCCACAAGCATCTCAAGTAACAACCATGGCGGAGGAATACCTAAACTTTGCATTAAAACTCAACACACCGGCAACAATAGCAATGGAAGAATTGGAACAGGAGACAAGGAAAGACCCCACCATGCAAGCAATAATGAAAGTGACGAAACAACAAAGATGGAGGCACGTCAACAACAACAACAACTGGGAAGAAGGAGTGAGAAAAGAAGAACTGCTCGCATTCAAAAAGATCAGCGGAGAACTCTACGAAAGCGAAAATGGAATAATGATGAGAGGCACTCGAATTGTAATTCCACAAACTCTGAGAAGAAGAACAGTAGAACTAGCACATGAGTCACATCGAGGGATTGTGGCAACGAAAAAAATGCTACGAGAGAAGGTGTGGTTCCCGGGACTGGACAACATGGTGGAAGAGACCGTGATGCACTGCCACATCTGCCAGGTAACAGGTCCCCCACCAAAGCCGGAGCCACTGCAAATGTCCAAACTACCAAAGGCCGTGTGGACGGAACTGGCGGCTGACTTCTATGGACCTCTGGAGACAGGGAATTACCTGCTGGTAATAATAGACAAATTATCCAGGTTCCCAATAGTGAGGCCGGTAGCTTCGACGTCAGCGAACGCAACACTGCCCGTTTTGGACGACATCTTCGCAGCATGGGGCTCACCACAGACACTGAAGACGGACAACGGGCCCCCATTTTCAGGCGAAGAATTCAAAAGGTTCATGGCATACCTCGGGATCAATTATCGACGAATAACACCCCTATGGCCACAAGCAAACGGAATGGCAGAACGGTTCATGGGAACAATAAAAAAAGGCCATACAAAGAGCAAAGTTGACGCAGATCTCGATAGGACAAGCTCTGTGCCAGGTCCTAAGGGACTATCGAAACACCCCGCACAGCTCCACAGGAAGATGCCCCGCGGAGCTGGTGTTGGGACGGTCGAGCAGGACGAGGTTGCCACAGGTGAAAGAAAAGGAAAGCATAGAGCGACATGACGTGGCAACAAGAGACACCCAAGCGAAGGAAAAGATGAAGGCATATGCTGATCGGAGAAGACACGCGGCAAGCACAAAAATAGAAGAAGGAGACACCGTGGTAGTGCGGCAGAGACAAGTGAGAAAGTCAGACAGTGTTTTCTCAAAGGACCCACTGACAGTGACAGGAGTCAAAGGGCCAATGATAACGGCTTCAGCAGGGCCATACCACATCACGCGAAACAGCTCGCATTTCAGAGAATTGAAATCAAAAGGAGAGGAGCTGCCAATACATGAACTGAAGGAAGAGACACATGAGGAAAGAGATCAAGCGGACAGCGGAACGCAACGACTGAAGGAAGAGACACTTGAGGAAAGAGATCAAGCGGACAGCGGAACGCAACGACCGAGAAGAGAATGCAAGAAAACAAAAAGACTAATTGAAGAAATGTAATGAGACAAGGGTCCGTGGAGACGGTCTCTCTCTCTCTCTCTCTCTCTCTCCCTCTCTCTCTCTCTCTATCTCTATCTCTATCTCTCTCTCTCTCTATATCTCTCTCTCCCTCTCCCTCTCTAAAGAAAAAAAAAAAAGAAAAAAATGTTTGTTTGCAACAAAGGGGGAGATGTCATGCCCAGACCAGGGGCACTAGGACCCTGGGACGCAAGGGCAGAGGGCAGGGGACACTGGACACCAGTTCCGGTGAGGGGAGGGGGCAAGGGGAACAAAGGGCATTGCTAAGCAGGACCTCGGGGCAAGAGGTCAGGGTCCACGAGTGTGACGACAGAAAACAAATAAAAGATACCTGCAAGCTCCGGCGAGTCCTGCGTGGTCTGTGGGGTCCGGGGAACACGACACATGGGTCCTCCAGTGGAGAGGGGCACTTGTAGTCACACTCTTTAAAGTACAAACTAGCGAGAGATCCCCGCATGTCAAAATCGGAACATATAGGACTTTGAAGCAGTAATTTCTTGCAGCTGTGCCATGCCACAGCATATTCTTGGTATAATGATCTAAATATGCCACGCCATGGCCCGACTCTTACCGTCCTGTATACCCTTGGGGATTATATACAGAGTTCCAGTGATCAAAGTCTTGTGGGCGCAATTTCCTCACTGCTCTGAACGAGCACTACTTCAAAATCAAGATGGCCACTGGAAATGGAATAGCTTCCACTTTCTATTAGTGTGTATAGGCTGGGGAGTCGACGTAGGTGAAAACAGAGTTTCTTGTGGGCTATAACTGCTAGTAGGCAAGGAAGTATCCTGATACAAGGAAAACACTTTTTAGAATTGACACGGTCCAGAAAAAACATGTTTACCATTGAATAAGAAATTTAGGAAAAAAAGGAAAAAAAGGAAAATTCCTAAGGGCATTTAAAAATCTGAGCCCAAAAGGAAGAAATGGGTAGAAATGCTTAATCATGCTGTACTTCGGGTGGTTAATGTTGTTTTTGGAAAGTACTCATCAATTACACCTATATTAGATTCATTCTGGAGACAGGACCAAAATGTATTGAGATTAGTTACAGTACTAGTGTAGAGACGAACAAAACCTGTTTCTCCGAAAACATGCTATGCTACAAATTGTCCCGATGATATGTTGTCTTTCAGGCCCTCAGTGTGTGTTTTAAGCCTAAACACCCAGCTTTGTTTTTTTTCCGAACAGTTTGGAATCACAATTCACAGGGTCATTCAGGTGTTCCGGTATCACCAACCAGTAGTCTTCTACTATATGTCTCTTCCTAATGTAGTGGGTCGTTATCTTCGTTGTCGGACAGCCACATCTGAGATTGCTGAGATGTTTGCAGATTCTTGTTTTTATCTTGTAGGTGGTCATCACCACATGGTGCAAATTGCATGGGCAAGTAATTAAATATACCATCCTTAGTGAATTGCAATTTGTGAATCTCCTGAGTTCTCATGTTGTATTGTCATAGGAGGAAACTGTTTTTGTGACCTTTGTTAGGTGAAATACACTGCATCTGCCACATGGGTAATGGCCCACAATGGGAAACATTATGCCTTGAGACTGTAATCTGTTTGTTGTTGATTTGGTGTGTACTAACATGTCCCATAGGCTTTGCCCTCATCTGTGAGAGAACATGGGTTTGGGGAACTCTATAGCACCACTATTTGGAATACGCCAGTGTTTGCTGATGATCTTACTCCCTTGATTTGAGGGTATGTTAAATGTAGTGATACAAATGGGTCTATCCTCTTTTTCTTTTTTAGGGGGAATGTCCAGTAGGGCTTCCCTGTTGTTATCCTGTTCCCATTTCATAGCTTGTGCCACTATCCTTGGTAGATACTTTCTGGCCTCTAGTTTGGTTGCCAGACTTCCTGCTGGTATTTTTGTAAAGGGCAGGTTTTCTAAGGCGTGGCGAGGATGAAAACTGCCATAAGGGAGTAGGCAGTTTTTTGCTGTGGGTTTGTCATGTGTTGTGGTTCTGAGCGTGCCCTGATCAGATATAATAAGAATGTCGAGGAATATGAGTTCTTTCTTGCTTATGGTGTGGGTGAACTTCAAAAACTTGTTCTGTGAGTTCAGCCAGCCTAGAAAATGTTCTGCTGCTGATTTAGTACCCTCCCATATGACCAAGACGTCATCAATATATTTCTTCCACAATTTAATGTATTTTTGATAGGGGTTCTGAGGGCATAAAATCATATTTACCTCCAAGTGGTGGATGTATAGACTCGAAATGCTTGGTGCCTGGTGCCCTTCAGGATAATATAAAAAATTTTCTATTTCCCCTAAATCAGTGTTTCCCAAACTGGGGTCCGAGGACCCCCAGGGGTCCGTGGCACATTCCCAGGGGGTCCGCAGGCATCAGTTTTAAAACCACTGCAAAGTTCCTTGTAAAATTAGCAGTTTTCGAGCAACTATAAAAGTGTTAGAAAATGCCAGTGATTAATGTACCTGCTGGAGAGAGATGAGTTTTGTCCAGTGGCAGCTTTGTCTTATCTAATGTGACACAGAGGGTTAATATGCCTACTGCAAAGAACGTGTACAATGCATTTTAAGAAACAGTATTTTATGTGCATAGGTCAGTGGGTTACTGAGTTTGTCACAGAGATTCTTTTGTCACTCTGCAATACAGAAGGGACAATCGTAATCTAGAGCTGCTTGCAAACTGCATGGTAAAAGTTAGCAACATATGTTTATTCCAAGTCTATCATTATCCTGATGCTGCTAAAAAAGGTTTATTGGGGTGGAAATACATTTTTCTTGTTAAAGCCAATGCTAACCACTGTGTTTTGTTCTGAATCCTGAGTTTGTGCTTCTCCAGACCAAGCACTCTTTAAAAATGCCTACCAGTATGGATGACATGCGAATCCTACACCTTGTAGTCCCATTTGCCTTATGTAACAATTTCTATACACTGATTTACACGTATGATTCATTATCTCTAAATGGGTGTGATGTAAAGTGCTCTGACATCCTACAATGGTATGAAATATGCTAAAACAAATGAAATACATGTGACAGAGGGGCTATGGAGAGATGAGAGGCACTGTTGGAGGGTTATAATAAGAGAATCATTGAAGAACCCCAACAAAGATTGTTGTATCCTGGTGCATAGTAAGGTCTTCATTTACTATTCTTTAAAAGCTAATACAATTCATTATATAATGATAAATGTGTTGTAGACAGCACAATTGTTTCCTACATTTTTTGGGGGAGAGCCTCCCAAAGCCCCCATTGTAGTGGTCAGGCCCATTCACTGCACTTGGTGTGCACCGTATAGGGACTGGTCTGAAAACATTTGCCAGGGCTGCTTTGGGTTTCCAGCCAGGCCCTGGCAGGAGCAGGAGCCTCGTACTGCGAAATAAAACCAACCATTCAAAAGTTAGTCACGGAGATGCAGCACCAACCTTCCCATTGAAAGGTTCAATTTCTTTGCAAATTCTTTCAATATAAAAAACGAAGGGGATATTTACAACAGAATTGGCGGAGCGTGTCATTAGCCTCCTTGGCTTAACAACACACTCCGCCACTCCAGAAACGCAGGGCTGCACCATATTTACAAGAATTTGGTGCAACCTTGCGTTTCCCCCTGCGCTGGCACTACACTTAGCAGTGTAGTGCCAGTGCAGGCACCCTTGCACCATAGTGCAGGGGTGTCTGTGTGCAGGGGAAGATTGTTTATGTGCAGGAAGTTCCCACTTCCTGCACGTGAACAATTTTGTAATGCCGTTTTGTCACTTCTATGTGTGCTGCCTAATGCAGCACACATGGAAGTTACAAAACGTTAATTTTAATAAAGATTGTTTATGTGCAGGAAGGGTCACCTTCCTGAACATAAACAATCAAAGTGTTTTGCTTTATCCGTTGGAAAAAGCAAAAACGAGGAGAAATAGGGCATTTCTCCAAGTTTAGGTTTAAATCTCTTTATTAATTACCAACATCAAGCCAACATCATCCATGACAATCCATTCATACGCCTACAACCTCAGGGGCCGGCAAGTATCACATGGAACATCCTCTTTTCCTGGGTCCCTCCTAGGCCCTATTGCCCTGTCAAGGTGGTATTCCGTCTCTCCCTCCCCACCCCTCATGGCCGTCCTCCGGTGAGCTGGTGTGCCCCGGACGTCCCGCCTTCCCCGCGCACACATACTAGGGAGCCTCTCAGCCCTGCCTCTCTCTCTCCTGAGTACCTCCTGCCCAACCTCCCCTTCAGGCCACGCTGCCCTAGCCATATTCACGTAACTACCGCCGCTCCGGCCGGGGTGGGCGGCCCCCTAGCTGGGGACCCGCCTCTGAGAGCCCCTCTGCTTCCTGAGGTTTATATGTCGGCAAACTGTTAACCCTCCCTCCCCCCCCCTCCTCCCTCCCCCTACACCACTCCCCCGTCCCCCCTCCCCCCTCCCCCCCCCGTCCAGAGCTAATGTCCAAGGACCTCGCTCCCTGCTGCTTCATCCGACCGCGCCTCCCTGCTCAGGTGACATCAAATATCCTGGCCTTCCTGTTCTGAAAGCCGTAAGAGTCTGAGGTATCTGAGGCATGTCAGTTCTCTAAATTCAGTGGCGAGCAGGGAAATAAACGGCCGCCAGATCTCTTTATACTGCTCTACCTCTCCCTTTGCTGTAAGTGACATTTTCTCCATCCCTAGCACATGCCATAGTCTGTGCAACCACCCAGTCACTGTGGGGAGTATGGGTGTTCGCCAATGTGTAATGATGTTTTGAATGGCTGATCCTAGCGCTATCGCTATCTGCCTCCCTCTGCGAGATCTTAGCGGGTACATCAATGTGTTAGGGAGGCCCAACAGGATGTATGCCGGTATACGTGGTAACTCAGTGTTAAACTGGGAGTCCATCGTGTCCAGCACCTCCTTCCAGTAATCACCCAGTCGCGGGCATTCCCACAAAATGTGGGTCAGTGTCCCTACCTGCTCACACCCTCACCAGCATCCCAGCTCTTTACCGCTGTCCATTGCGTGAATGCGTGCCGGGGTGTAGTACCAGTACGTAGAAACTTTCGTGAGGGTTTCTGTCAGGCCTGTGTGATAAGCCGAGTGTCGTGCCCTATACGCAATTTGTTCCCACTCCATGTGACTTAGTGACCTGCCTAGTTCTTTCTCCCAGCGCACCCGACCCGGATGATAGAAGTGCGAAGAAGGCAACTGGATGAGTTTATAGAGATCACTTATAAGCTTCGCGTCGGACGTCCGAGTCAGGAGCCAGCGCTCGTATTGGGATTGTCGTCTATCCGCGGTCTCCCGCATCTGAGGGCTCAGTGCCCAGTGTCGGGCCTGCAGGTATCGCATTCTCTCCGTTTCGGGCATCATATATTCCTGCCTAAAGCTCGTAAAGGGGATAATCCCTTCTGAGGTGTATAGATGACACAAAGCTCTACAGCCTGCCGCCCGTCAGTGGCCAAACGCTCCTCTCTGCGTCCCCGGTGTGAAGTCCGGGTTATCCACCAAGGGCGTCAGCGGGGACGGAAACGAGGTCAACCCGTGTGTAAGGTTTGTGGCGTCCCACACCCTCAGTGGCACTCTGGTGATAAAGGAGGCATAGAGGTTAGCTGGGCGATGGGCCCTACGCAGGAACGGCACTTCCTGCAATGGTCTGCCCGCCACCGCTTGGTCCTGAAAGAGCCAGTGTTTATCCGATTCCCACTTGCTCCACTCCACCAGGTAGCGCAGCTGAGCTGCTTGAAAATATTTGTGGAGGTCTGGGACGCCAAGGCCTCCCGCCTCAGGCGCCAGCAGGGAGAGCGCCCGCCTCAATCTCGGTTTCTTACCCTGCCACACAAAGCCCCCCAGCTCGGACTGCATCTGCCGGATCCACCCAACCGGCGGCGGCAACGGGAGCGCCCGGAACAAATAGAGCACCTGAGGCAGGATAGTCATTTTAATGGCTGCCACTCTGCCCAGCAACGACAGGGTACCGCGGTCCCACCTGGCCAATTCTTCCCGTATCTTCCTGCCCAGGGTAGTGTAGTTGACCGCCGTCATCTCGGGCAGGGTGGGGGCCAAATGGATCCCCAGATACGGGATTGTGCCTGTTGACCAGGCTATCGGGACTTGACGCTGCAGGCGCGTCCGAGTCGCCGGCGCAAGCGACAGATCCAGAGCAACTGACTTCCCCATATTCATCCTGAATCCTGAGACTGCCACGAACGTGGTCAATTCCTCGATGCATGCCGGTAGTGCCCGGAGCGGCTCCTCCAGAAAGAAGATCACATCGTCCGCATATAGGCTGACTGCGTGGTAGAACCCGCCCATTTTCACCCCCTTCACCTCTGGGTTGTCCCTAATACGTTGTGCGAACGGCTCCATATACAAGGCAAAGAGTATGGGTGACAACGGGCATCCCTGCCTCGTGCCCCTCTCAATGTTAAAGCTCCCGGAGCTACAGCCATTAACCCTCACCACTGCGGTCGGAGACCCGTAACAGTTGAATATCATGGTGCGGAACTTGTCCCGTATCCCCACTTTCTCTAGCACTTGCTCTAGGTAAGGCCAGTGCACCCGATCGAATGCTTTTTCCGCGTCTACCGCCATCAGCATTCTCTCACCTCGGATCCGTGATGCCTTTTCTATAATGTGCGCGATCCGTTTGGTGTTGTCCACCGTCTGCCTCCCGGGGACGAAGCCTGCCTGATCTGGATCTATAAGCCCCGGCAGCAGAGGGGCTAGTCGGGTCGCCAGGATCCCCGTGTACAGTTTTAGATCCACATTCAGTAGGGATATCGGCCTGTAGGAGCCACATTGTGAGCCATCTTTCCCCGGTTTAGGGATAACCGTAAGTGACGCCCGCAGCAAGTCCTGCGGCATGGTCCCCTGCTCCATGAAGGTGTTAAAGAGGCGTGTGAGAATCGGTGCGAGTGTAGTGCAGAACGTTTTATAGAAGAGGGCGGTAAAGCCATCCGGTTCCGGAGATTTACCAAACTTGAGTTTGGCAATGGCGGAGATCACCTCCTCCACTCGAATGTCCCTATCAAGTCCCTCCGCTTGCAGAGGTGTCAGCGTTGGCAGAGAGACCGAGTCCAGGTACCCTCGCGTTGCACGCGCGTTTGGGGGGTCCCCAGCATAAAGGTCTGCGTAATATTGGCGGAAAGCTTCCGCGATTGGGTCGTAACTGTCGATCCTGAGGGGTCGGTGATCCCTTTCACCAGGTGCTTCTGTCTCGCCACTCGGAGCCGACTCGCCAGCAATCGGCCGCACCTATCACCCCCAGTGTAGTAGGCATGCTTAAGGCAAAGCGCCGCGTATTCCGCGCGGTCCATATCCAAAGCAACCAGGGTCTTTCTCGCTCCCTGGAGCTGCCGCCAAATCCGGGGGGCCCCCGTTCGGCGATGCATGTGTTCCAGTTCCCTGACTTTCTGCGTAAGTTCCTCTTGTTTACTCCATCTGTGTGCGTTATCCGCCGCCGATATCGCGATGAACTCCCCCCGCAATACTGCCTTCAGGGCGGCCCATTGCGTCGCCCTGGAGGTTTCTGGGTTCTCATTGTGGGATTGGTATTCCCGAATCGCGGTGGTCACCTGCTTGATGACGTCCCCTCTGTATAATAGGGTGTCCCGTAGGCGCCACACTCTGGGGGCATCGTGCACCGGCGGTACCGAGAAGGTGGCCGACACCGGAGCGTGGTCCGACATGGAGATTACTCCTATGTCCGCCGCTGTGGCCAGAGTGCTGACCGGCCCGGTAACTAGAAAGTGGTCCAACCGTGCGTACGTTTTATGTGCATGTGAGTAATAGGTATAGTCCCGTTCTGTCGGGTGCAATTGACGCCACAGATCCCTCAATCCCATGTCTACTAGCTGTGCCTTGCTGCCCGCCGAGAACTCCCCCGCTTGCTGTGAACGTTGGGCTGATCTGTCCAGTGTCGAATCGAAGACGAGGTTAAAGTCTCCCCCTACTATTATGTGTCTGTCCGGGGTAGCCGCCACCTCCCCCAGCGCTGCATCGAGAAAGCGGTCTTGCCGGTCATTTGGGCTGTATAGGGACCCTATTGTGAAGGCTATACCCACCACCTGGAATCTATAGAACAATAAACGGCCCCGCTGCTCCGCCAGTTTGTGGAGGACTTCTCCCCGGAATCGTCGGGCCACCAATATCGCCACCCCCGCTGTTTTGCTGTTATTAGAGGAGTAGAACTGTGTGGGGAATTTGTGAGAAATCAGTCTGGCACAATCCTTGGGCAGGAGGTGCGTTTCCTGAAGGAGACAGATATCTGCCTGGGTATTTTCCAATAAGGAGAGCACCGCCCGCCGTTTGGTCGGATTGTTAAGGCCCCGCACATTGAGCGTCACTATTTTAAAACTTGTGGGTGTCATGTATGAATAGAGTCCCGCCCGCGCTGTGCCTCCCCGGTGTCAGATAGCATTTCTGTGAGGTCGCTTCCCCTGTCTTGCACGCCTTCCCTGTCTTGCAATCTGTCCTGCTCTGGACGGTGCCCCCCCCGCCCCGTATCCTGCCTTCCCCGTGCCCCTTCCTGGTGTGGTGCCCGCTCTCCCTTCCCCTTCCCGCCGTAACCGCAACTGAACCAACTCCTCCCTCCCCCTCCCACCCACCTGCCCATTCCCACGACCCCAACCAACAACTTCCCCAACCGCACCCCCCTCCCTAACCCCAATACCCATGTCTGCATAGTCCAAGTCCGGTCCTCTAGAGGACAAGTCTTTGGTAACACTCTCCAGTGAACGTTAGGCCACCTGCCCCCCCCCGCCACCCCCCCTACCCCTCCCCCCCGCCCCGAACCTGAATGCTGATGTAGCCTTGTGCGATCTCCCCCCGGAGCATTTCTATGCTGTTAACGCTACGTCGCTGGAGCCAGTGTTCTCGACCACCTCCGGTTCTGCTCTGTCCACATCAGCCCGGCTGGTGGATGTGTCCAGCCGCGTCGGTCGGTCCCGGGAGCGCCGCCCGGTCACTCACCGCCAGTCTCCTCCTCTGACGCGCCCCCGTCGCTGCGAAGTTGTATCTTCCTCTCCTGCTGTCAGGCCCAGGATTCCGCAGGTTTCCTGCAGGGAGCGTAGTTGGTGCAGAACCCCGTTCCACCGAAAGATGAGCCTGAAGGGGTGGCCCCATGCATAGGGTGCCTGGTTTTCTCGTAGGAAATCGGTGGCTATTTTGAATGTCCTCCGTTTCTGGAGCGTGATTGCCGACAAGTCCTGATATAAGGCCACCGAGTGCCCCCGGAAGGTCAAGGGCTGTCGCCTCCGCGCCTCTGCCATGATCCGCTCCTTAAGTGGGAAGTCTGGTAGATAGGCTAGGATGTCCGGGGCCGGCGCCGGTCCTCTCCTTTGTGCCCCCACTCTGTGCGCCCTGTCTATTCGGATGTGGAACCCTTCCGGCTCTCCCAGGACCTCCCGGAACAGCGCCCCCAAATAGCCTGCAATGTCTGTTCCCTCCTCCATCGATGGGACCCCGCGGACCCTTATGTTGTTTCGCCGAGACCTGTTTTCCAGGTCTTTGGCATGGGCCTGGAGATCAATCTGCTGGTCTCGGAGTCTCAATACCTCTTGTCGCAAGTGTTCAAGCTCCTCATCCCGTCGTTGGCTTGTCTCCTCCACCGTGGCCACCCGTTCGCCCAAGCCGTCCACCTCACATTTGATTTCCCGCACTTCGCTGGCCACTTCCTTCTTCAGGACCTGGAAATCTTCCCGTAGAGATCCGAATGGGAATTCCATAAAGGACCTGGTGAGCAGGGCCTCCCCTCCCTCGGGGTCCGCAGCCGTGCCGGGGGCCTGAGGCGACCGCTGCCCTCTGTCCATCCTTTGCGACTGCCGGCCCAGCAGCTCGGGGAGAGTGCGCTCCCCCTTCCTTCCTCCTCTGCTGCCCGCCATGCCCGCTGGGTCGGGATTCGAGGCGCGAGGCGTATCCTCCGCTTTGCTGCCCCTTCGCAGGATCCGTCCCCTGGGCTCCCCGTGCCTGTGCACCTCCTCTGGACCACCTGTCCCTCGTCCTCCTGGCCCTTCCTCCTTAGGACAATCCTCCCATCCGCGTGCAGCTGTGGTCACCGCTCGTCCAGCTGCGATCCCCTGTCACGTTGGCCGGAAAATTCTCTCCTCAGGATGACGCTGAAGATAATGGGGTCCACCTCCCATCCGTCCCCAGTCCGGAGAACGTGTAACACACACGGACTATGGAGACAGGTGGGCGAGGGAAGGAAGGGAAGGAACAGCTGGGAGAGGGATCTGGAACGAAACAAGCACACCGTCAGACACCCGTCAATAGTGACCCACGTGTTGCCTCCCCCCTCCCGCTTTGCAGTGGTTTCTCACCTGTCACCTTCCCACCCGGGGTTTTGGGGGTTCTCTGGCCTGGCCTGCGCGTCTTTCAGTTGAGGTTCGCACTGCCGAGACACCGCAGAGCCAGGGCGGATTCGTGGGATCGAATCTGGAAGGGCAGAGGGACGCTGCCCACTGGGAGCAAAGGCCAGCACTTGAAGGTCAGTGCTTGATGCCCCCCAGAGCGCGTCCTGGATCAGGGTCACTTCTAAAAGAACGAGGAGATCGCCTCCCTGAAGGCTAAAGGAAAGAACAGGAACGGGCGCTGCTACTCTAAGCCCGGAACTCCATGGGCCGAGGAGCGCCCCAGTTCGCGCTTCCACTCTGGACCCGGTTCTCCGTGGGCAGAGGAGCGCAACAGTCCGCGCTACAACTCTGTACCCGGAACTCCGTGGGCAGAGGAGCGCGTGGAATGGATGAGGGAAGAAAACAGGAACGTGGAAGCGTCGGGGCTCACCGACGAGGTTTTCACCTTCGCGCTACCACTCTGAACCCGGTATCCTTGGGCAGAGGAGCGCTGATGTAGTGTTTCCTGGAGACTGGATACAAGGACTAGGGCAAGGCCGAGGATGCAGGGCTGGAACGTTGTTTCTGGAACAAGAGTACGAACAGGACTGGCTGGAATCATCGGCACCGCTTGGTGTTTGTTGGCGGTTTTAACCGCTGTCGCGCTCGGCGCCGAACACGTGGGGCGTGTTCTGCCGGGCGTTCTGGGAAACGTAGTTCCCCCACATGGCGGGGATGCGAGCGGTGTACTACCGGTTCTCGCCACCTGACAGTACACCCCCCTCCCCACCGAGTCAAGCGCCGCGAGGAGCCCCAGGCTTCCCGGGGCAGCGGCGGTGGAAGGCAGCCACCAGGCGGGGGGCGTGGATCGCCGACGCCGGCTCCCAGGAATGTTCCTCCGGCCCATACCCCTTCCACGCCAGGAGGTACCACACCCTGCCCCGCACCAGCTTGGAGTCCAGCACCTTCTCCACCACGTACTCCCGCTCATGCTGCACCCACACTGGAGGAGGGACACGTTTCACAGGACACAAAGAGGGTTTGAGCAACGAGACGTGGAACACGGGGTGTATGCGCATGTGAGGTGGGAGACGGAGCTGCACGGCCACGGGGTTGACGTGGCGAACCACCGCATAGGGGCCTATAAACTTGGGATTGAACACACTGGGTTTCTTGAAGGAAATGTGTTTAGTGGACAACCATACTTTATCCCCCTTACGGTACACGGGATTGGGCCTACGGTGCTTGTCGGCTTGCGCCTTGTACCTGTTCTTTGCTATGCGGAGGTTTTCGCGGGCCGTTGTGAGGGTCGAGCGTATCAGCGCGAGTCGGTGTTGGAGATCGGGCAGAGTGACGCCAGAACGCGGGAGCAAAAAAGGGGTGAAACGAGGGTGATACCCAGAGGAGAGGTAGAAGGGAGTGTGTTTTGTGGATGCATGAACGGTGCTATTATAAGCTATCTCCGCCACCCATAACCACTCCACCCAGGCTTCTGAGGCTTTGTCCACATAGCAACGGAGGTACTGCTTCAGGGTTTGGTTGAGGCGCTCGGTTTGACCATCGGATTGGGGATGGAAGCTGGTGGACAGGGATGATTGAATCCCCAGCTCGGTGCACCAGACTTTCCAGAAGCGGGCTGTGAATTGGGACCCCCTATCAGACACGATCTCCAACGGAAGGCCGTGGAGCCGTACGATGTCCTTCAACATGAGTTTCGCCAAGGTCCCCGCCGTGGGTATCTGCCTGCACGGGATGAAATGCCCCATCTTGGTGAGGTAATCGATGACGACCACAATAGCCGTGCAGTTCTGATCTTTCGGCAGTCCCACTATGAAATCGACGGAGATCTTTTCCCACGGAGTCATAGGGGTCGGTAGTGGACGCAGGAGGCCTTGTTGCTTGCAGTGGTCCGTTTTCATCTGGGCGCAGACGGTGCATTGCTTGACCCATCGTAGGACATCCGGTCGAACCGACGGCCACCAGAATTGTCGCAGTACTTTTTCCAGGGTCTTGGAGCCACCCATGTGACCGGCGCAGGGGGCGTCGTGGCACCAGCTGAACACGAGCTTTCGGAGGCGGAGTGTAGGAACCAGAACTCGGGAGCCACACAAGGGGATGCCTTGCAACAAACGCCACTCCTTGTGGCTGCGCAACCAGGACGACCAGGCGAACGATTTGATACCCCGTTTCACTCCGTCGAGGAACGATCCGGTTTCCACTCTCCCCACCACGTTGTCGGGGGTAATGATGGCTCGTTCGGCATCTGCTAAGGGGAGACAGGTCATACCCTGGCGGGATAAGGTATCCGCCTTTTGGTTCTGGGTTCCTGGTCGGAACGTGACGAGGAAGTGGTACTCCGCGAAGAAGAGCATCCACCGTTGTTGTCTGGGGGTGAGATGCCTAGCAGACCGCAAAAACTGGAGGTTGCGATGGTCGGTATAGACCGTGACCTGGTGTTGTGCCCCCTTCAGCCAGTGTCTCCATTCCAGGAAGGCTTCCCGAATCGCTAGCAGCTCCTTCTCGGCGATCGTGTAGTTCTTTTCGGCGGGGTTGAGTTTCCTGGACAAGTAGGCCACTGGATGGAGGTGGCCGGTGTCTGGATGCCGCTGTGACAGAACCGCCCCAACTGCGATGTCCGAAGCGTCCGCCTCCACTATGAACGGGAGTTCAGGTTTGGCATGGCGTAGGACCGGAGCGGTGGTGAAAGCGGTCTTGAGCTGCTCGAACGCCCTCTGTGTTTCGGGTTGCCAGGAAAACGGAACGCCTTTGCGAGTTAGTTTCGTAAGAGGTGCCACCAGTTGGGAGAAATGATGGATAAAGCGCCGGTAGAAATTGGAGAAGCCGAGGAAGCTTTGCACCTCCTTGACAGTCGTAGAAGGCGGCCACTTCACCACGGCTTGCACCTTCCGATCCGACATGACTTGTCCGGCGGGAGTCAGGAGAACACCCAGGAATTCCACTGTCGTCACGTGGAATTCGCACTTCGTGAGCTTGCAGTATAAACGGTGCGCGCGGAGGGCTTGTAAGACCTGTCTCACGTGGACGACGTGCTCCTTCGCGTTGGCCGAATAGATCAGGATGTCGTCGATGTAGACTATAACGGACTTATCCAGGTAATCCCTTAAGGCCTCGTTGAGGAAGAACTGGAAGGCGGCAGGGGCGTTGCAGAGCCCAAAGGGCATCACGAGGTACTCGAATAACCCATACCGCGTTTTGAACGCCGTCTTCCATTCGTCCCCTTCTCTCATTCGAACCAGGTGGTATGCCCCACGGAGGTCCAGCTTGGTGTACAGGGCTGCCTCCCGGACCTGCTCGAGCAGCACGGGGATCAATGGCAAGGGGTATTGGTTCTTTACTGTCACTGCGTTGAGCGCGCGATAGTCAATGCAGCAACGCAATTCGCCGTTGGCCTTCGGGATGAAGAAGAGCGGAGAGGCTGCGGGCGATCGAGAGGGGCGAATGAAGCCCAACGCGAGGTATGTGTCCAGATACTCTCGGAGGTGACTCGTTTCGGGTCCTGTGAGAGCATAGACACGGCAACAGGGGATGACAGCTCCAGGTTCCAGGTCGATGCGGCAGTCATATGTCCGATGGGGTGGCAGCTCTTCGGCCTTCCGTTTGTCGAAGACGTCCGCATAGGCGCTATACCAAGCCGGGAGCACTACGTCTTTCTCCGCCGCCGTGGCGATATGTTGCTGAGAGACCAACGGAGGGGGTGGAGGTGAGTCAGGCACCGTACAGTGTTGACGGCAAAAGGTGGAGCAAAAGGAAATGGTGTTCGCGGACCACTCTATGGTTGGTTCGTGTTTCCTTAACCAGGGTAGCCCCAGAATGAGTTTGCACCGGGGAGCTTTGATGATGTTTAAGGCCAACCATTCGCCGTGGGTCTTCCCGATGGTCATCCAGAGGGCTGGGGTGACATAACGGATGGGCCCCGAGTCCAACTCCTTCCCATCTACCGCATAGACGAGTTCAGGTGTATGTTTGGGGAGGAGAGTGACCCCCAGCTTCTGGGCTTCGGTCTCGTCCAGAAAGCATCCTGTGGCCCCAGAATCAATCATGGCTCGAATGGTCCGAGTGGTATGGTCTATCACGACTTGAAGCGTGAGGAAGAAGTGGTCCGGCTCTGCCTCAGCATCGGCTTCTACCGAAGGGATAGAGTGGTAGCTTGAAGGCTTCCCTTCGAGGTCCTTCAAGCCTGGGCGTTTCCCGCCTCCCCTTCTCCCGTCACTGCCGCGGCTTGGCCTGCGCGAGGCCTCCCGACCTTAGGACGGACGGGACATTCTCTGAGGTAATGGCCTTTCTTGCCGCAGTACAGACAGAGGCCCTGCTTCCGGCGGTAATCCTTCTCACTCGAGGTGAGGGACGCTCTCACGGCCCCTATCTCCATGGGTTCGGGCCGGGCCGGTCCGTGATCGGGTGCTCGTGCCAGATCCGAGGACGGAGGGGGTCTTTCCTTTTTTCTATGGTCTCCTTTCCTTTCTCGGAGGCGGTATTCCAACCGCGAGGCAAGTTCCATCATCGCGACACAGGAGCGTGGTTGGGGATCTATTTGTGCTATGACGTCTTTCAAATCTTCCGTCAGCCCCCGGTAAAATATGGCTGACTGCTTTGCTTCAGGCCAGTCAGTTTCCGCTACCAGCCTCCTGAAACTGTTGAGGTATCCGAGAAAATCGGAACTGCTCTGTTTGAGGTCGAGGAGATCACGATCCGCGGAGAAGGTATCGGCTCTTCGGTCGAAGGTTTTCTCGAACTCTTCGCGGAACGTATCCCAATCATAGAGCAGGGCGTCGTCTCTCCTGACGATAGGCACCGCCCATTGGGCTGCGTCTCCTGACAGGTACGAGATGAGGAAAGCTACCCTAGCCTGGTTAGTAGCGAACAGCTTGGGTTTACAATGGAAGTTGAGGAGGACCTGAGTCATGAAGACCTGTACTTTCTGCATATCCCCATTGAATCGTTCAGGAGGGGCCAGGGGAACATGCGCGGGCATCTCTACCACTACCTGGGGCGTGGAGGTTGGGCCAATACTCCCGGCATCAAAGGGATTCCGTTGGATACGGTCCATCCGGGAATGGAGGGCAGCGGTTTCTTGACGTGAGGCGGCTAGTTCCCCCTGGACAAGAGCCAGGGCTGCCACCACGTCCTCTAAGGAGGTCATTCCCTATGACAGCGTGATCGGGAGGAGCGATAATTCGTGGGCCGATGATTCTGTCACGTTGGCCGGAAAATTCTCTCCTCAGGATGACGCTGAAGATAATGGAGTCCACCTCCCATCCGTCCCCAGTCCGGAGAACGTGTAACACACACGGACTATGGAGACAGGTGGGCGAGGGAAGGAAGGGAAGGAACAGCTGGGAGAGGGATCTGGAACGAAACAAGCACACCGTCAGACACCCGTCAATAGTGACCCACGTGTTGCCTCCCCCCTCCCGCTTTGCAGTGGTTTCTCACCTGTCACCTTCCCACCCGGGGTTTTGGGGGTTCTCTGGCCTGGCCTGCGCGTCTTTCAGTTGAGGTTCGCACTGCCGAGACACCGCAGAGCCAGGGCGGATTCGTGGGATCGAATCTGGAAGGGCAGAGGGACGCTGCCCACTGGGAGCAAAGGCCAGCACTTGAAGGTCAGTGCTTGATGCCCCCCAGAGCGCGTCCTGGATCAGGGTCACTTCTAAAAGAACGAGGAGATCGCCTCCCTGAAGGCTAAAGGAAAGAACAGGAACGGGCGCTGCTACTCTAAGCCCGGAACTCCATGGGCCGAGGAGCGCCCCAGTTCGCGCTTCCACTCTGGACCCGGTTCTCCGTGGGCAGAGGAGCGCAACAGTCCGCGCTACAACTCTGTACCCGGAACTCCGTGGGCAGAGGAGCGCGTGGAATGGATGAGGGAAGAAAACAGGAACGTGGAAGCGTCGGGGCTCACCGACGAGGTTTTCACCTTCGCGCTACCACTCTGAACCCGGTATCCTTGGGCAGAGGAGCGCTGATGTAGTGTTTCCTGGAGACTGGATACAAGGACTAGGGCAAGGCCGAGGATGCAGGGCTGGAACGTTGTTTCTGGAACAAGAGTACGAACAGGACTGGCTGGAATCATCGGCACCGCTTGGTGTTTGTTGGCGGTTTTAACCGCTGTCGCGCTCGGCGCCGAACACGTGGGGCGTGTTCTGCCGGGCGTTCTGGGAAACGTAGTTCCCCCACATGGCGGGGATGCGAGCGGTGTACTACCGGTTCTCGCCACCTGACATCCCCGTTCACTCGGCTCCCGTTGCTCGGGCCGGCATCCGGGCAGTCCTGACCCCCGCTGACTCGGTCCCCCTGCTGTGTCAGTTGTCCTTGCTCCTCCGGGTCGTCCCCGCTCTCCGCAGGGCCACTCCGGTCGCTGTGCTGATGCCCCCGCCTCCGGTCCGCCAGGAGCTCTGCCAACGCACCTTCCTCCTTGTGCTCCGTGACCTCTGCCCTCTCTCTGCCGTAGCGCTTGTCAGGCGGGGGCGACGTCCAAGCTTCCACTCTCTCAAGTGCCTCCGGGCACCAGTCTCTGCCGCCCACAACAGCTCCGTGCCGCCACACCGGCCCCAGGCCCAGCCACCGCCGCAGTAGCACGCGCTCCGGCCTCTGCCGCTCGGGCCGTCGTTGTGCGGCGTCCGCTCTTCGCCGTAGGAGCGCTTTCCAGGGCAAGGTCACTCCATATCCACCTCTGATGGCGGGGTCACTCCACCTGCGTCCCCGCCGGCGCTGACCCTCGGGCTACAGCCCTCCGCCTCACGTGGCGGTGGGCCTCTTTGGCAATCCCGGCCCACGCCTGGTCGCGCACCTGGGTTCTTTCATAAAGTCCGTCCCAGTACCTTCCTCTCCGACCCCCTGGCCTGCAGCGGCTGATTCGGCCTCCCCGTATGCTCCGTCTCCGCCGCCGATCCACAGATCCCGTAAGGCTCAGGGAGGGGGGGGATGGGAGAGGGGCCCCGCGTGGTCTCTAACTCCGGTGGTCTTACCGCTCCAGTATTCTTCCCCTTCCGCGGTCCCCACCGTCTGTCTCCTTTCTTGTAGCCCCCTGCCGGCTAGATTTACAGCCTCCTTCCTCGGCGTCCGCTGTCCTCTGGGGTCTCCCTGGGCTCCCTCGGACGGGGATCCCTCGCCTGCTCCCAATCGCCCGCAAGGTCGGGCTGCTCTCCCCACCGTCTACAGAACACCTCCTCTCTGCCTGGGTCCACTCTTGCTCCCTGTCGCGAGCTCGCTCACCACTCCGCCGCCCTCGACAGGGCCTCCTTCGCGACTTCGGGCTCTCTCGTGGTGCTCAGGCCGGGAGCGCTTCCGTCTTGCCCGGCGCGATGCTCCGTCCCCTCTCGGCGCCTCTGCTCTCATGGCTCTCTGTTCGCCGCCGTGGCCTCCCGGAGGCCCCGGGTCGCTGAGCAGTTTCCCCCTGAGTTCCGCCGTCCCCTCCGCCGGTTTGTGTCGCAGCGTGGGGGGAGATCCTGCTGCAAAATCGGGGCTAGGGGCTCAACGGAGCGGGAGCCGGCAGAGGAAGCGTCCGCTTACACCGCCATCTTGGCCACGCCTCCTCATTTCTCCAAGTTTAGACCAGGTTTTTCATGGTCTTAACGTTGGTGCTATCTCCTATTTAAGCTGCTCATGTAAATAGAGGGCAGCGTCAAAATCAATGGGTGTTGGAGCGAAACTCCCACTGCCCACCTTTCTCACGCTAAGCATTGCATGAAAGGGGGCCTTATTTACAAGGCAGCGTTAAGCCACAATAAGTGGCATAACGCTGGCTTGTAAATAAGGCGAAGCCCCTATTGCCACAGGAACATTGCAAAAAGTGACGTTCCCATGGCGATAGGGACTTGTAAATATGCCACTAAAATCCTTTGTAATTTGAGTATTTGCTTTGTTTGCACATGTGTTTTTTTTGGGGGGATTACTGTTTTATTGTTTGAAATTTAAATCCTACAAGTTGCTTGGGGGTCCCCGGCTTCCAGTGGGGCCTCAATGGGGGTCCTCAGGAGGCAAAAGTTTGGGAACCACTGCCCTAAATTTTCTATTTAATGGTAAACACATTTTTCTGGACCATGCCACTTCAAAAAAGTTTATTTACTGTCATCAGGCTTCTTTCATGCCTACTAAAATTTATAGCCCACAAACAACCCCGTTTTCACCTAGCCTGACTCCGCGGCCTATACACAGTAATGGAATGTGGAAGCGGTTCCATTTCCAGGTACCATCTGGATTTTGAAGTAGCGGTCTAGTGCTCGTTCAGAGCAGTCAGGACGTTGTGGCTGCAGGACTCTGATCACTAAAAGACACACAATTGATGGACCGAATGCAGAACAAATCAAAACATTCACCCCCCGTCAAGAGATCTGGGTTAAATCCATTATTCTTTTGCTCACCATGCCACCCCAGTTTAGACCTGGCCATATGCAAATCAGTCTTGACCCTGTACCAAGCCAGGTCCTCCCTGGACCGTAAACAGGCGTCCTAGGACCGGTTTCGGGGTTTCACCCCTCTTCAGCCAGGATAGCTTGATTCCAGTGGCACAGTGAGCCCAGGACCCACGTCTAGGCATACCTGGCGCACTTAGGGTGAGAAAGCAAAAGACACACAATTGATGGACGGAATGCAGAACAAATCAAAACATTCACCCCAGTCAAGAGATCTGGGTTAAATCCATCATTCTTTTGCTCACCATGCCACCCCAGTTTAGACCTGGCCATATGCAAATCAGTCTTGACCCTGTGCCTCATGGGAACAGTCCAGCCCGAACTGCCAAGCTTTGGACTCTGATCACTGGCACTCTGTATTTAATGCCAAAGGTATACAGGACTGTACGATTCGGGCCATGAGCTGGCATATTTAGGTCATTATATGGAGCAGGCGGTTTGGCATAGTAAGTACGGCACAGCAGCAAGAAATTACAGCTTCAAAGTCCCATATGTAACAATTTTGACACACCCGCATCTGTCTCCCGTTTTTTACTCTATATAGTGTGACTACAAGCGTCCCGCTCCACCGGAGGACCCATGATGCAAGATTTCTGCATTATTTATGTATGTTGCGTGTTTTTACATGTGTATTTTGCTAAATGTTGTATGTCACAAGGCTCATTGGTTTCACTAGAGATGCTCACCTCAATTATTATTATATTGAACTTCACCAGACATGTCACAACAAGGTGTTCTCATTGATAAATAGGCATGATGCACTCAAAATTACAAGTATAAGCAGTGTATTTGATTCTGTATACTGCCACGAATTTGGCAGGCTAACTCTCCAATTATGTATTATAGATTACCATGCAGTAACACCAAGGGGCCGATTCCAAACCTGGAAAAAGGGCGTACGAATCGTCGTACGGAGCGTTTTCTCCGTACGACTCGTACCCGGTAAACTGTCCCTACAACCTAGGAAGTACGATTCGTACAGAAAGCCTATTTCCGTACGAATCGCGACGCGACGTCCGGACGTATTCAGGCAGCGGTTTCCAGCCCAGCAAGTACGATTTGTCCCTACGTCACTCCGTACGGCTCTTTTTTTACGGGAGTCAAACACAGCCGGAAAAGCAGAGTCCGACGCGAACCACTATGCAACGGAGCCCCGGTACGCGACGTAAACGCCATGAACCCCGTCGTACGTGTCATCCCGGTCCTCTTGGCCTACGACCTGGTGCACCGCACCCGACGCACACGCCGCAGAAGGTGAGAACAACACCCAGGGGCCAGGGTGGGGGTGAGGGGCAGGAAACAAACCCCAAACTCAAAGCCAAACCTATAATATGGAGGCCATACATTACCACCAGGGTCTGGTCACTTGGGGGGGCGTATCCAGCAACCCCTGCGTACTGCAACAACGGAAGTGGACGTGTACGGTGCGTTGCACACGTACCCCTACGGCACCATTAGAACAGTGATAGGGACCGTACACACGCAATGAATGTGTGGGTACGTTGTGTGTCACACGTACCCCTACGGCACAGTAGAACTGTGATATGGACCGTACACACGCAATCAATGCCTGGGTACGGTGCGTACCACACGTACCCCTACGGCACAGTAGAACTGTGATACGGACCGTACACATGCAATGAATGCGTGGGTATGGTGCGTACCACACGTACCTCTACGAAACAGTAGAACTGTGATACGGACCGTACACACACAATGAATGCGTGGGTATGGTGCGTACCACACGTACCCCTACGGCACAGTAGAACTGTGATACGGACTGTACACACGCAATGAATGCGTGGGTATGGTGCGTGTCACACGTACCCCGTTACGGCACCAGTACATTTGGGATACGAGGCATACACACGACAGGAATGTGGGCTTAGAGGACTGGCCCAGCATGTTACCTTCATATTGGTGTGTGTGTAGGTCCAGGCCAGCAGTGTACTGCTCCAAGGGGGTGCGTGGGTGGGTGCAGAGGACTCCCAGCAGTGTCCAGACATATGAGGGGTGGGTGCATATGACTACCAGCAGTGTCCAGACATATGAGGGATGGGTGCATATGACTACCAGCAGTGTCCAGACATATGAGGGGTGGGTGCAGAGGACTCCCAGCAGTGTCCAGACATATGAGGGGTGGGTGCATATGACTAACAGCAGTGTCCAGACATATGAGGGGTGGGTGCATATGACTACCAGCAGTGTCCAGACATATGAGGGGTGGGTGCATATGACTACCAGCAGTGGATAGAGATATGGGGGTGGGTGCATATGACTCCCAGCAGTGTCCAGACATATGAGGAGTGGGTGCATATGACTCCCAGAAGTGGACTGAGATATGGGGGTGGGTGCAGAGGACTCCCAGCAGTGTCCAGACATATGAGGGGTGGGTGCATATGACTCCCAGCAGTGGCCTGCAATATGAGGGGTGGGTGTATATGACTCCCAGCAGTGTCCAGACATATGAGGGGTGGGTGCATATGACTCCCAGCAGTGGCCTGCAATATGAGGGGTGGGTGCTGAGGACTCCCAGCAGTGTCCAGACATATGAGGGGTGGGTGCATATGACTACCAGCAGTGTCCTACATATGAGGGGTGGGTGCAGAGGACTCCCAGCAGTGTCCAGACATATGTGGGGTAGGTGCATATGACTACCAGCAGTGTCCAGACATATGAGGGGTTGGTGCATATGACTACCAGCAGTGGACAGAGATATGGGGGTGGGTGCATATGACTCCCAGCAGTGTCCAGACATATGAGGGGTGGGTGCATATGACTCCCAGCAGTGTCCAGACATATGAGGGGTGGGTGCATATGACTCCCAGCAGGGGCCTGCAATATGAGGGGTGGGTGCATATGACTCCCAGCAGTGTCCAGACATATGAGGGGTGGGTGCATATGACTCCCAGCAGTGGCCTGCAATATGAGGGGTGGGTGCTGAGGACTCCCAGCAGTGTCCAGACATATGAGGGGTGGGTGCATATGACTACCAGAAGTGTCCAGACATATGAGGGGTGGATGCATATGACTACCAGCAGTGGACAGAGATATGGGGGTGGTTGCAGAGGACTCCCAGCAGTGTCCAGACATATGAGGGGTGGGTGCATATGACTCCCAGCAGTGTCCAGACATATGAGGGGTGGCTGCATATGACTACCAGCAGTGGCCTGCAATATGAGGGGTGGGTGCATATGACTACCAGCAGTGGACAGAGATATGGGGTGGGTGCATATGACTACCAGAAGTGTCCAGACATATGAGGGGTGGATGCATATGACTACCAGCAGTGGACAGAGATATGGGGGTGGTTGCAGAGGACTCCCAGCAGTGTCCAGACATATGAGGGGTGGGTGCATATGACTCCCAGCAGTGTCCAGACATATGAGGGGTGGGTGCATATGACTCCCAGCAGTGGCCTGCAATATGAGGGGTGGGTGCAGAGGACTCCCAGCAGTGTCCAGACATATTAGGGGTGGGTGCATATGACTACCAGCAGTGGACAGAGACACGGGGGTGGGTGCATATGACTACCAGCAGTGGCATGCAATATGAGGGGTGGGTGCAGAGGACTCCCAGCAGTGTCCAGACATATGAGTGGTAGGTGCATATGACTACCAGCAGTGTCCAGACATATGAGGGGGTGGGTGCATATGACTACCAGCAGTGTCCAGACATATGAGGGGTGGGTGCATATGACTACCAGCAGTGGACAGAGATATGGGGGTGGGTGCATTTGACTCCCAGCCGTGGACTGAGATATGGGGGTGGGTGCAGAGGACTCCCAGCAGTGTCCAGACATATGAGGGGTGGGTGCATATGACTCCCAGCAGTGGCCTGAAATATGAGGGGTGGGTGCAGAGGACTCCCAGCAGTGTCCAGACATATGAGGGGTGGGTGCATATGACTCCCAGCAGTGGCCTGCAATATGAGGGGTGGGTGCAGAGGACTCCCAGCAGTGGACAGAGATATGAGGGGTGAGTGTAGAGGACTCCCAGCAGTGGACAGAGATATGGGGGGGTGTACATCATTATCAGATCACCACACCTACATGGTGGTATGGACGCATCCCTAACTTTGGACTATGATTTTAGTGCTATTACAAAACATCACTGACAGCAGTGTCCCACTCCCAGGAGGATGGATGTCTTTCACACACTGCATGACACACCACATGTGGGTGTGAGGACATATAACACATGCATACCCACCCATGGCGGATGCATCACACCCTGATTTCATGCCAACAGCCTGTATAGTCATGTAACTGCATACAAAACTAAGAAAGCCAAAGGGAACACACACTGTCACGCACATCCCAGGAGTGATAGGAATGTTCAGGTGCTGGTCCAGCCACCAAGATGTTGTCTCTCATGGAAGGAATAGGGTTCTATTCCACTAGATACAATGCCCACAATTGTGAGTCAGGTGCCCAAATACCCTGCATAACAAGTACCATTTGTGTGGTAGGTCGTGATTACACACATGCATAGTGCTGAAAAGGGCCAATTTGTCCCTAAAGGCATTCCTACATACCCAAAACACAAGTACAGTGACTTGCAAGGATGGCACAGACGATTCAGCAGGAGACATCGGTGAGCAGGCATGGCCATTGTTGAAGGTATCCCTCACCAACAAAGGAAATGTTGACACAGGTCAGCACAACAATTGTGCAACTGTTTGCAGGGAAGATGTCAGGTGCCACAGAGGAAGGAACACTCCTTGGGACAATGTCTCCAAACAAAATGAACACACACTACCAATGATTCTTTGCAGAGACATTGTGATGGCACACAGATACTATGGTCCACCTCATGACTGTCATACAAAAACATTTCTCAGAACCCTAACACATTACCAGAACACCAACTCCAGGAGCCTCATCACCAACATCAAGTACCTGAAATGCAATAGTGTTGAAAGTAAAAGAAAAGGCTTTATTCAGCACCAAAAAAAAAAAAGAGACTATGTACAAAGGCCAATGACCAGTCCATTTGTCAAGTCCAAGGGTGGACGTAGGGGACTGCGTCCACCCCTACCTTGCCTGCACAAAGGAACCTCAAGGTTTTTCGACCAGGGGGGCATCATCTGTGGCAGTACCTGGCACCGCAGGGACATGAGGGGGATGGGTAGGTGTGGTGGGTGCAGAGGTGGACGTCTCCACCACAGGGGGTGGTGCAGCGCCAAAGTTGGAGGTGAGCTCGGCGCTGCACACTGCTGCTAGGACGTCCATCCTAACCCCTGCACCTGAAGATACCCCAGGGCCAACGGAGGGTGTGGTGGGCGAGGGATGGGGTGCAGCGCTCTTGGGGGAGGGGGTGGACATGGTGGGGGACTCAACTCCCGTGCCCGGGGACTTCCTCGCCCGCTTGTGGGGTGGTGGCTCAGTGGGGGCGAGGTCCAGCCCACCCATATAGATCTCCTTGGGTGAGAGTTTGGCAGGGGAGCTAAGGGGAGTGGTCTTGGAGGAACAGGGTTGTGAGGACTACGGACTGCGACTGTGGCTGCGTGTATGTCGTCTGCCCCCAGACCCTGTGGGTGTGCCTACATCCCCCTGAGTGTGCGTGCCAGGAGGTGTGCGCTGTGCCTTACTTGGGGGTGTGCTGGATGTGTCTGGTGGGGTGCGTGCCCGTGACTGTCTGGGTGTGCGTTGGGCAGGCATGGGAGAGGGCAGTGTGGATGGGTCCGGGATAGGGGGGGACGGAGCACTGCAGGTGAGAAACTGCTGCTGTCAGGGAAGAGTCCATGGACCGCAGAAACCTGCGTTGGTCAGACATCGTTGCTGACATGCCCTCCATGAACGACACCATCTGTGTGAGCAGTTGAGTGTGTCCATGGAGAACATTCAGCACTGATGCCTGACCAACCTGCAACTGCCGCAGTATGTCCACAGACTCTTCACTGAGGGGTGACAGGGGCAGGGGGTTCGGTGCCTGGGCCGAAGGAGACATGGTGGGCCTCTGCACGGACAGAAGGGACGGGAGCAACTGGGAGGGCGGAGATGGTAATGGAGGAGACGGGGACAGATGTGGGGATGCTGCCAGTTGGTGTTGCAGCCTCTGCCTCCTCAAGGAGGTCAGCCTCAGACCCGTCGGCGTCGTAGCTGCTCTCGCCTCCAGACAGGTCCTCCGACTGACTCCCCTCGCCCTCCGTGCCATTGGATCCTTCTGACTCCACAGCACTGGTGGCACTGTCGCTGGGTCCCTCCTCCAGGTCCATACAGGTGTCTCTCTTGGTTTCGGATGATGATGCTGTGGGCAAGGAGAAGAAACCGAAATGCACCCGTCACCTGTATACATCTGACACATGAGCACAAGGACAATTGGTCACAGTGCATATCAGGCAATGCATCATGAGTAACAGCTAGATAACTCCGCACATATGTAAGCCCTGTACTGCCCAGTTGGTAGACCCACTATGCCACTTGGACACCAGGAAAAAAAGAACACAAAAGGCCACACCTTGAATGAGAAATACACTGAAAAGCTAGTGTCTGTGAACCGGTGAGCACAGCAATACAATGAAGTCATGCCACCTCTTGTTTACCCTGAAAGAAACAGTAGTGGTGAACCCAACATAAACTAACACACCTCAATACTCAAGGTGTCACCACACTCAGAGACCTGTAAGTACTTTGGAACACAAAACAAAAAAATGTTGCTACCTTGGGACTCACAATACTTTACACAATCTACATGTTTTGAATGTGCCAATTCGCCATTTCGTGAAAAGAACACTCATGTGCCTGCATGAAATATGTCGCACAAGGCAGTGCACACAAAAGTACATTTACACTGTCATTGAAGAAGCTGGCACCTTTTCTAAGAAGCCACTGTTAGAAATAAAGGGTGTTGCAGAAAGTACATATACATGGGCCCACGGAGGTCTTGATGTCTTGAGACTCGTTAGTTTGTATCACCAACAACAAAGGAGTCTCACAAAATCAAGACCACTGTGCGAACATGTATATGGAGAATCTGCAACACCATTTAATTCTAACAGTGGCTTCTTTGAAAATGTGCCAGTGTGTTCCATGAAAGTGGAAATGTCGTTTGGTGTGCACTTCCTTGGGAGACTTTTTTCATGCAGGCACATCAGTGTTCTTAACACAAATCATCAAATTTCCACATTTAAAACATGAAGAACTGTTGACAAGTGCTGTGAGTGCCAAGGTACAATTTTTTTAGAGTAACAACTTGAATTATGGCAGTTGTCACATGGCCATCCGTCACCTGATTACACAGTTGGCTACACATATGACCTACTGCCTGTCATCTTGAGTGGCACACATGTCCACACCCAGGACAATGCATAAGCTAATGGGCCTGCAATTGGGTTGAAAAAAAGCCTAGCTGTACTGTGGGGACACCCTCATGGCAAGCCAGAATGTACACACAGATGTCAGCACACAAAGTCCAAACTGCGTTGCATCTGAAACACACACAGGTGCAAAAAATGTATGAGCAGGAATCATGTTTTTAAAAAACTGACACAACATTAAGCACTGGCCAGCATCACAGGGGCACTGCACGGTGATTCTTTGTACAGCCAAGTCTCACACACAAGTCAGGCCTGGCAATGAAAAATCAGGGTTGCACATGTATGCCTCTCCCGCACACCCCACCCCATACATGAGTCAATGTGATTGATACAGATCAAGAAGTGAAGTGAAGTTACAATAACTGTGATGAAAAAATAGCTTAATTTACACAACATCACCTCGTGGGGCTGGCAACACGTATTTGTGACAAACAACCATCAACAGATTGTTGTGAATAGCCACACAGGCACTGCCCAGTGTGAGTATGCACAAGCAAAATGGTGTATCCCTGTCCAGTGGACACATGTAGCACACATTTGCAAAATACTAACTAGGCCAGGGAACAATGCCACAAAGGCAGACCTATGCTGAACCTACAGAGAATGTGCACAGTGTTGGGTGACACACATGATTAGGAGGCCAGGGTGTCTCAGGGGACTGTAGTGGGCACACTGCTCCGTGGTCCTGGAATGAGCTGACCACAACATTGGTCATGCATGCTGCAAGGGTGTTCAGTTGAAAGCTCACACTCCTATGTTGAGAATCATCATCAGTGACAACAAATATGGACCCCCAACATAGTAAACAGGTCATGGCACAGGCAAGGTACCAACAAAAGTCACAGACCACCCTCCCACATGATGCAGAAAGCAATGTGCACTTAGATTTACTGGCACCCTAGATGACCATGTGCAAATTTGATTACACACAGACCAGGGGACACATGTCAAGGAGGGGAAGGGATGAAAAAGAGCACCAGGTGACATTGGGGAACAGAAAATGCACTGCACATATAAACTCTGGGAGTGTATCCAGGCTACGGAGCACTTCCAAAAGCTGGCAACACATAACACAACAAACAGCCATGTACCTACCCCCTCCTTGCTGCAGTCTCTCCTGTAACTGCCTATCGAGCTCAGGGAAGACCACCGCCAGGACACGTCTCATGTGGGGGGTCAGGCGTCGGCGGCCGCCGTGGGGGCGAGGACTGTCGAGCCCCAGCTGGACCCGGGCGATCCGCAGGGTCCAGCACCGGATGTCCTGCCACCTCTTGCGGACCTGTGGTAGCTGCCGACTACGCTCCCCCTCAGATCTCACAACCCTGACGATGTTTTTCCAGATCACCCCCTTCTCGTAGGCAGTTAACTGTCAGGATGACAAAGTGACACAACATCAATACACCTGCTCCATGTCCCAGAGACACACATTTGAACATCATTGAAATGTTGAACAGGGCATAGGATGCAGACAGGAATTACATCATACACAATAAGAAATTGGCCTGTGTGCAAGCCCCAATGCACTACATGGCATTGAAAGTCAACAGGTTGGCATGAGAGGTGCGACACACTCACTGATCATGCCACACACTGTGCAGCACATGCAACAGCAGGCTGATGGCCAGCACGTGCCAAGCAGTCACATGTCCCACTCCACTGACGCACCATCAGCATACTAGACAGACACACCCAAGCACAGATCACTCGCCTATCATTGACAACAGCGGATACAACCCTCACTCTGCACATGTGCCACTTGCCAGTGGGGTGTCACAGGTGTCATGCTAGCTCTGCAAGTCAGACACACTGCACGGCTTACTTGTCACATCAGATGGGTTGATCTGTTGCCTCCTTCATGCAGTTGTGGTGCAACACTTCACATAGACACTCACCCACATGACAAGGAACATTCACACACATCAATGTCCATGAGGTCGTACACATCATTTGGACACTCTCACCACAGGTCCACTCAACTCATACACATCTGTGGGTACAGTCACCTGTCACACCGGGGGGACCACTGAATCACCTCAGGACAATAGGAAAAAAAGCCACCAAGGATTTGCCAGGCTGAAAGTGTCATGCACTATGCAGTGAAAGTCACAGTAAGCACAATGAAAGTGAGGAGTGCACACAGGAACTACATCATGCTCTGCATGAGAGACATCAGCATGTGCCCCCCTGGGACCCACTCTAAACAACATTGCATGTCTGTCCCACCTGGACACAATATTGACAGTCACACAACAGGTGCATAGGCAAAGGTAGTGGAGTCAGCACTCACCTGCTCCCCTGGTCTCCCATACAGCTTGGTGTACTGTGGGAGGAGGCAGTCCAGCAAGGCCTCATTCTCCTCCTGGGTGAATGGCTGGGCCCTCTCCACAGTACGTGACATGGTCCAGAGGAAGCAGAGCCAGCAGCAGTGTGGTCGACTGGAAAGTTGTGCAGGCAAGTGGGTTTTGGCTGCCTTATATCTGTCTTGCTGAGGGGCATTCATTTTGAGGAGTACATAGTGATTGGTCAGACTCATTAGCATCGTACGTTTACTCCAGTCCCTTTAAACATACACCAATGACAGCATTCGCATCGTTCAAAGTTTGAGCATCATGTCAAGTCAACAACCACTTTGCAACATTGTATTTTGTGGCCAACTGACTGTTCCAGGACACATGATCGACACTTTTCAACTGAAAACTCTGTCTCCATGACAACCAGCATGCATTTAGGGCCTAATACTTGTCCCTTATGTGTCCCTATGTAATTTTGAAATCCACACACAGGTACGGTGCGTTTCACACGTACCCCTACGGCATCAGTTGTACAGTGCGTTTGACACGTACGGGTACGTACTAGTTCACACGTACGGGTATGCACTAGTAGTACAGTGCGTTTGACACGTACGGGTATGCACTAGTTCACATGTACGGGTACGCACTAGTAGTAAAGTGCGTTTGACAAGTACGGGTAAGCACTAGTTCACACGAACGGGTACGCACTAGTAGTACAGTGCGTTTGACACATATGGGTATGCACTAGTTCACACGTACGGGTACGCACTAGTACTACAGTGCATTTGACACGTATGGGTACGCACTAGTTCACACGTACGGGTACGCACTAGTAGTACAGTGCGTTTGACACGTACGGGTATGCACTAGTTCACACGTACGGGTATGCGCTAGTACTACAGTGTGTTTGACACATATGGGTACGCACTAGTTCACACGTATGGGTACGCACTAGTTCACACGTACGGGTACGCACTAGTAGTACAGTGCGTTTGACACATACGGGTACGCACTAGTTCACACGTACGGGTACGCACTAGTAGTACAGTGCGTTTGACACGTACGGGTACGCACTAGTTCACACGTACGGGTACGCACTAGTTCACACGTACGGGTACGCACTAGTAGTACAGTGCATTTGACACGTACGGGTACGCACTAGTTCACACGTACGGGTACGCACTAGTACTACAGTGCGTTTGACATGTACGGGTAACGGGCAATCTTTCTTGCTGATCGACGCACCCACACTTCCCCTCTTCTCAGAAGACTTCATTGGCTGCCGATCCGAAAAAGAATTCACTTCAAGGCTTTGGTTCTTGCTTTTAAGGCCTCTCATAATATCGGTGCACCCTATTTGAGAGCCCGTTGTCTCCACTACGTTCCTACACGTTCGCTACGGTCTTCCTCTGCACATTTGCTCCGTACGCCCAGGTTTCACCTTTCACGACAGGGCGGCCGCTCTTTTCAGGTCTTGGTATCGTCCTTATGGAACAAACTCCCTGTTAAGATGCGTCAGGAAAAAGATCTTTTCTGCTTCCGTCGCGAACTTAAAACATTGCTGTTCTAATCCCTCCTAAGGCTGTCTTTTCCTCTCAGCCAGCACTTTAGGCTTGCGTTACAGGTCCTGTGGTCAGCGCCGGGACACTCCTGGGAGTAGCCGTGCGCTTAACAAATACCTTGTAACATTAACATTAACATTAACATTAACACGTACGGGTACGCACTAGTTTACACGTACAGGTACGCACTAGTAGTACAGTGCGTTTGACACATACGGGTATGCACTAGTTCACACGTACGGGTACGCACTAGTAGTACAGTGCATTTGACACGTACGGGTACGCACTAGTTCACACGTACGGGTACGCACTAGTAGTAAAGTGCGTTTGACACGTACGGGTACGCACTAGTAGTAAAGTGCGTTTGACACGTACGGATACGCACTAGTTCACACATAGAGGCACGCATTTCACACGCTTACAATGGTAATACAGGCGCACACATGCCAGGAATGGAGGGCTACGAGTCGCACAAGGATGTCCATCAAGTACTTGTCATTGCATACTGTCATGTACAGTGCATTTGACACGTACAGGTACGCACTAGTTCACACGTACGGGTATGCACTAGTAGTACAGTACGTTTGACACGTACGGGTACGCACTAGTTCACACGTAGAGGTACGCATTTCACACGCTTACAATGGTAATACAGGCGCACACATGCCAGGAATGGAGGGCTACGAGTCGCACAAGGATGTCCATCAAGTACTTTTCATTGGATACTGTCATGTGCAGGCCCTAGGCGTGGCAGCCAGTGATATTGCACATGTCATCTCATCTAGTTGCACAATTGATGTGTAATGACCTGTGGACACATGTCGTGTGATGGGGCACTATGTGGCACACATCACCTTGACACTTGCTACATGTGTGTCTGTAGTCCAACTGTGTCATGCACAGCAGCTGTGGGATGTCACAGTCATCAACACCCGCACCTGTCTCCTGATGCCAGGGACAGGGACACTCTATCAACTGACATGTCACGATCAGCATGTCCCTTTGTGACTATGTCAGGTGTGTGTCATGTGTTCCCATGAGCTTGATGTCAGTGTTCCATCAACTGCATCTGCTGTTGGTGCATCCAACATGGGTCTGTGTGGAGATGGGCATGGAACACATCTACGCACACCATGCCACATGTGGATTCTCACCACTGTAGGGTCTGTGTGCATCGAACATCATATTTTCCCAGTCATACATGTCTGCGTTGTCTCAATGGCTGTGTCTTTCTCTTGTCATGTGTACCCCTTCATCGCAATTTGTTTGATATGTACATTTGACATTCCATGTGACCTGTGCGTGAGCCTTGCAGTCAGCTGTGTGGATGAGATGACATCCTTCCAATGCACCTATGTGGTTGTGTGTCACTCCGGTGATAACTGTGGCTCTTCACTCAGACTGGCCACCAGCTCATTTCAGGGCATGTCATTTAGACTTGACAATCAACAGGTGTATCTGGCTTTTTGTAGGAGTGCCAGCAAGCTGGCATATGTGTCCTGTATGTATTGCACACACCCGACTCCATAGTTACCTGATGTGTATTAGCAGTGTAGCATGTGCTATGTTCATTGACATTGATATTGGCAGACTCTCAATCTTCATTCTTACAAACAATGTCTTGCAGGGCACAGCCTGTCCCAAGAACAATGCCAGACTTGGGTGCCATGAGGGAACGTGCCTGCATCTGCCGTTACAGATTCACTCGCAAGTTGATTGAGGACTTGAAAGACAAGCTGGCACCACACCTGCAACCGCGACACAGGTATCCTACTGCACTGACCCCCAAGATGAAGGTGATGGCAGCCTTACATTTTTTTGCCACAGGTATGTTTCAATTCACCATAGCTGATGTTGGTGGCATGTCACAGACAATGTTCAGCCGTGTCCTGGCTGATGTTTTAGCAGCCATGTTGGAGCACCTAGATGAATTCATCCAATTTCCTACTCCTGAGGAGTTGACAGATGTCAAGGGTGATTTCTATGCCCTGGGAGGGATGCCCCATGTAATTGGGTCCATTGATGGTACACATGTGGCTTTGGTACCACCACAGGCACAGGAACAAGCCTATCGCAATAGAAAACATTACCACTCGATAAATGCCTTTGTGGTGTGTCTTGCTAACATGCTGATTTGCCATGTCTGTGCACGTTTTCCAGGATCAGCACACGATGCCTACATCACGAGGCGTAGCAGGGTGCCACAAATGATGCTGCGGCTGCACAACGAACGAGCATGTCTTGTTGGTGTGTATACTCTGTTTGTCCTGTGTGTTGCGGTATCTTTGGCTCTTACAGCATCTCCTGACCCACTTTTTTACATGATGTTTCCATGTAGGGGACTCTAGCTATCCCAACATGCCATGGCTGCTGACACCTCTCCGCAACCCAAGAACAGCTGCAGATCACCGGTACAACAATGCACACGGGCAGACCAGGCGAGTGATTGAGAGGACGTTTGGACTTCTGAAGAGCCGATTCCGGTGCCTGGACAAGACAGGCGGGTCCCTCCCTTATGCCCCGGAGAAGGTCTGCCGAATATTCCTCATGTGCTGCATGCTGCACAACATGGCAGTTGAGAAGGCAGTGCCACTCATCCTGGATCCGGATGAGCAGGAACATCCACCCGTGGAGGATCAAGGGCTTGCTCACGAGGCTAGTGATGAGGAGGAGGAGGATGATATCCGGAGTCAGCTCATACGCAACTTCTTCTCATAATGGTGAGTCACTGGGTATGAGTGTGTAAGCTTGTAGCATTGAGTGGCATGTGTTGCAATGTGTGTGTCCAGCTGACTGAATGCAAAGTGACTTTGATGTGTGTTCTGATGTGTCACTCTAGTGATGATGTCATGCCACACAGTTTTGCAGAGAGACTTTCTTTGAAATGTACATGTGTCCAACATTGTTCATGTTTTGTAAATGTCCATGTGTGCGGCGAGAATTGTTTTAGGTGACTTCTTGTGTGTCTGTCATTCCCAGGTTTTTGCACCTGTTGTCTGCTCGTGTCATCGTTGTCCTCCTGCTATTCCTCATGAGGATTGCAACGTGTGCTGAATCAGCGTTACATGCATGGACATGTGGAAATGTCAGTTTGGGTAAGGATTGCAGCAAGGCTTTTTGGTGGTGGTATGGGTTGGGAATGTGTGGGCCTGCTTCTGTGCATGTTGTGGTAACATGCATACATGTCTTCTCACCATGGAGCATATAACATGTAGCATCACTCCCATGACATGATAGTCACCCTTCTTGACAGTCATCTGTAGTGGAGTGTGGCGTCTGATGAAGCCATCAATGTGTGTAAACCTTGCCTCTGAAACATTGCGGATGCTACGGGTGGACATAGTGTGGGACATCACAACAACAGGCTCTATGGGGAAGTGCAGCCTCTCCGTGTGCAGCAGGATGTGTTTGGCTCATCCCCTTAACTTGTGTGCCAGTTCATTGGGATTGACATCATCCGTGTCGTGAAGGGGGGGGTTCAGCGTATGTCCCACATGTTCTGTCAACTGACCTGTGAGTCTGTTCACATTGATGCATTTCCCTTTGTGTGTGTATGTGGAATAAAGGTGTTCAGCACAATCCAAAGTGCCTCATCTCTGTCACTGCAGCTCTCTTGCCAGTTTGCATGCGTCATCTATGGCATACTTGTCAAATATTGAGCATATGTGTATGTGTACTTCGGCAACATGCATGCAGTTCTTCATGGCTAATAATATCTATTGTGCATGAAGTCCCTGGTTGTGTATGTATTTGTGCAGGTTGCTCCCCACAACGGGACGTGAACACATGCTGATGGTGTGTCTCCTGTGCGCAGCTCCGCATTTTGTTGCCTGACCCTGTGGCCGTCATTTTTGGTGATTGTTCATACATTTTCTCGTAGTGACCCATGAGTAATCTGACACTCCTTCCTTTACATAAACCTGTTGCACTGTGCCTTTCTGACCTCCTTGTCTTTGTGTGCTACTATTTGCCTAGTTTCTCACCCCTTCCGCCTGCTGCTGCCTCACCTGTGGCACCGCCCCACCGAGTGCCCTGATTCTGCAACCCACACGCCTCCAAAATGCTCCTCCCTTCCCCCCTCCACCCATTCTTAATGCAGCCAGCAGCTTGTCTGTGCCATTGTTGCGCCAACGCCGTGCCAAAGGCAGGATCGTCTGCGCCTGCAACGTGCACAGTGCACAACCCTCTGGTCTTTGCATGACCCACGTAACACAACAGGCTCATGCTGCAGCCAACCTCCAAGCAATGTCCTCCAGACAATCATCCGCCTGCTATCAGGCAACCCCTAAGCGCACACACGACACCTTCGCATGCTGAGTGTGCAACTCCAACTGCCTACACAGCGCTGCCCAGCCTAACAGACCCTGTCAGAGCAACCAGGTCATGTGCCTCCTACTCCACACCCGCTGCGTCCACCAGCACGCCATTGGACTCTGTTACCTCCTCAACACAACAGCCCCACACATCACCTTCATGACAGTAACCTGGACATAAGCATCCTCAGCACACGACTTCTTCATTGCCATCTCAGACGGATACAAGATCACCCGCAGGGACGGCACCAACAATCCTGGAGGATGAATTGCAATTTATTCTCAAGTACACCCTCAGTGTCACAAATCCGGGTTTGCAGCAACTCCCTGGCAACCCTCAGAGTAACACTCATCTACAGATCTCCAGGCCTACATCCACAATTGCGCTAAGCCATCAACACGTACATCTGCACGCACCCCCTCACCTCCACAGGCTACATGTGGCTGGGGGCCAGTAATTTCTGGCTGGAGGAGAACCACACCACCATCCATCATTGGTCCATCAACATTTTAATCCACGTCTCCGACAAGCAACACACTGCCCCACACCCCGCTAACGATCCCCCAAAGATGCTTGATGTAAGTCACCACAGACAAGCTGTGTGGGACACCCGAAACAACACCACCGCAACACCCTGAAACCTCACGCACTGGATCAGCAACTGATCCAACAATCTTGTCACATTGACGGACTTTCCTGTGAAGCACAACAACAGTTAAGGCACCTGGGACAAGGCAGACCTACTGGATTCCTACAGACCTAGCTGGACTCTTGTGCAAACCTTGCAACACAAAGAGCCATCATTTACCTTACAGGCCTGGAAAAGACCACACACAGACATCACCATATTATCAGCAAGGACAAGTGGAGATCCTTCAGATAGTGCCGAGACACCAAAACACACAACATTAAGGAGCTCATCAGCATTGTGAGTGAACTGACAGCAGATCTCCATCCAAGACACCCCACCCTTGCAAGGCAGATCACATCCCTTGCAACTTTGTACCACTGCTAGCTCATGGCCATACACAACAGCCTTGGCATACAGAGGCAGACAGCACTATTATCCGCAGGACAAACCCCCCTCAGGTTCTGGACTCCCGTCAGCAGCAAGTACACCACCTGGCTCATGTGCACCATCCACTCTAGCTCTCCATCAGGCCCCTTCCCACACAACATCTCAACCACATCATTCCCCATCCTTGAAGCCCACGTCCAGTGCGTCATGAATGTCTCCTTTGAGTTATCCACATTCCATGGGTGCTGGAGGCATGCAGAGACCCAGGCCCTTCTTAAACAACGGACGGCAGTACCGCAGGATCTCCTGGTACATCACCCTGCTTCCCTACCCAGCAAATGTCATCAGGGAGACACTCAACAAGCAACAGCAAATTTCCCCCACGCAACCAGCTCCAGGCAACCGGCACCAGACCATATTCCACAGTAATCACGCAACTGCAACCGTCATCATTGCCACCACCAACGACAACTTTGCCCTGCTCAACAATGGTAAGCCCACCACCCTTGACCTCTCAACGGCATTGTACACCATGTGCTAACACACTGTCAGCTCACACATCTCCAACACTGGTATCCAGAGGAGGGCCCAGGATTAAATCAGAAAGTAGCTCACCAGCAAGGCCCAGGGAGTCTGCCTCCACCCTGCAGCATGTAGTACACTGGGGTCATGTGGCACATGCCCCAGGGCTCTTCTCTCAGCGTGACGATCTTCAATGTCTCCATGACCCCCCTCTCCACCATCACATGCGCACACGACCTCATCATCATCTCGTATGCCATTGACACCCAGCTGCTCCTCAAACTTACCAAAGAGCCAGCCAGTGCCAGATCCAAACTTCAAGAAGGCATGAGATCTGTTGACGAATGGCTGAACATCAGCCACCTGAGGCTGGACTTGGACAGGACTGAGGTCATCATCTGAGGATTGTCCCCTTACGGCTGGGTCAACTCCTTGTGTCCCACTGGTCTGGGCACCGCACCAGCACCCAGTGGCCACGCACGCAAGCTGGTGTTCATCATGGACCCATTGATCACAATTACCATGCAACTCACCACCATCTGTACCTCATGCTGCAACACCCTCTGCATGCTGCAAATGATCCACAGATAGATCCACTACAAGGCAAGACAGACCGTCCCCCAGGTCCACGACACCAACCGGCTAAACTACAGCACCGGCCTCTACATAGAACAACAGCAAAACTGCAGGAGAACTTGTCCACATCCAGGGTGCATCCGCACACCTCATCTTCAACATCCCCAGCCCCAGCCACATCACCGTCCACCTGAGATAGCTCCAATGGCTCACTGTCTGCTGAAGGATCACCTTCAGACTCCTCAACCACACTCAGGAGGCAGTCTACAACCCCAGACCCAAAACAAACCTTGGACGTCTGTCATCCAACACCCCGTTGGCCCAACTCCATGCAGCCCACCTTGCCCTGGCCACCATTCATCACATCCACATAAAAACTGCATGCAGGAGATAGTTCTCCCACCTCGCCAAACAGACCTGGGACTCCCTCCCCGGTCACATCAACATGACCCATGACCTCTACACCTTCATGATACTCTTCCAAATTGGTCTGTCTGAGCAGTATTGCAAGCCCCCCCTCAGCAGCTTGAGGCCATCACGGGTGAGTATTGGGCTCCATGTCTGTATTTGGTGATACATTGAGACACATGTGTGTCCTCGACCGGACTCAGATCCAAGTGTATGGATGGCTGGAGTTAGTTCCACACTCAGGCATACTTTGACATATCCCCACACGTATGTTGTGGACTCATGCTAAATGACTGCAACATAAAATTTCACGTATTAATTAATTAATTATAGCTCTGTGGCGTGATTTGTGCACTGAAAAAGGTGCCATGCAGGGACCATAGAATCCAAAGTTCACAGGGGGAGATGGGATCCTTGACATTTGAAGTCATCAGAGTCCAGACCACAGTGTTTGGCATCATTAGTCAGACTGTGACCAGCAGGTCCATGTGGCAGATGATGTCAGTCAATGAGGTGATGCTGTCGCGCATGAAGGCCAGGTGCCAGGCCTGGTGACCTGGGAGATGTGGATGTGCCGCTGCCTCTCACGGTCTTTTCCATGGACGACCCACCTTCCTCGGGGGACCCTCAGATGCAGGCCTTGACGATGCTTGGGACGCTCCATCGGACAAATCCTCCTCCTCCTCCCTCCCTGTGGCTGGTGGAGGTCTTTGCCTGGTGGCACAGGGAGGGTTGCCCATGTTGTCGGCGATCCGACGGAGTGAATGGCTTATGTCCCTTTGCACCGCCAGGAGCTCAACCAGTCTTGCCTCCATCCGTCCTTGGTGTTCTTGTTGACTGGCGTGTTGCTCGGCCTGCTGGTTCTTGATCTCTGTGAGGGTCACCACTACCTGGCTGAACTCCCTGGTGTCATGCCGGTATGCATCCATGATGTTGTGTATGTGTGACATACCGGTCCCTTCAGCTGGCTGGTCAGGTTCTCGCCTCCGCCTGCCTCCACTCCCACCACCCCTGCCCACACGAGCCTGGCCTGCCGTTGTGGGCACATCGGGTCTACAGAACCCCTGAGAGATGGCAGTGGCGGTGTTGTCTGCCTCCTCCTGGGTGCCCGGCGCTCCTTGTCCCTCCTGGTCAGACTGGCTCAGATGTTCACTGCGGGCAGGGCTCCTCGGTGTCTCCTGGGATGTGGCAGGAATGGGGGTGGTGGTTCGCACAGATGGTCCTGAGCCAGGTTCTGCAGGGGCTTGGACACCAGAGGGTCCAGGTCGGTCTGGGTCATCCGCGGAGTGTTGAGAGGCGTCGCTGCCGGTGGGATCAGGTTCCTCCCGGGCCAGGGACTGTGAATCTTCACCCCCATTGTTGGGGGTAGATTCATCACGTTGCCCTGTGTGTGAGAGACAGACAATGTTAATGCTGTTTCATGCAACATGCATGTTTCATACACATTCAAGTTGGCACTGTTCCTCCAGGTAGTTGTATATGCCTAGCATTCTCCTCAATGTTCACATGTGGATGGGTATGTTGCGGGGACAGATTGATATGTTCTCCTGAGTCTTTGACATGTAGATTTTTGGCTTGGATGCTTCTTCGGCTATGTATTGGTCTTGTTGTGTTACATGTCCATTGTGACAATGGGTAAATCCATTGCCTGTCCCGGGGGTGTCTACTTGTGTAAGGGGTGTGTGTGACAGGGCCTGCTGGTGGGTGTAGTGTGATTTGGCACTGGGGCTCCCAGGTGATGTAGCTGTCCACCCATGGAGCATGCTGCCATGACAGTGAGTGTGAGTTCCTGTCCTAGATATCTGACCTTGTTGTCTTGGTGTTTGTGTTTGCACTGGGCACGGGAGGGCCTTGTGCTGCCTACACCCAGGCCGAGTGTGAGCTACCTTGTCAGTACTTTCCCAATCCCTGTGCATTGCTCATGGTGCATGGGTATGTACCTGGGCCATATGGGATGAGGGCAATTGTGTCTGATTTGGAGTTCAACAATGTGTTTTGTGACACCCACCCTCCCAGCATACTGGACATCCATTCTTGGGTTGCTGCTTCGTGTAGCATGGGACATAGCATGGCCTTGCTTTCTCAATGGGGCATACACATGTTAGTGGCATTAGCGTTATTTTTGACTGTGGTTCTGGCCGGTGAGGGCTTGGGGGTAGTTGCGTGCATTTGGTGTAGTTGGGGTGTGGATGCCATTACCCCCATGTTACCTAAGTTGTTTGTGTACTCACCAGGCTCTGGAACTCCTTGCAGTCCATGTACTCCTACCGGCGGAAGCAGCACCGTCACCTTCTCCTCCCAGGGATGGAAATGTACTGGTCTGCGGGGCCCACCACCTCCAGTGATGTTGCTCTGGGCGTAGTCATCATTCATTTTGCGCTTTACCGCCCTCCGCAGATCGTACCACCTGGCTTGGCATTCATTCCTGGTCCTTCTGATGGGTGCAACAGCATTCACCCTATCGACGATCCTCTGCCACAGGCGTGATTTTTCAGCTATGCTGGTCTGTCTGACCAATGTTCCAAACAGCTGTGGCTCGACTCTGATGACTTCATTGACAAGGATCTCCAGCTCCTCCCTTGTGAACTTTGGATTCTTGTCTGTGGGCATGGTGTGGGGTGAGGGTGTGGATGGTTGTGGGTGTGTGGGTCTGAATGTGACGGTGTGGGTCTGAATGTGAAGAGGGGGTATGTGTGAAGGAGGTTGTGTGAAGGTGTATATGTTAAGGTGGATGGGTGCAGTTCTTGGTGTGTGCTCTCTAGCTGCAGTGAGTCTGTTGCAAAGGCTCATGGTTTGTGTGTGTGGGCCCTTTTTATTGGTCCATTTGTGGGTGGGCCTTAGTTTGAATTTTTGGTGGGTATGTTATAAGGGGTGGTTGTGAGTTTGCCCCTCTGTTTGCCTGTTTGGATGTGTCCAGGTCAGTCATTTCTATTTTTTGTGCACTGTAGACGTGTTTTGTGGTGTTGTGCGAGTCGAATAGACCCTCCTTGTGCTGTTTTACAGTGTCCGTGGTTCAGTACGGTACAGGGGTACGAGTCGTACAGGCACACACCCCCATGCATTGTGTATGTACGGTGCGTACACGGACATTGCTATGTATGGTGCGTACACCGCCATTGCGTATGTACAGTGCGTACACCGCCATTGCATATGTACGGTGCGTACACCACCATTGCTATGTACGGTGCGTACACCGCCATTGCGTATGTACGGTGCGTACATAGACATTGCGTATGTACGGTGCGTACACCGCCATTGCTATATACGGTGCATACACTGCCATTGCTATGTACGGTGTGTACACCGCCATTGAGTATGTACGGTACGTATACCGCCATTGCGTATGTACGATGCGTACACCGCCATTGCGTATGTACGGTGCGTACACCGCCATTGCGTATGTACGGTGCGTACACCGACATTGCTATGTACGGTGCGTACACAGACATTGCTATGTACGGTGCGTACACCACCATAGCGTATGTACGGTGCATACACCGACATTGCTATGTACAATGCGTACTACAACATTGGTGCGTACAACAACATTGCGTATGTACAGTGCGTACACCACCATTGCATATGTACGGTGCGTAATACAACATTGGTGCGTACAACAACATTGCGTATGTACGGTGCGTACACCGACATTGCATATGTACAAGTCATTCCCCGTGTATGGGACATTTTCCGTACGAATCGTAAATCGGAAAGCCGGTCCGGATCGTACTTGTACGCTCGGACTGTATTTTTACGATTCGTACGGAAAAGTGTCCGGGTCCGTCTCGTAAAACTTTTCCCACTACGATTCGTACTTCACAGGTCGGACGTGACTTGTACGATTCGTACAGAAAAAAATACGGATACGAGTCGTACGGAAAAAAAAATACAGGATCGGAATTGGCTCCCAAGTAGGTGCTGTACATGCTTTTATATCTTTATCATGCAGAGTGTGTACAGCTATACATTATTATAAAAGGAGTGGTATCAGCGAGTTAGATGCTTGGTCCTGAAGAAAAGCCATGGCGTATGGCTTGAAACATGTAGACCATAAGAAAGGCAGGCACATGATCACCTACGCTTTTTATTTCCTCGTTTTTAAACATACCGGCTAGAGGCCAGAATAAACAAAGTTTTTTCTACCAGGCAGTTATTTTTTACTTTTACTTGCCACAAAAAAAACACCTACTCCTATTTTCTCATAATTTTAAATACATCTGTAAGTGCCAACATGTAATTCGTAGGTTGCAGCACTCCCTGTTCTGCAGCAGAACGGGATGAACCCAATATTGAAGCATGCCACTGATGGAGCAGGATTTCGCAAACAAGAAACCTGCCCATATTGAGTACCCCTGTAACATGTACTAATTGTAAGTAGTGAATATATTCTAACGTGCACCCACACATCACACATGAGATACAAAGGCTTGCTTGAATATAGAATAAAAGGCATGACGTGTGTTGCTTTATTCAAATAATTAATGTTGCTTTCCTGCTTATGCTATGCTAGGTTAACTATTACTATGGAGTAGAGATAAGGTGGGTGGTTAACAGAAAAGATTACATTATCACATAATTAATAAATGTCTGTTTTCACTTTTTTCACGTAATAAACGAGTGCCCCATTTTGTATTAACTTGACACGACTGTAGAGGGAGGAATGGGAAACACGTGACCAAGTGGCTGAACTGCTGAACTGTTGCAGGGATTCTGCACATACACAGAACTATGTGCAGAAAACCAGGACCTCGGTGTGTAGTGGTGTACCAAAAACCCACCTTGGTGCCCAGAACCCCAATCCGAATAGCTATAGTGTCTCATTCGTTCTACGTACTACAGAGAAGCTATCAATGATTAGACATCCTAGAACATGTCACTCTGACCCTCTCAGGAATCTTAGGAAAAACACTCTTTCGTTTAAACACTCATACTTGTCCACAACGTGAGTAAACAGAGACACTGTATAGTTTAAAATGTTTATTTTAACTAACGTGCACTATAATCCGGTACACGAGCCAATACTAGCAGCAAAATGCATAAGAACAATATAATCAGCATTGTTACAATTCCATATAGCACAAAAGGGGAAACCATATTAACATGATAGTGGAAACAGGACTACAGCGCCTTACCACCCTCCCCGTGCTAGAAGCTAGTTTATTTTAAGTATAGAAGACCTCTAGGCTTTGTCAGGGGGACCCCATACCTCCAAGTTTAGATGCAAGGATTTACATCTCCGGACAAGCACAGCTCTTCTTCGTTGGAATGATTTTCTCCAAGTGTCTCTACACACAATAAATGCCATATTAAAAGCACCCGAGTTTCAGTAGTGCAGCTGTGTTATGTCTATGGGAGCGGGACTGACCAAAGTGAATCAACAGCATACATTGTTTTTCGACCTTGAACATGCTGTGCAGACGGGGAGCACAGTGTACAGCTAGAAGTGTGAAAAGCAGACAGTTCTCATGTGAAAAAGCGCAAGCAGAGTATTTACGAGAACAGAGCCATGCAGAAGCACGTGCAAAAGTGGCAGAATGGCTGCCAAGCATCTACTATTACGCTAACTTTAGCAATGCCTGCAGTTAATCCCATGTCCTCACTACAGAACAAGCTGAAAGAGCGTGACTCGGTGAAGGACAATATGCTTGACATGCAACCAACTCCAGTGTCTTCATGAGAAAATTCTGTAGTTGGTGAATGTATTAATTTTTGTTCCACATGCACTCATGAGAGAGAAGGAAAGAAACATTTAATATGTGGAAACGGAAGTTTAACAATGGGGTAGTCAAAGACTCATGTTCTAATGGTAGGGTGACCATCCACCCCTTGATTTCAGCCAAACCCGTAGCTGGGACAGGCGATTTTAGCAATTTTAGTGGGATGGACATGTGAAGTAAAGGTATAAAGAATAGGTGATTTAGGGGTGGGGCTGCTGGTGTGAGTTTCGGAAGAAACGGGAAGAGAGAGAGAGAGAGAGGTGTGCGCCGCTGATCGTCGGGTTGCAGAGAGGCCTAGCTGTTCCTGTCCTGATACTTGAGTCTTTTAGTCGCTGGCTCTCTGTCTGGGGCTCCCCTACTACTACCTAGGCCTGGGTGGTGGTTTTCCTACTTCCAAATTATTTGGGTTGGTATTTCTGATAACTTGAGTACCTTTGCACCTTTTGTCTCTTCATCTATCCCTCCGTATTGATGAATTCTGATTGATGCATATGTCTATTGTCTCTTTATCTATCCACTCTATGCAATGTAATGTTTTTAGAGATCGTTCATTTGCCTGATGTCTGATTAGATTGTACTCTCTCTCATGAGGTTTTCCAAGATTAACGCATTTGAGTTCGATAAAATTGAATAATTTGCAAACAAAGAGTCTGTGGTTATTTTAGTCAGGTTTATGATTAGAACTTCGTATAGAATTGCCATTGCCTTCAATTCTTCAACTAATTGGTTCATCGACCAAGTAGATGAGAAATTGAATAACATGTGTATTGTGTACACTGTATACTGTCTAAATATTGATCGACAGAGTGAAGATTTTGAAATAAATTTGCAAAATTGACACCAGCGTAACAGAGATTTGGGTGTAATGTGTATGGGCCAAAGTACGTGATTTTATTGAATGTTCATCCCTGATCAAATACTATGTTTGTGCTGGATCAGTTTCTTGCTAGCAGGGTTATGGTTTAATTATTGATTAATTAGGTAATGGTTATTGAGTATTCATTATATGTTTTAACCTGAAGAGTTAGTGTCCCCTTTTTTATGTTGTCTAGAAGTACAGGTACAAGAGTTACCTGAGGAATCTCGGAAAGGAATTAGCCTGACGTAGGCAGAAGAAGAGTGTGGTAAAGAAATCACACTGCAGATGTACTTTGTCTATTGTGATAATACTGAAAAGCTAGGTAGGGCTGTTGGTATTATATTTAGGGAAATTATTGTGTGAAAAAGAGAGTCTGTAATAGTTAAGGGTTACTTTTTTAAACTCTGGCAGTATCTCCGGGAGGAGTAACCGGACACCCTTTTTGTACGTCAAAAGGTCCTCTTGTGAAACCTCGGTTTTATCCCTAGGTCACTTCGGAACTTACTAGAAAAGTGAAATAATGCTGGTCGTTATTCTTGCTTGCAGTGTAAGAAAATCTCTTTGAAAGGCGAAGACCATCTCTTTATTTAGCGGAGCAGACAAAGTAGCATCATCTTTATATGTTGTTACGAACCAAATTTGATTCAGAAAAATATTGACGTAAGATTTTGTAAAGGAGGGGTCAGTAGAAGGAGTGCTACTGACGTCACAAAGGTGCTGCGCTGGTATTGAAGGATACAGTGGGTGTGTATCGAAGAGCAGATTGTAAAGGCAGGGTCAGTAGCAGGAGTAAACTGATGTCACAAAGAGCCGCGCTGAGATTGGTCAGACAGCGGGGGCGAACAGAGTGGTGATTGGTTGACTAGTGTGAGACGAACTGAGATAGGACAAGACTGAAATTACATAGTTTATAGAGATTGGTTGGTTGGTGTGAGACGCACTGGGATAGGATAGAAGTTAATAAACATGGAAAAGAGCAATACGGAGAGGTCCCATTTGTTTCTGTTGGGTAGAATTTACTAATAGAAATGTCTGAAGATGGGGTTGATAAAGATTATAAAGAATTTCTTTAAAAAGGACAGACAGATTGTGACAAGAAAGGGAGTTCTTATTCCACCCTGAAGACACCTGCATCTTAGATGATGATGTAGCGAGGGTACCATACGTGTGTTTGGTTAGAAAACTGGTGAAGATATACAAAGAATGACGGAATTTTAGCGTTCCCTGAGTTTGGTACATTTAATGTGAGGATTTTGAAAAAATTGAGAGATAAGATGAACTCTTTGGAGCTAAATCCTAGACTTACACAGTATGAAGCATCGGTAGAGTGGGAAAAGGAAGCATTTGAGAGAGAAAAGGATAGAGGGGGTAGAATATATATTAGATTTTTTGGAGTTACCCATTTGAGAAGCAAGAGGATCAAATGAAAAGGTGGAGAAGAGCTGTAGTGACTGAAGGTTTATACCCAGTTTTGACAGTAGAGAGTCAAATAGGAGCAATATGCAAGGAGAAAAAGGAAAATATGGAAGTGTCCAGAGAGGGTTTGGATGAATCGGATGATGAATTATTAGAATAAATCATGACAAAAAGGCCTCCGCAATATGAAGAAAATTCAGGGGAGGTGACTCCAAGTGCCCCGCAAATAGTAAATGTAACCCCATTAATCCCTCAAATCACTAAATTAGCTAGAGTAATAAAAGAACATGAATTAAGTTTGTTGAATAAGGTTAGATTGTAACAAGTACAGAAATTGAATCAATTGAATTTGGATGCAGAAGCTTTGACAGTACCAGTGACTATTGGTCCTGTAGTTCTGCTATTTGGGGAAAAGTCAACCTTACAGAAAATACCAACATTGGCAGTCCCAAGAAGTAGTATAAGGAGTGACATAGTTACAATAACTAATAATGAGAGTCAAGATTGCCAAAATTACCCTGTTAGATCTACCAGTTGGAAATTTAATGACTGAGACCTCGAAGAGAAGTATTCAATTAGACCCGAGGAAAATAAGTCAAATTACCACTCCAATAGCAGGGAGTTCGATGGATCCCTTACCAGAAGAGCTAAATAATTGGATACAAGACTTGACCAAGCCAGAAGCCCAGACTAAGAGTGTGAATGTGAGTCTATTAAAGGTAGATCTAGAAGAAATGATTATTGGACAGTAAGTCCAGATGGATTGGGGACCTATACTGATGAAGAGCTGTTGTTTTTGTGTAAGAGTATTACGTGGAGAGCGAAGAATTTCCATGAAGAATTATCTGAAGTGGCTAGTGAATTTGGTGTAGAGATAGAAAAATCGAAGTTGTTACAGAAGTCGTACTAATGGGATTTCACTGATAAAGATTTGGAGAGCTTGAATACGTCAGGAAGGAGACTGCAGATAAAGGAATTCTTTAAGAATATCTTGAAGAAATGGGGAACTATAGAAAGATGGAGGAGTAAATGGGTGAAAAAGAAGGAAGAAATTACTGGAAAGGAAACTTCCATGTTTCAATTTAAAGAAACCAAGCAGGTAGAAAGAACCTGTCCCATGAGAGAAGTTCCAGGTGGAGGATAAGTTAATATACCTTGGACTAGACAGGATATATTGTCATTTACAAATGATTTCCCCAGATTACGAGAGAAACCTGTTGAATGGTATAAGCAAGTAGACAGATTTGTAAAAGTTTCAAAGGTATTGTTGAAAGATTTAGATGGTCTTTTTGAGATAGTGGTTCCAGCTGATCTGTGGACAGAATGTAAGATTACTGTTGATTGGCCAAAAGCTGAGTATCCTAGACATGCAATAACAGGTGAACTATCTGGAGAGGTGATGAAAAAGTATCATCAAGTCATTACCTTCTTGAAAGGAAAAATCTCTCCAAAGGAAACATATTGGGTTAAGATTGACAGAACGACTCAAGAGCCTTAAGAGTCAGTTCCCCCCTTACTATGGGCAACGGTTGCAGATGTTTAAGCAGTATAGTGGACTTGAGAATATCGGAGATAAAGATATGGGACATTTTGTATATAAGTTTGTATCTGGCAACTGCAACAGCGACGGGCCCTTCTTGCCGCACCTCGTATCAGTTCTCATAAGAAGTAAAATAATTACAGTGCAATCAACCCCATACGCCAGTCGCTGAGTGGCGCTACTGTGCTCCAGATCAATACAACATAAAAAAATATGAAAGGGGGTGCACAACTGAAATAGTCCAATAGGCCTCAGTGTTGTATCATAATATTCTCTTTATTTAGAAATAGATTAAAGTTGATAAAAGGGTGGTCAGCCAACGCGTTTCATTCCCTCAAGGGGAACTTCATCAGGGCTGTAACATGATAAAACAACATATATATTACATATATATTACATATACATCACAAAAGCACAGGACTAACAACATGCAATGACCACATGATGTAAGAATTTTTATAAAGACATTCTATAGACAATCATAGAGAAACAACCATTTGAGATAACATAAAAATGAACGAACAAAGAATATAAATTCATAATGTACATATTTACAGATAAATGTTTAACGGGTGAGAGCTCAACTAGGGAAAGACGTCCGCCTTATAAACAATTATGAGCAGATATTAAGTTAACCATAACCAACTAATTGTTGGTATACGTCTAGTGATTTGATCTATTGTCATCCTATATTCAAGAAACAACTTTTTTTGGGAAAGCTTATGAACAACGTAAAAAGCACGCAAATAAAGATAGTGCATTTCAAAAAGTAAAAGGACAGAAAAAGAAAATATTTCCTATTTTCCTATTTTTTCATTTTTTTAATAACAGGAGGGGGGAGTGGAAAAAACACATTGCATACCTTGAGTCAGATCTATTTGTTCCTAAAGTAGAACAAGTCTCGAAGGCTTGACGTAGTATAGTGTATAGCCCATGCGTTACAATAGTCTGAAAGAAGGAAAGGAGAAATAGTGTCCAGAATTATATTGAAAAGGCATTGTAAGCAATGCTTGTCATGTTGTGACCATAGAGAACTCTAAGAGTAATCATTCAAATTACATACAAAGTATGATAACCTGCATATATGAGCTCGCTAATGATAGATAAGAACAAAAATGCTAAATATATTTAAAATGTCAAATGGAATCTAAGTTTCTTTTAATATTCAAGAATTACAAAACAATAATGCAATAGCAATATCTATAGGTACTACAACTGTCGTAAATAAAGGACATGACAACAGGGGAAATGAATCCGACAGAAACAGTATACTTCTTCCATAGTTGCCATAGCAACGTGGTACACAAAGAACGGTGGGAAGTCTGAACCAGAAAAAACTAGAAACCGTACGATGTACCTAACTCAAATAAATAAACACAGGGCACCAATGATATGCCCCCGGTCGCGAGTCGTTGCAAGAATGACTCCATTTGTATGATACCACTAAAATAGAGACACAAACAAATGCCGGACAGCAAGGGCATGTCTAAATGAAATATAGAAAAAACCGATCGAAACGGAAAGTACAGCGAGAATAAATATACAAAACTAATCTAGAGCCACGGGCATAAGTTGTAAAATGCAGATGACCCCACAAATTCGGAGCATGTATAAACCCTCATATATATTCTTACCAGCAATAGTACGTGTAGAGTTCCTAGTAAGACGGCATGTTCCTCGGTAGAAAACAGGAACCCCGCCATAGCGTATAAATATACGGGACTCCGCCCACTCATGAAGTGAAAACCAATGAGTGTGCGTCCAAGATCCCGCATTGGTGGTCACCGTTGTGTATTGCTAAGTCAGTCGCCATTATTAAATGGGCAGATTAGTCCGGCAGAGATATTCAAGCACATACTGTTGTGGGGTAACAGTCACAGAATTTAAAGACAGACAATATATAATAAATAATAACCAAAAAACACACAATTCCAAGATAGCAAAGGTCTGTGAGCTGGAATTGTAGCGAGTACGCTAAATGGCAGCTCCACCTGAATAAATCCGATCTATACAGGGCAATGATAATATCATGTGTAACATTTAAAAAAAAGGGAAAACCAGCCCCTATATATAATATCAAAGTCTAAGTGATGTCGACTACAGAAAGTGATCATTATTATATACACAGGGATCGCCACAACTCAATGGACAGAGCAACGTGAAACATTAGCGAATGCGCGTCTGCAGCCGAAAGGTATACGTCAAGCAGCACCTCCACCTAATTCAGTCCGATCCCAAATGGAGAGCGGTGGCTTCCTATAGGACATCCAAGTGCAGAAGCTACCCACCTCTATATATAACAGTGCAAGAAAGTAAAAAACTAAAACGCTAATGGAGATCAACGATCATACACTTGAAAAACGTTTTTTGTGTGTAAACATAAAATCAGATGCTGACAGTTGAAATTTTAAATATGAGATATTTGTGCATTATTAGCCTCAAAAACTGAAGCCCCAGTGGGCATATGAAGCAATGACGGAGCATTCTCGTTCCTAATAGATCAAAAATGATATAGGGCAGGTTTTATCTTTCCAAAAGCTGCAAAGAGTCCTATGTGCAACAAAAGAAGCCATTGAGGCTGATCTTACGGGGGATTTGAAAAAAATTAATTTTTTCATGTGAATATCGTATCAAGTAAACTGTAATTGATGTCATGTGGATGAGAAATGCAAGATTTTCTGTGGGGTAAAATATGTGTCCCCTATGCCTAGTGTGATAATAAGCACCATAATAGACAGGGTCAAAGGACAGAGAACAAGAAAAGAGGGAGAAATACTTGTAACTGGCAGTTTATGTACATCGATGTCTAGTACACATACAGTTTGTTCCACTATTGATGAAGAGGCTGCAAAACCTCATATGTGACAGTTAGAACATGGATTTGCATACATTGGTCATTTTCAAGAAAATAATGCATTTCATTATCGCTGTTAAATCCTTCAGTCGTACTCCGTAATCTACAGATCCATTTTGCCTCACACTGTCTCAGCTGGAGTTCACGATCCCCCCCTCTTTCTGTGTTTTCCACATGTTCAATAGCATGAAACCAGAAATTGGCATGACCCTCATGTGTTTTGATGAATTGGTCAGTCAAGGGATATCTAGAGTCGCGTTTTAGTATAGCCCTCCTGTGCTCCTGAATCCTGATTTTAAGGCTGCGTTTAGTGCTCCCTACGTAAATGGTTCCACACGGGCATCCAATCACATAGACAACACAAACAGTGTTACAATTAATGAAATTAAAGATGTTGTAATTTCTCGAGCCATTGTATGAGAAATTCTTAATTTTATTAATCCCTAGTTCACATATGTTGCACATTGAGCAAGTAAAGAAGCCATTTGGTTTAGATGGTAACCATGTTGTTTTCTTATTTTTACAACTTTTGATGTAACTGGGGCATAGATCATTTCTTAGGGTTTTACCACGCCTATATGTGACTGATGGATTAGTGTAAATCACCTTTTTTAGGCCTGGTATATCACACAGGAGATTCCAATGTTTTTTCAAAAGTTTGAAGATAGCACCGCTGTGTGAGGTATACTGGGTCACGAACCTAATGGTGTTGTCACTGGTTTTAGTTTTGTCTGGACTACAATGTTTTACAGTTAGGGTATTCTCTCTATTTAGTGAGCGTGCCCTGGTTTCTGCCCTGTCCACAATCTCCTTTTTGTATCCCCTTGCTAGGAACCTTTTCTTAACCTGTTGGAGATTCTTATCAAAGTTAGATTCTTCACTGCAGTTACGTCTGACCCGAACCATCTCCCCATATGGAATGTTCCTGATGGTAGAGCTGGCATGTACACTTTCTGGGTGCAGAACTGCATTACACGCTGTTTCCTTGCGATATAAAGTACTCTGAATGTGCCCGTCTTGTATATAGAACTGAAGGTCCAAAAAATTAATTCTCTCATTGCTAAATTCCATTGTAAGTTTAACATTGAATGGATTGGAGTTGAGGTATTCGAAGTAATCTTGGAGTTGAGGTACAGTACCCGACCATAGGCAAATAATATCATCGATATACCTCCCCCAGAACACGATGTGATCAGTCCAGGGGGAGGCACATCTACTCCATGCATGCCCCATCTCATACCATCCCATAAAGAGACAGGCATAAGTGGGGGCAAACCTGGATCCCATGGCCGTACCTCTCTTTTGATGGTACCAGACATCGTCATAAAGGAAATAATTCCTATTAAGGACCAATTTCAACATTTCAATGATCATTTGGTTTTGATCAAACTGGTCAGCATTGTCTCTATCCAAGTAGAATTCAGCCGCTTAAGGCCAAATTGTGTTGGATACACGTATATAAACTGGTGACATCGAAGGTCACAAAAAGGAGTTCATCGGACCATTCGAAGTCATGGAATTTGTTTAAGATATCCTTGCTATCTTGAATATAGGAAGGTAGATCAAGGACATGTCTGTTGATTTTAAGGTCAATAAACTCAGAAATTTTCTCAGTAGCTGACCCAATGCCTGAAATAATGGGTCTGCCAGGGGGGAAGTTTCCTTTTTTATGCACCTTGGGAAGAATGTAAATACAGGGAAATCTGGGATTTTCTGTTATCAGGTACCTGAATTTGTGTTCACTGATCAGGCCCATGTCCCTCCATTCCCTTAGTTTCAAATTTATTTCAATGATCAAGTCATGTGTGGGATTGTAATCCAATCTCACAAAACCAGGAGTACAGTTCCTCTGGGAAGGGAAAAGGAAGGGGAGGGGAGAGAAATTTATCTCTATATAATGCCCTCACACACCTAGCAAGGTGTCATGCTTCATCATAGGGCTATGCTCCTCGTCGGGCTGGCGCTGCAATGCCCGACGGGCTCCCGCGAAGGGGCTCTTTATCGGAGTTCTTTTTAGAGATAGCCGTATGGGTGCGTGGGGGTAAGTGCAACAAATGTAGTGAGTGTGAGTGAAGTGAGTATAAAATAGGTCTGGTATTGCCAGGTAGAGAACAATTTTATTCTGGTGGTATACCAGCCTAGTTAAAAAGGTAGGCTCCCGTAGGGATTATGATGCTCCCCGGGAAGTAAGAGGGTCGACATGTTTCTTGCTGTGTGCCCAGAACGGGTCGGTGGCAATTCTTCAGGATCAGTGGCAGGCAGTGCTCAAGTGAGTGAATATATAGTTTCTACTACATGTTAGGTGAAAGTAAATTTATACTTCACCATGTGTGTCCATAAAATCCCACAAGGGGGAGTCAGGGAATGGACCCACTGTTGTCACACCTAAATAAGGGAAGAAAAACAAAACAACACAACAACCAGGAACAAAACGGACAACATTCAGTAAGGACATAGTAATAATGAGTAAACAATTGGTAGTAATGTGCGATGCTAGGATGGCGGTGTACATCGAAGGCATGCTGAAACACCATACTAGGTGGTGCCCAATACAGAAATTCTAAAGTGCAGCTAAAGGCCAAAGGGGTGGACTGACGTGCCGGGGTGCCACGGTGTGTGGAAACCGGACGGAGTATCGGTGATTTTATGTCTTTCCAAGTCGAACTGAAGGATACAGACCCCAAGTGCCGGAGTGCTACAAGGTGTGGAAAACGGATGGAATTTCAGTGCCGAGTAGGGCTCAGGATAACATACCACGGACCTGGTGCTAGGGTGAACTGAAATTGGCTGTGTACTCAAAATATTACAGGGGGCCTGGAAATTGTCATAGCGGTGGACACTGAAAAGTATTGATGTGAACTACCTATGACCAGAACTCACCCCTAAGGTACAGCAACTTGCTGTACGGGTTAGCATCAAGACCGGGAGAAACGGGGCTCGCCCTGAGGAAAAATGCAATTTAGAATCGGGATTAAGAACTTAGAATCACGACGTGCATAATTACAGATTAGGGTGAGCTTACTGCCGTTGGAATCGAGATAAAGAAATCAGAATCTCGACGGGCGTTTTAGTAATACTTACAAATTAGGGCGCGCTCACTGCCGTTCACCTATTGTGGCTTGTGCTTCCGTGAATGAAACGCGGGAGACGAAATCTAAATAACGGAAGTCGTCGCTAGTAGCTAGACCCGCAGCTAGACCGTAATGTAGTGCGGCCATCTTGATAGTATGGTTGAAACTTTATTAGTAATGAAAGTGACAAAAGACGCTGGTGGGGCGTCATGGTTGAACATGAGGGCATACAAAGGGTGGTATGCCGAACAACTCTTTTACACAAATTGGGGGGAGTTGATGAACAAGGATGGGTTAATTTTAAACGAGAGAGAGGAAAGTATTGGAAACGTCACCTTAATAATAAGTGTGGGTTAAACCCAGGGTAGAGGAACAAGTGTATATTAACTTTTCTTATGGTTTGAGGTCTAGGCACTTATTGTATTTTTAATCTTCACACGACTGGAGGAAACAGGTCTTGGTTAAAGAACACGGACCTGAAGGGGAGTTATAAATGAGAAGATTCAGTTCATAGACGTAGCGTGAGTTATGAGTTGTTGAGAGTTGCCCATGGTATATCATCGTTCAGGCCACGTGTGTGACTGGAAATTCTGAAAATCCACTGTTGTTCCTTGCGGAACAAGGCCTCCTTGTTAATTGCAGGGAAGGCTTGCAAGATTGTCCATGTAAGGTCATTGACAGTATGGTTGTTTTCCAGAAAGTGGGAGCACATTTTGGTGTTAGCCTTTCTACACCTGATGTTGCTTCGATGTTCGGAAATTCTTAACTTGACTGGTCGTGTCGTCATCCCTATATACTTCAATTCGCATGGGCATTGGATCAAATATATGCAGTTGCGCGTGTTGCAGTTAGTGTGTGTTTTTTGTTGCCAAATTAGGGATTCTGAAAGTTTGATATTACTACTTGTTGTTGTCAGCGAACATGCCGTGCATTGTCCACATGGATGATGACCCATTACCGGTGGTAGGTCCCACAGCCGTTGGCTAGAAGGCGGAAGTGGTCTGGGTCTGGTTCTGATAAGTAGGTTTTTTATGTTATCAGTCCTTTTGAACGCAAATCTGGGTTTGGGGATTTACCAATCTCCAACCGACAGTAGATTCCAATGTTTTTTGATGATCTTTTTGATGGAGTTAGATTCCGGTGTGAAGGTGGTAACACATGTAATTTGTTCAGAATGGTTTTTTACTGTGGGGGTCAGCAGAACTTCTCTGTTAGTGTTGCGTGCTCTTTTATAAGCATTTTGTGTGATGGCCCTTGGATACTCTCTTCTCGTTAGGTGGCCCGTTAGGTCGTGTGCCTGTATTCTGAAATCCTCTAATGTGCTGCAATTGCGCCGGAGTCTGAGGTATTGTCCATATGGCAAGTTGTTACGTAAGGCCTTGGGATGGAAACTGCTGAAAAGCAGTGGGCTGTGACTGTCAGTGGGCTTTTTGTAGGTTTTTGTATTGAGCCCTGTTGCGGTTTTAAAAATGAGAAGATCAAGAAAAGGGAGTTCATGGACTGATGAATTGACCGTGAAACGTAAGTAAGGGTTCAGACTGTTCACCCATGTGACGAACAGGGGGATGGAGTTCAAATCACCCTTCCAGAAGATGAGAATATCATCAATGTACCGTCGCCACAGGGTGACGTTTTCCTTGTAGATGTTGGTCTCGGTCATGATATAATTGGCTTCGAAATGTGCCATATAGAGGCATGCCAGGCTGGGAGCGAAGGTGCTCCCCATTGATGTACCATGGACTTGGTGGTACATGAGGTCTTCGAATTGGAAGTAATTCCTAGTAAGGGCAATCTCTGCACATTCCATGATAAAGGATATGGGTGTTGCAGAGACCCATGCTTGTGCTCGGAGTACTTCCTCCACAACGTCCAAAGTGGCCCTCTGTGGGATGTTGGTGTAGAGGGCCTCTACGTCCAAGGTGATGAGGGCGTCCACGCTAGTCCCTTTTTCATTGGTTTCTCTGATGATGTTCAGAACATCCCTTGTATCAAGTAGAAAGGTGGGGGTCTTCTGCACCAAGGGGCGTAAAAAGTGATCACAAAACCGTGAGAGGGGTTCTAGGACTGAGTTGATTCCTGACACAATAGGTCTGCCAGGAGGGGGAAGGACACCTTTGTGAATTTTGGGTAGTATGTAAAAATGCGGTATGCGGGGATCATTGTTAATTAGAAATTCTGATTCATTTCTTGATATCCAGCCTTGTGTGACTGCATTTGTCACTAGAGAGCTTATTGTAATGATCAGTTTTTTTGTAGGATCCTCTTTAATTTGAACATAGTACCGTGTGTCACTGAGTTGTCTCAGACATTCTATTCTATAGTATGTGGTGGACATGATGACTATAGCTCCCCCCTTGTCAGCTTCTTTGATGGTGATTGATGTGTCATTACTGAGATTAGTGATTGACAGATTTTCCAAATTTGAATTGTTGTGGAAGGTTTTTTTCTTTGTCAGAGCATTGATGTCTTTGATGACTGCTTTTTCAAAAGTCAGGATTTCTGGTAGCACCATAGCTGAGGAGGGCATGAAGGTGGAAGGTTTTCGCATCCCTGAATCAGGTTGTGGGGATGGGGTTTGGTCTTGGAAGAAGTTTTTTAGACGGATTTTCCGGAAGAACTCATGCATTTCACAATGAGTCCTAAATGCATTAGGACGTGGAGTGGGCACGAATCCTAGTCCCTTGGTGAGGACGTCTTTTTCTGTCTGGTTTAGTTGTCGGGGGATAGATTCACTATTAATTTTTCTTGCCCCTGTGGCTCCTGAGTTCCATCGGGCTCGGGTCCATTTTGTCCTGCCAATGTACCTGTTTTTGTTGGTTGTAGCCGCCTCTTCTTCTTCCTCTGCCCCTGCCCCAACCTCTGCCTAAAAAAGGTTGTTGCATAAAAGGGTGGAATGGTAATGGTCCCTGTTGGAAACCTGGTGGTTGCCACATATGTGGACCAGGGAAAGGGGGCATTGGGTATGCGTACTGTGGATTGGGTAAACCTTGTTGTTGGTAAAGTTGCTGGCCTTTCCAGATTTCAGTGCTGGAGTTGCTGCTATTAGAGGTGGTTCTACGACGTGAAGTAGTACTGTCGTCTGATGAATAATCGCTTTGTACTTGTTGGAAGTCGTCTTTTAGATATGGGTAGATTTTTTCTTTGTTAAAGCGCCCAATATCTTTCTGCAGTTTACTAATTTTTTGTCGCATTAAGAAATCCTTATTCTCAGCGATCTCGCTGTTGATTTCAGATAATTTAGCTTTGTAGGCCGCGATGGTTATACTAGCTTCTAGTGCTCCCTCTGCAACGGTGATTTGGATGATTAGGTCGTCAGCCAGACGTTTTGCTGTCTTGATAATCAATATCAACCAGTCCCTGGTGCACTTCCAGGCAACCAGGGACCATTCCTCCTTGAATTGCTTGTCATCTAAGAATATCCTTGGCATATTTGAAACAATCAGTCCATTGGGGGCTATGTTGGCACGTAGGTATTCGGTCATGATTGCCCCATGCATGATGATCTTCATTAGTTGGCGTTTCATATTGGTGATGCTATTCCAATCACTTCCTTGGCTGGTGGTGGCCATGGCTCTGTTATCAGGTACCTGAATTTGTGTTCACTGATCAGGCCCATGTCCCTCCATTCCCTTAGTTTCAAATTGATTTCAATGATCAAGTCATGTGTGGGATTGTAATCCAATCTACCATAACAGTCAATGTCATTGAGCTGCCGTTCAATTTCACCTCTATAATCTTTTATGTCCATGACAACGACATTTCCACCCTTGTCAGACTCCCTAATAACGATGTTGTTGTCATTTTTGAGCCTTTTTAATGCTTGTCTCTCTCCGAATGTGAGGTTATGTTGTTGATTATTCCAACTCCTGCTCTGTTTTTCCAGTTGGTATAAACCCTCACTCACCCTTTCCGTGAAAATATCAATGTTACCATGGTGTGTCGTTGGGGTGAATTTTGACCTGGGGCGTAATCCACTTTCTCTCATAACATTTTCACAGATATCAAAGTCGTCTAAAATGGTATGTATCCCCACTTCTTCACCATCACTAAGTGAAAGTAGACATTGAATATTTTTCACTTCAGCTATTGACAGGTCAGTTTGTTTCACATCACAGAATTTATTCGGAGGCATTTTATCTTTGAAAAAATCTTTTAATTTTAACATTCTACTGAACTTGAAAAGATCCACATGTACATTTGTGAAATCACCACCTTGTGTGGGGCAAAACCCCAGCCCCCTGCATAACAAACTTATCTCATCAGTATCCAATGTTTTACTGGATAGATTTCCCCCTCCATCTTTGTCAACCCAGTTTCCACTACTTCTGTTTGTCTTTTCCCCTCTCTGATCTCCTTGGTGGATCTTCTAGTGTACCTTCCTTGTCCCCGTCTACCCCCCTCCTTGTCTTTTTTGCTGCTGTGTCTTTTTTGCTTGATTGCCACTTATTTTTAGTCGGGCCATTTCTTTTTCAAAGGTCGTGGCTCCAACTCCTAAAGGGTGTGTACTGGAATTAGTGTTTGATGAGGTGCTCTCAACAGATGACAGGGAGGTGCTACTCACAGATCTTATTTCATCACTAGCCTCTCTGGATCGTTTTCTATCGTCTGCCACCAAAGTGGTGTCATATTTTTTGGCAAACGTATAGATCCTTCCCTCCTTATAGTCCCTGTCGTCTCGATTGATCTTACGTAGTTTCTTCTCTTTTAAGTAGTTTTGGTGCCCCTCAATCACTTTCTGAAGGATGTTGTAATTTTTGTCAATTAACTCCTTATTGCCACAAGTTTCAATTTCTTTTTCTATGCATTAAATTTCTCACAAAAGTTTTGCTCCCTTCTCTATAGCATGTCTAATCAAGATCTGCATCATTACTAATGAGGCACCTTCTAAGTTCGCCTCCCATTCATTTAACAATTCCTCGCTGAGATCTTCGAACGTAGGGAAAATAAGGATACGTAAACCTCTTGGCACTTTCTTATTATCTATATACTGTTGTAGGGTCACCCCGTCCCACCATCTCGATAGCTCTTGTTTTTTTAAACGTTCCAATTTTACAAACAAAGCACGTGGTCCCAATGTGTTTTTTTCAGTAGATCCTGTTTGAGGTAGGTTGGTATTTCTACCAAATAAGTCCTGTGCCATCTCTTCTCTTTTGTCATCAAAACGTGGCATTCTTAGTTCTGGATGATGTTGAGTGCTTGCTGACCCAGAGAAACCAATATTCCAACTGCAACAGCGACGGGCCCTTCTTGCCGCACCTCGTATCAGTTCTCAAAAGAAGTCAAATATTTACAGTGCAATCAACCCCATACGCCAGTCGCTGAGTGGCGCTACTGTGCTCCAGATCAATACAACATAAAAAAATACGAAAGGGGGTGCACAACTGAAATAGTCCAATAGGCCTCAGTGTTGTATCATAATATCCTCTTTATTTAGAATTAGATTAAAGTTGATAAAAGGGTGGTCAGCCAACGCGTTTCATTCCCTCAAGGGGAACTTCATCAGGGCTGTAACATGATAAAACAAAATATATATTACATATATATTACGTATAAATCACAAAAGCACAGGACTAACAACATGCAATGACCACATGATGTAAGAATTTTTATAAAGACATTCTATAGACAATCATAGAGAAACAACCATTTGAGATAACATAAAAATGAACGAACAAACAATATAAATTCATAATGTACATATTTACAGATAAATGTTTAACGGGTGAGAGCTCAACTAGGGAAAGACATCCGCCTTATAAACAATTATGAGCAGATATTAAGTTAACCATAACCAACTACTTGTTGGTATACGTCTAGTGATTTGATCTATTGTCATCCTATATTCAAGAAACAACTTTTTTTGGGAAAGCTTATGAACAACGTAAAAAGAACGCAAATAAAGATAGTGCATTTCAAAAAGTAAAAGGACAGAAAAAGAAAATATTTCCTATTTTCCTATTTTTTCATTTTTTTAATAACAGGAGGGGGGAGTGGAAAAAACACATTGCATACCTTGAGTCAGATCTATTTGTTCCTAAAGTAGAACAAGTCTCGAAGGCTTGACGTAGTATAGTGTATAGCCCATGCGTTACAATAGTCTGAAAAAAGGAAAGGAGAAATAGTGTCCAGAATTATATTGAAAAGGCATTGTAAGCCATGCTTGTCATGTTGTGACCATAGAGAACTCTAAGAGTAATCATTCAAATTACATACAAAGTATGATAACCTGCATATATGAGCTCGCTAATGATAGATAAGAACAAAAATGCTAAATATATTTAAAATGTCAAATGGAATCTAAGTTCCTTTTAATATTCAAGAACTACAAAGCAATAATGCAATAGCAATATCTATAGGTACTACAACAGTCGTAAATAAAGGACATGACAACAGGGGAAATTAATCCGACAGAAACAGTATACTTCTTCCATAGTTGCCATAGCAACGTGGTACACAAATAACGGTGGGAAGTCTGAACCAGAAAAAACTAGAAACCATACGATGTACCTAACTCAAATAAATAAACACAGGGCACCAATGATATGCCCCCGGTTGCGAGTCGTTGCAAGAATGACTCCATGTGTATGATACCACTAAAATAGAGACACAAACAAATGCCGGACAGCAAGGGCATGTCTAAATGAAATATAGAAAAAAACGATCGAAACGGAAAGTACAGCGAGAATAAATACCAACTGGAAAAACAGAGCAGGAGTTGGAATAATCAACAACATAACCTCACATTCGGAGAGAGACAAGCATTAAAAAGGCTCAAAAATGACAACAACATCGTTATTAGGGAGTCTGACAAGGGTGGAAATGTCGTTGTCATGGACATAAAAGATTATAGAGGTGAAATTGAACGGCAGCTCAATGACATTGACTGTTATGGTAGATTGGATTACAATCCCACACATGACTTGATCATTGAAATCAATTTGAAACTAAGGGAATGGAGGGACATGGGCCTGATCAGTGAACACGAATTCAGGTACCTGATAACAGAAAATGCCAGATTTCCCTGTATTTACATTCTTCCCAAGGTGCACAAAAAAGGAAACTTCCCCCCTGGCAGACCCATTATTTCAGGCATTGGGTCAGCTACTGAGAAAAGTTCTGAGTTTATTGACCTTAAAATCAACAGACATGTCCTTGATCTACCTTCCTATATTCAAGATAGCAAGGATATCTTAAACAAATTCCATGACTTCGAATGGTCCGATGAACTCCTTTTTGTGACCTTCGATGTCACCAGTTTATATACGGGTATCCAACACAATTTGGCCTTAAGGCGGCTGAATTCTACTTGGATAGAGACAATGCTGACCAGTTTGATCAAAACCAAATGATCATTGAAATGTTGAAATTGGTCCTTAATAGGAATTATTTCCTTTATGACGATGTCTGGTACCATCAAAAGAGAGGTACGGCCATGGGATCCAGGTTTGCCCCCTCTTATGCCTGTCTCTTTATGGGATGGTATGAGAGGGGGCATGCATGGAGTAGATGTGCCTCCCACTGGACTGATCACATCGTGTTCTGGGGGGGTATATCGATGATATTATTTGCCTATGGTCGGGTACTGTACCTCAACTCCAAGATTACTTCGAATACCTCAACTCCAATCCATTCAATGTTAAACTTACAATGGAATTTAGCAATGAGAGAATTAATTTTTTGGACCTTCAGTTCTATATACAAGACGGGCACATTCAGAGTACTTTATATCGCAAGGAAACAGCGTGTAATGCAGTTCTGCACCCAGAAAGTGCACATGCCAGCTCTACCATCAGGAACATTCCATATGGGGAGATCGTTCGGGTCAGACGTAACTGCAGTGAAGAATCTAACTTTGATAAGAATCTCCAACAGGTTAAGAAAAGGTTCCTAGCAAGGGGATACAAAAAGGAGATTGTGGACAGGGCAGAAACCAGGGCACGCTCACTAAATAGAGAGAATACCCTAACTGTAAAAAATTGTAGTCCAGACAAAACTAAAACCAGTGACAACACCATTAGGTTCGTGACCCAGTATACCTCACACAGCGGTGCTATCTTCAAACTTTTGAAAAAACATTGGAATCTCCTGTGTGATATACCAGGCCTAAAAAAGGTGATTTACACTAATCCATCAGTCACATATAGGCGTGGTAAAACCCTAAGAAATGATCTATGCCCCAGTTACATCAAAAGTTGTAAAAATAAGAAAACAACATGGTTACCATCTAAACCAAATGGCTTCTTTACTTGCTCAATGTGCAACATATGTGAACTAGGGATTAATAAAATTAAGAATTTCTCATACAATGGCTCGAGAAATTACAACATCTTTAATTTCATTAATTGTAACACTGTTTGTGTTGTCTATGTGATTGGATGCCCGTGTGGAACCATTTACGTAGGGAGCACTAAACGCAGCCTTAAAATCAGGATTCAGGAGCACAGGAGGGCTATACTAAAACGCGACTCTAGATATCCCTTGACTGACCAATTCATCAAAACACATGAGGGTCATGCCAATTTCTGGTTTCATGCTATTGAACGTGTGGAAAACACAGAAAGAGGGGGGGATCGTGAACTCCAGCTGAGACAGTGTGAGGCAAAATGGATCTGTAGATTATGGAGTACGACTGAAGGATTTAACAGCGATAATGAAATGCATTATTTTCTTGAAAATGACTAATGTATGCAAATCCATGTTCTAACTGTCACATATGAGGTTACCAGCCTCTTCATCAATAGTGGAACAAACTGTATGTGTACTAGACATCGATGTACATAAACTGCCAGTTTCAAGTATTTCTCCCTCTTTTCTTGTTCTCTGTCCTTTGACCCTGTCTATTATGGTGCTTATTATCACACTAGGCATAGGGGACACATATTTTACCCCACAGAAAATCTTGCATTTCTCATCCACATGACATCAATTACAGTTTACTTGATACGATATTCACATGAAAAAATTAATTTTTTTCAAATCCCCCGTAAGATCAGCCTCAATGGCTTTTTTTGTTGCACATAGGACTCTTTGCAGCTTTTGGAAAGATAAAACCTGCCCTATATCATTTTTGATCTATTAGGAACGTGAATGCTCCGTCATTGCTTCATATGCCCACTGGGGCTTCAGTTTTTGAGGCTAATAATGCATAAATATCTCATATTTAAAATTTCAAATGTCAGCATCTGATTTTATGTTTACACACAAAAAACTTTTTTCAAGTGTATGATCGTTGATCTCCACTAGCGTTTTAGTTTTTTACTTTCTTGCACTGTTATATATAGAGGTGGGTAGCTTCTGCACTTGGATGTCCTATAGGAAGCCACCGCTCTCCATTTGGGATCGGACTGAATTAGGTGGAGGTGCTGCTTGACGTATACCTTTCGGCTGCAGACGCGCATTCGCTAATGTTTCACGTTGCTCTGTCCATTGAGTTGTGGCGATCCCTGTGTATATAATAATGATCACTTTCTGTAGTCGACATCACTTAGACTTTGATATTATATATAGGGGCTGGTTTTCCCTTTTTTTTAAATGTTACACATGATATTATCATTGCCCTGTATAGATCGGATTTATTCAGGTGGAGCTGCCATTTAGCGTACTCGCTACAATTCCAGCTCACAGGCCTTTGCTATCTTGGAATTGTGTGTTTTTGTGGTTATTATTTATTATATATTGTCTGTCTTTAAATTCTGTGACTGTTACACCACAACAGTATGTGCTTGAATATCTCTGCCGGACTAATCTGCCCATTTAATAATGGCGACTGACTTAGCAATACACAACGGTGACCACCAATGCGGGATCTTGGACGCACACTCATTGGTTTTCACTTCATGAGTGGGCGGAGTCCCGTATATTTATACGCTATGGCGGGGTTCCTGTTTTCTACCGAGGAACATGCCGTCTTACTAGGAACTCTACACGTACTATTGCCGGTAAGAATATATATGAGGGTTTATACAAGTTGTGGGGTCCTCTGCATTTTACAACTTATGCCCGTGGCTCTAGATTAGTTTCGTATATTTATTCTCGCTGTACTTTCCGTTTCGATCGTTTTTTTCTATATTTCATTTAGACATGCCCTTGCTGTCCGGCATTTGTTTGTGTCTCTATTTTAGTGGTATCATACACATGGAGTCATTCTTGCAACGACTCGCGACCGGGGGCATATCATTGGTGCCCTGTGTTTATTTATTTGAGTTAGGTACATCGTACGGTTTCTAGTTTTTTCTGGTTCAGACTTCCCACCGTTATTTGTGTACCACGTTGCTATGGCAACTATGGAAGAAGTATACTGTTTCTGTCGGATTCATTTCCCCTGTTGTCATGTCCTTTATTTACGACTGTTGTAGTACCTATAGATATTGCTATTGCATTATTGTTTTGTAGTTCTTGAATATTAAAAGGAACTTAGATTCCATTTGACATTTTAAATATATTTAGCATTTTTGTTATTATCTATCATTAGCGAGCTCATAAATGCAGGTTATCATACTTTGTATGTAATTTGAATGATTACTCTTAGAGTTCTCTATGGTCACAACATGACAAGCATGGCTTACAATGCCTTTTTAATATAATTCTGGACACTATTTCTCCTTTCCTTCTTTCAGACTATTGTAACGCATGGGCTATACACTATACTACGTCAAGCCTTCGAGACTTATTCTACTTTAGGAACAAATAGATCTGACTCAAGGTATGCAATGTGTTTTTTCCACTCCCCCCTCCTGTTATTAAAAAAATGAAAAAATAGGAAAATAGGAAATATTTTCTTTTTCGGTCCTTTTACTTTTTGAAATGCACTATCTTTATTTGCGTTCTTTTTACGTTGTTCATAAGCTTTCCCCAAAAAAGTTGTTTCTTGAATATAGGATGACAATAGATCAAATCACTAGACGTATACCAACAAGTAGTTGGTTATGGTTAACTTAATATCTGCTCATAATTGTTTATAAGGCGGATGTCTTTCCCTAGTTGAGCTCTCACCTGTTAAACATTTATCTGTAAATATGTACATTATGAATTTATATTGTTTGTTCGTTCATTTTTATGTTATCTCAAATGGTTGTTTCTCTATGATTGTCTATAGAATGTCTTTATAAAAATTCTTACATCATGTGGTCATTGCATGTTGTTAGTCCTGTGCTTTTGTGATTTATACGTAATATATATGTAATATATATTTTGTTTTATCATGTTACAGCCCTGATGAAGTTCCCCTTGAGGGAATGAAACGCGTTGGCTGACCACCCTTTTATCAACTTTAATCTATTTCTAAATAAAGAGGATATTATGATACAACACTGAGGCCTATTGGACTATTTCAGTTGTGCACCCCCTTTCGTATTTTTTTAAGTTTGTATATGGATTAAGACCAGAAATTAGTGCAATGATACAGCAGCATATGCTATGTTGGCAGAGTAAGTCAATTGACGAGATTCTGAGATATGCAAAGTAGTGTAGTGATGATATTGATTCACGGCTTAAAAAGTTAAAAGAGAAAATGACATGGGCACAAGTGAAATTGGCAGAACAACAACAGGAAGTTAGTAATTTACAACAAGGTCAGAGTCATGTAGGACAGGCAAACAGTGGAAATCGAGGAACGTTTAAAATGAGTAAGGAAGAGGCTAAAAATAAATATCCTTGTCATGCTTGCGGAAAGTTGGGACATTGGAGTAACAAGTGTAGATCTGGACAAAAGGGTAATGAAGTAAATCAAAATATAAATCCACAGCTGCAGAATGAGGTGATTGGGAATCAACAGCAGTAGCAGCAGGTAGTTACTCCCCAATTACAGCTGCCACAAACACCTACACCGCACAATGTGAATGCTCACATGCAGATGTACAGTGCAAGTTCGGGATTTCGAGGAGAAGAGCAGTTTGGTAAGAATCCATTAGTTTTGCAGTATTTAGTGTGTTGTAGTGAGAGTGATTTGGATTTGTCTCAATGACGGTGCATGAGGGGGGAGGAAGAGTGTGTACTTGCCGCATCTTTAGCGGTAGATCAGCCAGGTCCATTTATTGATGGAAAGGTAGAAGGTAAAGATATCACCTTCTTATTAGACACTGGGGCTACCCATTCCACTGTGAGAGCAGCGGAAATCCCAAACCTACCCCTCTTGGGAGAAACTATCCAAGTTGTAGGTGTTGCAAACAAACACATTAGAACTCCTGTCACAGCCCCAATAGAAGTTCATATTGGAAACTTTAAAGACATTCATTGGTTTGTGGTGTGTGATTCCAGTCCTGTTAATCTCTTGGGCAGAGATTTGTTCTGCAAAATGAATTGCACTATTTATTGCACACTGGATGGTGTTGCATTCATGACACCGAATGAGGATGTTGAATATAAAATGTTGATGGCCCAGCGAGAGTCAGAAGTAAGTGAATTATATTCATTACTGACGGAGGAAGATTTGCCAGAAGAGTTAAAAAGTACAGTGAGATCGAATGTGTGGGATTTTACAGGAAGAGAGATTGGATTCATGAGAAATGTGGACCCAATTAAAGTCATAGTGAAGGATGGAGCAGTGTATCCCAATACCCCTCAGTTCAAGATGAGTCCAGAAGTAATTGCTGGAGTCACACCTGTAATTGATCAGATGATTGAACAAGAGATTTTAAACGAAATACTGAGCAGTCCCTGTAATTAGCCCATTATTGGTATAAAAAGCCCAATGGAAAATATAGAATAGTTCAGGATTTGAGAAAAGTGAATAGAATTGTAGTGCCATGTTGTCCAGTGGTTCCAAATCCTGCAGTAATTCTGTACCAAATTCCCTGCGATGCTGAATGGTACACAGTTATTGATTTATGTCAGACATTCTTTTCCATCCCTTTGCATCCGGGGAGCCAATATTTATGTGCCTTCCGGTTCGGAAACCGTGTTTTGGCATGGTGCCGAGTCCCTCAAGGGTACACTGAGAGTCCATCAATCTTTAATCAGATCTTGAAAAGGTGTTTAGAAACTTTGAAGTTACCTGGAAATTCTGTCTTGGTTCAGTATATTGATGACCTACTTGTGGCATCAAAAACATGAGAAGCATGTGTAACAGACACCATTGCTTTACTGAACCATCTAGCTGAAGGAGGACATAAGGTTTCACCATATAAGTTGCAATACTGTAGACAAGAAGTTCAATATTTAGGTCACAAGATTGAAAAGGGACTTAGAAAAGTAACACCAGAGAGAATCAGTATAATCAAGAAAATAAATCCACCCCGAAATCAGAAGGAAGTGCGGATGTTTTTGAGAATGGTTGGGTACTGCAGACAATGGATTTGTGGTTTCTCGTTGATTGCAAAACCTCTACAGAGGTTAACACGAAAAGATGTGAAGGATCCGATTATGCTGGATGAAGAGAGTTTGGAATCTTTCTCTCGATTGCGAAACAGTCTTTGTCAAGCGCCTGCTTTGGGAATGCCAGATTATTCTAAAGAGTCTGCATTATACTGTTGTGAAAGAGATGGATGTGTGCTTGCAGTCTTAACTCAGAAACACGGAATGGCAAGACGTCCAGTAGCCTATTTTTCTGCTACTCTGGATTCAGTGGCTGCAGCATTGCCAGGCGGCCTAAAAGCAGTAGCTGCCACTTGTCTAAGTTTGGAACAGAGCGAATCAATTGTGATGGGATACCCAGTGAAGGTCTATGTACCTCACTCTGTTGAGATTCTTTTAACTGGCACTCGGACTCAACATATGACAAATACTCAGCTGACTAAATATGAAGGAGTAATTGTAGGTGCTGAAAATGTGACAGTGGTAAGATGCACTACTGTGAACCCTGCCACATTGTTACCAAATTCAAGATGTGAAGAAGTGAGAGAGGAAGCAGATCATGATTGTCTGTAAGTGACGGAACTTTGCACTAAGCCCCGTCCCGACATTAAATATGAGCCATTAGAAGATCCAGATTGTGAATTCTTTGTGGATGGATCATGTTTTAGAAACAAAAGGGTGAATTGTGTGCTGGTTATGCTGTCTGTACTCTATCAGGGGCACTAGAAGCGTCCTGTTTGAAGGGCGTAAATTCTGCACAGGTTGCGGAGCTGATTTCTCTGACCAGAGCCTGTAAAATGGCAAAAAGTCCCAAAGTAACAATTTACACTGACAGTCAATACGGATTCGATGTCATTCATGACTTTGGTCAGTTATGGATGCAAAGGGGATTTCTGACTTCCTCAGGTTCTCCAATTCGCAATGGAAAAACTGAAAAGGAATTATTGGCAGCTTTACAGTTACCAAAAATAATTGCAGTTGTAAAATGTGCTGACATCAATCAGGAGACGATAATGTGACAAGAGGAAACAGATACGCTGATCAATTAGCGCGTTACTGTACTCAAAATACAATGGCCATAAACAGATCAATTGAAAAGGGAAATGCCGAATGCCACCTTATGTTCACTACAACATTTGAGACTTGGGCGGAGGTGAGAAAGATGCAGGAAGAAGTCAGTGACAAAGAAAAAGAAGAATGGAAAAGAATAGGTTGTAAGAAGAATGAAGAAGAGGTGATATGGGTTTACTATGATGGAAGACCAGTATGGCCAGATTCTTTACTTTCTCACATGGCCAGGATGTACCATGGACATGCACATATTGGACGAGACGTGATGGTAAGAATGTTCAAGCAATCCTGGTACAATCCAAAGTTCAGGGGGTGAACAACCATTACAACGCAACTTTTACAACGCACTGCCATTACAACGAAACTGTTACAACGCAAATGCTGTGACAACGCATGCCATTACAACGCAAGTCTTTACATCGACTTGCACTAGATGGCGTGCTAACATTAAAAATAGTGTAGTTTACTATCCAAACACCTTCGCTACTGCAACGTGGACTGGAGTTAGAATAGTAAATTACCCTTTTTTAATGTTAGCACGCCATCTACTGCAAGTCGATGTAAAGACTTGCGTTGTAAAGACTTGCGTTGTCACAGCATTTGCGTTGTAAAAAATTTGTTGTAACAGCATGCGTTCAGGGTCATCGCAGAGAGTTTGTGCCAATGGTGTGTCATATGCCAAAAACAAAACCCAGGAAGAAAAACAGTTGTCAGCTGGGGTGTAATTGGGAAAGCAAGAGGACCTTTCACTAGACTCCAGCTTGATTTCATCAAGCTGCCTCCATGTAACGGACTAAAGTATGTCCTTGTCATTGTTTGTTTATTTGTTTTCTCGCTGGGTGGAAGCCTACCCAACGAGAAGGAATGACAGTCTCACTGTGGCTAAATTGTTATTGAGAGAATTGATACCTAGCTTTGGTTTTCCAGTCACTATGTAATCAGATAGAGGGTTACATTTTAATAATGAAATAATTCGAGTGATCTGTGCAGCTTTACAAATTGAACAGAAACTGCATTGTGGCTATCAACCAGAAGCATCTGGTATTGTGGAACAGATTAATGGCACCATAAAGTCTAGACTAGGGAAGGTGTGTGCATCCACAACACTAAAATGGCCTGACGCTTTACCCCTTGTGTTGATGAGTCTTAGAAGTATTACTGATAAAAAGACTGGACTAAGTCCCCATGAGGTACTAATGGGAAGAGCAATGAGACAAGCCTACATACCTGCAAACAAACTGATGAGTATGTCTGATGATCGTGTGCTGGATTATTGTAAAGGACTGGCTGACCTGGTGCGTTCTGTGTCTCGCCAGGTTGGAGGAGATGCCACACCAACACAACGAAACCAAGCACATGATTTGAATCCTAGAGAGTGGGTCCTAGTGAAGAAGCACATAAGGAAAACGTGTCTAGAACCCCGCTGGAGCGGCCCTTACCAGATCATTTTGGTAACAACCACAGCAGTAAAGTGTTTTGTTTTGCCAAACTGGATACATGCAAGCCATACCCGTCTAGTCCCAAGTCCAACTGAAAGACCTGAAGAGCAGCAACTGGAACACAGAAATCCAGAACCAGTAGCTGAAGGGCGCAAAGCTGAAGAGTCTGGAGTGACAGATTCTGATGAACATTTTGACAATGAACAGCCAAGCACATGTCGAGTAGAGTGGGCAGCAGATACTGGGACAGAAAAGACTGCTTTTGAGTTGAAAGAGGGTGAGACTGCTATTGAACCAGGAGAAAGTAGAACAGCTGACGAGACAGAAGAAGAAACAGCTGAAGTTCCAAGAATCATCCCAGAAGAAAACCAACTCACAAAATAATTAGAAGAGGGAGAATTAACTAGTGAGTCAGACTCAAGCACTGAACATACAGAGACTGAAAGACAAGAGAACCAAGAAAAACAGATTGAAAGAAGAGTGAATAAAAGAAACAGTGAACAGAACACAGAAGGTGATAAGTGTGGCGCGGTGGAGAAGGAGACAGCGAGACAAGGAATGTTTTGATGAAGAAAGTTTTATTTTGTGTTCAAATCTACAGGACGTTGTCCTAGATTATCAGGAGAGTCTTGGTACTACGAGGCCATCTTCGCTCTCTTACGTCAGAGAGAGAGTCGTCTGGGGTTCAGGCTTCCAAGGACAAGAAAGGTTGCTCCCGCCATGTAGTGAGGCCCAGGTCTGGAAGCAAAAAGGAACAAAGAAAGAAAAAGGCTTGATAAGAAAGGGGGACAATTGGCAAGTGGAGCAAGAAGACTGAATTACAAGATAGTAAGAAAAAAATTAAGATGAAGACTAGAGCAAAGTAACAAAATTTCTAGTCAGACAGAACAGGAAAATGTAGGGAGAAAAACAACTTGAAAATCAAAAAGAACAATAATTCCCTGTATAAAGTACAAGGCTCCTGAATGGACTTATGTTATCCTAGAGGAATTTGAAAGTTTGGGCTTAAGCGATGAACACGAAAGTAGTGAAACTGAAAAGGAGGATGAGAACAAACTAAGACCACCTTCACAAGAATTGTAACGAAATTAAGGTGAAAATTATTGTCAGATGAAATCAAATAAGGACTCAAATTAGACCAAAAACACTGAAAATCAAAAGAAAGGGGTGAAGAAGAACGTCATTAGGTGTAGGACTACACCACATTAATTATCTTTTTCATTAGATAAGGGTTCATTTAGATTCCTTAGGCTTTAGACTAAGAGAAATTGTTAGATTTTACATTTTCGTTGAGCATCAAAATGGCAGAAACTGAAGTGACTGGGCAACCAAAATCTAGCTTAAAACGTAGATGTATTACATTTTGCTTATGTAGTGTTTTTCTACTAACATTTATGTGGATTCTATTAATTATTGTCATACCAATATTCGATATAAATACTACCGGAAATAATACTAATGATGTGATTATTGAAGGAACGAATGATGTTTCTAAACAAGAAATGAACACTAATGAAGAACAATTAGATGGGAGCATTCTCCATCATGACAAATCAATCAGTGATTTCTCGTTAAATGTGTTTACTAAATTATTGTATGAATAAACTAACACCATGAATGTGAGTGATTGTTATGTCTGCATGAAGTTACCACCGTCTGTCTCTGAAGGTATAACCTACCACCATCTTTCTTTAACATATGCTGTTTCATGTAGTGTTCTTAGTAGTCTATTTTACATGTAAGGTAAACTGGAGTATCAATATACAGATATAGATTTAGTATTTTCAGAAGTACCAATTGTAAGGGAACTAAACAAAGTAGAAAGTGGTAAAAATGCACATAATATGGGTGACATTTTCCATATTACTAAACCATTAGATGTAGAGCACACTTATAAAAACAATTTAACTTGCGGATTACATCTTGAAGAAAGATTATTTTTGGATATGGTAGAAAATAGGAAAGCTTCCAGAAGAAAGCTGTTGAACAAAAGTCACAGGCACCACCTTGGGCATTTCAAGAGGGAAATTATGATAAGGGTGAAACTTATGCTGCAATGCCCACGGGTGGGTCACAGAGAGGGAAGTTATGTTTGTTGAGATAAAAGACTAACTACAACAATTATTTTATTGGCACTAGTGAACGTGAGCACACTTTCCAAATTACTGGAGGTTGGGGATTAAAGGGTGGAACTGATCCTGTCTTCCCAGGGATATACTATGTATGTGGTAGGAAAGCCTATTACAGGTTACCTGCCCATTAGTGTGGGAGTTGTTATTTTGGGATTGTTTTTCCAAAAGTCTATCACGTAGACCAAAAAGATCATAGTGTCAATGAAATAAAGCAAGGATTAACACGTAGTAAGAGAGCAAGTTTTTCTGAAATAGTAGGTGATATTTTCAGTGCACTGATACCCTGTTTTAAATTCACACAAAATTGGAAAATTGCCTACTGTAGTTGATCGTTTATTAACAGATACTGCTGGTGGATTTTTAATGATTGATACCGAAATGGTGGCAATCAGATCAATGGTTTTACAAAACCTACTTGCCCTTGATATTATCTTGGCAAAAGAGGGTGGAGTCTGTGGTATGTTGAAAATCCAACACTGCTGTACCTATATCCCTGATAAAAGCAAAGCGATAGAAGGATATATTCGAAATATTACAAGGTTACATAAGGACCTAACCCAACAGGAGGTTAACAGTGTTTGGGAGAAAATTGGTAAGAGTATCTCCGCTGTAGGTAAATGGTTTTCAATGTTTGGAGAAAGTCTGTTAGAGAAAATAGTATTCCAGTACTTTCAGTAGTAATAATAATTTTAGTGATATTAACGGTGTATAAGTGCTGTAAGTGAATGAAAGGGAGAAAAGATATATCAGATAAAAAGAATAGAAAGACAGGATTAAAAAGAAAGAGAGATGAGATAGAATTGGAGGAAATAAATGAAGAATTTTATGACATGATGAAGAAGCTAGATGAGAGTGCCATAAAAGAAGAAAGGGATACTAAGCTTTTAATAAAATAAAAGGTGGTACTCGGTATAGAGAGTAATTATGATGGCTTCAAAAGCCATCAGAGGGGGAAATTGATGGAGCAGGATATCACAAAAAAGAAACCTGCTCATATTGAGTACCCCTGTAACATGTACCAATAGTGAGTAGTGAATATATACTAACGTGCACCCTCACATCACACATGGGAGATTTGCTTTGCAATATGCGTGATTTAATCCTAAAATATATGTAAATAACCGGAAATGTGAAAATATTGTGTATAGAATGAGATTCAAAGGCTCGCATGGCAAGACAGTGTGCTGAAGGGTTCTCGGGGATCCGAGACTTTTTACCAACTGCCTTATTTTCCCCAGCCATCTGGATCATCTATATGCCATAGCTTCTCTCCTGCTACGGGCTCAGATATATTGGACATTCTTAACACTCTTAAGTCAGGCTCCCCTTCGGACCCTTGTCCTGCCAGAGTACTGGCGGGTGTAGCGGAGGTTATTTATACGGAAGTTACATCAATCATTAATCTGTCTCTGGGCACGGCACGGGTCCCTCTGTATTGGAAGCAAGCCAAACTTCTGCCACTCCTAAAGAAGCCTTCACTGGATCCGTTATTAGTGGCTAGCTATAGACCCATCTCTCTGCTTCCATCCTTGTACAAGGTCTGTGAAAAAATCGTCTTCCGATACCTGGATACTTTTGTTGAAAATTCCGGTGCCCTCCATCCGGCCCAATCCGGATTTAGGAAAAGCTACAGCACCGAGTTGGCTTTAGTGGAAATAGCTAAATCCATCAGAGAGTGTCTGGACGCAGGCGGCAGAGCAGCTCTGGTTTTACTGGATCTCTCTGCTGCCTTCGACACGGTAGCCCACCACCTCCTACTTTCCCGCCTGGCTAACATCGGCATTGCAGGCTCTGCTTTGAAATGGCTGAAATCTTTTTTGGAAGACCGTTCCCAGCAGGTCTGGTCACCTCCCTTCTCCTCAATTGCTAGGAATGTGGCTACTGGTGTCCCTCAAGGTTCTACCTTGAGCCCACTACTTTTTAACGTCTATTTGACACCTCTTATTTACCTGGCAGAGGAGCTGGGGGCGAAACTAATCGCCTATGCCGATGATACCCAGCTCCTATTCACCTGGAATGATGGGGACCTGTCCACTTCTCAAGCGCAGAACTGCCTCTCTTCTGTGTTTCAGTGGCTGGCACGTGCCCAACTGAAGTGCAACGAGGATAAGTCTGAGGTCTTGCTATATGGCTCTTTTCCACCTGCCTTTTATGAAAATCTGTGGCCAAATGACTTTCCTCGTCCAAAGTCCGTGGGTGCGCCCACTAAAAACCTAGGAATATGGTTTGGCGACGATCTCCGCTTCACGGTGCAAATTAGGAAACTCACCAGTGCTTGCTTTGGCATACTTAAATCTCTTAGAAGATTTTTTCCTCTTCTTCCCAGCCAAGCAAAGGAAACAGTCGCCTGGGCACTCATTCTTTCCCGCTTAGACTATGCCAATATCCTTTACTGTGGCATTCCTGGCTATCTGTTGAGTAAATTGCAAACAATTCAAAACGCCACTGTTAGACTTCTTTTTAACATCTCTAGAAGGTCTAATGTGCGAAAGCATCTGCGTGATCTGCACTGGCTCCCAGTGGCGCAAAGAGTGCAATTTAAAGCTCTTACGGTGGCCCACAGAGCGCTGCATGGTCTGGGTCCTGCATATATTAGGAAGAGGTTCAGCTTCTATGTTCCCAACCGAGCCTTACGTTCAGCCACCCAACACTTGATGATCATTCCCCATTTTCGTAGGGCTTGACTGGGAGGTCAGTCTATCTCGGTCAAAACGGCATTGGCTTGGAATTCTCTCCCTTTGTCTATTCGGAGCATTCAGGAGCTCGGTCCTTTCAAGAAACAACTCAAAACTTTTCTCTTTAATTAGCCGACTCAAACTTCCCGTCTCTCAGTTTCTCCGATAACTGCTCGCGCCAGGATACTCTCGAGTAATTAAGCGCGCTATAAAATTCTTTATAACATAACATAACATAAGGCCGCATGAATATAGAATAAAAGGCATGACGTGTGTTGCTTTATTCAAATAATTTTTGCCGCTTTCCTGCTTATGCTATGCTAGGTTAACTATTAAAATGGAGTAGAGATAAGGTGGGTGGTTAACAGAAAAGATTACATTATCACATAATTAATACATGTCTGTTTTCCCATTATTCCAGTAATAAATGAGTGCCCCATTTTGTATTAACTTGACACGACTGTAGAGGGAGGAATGGGAAACACATGACCAAGTGGCTGAGCTGCTGAACAAGCTGAAGGAGCGTGACTGGGTGAAGGACAATATGCTTGACATACGGCTAACTCCAGTGTCTTCATTAGAAGAGTCTGTAGTTGGGGAATGTATTAATTTCTGTTCCTTGATTGTTACACATGTACTCAAGAGAGAGAAGGGATGAAAAATGTAATATGTGGGAACGGAAGTTTAACAATGGGGTAGTCAAGGAATCGTGATCTAATGGTAGGGTGACCAACCCCCCCTCAATGACAGCCAATCCCATAGCTGGGACAGGCGATTTTAGCAATTTTAGTGGGATGGACATGTGAAGTAAAGGTATAAAGAATAGGAGATTTAGGAGTGGTGGCTGCTGGTGCGAGTTTTGGAAGGAACGGGAAGAGAGAGAGAGAGAGAGAGGTGTGCCCCGCTGATCGTCGAGTTGCAGAGAGGCCTAGCTGTTCCTGTCCTATTCCTGTCCTGATAATTAAGTCTTTGATTCCCTGACTTTCTTTCCGGGAGTCCCTACTACTACCTAGGCCTGGGTGGTGGTTTTACTACTTCCAAATTATTTGGGTTGGTATTTCTGATAACTCGAGTTCCTTTGCACCTTTTGTCTCTTCATCTATCCCTCCATATTGATGAATTCTGATTGATGCATATGTCTGATGTCTCTTTATCTATCCACTCTATGCAACGTAATGTTTTTAGAGATCGTTCGTTTGCCTGATGTTTGATTAGATTGTACTCTCTCTCATGAGGTTTTCTACGATTAACGCATTTGAGTTAGATAAAATGTATTAATTTGCAAACGAAGAGTCTGTGGTCAGGTTTATGATTAGAAATTTGTATAATATTTTCATTGCCTTCAATTCTTCAACTAATTGGTTCATCGACCAAATAGATGGGAAATGATATAACACGTTTATTGTGTAAACTGTATACTGTCTAAATATTGATCAACAGAGTAAAGATTTTGAAAGAAATTTGCTAACTTGACAGCAGCGCAACAGGGATTTGGGTGTAACGTTTATGGTCCAAAGTAGGTGATTTTATTGAATGTTCATCCCTGATCAAATACTGTGTTTGCGCTGGATCACCACCAAGTGGTAACCCTGGTGGGTGGGGATTATATAAGAAAACCAAGTGTTTTCTTTGTCTTTTGAGGATTAGTCCATTTAAAGCGGTTGGCTCTTTTTGTTTTGGAGCATACATAATATGTAATCCTCAACCACAGTTTAGATGCACTAGTTACATTTCAATTGATCCAACCCAGCCACTCAGTCGATTCTGTGCCCCTTTTGTGCTAACACGAACCGCATTAGTTCCCCTCATGCCAGAGCCTAGTCTTTCCTTCTGTGGGTTTCAAAAAAACCTCTTCCTGTATACCCCGCCATTTGGGACCCATTTTTTATGCTTTCGAGGGTGCTCTCTTGCCTGGTAGATGGTGGCTTCTGTCTGCATACAGCAATTCATGTTCTCATCGGTCATGCTCGGCGGATTTCTCACTCCCCGTAGACGTACAATATCTCGTTTTGTCACCACCAGGGCAGTGTTGCAGAACAGAGCATCATATTAAGACAGTGTCACTTCTCCTCATTCTCCTCAGTTCTTTGACAACCTTGGGCATTTGTTCACGCTTTATATGTTGCCCAAGGAAAATCAAATCCTTATTGTCCTCGCAAAGCTACTGGTGGCAATAGGGTAATATGTTCCTCTGTCACCTGTTATGTGATGTTCTACTCCCGACCAGAATGTCCTCAAACTTAGACAACTCCACAGTGTGTGTACTAGGGTCACCTTCTGACCGCACTTCAGGTCCCTGTCGTTTTATCTACCCTGTGTAGTTGTGTTCTTGTGTGGTAGGAGCTATGTGGAATCTTAAATTGTAGTAGCCAAAACCCTGATTTAATTGCTACCGCTGCGGGGTATTCTAATGCTTTACCCAGTACATATCGTCTAGGACACCCAAGTCTTGTTCCCATTTGGCTTTCAGTGTGTCTAGTGGGCGTTGACAACACACAGAGAGCATTTGGTATATTTGAGCAACTGCATGCTTGTGCAATGTTGATGTCAGAATCCAAAACTCCTACTTAGTCTCATTGGCTTCTGACGCCACTTGGTCGGCATATTCTATAAGCTTCTCTAAGGGACTGCCTCACTTGTAAGTAACCCAGGAACTGCTGGTCAGCCAGCTCATAATGATTCTGCAGTTCTGCAAAGGGCACTATCTTGCCTCCTTTCTAGAAGTCTCCCATTTTGGTCAAGTCCAGCAGGTCCCACTGGCAGCTTGCGTCTAGGCCCTTCATCTTTACAAGGATATCCGACTCCAACACGGCATCTCTAGGGTTAGTCTCGACTCTCACCCCATCGTCCCCATAGCTGACTGCGTTGGGAGGGTTCAGATATTGCCCCTGCTTTACAGTAGACCCAGGTAGTTCCCCTCGCCCACTGTCCTTTTGTCAGCCTTCAATGCTGGCTCCGTCTGTAGTGCATTAGTCCATTGGTTAGATATCAACAGTTAGGTCGCCAAGTAGTCATGTTTAAGGTTTGGGAGAGTGGTCCCTCCGTTAGGGCCCTCTTGCCAATGTCTGATTAGCTAACCATGGTGACCCGTCATCCCGAGCAGGCAGTGGCCTCCACCACCTTGAAAATGCCACTGGTACCTCAAAAGATGTATTTTGGAGCACATAACAAAACATTTAAAAGCGTCATCATTATGTACAACGCGACTCTATCTAGCATGTCAGGAGCTCCTGCTTGAGCGCCCATCCATGGTGACTGTGCCAGGTGTTGATATGCGGCCTCTTTTTTTCCCTGTGGATTTGGTTAAATTAGTGCTGCCACTGAAAGTGTGTTGCATGTTCTGCCATTACAAATGAAGTGCAATGTCATTTTTCATTCTTCTGGTGAGGGACTTGGTCCTTCTGGTCAGACCCATTTCTAGTAAGCTAATGTAAGTTCCAGGTCTCCACCATCCTCTTAACGCCACGTGGTTACCGGTGTCTCTTACTCTGCTGAAAGTGAGTAACAGAGATTAGCAGCTTGAATGGAGGAAGTACGCCCTCTTTTAACAGTGACATCCAACAGCAACCAACTACTGATTATGCTACTTCTTTTAATGAATTTAAGCTTTAGACTCAGAGGACCTAATGATGTGTGTCCCCATTGCTTGATGTAATATTTATGTTGCACTTTAGATCCTTGACACTGTCCCTCTCCTAAGCATACTACATTACCCAGAGTGCAGCATATGGGGGAGGTGGTTGTGTGCGCTCACAGTTTATCACGTGTCCTTGGAGGCGGATATAAGCGTTCAACTATCAAGCACAGGTGCTTGACAACCTTCCTTTTGGATGGACCACGCCTTCCTTCAGCTGTGGATTGTTTGTTTGGCCGTTTGGAATCCCCGTGTAGCGTGATATTCTCTCGCTATTCTGTTTCTGCTGTCCAGGTCTTCGCCTACTTGACTTCTTCTGTATGATATTTTTGAGACTTTCGCTCTTGACGCGTGCCCTCGGCTTCCTGCTCTGCCCTTAATTGGAAGAGACTGCACCTCTATCGTCCCTTACGTGTGACTCGCGCGCACTTTTCTTTTTCTAAGGCAGGGCACGAGTCGGAGGTACATGCAGCTGGACGGCGTTCGACACTATTTTCACAGGGTACCCTGCCAAGAAGTTGGGCCCCTCTGAAAAATATGCTGAATTCGTCCTGGTGTTATTTGCAAACACTGGGACACATTCAGCAGCGCCTGCAGGTTGTTTTCTGCTTTCGATCCGCAACAACGTGCAGGCGGGAAGGGGCTTTTAGTTCAGACTCCTGCTGGGCCCAGGGGCATAACACAGGCCCCTGTATCCCCCGCAGTGCGGGGGGGCCCCCAAGTTCCAGGGGGCCCCCTCTGCACTGCACTTCTGCCGGGGAGCTCCTGATAGTGTTCGGAGGGGGCCCCTCCACGTACCTTGCAGGGGGGCCCTGTGGGGCCCGGCCTCGTGCGTAGGCCTCCTTGACCACTAGCCCCCAGACCCAACCCATACACCACCCCTGGTCCCGGGTTATAGCCGCCCATCCTTCCCACCCCGTAGCCACCGAAGACCCCTGGCCACCATGTCCCGATGTCCCGATGTCCCGATGGCCGGCCCGGGGCCCCAGCGAAACCTAGACCCTGAACGCGCCATGCCCGGCCAAGGGAGAGGGAACCCCCCCAAGCAAGACAGGGAGGAGTAGTCTCTGTCACACCTCTGACCTCCTCTCAACAGAGGGTTTCGATCGCCCTCCGGACCCCCAGGGAGCTGGCTCCCCGCATGCTGGGTGTCTGGAGACCCTCCCAGGCCAACCTGAAAGGATCAAAGAGCCGAGCGGCAGGAAATCCCAACTCCGCCTCCAGAAGCCAAAGACCCCTCTCTGTGTGGACGCCGGACTTCAAAGAGAATGAGGCGTATAACAGGGGGTGCTGAGGGGACTGAGGTAGAGAAGACCTGGAACTAAGAGAGCCCTGCGGACCTGGTCGCGGCTCGACGAACCTGAAAAGAAGGACACTACCTGATCCTTGGAAACCATCTGAGCCCTGCTGACGTCGTCGCGGCTCCCGAGAACACTACGAACCCCGGGGCCTGCTGAGAGACTCGCGGCTCCCCTGACCCTAAGATCATCGGGGCCTGCTGAGAGATTCGCGGCTCCTCCTGACTCTAAGACCATCGGAGCCCGCTGAGAGACTCGCGGTTCCCTCTCCAACTCTAAGACCAGCTGAGCCTGCCGAGTGAATCGCGGCTCCCCGAAGATCTCCCGATTGACAGTTCCTTCCTACCGGAGCCCTGCGGGCATGGTCGCGGCTCGAGAATACCCTGGTCCGGCTGGACCAAAGCCTGTACCGTGTCCCCCGGCTCGAGGATTGAGAGCTGTGCGAAGGATACTCGGCATTGACTCTGAACCTAGAACTGTCCCGCTACCCCAATCCCCTTTGTCAAGGACTTACCAAGCTTGTTGTATTGACCAAAGACTACCTTGCGGATCATAAAGATCCAACGAATCTTAGATAAAGATCTCCGTTTGCTGAACCCTACTGTGTGGTGTCCCTTTCTCAAGTAGTGCCAGCTCAGCGCGTGCGATCCTAAAGTACGAGACCCCTTCCTGAAAGGGCTTCACCGCCAGTGCTCGGCCTGGTTCTGGGAGAGGTGGGTCACGGGGTGGTCAGGAACGTGTTCTGTAACCCCCCTGGGATCGCCCCTTCCAACAGGCCCCCTCAATTATCGTTACGCCACTGGCTGGGCCCATAACCAAGGCAAATCCGAAGGGGACATCAGGCCTCCTTTTCTTGGAGTCTCCTGGCTGGGAGCAGGCAGGAGCCTCACACCTAGAAGCAAATGCGCAGAGGGGAAACAAAGGCTCACACTTTGTTAGCACTTCACACATACTTATGAGAGGCAGCTTTTCACTTTGTTCAGTCCCTGTTTACATGATATGCATGCTCTGCAAGAATGTCAGATGCATTGGTCTTTCCCTGTATTTACATAAAATAAATGCAATTCATATAGTGCCTGAGGAGGCGTTGAAAGAATTTAAGTACCACTATTTTTTCTTGTAAAGCACTATGGGTAGAGGAAGAAATGCGTAGCTTTCAAAAGTGTGAATCTTTTGCCTCAATCAGGAGGGTTTGTGTGTACACTTGCAATGTGCTCCAATGTACTCATGATAGACCTACTAAACATAAATGTGGGGGCTCAAGATCTGATGTCACTTCTTATGATGCCACTTCCTGTGATGTCACGGGCCGTGATGTCACGCGCCACGATCTCACACACTGTGATGTCACATGCTGTGATGCCACTTGCATTCTGATTAACTAGGTTAGTCCCCCCACTTATTTTTTTAGGACCTGCGTCCTGCTCTAAGATACAGGTAAAGCAGGGTTTCCTAATTTTGTAGGGGTCCATCCCTCTGTGTTTCACTGCTGGCTCGATGTCTGTGCACTGAAGCAAGGTAAATGGACCAGGGAGCGTGCATTTTGCTGCTGGCTTGCAACCGTGTGCTGCCTTGGAACTCTTAACTACAATTTGTTCACTTGCCTTTATCCCCCCTGCACTGCCATTACTAGCTACGCCCTTTGACCTCAGACTATTTTTATTGCTAGGATTCTTTGACACCGCAGAGTACATAATCTCTCCATCTTCTGGCCTTGTTTTGTAATAACCCAAACCAGAACACTTGTAAGTGTAATTCAAACCTCTTTTGACATTTCACCAACACCTGGAGATCATCACGGCGCCCCCCCCCCCCCCCATTCTCAATACCGAGATAGTGAGACATCCTCTCAGAGGGAGCCTGGGGGTGTCCCTCCCACAGGCTTCATAAACGGATCCTGACACAGTCATTGAATTTCCTTATACTGTTGACATGTTTTTGCAAGCATTAAAATGTCTGTAGACCCATTATCCTATGTGTTGAGAATATTTTCGATTTACTTTTTAATTTAATATACTACATGAGTAGAGAATAGCCCTTCCTCTTGCTTTTCAATATAGCATAGTTATCTACCAGCACATTAAGTGCAAGTTAAAGAGAGAGGAACACCTACTTGTAGGAAATAAAGGTAAGGCTAACCCTTCAACTGCAAACTCCAACAGAGACACTCAACATAACTCACCTGGGTCCAATTGTACACAGTTTTTTGTGGCCAAAAACGCTGCAATTCGGAGTTAGCGACTGCAAAAATGCTTTTTGCAATGAACAAACTCATTTTGTGATTTGATAACAGGTTACAAAATCGCAAAACGGGTTTAGAAGTTCATTACAAATCACTAATTGGAAGGGGCATGTTTAGGTCATCCCTTTCAAAAGGTGATTTGTTATGGTATATATCAATATTCTGTGACCAAAATCTGGTTGCAAAACATTGAAATTTTACAGACTCACACCATGTGGTGGAAAGCCATTTGCAAAAGTGGTCCAACTGGGAATCCTTCCTTCACATTTGTTGGGGAGTAGGCAGTAGTGAGGGGGTCCAATGTCTACTCTCAAACTTCTAAACATTTTCAAACCTTTCTTTTTAATGAAGCCCTGTATCCTTTATGGAAAAATATTTAGAAAGTGATCAGAGACAAGGTGGTCTGCTGACCCTAGCAGACCCTCATCCATTTGTTGGCCGCAAATCGTATCAGGCAGCACTTTGCACCCTACCTTATGAATATTGATGAGGAAGGTCAAATTGTGACCCACTAGGTGTCAGGATTTTCTAAACCAACCTATTTGTACATAGGTCGGCTTGCAAAATTCCGCAGTGGTCACACAAACATTAGTTGCAATTTCCAACCAATATTTTGCGACCTGTGTTTAATACCCCAGATACCCAAAAGGACTTGCAGATTTTCTTGGTTTCGGCTGATATTCACATCGTTGTGCATTTAGCCACTTTTAGCATGTTTAAGAATTGGTATGTCACTTGTAATAATAAGAATAAGAATAATAACAATAATCATCATCATCATGGTAATAATTGTTGTCATCATCTTCATCCTCATCATCATTATCATAATGTACGTTTTTATAGAATGTAAAATACCAAACCTCTGCTTCTAAACACTATAAATAAGAAATGTTAAAAATATCCAGTATAGAATGCTCACTTTAGTTACCTTGGAAGGACCTTGGAAAGATGGAATTCGTCACCTCCAGAACACCATGGTTGTGAGCGGTCAGCTTTCTGAGCTGTCCTGCATGTGCATTGGCCTGGCCCACACCATGTAATGCAGGGATGGTGACCATCCGGTGACAAAAGGCCTCTGTCTCGGTAACTGATGCCAAGATGGTGAACGATGAGAGAAGGATGGGCTGTAATGAGCATGTCGTCCGGATTTTATATATCATTGTATCTGTTTTGTTAAAAGACACCTTGTTAAAAGGTGGTTCTGACACTATGGGCCGCCCTGATTTTTCGCTTTTTGAGCACCTAATTGTTGAGCTTTTACTGTGGGGGAGCCTCATAAGTTGGGACTCACCCACAGTGAACTCAGGATGTAAGAGACTGCATGGGGATTTTACTGGTGTTCCCCTGGCTTGACCAGGCCACTGCGCAGCAGCTGAAGTAAGGGACACCGGGCTGGTTACATGCAGAAACGTGTACATGCGTGTGCACACGTGTACGGGCTGCGCAGGGGAGATTTCTAGTGTACGCAGTCCAGGAGCAGCTACAAAGTGAATGGTGTGGCAGGACTTATGCAGTATTGGGTGGTGACATGGAATAGGCTTTATACGCTGGAAAGAAACATGCCAGGGAACGTCAGTGTGTTTTACTGTGTTTTCACTTCATTATTCCCCTAAGGGAATGTGGGGCCCATGGCTAAATTAACTTCCACAAGGCCTACAGTTTCCAGACATGCACTAAAGTCCATTGTATTGGAGGTGAAAAGAAGTATTCTGCAGAGTCCAAAGTCATATTTGTACTGCTTTTGGGTCGTCCAGAAATGTCATATTTCTCTGAGTCTCCGGCTGGGGTCTGGCCATGGCAGGTTAGATTAATGCCTTTTCTTCCCTTAGCGAAGAACTTCCCTCCAAGGAAGGGAGATAGGTGGAGCTACAAGCCAATCCATCAACCGCTGTCAGTGGGTGCCAGGCACCAAGCTGAACCCAGGTGAAGGCAGCACTGGGGGAAGGGGAGCATGTGGCCAGAGACACTGGACGACGCCATGTTTGAACAAACCCAGAGGCTGGACAAGAAGGAGGGAGCAGAGGCAGGGACGTGATGTGTCGCTGTTTGATAGGACCAACAGAGACTTCCTGCCAGCCCCCACTCAACTTTTAAAAAGTGCTTGCACAGTAGGAGATGCTCTCTGGGGTATGGTCTGCGGAGGCTGAAGGTGCTGGAGCCTGGCGCAATGGGCAGTTGGAAGGAGAGACCCCCTGACTGCCCCCAGGACCCTAACAGCACCAGAAGAAGAGCCCAGGACCGGTGCGCAGGAGCAGTGGCCTCTGCGCAGGGAGAAGAGAGGCCACGGAGAAGAGCCAGGCGAAAGGCTGGCGCAGGGAAGTGAAGCCAGTGAAGACAGCACCCTGCTGAATCAGAGACCCCGAGGGCGGAGGAGAGTGTTCCCAGCGGCTGGGGCTGGTAAAGAGGAGCATGAAGCGCCCCATAATGCCTCGCCAGGCATTTGGAAATCTTGCATTTTGGTGCTTTGTGGCCCCCAGAGGAGGGGGGATCACCCTCACTTGTGAAAAGGTGCTGGGGGAGCTGCTGGAGAAGCCCAGTCTTTCCCCCCTCCAGCACGAAGAAATCTGCCATTTTGGTGCCTGGTGGCCCCCAGAGGAGGGGGTCACCCTCATGTGTGAAAAGGGGTGCAAGGGGGCTGCAGGAGCATCGCAGCCTCCCCCAGCATAAAGAAGAACAGTCCACCCATAAGTTTCACGGGGCATCTCAAAGAATAACCCCTCAAGGGCTCAGCCAGCCTTTAACACCTTCTAGGCTGGAACTTATATTCTACAGTTGAGGGTGTACTATGAAGTGCATCATGGAGTTATGTTGCTGGACCTTCCTGCTAGGGGGTCTGGCTGTATTTATGTAATCCCATGCTTTTACCTGTGATTCCTTTTAAAGTGAAGAGGCGCACTGCAGGAGAAGTGTAGTTGCCAGAAGTACTTCTTTTGAAGGGACTGTAAGTCAAATGTGTAAGGAGATGTCATAAGCCAAGTGGGGCTATGTTGCCAGACAGTCCTGCTAGGGTGTCTGACTGTATATGTGCAAGCCTGTGATTTCATCTGTGATGCCTTTAGGGGCTGTAATTGCAATGCATTCAAATGATCAACCAAGGTGATGAGTACTGTCATTTTAAAGTGTGCGTAAACATGGATTCTTGCTGCTGCGCTTAGGTGAAGTCCCCAGACTGCTAGCCCTTAAGATATAGAGGTGCATACTTTATGGTCAGTAGGAGATGCTCAGTCAGGGTCATGTGTCACCAAGGCAGGTTTACCCCTTTTTAGGTCTCGCCTGGCTATCGCGTAAGCGATTGCCCAGCGAGACTTATGTAGGGGCTTCAGAAAATGCTCTCAAAGGCTTCCCAGGCAGATCGGGTGGCGGTTACGCGCACAACCACGCGTATTCCATTTGCCACCAGCTACTTCCTGCGCATGCGCCGCCTCACGCATTCAGAGAGATTTAGTAAGGGGCACAAGTCCTTCGGAATGCGGTTTATGGCCAGTGCATGTGAGGCATTCAAGTGCGAAGCTGGCATCTGGCATCGGACTTGAAAGCAGCAGACTGCTTTCGCCAGCGCGCGCTCGGCCTCACTTCCTGCATCCCCTCTTACAATAATTAACTTTCGTTATAACTCACACCCCATATGCTCGTTCCCTCCCACCCTTCCTATGATGTCCGCTTTTCTTGTTGTTTACAAACCACGCCACACACTGCTGCAGGCCACACACTGCTGCACGCCGCACACTACCGCACGCCACACACTGCTGCGCACACTGCTGCATTACACACTGCTGCATTACACACTGCTGCACGCCGCACACTGCTGCACGCCGCACACTGCTACATGAAACACTGCTGCACGCCACACACTGCTGCACGCCTCACACTGCTGCACGCCTCACACTGCTGCACGCCTCACACTGCTGCATGCCTCACACTGCTGCATGCCGCACACTGCTGCATGCTGCACACTGCTACACGCCACACACTGCTGCATGCCACACACTGCTGCATGCCGCTGCACGCCACACACTGCTGCACGCCACACACTGCTGCACGCAGCACACTGCTGCATGCCGCACACTGCTGCATGCCACACACTGCTGCACGCCACACACTGCTGCACGCCACACACTGCTGCACGCCGCACACTGCTACACGAAACACTGCTGCATGCCACACACTGCTGCACGCCACACACTGCTGCATGCCGCACACTGCTGCACGCCACACACTGCTGCACACTGCTGCATTACTCACTGCTGCATGCTGCACGACACTGCTGCACGCCGCACACTGCTGCACACCGCTGCACGCCACACAGTGCTGCATGCCTCACACTGCTACACGAAACACTGCTGCACGCCACACACTGCTGCACGCCACACACTGCTGCACGCCACACACTGCTGCATGCCACACACTGCTGCACGCCGCACACTGCTACACGCCACACACTGCTGCATGCCACTGCACGCCACACACCACTGCACGCCACACACTGCTGCACGCAGCACACTGCTGCACGCCGCACACTGCTACACGAAACACTGCTGCACGCCACACACTGCTGCACGCCACACACTGCTGCACGCCACACACTGCTGCACACCACACACTGCTGCACACTACACAATGCTACATGAAACACTGCTGCATGCCACACACTGCTGCACGCCACACATTGCTGCACGCCGCACACTGCTGCACACCGCACACTGCTGCACACTGCTGCATTACTCACTGCTGCATGCTGCACGACACTGCTGCACGCAGCACACTGCTGCACGCCGCACACTGCTGCGCGCCGCTGCACACCACACAGTGCTGTATGCCTCACACTGCTACACGAAACACTGCTGCACGCCGCACGCTGCTGCACGCCTCACACTGCTGCATGCCTCACACTGCTGCACGCCTCACACTGCTGCACGCCGCACACTGCTGCACGCCACACACTGCTGCAGGCCGCACACTGCTGCACTCCACACACTGCTTTTATGCGAGTTTATGCTACTGACATTGTAAATGACAATGCCTTTTATTTGTTTTAAAACCAAAACATAAATAAAAGGCATTGTAATTTTACAATGCCAATAGCTCAAACTCTTATAAAGGTGAGACCTATTGCATTGCAAATACTTGTTAATGCTTGTTGAGGTAATGGGGCGGGTCGCCACTGGGATGGTGTCAGTGCGCAGGGCCCTCGCTCCAGGTTATGTTCAACTATCTGCATTGGGGGCAAGTTGATTTGCATACATGGGAGTGATGGTACTGGACCCCACCCCCCCTTTGCGGGAGGGGTGGAGATGTTATGCAATGTCACAAAGTAATTCCAACAGCTTATGTATATTTGTAAATTGGTGCATAGTATTGAGTAGTGTGTGTGTTTAATAAATGTACTCTTACTTTTATAAAGCAAAGTACAGACTGGACAATCAATTATTGAGTGTTATTTTTGTGCACCTGCAAATGGCGATTACTGGCCCACACCACCTCCCTTGAGTAAGCCTCAGACTGCTCTGCAACGCTACCCTCTAAGAGTCAGGCGCTACAATTGGGTGTTTGGTTCCCAGTGAAGGACAAATGTAGTCATGTTATTTGTGCAGGCCTCACAGATGCTGCCTCGTTTTCCAACATTGGTGTCTAGCGGTGGAAACATAGTATCCCATTCTGGTGCGCATTTATAGCATTTGATAAGTCCAGTTTTGCCACACATTACCTATGCAGCAATGAGCCAATGGAAGAGCGCAAGGCTCTGAGAAGGGTTCAAAGTTTTGGTTATGTGAACTAAAGGTATGGGAAAGGAAAGTCCAGCGCCCATATGTGTCATGTGAAGTTATTATGGTTTAAATGTAAGCTGTATTGATATGACCGCGCTATGTTGCTTATAATGTGCTAGCGGGATGGTGCTTTCCAGGAAATGATTGCATACACATTTTCTAAGCCATATTGTACACCTTTGAACCCTAACACTACATACACTACACCTGCAGGAGGTCAGCCGCGGCAAAATGCGATGCAGCGCGCGCTACGAAATTTGTTTTATTTATTTAATTGTTTACTTACCTCCAATTATCCATATTCCGGTTTTTAGTACCCCCCACCCTGCCCCTCCCCCGCCCCACCTTTCCGCCCCACGGTACTCCTTCCACGGGCCGCGACTGCATGAGGAGGGTGTCTCCTCAAGAGATAGGGACAGCAATTGATACCTACATCACAGGTGGGGGTGTAGGGGTGGATTGACCTTCAAGGTGGACAGGAGAAGTAGGGGTCCTGGGAGGTTCCCGTGCCTTTTAAGGGCAGGGAGGGTTTCCACAGGAGGGGCCTCAGATATCCTTCCCCCACTGGAAGTTTCTTGCTAATGACGCAGGCCAAAACCACTGAAAGGGTGGGGCAGGAGGTTTCTTTACCCCGGGTAGTAGCGCCCCAGGGGTTCCCATGGTGGGGGACCTCATGAAACTTTTCCCACGGTGGGAGGAGGGTGTGGTAGAGTTGAGTGTCTGGCAGGTCCCCCAGGTTAACTGGTGGGGAGGTGAGCAACCCAGGGGTGGCCCCTGGTAGTGGGTGGCCTCCAAGGAGAGTAGTTCTTGAGTGATGGTGTGTAGTGGTAGCCCCTGGGTACCCTAGGTGGGCTAGGTAACTGACCCAGTGGAGATCTGAGTGGGAGCGATGTGCTCCCTAGTTTCTAGGGGAAGGGTTAGTGGTGGACCCTGAGGTGTAAGGGTTGGGTGGCCGGTGACCAGTCTGGTAGGTCCGGTGGGACTTGAACCCCAGGAGCTGGAGGAGGGAACCTGAAGTGGTGGCTGGGACGATGCCTAGCCGGTAACCAGTCATGTAGGTCCTGTGGGACTTGGACCCAAGGACCAGGAGCTTGGGGGTGTTCCCCTAGCTCAAGGTAGGAGGTGGACTTCTGCCAGGTAGTACCACCCTGAACACAGGTGGGGCCTATCTTAAGTGAAGGGACCCTGTGTTTCGCGAAGGGGTGGTGCAGGCCTAGCTGGGATCTTTAGGGTACCGGGCTGAGAGTGGTAGTACTATCCTGAAGGCAGGTGGGGCCTATCTTAAGTGAAGGGACCCTGCTCTTCAGAAGGTGTGGTGCAGGCCATCCAGGGACCCTGTAGGTCCCTGGGCGGTCTCCCAAGGCGCTGCAGGGAGACCAGGGAGCGCCATGAGAGGTGGGCCTGGGTCTAGCTAACTCGGGACCCACAGGCTCTCTAAGGGTACTCCGGGAGGAGAGCGCACCTCTCGGAGGGAAGGGTACATAGGCCCTGTTCTTGCAGCAGAGAACAAGGAAGGAGTCTAGGTTCCCGGGGTAGTTTCCGGGTGGAGCTACTGACGGGGGGAATGAGCTGTAGAATGTCTGATGAGGCACCCTCAGTGTTCCTCCCTGGCACTGCCAGTGTGGTGGTGAGGTCGGTCTGAGGTCCTATCAGGGAGCCAGGCCAGTGGCCAAAGGGTGCTTTTCTGTGTGGGGAAGCACAAGTGGCTGCGCTTTCTTTAGGGAAGACAGTCATCCCGAAAGGCTGGTGGCAGCAGAATGACCTCAGTGGCAGGCTGAGGGTCCAGAGAGATTGCATCTTTGGGGTGCAAGGACCAAACGGAGAGAGGGTACTGGTTGGAACAAACACTGGAAGGGAGACCAGCTAGTGACCCAGGGGATGGGATTTAGACCTATCCCAGAAGACCGCATCAGTGCTGAGGCACTGGACCCTTGTCCAGAGAAGTGGTAGGCATAGTGTTGCATGCCCAAGGGCAAAGGTGAGCCTAGTTAGGCTGAGTCCATGTAGACCGGAGGGTTCTTAGGGTAGTCTGGGATCCCTGTCATGGGTGGAAATTTCATGGATGGGAGGAGTAGGTGGGCTAAGCGGATAACTGGTCAGTAAGGGGGGTCTGGTCAGTACCCCTTATAACTAGTTATCGCTGACTACGGGAAGTGTACCCATGTAGAGTGGCTACTTCTTCCCTGTAGGAATCAGCTGGGCGTGGCGTGTGTTAGAAGGTGGTTCTGACACTATGGGCCGCCCGTATTTTTCGCTTTTTGAGCACCTAATTGTTGAGCTTTTACTGTGGGGGAGCCTCATAAGTTGGGACTCACCCACAGTGAACTCAGGATGTAAGAGACTGCATGGGGATTTTACTGGTGTTCCCCTGGCTTGACCAGGCCACTGCGCTGCAGCTGAAGTAAGGGACACCGGGCTGGTTACATGCAGACACATGTGTACATGCGTGTGTACATGTGTACGGGCTGTGCAGGGGAGATTTCTAGCGTGCACAGTCCAGGAGCAGCTACAAAGTGAATGGTGTGGCAGGACTTATGCAGTATTGGGTGGTGACATGGAATAGGCTTTATACGCTGGAAAGAAACATGCCAGGTAAAGTCAGTGTGTTTTACTGTGTTTTCACTTCATTATTCCCCTAAGAGAATGTGGGGCCCATGGCTAGATTAACTTCCACAAGGCCTACAGTTTCCAGACATGCACTAAAGTCCATTGTATTGGAGGTGAAAAGAAGTATTCTGCAGAGTCCAAAGTCATATTTGTACTGCTTTTGGGTCGTCCAGAAATGTCACATTTCTCTGAGTCTCTGGCTGGGGTCTGGCCCTGGCAGGTTAGATTAATGCCCTTTCTTCCCTGAGCGAAGACCTTCCCTCCAAGGAAGGGAGATAGGTGGAGCTACAAGCCAATCAATCAACCGCTGTCGTTGGGTACCAGGCACCAAGCTGAACCCAGGTGAAGGCAGCACTGGGGAAAGGGGAGCTTGTGGCCAGAGACACTGGACGACGCCATGTTCGAACAAACCCAGAGGCTGGACAAGAAGGAGGGAGCAGGGGCAGGTGACGTGATGTGTCGCTGTTTGATAGGACCAACAGAGACTTCCTGCCAGCCTCCTACTCAACTTTTAAAAAGTGCTTGCACAGTAGGAGATGCTCTCTGGGGTGTGGTCTGCGGAGGCTGAAGGTGCTGGAGCCTGGCGCAATGGGCAGTTGGAAGGAGAGACCCTCTGACTGCCCCCAGGACCCTAACAGCACCAGAAGAAGTGCCCAGGACCGGTGCGCAGGAGCAGTGGCCTCTGTGCAGGGAGAAGAGAGGCCACGGAGGAGAGCCAGGCGAAAGGCTGGCGCAGGGAGCCAGTGAAGACAGCACCCTGCTGAATCAGAGACCCCGAGGGCGGAGGAGAGTGTTCCCAGTGGCTGGGGCTGGTAAAGAGGAGCATGAAGCGCCACATAATGCCTCGCCAGGCATTTGGAAATCTGCCATTTTGGTGCTTTATGGCCCCCAGAGGAGGGGGGGTCACCCTCACTTGTGAAAAGGTGCTGGGGGAGCTGCTGGAGAAGCCCAGTCTTTCCCCCCCCCAGCACGAAGAAATCTGCCATTTTGGTGCCTGGTGGCCCCCAGAGGAGGGGGTCACCCTCATGTGTGTAAAGGGGTGCAGGGGGGCTGCAGGAGCACCGCAGCCTCCCCCAGCATAAAGAAGAACAGTCCACCCATAAGTTTCACGGGGTGTTGGACTTGGCCCTTCTGGCACGTTCACCCCTAAACTTTTTGCGATTATCTTAGCTTTTTCCCCTATGTTGTGTGAGTGGTTTTAGGCCTCTAGGCGCTTTTACACTGTGTCCCAGTGGAAAGTGCGTGCACGCTGTTACATTTAGTGAGACTGACCTGCCCTCCCATAGGAATGCAGGGGGAATGTATGTGTCCATGGTAGTTCCGGATGCGTGGGGAGTGCAGGGTCGAGTTTGGTATGTGCGAACTCGTGAGAGTGAATGCTGCGCGATGATGTGTGCAGCGTTACTGTGTCTAGTATAGAAGTGCCACTTCTAGATGCTGGCATAAATGTGAAGTGACTGTCTGGCGTGTGATTGGCTGGTGTGCCTGGCTCCAGGAGTCAGGATTGGTCTGCCCCAGTGGTGGGTGGAGAGATCTGCATGTTGATGAGCGGGAGGAGTACACCTGGGACCTGAATAGGGCTGGGCTTTCCCCACACAATGCTGGCTCCGCACCCTGTGGTGCGACTGATGACCCTGGCCTGTTCTGTGAATAGGGAGAGGGGCTGAGCAAAACAAAGTGCACAGGAACCAGTTGCATCTGGTTCGCCCCTTCCCTGCACCTTGAGACAAAGGAAACCTGTGTATAAAAAGGGGCTTTGACCCCCCATGTAAAGTGTTCTTCTTCTGATCCTAACTTGAGGGGGGCCTGCTGCTGCTGGGCGCCAGGAGAGACCGCCACTGCGGACTGCCTCCCTGCTGGAGGGCCCTGTGAGCTGGCTGCTGGGCCCAGTCTTTGCCCGCCTGCATCCTGAAGGGCTTCCCCTGGACTTGGAGCTTTGCCTTTTGATTGGGAGAAGCTCTCCACTTATTGATCTTGGACTTTGGGCTTCCCCCCTAGTGCTGGGGGGCGTTCTGCTCCTACCCTGAAGAGCGCTTTATTTCTAAGTGGGAAGAGCGCTTTGTCCCTGCCCTGAGCTGTCCTGAGGAGCTCTGCCGTCATTTGGCCTGCAGCGCGGTCGATGCGGAGGGAATCCTGAGCGTGGGGTTCCCCCCCCGTGCTGCCGACCGGCGGGAGCCCACCCCGCTCTTTGCGCCTCATCGCGGGTGCCCACCCGCTTATTTAATGATTTTTTTGCTTGTAGGCGGGAGCCCAACCCGTGACTTCGCCCGTGGTTAACGCGGGTGCCCACCCGGTTCTTGATATAAACAAACGAGGGTGCCTACCCCTCTTGCCGCCGAGGAAAAATCACCGCCGCGGCCCAAGCCGCACACTGAATTCCCTCTGGGCCGCTGCCCAGCGCGACCCGGAAGGCAAGGACTCCGTGGGCGGGGCTTCTGGGAAGGGAAGCCCCGCGAGAAGAGGGTCCACGCTGACGGAGAGGAAAGAAGACGGGAGAGGACAGGAGCCTACCCCGCCTCCCTGAGTGCCCCTGCAGAGTCCCGGGTCCCAGGAGGGGGCCCGCGTGAATACGACGACACCGCCGCAGAGAGGAGGCGCCGCAGAGAGGAGACGCCGCCTCCCAGGCAGTCGGTGAGTGCGGGCGTCCCTGCGGGTCACTCCTCTGCTATGTGCAGAGTTTTCTCTGATCTCGAGCCCCCGAGAGGCTCCAACGTCGGGGGCATTCCTTGTGGGAGAGCGGCCCAGGATGACAGCGGGCCGCCCCCGGGACTAAGGCTCATTTTCCCGCTGCCCCGCCTGACAGTGGGTAGCGGCAGCGCTTTGGGGGCATGAGTTGCTACGAGCTCCCGTCCGCTCCACCGAAGGGGGCATTATTATTCCAGAGCCTGTGAGGCTCCAACGTTTGGGGGCATTTTTCACTTAGAGTCCCAGAGAGTGGCTCAGGGGGCACGCTAGTGCCCAGGCTCATTTTTCCCAGCTGCCCAGCACTTAGTGGGCAGCTGCAACGTTTAGGTTGTGCCCCTGTGCCCTGTTGCTTACGCTTCTTTGGCAGCCCAGCCCTGACACTTTGGACAAAGGGCGTTTGCGCCCCTGAGAGGCCAAGTTGGCTTGGGGACAATTTTCCTGTGTTGTGCCCTCACCTAGGGCACATGGTTATTCTTACCTGTGTATGTTTGCGCAATGTACATTACCTATGCTATGTTTATTCCTAACTGTGTCTATGCGTAGGAGATTGTTTTGCTAGTAGAAATTATGCTAGTGTTCATGGTTCCCTGCGTGATATATGCCTAAGGTGTGTACTTACCTTTTACCAGTGGTTACTGGTTGTGCGCTACATTTATTATTTGGTCTACATTTCTACATTTACAATTTGGTAATTTGTGGTGATTCTGACAGTGGTCCATGTGGCCCTGTCTTGTGTAAATTGTCCCCTGTAAATTCTGCCCAGTGCCAGATGGCACAGTGTAAATTGTTCGAATATTATCTAATGTGTTTTGGTATAATACAAAGGCTATTTTTATATATAACCTTGTGTGGAGTTTCTTTTGTGGTGGGCCTTGGGTGTTGTTGCTGGGTGCGCGCGCAAACGCTTTACACATTGCCTCCGGGAGAAGCCTGACTGCTCGTGCCAAGCTACCAAGGGGGTGAGCAGGGGTTATCTTTGGCGTGTAACTTCCTTGCCCTGACTAGAGTGGTGGTTTCTGCCTGGCTTTGGCGCAAGCCCTAGCCAACCAGAAATCCCATTTCTAACACGGGGCATCTGAAAGAATAACCCCTCAAGGGCTCAGCCAGCCTTTAACACCTTCTAGGCTGGAACTTATGTTCTACAGCTGAGGGTGTACTATGAAGTGCATCATGGAGTTATGTTGCTGGACCTTCCTGCTAGGGGGTCTAGCTGTATTTACGTAATCCCATGCTTTTACCTGTGATTCCTTTTAAAGTGAAGAGGCGCACTGCAGGAGAAGTGTAATTGCCAGGAGTACTTCTTTTGAAGGGACTGTAAGTCAAATGTGTAAGGAGATGTCATAAGCCAAGTGGGGCTATGTTGCCAGACAGTCCTGCCAGGGTGTCTGACTGTATATGCGCAAGCCTGTGATTTCATCTGTGATGCCTTTAGGGGCTGTAATTGCAATCCATTCAAATGATCAACCAAGGTGATGAGTACTGTCATTCTAAAGCGTGCGTAAACATGGATTCTTGCTGCTGCGCTTAGGTGAAGTCCCCAGACTGCTAGCCCTTAAGATATAGAGGTGCATACTTTATGGTCAGTAGGAGATGCTCAGTCAGGGTCATGTGTCACCAAGGCAGGTTTACCCCTTTTTAATGCTTGTTGAGGTAATGGGATGGGTCACCACTGAGATGGTGCCAGTGCGCAGGGCCCTCGCTCCAGGTTATGTTCAACTATCTGCATTGGGGGCAAGTTGATTTGCATACATGGGAGTGGTGGTACTGGACCCCACCCCCCCTTTGCAGGAGGGGTGGAGATGTTATGCAATGTCACAAAGTAATTCCAACAGCTTATGTAAATTTGTAAATTGGTGCATAGTATTGAGTAGTGTGTGTGTTTAATAAATGTCCTCTTACTTTTATAAAGCAAAGTACAGACTGGACAATCAATTATTGAGTGTTATTTTTGTGCACCTGCAAATGGCGATTACTAGCCCACGCCACCTCCCTTGAGTAAGCCTCAGACTGCTCTGCAACGCTACCCTCTGAGAGTCAGGCGCTACAATTGGGTGTTTGGTTCCCAGTGAAGGAGAAATGTAGTCATGTTATTTGTGCAGGCCTCACAGATGCTGCCTCGTTTTCCAACACACCTCATGTAGTTTTGTGTATTTGAAGGTATGTACTTGAAATGGCTCTTCATCAGGAGCAATGACAATCTCATCATAACTTGGAGCCAGGGTACTTTAAGGGAAATTGAGATGGGAAATAGCAGAGTGCATGTGAACGGGTGGGGTGGAACACAGAGAAGAACCCTGGAGAGAAGGAGTGATGCAATGGCGGGGTATTTGGAAGAGTGTGGGCACAAACAAATCCTGTGCAGGAATACCAAATGTCAAACTGAAAATAACAGAGGTCATTCTTACTTTTATTATTGGAGCAATATACTCAATCACCAATACGTGGATTTTTTGATAATTCTAACAAGGTTCTGGAATTTGTGACATTTTGCTAAACACATATTTCTTGTATCCTACACATGTAAAATATTTTTCGATGTAATGCCTTCTTTTTCCACCACACTACTTGGAAAGTATGGCTGTTCCATACAATTTCCCAGCACGTCCTCTGCCACTAAACAGCTGCTTCATTTTAATATAAGATGTTCTTTACCTGTGCTGAAAATGTGGGAAGTCTCTACAGGGAGAGAGACCTAAGAATGAGAAGCAAGAAATGTAATCTGATCATAAGTGTGTATCATAATACATGTGACCTAAAATTACATTTGGTACTGCTGATCCTGTTCTTCCTGGCCATCCTGATGCCAGTCCTCCTGGCCATTCTCTGGTCACCTTCTAATGGTCCTTCTGATCCCCCAGGAATTCTGTCCTGGTCGTCCCCATGGTCTCAGTCCTAGCACTCATGGTGTTTGCCCTCCTTGTGTTCCTTTTAGTCCAAATGCCCTTGTTCTCCTTGTGCTCCTCCTCCTCTGCCCAGTCCTCCCTGTCATGGTCCTCATGATTCCCATGATGGTCCCATCCTGGTCCTCCTGGTGATGCTAGTCTACTTAGTCCTTACCCTGTTCCTCCTGTTTTCTTGGGTCTCCCTCTAGTCCTTCTGCAGGACCAGCCCCTCTTGTTCCCTGTGATCCAGGTTCTCGGGTTCTGGTCCCCCTGGTCTTGGGTCTTTCATTGGTCGTAGCCTTTGCAGGATCCTGGTCTTGGGTCTCCTCCTGGTCTTCCTGGGTGTCCTTCTGCTCTTGGTTCTTCTCCATGTGGGCAACTTCTTCATGTTGCTGAGCCTACTCCTCCCCCTGGTCCTCCTGTTACTCCTAGTCTTCCTCCTTGTCCTGAGGTCTAGGCTCTCCTATTCACCTTCATGGTCATCATTAATCCTCCTGGTATCTCTCCCTTTCCTGCCCCCCCTCTCCCAGTGCATGATACTTATGGTGGCCATGCCCTGGTCCTTCTGACGGTCCAAGTCAAGGTAGTGCTTATCCTCCTCATCTTCCTGTTCGTTCTTCTGGTCTTCGCTCTCCATCTAATTCTCCAGGTCTTTGTCCGCATGGCCCTCCTGATAGTACTGATCCCCTACTGGGACTCTCTCATGAGTCAAGCATGTGTGGAAATGTGCATTTTAATGAGCACACCGTTGCAGGGGTCCCCCTTTTCTATCCATGGGTCCGTAGACCAACAAAATAGGGATTGGCACTGAAGCTGGAATTCAAATAACAAGTTTATTAATCACTCATGAGTGGGACTACGTCCACACAGCACTCTCAAGTGCTGCCTGAGGTAGTGCATTGAATACACAGACCATGGTGCTTATATACAGAGTTTGTTGCAGAGTAAGCATGTAGTTACAAATAGAAGGTACAAGCCTACACAGGAATAGTTACAGCCAGACATGGGCAGATGGGTAATCACTTAGTCAGCAAAGTGGGAGGGAGAACAGAACTGTTTACAACAGCACAAATGATTGACAGTTACATCTTTAACTAGGTGCATTTTAGCAGCTACAGGCCTTTTCTCAGCACGTACATTGCTTTGGCTCAGTACAGAAGGAGTTAACTAAAGCTGATGACACAAGCAGAATAGAAGTGCAAGCAACAGTGAAGACGGAAGAATTACATAGCTAACAAAATGGTTGCCACAATCAAGATGGCTTCAGCTTATGCTAACGGAAATTATTTCAGATTTCCACAGACGACCCTTTTAGCATATGCTGAAGACATCTTCCTATGCTTTTGAAGAAGTACAAAAAATATCGTGGACATCAATCTTCATCATTTCACTAATTTCCTGATCTATTGCTCGGCGGGCATTTACATTCTTAACATTCTGTTTAGTTGGTATACATGAAGTGCAAGTAGAAACACATAGGGAACAAAGCACTGGGCCACACTGAATCGCAAAAATTATACATAGGGCTGTTAAAAGTTTCCAGCCCCATACAGTAAATATGTTCCATAGCCATCCAGTCAAAGTCCATTTCCCTGAATCCTGGTGGATTTCAGTGGCTATTTTGTGCATCTTGGAAATTGCATCAAAAACAGAAGGGGCGTGGTCAGGGATGTAAACACAGCAGCTACTTCCGATGATGCGACATGCACCACCACGGTCTGCGACGATGACATCAAGAACCATCCTATTTTGGAGGGCCACAATTCTCACAATTTGAAGTTCCTCTGTGATTTTACCAAGCGCCATTGGTGTCTGATTGGTTACTGCCTCTACAACTCGTGTCAAGCGTCTGATCTTTCGACTGTTTAAGGCCGCTCCAACAAAGATGAATAGTCCCAAATTAAATTCAGTATACTGCTGTAGTGCAACATCAGTCTGAGCTACCTCATCATTATTTATTGTCCTCTTAAATCTATTTTTGGAAATGTCATTAAATAGTTTTTAGTCTTTATGATAGGATGCAGGTGCTAAGAACACAGGTGGAAGCAAAAAGGATACGTAGTAACTTCCTGACCACACAATAGGTAGGTGGTAATAGCCTTTACTTCCACAAATGAAATAGGTGTTGTGTGAAGAAAAAAAACTGCTATTATTCATTCCAGTAATATTCAACACTGAAGTACAGTCATTTTTTCCCACAGGAATATTGCCAATACTGCTCACACAGAGATCCGCTCGAGCTCTAGTAACAGCGATAACAGAAGGTCCATTAACCTTGATGGTTCGAGTGTTGGGGAAAACATAGTGTGTGGAGGAATTTCCTCGACGATACTCCTCCATTTTCCATACAGTTCCTTTAGCTTGTGGATCTCCTGCCTCATCAGGGTAACAGACTTTATTCAACTGAGCGTTAAGTCTACCTCATCAAAATTAGTAATATTAGTGATATGAGAAGCCCACAATGGATGTATGACGTTACAACGCATACTTTTACAACGCATGCACTTAACAACGCAATTTTTACAACGCAACATCCACTACAACGCATTCCATTACATCGCATGACACTACAATGCATTTTTAAAAACTACCTTTACAACGCATTCCATTACATCGCATACTACCTTTACAACGCATACTATTACAACGCATAATATTACATTGCATTTAAGGTAAGTATTTGATAGTATAGGGGTAAAAATTACTATTCTAACTCTAGGGGGTGCAACAGTAGGGTAAGTGTTGGATAGTATAGGGGTAAAAATTACTATTCTAACGCCAGGGGGTGCAACAGTAGGGTAAGTGTTGGATAGTATAGGGGTAAAAATTACTATTCTTACTCCAGGGGGTACAACAGTAGGGTAAGTGTAGGATAGTATAGGGGTAAAAATTACTATTCTAACTCCAGGGGGTGCAACAGTAGGGTAAGTGTTGGATAGTATAGGGGTAAAAATTACTATTCTTACTCCAGGGGGTGCAACAGTAGGGTAAGTGTTGGATAGTATAGGGGTAAAAATTACTATTCTAACTCCAGGGGGTGCAACAGTAGGGTAAGTGTTGGATAGTATAGGGGTAAAAATTACTATTCTAACTCCAGGGGGTGCAACAGTAGGGTAAGTGTTGGATAGTATAGGGGTAAAAATTACTATTCTAACTCCAGGGGGTGCAACAGTAGGGTAAGTGTTGGATAGTATAGGGGTTAAAATTACTATTCTAACTCCAGGGGGTGCAACAGTGGGGTAAGTGTTGGATAGTGTAGTGTAATATTATGCGTTGTAATGGTATGCGTTGTAAAGGTAGTATGCGATGTAATGGAATGCGTTGTAAAGGTAGTTTTTAAAAATGCGTTGTAGTGTCATGCGATGTAATGGAATGCGTTGTAGTGGATATTGCGTTGTAAAAAATGTGTTGTAAGTGTAGTGCGTTGTAAAAGTTGCGTTGTAAAGGTGGTTCCCCGCCCACAATAGTGCAAACCCGGCTCTGCAGGTGCCATTATGTGAAAACGGTAAAGGAATAAAAGGTGTTCCTCCCTTTTTCTGATGAGCTGGCATCCTTCACATAACCAGCAGTTCGTAATGTTCGTAGCATTGTGTGTATGGTGCAACATCTTAATGAAAGTGTTATTGAGGTAGGACATTCTGTGCTTTTGCAAATGATAAGGTAGAGTGAAATAGTGATGTTCAATGGGGACAGGAGTAGTAGCAGCCAATTGATTTTGAACAGGAGCTACTTCCTCTACAACCCAAGTTATTGTAGCGATGACAACAACAGTCAAAGTGAGTCCAGTAGCAAACATAGTTTGTTTATTACAGATTCTCGCAGCAGCCGGTTTCTTCTCCTCAAGCATATTCATTCCATCATCAAACAACAAAGCAGATGGTGCCCTAAGGTCCTGGGCGGGCGTTGAATTCTTCACTAACATTGAGATGAGTAGTCACTAATAGACTACCCCCCTTTGAAGTCACTCTTTAACCACCCAGGACAGTGTCTCAAACAGTCTTTTTCAACGAAGTGTCTTTCCTCCTGGGTCGAAGCTGATATCGGGATGAACCAGGGATCGTGTGGTCCAGGAAACCTTCCCCATGTCCTTCAGGTGACGCAGCTCTTCCTTTCTCGGTGACCAGAATATTGCGGTTATCTGTCAGCGCAGCTGGGCTCACTAGATCCTGCAACACTTTTCGACAGTGTGTCGCATGGACCCAGTTCTTCCGATTTGTCCCTCAAACTGCAGTCTTGGTAACCAGTAGCACCTGCTCAGGGCCTCGCCATCTCGGTGCTATGGAGTTGGTCCTCTGGAATGACTTTATGACCACGAAATCACCAGGACGCAAGCAGTGGCCTTCACCTTGCGACCTGTCTGGAAGGTTTCCCGAACCTATTGATAAATAGAAGACAAACTATCAGTCAACTGTGACAAATAATCATTCATCAACACATGTGGTACATCATGAATAGGGCATGGCTTAGGAATCTCCCAAATATTCATAGGCCTTCCGAAAACCACCTCATACGGTGTGAGGCCAGATCGTGAATGTGGTATCGATCTGATAGATAACAACGCCAGAGGCAGCGCATCAGGCCATTTCAATGACGTGGAGGGTTGTATCTTTGCCAATTTCAATTTCAGAGTGGAGTTATATCGCTCTACTAGCCCCGCTGATTGTGGGTGAAAACCAGCATGAAACTTCTACTTAATCCCCAATCCTTTCATGACATATTCGACAACTTGCCCAATGAAATGGGGTCCATTGTCACGCCATAAAACTCGACAAATGTCAAAACGGAGGAAAATTTCCTTTAGGAGCACCTTTGCTGTCGTAAGAGCTGTATTATCCTTCGTAGCATATGCCTCCACCCATTTACTGAAGGCACAAACCACTACCAGAACATACTTTAGATTGTTACAACGCTCAAACTAGATATAGTGCATTTGCAGGACCTCAAAAGGTGCAGTTGGTATCGCAAACCCTACAGCTGGAGTTTGTGTTCCCTTTCGGCCGTTATAGAGTTTATGGTTTTCTTAAGCCGTGTGGTAGGGTCTATAGCGAGAGGTTGGTAAAATGTAGTGTCAGCCAGGAGGTTCAAGCATGTTGTGCGGTAGGCGGTGGTGCTCTGGATAACTGTGGCCCCGCCTTTGTCTGCTGGTTTAATTATGATGTCGTTCCTTGAACTTAGATTCTTCAACTCTATAACGGCCGAAGCATTGGAAGAAAGATGGATTAACAACAAGGAGCACGCATTTTTGAACTGTGAGGACCCAAGAACACCTATTTGTTATACCATCCCTAAGATACATAAGAACAAATCCCCTCCTCCGGGTAGACCTATTGTATCTGGAATCGGGTCCCTCCTGGAACCTCTCTCAAAATACACAGACTGGTTTCTACGTCCTCTAGTCACACGTATCCGGTCTTATATACAGGATGCTAAACATCTTCTGAACATCCTCCAAGATGTGCCATACAATCCGCAAAAGAATGTATTAGTGTGTCTAGTCGTGGAAGCTCTCTACACAAGCATCCCTCAGGAAGAGAGCATTGAGGTGATTCAGACTGTTTTGAACAAAGAGAAGTGGACCTGGGAAGCCCCGGTAAGCTGGGTCATTACCTTATTACGTTTGGCACTGAAGGAGAATTTCTTTAGATTTGATGACCAGCTCTATTTCCAAGTCCACGGAACATCTATGGGCAGTACATGTGCACCCAGCATAGCATGTCTGTACATGGGGCATTTCAAAGACGAACATATATGGACCCATAACCCATTCTCAACCAACATTAAGAAATGGTGGCGGTACATAGATGATGTCCTTGTTATATGGGAAGGAGATATAACTACACTAGGACAGTTTCACACATGGCTTAACAACCTTAATCAACATCTGAAGTTCACAATGACCTACGATCAAGACCATATATCTTTCCTTGACGTCACGATCAGTGCTAGGAACAATGGCATTATCAGTTTCCTATATACAAAACCTACAGACAAAAACAGTCTACTACACTTTAACAGCACCCATCCCCGTGCGTTGAGAGAAAATCTGCCAGTGGGCCAGTTCCTACGAATACGTAGGAACTGTTCAGATTTGACAGAATACAAACTTGAGGCCCAAATCCTGACAAAAAAATTGGCAGATAGGTCATATCCAAGAAGGATCATTGAAAAGGCGCAAAAACGATCCCGGAATACTCCACGGGATGTTTTACTGGAGACCCATCGCAAAGAAGAACTCAATACCCTCATCTGCGTTACTACCTTTAATGCATCACCCAATGAGTTCAAGAAAATTATCAATAGGAAATGGCCAATACTAACTTCGAACAAGTTGAAATTTGAAAAACCCATGTTCTCTTTCAAAAGAAATAAAAGCCTGAGGGATACACTAATCCATACGGACTTACAGAAAGTAAAAACCACCTACCAGAGTACCTTATGGAGTCAACCATCTGTTGTAGGTCACTATCCATGTGGGTCATGTGTGGCATGTGCATTCACGCGAAAAAAAACACAAAAGAAATTGATTTGGCTATGCATCATAAATGGGTACAGAGATCCCACACCAATTGTAACTCGGAAAGAGTGATTTATGTCATCAAATGCCCTTGCCAACTTTTGTATATAGGTATGACAGGGAGAAAAATAAAAGTTCGTATTAACGAACACAGGAGTACCATCAGAAGATCCATAACAGCTACTCACTGCACATTACCTTGAGAAAAAACACTCAGACAGGGATCTCTGGTGGTCTGTGATCAAAAAAGTCAAGGGGGATGGTAACATGTCTAAGGTCCTTTTAGAACGAGAACAAAGATGGGTCCATAGATTGAAAACCCATATAACTGGCCTCAACGACCACATCCCTTGGAATCAACTTAATAAGAATCGTTAGTTTAGACTTTTCATCTAAGCTAGTATGAAACATCTCCCCTACCATGTTTATACCTGGGTCTCACATTTGTGACAACGACCCCTCCTCCCCGCTATGCATATATGCCCCCCGAGTAATATGGTCACATTGTTATCCGTGTGGAATTAGTCTTAGTATTTCACATATTCAATCCAACCTCTAAATAACTTCCTTCACACTGTTTTCCTTATTTCTGCGAATGGGAACACGAAATATCCAAAAGTCTTGAACTTAACATAACTAGACTTCAGACATCACATAAACACGAGCCCTGTGTAGTTATGATGGAGCGTTAACTTCTTACGCAGATAGGAAGACGAAGTATCCGAAATAATAAGTCTGCATCTCCAGTACTACCACGCATTGACACTAGAACTACAAGTCCCATGTTAATTTAGACCACGCATTCGCAGGATCTACTTCCGCACAGGGCGGTGTTACGAGACCCCGGAAAGAAACGGAGACATCAATTAAAGCCCGCATACAAGATTTAAAGTCGCGGCTACGGCAACGGCAGTGATTCCAAGCTGTGGGAACCCATACCGATTAGGTGCTCATACGGGGCAGGACCCTTGGTGGCGTGAGTAAAATTGAAATGTACAGTGCATGGAAATGTGAAGAGCGAGTGGGGACATAGTGTGATTACGAACGAATGCGTGACTATTATACCTATTTTTCGTTTCCCCTTTCTCTGCTTTTCCTTACATATCTCGGCCTCGACTGTGGGATTGGATTACCTCCTCATGATCGGCTAATTTCCTACACCTGGGTCATCTGATCGGGAACCTACCGATCTGAATATAATTAATTATTTGGCATGAATACACAGTGTGTGACTACAGGGCTACCCTATGTGTAGCGGTCCCACATGACGTTTATCCTCTCCTAAATTGGGGTAAGCATAAACCATAAGATTACAGTGAGTGTGTATTCAGGACATATGAGCGAGTAAGGAGTGGTTTGTTTTAATTTCGTGTCTGTGCCCTGGAAGTTTGACTGATAAGACTTTGGTCTTATAAACACACGCAAATGGATGTGTGAGAATTGGATGCAGTATTTTTCCGCCACTTTGATAATCAGACACCATAATTATGAGTGCAAATAGAATGCGGAAAGATTCCACCACACAACTAGATACACGCCAAATTGCTGTGTGTCACACAAATGAGTGGTTATGCCTTAATCACGCGCACATTCTATTTTTGTGGTTTCACGTATGATGATGTGGAATGGGCAAATATGTACACAATGCAAATGTTGGTATGTCTCTTTGCCGAAAAGAACTGACGCGCTTTTATGTTGTTTGTCATCTTTTGTTTTTCACAGATGGAGTGATTTTAACTGCGGAATGACATTTTAATAAGGAGCAGCTATCTGCCCTTACCATACGATAGTATAGGGAATTTCTTTATCTTTTTCCCTTAAGTCACAGGGGGCACAAGCCCTGACGAATGTCCGTGCACCCTTTACGGGGCATTAAGGACAGAAACATGTTGGCAATAGTGTCCTAGGACCATTATATCCCTAGCAAACCCTTATACTTATTATATTTTAACATCAGTGCCAAACCCAAGAATAAAGGGAAACTGGGGTTTGACGCCGATTTTTAATCTTTATATCCCCTGGCCAAAAAACATTCCCTTAAGTGCTCCCTGAAATATTGGTCGAGCCCACCCTGACCTTTAGGCGTCGGGGTGTCCCAATGATGAAGCATGACACCACTAGGGTGTGTGAGGGAAAATAATAACAAAAGGACTTGCTTCCTTCCCCACGCCTAGGTGGTGTTATTTACTTCTAATAGGGCATACCAACACCTGAGCTGACAGCAGAGTTTTCTTTTCTTTTGCTGACTGGTCCATCTTGGGAGTACCTATAGTGACTTAAAGTCTTAGAGTAGTCTGGAGTTCCTACTACTGGTGCAGAACAAAGAGCTTGACGTAGCTGTTGGAAGGCATTCTTGCATTCAGTAGTCCATGGGAGAGGCATCAGAGTGTCTTTAGTCAAAAGGGCCAACAAGGGTTTAATAATGTACGAAAAGCTAGGGATCCACTGCCTACAGAAGAAAGTAAGGCTAATCAATGCACGGACGTCCTTCTGAGTACGGGTCACAGGAATATCTAAAATGGTCTGAATGCGATCTGGTGTGAGTGCACGTCCCTCCTTAGACAGGAGGTGACCTAAATAGGTAACCTGCTGTCTACAATATTGCAATTTCTTCCGAGAGACTTTATGATGATGAGAGGCAAGGAATGATAACAACAACAGTGTTCCTTCTTCACACTGTTTAGGGGTATGAGCCACCAACAAGATGTCATCGACATATTGAATAAGAGCCACCCCTTTTGGTAAGGAAAGGAATCAAGCTGCGTTTTCAATGTCTGACTATAAATGCTAGGACTCTATGTTTACCGTTGTGGAACTCTACAGAACCTGAATGATCTATTGTTCAAGGTAAAGCCAAACAAATAACGGCTGTCAGGGTGAATAGGTATTGAAAAGAATGCATTCTTTAAATCAATTACACTAAATGTAGTAGCAGTAGGAGGAACCATAGTAAGAAGTGTCGTAATGTCAGAGACTACCGGGTATTGGGGCACCACAATTTTGTTAACCGCTGGTAAATCAATAATGAATCTGTAAATTTTAGTATCAGTGTCTCTTTTCAAAATAGGAAGAATAGGGCTATTACAAATGTTATAAGGAACTTCTTCCACAACCCCCACCTTGATCAAATCCTGAACAATGTGTGTTAATGCTTCTTCGCCTTCCTGAGATATTTTGTATTGGGGCAATTGAGGCAACGGAGCACCTTCCTTCACTTGAATATGCATTGGTAGAATAACCATTTGACCCACATCGGTATCTGATTTAGCCCACAAAGTAGTAGGTAAGGTTGCCCGAGCGATATCCTCATTAATGAGACAAGACCTCTCAACCATTGGATAGTTATCATTTAAGATAACACGCACACCTTCTGAGGAACAACATATTGTAGCACGAAAATATTTGAGCATATCGATACCCACAATGTTATACGGCGTGTTAGGGGAAAGCAAAAATGGACATGCTGCAGTGAATTTATCAAGACTAAATGCAAGTGGCTGTGACAGTGGGCTAGATGTAGGTATCCCATCGAATCCCATCAATGTTATCATGGCGCCAGACAGGGGAGCCCTCGGAACCAATTTTTTAGACAGAGCACTATGAGTAGCTCCTGTATCAACCAGAAACCAATCAGTAGAGCCCAAGACATTTGCATCAACATAAGGACCTTTCTGATCTACTGGGACCTCAACCGGTTCCTTACCCCATCCTAGACATTCCTATGCGTAATCAGAATCTGCAAGACCGTCAGCAGGAAAGTCAAACATTTGATATTTGTTTTGTATATCAAAGGTATTAGAGTAATTTGGTCAGTGCTCAACTGCCTCAAATCAAGGACGAGTTCCAGTGCCGCCTCTGTTCCCAAAATTCCCTGGGCATCCTCTCATAGTTCCCCTACCCCGTTGATACTGCTGACCTCGCAAAAGGGGGAATTCAGTACGCCAATGTCCAATTTCTTTACAATAAGCACACTGATCAGAAGACAAAGTTGATCGAGAGAAAGGGGGTATGCCAGGGGTATATACTACATGTCCGCCTCTACCACCACCTCTGAATGGTGGACCATATACTTGAGCCAACATAACTTTTGTTTTTAAATCCTTTACCTTCCTATCTTGTTTGCCTTTTGCTTCCAATTCCTGATGCTCATGATACTGGCCATAATCAAAAGGGAGACTGGGGAAGACGTAGTCCAAGAAGTCTTGCAGGCCTTTTGGCGACTAGCTATTTCTGGCAATATGTTAGCGACAAATTTGTCAACGAACAAATGCTTACCCGTGTCATCTGTCAATGACTGCCCTCTAAAATCATGGAATGTCTCTTCAAATCATGTAAAGAAATCTGAGACTGACTCATCCGCTTTCTGTTTACTAGACGCTAACGTTATCCAATGTATTTTCTTAGGGGGTATAATAGTTTTCAACTTAGTCACAATAGCTTTGGGAAGAGCTAATATCTCGTGCTGTGGTTTCTGCGCAGGCTCCCTGGCGGCATCTATTTCTTCTAAATGTACCCAAGTATCACCATATGCTACATTGTCATCTATTTTCCGAATCATTCTCCACATATCAGGGGGCAAAAAAAGTCCAAAAAACATATTGATATCTGGCAAGGTCATAGTGCAGGAGCTAATGGCTCCTTCTACTTCTTCATAGAAAGCGGCAGGATTTTTCCACGGATCGGGCAAAGCGGGCTTTAAGAGCCATAACATCCGCTCTACTCCAAGGAGCATAAACCCAATTATAAATAAAATATCCTTTTGCATCATCTGAAGCTTTATCTTCATCTGTTCCCGTAAACTTTGGAGGAACATACAAAGGCGCAGCTTCACGCATTGGTCATTTATTAACTTCAGTACTACTAAATCCGTTATCTGTTTCTGGAGTTTCTACTATCTGTTCTGAGGGTTGGGCTACTTGTACAGTTTTAGTTTTACCTGCTGCTTTTTTCTCCGCTTTTAAGCGAAATGTGTCATCTCGTAATTTACCACTCGCCTAATTAGATCAGGTATTTTTGAACAAAGAAAAGTTCCATCACTTAATTGTTTATAATTAGAATTTATATCAGTGGGCTCTAAGTTTGTGGAAAGGTTTCTAAAATTAAGTATTACTTCCCGAACGAACTTCTCTGCAAAATATAACTGCTCTAAATCTTTCCACTGCTGAACCATCGCTACAAGATCTGGAGCAGAGGTAATCCCACGGGCTTCTCTACGAACAGTGGATCTGATAGTAGCTTTTTCGTCAATAGTTAGAGTAGAGCGAGTCCGTCGCCCATCTGACTTATCTTTGTCTTTATCATCCGAAGAAAGATGTTCTTCGTCGGAAAGATCATTCTCAGGGGCAGAGGGAAACATAGACGGGGTGGGGGTCGATATAATAAGATGGAATCATCCTGAGGTTTATCAAGTATGGAATAGATGGGGCGCATAATAGGGTACTGGCAGTTACCTCTAAACGACGCTCCCTGTCTTCCTTTTCTTTTATTACTTTCATCTCCTTATTTTTTAATTCCAGCGCTTTTTGATATATCGTTTTTCGCTGATCTTTTTCTGCTATAGCTGCTTCTCTCTTCACCCTCTCATGCACTTCTTTCTCCCACATTCGTACACAATCAAACATATCTTGTCGACTTTTCCTTTTAAACAAACACTGCTCTACACACTGAATCTTTCTAAAGTCAAATGACCCATTCACAGGCCATTGTAGATCAGGATCCTTTTTCGTATATTTGTTCCACAGTGTACTATACATTATGAAAGAAATACCGTATTTAATAAACATGTGTCTATTAGGTGTCACCTCTGGGGGAGCCGGCTGACTTTTTTCTAAATCCATATTGGTACCACCAAGACAGCAACACAACCTACGGAGTTTGCAGGAAACAGGCATATTACCAAGTTTTTGTAAAATATAACTTTTTCAAAATATTCAAAAGTGGAGAAAAATTTCAACATTACCTGCCTTTATCTCTTGCAAAGAATAAATCAAACAAACAAAACCAGAATCTTGGCCAAGCAAATCAAGAGTGCCGCTTCAGCGACCTTACACAACAAGAGTCTCCAACCTCCAACTGCCAATCTTTTGGTCGACCTAATGGTCACTGCAAAAATAACGCCATAGTATACGTCAGTCAGGACCGGCCAACACCTGGAGGGTCAAATCGAGAAAACCGGGAAAATCACTTTGGTTGCAAAGACAAGGATCTCCTCATGCAGGACTTCTCCTCAGCAATATTCCACTATTCTGTCAAGACCACTCCTTTGGACGGCCGAGTCCTCGATGAGGCCCCACGTGTCGGGCGCCAACTGTAGAAATGTGCCTTTTAATGAGCACACCGGTGCAGGGGTAACCCCTCTCTGTCCACGGGTCCATAGACCAACAAAATAGAGATTGGCACTGAAGCTGGAATTCAAATAACAATATCACTCATGAATGGGACTATTTCCACACAGCACTCTCAAGTGCTGCCTGAGGTAGTACATTGAATACACAGACCATGGTGCTTATATACAGAGCTTGTTGCAGAGTAAGCATGTAGTTACAAATAAAAAGTACAAGCCTACACAGGATTAGTTACAGCCAGACATGGGCAGATGGGTAATCACTTAGTCAGCAAAGTGGGAGGGAGAACAGAACTGTTTACAACAGCACAAATGATTGACAGTTACATCTTTAACTAGGTGCATTGTAGCAGCTGCAGGCCTTTTCTCAGCACGTACATTGCTTTAGCTCAGTACAGAAGGAGTTAACTAAAGCTGATGACACAAGCAGAATAGAAGAGCAAGCAACAGTGAAGACGGAAGAATTACATAGCTAACAAAATGGATGCCACAAACAAGATGCCTTCAGCTTATGCTAACGGAAATTATTTCAGATTTCCACACCTGTAGTGAGTGAACTTATATGCTCCTTCCCAACCTCCACACCAGTATAACACAGGGCCAAAGAGTAAGCAAATGTTCCTGGAACTATCCCCCCCAGTAAAGAGAGGGGGTAGAATGGAGAAATGAGACACAGCAGTTGAATGAGGCACCTGATACAATGAAAGATCTCACAGGCAATAGCGCAGTCCAACAAGGAAGACCTTATCTGGAGGCTACGGAACCAGGCTGTGTGGATAAACCAATGAAGGTAAGGACTGTCACAAAACCGACATATATAGTAAGTCATATGAACACCAAAGAGTGAAGCTAAATATAATGCCTTCAATTGAGAACAACCTTAAGACAAAACAATATGTAACAGCCAAATGCTATTTGTATTCAAAAAAGGATGAGTCGAGAGGTGTTGTCCTTGATTAATACTGTACTTCATTCAAATGTTACTATGTAGGTAAGGGGAAAAGACTTTCCGCAGCCAACACGTTTCGCCCAGTTACGAGCTTCTTCAGGGCATCTAAACAGAGTAGGGTTAGCATCTCTGGCTGTCAGTGTGAGTTTACTGTGGTCTGCCCGTAGCAAAACCATAAAGAGGTAGGGAGGGCTGGTGTAAGCAGTAGTGCAGACAAAGGGCCAGCAATATGTGTACTGCGCACCTGCCGTACAGATGATTGACCTGGATAAACAGCTGTGTGGCCAGGAGGAGTAGCAAGACATAATTGGGACAGAGGTGTCTGCGATTCTGAGAATCGATAAATGAGGACTATGCCCATACAATGGATAGCTCCCCTTGGGAGCAGTTATGTCAAAGATAGATGCTATTCCTACTCTGTTTAGATGCCCTGAAGAAGCTCGTAACTGGACAAAAGGCAGTGGCTGCCCAAAGTCTTTTTCCCTCACCTACATAATGAAATTCAAATAAAGAACAGTATTAATCAAGGACAACACTTTTCGACTCATCCTTTTTCAAATACAAATAGCATTTGGTTGTTACATATTGTTTTGTCTTAAGGTTGCCTCTCAATTGTGTGCTTTAAAAACTTTATATAATTTATGGTTCAGATTGATGGCGAACCATTTTGAGGTGGGCTACACCTGATCAGTGTATTGTAAACCAAGTCAACACACGTGGTTTGTGCGACAAACGGGCCCCCAGCCACCATTATATCTTCAGTTTAAATATAACGCCCCCTATACTTGAGTGCTTACCCACTTCTCCAGAAAGAACAGCTGCAGGTTAAAGTACTAGAACAACCAAGAAATACCCAGACATACATAAAGGAGAAGCCTTAAGAGTCTGCTGGGAAGCAAACGCATTTTTCAGCAACAACTCATGACTGGAAAATCTGGTAAGGAACCCTAACACGAGGAAAAATGAAAAGGGGAAAACAAAACAAATGTGCTGTACGCCAAAGGATAACTACCGACCAGCAAGTATCATACAACAAGATGCTACTAGGCAATGTGGCTTTCTTCTTCTCTGCTTATATTGACCTGGAAAGACTCATTTGACTTTCGTGAATGTCTAGTCAGACCCCGTCTGTGTGCCCCAGCTACCACTGGTTTGGTCTCTACAACTTCCATTGCGATCTATTGCAAAGGAATCTACGCCTTCCCTTACCTACCCTCGCCTGGTTTTGAGGATCCTTACGCTGAGTGCAGACTTATGGGAGATTTCGGCCCACCACTTCCTTGTCCTGATCCGCCCCGGTGGTATAGGTCCTGTTCATGGTCCTGGCCTCCCAACTGGTATCATGGTCTTGCTAGTCTTTGTGACATTTACCTTTCTAATGATCCTGACCTGGTGCCCATTATCTTCCGGGGCTCTCCCGCCATGTCCTGCTGGTCTTTCTGATCTTGGTGCTCCTTGTCCTCATGATCCTATGGTCTCCATCCACCTGGTTCTCTGGTCACAGCCAACTTTGTCCTTTAGGTCCTACTACTGTTCCTGGTCCTCCTCTCTCTTTCCTCTTCATCCTGGTTCTATATGTATTGAATGTTATGGTCTCATGGTCCTGATCCTCATGGCGATCCTGGTTTTACTCTTCATGGGTTTCCAATTCCTCGGGGTACACCTTCCCCTTGGTCTTCTTTCTCCTCTCTTTTCCTTCTTCCCCTCCTTCTCTTCTTCAAACTGGTTTTATTACTCTTCTTATTCCAAGTCTTATTTGTAGACCTCATCCTAGTCAGCTTTTCTTTCCTAGTCCTCTTCCTAACACCAGTCCTCATCCTAGTCCTCTTCCTAAACCTAATCCTAAAATGAGTCTTTGTCATCTTCCTAGCATTGTCCTAACTTGAGTCCTCTTCCTATCTATAGACCTAACTCTCTTATTAGTCCTATTCTTTCTAGTTCTCTTCTTAGCCCTCTTTCTAATCCTAGCCCTTATTTGTGTCCTACTTAAAGTTCTCTTCCTACCCCACGCCTAGTTCTCTTTCTATCCCAGTGCTCTCTCTATCCCTAGTTCTCCCAGTTGGTCTATTTGTAGTCCATGATGGCCAATGATTCCCCTCTTTCCAATCCAACCACCTGCCTATGGTACTAAGCCCAGTCCTCTTCCTAGTACTACCTCTTTTCAAATTCCTAGTGTTTTCCTCATCCCATCCCATATCATTGTCCTGGGCCTCTTACTTGTGCTAGTCCTTCCTTCACCACTGAAAAGGCCTTACTACTCTTACTGTTAACCTTACCTGAACCCTAAAAGCTCATTACTACCCCTTAACACCCCCTATTCCAGAACCCTAAAACCTCTTACTACCCCTTTAACGCTACCCTGCCCTGGGCCCTAAGAAACCCGTACAGCTCCTTAACCCTACCCTTCGCTGAACCCTAAAAACTCCTTACTACCACTTAGCGCTATCCAGTCCTAAACACTAAAACCTTTACTACCCCATAGTGCTACCTAGCCCTGAAACTTAAAAAACCCTTACTTTCCATACACGCTACCCATTTCTTACTAAGCTTCTATACTAGCAAGCATTGGAAAAGCCAATTGGTTTCTCCTATACGAGAGCTATTGGCTTTGTCAATGTTTTTTAAAAATGTTTCACAGCAGTGCGAGTTACTGTGCTACATAGCTTACAGTTTTTAAAAGTGATAAGATGTGGCCAGAACGAGTCATAGTTTTTTTTTTACCTTAAGCTATGTACAAACAAACAGGTTAAAACAGTTGTTTTTCCCTATACATAATATGCAGTTTATATAGTTGAACAAATGCCCATTTCAGTTACCAGCATGTCAAAGTGGAGCTAGCTAGAACACTGAAGATGGACAGGCTGTAGCATTACAACCAGAGCTGCTGACTTTGGAGCTGGGGAACCAATTTTGAGACTCAGCGCCAGCTCAACATCCTGTGATTCTGGGCAATCACTTAATCTCCCCATGCCTGTAAAAATGAATGTGTCCTTGTGTAATGTATATGGCACACATGTAAAGCACTACAAGTCCTTCTGGTCCACTTTGTGCTATATAAAACAAGCTGTGGGAAAAGGGCATACAGTAATGGGAATGAGGTAGTGGGAGGGGCAGGCCTGCAATGACCAAGGAAGGGGCATGCAACAACAGAATTGAGGTGGTTGTAAAGACAGGCAAGCAACGAACAGAATGCTGCCGCTGGAAAGTAAAAAAACTAATTGCATGTACAAGCAAGTTAAAATTGTTTTTTTCCCTATACTTCATATGCAGTTTATGTTCTTGAACAAATTCCCAATGCAGTTACAAGTGTGTCAAAGTGTAGCTAGATGGAACCCTGTGCATGGAGAGGCTGTGTCGTTATGGCCAGAGCTGCAGACTTTGGCCGGCCAACATCCTGTGATTTTAAGAAATCCCTTAACCTCCCAGTGCATGTAAAAATGAATGTGTACTTTTGCAATGTAACTAGCGTTCATGTAAAATGCTCCAAGTCCTTTCAGTCAACTTCACGCTATATTAAACAAGCTTTTACTAGTGATGAGGTGGGGAAGGGACATGCAGTGAAGGGAGCAAAGTGGTGGAAGGGACAGGCAAGCCACAAACGGGAAAGGGGCATGCAGAGACAGAAGTGAGCTGGTGGTAGGAACGGGCAAACAACTAACAGAATGCATATGATGAAAAGTTAAAAATAAAATAAAGTATGCTACTAATGTGAGGCCAGTGGAAGGACACTGGCCACTGGAAGCAGTACTTGGTCCAAGCTCCACAGCAAGGACGAAGACGTCAAGCCGGGCAGAAAGCTGGAGGCAAGAGGAGGTGCTGACCAACAGAAAGAAAGGAAACAAGAGTGACATAGGAGCCAACCAATGGTACGTAAAGGTAAGTAATGGGGGGACTCTAAATCCCTTTTAAGAATTTCTTTTGTTACAAGAAATTTTGCAAGCACATCACAAGTGTTGTGTAGGAGAAACCTAAAAATCGGTTTTAATTGTAATGGTAAATGTGTAATTATAACTTTGTTGTAATGTATATGTGTTGTACTGGATGCATTGTAGTGGTATAATCAGGGCCACTGGAAATAAGTGGCAGGAGTGGGCCAAATTATGAGGCTGATTTGACTAAATTATGCAGCCAGAAAAGGCAAATTATACAGCATAATGAGGCGTAATTTTTTTTATAGAATCAGTTCATTATTTTGTCACTTTTACACTTATTAACAATGTCTGGGCATAGGTTGCACCTCATTAGAACCCGTTTAACACCCAAACATAGCAATAAGCAACAGTAAGCTAACCAGTCAATCTTTGCAAAGAGCCACCTACTGCGCAGCAACGTGTCACTGCGTTTTTAGTAACTTTTGAACCGTTTAAGCTAAAAGCAACATTTGTTTTTTAATTTTCAGATTATGTAGCAGATGATGGATTAAGTGGCGATTTCAGCAGATCCTTAATTATGTGAAAAACACTGTGCCTGTATGATCGCATAATTCCAGTGGCCCTGGGTATAATACTTTAATGAAGGCTCTTTTGGCACCCAAGTTAGTGTTTGCAAAGATACAAAAAGAGGACTGTAAAGATGGCAAGGAAACCTTTTATACAGATCGCTCTTATGTTTTTGTGTATTTGGCTTTAATGTGCTCACACTGGGTTTGCATGTTTGTGCTGGTCAAACCCTTGCCTATTGACTTTGCAAGTGCTTGTTTTGCTTTTCTGGTAATAAGTCCTAGCAGGACCCAGACCACTTAAGGCGCTGCGTTTGAGTTTAGAAAAGGAACAAAGTGTGAGTAAAGCTCCGCGCATCCACCCCGAATCTCCCCATCACCCGTAAAAATAAAAAATTGCACAGACAACACCCACTGACGCTCCCCTGACAATATACACTATGTTCACGACTGCTGAGAAATCTCAACCCTTAGTGAAATTTAGCACAATTGTGATAATTAATTTCACAAGTGAACGTCGGCATCCTATAATGATTATTGATTATCCACCCTTTGTGAATTCGAATTAGATTTTGCACGCTGAGGAGTCCAATATTTTCAACATCTAAAAGTGTATCATGTGCATGGAAAGTTTTTTTTTTCAAATCGAGGTCTTCTACGTACAAATCAGTAAATAGATGTGTCAATGTTGAATTATAACTGTGAGGCTGATCTTGTACAGAAATAAGATTAGGATGACTCCATGCAGTCTAGACAAACTAAAAATCACGCGCAGTGACATCATTGGAAATCCTACGAAGCCACAGTACTTTTCAAATAAAATGCTGGATATCTCGAAACACTGCTTAGCTGGAAAGTAATGCCCTATAGCAGCCAGAACGACACTGATACTGTACAGGCAACTGTAATGTAAAATTCTATTACAGTGAAGCAGAAAGGGGACTGCAGACTTGTAGTACCACCCGGTTTATTTACCCTACGTATTTAGTTTGATTCCTCCACATACACATTTCTGTCTGCCTTAGAGTCCCACTCACAATAACCCCAAAGGGAAAAAAAACTAGAATAACAAATAAACATATTATCAGCTGAAAATAAAAATACATTTCAATTAAAGTATTCCTATCAATTAAAAAAAACAGGTAGACAATATGCTAAAACCCGAATTAAAAAGAGATCTATGTAAAAACAACAAGAGTTAATTTTCACGTCGTTCAAATACAGCATTTGAACTTTTACCTATATGTGAAGTGACCTAATCAACGTGGAGACAGGAAAAAGCTGGTCTGTGTTTTTTCCTTCAAACTCACAGAATTCCAGTTGATTTTTTTAAGTGCTGGAAGCCTTGAGAAATCCGTCTCCGCGGTAATAAATCCCTTAAACAGAAAGCCACATGTAAACACTGCAAGGGGTAAAAGATTTAAAACGTATCTCAGTAGCAGTAAATTTTAAGGGCTGTTGGGATAAACCCATAAAACACTGCCCCCTCCCTGCCCTCCCAGCGCTACTGCACATTCCTGGTGATGGAAAATAAACTGAAAATAACATGACGAGCCTGAACAGTGTGAGAACTCTGTCAGTGGTGTGCAAAGACTGCGCTTCTCTAGCCGAATCCCGAGGCCAGGGCAAGGGCGGAGCAAGGGCACCATGTGTCCCAATAGGCCTGGAGCAAGGGAACCATGGTCTCCAATGGGCCCGGAGCAAAGGCACTATGGGCTTCAACAGGCCCGGAGCAAGGGCCCTATCGGCCCCAACAGGCCCAGACACAAGGGCAACATGGGCCCCAAGGGGCCCGGAGCAAGGGCACCATGGGCTCCAACAGACTCGGAGCGAGAGAATCATGGGCCCCAACAGGCCTGGAGCAAGGGCACCATGGGCCCCATAGCCCCCACAGGCAAGGAACAAGGGCACCATGGGCCCCAACAGACCCGGAGCAAGGGAACCATGGGCACCATGGGCCCAAACAGGCTCAGAGCAAGGGAACCATGGGCCCAACAGGCCCAGAGCAAGGGCACCATGGGCCTCAATGGACCTGGAGCAAGTGCACCATGGGCCCCAACGAACCCGGAGCAAGGGCACCATGGGCCCCAACAGACCCAGAGCAAGAGACCCATGGGCCCCAACAGGCCCGGAACAAGGGCACCATGGGCCCCAACAGGCCCGTACCCAGTAGTATATTTGTAGGGGGGCATGGCCCTCAGCTATGACCAAACATTAAAGATGGGCTCTATAGGTGCATTATTTACCAAATACTGGTATAATGGTTGCACTACTACATAATGACCCCCCCCCCCCAGAATATCGTGGTACAAGTATATTGACAGAATATTGAAAGGTAAGTGCATATAGAGAAGTATACATTTACTATTCCTAACTCCACATCTACATACCTTGAATATACATATATATTGCGTAGGTACATATATGTGGCGTGAGGAATAGAAAAACTATAGTTACCTATTAAAATTTTGGATTCTATGTTCTATCCTCGATATTCTGTGCAATCGATATTCTGCTTTCGATATTTAGGATGCACACAGTGTGATTCTATGGGAAGGAATATGTGGATTTGTTTAGGTACATATTATAGCACACTCAAAAAACTTTTCACAATCCAACTTTAAATCCTATCAATTCCTATCAATCAGCTCAGAGCCCTCCCTGCCACGCCTCTTACCTGAGGTGTTGGATGCACAGCCTCCACACTCAAAATGTGTTCACTGGAGGATGTCCTACTTGGGACATTCTGTATCAGGAAATCGTCACACCTGGAGGGCCCGAAAGGATACATTTCATCCCAAGTAAAAGTTAGGAAACTTCATCTGCTTCATAAAGTGTGGAGTATCCTAAATCTGACCAACTTCATGAGTGAAGTTTTAATTATACTTACCATTAATTTAAAATAACTTCACTGAGAGCTTGTAGCATATTCACCAAGAACATTTTGGGAAGCTAGTGGCAAACAGTGTGTTTTAAATATTCTAGGGATGCAACAATGGCGAAAACGAAATCAAATTTAAATGTCATTTTACAGGGGAAGTTGGGAAGGTCCTACAATGAGTTTTACGGTAAGGGTGTGGGAAAAGATGGATGGTATAATTACCTTTCATCAAAAGCACCGATCTAAACTTCATTGATTGAAGCAGTAAGTGACATACACCCTTATAGTAACAGACAGGTTGTGCAAAAGGTGTTCTGCAAAAGGAGACCTTCATTAGACATCGACCAGCAAGACAGGTAAGCATGTAAAGTATACGTGATTTTTGGAGCCCGAGATGGGTCTATTTGAGGCCTGTAGCCTGGCTGAGGTCACTAGCAGCTGCAGTGCCTCTAATGCTCTGAGTGATGGTCTCACAGTGTGCTTCTAGGATACTGCTCTGCGATAACCTCTCTCTTTGTTGGCGCTTGCATGGTACCTCCCATTTGGATGCTACAGAGTTCTTCACTTCCAGAATTATGGACATTCTCTGTTCTTTCACATGCAGTAGACTCCTTGCATAGGACTCTCAAGGTGGCACCCTATAAGAAGCAACACAAAAAGATGATGGACAGAAAACTGAACATTGTTATACATTCACCCCAGTCACAGATCTGGGTTAAATCCATAATGTTTTTGCTCACCATGCCACCCCAGTTTGGACCCACACATATGCATATCAATCTTGACCCTGCTCCCCATGGGAACAGTCCAGTCCGAACTTCCAGGCCAGGTCCTCCCTGGACCAGAAAACAAGCGTTCTGGGACCTGCTACCCATGGAAACAGGATGCTTGTTTCCGAAGAAGGGCAATGTTGAAGCACTTTGCATTGTTCATAGAGCCTCAAAGAAAAAAAAGACAACTATATCTACAAGCTTCATTCAAACAATAAAAACAAACCAGGACACTGCGCTCTAGGCTTCCATCACTTATCATATACCACCTTTCCAATGGAAATACATAGGATGCACTGCTTTCTCAGTACAAGCCGCCAAGCTCTGGAACACAATGCTAGCCAACATTTGAAGCAATCAGGGGCAGATACACTTTAGAAGACAGCTGAAAACATGTCTATTTCCAAGACAACTATACCACCAAACATCCCAGCAACAGAACCGGAAAAGACAGTTGCACCCTCAAGTTCAATCTTTAGCCTTCAATCCACAGATTGGAAACAACCCAACCAGCGAACTACTTCTGATAACAAGGTAAGTTATCTAGAGATGACCTATGCTTTTCAGGGGTATTATATTGTTATGTAAGTTCATACATAACATTTCTAGCCCACACTAATACTAATACCATAACACTCAGTGGTTGGCAGCTAACTGCAACTGACACCTCTTACATTCAATAATGGCATATATGCTACGAGGTTGTACATCACCTGCACTGTGCAGCCAATGAACCAGCCATCACTAAATGAACAGGCATGGAATAACTGAAGAGATCTTTCACACACCCCGGGTCAATCAAAGGCCTTTAATCTAGTCCATGACTGCAGGTCTCAAATATCTATACACTATGTCCGCGTCTTTTAACTCAAAATGGATTCAGATATGAGATGATAGTAACACTGCACATTCCAGCAGATCTCTCCACTTCTCTCTTCCTCCAACAATGCCAGATACGGCCCAGAATACACTGGGGCAGATTTATTAAGATTTTGAGTTGGGGTTGCGGCACTTTTGTGGCACAGCTCCAGACGAAAAATAAATGTTGGTATTTACTAAACCATGCAACGTCATCTTGCCAGGCTTTGCGTAGTTTAGTAAATACAAACTAACGCTAGGCATTGGATATCGATGCCTTGCGTTGGGAAGGCATTCCTTGGGTGGAGCATGGGCATTTGAATGCATCCCCCCATGGATTATGGCGCAGTCTCAAATTTACTAAAGCTAGTATACTTGGGAATGCGTCAAAATGCTACACCTTCCCTAGTAAGGAGTAACAGTTCCCCCTGCAACAGTTCTCCTGTCCAGCTTGCCCTCAGTCCACTAACCTCTGCTGCTGCCCTCTGTTTGTGACTCCTCTGCTAATGTCTTGCTCTGTTTTCCCTTTTATGTTCATCTTTCTGCCCTCCTTTTTGCCTTTTCTGCTAGTTTTTCTGCCCACTGTTTTGCCCTCTTCTGCTCTGTTTTGCCTTTGCTGCTGGTTTTTCTGCCCTCTGTTTTGCCTTCTCTGCTTGTATTTCTGCCCTTTGTTTGCCTTTTTTGCTTGTTTCTGCTCTCTGTTTTGCCCTCTTCTGTTCTGTTTTGGTTTTCTGCTCATATTTCTGCCCTCTGTTTTGCCTTTTCTGCTTGTTTTTGTGCCCTCTGTTTTGAATTTTTCTGCTAATTTTTTCCAACTCCCCGTCGTTTCCCTCCTACCGCCGTTTCTCTCCTCCCTCCATCCAGCACCCGGCCCTCTCCCCAGAACCTACTAAATGGAGGCCGGTGCGCGACCCCATTGAGCAGGCCTTCATGCCATCTCCCCCTGTGACAGTTCTCCTGTCCAGTGTGCCCGCAGTCCACTATCCTCTGCTGCCTGTCTATCTGCTGCCCTCTGTGCCTCTGCTCCTCTGCTCGTTTCTTGCTCTGCTTTGCCTTTTCTGCTAGTTTTTCTGCCCTCTGTTTTGCCTTTTTTTTATCCATTTTTCTGCCCTTTGTTTTGCCTGTTCTGCTCGTTTTTCTGCCCTCTTTTGAGCCCTCTTCTGCTCTGTTTTGCTTTTTGCGCTCATTTTTCTGCCCTCTGTTTTACCTTTTTCTGCTCACTTTCCTGCCCTCTATTTTATCCTCAACTGATCTGTTTTGCCTTTCCTGCTTGTTTTCTGCCCACTGTTATGAGTTTTCTGCTTGTTTTTCCGCCCTCAGTTTTGCCTTTTCTGCTCGCTCATTTTTCTGCCCACTGTTCTGCCTTTTTCAGCTTGTTTCTTCCCTCTACCCGCCAGTTCCTCAAGACCTGGCTTATCGATGGAGTCCTCACACCCCTGTGCCCAAATACCCCCAGGGGTGACAGTGCCGTGCTCTACAAATGCTGATTGATGGACTGCATTATGCATCTAAGGATTGTTTTGGGGCTGGAAGTTGTCCATTCCTGCACAAAAACAACCCTACCAGTAACACAGGCATCTCTGCACTATAGGCGCATGGGTGCCTGCGTTGGCACTAGGCAGCACACAGTGTGCCAATTCTAGGAGACAGCACAAATGCCCTATCTTTGTAAATATGGCGCATTTCAGGTGTCTTCCTTTCACGTAACGCAGAGCAGCAAGTTGCCTTGCTGCATTGTGTGAAATGTAAGTAAATCTTCTCAAAAATTTCTGATCTGACAACCCAGTGCAGTGACCAGCTAACCAGACTATAATCATAAGAAATAACACAATGGGATACAGAGAGCTCTTTAAAGCTGCCAGCTTACTGAAAACCCCCATACACTGTGCGTTTGTGTCTCTCACACCTCTCATAACTCCATGCGGCTACACACTGCGTCTTATAACACTATAACCGCACCTCGGTGGTAATCACACATGACATGGAAACACTTCCCACACTGAATCAAAAAATAAAGACCACACCTTTCTAACCAAGCACTGCCCAATATGGAGTAGCTTGCTGTCCATGTAAGTAAGCACTTCAGTGCAGCGCTATACAAATGTGCAATACAATGCAATATTTAACATTTGTGCATCCCCAAAATTTGTTTTGATCCTTTTGAAATCTTTGTTTTCATCACACTTCAGATTTATAAACAAATAATGTGCTTCATTTGCAGTGGCGTAGCTAACCCTCTAGCCGCCCGCGGCGGTCCCTGCGTTTGCCGCCCTGCGGCAGCAGTTAAGAGCGGGGGTTGCTGGCGAGAGTTTTCTCTGCATGCCACCCTTGAGGAGCGGGTGGTGCTATTGCCACCCCGAAACAGCAGGTAAAACCATGTGCCGTCCGGGGCGGACCACCCCATCCCCCCCCCCCCCCCCACTCCCGGACCCCCTAGCTACTCCACTGTTCATTTGTGCTTTCATAACTGTTTGTGTATGTTAAAATATTTGTACAGTTCATTTACTGGTATTTCATTTTTTGTGAATTACAAACAAATTAACATCCTACAGCATTCATTTTTGCGCTCCCTGTACACAAGGCCATTGTTTTTCTTTGCGATTCTGTGGTTGCAGAATTATGCGATTCTGTAGTCACTGGGGTTTTCACATAATTATGAATAATGCCAAATAGTCCATCATCTGCATTATCTATAGATTTTTAACTGCAACATGTTCTGCCATTCAGCGGAAGGTCCTTTGCAAAGGTGACTGGTCACCTTTCAGTTACTTACAGTTGTATTTGGTTGTGGAGCTGGTACTAATGAAGTGTAACCTTTGCCCATACAGTGCTAACGTGCAAAAATTACAAAAAAATGAAGTGATACTGTTAAAAATGTGCTGCATTAAGCCACATATTTTGTGTTTTCTTGCCACATAATTTAGTCAACATTGCTGCATAATTTAGGCCTCCCCTGCTGCCTAATTTCGAGCTTGAATTGACTCTAAAAACACTTGTTTTAGTTTAAAAAGTGATGATTCACATCCGACAGTCATTTACAGTCAAAGGATTAAGCTTTCAAAAGTCACCATTACTGATCATTGAGGAAGGTTCCTCAGGTCTGGGGTCATCGGTTTTTATCAGAAAATTTATTTTTTGGACTGTACAAAAAATGATTTAAAATGTCCATTTTATCGAGCCTCATGTTGAATAACCACTTTTTAAGGCCTCCCAGTGACCAAAATTGCCATTTTTATAGACCTTTCCTCCTACTCAGAAGATTGTCACATAGTTCACTACTCAAAATCCTCTCACTTGGCAGTAAAAGGAAGAAAACAAAACAAAATCTCCACTTTAGAAGATTAAGCATATTTTTTTTTTTAGAAAACATAGCCTGACATTTAACCTGTCAGCAAATGTAATAAGATAAAAACAACACTTGAAGGCATTTTTATCGCTCGGCCACTTTCCGAACTCTTGCACCTCTATACTATGCCAGGTGCCTCGGTTGTTTGGTTGGGGGGGGGGGGGGCAACGATTATTACAGGCTGGGCCAGCCCTCAAATGATACCCCCTCCTCCCACATGGATACGGCCCTGGGCCCCAATTCAAGAAAGGAAAGTGGCCCCTGATGGTCCTGGCTGGGTAGTAAAAAGCAGCCAATTTTAGGCCCCCCACGTGACTGAGAGCCCCGGTGACACTGCACCTGCTGCACTATTTATGTCTTTGCGTCTGGGCCAAAGGGGATTTCCATTAGCCTCTCTGGGCACACCAGGGCACCAAAAAACGTAGGTCCAATCCTCGAACGAGAAGCCTAAACCCCCATTATATTATTTGCTGTTGATTCTGTGTATTCAAATGCATCTCCCTGATTTCAAGTGGGAGCTAAGTGGAATATTGTTTTGGTGTTCATGTACTTGGTGCCTTCAGCAAACCTTTTTTTTAATACATGCTTCATCCTTCAAGAACTGTACACTCACACTTTCTGCACTTTTAAAATTATCGGCAACCTTTTTATTAGTTATTGTTGTGCCTACGTTCATAAAAATGGCACTGCATGTCATTGGCCACTGACCTGACCCTTCCCTAGGAGCCCTCACTTTTGCACACCTGTATGAAAACTGTTTCCGAGCACTTAAAAGTTAAATACCATGCCTTTTGAAATGCCATACTTAAACATACATACATACATAGGCATTTGTACTTTGTACCTTTATGAATTGCAGAAATTTTACAATGAGCGCTTGCCCATTTCCAGGCGTAAACCATACTTGAATAAAAAAAAAACTGTTGTGGCTTTGTTCCAGTGTTTTTAGTTTATAATGACGCAGACATTTACATCAAAAAGTACACTATACATCCCGGATTCACTTAGGTAGTACAAAGCCTGACAGAGACGCAATCAACAGTGACGCACAAGAAAGCTCCAAAGTGCAGCAAAGGGAGGGGACAACCGGACAGCCCATTTTAATCAGGATTTAATCAGGATTTAAGCACCGAAAATCCCTTTGCTAACCCTGCCTCCTCCCTCTCCAGGTTGACTGTGGTGAATTACGTGGCACAAAAAGATAAGCGGCATACTCTTGTGCAGAGGAGAAGTGTATTAACCTGTGGCAGGGACACTGGAATTATGCGACAGGGAAGGACCAAATTATGCAGCAGTATTGACTAAAATATGTGTCAAGAAAAGGCAAATTAGGCAGCATAGTGTAAAACATTTTGTTTCAGCATTTCTTCATTATTTTGACATTTTTACACGTTAACACATTTTGGGCAAAGGTTTCACCCTAGCATCTCCACTTTGACAGCCAAATGCATAAACATGCAACAGAAAGGCAACCAGGCAAACTTTGTAAAGGGCCTTCCCCATGCATCACACTTGTTGCGGTGTTTCTAGTAACTTTGTCCATTTGAACAAGAAACATTTAGGTGGCAAATCCATAATTATGCAGAAAAGGCTGCACCCACAAAATCGCACTCTTCCAGTGGCCCTGGCTAGTGGACTAGTGGATAACAACAGAAGCCCCCTTTCAAGGGCATACTAATGATGATCCCCCAACCATCATCTCCTATGCATTACCCACACATCTCCCTAGACATTCTCTAATGATAACGTCACATTCCGCATGGGCAGGGTACCACAAATTACAGAAGCAGACAGTGAGCCCCCTGTGTACAGGACATCAACTCCAGTTTGTTATGGGGTATTCCATCCACCAAACTCTAAATCAGTTGCAGAGACTTCTGTTATTCCCAGTGGAGGCTACAACTATAAAAATATGGTGGGGATCAATGGCGCCCAACTCACTATATACTACTCCCCAGGGTGCGCACCTCTCTCCCCGATCAACGTCCACGAACAGGAAAGGGAAGGACTTCCTTTCTGCTCAGGGGACGCCGATACAACCAATCCTGGAGCTGCTCTCAAGCTGACAGCAGCTCCAGGATTGGTGGGAGAAGGCTAACCCAGAGCTCATTTTGAGGCCGGGGCCTGTCCCAGCAATCCCCCGGCAGTTTCAGTGACAGGGGATTGCTAGGTTTACAGTGCGCATTTCAGTCTGGCCGCAGCAATAGAGCCGGCCAACCCGACATGCGCACTGAAGGGGCAGCTGTAATCCTGCAATTGCAGGATTCAGCCCCACCCCCTGCCCTCGCGTTGTGGTGTTTAAGTAAAATGGCATTCACTTGCCATTTTACTTATTCTTGTGTGCCTGCGTTGCTCACAGCAGGTGGGTAACACTCCTCCGCTCAAAAGAACGAACCGCCCCTGGTTATTCCTGTTACTCATGATCACTGCTTGTATGGCTAATGTGCTAAATGTTAACTGTTGCTCCATGTATTTATTTGCAATGATGCTGAACCTATAATCTATGCAACCATGTTATATCCCATTACACAGGTCCATGTTCCTCATTTCCTACGTATATATTCTGCGTTCTGTTATCCTCTGTAATCCCTAGACGTGTGCTGTAAACAAATCTGTTCAGTTATGTCACCAGTCAATATGTGGTTCACTTGTTTATTGGCGTTCATATACCTCTCCTCCATTGGGCGATTTGAAATCCAATTGGGTGGAGTCAACGCTTCATAAAACAAATAATAAATGAACCCACCACACACATGCCGTACTTCAATAATGTGGTGCTCTGCAGACTACCAGACATCTCAGTAACCATTTTAGAGTAATGAACCCAAACACTTACCTCCACTGACACCCATTACTTAGCTGGGGACAGTGGATTTACCTGTTAGAGGTCCCTCAGCAGAGACTCCCAGGTTTTCTTCTATGGGATTTGTTTTCAGCCATCCTGACCACTGTGTGGTGAACAAATATCTCTGACAGAGTATAACCCCTGAATTATAAAAAGAACCAGGCCATGGAGCTAAATATTGGTGTGCAATGTAAAGCGGGTGCCACTATTCCACCCGGCGAACCAGCATAGGCGCCAGGAAGTGCAGGTAGCTGGTAGACGCCCCTTTAGAGGCCATATGCAGCCTACTCAACACCCCACCGTAGACTATAAATAAGTATTTTAAACTAGTTCAGCCAGCTGAGTTATATTTGCAATTTTTATTTAATTTTAAGGATTGCTTTTATGTATTAATGTTTAGCTGGGGTTTTTCATTCTGAGAGGTGACAAGTTTCGTGATTTTTTAGGACGCTTTTTATGATGAATTTTACGTTTTATATACTTATGATTTACTATGTTTAATTTGAATAAACTATTTTTTTACTTTTGACTATGCACAACATGGGGTAGGGAATGATTACTGGGGAGGAAATTGGTAATTCTTAAAATCCCTATTTTCAGGGCTGCATGCTCACAGTAGCGAAGGTAATTCCAGGAATTATTGAAGTTTCCCAGGAGGGGATGGGCTCAATGTCCCTGTTGTTTCAGTCAGAGGCCTGGCGTGCTTGCATTGCCGGCATAGGGGACTCAAGGTACTGCATGAGCCAAGGTGAGCAGGAAATGAGGTTCTACTGTCAGATGAGAGCTGGTAGGCTCAAAAGCCCACCCCATCACCCACCTGCACATGTGAGAATCAGGTGATGGGTTCTGCCACTTGATTGCTACACGGCGCCAGCTAAGTAAGCCGCTGGCATACATGGCCATTTGATCTGATGAATCCTCACCTTGGCCTTTGCCTTCAAATTGGAAGGCTGGGATGGTATGGGGAACTTTAGAGGAGGAAATTTTACCACTATATAAGTTTGCATTTTGAGTCCAGACCAAAACATTAAACAAGCATTGGCATAGCCAATAGGTCTCGCCTTTGGGACCTTATAAGTGTTTAGCCATGCAACAGTTGAATAACTAAATACTTATAAGGTCCCAAAAGCGAGACCTATTGTTTATGCCAAGCGGCCATGCGGCCGCGAAAGTGATCGCGATCGCGATCAAACATCACAGCGGCCGCGAAAGTGAAAGTAATCGCGGTAAAGCGCGGTGCGCGTGCCCACGCACATGCTTTGTAGCGCTAGGCTGACATGGTAGCACTTTTTGGAGCCCTCTCAATAAGTCTCGCCAGACCAGCGCATGCGCTGGGTCAGGCGAGACCTAAAAAGAAAAACAAATAAAAAAAAGGAACAAAAAGTGTTACTTCTGTGAACAATGCATCCATGAGTTAAAGAATTTAATAACGGAGTACTTTTGAGAAGTAAAATCGTCTCTCATGTTTTACAATGCAAGCACTTCAAAGGACCAGGAGTGATACATCAAATACGCAACAGCATGAGAGGAGAAACTGAAAAACTCTCCCGGGTGAAACTAAAGCTCACTCTATGTATATTTTAAAGAATTGGTAACAATAGGTAAGTCATTTGTGCTTTCGAGCCAGCTCTAAAAAGGGGATTTCATGCATTGCACTATTCGATATGACTGGGTAACTTGCTTTTAATATCCAACCTACTCAGCATCATTGTTTCAAGGGCATATTTATATATCGTGCCCCAGGTCCCCTTTTATTGATAATATCAACTCTCTTTTGGAAGATGTATTAGCTACAACTAATCTCACTCTGTTGGGCGACTTCAACTTCCATCTAGAAGTCTGCACAGATCCTGACTCCTCGTGCCTCTTGGACGCCATGAGCAGTCTAGGTTTAGCACAATTGAAGGTGGCATCCACACATGAAGCGGGCCACACGCTGATGGTATTTTTTCAAATCATCCTCTTCTCACCTTTAAAGGAACGCCGCTTCTCACCTTTAAAGGAACACTGCCTTTAATATGGTCCAACCACTCAGCGGTTTTGTTTAATGTAGCCCTCCCACTCAGCCTTTCAGCCTCTAGGATCAACCCCAAACCTATTAAGATGTGATACTGGAACAAAATCAGCCCAATTACCTTTCAGGAGCATCTAGTCCCGTCACAGCCGGTCCACACGCAGGATGTGGAAACTAATGCCACGGCTTACACAAGCGGGCTGGATGTAGCAAGGACCACAGTTGTACCAGAGGCAAATAAATGTGCAGGTCATCATTGCCTTTCTGCCCCTTGGTACTCCAAAGATTTGAAAAAACAAAAAATAATGTGTAAACGACTAGAGCGCCTCTGGAGAATAGCCTATGACAGCATTGAGTAAGACAAATATAAACATTGTCTTGCTGCTTACAAAGCCTTACTAGTAAAGGACAAAACTGCGTACTACACAAATCAAATCAAGAGGGCAAAAAATTCCTCCAAAAAACTGTTTAATACAGTCAGGAAATTTACATCTCCGTGCCCGTCCAAAATTTCAAGCAATCAGGAGTTGTGCAATAACATTGCCAAACATTTTCGGGACAAAGTAGAACGTATTTTCTATGACATCTACTGTCCCAGGGCTTTTTCAGACGATGCCTCAACCCAAGGTAATTATGATCCAGCAGTTACCCCCAACTTGCCAACCCTCTCTAAAGTTGCCCCTCTTCCCACTAACCAGGATAGGGATCTCATTGTCTCAGTGAAATGAGGTTCCCCTCTGGATCCATGTCAAGTATCTGCTTTGAATCTGGTGCCGGATATTATTGCGGACAACCTTACCATCCTGTTCAATACTATGTTTGAATCTGGATGCTTTCCCAAGATTTGGAAATTAGCTTCTATCTTACCTATCCTAAGGAAACCTAACCTAAATCCCAACAATCCTAACAATTTTAGACCAATTTCCTGCCTTCCTCTGCCAGTCAAATTGATCGAGCAAACTATGAATCTACAACTTTCTTCTTTTTTTTTTTTTTTTTTTTTTTTTTTTTTTTAAAAACCTTTATTCGTGCATCTTAAAAGAACAAATACGGGCCTACAACCGTCAGGCCGGCCACGATACAATGAAGCACTGATACCCACATTAAATCCCCCGTGCGTCAACAGTCAGGATTAACAACAAGTTATGGATCACATGCTGGAGATATCTTTGACACCCGGGGAAGGAGAAGTGAAGGTTAATTTTAAGGTTTTTAGATAATTTTATCAAGAAAAAAGCAATGAAGGATAGGAACAAAGGAGACTCGAGTCCGCAAGATAGCCTCACCACACGGGAGAGCAGCAACAGCAGTAAGAACAACAATTGAAGTAAAAACTCAAACAGTGAGGCGGTGCAGAAATATAAAAGGATAGTCACATGAGCAAGTACGCACCCCTCCGGAGCCGCCCCCACTCGATCCACCCCACACCCGGACCCCGAATCGAAGAAAGTAGAACGCAGAGACATAAAGGAAAAAAGGCCCATAGAACTAATTAAGAACAGAGTATTACCCCCCCACCCTACACCAATGCGGAGGCTACGGCCTACCCCCCCCCCAGCATAGTGCCTGTCGCCCCATGAACCCGAAATATAGAGGAGAAAGAAAGTAGGAATAGAGGAAAGAAAGTAAGAAAACAGAAAAGAAGGCGGGGAGGAGCCCACGGGACACCAGAGCGCCCCAAACCATCAGCCAATCATGGCCCCCACACACTGAGAGCCCACTACGCCAAAAAACGGCATGCGAAGATAACATGGCACCACAGTGTAAGCGAAGGGATACAAGTCGCAGCAGAGCGCGCATAACATACATACAGTTCCAGTCCCAGGCCAGCCCGTCCATAAACCATGACAATAGAAATCAGTCTAGCCCTGGCCCGATCGCGGGCTTGGGATTAAACCAGCCCCTGCATGTAGGCCCCGTGTCCCGAACAAACAAAAACAAGATGGTCGCTTGTGAAAGGATGGTGAAGTAGGATCACGAAATGGCCGCCGCCCATCGATTAAGGTCCCTCTTTGCACCACATAAAATCCAAACCTGGCAAGTAAGGTACAGGAGTTCCACAAAAAGTCAGCAGTGGGCCACCGCGAACGGTTCCTCGAAGCCGTTAGGCATCTCTCAACAGGATAGTCCAGTGGACGCGGTGAGGCAGGCAACAATGAAGCAGGCAGCCATGACCAGGGGGACAAAGCATCCGCAGTTGAGGTGTAGAGCGGTGTACCCTGGGCGCCGGGAGCGCCAGGTGAAGGCACCAGTGTAACACAGTCACACACCGCCGTTGCGTCCCCGCAAGCGGACAAAAGCACCGGGAGACCCACGCCCTGTAGATGGCACGCAGTGCGCTCACGACCCGCGGCCGACAGTATGGGGTCAAACCGCTCACTCAGCGCCTGCAGGCCAGCGCACATCTGTAGTTGGAAGTCCCGCAGGGCAGCCAGAACGGAGCCGCATGTAAGCGGAGGCTGGGCCCCCACAGCGGCAGCAATCCGGGACGGCACCGTGGAGCTGGTGTCCGGAAGAGGGGGGGCGAAGCGGGCAGCAGGCGAGACCGGAGTATCGCCCCCCAGCCGCAAGCAGGCACTAAACGCCATGTTTTGCCGCTATACGGTGCAATGGCCGGGGGGGGGGTCGTAGCAAGGAGTCAATTCCCCTCAGGTCTACGCCGCAACGGGAAAGGCCAACAGTCGCTTCTCTTCTCGCAGGATCCCTCCGCCGCTGGCTAGGCAATAGGTGAAGGGGGCAGCTGCCTCCCACAGCGCGGTCCTCAGAGCGGGGCAGGGGACCCGCCGCACCGGGGCCCACCCCACAGCTCCAGCCCGTCCGGCACAGGGTGCAGAAGGTGTCCGGCCGTCCCTCTCCGGGCTCGTCCGGCAACGATCCGTGGTGCGAGGTGAAATCGGGACCGCGGGGCTCAGGTTAGCGCTAGCTGGTCCGGCAACTGCGGAGCTTCCAGGGGGCCAGCAAAGGCCGTAATGGCGCAGGGTTTCAGTGCAGAGGACAAAAGCACCCAGAACTCGGGCATCCGGGCGGGCTGAGACTCCGGGAAAGCGGCAGCGCGGTCAGCGCGTCTTCGCACACGTTGCACCTCGAAAATCGGCGAGGATGGGCATCAGGATAGTAGTCCGAGGCCACGGACCGACGGAGCCGGGCGCTCAAGCGTCTGCTCCGGTCGCCATCTTGGCTCCTCCCCCCAACTTTCTTCTTTTATTCTGAAGCACAGTCTGCTGAATGACACACAAAACGGATTTTGAGGTGGCCACAGCACAGAATCTGCTCTGATTAAATCAGTGGAAGAAATCAGAGAGGCCTTAGATTCCGGAAGCAAGGCATCCTTGATCCTTTTAGATTTCTCGGCAGCCTTCGACATGGTCCGTCATGCAATCCTTGTGGATCGTTTAGCATCATTAGGAGTACAGGGTACCGTCCTTAGACTTTTGTGCTCCTTCCTTTCGGACCGGAGTCGGTTTGTAGCTCTGAACTCATATACCTCTGAATCTTTTACTCTCCCTTGTGAGGTTCCACAGGGCTCTTCCCTCAGCCCTACCCCGTTTAATGTTTATGTGGTAGCCTTAGCACCCTTAATGACATTTTTGGGGTTTGCCCTGACCTCCTACGCCGACGACACTCTAATTGTCATTGCTGTTTGCAACCAAGACAATAATTTTGGCAAAAATGTCCATGACTGTATGTTGGCTGTTAGTTTTTGGATGAGTAGCAACTACCTAGAACTAAACTCTGATTAAACCGAGGTCATAATATTTGGCAATAAACCATCCTTTTGATCCCCAGCGTGGTGACCATGGGAATTGGGATCACTACTCACACCAGTCATGAAATCCAAAAATGAAGGAATGATCATTGATAAGTTCTCCCTGGGCAATCAGGTCAATTCATTGACAACGTCAACTTCCGTCATTCTAAGAATGATCAAAAAGATCTTACCCTTCATTCCTACAGAATCCCAAAAACCTGTTATGCCATCCCTGATTTTGTCAAGGTTGGACAGTTTGTATATGAACATGCAGCAACAACATATGAAGAAGTGGCAGGTAATGCAAAATGCTGCTGCAGACTGATGTCTTGCACTCCCAAATTTTGCTCAGTTAAGTCAGAAATCCAAAAACTGCATTGGCTACCAGTGAGAAATAGGATCAAGTTCAAATCTCTGTGTATTGCCCACAAGGAGCTTCACATTATAGGCCCTTCTTATCTTACTCAGAAGTTCGACTGGTATGTATCTAATAGGACCCTTCGGTCGGCAAGCGCCAGAACCGTAGTTGCCCCAGATTTAAAAAAGCCAACTGGGGAGGAGGAAGTTTCTTCATTGGTACAATCAAGGCATGGAATGAGTTACCCTCCTCCATTCGTGCTGCCCAGAGCTTTCTTGCCGTCAGGAAGGTTCTGAAAACCTAGATTCTTTACAACTAGGGCATCAGGTTATGTGCTGATCTAGGAGCCAGCGCCAGGACACCCCGGGGTAACAATGCGCTTTACAAGTCTCATTAACCTTAACATTTGAAAAAAATCTTTGTGATACCTTTTTTTCCAAGAACTTCCTGTTATCTACCTAAAATGTCTGGCAGAGATAAGAGGCCTGTGATTGACTGTTTGAACCTCAAATGCTCCTGGGCAATCCAGGAAGTACGGTGAGGGAGTTGGGTAAAAGCAGAGCGGAGAAAGTCGAACTTCAACACCTCCCACCAATCTAAAGTAGAAGATTCGGCCCAGGCCTATTTATGTCCTTTCGGACCAATGAAAGGCAAGAAGGGCCACTCCGGTGGCGCGTGGGACCAGGAGCTGAGCAAGGGTTTAAGAGTGTACGTATCAATAGTGTAGCTGATGGAATGCCACTGGGGTCCAGGAGGCCCGTTCATCTAAGTTCTAGCTATATATTACAAACTAAATAGGGGTAGGTGGCCTATTTATTTATGTTTATTTATGTCATTTATAAAGCGCTTGAATCACCCCGGATAGGGTATCTCCGCGCTGAGGACGAGAAAGGTGAGAGCTAGAAGGACTTAGAAGAGTGTTGTTTTAAGTTTTTTCCTAAAGGACAGGTAGTTGTTACAGAGCCGAATGTCCAAAGGAAGCTGATTTCAGAATTGGGGGGCCAGATAAGAAAAGGATTTGCCTCCCAATCTGGTTTGTTTTATCCTAGGGATGGTCAGGAGACCTTTCCCTTGGGAACGTAGGGTACGTGAAGGTGAGTACCTAACGAGTTTGTCCGCCAGGTATGTAGGTCCCATGTGATTGAGGCCTTTGAACACCAGGCAGCAGATTTTGAACTGGATCCTCTTACGTATAGGTAACCAGTGAAGTTTACGGAGTAGAGGAAGAGACGGAGTGCGGTAAGGAGCACTAGTCGTCAGACGTGCTGCCGTATTCTGGACTACCTGCAATCCTTGTTGCTAGGACCTATGGCAGGCGCCCTTGCTGCAAGACTGCTAGGGTTGGGCATCTTTATGCCAAACCTCCCTTGCAAGCAGACTAAAGAATAGTGTTTTGAATGGGCAGGTACTGTCCGGCAGTGAATTTGAAAGGGAGAGTACCTGCAGTTTTTAGCTCCCCCGCAATAAAGTTAATGGGATTATACTGGCACGTCTTAGAAGCAAATAGGTACTTTGAACAGTGGGTACCAGCATTTCTGTTTTTCCATTTAAAATGGTGCTTTGAATGGGTAGGTACTCACTGGAATGGCGTTGATGCATTTCTTACACTGAAAGGAGTACCTGCACTTTAACTTTGAAAGGGAGAGTACCTGCACTTCTCAGCGCCAATACATTACTTTTAATAAGAGTACCTGCACTTCTCAGTAGCAAACAAGTGCTCTGGAAGTATCCATACTTTCAGATCTCCATTTCAAGCACTTATTTAAAGAACGGCTGAGGATGTTCGCTTTCCCAGGGCTCGACCCAGAGATGCGCTTCCAAACATGGAAGTCGAAACAGAATTTCAAGTCTGGGCTTACTGTGTGAAGCCACGGCATAATGTGCTATTTTTAGGCACTGTGTCCTCTCCGTGCCTCCCGCACGTCAACGTCCAATACTATATCTGTTTCAGCACCCCTCAAAGTCTGGTCAGCTCTTGTTCAGAAACTTATCATATGCTAGCGTGCTTGCAGCGCCTTGACGGCTCCTTTGAGGAGCAATCAAGTTATAGTGTCTGGAATGAGTCAATCACTTCTTCAAAGAGCTATAGGTATGTAAATGATTTAACTACGGGGCTACCTACGCTTTTCTAGGTAAGCCTAAAAGCTACAGAGGCCGCACGTTTAACAAGCCTTGATTAGCTGAGCAGATTTCTTGTTGTTTAGCAAAACATTCCATTCTATTTACGAAGTACAAATTATACAAAACAAGTCTTTATATAGCTTATATTTTCCTGACTGTCCTCGGAACTCTCTTTGGGCTATGAGACAATCTGTACTATGTATTTATATTCATCTTAATTTATAATAGCACAGCACTTCCCTGAGAGAGCACCACCCCGCTTGCTGGACAGACGATACAAAAAAAACAGGGTATGACAGGTATTAAATCACAGAAGAAACACAGAAAACAAAATGATCAAGGAAGTACAAATACAACTAATAAATAAGAGAACGAATGGAGACCATCTTAGTCTCTTTCCTAGCATAGTAACTTTACTTTCATGAACTTTACGAAATCCTCAGATCAATACTTTGGGAGATTGTTCCAGAGGTCACCAAACTTCTTCCAACTTATCCGACACTTTGAAATGTTGTAAGGATCCACATGTTGGTGTAATTGTGGTTCGCTGAAGAAACTGAGGACCAGCCAACCTTCACATGTACATGACTCCTACGCCACACACCACCTTACGCTTTGAGAGCTGAAGTTTTAGTCCACTTTACTCCAATAGTCAACCATTTATTTTTTGCTTTGGACACCTGGAGTCAGATGTACAAAAATACTGGTCTCAAAAAGTAGTTGTAATATGTGACCTGACTTTTTGGACCAGTATCTAAGGGGCATATTAACAAGGGCCGGCGATAAATATCGCAAAGCGCGCTTAGCGCTTGCATATCTATCGCCGGCTATCTCTGGAATTTATCGCCCGGTTTGTGCGTTATTAACAACGCGCATCGCCGAGGCGATAAAAATTCCAGAGATAGTTGGGATATCGCCGTTTTCCATGGTGGAAAACGGCGATATCCTAAATGATAGGGCCTGTGGTCTTAGCCACAAAATCCACCCCCATGTTAAGTATGCCTTAGTCAGGAATTTAACAGACGTTAAATCCCTGCGTTAAGGCATACTTAACGCGATTTTAAAAATCGCTAACCTCCCTTATTAATATCGCGAAGCTGCCTTCGCGATATTTTCCCAAGGGAGTCTTGTCAGGAACGCCCACTTTGCATCTCATTAGAGATGCAAAGCTGGGCGTTAGGAATCCTGACACTAAAGCAAGGTTTCACGCGTTAGCGTGACCTTGCTGATTAGGTGATAAAATTATCGCTGCTTTTGGGCCGAAAACGGCCGCAAAAGCGGTGATCATTTTTTATCGCTAAGTTTGGGAACCGACCTAGATCAGTTTGCAAAATAATGAATTGGAAGCAGCTGCAGGAGAACCTGCCTTATCAATATTCAATAAACAGGTTGCAAATTGTGACTGGTGGCTCACAAAACAGAGAAGTGCTATGATCAACAAACGACTTAACCCCTAGGAAGGAAGAGGAAATTATGTTCTTCGTTAACCCTCCAATGAGTAAACTATACAGTGAGACAAAGGGGGCAGCAGGGGGACGGAAAAGACATTATTTATCTTAGTACTGCCCTCACACACTTTGCAGTGTCATGCTTCATCATAGGGCCGCATCAGACGTCCAGGCGCAGACCAACACACTGGACGGAGCACGATTTTTTTGTATGTATGAAGAATAGTGGTGAGGGTAGAAAACATGAAGGAACAAAACATAAGTTTTGTCTTACTGTATAGTTTACCCATTGGAGGGTTAATGAAGAACATCATTGCCTCTTCCTTCCTAGCGGTTAAGTAGTTTGTTGATCGTAGCACTTCTCTGTTTAGTGAGTTATCAGGTTTGGTAGAGGAGTCAGAGAAGGCTTATTCCCTTGTCTCTTCTTTTTGTGAGATATTTTGCAAATTGTGACTCCCTTCGACTGACCGCAAAAATAGGGAAGGTGACCTGCAAGGGTCAGCAGACTACCATGGCTATCCGGACAATTCAAAACTTTCTTTTTTAAAGTGGACGATTTCCTTAAAGGGAAAGGGGCAGTTTTTTCTTTGCAGTCTTGGAAAAACCTCAGTGAGAATTGTGAGCGGTCAACTGAAACACTGTCTACGCGCACTGAAGCTGTCATTACAATTTTCAAAATGGAACAGCTCTAAAGGGGACCCCTTCCCTTTTGCCAACGATTTACCCCCCCAACTTGGGAGTCAGTAAATTATCAATGGTTTGTGTGCGGCCAGAATTATTGTTGCAAACAACCGGTACATAGGATACAGATTCGGAATACCACGACCCTTCGAAACTACTCATTAATATCTATTTGTAAACGGATTTTAATGATTTGGAAAAGTTTCTTAAAATCATTTAAGGAGATTAGTACATTCCAGAAATGTTATGAGCGGTCACAAACCCTCTTTTTATTAGCATATCTGAGGGGTTGAGACCATTAAAAATATTAGTACATCTGGCACATGGTCTTGTACGACCTGTGCTAAGGCAGCTTGATTTATAATGAATAAACATGTTTTTTCCCAAGGTTTTTTTATCTTATGGCACTGCACTGCGACACTTTTGGTAGTTCATGGATGAAAATCAACACACATGTTTTCCACTGTACACCTGTCTTTGATTTGGGTTGAGAATAAGCATGTTCTGAGTAAAGTGAGTATCAGCTTCATTGTGTTGTGGATCAAAGTACTTCCTATTTGGGACAGGAGACCAATAGGTTATACTAAATTGCTTATGCATCCTCTAGGTCGGTATGCATATAGCCTAGAAGATGTTATTGTGTAAGGTACCTGAGAGTAAGTGCTGTTGGGTCATGTAACAATCACATGTTGACATACTGGTGCTGTGTTGGCTGTATGTTGGGAGTTCTTTCTAAATGTGTTGTGTTACAGGATAGTCTATTCTGTGTACTGGCAGAGTGTGGTCTTGTGAGCACAGTGGCACCTTTGTGGCAGCAGAGGCTGCTGCCAATCCGACTTGTGGGGGGAGGAGCGCGGGGGAAACAATAATAAAAAAAGAAAGAACTTACCTTTCACCACACCGGGCCCGATCTGCTCCCATGCTGCGCTGCTCATCTGCTCCTGGCACTGCAATCCCTATGAGCATAGGCTCCCAGACTACCCAAGCAAGCCCAGCACTTCTCTCCTGCTATTACTCCCAGGATGAGAGAAGCGCTGGGATTGGGCATAGCGGGTCAGTTTCACGCTCCAGCAGGGACTGGGAGCCTGTGCTCCTGAGAACTGCTGATATCTCCAAGGTACAGCCTTGAGCTATCTAACTGTGCCTGTCATTTTGGCCAACTAAGACGGCCGTCTAAACCGACATGCACAATTTCAGTGCCTAAAGCACCTCCTCCCCCGCTGTGGAAGCTATGACATGGCCCCACCCTAAACTCGCAGACTGGAAGTGAAAAATGAAATGATAATAAAATAGGTTTATTGTCATTTTGTTTTTCTTCTGTCTACTGCATTTCAGCAGTGGGGTGATGCTCCTCCGCCATAGCAAAGGAGCCGCCCCTGCTGTTTTGGCACCATCGGACTGGACCTATGTGTCTTGATGTTTTTAAACTTGGCTGTTACTTAATATGACTTACATTGTGTGAATGGAGATGTGTGTTGTTACATGCACAGCCCTTATCAACTATATGGCTGTGTTGTTTGTGTATGTGGTGGGGTGGCCATCACTTGTTTTCACTGCCCCGGTCTGCCTTGCGAGCCAAGATTGATTTGGAGGAAAATAATCAATGGCCCCCACCCAAGGGGGAAAACATGCTGTGCCTCAACAATACATTTTTTTCCTATGTCAGACGCAAACTCACATGTTGGTGGTTTAATTCTGAAACAGAAAAAGAAATGCTGGGCAAACCGGAAAAAAAAATAAAGCCCCGCTCACCATTAGCAGTGACAACTGTTTGGGCAGATTCACCTTCATCACAGAGATCCCTACCAGACAGTCAGATAGATTTCTCAATATGGTAGATCTGACAACCTATAAATCAAGCCCCATGACAGTGTAGTCTGGAAACTGAAAAAGTGACATAACTCTACATGCAAGTCACACCACCGAACGACACCTCAGAGACCATAAGCTGCTTTGTGGAGAATTTGGTTGGAGCTGCTAAAGTTCAAAACCAGTTAACATTGAACAGAACTACTCCACCAGCGCTTTTATTCTCTCGGCCATCCCAGGTTGCATGCTCAAGTCCAATGCTCTGCCTTCAGCTATCCAAGCCTTAATGAAGAAAAATGTTGAAGTAGTACTTCCGACAACAAATGGGAACAAATATACTCAATCCTTTTTCTATTTGGAAAAGTATAAGGTACTTTTAATCCAGTCTTCATTCTGAATAGAGTGAGTGCCTGGATATCTACATTTCATTAGATTCAGCTTGGGGAACGTTGAGCAAATCTAGACCTCCAGTCTACAGGAATGATCAACGATTCCTCCAATTTGCAGTAATCAATCAACACTTTTTGTGTCCTTCTTTTCGGACTGAAATAAGTGGCAAGACTACTTACAAACAAAGGTGATGGCTCTGCTGGTTGCTTTACCACATAATGAATCCTGATCATCTGAACCTAGATGATTGGTTTCTTCTCCATCTATTGAGATCCCAAAGGACTCATCACCATTATCAAATTCTTTCCATTCTCCAATACCACATCTGTCTAATGAACTGTGAAAGCTGAGGCTAAAACCAGCACATACTTTTACAAAAACAAGGGAACCCAGAAGGTAGATAAGGACCTTGGGTAACAGTTTAGTATTAGAACAGTGGTCCTTAAACACAACAGTTGAGTAAATTGGATAATTATAGACTTGAATCAGTACTATAATGCGAGTGTCCAGCCGGACAATCAATTTAATAAATCAAAAATGTCAAAGAACAAAAACGCAAACTTAGCAATAACGTGGGACACAATCCTGCATCCTACATGAACACATGACAAATACATTTAGGACAAAAAGATATCAGGCAAGACGGGGTAGCTTGTGGAATATTGAGCACAATTTCTAACAAGCTTAGAGAAACAGTAACTGACCTTTTTTATCATGTGCAATTAACGTGCAAACTGTTTACATTAGTCGACGGCGTTTCAATCCTCTAAAAACAATAATAGGATCATCATCAGGACTACAAGCTCGTGGTACGTGGTAAGTTCCTGACTAAACTTTTATCCTGGTGTGGTACTGTAAATTTCGGAACCATGTTGGAAGCATGGCCCTACCATGCCGACTTCAGTATCAGCGAACCGCAAATGTCAAATGCGGTATGTATCAGTGTTTTTGTCATGTTTCACTGATGAATTCACCGTGCATACGATTCCACATATTGAACCCTTTGGGTTCCATTTTAGAACAGTAGCCATTTTGTGGTTGCCCTCACATAGGCTGCGCTCTAAGGCCATGCCTAGGCCTAAAGGACACGTACACCTTCTGTGACTTCTCTCTGACCTGTGCAAACTGACTCCGCTGCCCGAGGAAAATCCTGTCCGGCCAGTTCCTTTCCTCGCGGCCTAATGTGATTAGCATCAGGGCTCGACCCATCATAAAGTCCTTGTTCGCACACGATCTCTGACTAAGCTATTTCACACCTGACTCTGTTTCCTACTTTATGGCTTGTTTTACGAGCAGGAGGTGCCCGTTTTATTGAGGTCCGTTGTTATCTGATGAGGGTTCTGAGCCTTGCTGGGTAAAATGACTGTATGCTTAATGAACTGAAATGTGGGATTGTCATTATGGCTCTGCTGTTTCTTTGAAACTAAAATATGTGGATGACCACTTGTAAAATAGGGGCGGTGTGGCCGAGAGCGTAATTTTGTGTATATAAGTAAAGACTGGTTTTTGGATCGGGAGCAGTCTCCTGAGAACATACATCGTGTTGTACTTCTCGGATACCTGTGATTGGTCTGCAGCCAATAAATATGATCTTTGGTTTCATCTAGAAGACTCTGTGTTTCTGTGGGTCTGAAACAGGAAGAACCCGAAGTCTTAGGGTGTGTTCCCCTGCACCGCTGGGTTCTAAAAACCCGGTACTTCAGTTGGCGCCCAACGTGGGGCGATTTCAGCGGTACTGGTCCAAGCCAGAGGTTCGTGGGGAGCTTCGTGTGGAAATTCTGGAGGAAGGCCGCCACTTCATCGACCCCTGCATGTCGACGTGGTCCGAAAGTCTTTTCTGCGAGGTTCTCCGCGTCTCGACGGCTACGAAGGACTGCTGCCCTGACTATCGCCCTGTTTTGGACCCTTGTCGATTTGGTAGAGCGAAACAATTGAGAGAGTCTTCTGGTGAAGTCATCGATACCTCAGTTAAGTATAAGTGGAGCGTCTCCCAGTTTGTTTGGTATCCTTCGGGATTTTGGTATCCTTCGGGATCGCTTTGATTTGGAACTTGCAAGTGCCAAAGCCGAAGGACTCGTGTAATCACAAGACTACCGTATTCGATAATCCTTTGAAGTTTGAAACTAGACTAGTGAGCGAAGATGCCTGGTTCTAGTATATTTGGAAATTTGTTTTGTTTTGGTTGTAAAAGGGATTCCCGATTAGAGGATTCGTGTCCGGTTCCTCCAATTGGAACTCCAACTTATGAGCTTTATATGAAACATGGCGTGGGCCCCATTATGTATAATGAAGTATGGACCCGATACACCAGGAAGGATGGTGTTTTAAAATGGTAGTTTCGACACAGAAATCCTAGATAACCTAGAAGTTAAATTATTCAAGAAGAAAGCCCGGCCGGCGATGTTTGATTCTTTCCGCCTATGGCGAAAGGAAGCCAAACAAAAAGAAATTAAATTAGCAAAGAAAAATAAAAGAGAGAGAGGTATGTCGATAATGCAAGCAGCGTTGCAGTTTAAAGATAATGAAGAGGACCAAATGAATGAGCAGTTGCACAGGCAACGCAAACTAGTCATTGATAAATGTTACCCAGTTTTGCCGCCCCTTCAGCAAGATGCGTTAGAAGAAAAGGAGAAAGACCCCCTAATGTCGCATTTGCTAAGTTCGCCATCCCCGTATGCGCAAAATGCTACAGCACCTCCGCAACCCTTAAATGTACAGCCTCCAGCTAATGCACCGCAAGCTTTCCCGCAGCCGCCAGCTCTTCCTCAGCCGGCTCCTATCCCTGCAGCACAGCCTTCCCAAGGGACGCCGATTTTGCTACCTACCTCTTCTGCGCTCCCTGCGACTTTCCCTAGCACATCAGCTGCCTCCCTTGGTGCCCTACCTGCTACTATTCCTGTATCTGTATCTACACCCTTTTTTCTTCCCTCTGTTTTTCCCCCGGTTCTTGCCTCAACTTCTCCTTCTACACGACAACGAATAGCTAGTGCAGTCACTAGTCTTATATCACCCCTCTTTGGGTCATCTAGTACGACCCCTGGTCCACAACGTAAGCAGTTGCGTAGTCAGCTGCCTGGTTCTGGAGAGAAAGAAGTACCACATGGCACATAAGTGGATTGTTTATCCATCAAGATATGATGTAGAGTCTGTTGTGAATGTTTTTCATCAGTGGGAAGCACCAAAACAGAGATACGTTTTTGAGAAAATGTGTGAATTCCTCTGTGAGGAATTGGAAGATAATGGTTTAGACTCAAGCCCGCAGGAGTTGTGTCAAGTGCGATTTGAATTTGGAAAAGGTACGATTGTGGGTCCCGATGTTAGGAAAGCAGTTGCGACATTGCTATCTTTTAGGATTGAGGATCCTTCTCAGTCACTGTTTGGGCTTGACTCCTCTGGTAAAAAGGTGCGACAGTACCCTATGAGAGAAGTCCCTCCGGTATGGAAGGCAGCTGTTGCGGCTGATGCCGCTCATGGTATTGCTGCTATGCCAGCTCATTTTCAGCGTGTTTGGGTACATGTTCCCTGGAAGCGATCTGAAGTTTTAGCGCTTAAGCAGACATTGCCTGACCCCCGTAAGAAACCCGCAGGATATTATAAGGAGTTATCACAGACTGCAGAATCATGTGTCATGAACCTAGCTGACATAGATATGTTGTTCGGAAATGTTGTTCCACAGCCTTTGTGGGGATTGATTCTCAATACAGATCATGCTGCAGAACTAGGTGACACATGGGCTAATATCATTAATGCAGACAATAGACAGGTTGGTGGTGCCAAGCCTGAGCCCGCGGTAGCAGAACTCCCTGGTAGAATAATTAACTATATGAAAACTTTAATGCCCGCAATACGTGTAAATTGGGATAAATGATCCGCATGCAAACAGAAGAAAGATGAAACAGTGTCTGATTTCTTCACCAGGTTTGAAGAGACATTTATCGACCACAGTGGTCAAGACATGAGTACAGAAGGTGGCCAACGGTTATTTGTTGATAAATTTGTGCATAATTTGCTTCCAGAGTTATGTAAAAAATTAAAAGATTCGGAGAGTTCTTGGACCGTTTCCTCTTCAGCGCAAATACTGGCTACTGCACAGTATTACGAAAATAGGGATAGAGATGAGAAGGATAGAACAGACAAGAAAACGAAAGAATTAAAAACGAAGGTTCTTTTACAGCAGGCTTATCCGCAACGTGGAGGTCAGAATAATTATAGGCAAACCCAGGGTATCTATCAGCAACCCCAACAGTTTCAGAATAATCAGCAAATGTATGGGTATTATCAACCGGTTGTATGACATAATTTCGACAGACAGAAAATTGACCTACAAATATATCGCAACAAAAATATCGATGTCAAGAATATCGACATCCTATCTACAACATGGTAAGTACAAAAATATCGAAAATTAAATATTGATGTCAAAAATATCGTTATTAAAAATATCGTTTTTTTTACTTTAAAAATATAAGTAAAATAAACCAAATTATACTTAGAAATTAAATAAACATAATTAAATATATTGTATAATATTTTAAATGTATAATTAATATATATAATTTAATAAAATTTAAATTAAACAGATACATATAATATATAACATATATACTTACTTAATAATTAATTTTACAAATAATTTCTGTAACGTATAAATTATTAAATGTTTTTAAAAATTACCAATACATCTATACACATAAAAAAATAACATTAATAAATATTTAATAATTACATATAGCAAATAATAATCAGTATTTTTAATGTGAATAATTTTTATTATTAATGATATATTACAATAGCAAACATAATACAAAACATATGAAATATCAGACACAATAAAACTACTAGTCCAACTCCAACAAAAACAACAGAATGTAAAATGTTGGATACCGTAGGGGTAAAAATTACTATTCCAACTCCAAAGAGTGCAACAGTAGGGAAAGCGTTGGATAGCGTAGGGTTAAAATTACTATTCCAACTCCAGAGAGTGCAATAGTAGGGAAAGCGTTGGATAGCGTAAAGGTAAAAATTACTATTCCAACTCCAGAGAGTGCAACAGTAGGAAAAGCGCTGGAAAGCGTAGGGGTAAAAATTACTATTCCAACTCCAAAGAGTGCAACAGTAGGGAAAGCGTTGGATAGCGTAGGGTTAAAATTACTATTCCAACTCCAGAGATTGCAATAGTAGGGAAAGCGTTGGATAGCGTAAAGGTAAAAATTACTATTCCAACTCCAGAGAGTGCAACAGTAGGAAAAGCGCTGGATAGCGTAGGGGTAAAAATTACTATTCCAACTCCAGAGAGTGCAACAGTAGGGAAAGCGTTGGATAGCGTAGGGGTACAAATTACTATTCCCACTCCAGTAAGTGAAACAGTAGGTAAAGCGCTGGATAGCGTAGGGGTAAAAATTACTATTCCAACTCCAAAGAGTGCAACAGTAGGGAAAGCGTTGGATAGCGTAGGGGTAAAAATTACTATTCCAACTCCAAAGAGTGCAACAGTAGGGAAAGCGTTGGATAGCGTAGGGGTAAAAATTACTATTCCAACTCCAGAGAGTGCAACAGTAGGGAAAGCGTTGGATAGCGTAGGGGTACAAATTACTATTCCCACTCCAGTAAGTGAAACAGTAGGGAAAGCGCTGGATAGCGTAGGGGTAAAAATTACTATTCCAACTCCAAAGAGTGCAACAGTAGGGAAAGTGTTGGATAGCGTAGGGGTAAAAATTACTATTCCAACTCCAGAGAGTGCAATAGTAGGGAAAGCGTTGGATAGCGTAAGGGTAAAAATTACTATTCCCACTCCAGAGAGTGCAACAGTAGGGAAAGTGTTGGATAGCGTAGGGAAAATGATTACTATTCCAACTCCAGAGAGTGCAACAGTAGGAAAAGCGCTGGATAGCGTAGGGGTAAAAATTACTATTCCAACTCCAGAGAGTGCAACAGTAGGGAAAGCGTTGGATAGCGTAGGGGTACAAATTACTATTCCCACTCCAGTAAGTGAAACAGTAGGTAAAGCGCTGGATAGCGTAGGGGTAAAAATTACTATTCCAAATCCAAAGAGTGCAACAGTAGGGAAAGCGTTGGATAGCGTAGGGGTAAAAATTACTATTCCAACTCCAAAGAGTGCAACAGTAGGGAAAGCGTTGGATAGCGTAGGGGTAAAAATTACTATTCCAACTCCAGAGAGTGCAACAGTAGGGAAAGCGTTGGATAGCGTAGGGGTACAAATTACTATTCCCACTCCAGTAAGTGAAACAGTAGGGAAAGCGCTGGATAGCGTAGGGGTAAAAATTACTATTCCAACTCCAAAGAGTGCAACAGTAGGGAAAGCGTTGGATAGCGTAGGGGTAAAAATTACTATTCCAACTCCAGAGAGTGCAATAGTAGGGAAAGCGTTGGATAGCGTAAGGGTAAAAATTACTATTCCCACTCCAGAGAGTGCAACAGTAGGGAAAGTGTTGGATAGCGTAGGGAAAAGAATTACTATTCCAACTCCAGAGAGTGCAATAGTAGGGAAAACGTTGGATAGCGTAGGAGTAAAAATTACTATTCCCACTCCAGTGAGTCCAACAGTAGGGAAAGCGTTGGATAGCGTAGGGGTAAAAATTACTATTCCCACTCCAGAGAGTGCAACAGTAGTGAAAACGCTGGATAGCGTAGGGGTACAATATACTATTCCCACTCCAGTAAGTGAAACAGTAGGAAAAGCGCTGGATAGCGTAGGGGTAAAAATTACTATTCCCACTCCAGTAAGTGAAACAGTAGGGAAAGTGTTGGATAGCGTAGGGGTAAAAATTACTATTCCAACTCCAGAGAGTGCAACAGTAGGAAAAGCGCTGGATAGCGTAGGGGTAAAAATTACTATTCCAACTCCAGAGAGTGCAACAGTAGGGAAAGCGTTGGATAGCGTAGGGGTACAAATTACTATTCCCACTCCAGTAAGTGAAACAGTAGGGAAAGCGCTGGATAGCGTAGGGGTAAAAATTACTATTCCAACTCCAAAGAGTGCAACAGTAGGGAAAGCGTTGGATAGCGTAGGGGTAAAAATTACTATTCCAACTCCAGAGAGTGCAATAGTAGGGAAAGCGTTGGATAGCGTAAGGGTAAAAATTACTATTCCCACTCCAGTGAGTCCAACAGAAGGGAAAGCGTTGGATAGCGTAGGAGTAAAAATTACTATTCCCACACCAGAGAGTGCAACAGTAGTGAAAACGCTGGATAGCGTAGGGGGACAAATTACTATCCCCACTCCAGTAAGTGAAACAGTAGGGAAAGCGCTGGATAGCGTAGGGTTAAAAATTACTATTCCAACTCCAGATAGTAAAACAGTTGGGAAAGCACTGGATAGCATAGGGATTCTATAAACATAATAACCAATTAAATAATTAGTTATAAAAAATAGCATATTAATAATTAATTTACAAAATATGTATTATTAAATACCAATTATTTAAAATAATTATTTATATAAATAACTTTAAATTACATCCCACACTATTCCCCCTTTAACACACAACACACTACACATACAAAATACACAATACATTTAAATATCAGTGTATCTATTATTTACAATTCATAATACATTCTTTATAATTAATATACTTATTATTTACAAATTTATACATATTAACTACGAAATTACAATTATTCACAAATTAATTATTAATTAACAATACATTAATTAGCAATAACAACAAATAACATGGAATAATAAATTATTTATATTTACTATATTTAACGTACTAATAACAATTAAATACCAATTAATAATTAATTAACAATTAATTATTATTAATTACAAATAAATAAAAATTATCAGTAATTATTTGAATTTAATTACATCCCACCCTATTCCCCTATAAACCCACAACCCACTACACATAAAAATTCACATAATTAATTTAATCATCAATTAATCACTTAATAAAATTAAATCACCAATTAATTAGTAATTAACAATTAATTAATTAACAATACCAATAAAAAAATATTAATATTAAACTAATTATAACTTATATAATTAACCAATTAATAAAATTAATTTACAATTCATAATTAATTAATAATTAATTAATCAATTAATATATTTAATTAACAATTAGTAATTAATTAACAATTAATTAATCATAAATACCAATTAAACAATACATATTAATTAATGAATTATAATTAAATTACTTCCCACCCTATTCCCCTATAAACCCACAACCCGCTCTGATACTAAAACGCTAAATTATATTTTACATAATTATTAATCTCTAAACATTTATTTTTAAATGTATTAAAATACATTACAATAGTCTTTAACATACAAATAAATACATATTAAAATACATTACACTAATAAAATATCGATATTCTTGACATCGAAATTTTTGATTACGATATTACTTACATCTATATTAATGACTTCGATATTATTAACTTCGATAATACTTACCTTGGGGTCGATATTCTGTCCATCGATATTCTTGACTTCGATATTCTTTACCTACGATATTTCCAACTCGATATACTTGTAGTTCGAAATTTAAAACTCGATATTTAGACTGCTCACCATTATCAACCACGTGTCCCTATAGGTCCCAATCAGTGTTCATATTGCAAGGAGGAAGGTCATTTTAAAAATAATTGTCTTAGATTGTTGCAGCGCACGAATAATGCTTATGGCGCAAAAGGTAGAGGTGGCCAGCAAGCTCCAAGAGGTAGAGGGCGTGGAAATGTTCCCCAGAACGCGCGTCCTCTTCCGCCTCAAAATACGATAAATAGTTTTGATCAGCAAGCCAATGCAACTGGCAAGACAGCGCAGTACTATAATAATGACTATTATGCAGAAGATGATAATACGGAAGGTAATGATTACTAGGACAGCCATGGACAGAGAGAGGGAGTTGTTTCAGTGCCAGTGGATCAGAGCGGACCGTATGTTAAGGTGACTACAGCGGGTGTAACAGAGCCCTTTCTGCTGGATACTGGTGCTGCAAAGAGTTCTATTATGCGCTCAAAACTCCCTGGCGCGCCTTTGTCTGGCGAAATGAATGTTTCAGTAGGTTTTTCTGGCGCTCCGGTTAGGAACCCGATCTCAAGTCCTATGGCCCTTTCTGTTGGACCTTGTGAGCTGAAAGCACCCCTTATCCTAACGACAGGATGTGGTGAAAACCTGTTAGGATTGGATTTGTTAAAGAGATTACATGCAACATTATATTGTTCCCCCTCGGGAGTACAACTTACACTGGGTAAGGAAGTGATTTCTCCCATGTATTTGTCGAAGAATAAACTGCCAGCTGAATTGTCGTCTCTTCCTGATGCCCTTTGGGCCACTGGCCCTAATGATGTGGGCCTTTTGGAAATACCGCCGTATGTTGTCACTTTGAAAGCCAATGTTAAATTGCCACGCATTCCCCAGTACAAGATCTCTCATGAAGGTGAAAAAGCGTTGTCAGCAATTATCTATGATTTATTTGAGAAGGATGTAATTGAAGAGACAAGAGGCAACGTTTGCAATAGTCCGGTTCTGCCTGTTTTAAAACGTACTGACCCTTCTCAGCCACCCGTTTACAGGTTTGTGATCGATCTTAGAGAGGTCAATAAGATAGTTGTGCCACAGTTTCCAGTCGTCCCTGATATAACTGCCTTGTTAACTATGATCCCAGCTTCCGCTGCTTGGTTCTCAGTGATCGATTTAAAGAATGCTTTCTTTAGTATCCCGATTGCAGAGGAGAGCAGGGATATTTTTGGGTTTTGTTTAGGAGGTCGAAGCTTCCGTTTTAAACGCGCTCCACAGGGCTACTGTGAAAGTCCATCAATATACAGTCAGGCTTTAAAAGCGCAGCTTGATGCACTTGGTTTACCTAGTGGTGCTACCCTTATTCAGTATGTTGACGACTTATTAATCGCCGCAGATACTGAGGAGATTTGTAAAGGAGCTACATCGTCATTGTTGCGTCATTTGTCTGCCTTTCATCACAAAGTGTCTCTCTCTAAACTGCAATATTGTCAACAAGAAGTGACCTATTTAGGTCATCTCTTATCGAAGGAGGGAAGGAAGCTGACCCCAGAAAGAATCCAAGCCATTGCACAATTAAGCGTGCCAAGGACACAGAGAGAAGTGCGTGCTTTCTTGGGCATTACTTCATACTGTAGGCACTGGATCCCGAGTTTTTCTTTGCTGGCAAAACCGTTGATAGCATTAACATGTAAAGATACACCGAATCCTGTCCCATGGTCTTAAGAGTGTCAGAAAAGTTTTTGGGAATTACGCAAGGCATTATGTTCAGCTCCTGTGTTGGGTACCCCCGACTATAGTAAGCCTTTTACATTGTATGTTCATGAAAAGGAAGGTTGCGCATTGTCAGTGTTAACACAGCCTTTTGGAGACAGACCGCGTCCATGCGCGTATTTTTCATCGACTTTGGATCCCGTAGCGAGGGCGTTGCCAAGTTGTTTAAGAGCCACAGCAGCAGCAGCTGCGTCTATTCGACAGTCTGCTGGAGTAGTGATGAATAACACATTGATCGTAATAGTTCCCCATGCAGTGGACACATTGTTAAACAGGACAAAGACACAGCACTTAACTAGTGCTCGATTGTCAGGGTATGAATTGACACTGTTAGCAAACCATGTGCACATAAAAAGGTGCAACACGCTGAATCCAGCTACATTATTGCCAATTTCAGCAGACACAGATGAGGTTGAACAGCATGATTGTCTGTTCAGAACAGAAGAAGAAACAAGAGGGAAAGTGGATCTTAAAGATACTCCCCTGGTTGAATGTGATGGTACCTTATGGGTGGATGGTTCGTGCTTCAAGCTTCCGAATGGTGATACGACTGCTGCATATGCTGTCACGACTTTGCACACGATTGTTGAAACTGCACGTATACCACATAATTCAGCCCAAGCAGCAGAATTAATTGCACTTACAAGAGCATGCGTGTTGTCGAAAGGAATGAAAGTGAACATATATACTGACAGTCAGTATGCCTTTGGCGTGGCCCATAGTTTTGGGCGTTTGTGGAAAGAACGTGGGTTCCTGACCTCGCATGGAACTAAGATTCAGAATGGTCAGTTAGTGAATGATCTCCTTGAGTCACTGACCTTGCCGTTACAAGTCGCGATTGTGAAATGCAGCGCACACAAGAAGGTTACCGATGATGTTGCGCGTGGTAATGCATTCGCTGACGAAATCGCGAAAGAAACAGCAAAAGATGTGACAACTCGAATGTATGTTGCAGGCCCTGCAAGATGGGTTGGTGATGTTGGAATGTGTGAAGACACGATAGAGAGTGTGAAGTCTCTTCAAGCTGAAGCCACAGAGAAAGAATTGAGTATGTGGAAAGAAAATAAGGGTAAATTGGATGAAAATGGTTGTTGAGTTGATTTGTCAGAACACCGGCGATGGTTGTTACCTGATGCATATGTGCTTCCAGTGGTTACGATGGCACATGGAATGGCACATATCAGTGTGAAAGGGATTTGTAAATTGTTGGCTCCAGTATGGCAGAATGCTGGAATTCCCAAGTGTGGGGAGAATGTGGTCAAAAATTGCATGGTATGTTTGAAATACAATCCTGGTAGGGGAACCCCAACTCCAGCTGGTCATTTTGCACCCCCATCATATCCATTTGAGGTTCTGCAACTAGATTTCATCCACATGGAAAGGTGCAACAATTTGAAATATGTACTGGTTGTTGTTTGCGCTTTTTCAAGATGGATAGAAGCATATCCCCTAAAAGACAATACGGCCTTATCCACAGCTAAAGCCCTTGTCAAAGAATTTTTCCCTAGGTTCGGAATGCCAAGGATGGTATGGAGTGATAACGGGAGTGAATTTGTAGGTCGAGTGATGAAGGATGTGTGTGAGGGACTAGGCATTAAGCAGAAGTTCCACGCTGCAAATCACCCCCAATCAGCTGGATTAGTAGAGTGCTACAATGGCACTTTGAAACTTAAGTTGGCCAAAATTCAGGCAAGCTCCGGTCTTAAATGGCCTGACGCTCTGCCCTTAGCACTCCTATCAACAAGAATGACTGTGCATTCGCGAGTGGGACTTAGCCCCTATGAAATCGTGTTTGGCCGCCCGGCCAATATATGGGGTGTGCCAAGACCAACAAAATTCAGTGAAATCGAACATCCAGTACTGCTTGATTATCTGTATGAATTGACGGCTAAATTGCGTGTCTTACACCAACAGGTTCACGATACTCTGCCCCAGGCCGCAGAAGCTCCAGGACACCCTATTAATCCTGGATCGTGGGTGCTGATTAAGAATTTTCAACGTACGAAAAATGATGAGCCCCGTTGGATCGGCCCCCACCTCGTCCTTCTATTGACATGATCAGCGGTTCGAGTGAAAGGGAAAAATAATTGGATACACGGCATACATTGCAAGAGGATCCCTTTGCCCCTACCGTATGATCGGTGGGTCCAGGAGGGGATCGCTGACTCTGAGGCTGAGAATGTGCCTCGTTTTGTGCCTTTTAGCGATGCACGTGTAAAGGGAACAATTTCAGAGCAAGAAAGTGATGACATTCTGCAAGAAGCTATATCGCCATCAATTCGATTGGACACCACAGAGCCTGAACTCTTGTTTCAAGACCAGACAGTACCTGGGAAAAACAGGTATAATTTGAGGCCAAGGACTATGGACAAATAAAAATTCTTTTGCTTTGATATTTTTGGATAGCGCAGCTCTCTCATCTGAGAAACTTTTCTATTTTTTATTTTTTGAACCACCATCCGGGTTTAGCTGTAGGGTCGCGGCGCCAAGACTTTGGGGTACAAGCCGGAGACGTTAGGTCAACGGTTCTGGTTGGTCTAGGGCGTTCCCTGAACTGACAGGTGTACTCCTTAGCAGAAGATACCCATCCGCCGCGAACAGCACGATTAGAGGATGGAGTTTCTCGAGATGAAGAGACCCGCTGAGGAAATACGTTTTAAGAGCAGAATATGTAAAATAATGAATAGCAAATGTTTTGTAGTGTTATGTCTGTTTGTACTGTCTAGCATAATGATGTTTTCCGTAGGTTGTGTATTATTGTCTTTCCGAGTGCCATTTGTACCCACTGTACAGCCCACACCTCCTCCTACTATTTTTCCACACTCTTTTCACCCTCTGCCTGAACACGAACAAGCTAGACGTTCTGAATTTGTAAACAACTCATTTGTTCAACTCCTGCACCAGCACCAACTAGTTATGAACACAACAAATTGCTGGGTGTTGCGTTTGATGCTGCATACCATTGATAAGGGTATGCCATATCTAGTGCTGCCATTTAGCTATAATGGTTCATCATGGGCATTCCAGACTATGTTTCTTTTTGCGCTTGAAACCTACTCCCCGCGACCACCGCGTTCCACTAGACTTAACTCGAACAATAAAGCCTTGATAAGAGGAGTTGCAGATATGAGTAGAGATATCGATGCATATACATCTATTCCCAAGGATGAGTTGCGAGCTTATGTAGGTTGGAACGCGACGGGGTATAGCATTAGTTTGGGCGAAAAACAGTGCAAAAGTTCATCCCCAATTTGGGTTGTACCACACATGGGTCGCCTCTGTTTACAAGGCAATGGTCAGAATCCAAGAGCTCAACTAGGGAAGAGTGACTGTACGGAAACGTACATTTTTCCATCACAGTTTTCGCCTACGTTTTTTGCTGCCAAGGGTACATACTTTGTTTGTAATGATCGAGCATATACATGGTTGCCCCCTGATTTCTCGGGCACGTGTTATGTTGCAAATTTGCTACCGCCGACATTTACTGCCACCTCTGATTATCACAAGACCAGAGTTGTGAGAGACGTGGTTAGTAAGGAGGATACTGTCATACCAGATAACGCTCCGACAATCTATCAGGCCATCTCCAAACTGCATAAAATTTCCGAATCTATCCACGTGGATAAAGGAGATTGGTCGGTAATGGGGTGGTTCTGGGAACTGATAGCAGCTTGGGGATGGAAGATTCTAATAGTCATTGGAACGATCTTAGCCATTCTTTTCCTGTTCTGTCTATGTATACAGTGTGCTCCTGTAATGTGTAGCCTCTGTGTTACATCATGTGTAAGGAAACCTGTATCAAGGGACGAGCTAAGCAATAGGATGATGCTACAGCAACATCTCCATGACTTTGTAGATATGGACCTGGACTCAGATTAATATGAGTATAGTTGTTGCCTATGTAAGGGCAAAAGGAGGGTCTGTGGTACTGTAAATTTCGGAACCATGTTGGAAGCATGGCCCTACCATGCCGACTTCAGTATCAGCGAACCGCAAATGTCAAATGCGGTATGTATGAGTGTTTTCGTCATGTTTCACTGATGAATTCACCGTGCATATGATACCACATATTGAACCCTTTGGGTTCCATTTTAGAACAGTAGCCATTTTGTGGTTGCCCTCACATAGGCTGCGATCTAAGGCCATGCCTAGGCCTAAAGGACACGTACACCTTCTGTGACTTCTCTCTGACCTGTGCAAACTGACTCCGCTGCCCGAGGAAAATCCTGTCCGGCCAGTTCCTTTCCTCGCGGCCTAATGTGATTAGCATCAGGGCTCGACCCATCATAAAGTCCTTGTTCGCACACGATCTCTGACTAAGCTATTTCACACCTGACTGTTTCCTACTTTATGGCTTGTTTTACGAGCAGGAGGTGCCCGTTTTATTGAGGTCCGTTGTTATCTGATGAAGGTTCTGAGCCTTGCTGGGTAAAATGGCTGTATGCTTAATGAACTGAAATGTGGGATTGTCATTATGGCTCTGCTGTTTCTTTGAAACTAAAATATGTGGATGACCACTTGTAAAATAGGGGCGGTGTGGCCGAGAGCGTAATTTTGTGTATATAAGTAAAGACTGTTTTTTGGTTCGGGAGCAGTCTCCTGAGAACATACATCGTGTTGTACTTCTCGGATACCTGTGATTGGTCTGCAGCCAATAAATATGATCTTTGGTTTCATCTATAAGACTCTGTGTTTCTGTGGGTCTGAAACAGGAAGAACCCGAAGTCTTAGGGTGTGTTCCCCTGCACCGCTGGGTTCTAAAAACCCGGTACTTCACTGGAAACAGGTTTTGGTGCCTTTGCTGGATGTCAAAATGTTGGCTCTAAACTATCTAGAAAGGGTTGTTCCTTTTCATAGGTCTGATTCTATGTTTCTAAATTTTGTTTTGACTATCGAAGAGCTGTAACCTTCCAGACCCACTTTAATTAATTCGGTCCAGTTCACTATTTCAGCGATTTGCATTGAAGAACATTTGCCTTATCCTGTCAGTATTCATGATCCTTCCACTATGACTATGACTGCACCATGAGTTGATATCCAGGAAGCTTCTCTGTAGGAAATCTGTGGAGCTGCCACAAGGGTATTTCCTTCCACTTTTGAGCACCAGTAGAGCCTTCTTTGACAGGATAATATTAGGGTGATTTTGGTACCAGAGTCCTCTCAGTTATGTTATAGCTGATAGTCTTCAGGATTTTCTCATCTTGATTAAAGATTTCACAAATGTTGTACTGAACCTAGGTCCTCTTGATATAAAACAACTTGTAACCAGCCTGTGTTCTCTGCTTTAACTTGGATATTCCTCATGGAATAAAGACTGGAAGAAGGAAGCGGATGAAGAGGTAAAGTTTGAATTACATTCTGGTAATTCCATTTACTAGAGGCCTTTCTTCCTCATTGTAGTCATTAAGAATCTCCACATCCTAGATGGTTCTTAGAGAGGGGCGGTGGTGGGCCTTTCTGTGTAGGTGGTATTTTTATTCCCTCTTTTGGAGGGTGGGGAGGAGTTACAGTTGTAGGCAGGGAGGTAGGACAATGGAGTGCCTGTTAATAGAGGTATACTCACTTTATAGAGCAATGACTAGAAAGAGTAAAAATGGAGGATGAGTAATGCAATTACCAGTAAACAATGTAAACATTTGTCTAAAGTTAAAATCTTCCTTGTCAAGGTTTTTAGGTCTTAAAGACTTACCTTTATAGAGTTAAAACTCTGATGGGAAAGACAATGTACCGCTCCACAGCTCCTACAACATGCCTGTGTTGAACTTTCTGTATAAAATATTCCACAAAGAGTGAAATCTATTTATACACCCCAAGTAAGTATTATGAAACTGAGTGTCACAAGGAGAGCAGGGGCGACAGGCTACAAGGGGCGGACTGGTGGGAGGCTCGAGAGATCACGGACAGTGTTTTTTATGATTCACAGGGAGACGAATGGACATCGACAACATCGGAGGAAGCACCTACGGACGTCTTCCCCTTTAACTGAAATACGCTCCCTGGTACACGCCCCCTACGATGACGATGAGGTCGATCACCCAATAAGGCCCCAGGAAGAAAGAGTCGTGGTGTGTGGCTACACCGGAGTGGGAGACGAAGAAGTGAGAGGAGCATCGGAGCAGGATTTCGGAGAATTGAGGAGCGAGGAGACGAGACGGACTACGCCGAAGGAGGAGAAGTCGGAGAAGGGAGGACTCCGCACCCACGCTTCGCCAAGCCGTGCCCACGGAGGAGCGTGGCTGACCCAGGTACGTGAACGTTTCACGGGCTGGGTCGGGAGGCGGGAGAAGGCTGAGAAATAACCTAAGAACCGCTCGCCGCCTCACTTGTACATATTGAGAGCACTTGACCCCTTTTTCCCCCCCCTCACTTGCACCGCTTCCCCTGTTCACACCGGTCGTGTAGAGTGTTTCGTTTGTTTGACACCTGAGCACCGGAGTATCTCCTTCACCTCCCCGGGCCCTTGACGGTAATTTACCCTGAGCGTCCTACTGACCCCAGCCTCTGTTCTTTTTCTCTACATTTGTTGGGGTGGCCGCCATCGTGAGTCCTCTGACGTCCACGCCCGGGACCAGAACCGTCTCCAGCCCACGCCGAAGAGGAAAAGAGAGCAAGAACCTTTTGGGGATTGAGACCGTACATCCTGGATACTTGGAACTCAAATGTCCCCTTACGAATAAAACCCTCACTTACTAGACGCCGAGTTATGCGTTATCCTTCCGACCCGCTCACACTGAGATTTCCTTTTGCTGTCATTCAGCATTTTGAAACAATTAAATGACAAAAATAAAAACTACCACAACACCAGGTAGAGTGTTCTTGGTCTCCTGGTTATTGATGTACAGTGTGGTTAAAAGAACCCTCCTGTGCCAAATAAATAATAAAAATTGCTTTTACAGCTGAATACAGTGGTAATTAAGATACTGCTTGCACGCACTTCCACAGTAACAACAAATACCTCAGCGCAAAAGAGCAGAAGCTGTAGAATTTAAACAAACGGGTGGGTATGTTCTGAAGAACTAAGGCCCTGATTTAGATCTTGGTGGATGGGATACTCCCTCACAATCGAGCCGGATTTCGCCTTCGCCGTATTACAAGTGCCATGGGATATAATGAACTTGTAATACGGCAGACGGGATATCACATCCGCCAAGATCTAAATAAGGCCCTAAGTGTCAAGTAGGTAGTCCTTGTAACAAGCATTGCTGCTGTCCATGAAACCACAAGTGCCAGAAACTAGAGCAAGCTCACTCAACTACAGATTACATTCCCTTTAGGTTTTTGCTTTTGGGAGGTAGCGAAGCTGATCAGTCAAGGCTTACATCTGACGGTTGGATCCTGGTTAAAAATGTCTCAAATACCACATTTATCTTGCACCTTTACTTAATCTCCATGCAACATTTTCTATGAAAGGAAAAAGACTTCACCTTAGTACTTGTAATTATATTTCCATAATACAATACGACTTGTACTTACAGTCTGCTGGCCCTGTGTATCACACTCTGGGTTATTGGTTGAGTGGGGGCGGAAGACCCATTCAGCAACAACCACAGTCCTTGTCAGGGTGAACCACAAAAGTCACTAAATTAACCTTTGCTTAACCCTCTGGTAGCTTTGCATAAAGTAGTCAGCCTTAACTTAGAAGCAATGTGTAAAGTATTTATGCAGCACTCAATCAATAATAAAGTGAAAACGCAACACAATAAAAATCCCAAACCAGTCAATTGTTGCAGCAGCGTGTTGTGCAGATCTCGCTTTCCCAGTAATTGGTGGCAGTCGCTGTCGAAGTGAAGAGCAGGTCTCATTGTAGCTTCTTGTTGGCTGTCTTCGTGGGCAGCAGAGTCTCTGCGCGAACATGCACATTTGCTGTCGTGAAGAGCTCAAACTTCAGGATTTTCACCATTTCTTCAGGAGGAGTGCACTCTGATGCTAGCCAAGGATCCAGGACCTGCAGAGGGAACTCTTGGGGATCTGGGCAGAGGCCTGAAGGGTCCGCAGGGCTCAGGCAGATCCAGTTTCAGCAAGTCAGCTGGGCGGTTTCAGGGAGGCCTCTGAAGTCTGTTATGTCCCTGTAGCTCACACTGGTCATCTTATTGGTCACTCTGGTTAGCCTGGGATGAAGGTTAGCAGGAGTCTTTCTTCTAGACAGCAAAGCTGTCCGTCAAGCAGCAGGGCAGTCCTTCTTCTGTAACGTCCACAGGTTCAACAGAGGTTCTGGAGGTCCAATATTTATACATGATTTTGTATGTGGAGACTCCCTGTCCTACCCCCACATCTGGTTCTGGGAAGTTCTTTCCCTTCCTGTGTCAATCTCTAAACTGTCTAGGTGTGACAATGGGAAGGCAGACCTGGTCCCAGATTCCTTTGTATGTGCAGGAGGCAAAGCCCTTTGACATTTAAGGAAGATGGGTACCGCTCCTCTTTGAGCCATCCTGCCAGGATGGCCCATCTTGTACTCTTTGTGTCACTGTCTGGAAGCAGTACATAAACTTCAACAGCAGAGACATTCGCAGTCATGTGACCGAGGGCACAAGCAGAAAGGCACATTTGATTGGGACAAGAAAATGTCAACTTTCTAAAAGTAGCATTTTTGGAATTGTGACTTAAAATCTGACTTCACCATTGAAGATAATTTTAAATTACAATTCATTTGAGTGTGAACAGCATAAGCCTATCTACTCTCAATCAAAAGTTAGCACTTATTAGGTACTGTACCTTCACTGAAGAGGTCACCCACACCATCATCCTCCTGTTGGAGGTCAAGTATACACTCGTCATAAAACTCCTCATCATCTCTCTGAAGTTCATCCTCAACAAACTCCATTTCTTTAGTGTCCATCTCTTGTGTGCTGCTCCGGACACTAATTTCCAGCCTGCAGCATCGAACACCTCTTTTTTTGTGCTGCATAGAACACCATTCCCAATTCAGGTGCTACGGCCTCCCACTCTTTTCAAGGAATTGGCGCCCTTTCTAAATATGTTTTGTCTTTTTTCTTTTCTATCCTCCTTTGTCCTCATTATAAGAGTAACCCTCTGAAATTGACCAGTATTCATTATCCAAACCTCTTACTTTTTTTTCTGCATGACCTTATCAATGGTCTAGTGGAAAGAGCGCCACATCTCGTGCACAATCAGTTTTTTAATAATCTCTTCATTAATTTTTCCCTTTGGATCACAGGAGATTCTCTGTCCTTATCGGCCATAATGTCTTCAAAGACAGATAGGACTAAAAGAGAGGAGCTCTGTAAGAAGGTTAATGTATAGCCAAGGTATTAACCAGCTAAACCAGGAGTAATTATATAAACTATATTAAATTATACCCTTTTTCTCTTATTATTAAAAAATAATAGCAGGTAATCAAAGTTAAAACAAGAGTTGTCAGTTGTTCGCAGAGATACTGTAACTGTCAACTGCCAGTGTGATGTGTTACTGATCTCGCAAACAGCCGCCAAATTTAATTGTATACCAATTATACTAATCCCTAACTAAAATGGTGCCAAAATCTCATATTAGGCTAAATTCATGCCAGTGCCAAATGCATTCCTCTAATGCAGTGTCGCATATGGCAAGCCTGTCAGCAACAGGGAAATACCTTGCTTCTGCCCAACTGCTCTGCAGAGCGGCTGCGGCCAGCAAGGGAGGCATGTCCAGAAATCAGGGGGGCTGCGCTCAGCCCAGAGACAATGGGGCCTAGGACAACACCAGCGAACTGCGTCGGCAATCACAAGCAGGTGTCGGTGAGCCCGCGGGTCGTAAATGGAGAGCAAGCTGGCTCTCAAGGATTAACTGCATGTAGCCAGGTGGAAGGAACAGGGGAGACGGAAGGTAGTTTTGGCTTAGGCTTTATTGCAATAAGTCTCTTCTTACGAGATGTCAAAGTCATTGAGTATAGTATCTGGGCTGCAAAGTCCTATCCTGTTCTGGTCACAGGCAGGAGATTCGTCTTCTTCTCTACGCGTTCCGGTCCAGTCCCCGTATTGGTAGGAGCTCGGGAAACAAGAGAGAAATATAGCAGACGTGACGGCCCAGTATGAAGGCTTAGCAAGGGGAAAGGGAGTGAGGGACACCCATGCTCTTCTCACACCTCAGTGACGTGGCGGTGGATCTGGGGGAAACAGAGGGGCGCTCTACACACTATCGCTCCCCTTCTTCCCTACCCACCCTGTGATACGGTCTCGTACCTGTGTAAGCCACGCCCCTCCTGGAGCGTGGCTCGGCGATAAGCGGAAACGTAGGCCTCCTGGCTTCTCCAACCCTTCTTCCTCCTTCTAGCTGGACACACGAGGGGAATTCTCGTCCGATGGCGTCTCTCTGTCGCTTCCCTGCAGCTCCCAAAATGCGCTCCTCCAGCGTCTTCCGGCTTCCTTCTTCTCCTCCTCTGGGATGACGATGTTGTCCTGGGCGTGGCTTGTGTAAGCGCTCTCCCAGTTAAAGGGACCGGTTTCGAAAGACAGGGTAGCAGAATCCTGCAGATTTGTGCTTCTGGCATTCCATTAATCAGTCTGTGAAAAAAGGAGAGGGGGCGTTTCAGGGGGCTCAGTCCACCACTCACCCTCCAGTTCCCGTTCCTCATGACGTGCCACGGAACCGTGACACTGCAACATATGAGCCCAAATACAGTTACAAGCAGCAGAATAATATTGGAATAAACAGCATGTTAGTCTCTAGTTAGGACTAGCATCCTCTACTCTTTCAGTGCAATGGGCTGCTAAAACGACTTTTAGACAAATATGGGGGGGATATAGCTGCAGTTATCACTTTGACCTTTAGATTACCGAAAAGTTTCAAACTGAAAAAAAGTTATAATTCACAGTCCTTTATCAACTTGGGATTTACCAACAGTTCTGAGAGGATGGGAAAAGCATTCATTCATTTGAACCGTTATAAATAGCAACTTTACTGTGGTTAACAGCAAAAGTATTTTTTCTGTCCGTTGTATTCTCAGCAAGTAGGTTAGGAGTTAGGTTCTTTAGTAGTCAATCAATCAATCAGGATTTACAGAGCACAGCTACTTCACTCGTGAGGGTCATGAGGCGCTATCTGATTATGCAGCCTGTTCTCCTATTGGTTGAACATCCAGGTCTTGAGGTTCTGCCTGAAATGCTGGAACGCTGATGAGGCTCTGAGGTGCAGGAGGAGGTTGTTCCAGGTCTTCGACTATAAATGAGCGAAGGAGCGGCCTTAGATGTTTGTCCGGCAGATTAGACGAGTGGCAGCTAGGACGAGGGATCCGGATCTGAGTTTCCTGGTGGGCTGTTAAAAAGTCCACAGTTGGCTAAGGTACGCATGTCCCTTGTTGTGTAGTGCCTTGTATGTGTGGGTGAATAGCTTGTACTGGCATCTCTTCATGACTGGTAGCCAGTGGAGTTTCCTGAGGTGAGGGGTTATGTGTGTCCACCTGGGGAGGCCGAGGATGAGCGTGGCTGCTGTGTTCTGGATCTTCTGGAGTTTCTTCAGAAGATGGGCTATTAATCCTACTTAGAGGTGTTTCTGTAGTTGAGTCTGCTGGTGACGAGAGCCTGCGTGACATTTTGTCTGGTGTTGGTCTGGAGCCATCTGAAAACCTTCCTGAGTATTCAGAGCATGAGGAAGTAGGTTGTGAAGACGGCGCAGATTTGCTTCGTAATGGATAGATGACTGTCGAGGATGATGCAGAGGTTGCGGGCTTGTTCGGTGGATGCGTCAGGGCTGGGCCCGGCTCCTAGGGGCACTATTATTTGTTCTAGTGTGCGTCCTTGCCTTTCCCAAAGATGAGTATTTCTGTCTTGTCGGTGTTGAGTTTGAAGCAGTTGTTGTTCATACAGTTGGCAGCGTCTTTCATACATCTTTGGAACTTTTCTTTCATGGTTCTTGGATTGTTAGTCAGAGAGAGCATTAGTTGGGTGTCATCTGAGTAGGTGATGATGTTGAGTCTGTGGCTTTTGATGATGCAGGCCAGGGGGTCATGTATGTGTTGAAGAGGGTTGGGCTGAGGGATGAGCCCAGGTCTAGCAGTCTTGACCAGGACAGTACTCTTCTCTCCATCCCACCCACTTCATTTATTTGGGCATCTACAGCAGTGTGGAATCTGCAGAGGGATGGGGGAGACTATATAAAAATAGAACAAAAGACTTGATACATGAGTAAATTAGGTGTAAAGAGGGGCAGGACTGAACTCATTTTGTTAGTACTAAGACAGGGAAGACTATGGTTTAGCGTAATGAAGACTACCAGTAAGTAATAGGTTAATTTTGAAGGGGTCAGTTATTTTGCATAACACCGCTTCATTTTCTCATACCTAAGGTTTTTTCCTGATGGCGTAGCATTAGGATCAAACTCGAAATTCAAACCAAAGGTTCAATTGTGGTTCCATTACTCTAGAGAACTAATCTTACCAGTTTTTGACAAAGATACAGATATTTAGATTCCATTATCTGTGGATGTTAAGAGAGCACTGGAGGGGGCGTGGCTAGCGCCCAAGGAAGATTGTGACGTCTCTGTGACTCTCTCGAGGGCGGTGCGGAGACTGAGGGACGCTGACAATGCACTCGTGGTTGTCGGAACTTTAAAGGTACATGGAGGAGCAAGTTTTATTACGCGCGGAGCGCTGTTTATTGTGCGTTTTTCTTTTCTCTCACGAGCGGTTCTGCCGTCATGAAGCTAGACCTTTTCAGAGAACACGCGGGTTAAGAGAAGCCGGTTTACCCCGCAAGTTTCTTCTTCGGCGACCTCCATAGCCTGCAATGTTTTCAAAGGCAGCCTGAACAAAAGCAACACATCAATTGAGGATTTTCAGGGACTTTGTGCTGTTGAATACCTGACCCAGTGCTCCTCATTTACTGAGACTCTTGACAAGCCTGATGCTGAGGAAACAATTCCTTGCAAATTATATAGATTCTATGTGAATTTCATTTGGACTTCCTACTCAGCAGTATTAGGCTAGAGTATGCTGGCATGTTGCATTGCACTTTCTAACTTGCATATTTTCATTTGAGGCTGCGGTGATGCACAACAAACAATTGTAATGGGATTGGTCACTTGATGGATGACTTGGGGGAACTTATGGATTTTTCACAGGCAGCCTGAACAAGAGCGACTTATCAATTGAGTATTTTGAGTGGTATTGTACTGTTGGATACCTGACCCAGTGCTCCTCATTTTTTTAAACTGTTGGCAATTTTGATGCTGAGATAACAATTCCTTGCAACATACACAAAATATATATGAATTTTATTTGAACTGTCTATTTTATAATATTGAGCTGGAGTATATCAGTATATTACATTGCGCTTTCTAACTGGCACATTTCCAATTGAGGCTACGGTGATGCACAACAACCAATTTTAATGAGACTGCTCATTTACTGGATACCTTGAGGGAAGTTACAGACTTTTTACGCACCACTCTCCTGGGTCTTGGGCTTGACCGCCCCCCAGCATGGGCAGACTGAAGAAAGTAAAATCTCTGCTGGTACCCACAATTCGTACATTTAAGATCCGTTCGAATACCCGCGCCCATCTTGCCTCAATGAAGGATTCTTTTAATTCGCCACCAAAAAGTCTTTCTTCATCTAACATCAATGCTTCTTCTAAACTTAACAAAGCGTCAACCAAATGGTTGGAAAAAGATCCTCCTTCTCCGCCAAAGGAAACCTCGTCTGTCTCGATGGACCTTCTTTTAGAGGAAATTCGCACTCTGCGTCCATTCATAGAAGAGACAAATTCTAAACTACAAGTCCTAACAGATGGGTGGGCAAAGATGGAAGAAAGAATTACCAAGGTTGAACATAGCTTAGAGTCTTTAGGTTGTTTTAAAGTAGAAGCTCTTCAATCCTGTGTCACATCTCTGCAGACGCAGATTGAAAATCTTGAAAACAGGAATAGGTGGAATAATCTTCGCATATATGGCTTGTCGGAGGGCCTGGAAGGTTCTGATCCTATCACTTTCTTCAAAACATTTCTGACGACAGTGTTAAATCTACCTGAGGGCACTATTCTAAACATTCAGGGTGCTCATAGACTAGGCCCTCCACTTCCAGCATCTTCCAATATCAGGAAACCGAGAGGAGTAATACTGTACCTTCTTGAATATACCGATCTTCTTATGGTATTATCAGCAGTTAGATCCGTAAGACGAATTTCATCATCAGCTAACCAGCTCTTCTTCTCACAAGATTATGCGAAGTCTACAGCGGACAGACGCAAAGAATTCCTCGCTATGAGATCAGCTCTTTGCTCTATTGGAGCACGGTTTGGTTTATTCCATCCCTGGTTGTTCAAGGTAACTTTCAACAATAATACTACTACTTATGAGGATCCAGTCAAGCTAAACAGTTTCCTTAACTCGCATTGTACAACAATTATGGACACTTCTAATACACGTACCAAATAATCTGTTTTGTCTTATTTAAGAGTTCAGCTCTCTACACTGAGTATGATGACTTACTTGTAAGGATATAGAATGTGTACCAGTTTTAGTAAAATGTTTGGTTCGCTTTAACTCTTTTAGGTTGCATTTTTATGTTGTTCAGTTTGAGGTTACGGAAATTTTTCTAATTTAACAAAATGCTTTGATAGCTTTAATCAATTTTTTCTTTTTACAGGTTCCGTCTTCGTATTGTTTGATTTATTCATCTTACATGTCGTCTGTCCTGAAGTCTCTCACGCCACACCTCGTGGAGTCTGGACGTGTCATCTTTCCATGTGGTTTCGTCCCCCCCCACCCCTTATATGTTTTGGATTTTATGTAGGTACAGTCTTCTTTTCCTACTATTTCTAACATAATGTTTCTTCTTTCTATGGCTATTTTGTCTTCTTTCCTTGTAATTACTTATAGTATTTATTTTACCAATTTTCCTTCTCCTGTTCTTTCTTCTCTTCATCTTTTCATCTATTGGTTTTAATAGATATTACTTTCCTACTTATTGCAAAATTTATATTTGACATTATGCATGTTATTACTGGTTCATTTGAATACCCACCCTGTATGCTGAATTTATGTTTTTAAAAATTGTCACTTGGAATGTCAGAGGCTTAATTACCCATTAAGACGGGTTTTATCATACCTATCTAAATTAGATGTTAATATAGCCTTATTACAAGAATCACACCTTACGGAGATTGAGTCATTAAAATTTAAAAAGAATTGGGTGGGTGAAATTTTCTTCTCACCTGGTGATGGTAGAAGGAATGGTGTCATAACATTATGTCATAAAGCATTAAATGCTAGGCTTAGCTCTCAAGAATCAGACAGTGAAGGTAGATGGCTATTCACTAATTTAATGATAGGGAGAACTTCAGTATCTTTGCTTAATATATATGCCCCTACTAATGGTGATGCTTCTTTTTGGTCCCGAATTTCTCATCTACTTGTAAAGTATCCCTCAGAGAATTTTATTTTTGCAGGTGATTGTAATCAAGTGGTTTCAAGACTTTTTTTTTACTCCAAACAAAACACAAAAAGCTTTTTTACAAACTATAAAACAGATTAATCTACTGGATGGCTGGAGATTATGTAACCCCTCTTTGAGGAAATATACTTTTTTTCCCTCCACCCCACCAAATGCAGTCCAGAATCGACCATATTTTTTTAAAATATCTTTTTATTGATTATATTAACAAAAAAATACACAAACAATCGGCATATCACATTTAGCTAAAGATCAGACATGGTTGAATATGGCATTCCATTAAGGCTACAAAGCAATTACGGGAAACAGCACCCACAACAGAGAGAATACTCAGGGAGACAATGGGTCATCATCAGGAGGGGCAGTAGGCGCAACACAGATATCTCCCCTATATGAGTTCCACTTGGCCCACACTCGGGACTATTTTTGGGGGCATCCTCTTGCCACATCAACAGTTTTCTCTCGAAACATACACCAGTCCAGGTTACGCTTCCATGCTGCAACAGTTGGGGGTGTTGGCCCTCCCCATAATTAAGCAATGTCTCTTTTGGCCACTGTGGCACCAAGAGTAACCCACTGCCTCTGCGCCCTTACCAAATCATTGGGCTCCCACACATTGAGTAGACATCTTCTAACCTCAGGGCGGACGGGTTTGTGCAGGACCTCACTCATGACACTATGGATTCATCTCCAAAATCTCTGAATTTGCTCATATTCTCAGAGAATATGCATAAATGTGGCCACCTGTCCGCATTGACGCCTACAGTTAATGTTTTCACCACGCCCCATACGGGCCAGCTGCGGTCCCGTGATGTAGATTCTGTGGAGAATTTTCAGTTGTATCAGACAGAGACGTGCAGAGATCGCCACCTCCCTGGGGGAGGCCACCGCTTCTCTCCAGTCCTCGTCATCTAATAAGAGGCTGTCCGCCTCCCACGACTCACGCAATTTAATTAGAGGATCTGGTGTGTTGTTAACAAGTTTTTTGTAGGTCAAGGAGATAGCTTTCTGAGGAAGCAGCCCGTCTAGTAACCTATCCTCCAGTGGGGAGGAGTCAGGAAGGGAGGAATCCTTACTGATGGCGGTGGTTAAGGCATGACAGATCTGTAGGTAGCGAAAGAATTCTGTATCCGCAAGTTCGTACTGTTGTTTCAGCTGGCTAAAACTGAGCATATGACCCTTCACCCATAGGTCACCGACACGAGAGATGCCAATGAGGTCCCACTTATCGAAACCTTTAGAGGAATGGAGACTACCCAGTTGATCTGAGTCCCTTAGGGGGGCCGCGAGCGTCAGCCTATGCTCCCACCCTAAACGTTTGTTAACTGCATGCCACACTTGGACCGAATGGGATGTGGGCCCAGTCAAGTGGAGGTTCTTAGGATTAGCATAGAGGGCTCTGTTGAACGACTCGCCCAATAGCAGCCATCTGTCCATAGCATATCCCGGATCTACCGGAGCCCGATACATACTCTGATTGATGGCAGCGATGTGGGCCGCCCAGTAGTATTTCTTTATGTCAGGGAGGCTAATGCCACCGTCATACCAATTAAGGGTTAATTTGTGAAGCGCAATTCTAGGTTTCCCGTCCCATAGCAACTGCCTCTGTAGGTCTTCGATCTCTTTAAAATAGCGCTCTGGGACGGGATAGTTCTGAAGGGCGTAAAGGAAGCAGGGGAGGGACATCATCTTAAAGAGAGCGGCTCGCCCGAGCAGCGAGAGAGGAAGCACCCTCCAGGTAGCCACATCACGTCGCAGGCGCTGCAGGGGCAAGAGCAGATTTCTCTCATAGCGGAGCCGGGTGTCGGCTGTGACAAAAATCCCCAACTATTGGAAACCATCGGACACCACCTGTATCGGACAATCCCTGGGAAGAGATGGATTCCCACCAGACAGAATATAGAGGAGAGATTTCCTCCAGTTAATAGAATAGCCCGAGAATCTCCCGAAGGACGTAAAGATGTCTAAGACACATCTGAGGGACTTGTTGGGGGAAGCCAAATAGAGCAGAATGTCGTCTGTGTAAAGGGAGATGCAGTCCTCCCAGTCCGCCGACCACCGCAGACCTCATATGGCCGACCATATTTTTATTTCCCACAATGTTTCCCAATCTTTACGTTCAGCTGAAATAGGACCCATACTTATTTCTGACTATACTCCTGTCTCGATTCAATTGGATATCTTACATAAACCAGTGTTATCTAAAAGATGTAATTTTAATAATTCCTTAATTTTAGACTCCAATTTCAATAATTCTTGTTTCCTTTTTTCATGAATACTTTTGAATTAATCAAATGGTTAACATTCCCTTCCATACAATTTGGGATGCCTTTCAAACCACTTCCCCTGATTCTATTAATATGTATCCAACAAACATAAAATTTCCAAAATACTGAACAGCAAACGTCTTACTAAGATTAAAAGGTTAGAACACTCTTTTTACACCTCTAAGTCAAAGGACTGTCTATCAGACGTTATAAATGCAAAAATTGCTTTCAATAAGACCCCTACTGAAAATGCATACCTATATTTATTGAAAACCAGTGCGAAGTTTTACGGTGGCCAAAACAAATCAGGCAAATTACAAGCTAATTACCTCAAGATCGAGCAAAATAGGCTCCAAATTGAATGAATGAATGAATGAAAACAAATTTATATCGCGCTACTAAGCCCATTGAATCCATTATTGATGAAAACCAAGTACCAAAACTCAAAGATTCCGAAATTATTCAAAAATATGTACAGTTTTATAAATCTCTATACACACCGGAGAATATACCTTTAGATGGAGGTATTATTCAGAAATGCACCATTTCTCCAATGAATTTAGACCTTTTTGAAACTGATATCACGCAGATAGAAATGCTAAATGCATTGAAGACTCTTAAAAAAATAAAGCCCCAGGCCCTGATGGTTTTACGGTTGAATTTTACTTACACTTTGCCCAAATACTTCTCTAACACTTACACACTCTTATTTCCTCCTTCATCACGTAACTCATCGGGATCCTTCTTAGAGGCCTTAATATGCCTCATTCCGAAAGATGGCAAGGATCTACGATATTGCAAAAACTATAGGCCCATATCCTTAGTTAATGTGGATTACAAAATCCTCTCAAAAACATTAGCCCTTTGATTAGAATCGCATCTCTCTTTGCTACTCGGTAAAGAACAATCAGGTTTTGTTAATGGACATAATATCACTGATAATACACGCTTATTTTTTTATATTTTATCTAAAACATCTCATTATTCAGACTCCCTAGCAGCGATTGCCTTGGATGCAAAAAAGGCCTGTGACAGAGTCTACTGGCCATTTCTTTTTTATACCCTTAAATGGTTTGGATTTGGCATACAAATTGTTTCCTTAGTCGCTTTACTTTACTCTGAACCCAAAGCTGCTATTTTTACTAATGGTTGTGTATCCCCTTATTTCACTCTAAATAGAGGATTGCGTCAAGGTTGCCCTTTATCTCCTTTTCTTTTTAATTTAGCATTAGAACCTTTTTTATCTAAAATCCGTCAAAATCATTCCATGACAGGGTTCATATCTAATACTCAACAGATTAAATTAGCAACATATGCAGATGACATATTAATGTTCCTCTCTCAACCACAGACCTCACTCACAACATTTTTGGAGGAAATTGAATCCTATGGACTGGTATCTGGTTTCAAATTAAACAACGACAAGTGTGAAATACTACCCTTAACCAAATATACCTTTAAAGAAGATTTTAAGACCTCTAATTTTGTATGGATTTCTCAACACATAAAATACCTTGGATTATGGTTTTCTCCATCTAAAAAGACATCCATTTCCCTAAATTTTGATAAATTCCTAGATAAATTAGAAGCACTGACTGCGAAATGGCATCCTTCTTATCTATCTTGATGGGGCCGCCTAGACACCATTAAAATGATGCTTACCCATATCATACTTTACATTATCTCTAATATACCAATATCCATACCAGATACGTTTTTTCATAAAGTCAATTCTATCTTTTTATTGTTTTTATGAAATAATAAAAACTCAAGAATGTCGTTACATAAATTGACAAATCCAAAAAAGGCGGTGTAAATTTTCCCCATTTCTTTAATTATCATAAAGCTTTCTAACTGAAGCAGCTATCGAAGTGGGTATCTGACCAATCAGTAGATTCCCCACTATGGGTTGATCTTGAGACTTCATTCATAGTACCCTTCTCATTTCATGAATAACTTTCATTCACTCGTAAACCAAAAACAATTTCAACACCAGTAAGACATTAGATGTTCTCCTTCACTCTGCACTGCATGATTTTCACACTTTTCTCACATCCACAATTTGGCTTAACAAGATTTATGCTTGTCAACAATAAACATATATACTGGAAAATATGGAGAAATAAAGGTTTACTTCAAGTACATCAGCTATTTGAACATGGCTCATTTCATACATTTTCAAAGTTACGTACCCTTTTCCATCTACCTCTTTCCTTTCAACACAAATTTTCAGTTCCATGAACTGCAATACTTGAAGCTTGCACCCACTTTCAGTTTGTGACTCCTTCATCTTCCTGGACCAATTCTATGTGGAATAATTTTCTAGGCTTAAATCCTAAAGCCTCTAATATTTATTCTTGCTTAACACAACCTTCCATAAATAGGGATAAAACCAAAACAGAACTTGCTTGGGAGGCTGATTTACACATAGATTGGTCCATTCCCTTATGGAATAGGATATGGACAAAAATCAGGAAATCATCCAGAGCGGCAAACACTATGCAAACTATTTTTTATATTTATAATAGACTCCTTTTCACACCTGCACACTTACACAAAATACACAATGCAATTTCTAGCACCTGCTGGACATGCTTTCACAAATGTGCTGACTCAAAACACATGCTATTTACATGTCCATACGTACTTAAATTTTGGTAACAGGTTTGGAGTCAAATGAACACCATCTTTAATACTACAGCCCACTTTTCTTTTACCATCATTTTTTTAGGGAGCTTATCCAATGATTGGGATAGGAGACAATCGCAAATAGAAGTCAAAGACTTGTTATTGGCAGTGGCTTTCCAGCAGATAACAAAGAATTGGAAGAATACATCCAAATTATCATATTTAACTTGGTGGTATGCTGTTTGTCATAACCATAGATTGGACACGACCTTTGTATACCCTAGATCTCTCGCTAAAAAAACGTCTACAACTATGGTCTCCTGTCACACAATTTTTAGATAATAGTGCAAAAAATCCTTTGCTCCCATCCCCTTACTACAAGAAGTTGCTCAGCCTCCCTCACTTCCTTTTTATTGAAAATGACATTGTTTGGTATGTTAATTTGGTAATATTTATATGATTGCATATTTTAACTGTATTAAGTTTTTCTTCTCATTTCTTATTGCATTAAAGACTTCCAAGAACCAGACCTTTATATTTCTTAATGTATTATCTTCATCGCTTTCAAATAGAATATGTAATATTATTATTTTTTATCCTTTTTATTTATGTAATATTTGATGATTAACTGTACAAAGCATTGTTACTCATTTCGTTTCCTTCAATAAACCTATTCTTGAAACTTAAAAAAGAGAGCACTGGAAGTATGTCTAGTCAGACCAAAGGAGTTTAGCGACTCAGACCCCCCTATTGTTTTCCTATGGGCCAGTAAATAGATGCAAAAAACCTTCTACTGCCACTATAAGTAGAAGAGCTTGCACAGCCACTCTATAGGAATCAATGTCAGAGGGTAACATACAAGGCAAATCAACAAGAGGTGTATCATTCTCACGGCCAGAATTTAATGGGGTTCTACTTGAGGAGATTTAACGGCCAGCCATTTGGTAAACTGCAAATACATTTGTTAAACATTACTGAATACGTTTAGTCAATAATAAAAATGTTTCTTTTTGTTCATGAGTATTGAAATATGTTATGCAGTATTACCCTGAACCATAGTCTTTCCTGGCACAGTACTCTTCTATCCGTCCCACCCACTTCATTTATTTGGACATCTACAGAAGTGTAGAATCTGCAGAGGGATGTGAGATATTATATAAAAATCGGAAAAAGACTTGATACATGGGTAAGATAGCTGTGTATAGGGGAAGGACCACCCTTATATTGTTATTACTGTGACAGGGAAAACTATGGTTTAGCTAATGAATACTACCGGTAAGTAATACGCTCATTTTGGAGGGACCAGTTATTTTGCATAACACTACACACTACATAATCACCATTCGCATTCAAGCAGGGATACTCAGGTCCATAATTATCTTAGAGTTGCATCAGACTTTGTGCCACGCAAGGGGGCGTTAGGGCGATGCAACATTAAAGTCGGATTTATAAAGGCAAGCAAGGCCACCTTGTGTGGGCCTACATGACTTGATAAATCTGTAGTAACACAAATCGCTTTCTTGCATAACTCTGCCCCAGGGAGGCATTCTATGGGTGGAGCGTAGGTGTTCCCACGCAGCGACCCCCGGATTTGGCGCATTGCTGGATTTACCATTAGTAGTAGAACTAGGAATTCATCAAAATGCTATGCCTCCCAGGGGAGGCATAATAAGGTGAAATATCTTTGTTTCTCTTTGTTATTTCGTCTTTCTACTTGTGTTGCATTCTGCACCACACATCGTAAGAGGAAATTTCCCCTGAGGATTGTTTTTGTGCAGGAAGGCGTCCCTTCCTGTTCAAAAACAAGCCTACATATAACACAGGCACCCTTGCACCATGACACCAGAGTGCCTGCGTTGGTGCAAGGCAGCACATTGTGCACCAGTGCATGGAAAGGAATATGATGCATTCCTGCATTTCACGGAGTGCATTGCATCAAGGTGGCTTGCTGAGTTGCGCTGCATGAAAGTATGTTAAATCTGGGCCTCATTTATTCCTGGTAGTTAGAACTATGGGCACCACTCAGTTCTTAAAGGACTGTGAGTGCTGATTTACATCATGTTAGTTCTGAAATTATAATTTCAGTCTCTTCAAGCAAATATTGTTTTGCCTCTGTTATATGCATCTCAATACTAATAAATCTTGGGCTGGAATGTATGCGGTGTGGTGGGTCTTTGAGGGTTGGAACAATTGTGAGTGAGCGTTGAAGCGATCATCAGGATGGAGGCTGGAGCTGCTGGTGGTCCAATATTTATGATTCAATAAACCTTCCTCAGACTTACTTGATTGGAGAAGGCTCTTGATTTAACACTGACAACGAGATCCGGTGAATACCAGTATACTACAAATCAAACCCACATCAAGTTCATAGGAAATCAAGTAAGCACTGAGATTGTGGCACATCCAGGTTATGAATGACGTGAGGCTCCATCTAGAAGGAAGAGCTAGGGTGCACACTTCGCAGCAGTGGTGCAGGTTGGGAGTCACTGGTTAAGCTAGTGCCGAAGGAGAAGCACTATTGAGCAAGTGCAGATCTTGAAAGTTTACCTTGAGAAGAGGAGTTATCTTCAATGTCTAACGATCTGTAATGAAGCCGGGCGCCATCTTTACTCTGAGCAGAGCTGCAATGACAAACGGCTCATTGTGAATTGAGTGCCATCTTTACTGTGGGCGTTAGTAGTGTACAACATTAACAGATTATGAGCTGCACTGCTACTGAATTGTTGCCTGTTGGGCGTCTACCAACATCGATCTCCATCTTTTATGGGGGCAGTATTTTGTGCTGGCTGTCTTATTGGTCAGTACTAATTCAAGGAGCCATTCTTAAGGAAGGGGAGACTGGGTATAAAAAAACTGTACGTCGTTGACTTCTGTAAGCAGCTTTTACTAAGACTATCTAGTATTCTAGTTGGCAGCTATTATATTGGAGTTTATTCATGTAATGGTACTGCAGTTTTTTGTGTGGCAGGGTGGGTTGATATTGATCATCCTTAGTGAAGTTCAGTGATAACACTGTGTGATATTGAGCGCTTCAAGCATGGTAACATATAACATGCCTCAGCCACTGCAATTTTTATCTGAGAAAAGTGATTCAGTTCTACTGTGTAAACGATGGAAAGTTATTTGACCTATACTTATTAGCTATTGGGGTGAGAAATTCTCCGAGGTCGGAAAGCAAGCTGTCTTGCTTCATAATCGTGGTGTGGAAGGCAGAAACATTTATGAAAGTTTGGATGCTATTAAACTAGGTACTGCATAAAGTGTGAATGCTGAAAATGCATTTTGGGTCAGAACTTAATGTGGTCTTAGAAAGACACACATTTTCTGTAAGAGTTCAAGGGAAAATGGAGAATACTGGAAATTACATAGCATCTTTTAAAACATTGGTGCGTACTTGAGATTTTGAGAACCTTACTGACCCACTAATTAGAGACCAGATAGTGAGATGCACCAATAACCAGAGAGTACAGGAAAAGCTTTGGACAAGAAATTCAAATTTGAAAGAAGCTATAGCAATAATTGAGGGCATAAAAAACGGATTGGTGGGTGCATGAGATGAGAGATTGTAAAAATGGTGAGTATGGCATGATGAATATGGTTAAAGAATTTGCTTATGTGAATATTGATGCAGGGTGTGTGCAGAGAGTGAAGGAGTAGATGAAGGAGTTAAAAGCAAGGAAAATAAGAAACAACATCCACAATGTTATCGTTGTGTAAGTGAAGGTCATTTTTCAAACAGTCTGGGTGTCTTGCCAGATTTGATACATGTAAAAAATGTGGGAAAAAGGGACATTATGCTCGTGTGTATCATGGTAGTGTTGCTAAAAGTACAGTGGTGAATGGCACGAATGAGGAAAGAGAGGTGGTGCTGAGCATTCTGGATGATTGTGTGGTTGATAGTGAACCCTTATTGATGCCTGAATGTGAGGTAGAAATTGGTGGTAAAATTGTCATGGTTCTAGCAGACTCAGGATTGTCCTGCACCATGATTGGTGATAACAATTGTGACAGCATATTTGGTGACGAAGTTATACAATTGTGCCCTCCTGATAATAACCATGCCGGGTTTTTCGGTAATGAACATTAGTTTTGAAGACAGAGAAACAGTGGGAAGAGTGTATGCAGCCAGACATGGTGACAATTAACTGGGATGGAGACATCAGTGTAAAATGGGTATAACATTGAATCCCAACTCACCACAGCGAGTGAGGTTGGTATTGATTGGTGAGATGCCATGTGAGTTTATGGAGGAGTTCCCAAGTGTGTCTGAAGAAAAACTGGGCATGGTCAACCAATCTGAACACAAGATCCTTTTGAAACGAAATGCTGCTCCGTGTATACATAAGGTAAGTAAAGTACCTCATATGATGTTGCAACCGCTTAAAGAGTAGTTACATAGATTAGTAAATATAGGGGTAATTAAGGAGACTGAACTCTGTGGTTCTGGCACTAAATAATGGGGGCAAAAAGATAAGAATGTGTGTGGACCTTAGAGGATTGACAAACACATATGGGTGGCTCATCAGCCACTGCCCAATATTTCTGAAACCTTGGCTTTAATAAAGTATGCTTAGTTTTTTAGTGTGTTGGACCTGTCATCGGCCTACCATCAAGTTCTGGTACACCCAGAGTCAAGGCATCTTATCCTGTTTGTGACTCCTTTGGGGGATTACAGATTCATATGAATGCTCTTTGGCCTGGCATATAAACTGAGCTTTGTTTTCAAAGATTGATGAAGCGGATTTTAGATGGTCTTCCTAAAGTGTTATTCTTTCAGGGTGACATTTTGGTTTATTGGAAGGCTCAAAAAGAGCATGATGCAATCCTCAGATCTGTTGTGTACAGGGTACATAATGCAGGTTTTACTCTCAAAAAGGAAAAATTGAAATTTCGGGTGACAACAGTTACGTTTCTTGGTCACACCATATCTGATGAAGGAGTAAGTACTAAATTGGATTTGGCCAAAGGTACTGTGCAGACACTCGCACCAGTTACCAAGGACCAAATTCATTCCTTTTTGTGGATTGGCAGAGTTTGTTCTAAATTCATTGCCAGATTTGCCAGCTTGTAAATGCCTTTGAGGTTGTTGCTAAAAAAAATTGTGAAGTTTGATTAGTTGAGTGAATCAGCGTTTAGATGTAAAAGAAAAACATTGGGGCTTTACCAACATCAGGTAATTTTGACCCTTGCAAGACAAAAACATCCTTTCTACGGAAGCATGTTTGTGTGGGTTGGTGCAGTATGAACTCAACATGTGGATGGAGATGAGACAATAGTAGCGTTTGCCGCATGTTCTCTTAAAGATGTGGAGGAGTGCTATAAAGTGATTGAGCGCGAGGCTCTGGCAGTTTATTGGGCAATACTGCATTTCACATTTTATTTGTGGGTAATACCTTTCAGCGTGAGATCCGATCATTGTACCCTGGCTCAAATTATTTTTTTTAAACTTCTTTTTATTTTAATCATAAAATGTTGCATTACACCACTCATTTGTCATATGATTTTTAACAGCCATACCATCATATCGTATCGGCTCTTCACATTCCATTAATATGTTGCATAGTTGTCATATCCCCCCCAAAGCTTCCCTTTATTCAGTCCCATCCACCAATACCTCTCTCTCAATTGGGCTGCAGGGGCGGTACACGGGAGGCCTCTGTACTCATTCCATTTATTCCAGACCTTCCCCCACTTCTGTGGACAGCCTCTATTTTGATAAAACATTTTTCGACCACCATGCACCAATCCATATCACCCAGTGACGGTGCTTCTTTCCTGCCCCAACTACGTGCTATATTTCTTTTAACAATTAGTAGGGGTAAGGACACTCGATTTTCTCCCCCCTCCCCAGATTTGTTGCTCCCCACATATTAAGCAGGCACAGCTTAGCAGGCATTGGCAACTCAACTCCATATAGCTCACTTAGACATTGTATCATCACAGTCCAGTAGGACTTGATCTTGGGCCAGGCCCATATATTATGGAAAAAAGTTCCCTCTTGGCCGCACCATCTACAACAGAGTGGATTTGGTTGACTGCCCTATGTTCTGTGAAGCACTTTAAGTTGTATGAGGTGAAAGTGGGATCTAACTGCAACTTCTTTAGGGGAAGAAAGTGCCTCGGGCCAATCGTCTTCTTGCATGTCTGTAATGTCTCCCTCCCATTTCTCCCGCAACTTTATTAACAAATTGGGGGCGTTGTTTGATAATTTCCTGTATGTGAATGAGATCGCTTTTTGAGTTATGTGTTCCTCAAGCAGTCTATTCTCCAAGGCTGAGGATTCTGGCAGCTCTTCGTCTCTGGGTATTACAGTGCCTAGGACATGATGAAGTTGTAAGTATCGGAATGTCTCACTAGGTGCCAGATTATATGTCCCCTGTAGGTCTATAACAGGTCTTATTCCGGCTGCAGAGTAAACATTCCTACTCTTTAAATTCCCAGTAGGTCCCACTTGTAGAATCCCTGTCTCTTCCCTATGTTCCCAAGGAGGTCAGTGTCCTATAGGGGTGTCGCTAATGCAATCCTATTCTTCCATCCCAACTGCCAGTGTGCAGAATGCCAGACCTGAACTGTCAGTGACGTTGGCCACACCAGGGAGGGCACCTTCTGCGTAGAATATAACGTGTGTAGGTATCCCCTTGGGTGTAGTGTTAGTCTGTCCATAGGATATGCCTGTTCCGTCATTGGTTGGGGGCCCCATTGGTTAATGACAATCAATTGCACGGCACGGTAGTACGTCTGGATGTCGGAAAGGGCTATTCCACCATCGAACCATCCAAATGTTAATTCATTAAGAGCAATTCTGGAGGCACCCCCATCCCACAATAAGGTTCTGACCTCACTCTATATGTCTCTGAAATAGCTATCTGGCACTGGGAAGCGGATATTCTGTAAGACATACAGAAAACGTGGCAGTGCCATCATTTTAAAAAGGGCTGCTTTAACGAATAAAGAAAGCGGGAGGGATCGCCAGTGCTGCACATCTCCCTTCAGTCGATGTAGAGAGGGAGAAGGTTTTCGTTTTAAATAGGTATTGATTGTGTGCGACAAAGATTCCTAAGTACCGGAATCCTTCCATCAGTACCTGAGCCTCGCATTCCTTTGGCATTCATGATGCTGGGCCACATAGGACAAAGACCACCGACTTAAACCAGTTTATTGTGTATCCAGAGTGTCTCTGGAATGTGGTGAAGATATTAAGTATTCTGGAAATGGAGGATTGAGGATTGAGGTGCCGCTACATACAGGAGAATGTCATCTGCATATAGAAAAATGATGTCCTCCCAATCTGCCATCCTTCGGAGGCCACGGTTCAATGGGTCACCCCAGATCCAAGCTGCCAATGGTTCCAGCACTAATGCAAACAACAGTGGAGATAGAGGGGAACCCTGTCTAGTTCCCCGGCAAAACGGGAAGGTTTGCAACACTCTACCATTCACGACCACCCTCGCCAGGGGGGCAGTGTATAGGAGACGGATCCAGGACATGAACCTAGGTCCTACACCTAAGTGTTGAAGGACTGCAAATAGATACCGCCATTTGATGGTATCAAACGACAAGCATGCGTCGAGTGACAGAATGGCTGCGTCCTCTTGGATTCAGTTGGCTCGTCCTGGGACCCAATGTAGGCGTCTGAGATTAAGGGCCATTTTCCGGCCCGGCATAAACCCGGATTGGTCCGGGTGTACCAGCTTGGCGATGAGTGGGATAAGGTGGAGGGCATGTAGTTTGGCCAGGATTTTTGCTTCAGCATTTAGCAAAGATATGGGATGATATGAGCCACACCGATCAGCTGGTTTACCCTCTTTATGAATTATCACTATTGTTGCAAGGTACTGGTCTCTGGGTAGTATACTAGTTTTCCTGCATTCCTCGTACATATTGAGCAGGTGGGGCACTGTGTGTGTAGCAGTTATTTTATATAGTTCACTTCGGATCCCATTGGGACCCAGTGCCTTCCCTGATCTTAGAGCCTTGATTGCCTGTTGTCCCTCCTCGCACGTCAAGTCACTATTCAAGCGTTGGCTGTCTTCCTGTCAAGGTTTTATTCCAAACTCCCAGGACTGGCATGTTTCTCAAATGGGTCCACCTCACAATCGCTCCACTCTCTGATGCTATAATAGCGCAGAGGGTTGGAATTATTAAGCGAGGGAAGGAAAAGATAGGGACGGCGGGGAGGGAAACCTACAACACATAAAAACACAATTAGAGGAAAGTTCAAACTCTAATATCATATCACTTTGATATACAACCATATACTAAATGCTATAACTACCTGTAAAGAAAAAGAACTTGAAATCTTGCGAACAGTCTTGTTCGAGATACCTTATCAGCCGAAGGCTCTCTAAATGTAAGAGAAACATCATTCAATCAGTAGCGAAACACACCCTGGGTAAGAACCACACACACACGTGCACACTCGTTACCCACCACAATGTTGAAAGAACTTGCGTCACAGGGGGGGTTGAGTACATGACACACACCACTATCCACTGCTAGGAAAAAGAAACAAAAGAACAACATAAAGCCTTGATGGAGATATACCAGCCTCTAAATGAATAAACCCATATCAGCATTAACAGCTCATGCCTATCACGATCCCGGCTGTTTACTCACAGCACAATTTTCCAAGAGGTATTTCCAAAGTAATGTCACGTAACCAGATACTCAATAGTTAACAGAAAAGTTATAATCACATACTAGAATCTTCGGATGGTAGGTGTCAGGCATTTTGGGCACCCCGACCTGGGTGTATGATTTATAATATGCACATAGAATTCCGGACTTGCTTGTTACTTGCAAAAGTTATTACACGCTCAAGAATGGTGACAGCGTCACCCTTACCGCCCTCGTAGCGTTCGAAATCAAACCAAGGTTTCTTCTCGAGGTACTACACTCCAGCTCCGGCGTCTGCATTCACCAGAATACGCAGCAACAAACTAGTGCAACAGCCCAGATTAAGAGGTTTCCGGGTACGCGCGCATCCCTAGTCCGAAGGATCATGGCAGATGTAGTTCGGGCAGAAAACGGGAACGCTTCCCACCGCGTCACAGTCTCTCGACAGCGAGTCTCCCGGAGAACCAGATCAGGGAACTGCAACAGTACATCCCCCTCCCCGAAGGGGCTGACGAAGACACGGTTTACCGGGAAACCTCTCATGGAACCTTTGTATCACCCTGGGCGCATGAACACTGCTCGCTGGCTCCCATGAATTCTCCTCCACGCTATTTCCTTTCCACGATATCAGATATCACAAGGATGAACCCCTCATTTTGTAATCCAAGATCTTTGATACCTTGTATTCGGGTTCACCGTCCACCCATAAGGGAGGAGGCCTTTTCTTCACTGGTGTGTAGGAGGGCTTTAGCAGGGATACATGGAACACGGAGTGTATTCGCATGATTTTCGGCAGTGCCAAAAGTACAGAAACAGGATTGATACATTTCTTCACCTTGTAGGGTCCCATATAGCGAGGGTTGAAGATACTGTAGCTGCGGAACCTGATATTCCTTGTGGATAACCCGGTTTGTATGGGAGATTTTCCCTACGATGTACATCGCCGTGTTTCTTGTAGCGTGTTTTAGCTTTTTGAAGATTCAGTTGTGTCTTTTTAATGGTGAGCTGTATTTGTCTCACCCTGTCGTGTACTTCAGGCAGTTTATGATCCATCCCTGGATGGATCAAGGGCAGAAATCGAAGATGAAACCCATAGTTACTATAAAATGGGGTGTGTTTGGTGTATTGGTGGATCGCACTATTGTACGCTGTTTCGGCTACCCACAGGAGGTCCACCCATTCATCAGTATTGTCTTTCACATAGCAATGTAGATATTGTTTTAACGTTTGATTCAAACGCTCAGTCTGACCATCCGTCTGTGGTTGGAAACTTGTGGATTTTGCGTACTTTATCTGTAAAGCATTACACCACACCTTCCAGAAATGAGCAGTGAATTGTGAATCACGATCGGATACAATAGTGGATGGCACACCATGTAATCGTACAATCTGACTCAGGAGTATTTTGGCTAATTGCCTAGAAGTAGGTAATGTTAAATGGTAGCGGCAGTCGTAGTCGATAACCTTTCAAGTATTGCCCGGCGGTAATCGCCTCTTATACCATTCGATGCTAAACCAATAAAGAGGCAGGCGCCGGAGACTGGAAGGCAGGAAACAAAGTTTTATTCTGTCGGAGTGGAACACATCAGATCAGACAGCGAGGTATCGTCACGAGGTGCTCTAACTGCATCTCTGAGGCCTGGCCTCTTATACACAGGTTTATGACTTTATTGCAGGTTTATCATACATGGCACATTCTTGAGATTGTTTTGATACATGAAAGAACATCCTCGGAATCCCCACTTCGAGCTCGTTCCCACACATATCTATAGTGGAAGTCCCCACCCCACCCAAAGTAGGAGATGGCTATCACACAGCTGGACATTCCGCCAATCCCCGGGGGTGTGTGCGACCGGTCGGGTCTCAGGGGGTGGGGGGCCTTGATCTACTGTAATCCCTTTGATGTGGGGTGTTTCCCTTACAGTAGGGGCAATAAACTGTATCCGCAGGGCTAGGTGATGGCCTGGGATCGGTTCGGACAATGGGGCGCAGAGGAAGGGGGTTATCAAAGAGATGCATGACCATGTATGGGATGTCGGTCAGGCGTGGGATGTGGTTTCATGGCAGGGTCGCGCAGAAGGAGAGGGTTTATGGCCCGTGTATGAGAGAGCGGGAGGTGGCCGGCGCGCGGGGGAATGCTTGCAGCGCCAGGGGGACGCGCTGGCGATCGGCAATGAGCAGGGGGAGACCATGGTGCCTAAAATGGCTGCCGTGCGCTTTCCTGTGTGTCGTGCTGGGGAGAGGCAAGATGGCGCAGATGATGTTCAGTTGTAAGCTAAATTTCCACAGTCCTCCCTTTTAACATATCTCGCCAGCTTGCCTGGCCGACATTCACCTTCGTTAACCTTTTAGCCATAATACCGTAAATGTTTTTCATGCATTCTTTAAAAGTACATAGTCTTTAGGACAGGCAGGAGCAATCTGACACAATTGTACATAGTTACATGTAGTTGGCGTGACAGTTGATGGCGTAGCGTATACAGAATTTCATTGGAACACACACTTGATACTTGAAAAAGGTTCGGTAAAACAAGGGATAATTACGCCCATTTACTTAAGGTCTAGACTTCGCGTGGATCAAGGTAAATGGCATAGTCATGTGTACGGTTGATGTTATACAAATGTCGTTATACAAAGTTAGAGTTTCTTAACTTATCAGTGTACAGTTGGGAGTGACTGATGCAATATCATGAAAACTCGATTGGAAGATAGTCAATATAAAAGCGGTTGGGAGAGGAATTCAACTTAACATGAGTTACAGTCAGGGAAGGGAGTTCTTCTTTCCAGTGTCCTATTACAACGAGCCATCACTGGTAAGCTCTTATTGTTACTCTTCTTTTGTTAGCATTGTTGAGCACCGGCGGTGGAGCTAAGGTCCAGCTCAAATCCAAGTTTTCACGTAGCAGGGTGTGACCATTCGTTGTTCTCGGATCACAGTCCTGTTCCCTAACACATTTTATCATAGGTACTTTGAGACGGGGTACCCGCTTTTTGTTCTTCTGTTGTTAAGTCAAATTCAAAATCCATATAAAAGAGAGAGAGAGAGAAGGGGTGTGGCGTGCTTTGGGATGCCGAGGGAAGAGGGGGTGGAGTGGGATCGGATCAAAAAGCGGACCAAGGAGAGCAGAATCTTTCAGCACTGGGCCCATCAATCGGGCCCGACGGGTTAAGACTTCAGGCACGTTGGTCAGCGAGCAGGGGGCCTCGAGATAGCCCTTCGTTCTATCGCTTATCATACTGATAATGGTGCCTCGTCTCACGCCCTTTTTGCTTCGTTGCTTCCCCTTTGGTCGATGCCATAGATGTTCCATGGTCCGCAGCCAGAATGTGCGTCACGTCCGACCCCTCTCTTCCGATGGCCGCAGGTTATCTTTGAATGAGTACAAGAAACAAAATCTTAGAGAGTTGGCAGGGAGGACATTTACACACTTCATCCTCTCTCCCAACCACCGAGTAGTTGGGGAAATGCTTTTATCGGTTGCTGTATGATTGATGTCTATTAACTCTTATATCAGTGTGTGTTACCAATTCATTAATCATTGCTGTGGTGCAGGTTTCTGTGGGTGTTCCTGTCCATCGTCTGGCCTGCTAGGTGTCGATTCCTGTGCCCTATAATCGTTGCAGGAAGCCTGACATCTGTCAACTTTTTGGTCTATCAAAAATTCGAACCGGCTTCTCCAGTAGAGACTCGTTCATCTTAACACAAGTTCTGTTAATACACATTTTCCTCCGAGGACTGCTAAGTTTATGAAAAAAAAGTGTGAGGTGCTACTGTCATGGGTTCACAGGTATCTATTTCGGGGAGGGACATAAGCTAAACATTTTTCTTGCTGGAGACAATAGGTAACCCCCATCAGCTTAGGTAATGTACCTTTAGAGAACAAAGTCATCAGTTGATTTGCTCGAAATACTCTGGGACGGCTAGTACAGAGCTGGGGTGATTCTGGGAGGACGGGTGCTTGGACATTCTAGTTCGGAACAATTGGGCGGGGGCAGTTCTGGGCGGTGGAGGTGGTGTCGTCACAGCTCCAAAAACGAAAAACACTGACATATAGTCCCCGTGATGAGGGCCAGATTGGGAGACATCAGTCGTCTTACTCGTCCTTTCCTTCTCAGCCAATTAAATTCAACATTTTGCAGAAAGGAGAGGTAGTAACGTGGTAAAGTACGGTCGTTTTCGTTTCTGTCAATTTGTTCAAACACCGCCGTGTTCGAGGCCAATTATATACATACTGAGGAGGTATGTGTCGTTAATTTGTTCAAAAAAAAGAGAAAGAGGGCAAGAAAGCCTTCAGCGAGGGAGGGAGAGAGAGTAAGAGAGAGAGAGAGAGAGAGAGAGAGAGAGAGAGAGAGAGTGTGAGTGGGAGAGAGAGATGTGTGCATCAAGTAGGTCATTTGGCATACGTACGACACAAAACGAGAGAGAGAGAGTGACATGTGTACGATAATAGGCTACTTGGTGCACACACAACATTGGAGTAGCATGGGTCAGTTCTATGTAAGAAAACACAAGCGGGGGAAAGACATAAATTCGGTGATCACGTTCACACAAATACTGGATAGGGCGTGACAGTACATACATCAAGCGCAGAATCTTAAGACGGAGATACAGGGCTACGTTGAGTATGGGGACCTCTCCTTTTCTGTCCTCTTTCCTATGCATGCTGCGTATTTTCAGTATTTTTGTAGTTTATCTTGGGGGGGGGGTGTCGGACCTTTTACTCCCCTCCCTTTGATTGCTAGACAAGCACTTCAATCATACGATGACGCTCTCTTCAAGCGACCCAAGCATGAAATGCATACACATTCATACCGTATAATCGTAGCACACACGCACAATCATACCATACAGTTTTTCATGTTCCCAATGGTGGTCTGCACTTTGCGCACTATCCCACAACATTTGTCTATGTTTTTCCCTATATTGAACACGGTGCGGTCCATGTCCACTCCATTCTTCAGTCGGAACTTCGTCGTGACCTATAGAGAGGGAAAAGAGGGGGGGATGTGCAGTATTCAAAGTACATTAGCGCGCGTTAGACACGAAAAAGTTCTACTTACCACGTACCAGGCTAGCCGCAGAAGTGGGTAATACCACATACCTATTATTTTTTTCTTTCGAAACAAAGGTGCTCTATTTCATTCATCTCCTAAATTCGGGTTCCCTGGTCGTACATGTATTTCTCAACCGGTCGTATATTATGGTGCAAGATACCATACCTTGCATTCGGCATATACCTTGAGCTATAGTCGACCATTTTCTGACAACTCTTGGAAAAAAGACAGGTGTGACGGGTATAAATTCCGTTAATCAAAAAGATTCGGGCAAATGGGGTCTGCATTATCTGTTTTCTATTGCTTGGGAGTAACAATCATTTATTAAAAAAAAAACCCTTTACCAACCTAGATGATTTGTCATGACACTGATTCCGTAATTCCTTTAAGAAGCCCTTTATTTAAAACAATGTCAGTATACAAATACGGGCCTACAACCGTTCAGGCCGGCCACGGTGTGAGAGGCGTCTCGGCGCCATTTTGGGGCGAGGTCGGGTGGGTCCAGTGCACAGTCTAAGTCTTTCCACTAACTAGCTGCCGGACCAGAATCCCCTTCGGTAGTTCGAGAACTTTTCGTCAGCGTCAGCTTGCGTCAGCATGGCGTCACCGCGGTCTTGTAGCGATGCCGTGGTCCGTCCTTGGGGCGGGACAGCAGGCGGGTTCTTCCGCCGTCGCCCTGAATCGGTCTTTCTTTTACGGCACCAAAACGGAGGCAAGATGGCTGCCGCCCGGGGCAAGGACAAATGTGGAATAATCAAGCAAATAGCGGCGATTGCCCCCACCGGAGGTCCACGGGAGTCGAGTGTCAATGACTCCCGCAGAATCTGCAAAAGCTGAGAGGGTGTTTTTCAAGGGTGGGGGCCCACGCCCGAGCAGACAAGCTTCCGAGTCCAAGGCCGTCTTTCGGTGGGCCAGGCCTGGATTCGAAGAACCGGCCGCCAGAGTCCAGAGGCAGCAGCAGCTCTTCGTTACAGCCACCGGGGTGGGTCCCTCGATCCCTCGGCTGCGGGGGCCCATTCGAGTGAAACGGTAATGGCAATCTTAGTGGATCCGCGCCTGAGTGGCTACCCGGCAGGCAAGACTTGAATGGCTGTCTTGCCGCGGCTGGTCGGTGAGTGCAGGGGCGCCTACTCATCTGGACGGCGAGTGAAATGTCTGGGTGCAACTCAGCTGGCCGGTGAAAGAAACGGCGGGTTCAACTCAGCTGGCCGGCGAGTGAAACGACAGGGTGCAACTCAGCTGGCCGGCGAGTAAAATGGCTGGGGTGCCCTCTTCTGCTGGCGAGCCTCCACCTGGGGAGGCGGGGGAGGCCCGTCCGCGTCGCTTCCCCCTGCCGGGGCACCCTTCGCTGCCGGTCGAGGCAGAGAATGGGAAGACCAATACAACATGGTGGACTCCATCTTGGCGCCGCCAGGGCCTCGGCGCTGCGTGTAGCCTCCGGCCTATTCGCACAATCGTCCGCCACTGATGTTGATGGATTTTTGCATGGCTTTTATAGCCCAAAGCCGACTAAACGGACCGCCCAAAACAGGCCAATGTTGCAACTTCGAGGAAGGAGAGGCGAGGACGGTGTCACGCGGACGTAAATGCTTTGGGATGGAGGTTGCAGCAGACTGTCATGTAAATAGTTGTTTAAAACGTGTTTTAACTTGTTCACCCTGTCGGAATGTTGTTATACCTATAAGTTATTAAAATGTTTTAATCATACTACTTTGTTGGGGTGTTGTACATATTTGCAATCTAGCAACGAGCACAAGGATGTTACTGTGTAATCGGAAAATGGCATAGTCCAATTGTGCGTGATTCTAGTCCGGTTCGGTGACGTCGATGGTGGGTATCAGCAGGCTTCCGGTTGTGCAGGATTTTTTTTTGTGTTTACTGGGCGGGGTGGGTGGTAGGGCAGACATGTTTAGGCAGCGAGAGCGACGGAGCCGAGTTACCTCGTGGCCGTCTTGACCGTGAGCTTGGCTCCTTCCCCTAGTTTCATATATCCCACAAAGGGCTATTTCCTAGTGTTTCTTTTAGTTTTGTAGGGTCAAAAAGGATCCCACCAGGGGGTTTCTGCTTTGGTTGTCTGTCTGTGCTCTTTAAGGTGCCGGTAGACCTCGAGTGTATGAGTGAAGAGGTTCGTCACATCGCCTTCTCCTTCTTCCCCAATGTCTACCTTCCTATATAGGGCCGCTGAGCCTTCGGGACCTTTATCGTGGTACCTATCCTCATATGTATTCAGGGCGTGATAACAAAGTCGTACGACAAAGTGTCGTCTGCGGTTGTCGGCATACGAGTTATACACGTCTGTTATATACTCCTCACTTTCCTTTCGCTCCACCAGTGTCCTTACTATCTTGTCGATTCCTGCTCGTTCATCCTTTGATAGTCGATTCATTCTGGTGGAATCTTTCTTTCTCATCTCAGGGTCATCCAACGTTATTGCCGACGTGGTGTTCAGTACAAAGAGGCTCAGCCGGTGCGGAGGCCGTGAGGACCGAGGCCCCTGTACTGTTTTCGCTTGTGTCTGGGGGTTGTGGGTGTTGCACTACCGGTTGGGAGGGTGCGTATGGAGGGGGCATGTAAATGATCGGGGGACCTAATAGTAATTCGTCATTCGTTCGTTGCTTAGAAGACAACTCAGGGTAGAGCATAGAGGGGGTCCTAACAGGGTACTGGCCTGATGTTTCGGGCTCCTGTCTTAGTTTAGCTTCCCTTCTCTCCTTTATTTCTTCTTCTAACTTTCTAGCGGCAAGGTGAGCTGCTTTTCGTAATTCCTTTTCTGCTTTTACTTCTTCCCTCTTTTTCCGTTGTGTTGCTTCTTTGCGCCACATGCCGATACTGTCAAGCATAGTAGGCGTCGTTTTATTACTACGCAGAGCTATTTCTAGCATTTCTATTTTATGGTCGTCGAAGGATCCCATCAGTGGCCACTGACTCTCGGGGACCTTCCTTGTATATTTATGCCATAGCTTGCTATAAGCTACGGCGACTAGTCCATATTTAGTGAACATGTCCTTATTAGGGGTGCCTTCCAGTGGAGCCGGATGGTCCACCTCTAATAAGCGGTCCGGGCAGAACCAACTACCAATCAGTGGGGAGAAGATAGGCATGACGGGTTACAACGGGGACAAAAGTCAGCACTACCTATCTTTTCACTGCTTGCAAAGACTAGACAGAATATCTCTATTCCTCGTTATTTGTAAGCAGAGAATACCTCCAAAGAACCAATATCGAACAACTAGTGTTCGGACAATCAATCAATCAATGGGGAGATAAAGATAGGCACGACGGGTTACAATGGGGACAAAAGTCTGCGTTACCTACCCTTCACTATTTGCAAAGACTAGACAGAATATTTCTATTCTACGTTATTTGCAAACAGAGAATATCTCAAAGAGCACTATCCTTCAAAACAATCAATGTTCGGACAATCAATCAGTGGGGAGATAAAGATAGGCACGACGGGTTACAATGGGGACAAAAGTCTGCGTTACCTACCCTTCACTATCTGCAAAGGGAGAGAGAGAGAGTATTTCTACTCCTCCCCGTTTGTAGACAGCGAATATCTCAAAGAGAACAATCAATAAGCAATACTAGTATTTTTCAATCAATCAATCAATCGTTTCGCAATTTGTCGTGTTTCACGACCTTACCCGGACTGCGTGGACAGTTTCTCGTCTTCCGCCTCCAGCGCCCGATCGTCCTCTACTCTCCGTATTTGCCGCGGCACTCCTGATGGTTCCCAGTCAGGACCATAGATCACTCGAGAGAGGTCTGCTCAGAACCAGTGAAGTTCGGATGATCGGCTGCCAGACGAGGGTCTATCAAGCAGGAGCTCTCCCGATCGTTGCAGTCGTTCACTCTGTCGTCGGGATCTCTCCCACTGGATCCACGTGTCGCTGATGGGCCCCACGCTTGGGACGCCAATTGTTAAATGGTAGCGGCAGTCGTAGTCGATAACCTTTCAAGTATTGCCCGGCGGTAATCGCCTCTTATACCATTCGATGCTAAACCAATAAAGAGGCAGGCGTCGGAGACTGGAAGGCAGGAAACAAAGTTTTATTCCGTCGGAGTGGAACACATCAGATCAGACAGCGAGGTATCGTCACAAGGTGCTCTAACTGCATCTCTGAGGCCTGGCCTCTTATACACAGGTTTATGACTTTATTGCAGGTTTATCATACATGGCACATTCTTGAGATTGTTTTGATACATGAAAGAACATCCTCGGATTCCCCACTTCGAGCTCGTTCCCACACATATCTATAGTGGAAGTCCCCACCCCACCCACAGTAGGAGATGGCTATCACACAGCTGGACATTCCGCCAATCCCCGGGGGTGTGTGCGACCGGTCGGGTCTCAGGGGGTGGGGGGCCTTGATCTACTGCAGGGGTGTCAAACTCAAATTCATCAGGGGCCGCATCAGCAGTTTGGTCACCCTCAAAGGGCCGGTTGTATCTGTAGGACTATGTGTCCACTATTTATTATCATAAATTATTGTCACTGCATTCAATTATTACTGTTTTTTGTAATAATCATGTGTAAGACAGTAATAACTAGCTCTGAAAGCAGAAACATAGTCAGAATGGCAAGTAGATATTCAAATGTACAATTATTGTACAATTTATTGAAAAATGATTTTTGGTAACAGGCAGCAATTTTTTTTTTTTAAACATACAAATATTGCCAAACACTGTTTTCATGCAGGCCAGGCAAAATCTGGACACATGATTAAACAAAGGCTCGATTCGGAGATCTCAGAGCTCAGGTTGGCTGATGAAGTACCAGCAAGCCCTGGATGTATCGGGGTCCCAGTCCAGCTTTAGCCTTGAACATTTAGCACAGGGCTTTAAATGTAATGTGCTTAGAGATTGTGAGCCAGTTCAACTCATGTAGAAGATGAGAGGCTGAGGCCGATTTTGGAAGGCGATGCAGGTGCCTAGCAACCACATTCTGTACTTCCTGCAACCGATCTTGCCAGCAACTTAACACATTGCCATAGTCTAATCTGGATAAAATAAGGGCCTGGATCACCCTCTTTTGGGCTGAGACTGTTATCATCCAGGTTATCTTTCTTAGTCACTTAAGCACAGAAAAATAAGTGGCAGTCACCATGATCACCTGAGGCTTCATGGAAAGTGTCTGATCCCTACACTACAGAATCCCAGGGTTTTTACCTTTGGCGAAGGAGTCGTCAGAGAAGCCAAAAGATGCTGGCCAATGTTGTGAGTCCCAGAGAGAGAAGTGGCTTCACAGAATCATGACTTCCGTCTTATCCCCATTGAACTTGAGCAAGTTTTTATTCATCCACGCGGAAATGCGTTTTCAAGCCCAGGTTAAGGTCAGAAGGTGCATGATTCTGTGAAGATGACAAAGTAAAGATGATCTGTGCATCATCTGCTTAGGAAACAAGGGTCAAGCCGCAGCTTTCCACTACATCAGCCAAAGGGCGGACGTAGATGTTAAACAAAGGACTCAAAACTGAGCCCTGTGGGACATCAGAGGTCAAGTCTTGCGGTTCAGATCTGGCAATAGATGCAAAATGTTGTGCACGGAGTGTGAGGCCTGTTTCTCTACACAACAGTGCAACAAAATAATAAAGCAGAGTTAACTGGCAACAGGCCATTTGACACGTAGGAAGTGAGTAATTACTGCCGTATTTCCTTTTTAAACCATGTAAAACACATTTCTTGTGATGACTTCCAAGAAGTTCTGGGTTCTCACCTGTGTTTCATGTCCCAATTTGTCACGATTATGAGAGTGAAGCCAGGGGAGCCTACACTGGATGGCCAGCCCCGTCGGCACCTCTGATCCAGCCAGGTACTTTCTGCAACATGCCCAGCGCGGTGGGCCGAGCTGAAGCCGCAGTGGAAAGTGGGTGTGTCCAGAGAGCCCCTGTGCCAGAAGCACACTGCTGAGAGGCCCAGACAGCATCGCTCATGAGGCCATTATTGCCAGCAGTCCGAGAGACCCGGCCCAGAGGGTCCTAGAGATGCTACACCAGACGTTCCCTGGCTTGTAGGCTGGCGCGCAATGCGCTGAAGAGGCGGCCGCGCATGCGCTGAAGAGGCGGCTTTCGAGAATAAGGTGAAGGCTTCAGAATAAAAGCGAGAATAAACGGTGAAGGCTGGCGGCCGGCCGCAGCTACAATGGCCACATGACGAGGTCTGGCGGGCCGGATTCGGCCCGCGGGCCTTGTGTTTGACACCGCTGATCTACTGTAATCCCTTTGATGTGGGGTGTTTCCCTTACAGTAGGGGCAATAAACTGTATCCGCAGGGCTAGGTGATGGCCTGGGATCGGTTCGGACAATGGGGCGCAGAGGAAGGGGGTTATCAAAGAGATGCATGACCATGTATGGGATGTCGGTCAGGCGTGGGATGTGGTTTCATGGCAGGGTCGCGCAGAAGGAGAGGGTTTATGGCCCGTGTATGAGAGAGCGGGGGGTGGCCGGCGCGCGGGGGAATGCTTGCAGCGCCAGGGGGACGCGCTGGCGATCGGCAATGAGCAGGGGGAGACCAGGGTGCCTAAAATGGCTGCTGTGCGCTTTCCTGTGTGTCGTGCTGGGGAGAGGCAAGATGGCGCAGATGATGTTCAGTTGTAAGCTAAATTTCCACAGGTAAAGTCTTGCATGCGATAGAATGTCCCATCTTTGTAAAATTGTCAACCACAACCAATATTACAGTGTGACCTTGATCTTTAGGTAACCCCACTATAAAGTCTAAAGATATAGTATTCCATGGAACAGTGGGTGTGGGTAAGGGTTGTAACAAACCTTGTGTCTTGCTATGATCGGATTCTGCTTTTGCACATATTTCGTATTTCTTTACATGTTGTACCGGGTCTGTCTTTACAGAAGGCCACTAGAAGTATCTAAGAACTCTGTCTAGTGTTTTATTGATGCCATTATGTCCTGCACTGGGAACTGCATGACACCAATGGAACACTCTCTCTTGTAACACTTTCGTAGGGATCAACATCTGCTTTTGTCTAATAGGCACCCCTTGTCGACTTTTTCCATTGACGATGCTCCTTGAGCCATTTCTTCCATGAAGGTGTTGTACTTGCACGTGCCACAGATTTCAGAAACTGTTCAGTGTGTACAACACCTATGACTTGATTGACTTGATCAGGAGCTACTATAGAAAGAGGTTGTTTATTCACCAAACTACAAGCCGTGTCTTGTCTGGTAAGAGCATCTGCCTTCCCATTCCCCGTGCCAGGCCTGTAAGTGACAATGTAATCGAATTTGGAGAAAAAATGCATCCAGCGCAATTGCCTAGGGGACAGCTTGCGTGCGGACCTCATAAATTGTAGATTTCGGGGGGCGTGGCCAAGCGCGGCTCGAAGATAGCCACGTAGTGTGTTAGCTCCACCAATTGTCCCTGCCCCGCATCTATCCTGAAGGCACATCCGTGTCGCCCGACGACAGCCCCTGTTGTCGGAGTAGTGGCGGTTCCCAACCCGCTTACCCCGGCTCGCCGTGCAGGTTCGACGGGGGAGATACCATCCCCGGAGAGTTGTGGCCTGCTGTGAGACCAAAGGCTGGGACCCACAGTGCCAAGGGGCACCGGAAGAGAGCTCCGGCTGGCCCGACTGCATCGCGCGGTGGTGTCGCGATCCTACGGTGCCGCCGCGATTTCCCGGAGCGGAGCTGTGGGGAAGACATCAGAGACCCACGGCAGCGGCGGTGATTGACACCTGAGTCCCTAATCCGGTGAGGCGAGAAGACACAAGTTGGCAGAGACGACACAGAGCGCGCCCGCCGGGAGTTAGTTAATGGTGGTGGCGCGCTCCTGGCGGCAAGAGCTTTCCTACTGCCTGCCCCATTGGTGCCGATGACTGCCACACGCCCGGCCCATGGCTGATACCTGCCGCACGCCCGGGTCAGTAGCGCCCTTGTGAAGCCCGTTTTTGCGCATCAAGGCACTGGAGCGTCCACCCCCCCAGGGAGGCGTTGGGAGAGGCTCTGGTCGATCCGACCACACCGCGCGGTGGCACCTAATTTTCAAGGAGCCGCCGCGATCTCCTGAAACGGAGCATTGAGGAGGAATCTAAGACCCACGGCAGCGGCGGTGATTGAACACCCAAGCCATTAATCCGGTGAGGCGGGAGGGCATAATTGGCATAGAAGACATAGAGTGCGCCTGCCATGAGTCAGTTAGTGGCTGCGGTGCACTCCTGAAGGTGATAGTTTTCCTGCTACCCACCTCATCGGTGCTGACATTAGCTACACACCCAGATCGGCAACGGCCCTGTGGACCCCGGTTTTGACACATCAAGGCGCTGAGGTGCCCCCCGGGGGCTCGGGGGGCTGGGAGAGAGCTGGTGGCCCTCTGTAATTTTGCCTGAGTTCAGGACAGCTTAATGCCGAGGGGTCTGTGGCAAATTTCCCAGGAGGTCAGTGGAGGATGCTTTACTGGTTAAATAAACAGTTACCATCTTTGGGTCCACGTCTAACTTAAAGGTTGGTCCCCGAGATCGCTGCAGCTGCCTAGAACCTGATTAAGGGGCCCATCTTCCTGGGAAGAAAAGGAATTGGTGTTGGACTTTCGGGGGCCCGCACTTTTGATATTGGTGTCCTGACTTGTTGGGCCCGCTGGTGGGGGGTGGTGCTTCTGCCTACCTCGAATACCCCAGTCCAGTTGGGAGCTTACTTTGGATGCTATAATGGAGCCCGTCAAGGGTTCCGGGTCCTGTGGGGCAAAACAGGTCCAGACTAACAAACTGGACCGGTACACGGTTACCAAGGACGTTCAGCGGCACCAGCTGTCCGGAGAGGCTATCCAGGGAAGCCCGGTGGAAGAGAAACAAGAGATATCGCTCAAGGATGTTATGGAGGCTATTACTGGAGTCAAAACTTCGCTGGAACATAAAATGGACACTATGGCGATTGACATTAATCTTATTAGGGCCGACCTGGGGAAGCTCAACGAAAAAGTCAAGCAGGTAGAAATAATGACCTCCAGTCTCGTTGGCGATGTCACGCAACTGCAAAGGGAGGTCTGCGAGCTCCAGGACTCTCGCAAATTTGTAGATCTCAAGCTGGATGATTATGAAGGCCGACTCTGGCGCAATAATCTCCGCATCCTAGGAATTCCGGAGAAATCGGAGGAGCAATCCCCGGACCTGTTTGTTGAAGACCTTATTCTTAAACACTTGCAGCCCAAAGGCCTTAGTACATTTTTGGTAATTGAACGTGCTCACAGGATCCCGGGCGGCCGTCCCAAACCGGGCGCTCCCCCACGGCCCATGCTAGCTAAGGTCTTACACTTTCGCAATAGAGATGTTATTCTCCAGAACTCCAGAGTAGGGGCCCCCCTTCGCTATGAAAATGCTGACATTTCCTTCTTTCCAGACTTCACACAGAGAGTGCAGAAGCAAAGGAGGTCCTTCCTTTCTGTGAAACGTGACCTGAGAGAGAGGGGTCTGAAATACTCAATGCTGTTCCCAGCGCGCATCCGGGTCAAAGTGGAGGGAAGAGCGTGGTTCTTCGACCAGCCTGAAGCAGTGGCAGAGTGGATCGAATACCGCAGAGCAAAGAGCCCAACTTATCGCGGCGCCGGGGAACATGCGGACAGCCGACCTGCTTGAAATAGAAACTTTGAGGACGGCTGCCTTGAACTGAGTAACGGGAATTTGCTGTGGGGTGGGCCGGGGTGGGTGTGGTATCTGAGTCTAATTGCGGGGCTGGTGATTTCATATGGCCTTAAGTCACTTGTCTACTAGGGGCGCTACATGTGACATGGATGGGGCGGGGACACGAGCACAATACTTCCCCTTCCTTTCTTCCTTTGAATTTCTTTCTAGGGCGACAGGCACTCTGCAAGTTTCCGATGGGCAGTTCTAAGCCCAGAGTGCAGGGCAGCAGGGTGGGGGGTTGTTGGGTTGGGGTATTTTGTTTATTTGTTTGTTGCTACACTTGTTCCATCGGTGCGGTATATGGGTACACCCACAGAAGAGTTGCTGGAGGAATACAGGCGGGGGATTTCTTGACTTACAATTTGCATGACAGGCGTGATGGGGGATAAAAACTTTAACATTTTTAGCTGGAATGTTAACGGGTTAGGGGACAAAATCAAACGAAGTGTGGTTCTCCACTACATTAAGAGGCATGCACCTGATATAGTCCTGCTCCAGGAGACGCATTTGGTTGGGAATTTATGTAAGGCAATGCACGGGGGTATAAGTTGGTTGCCCATTCTGGTTTCACCTTGGGCTCCAGGGGTGTGGGTATTATGATGAGAAACACATTCCCACTGGCAGTGAGTTCTACATGGGTGGATGGTAGAGGCAGATATGTTGGTGTTTCTGGTTCATTACCTTTATATCTGTCTATGTTCCCCCAGGCTTACAGGGCCAACGTTCGCTGACCTAGGTGCGGTCCTACTCACCATTCCAGATGGGCTCTTAGACCTAGGTGGGGACTTTAATGCAGTGGTCTCGGGTACATTGGATGGATATCCCCTCGGGAAGTGAGACCATCTGCCCGTTGGTTACCAGATTTCCTTGAGGCGATGGGACTGGTTGATGGCTGGAGAGTATACCATCCGGACGAAGTACAGCACACTTTTCACTCTGGGGCACACAACAGTCTCTCCCGTTTAGACGATTGTCTCGTGCCAGCTGCACAAGCTACCTATATAAACTAAATTAAACACTTAGCCAGAGGTATCTCCGATCACTCGCCTGTTTGGGTTCACCTGCTCGTAAGTGTGGGTGGAGTGGGAAGGTTGGCCCCAATTAACCCTTGGTACCTTCGTAACCCCAAGATCCGTAAGGATCTTATTAAGGCTATTGACGCATATTTTTCCGACAATGTGGGATCAGTGTCCTCTTTCCAGACCCTGTGGGAAGCATTTAAAACTTTAATTTGGGGACAAGCCCTGTCATTGATATCTGGCTCCAAGAGAGACAAACAAAAAGAAGCCCTCGAGCTTGAGGCAGATATATATAGACTGGAGGGTGAACCAGAGTCTGGGGTGACGCTGGAGAAGCTCCATCTGCTGAGTCTGAAGCAGCACGGCTACAAAGCACTAGTCTCAGACAGAGCTAAGGCCCTGAGCAGGGAGCAGCAGGGTAAGATTTATGATCTGGGAGATAAGGCCGGGAAGCTCATACCGTGGCTGGACAAAAGGGAATGGGCGAGTCGGCTAGTCCCGGAGCTTAAAGTACAGGGAGGCGTCTCGATCACGGAGCAGCAGGAAATAGTAGACAGGTTCGCTGACCATTTTCAAGCAGTCTGTACGACAGTAACCTCCCACCGAAGCAGACTCTCCGGAGCTACTGCGTGATATTAAGCTTCCCTGTCTCTCCCTTGAAGATTGGAAATATATGGATAGCCCTCTTACAACTGATGAAATTGCGCAAGCGATCCGTTCCTTAAAGTCTGAGAAGGCTTTGGGCCTAAATGGACTCCCTATTGAACTCTACAAGCTGAGACCAGATAAACTAGCCCCCCTATTTAAAATCTATGTTTGAAGAATCTAGGGAAGTTGGAAAGCTGCCCCGGGAACAGAGAATAGCCACTCTTGTCACTATCCACAAAGAAGGAAAGGCCAAAACAGACTGTGCCTCATACAGGCCCATCTCTCTTTTAAACACTGAACCTAAGATTCTGGCCGAACTCTTAGCCAACCGCTTGGTGAAAGTGATCAGTGGCTGAGTACACCCAGATCAATCCGGTTTTATGCCCCATAGAAATACAGCCCTAAACCTACGCACAGTCCATGGGGTGATAGATAGAGCCCACACCCTTCGAGAGCCAGCTGTGATTGTGTTGTTGGATGCAACCATGGCCTTCGATACTATTGAATGGCCCTACTTATGGGCAGTTTTGGTGAAACTAGGATTTGGCCCGGAGTACATTCAGTAGGTACGTCTTTTATATTCTGAACCACTGGTTCACGTGGTAGTAAATAACAAGGTATCCGCTTCATTTTTACTCAGTCGAGGAACTCGTCAGGGTTGCCCACTGTCCCCCCTTCTTTTTTCCCTGGCCTTGGAACCCCTTGCCGCTTGGATACGTTAGGATCCAATGATAAGGGGTTTGCGGTGGTCCCCCGGATGGGAGGACCGCATATCCTTGTATGCGGATTACAATTTTACTCTATTCGGCCTCCCCTAGGAAATCTCTTATAGTAGTGCTGGACATTCTTACAGTCTTCGGTAGATTCTCTGGACTTCCCATCAATTTGGGAAAATCCTTATTATTTTTTTTTGAGGGGGGACCCTCCCATCCCACCCCGGAACTACCCAATACAATTCAACTTGGTTGGATTTAAATATTTGGGGATTTTTGTCTCACTGGACCCCTCGGTTCGCTATGCCCAAAATCTTCTTCCCCCTTTTCGAAAACTCAAACATGATATTGCCAGCTGGAAGACACTCCCTATTTCACTCTTAGGCAGAGCCGCTCTATTAAAAATGATGGCTTTAACACGATTCCTCTATGCCCTACAAAACACCTTAGATTTAGTTCCAGCACATTATTTCAAGGAGATTGAGGGCCTGCAGAGTTCCTACTATGGGACGGCAAACCTCGAATTGCCCTGAACAAACTAACGCTGCACTGGTATGATGGAGGTATCAGCCTCCCCGATATCAAGAAATACTATTGGGCTTCCCAACTGGCGGCCATCAATCATGGCACGTATGGTCATGCGGACGAACCGGGTTACGAAATGGACAGGTGGCTCCTTCCGGGTGGCAATTATGGCAGAGCATTGTACTCCCGACCTAAACGATTCAAGCTAACAGGCCCCACGGAACACTCCGTTCAAATTTGGCACGACACTACTAACTCTCTTGGTTGGAGACACAAATTAACATTGGCCACCCCTCTTTGGGATTCAGAGAAATTGGGCGACTTGTGGAAAATAAAGGGCTTCGACAGGTGGGACCTTATTAGGATTTCAGCTATCAAGGATATTTGGGGAAGAGGGGGGATCAAGTCCTTCAGTACGCTCCAAAGTGAATATGAATTGGCAGCCACAGAATACTTTCGTTACATACAGGTCCTACACTCACTCCGGTCTTCGTTGCCTAGAGGAGCCGATCCCCCAGAGGCTTCTTCCCTGGAGGACAGAATCTTAGATGGTCACCTCCCTGAAAAAACGATATCATTAATATACAAAAAGCTAATCAGTCACATGACAAACCCTCTCCTGGCACTGCGGGATAAGTGGGTACATGATGGGATAAAGTTAGATGATGAGGATTGGCAAGCAGCAGTGTCCTCCCCTAAAGAAGTGACTATCCCAGCACACTTGCAACTAGTTCAGTTTAAGATCGTTCATAGGATCTACATAACGGGGCCCAGGTTAGTACACATGGGATGGTCTGACACAGGAGAATGCAGAAGGCACTGCGGCCTTACCGGAACGTTTATGCACACTATATGGGAATGCACGCATAACACCTCTTATTGCCTCCAAATACACAACACGATCAATGAGGTGTTGCATGTCTCCCTCCGGCGAGAAGATGCCTCCTAAATGTCAGAGAGCCCACGGATTTAAACACTTCTCAGACGCAATGGGCCACTCTAGGGTTCATGTTGGCAAAAAGAAATTTCGCTCAACTGTGGGGGGCAGCACACCCACCCACATTAGAAGCCTGGGAAAGAAACCTTGATTGGTGTATGTTTAGAGAAAAGACAGTTTATTTGGCAAGGGGGTGCCCTAAGAAGTGGTCCCGTATCTGGAACCCATGGAACATTTATAGAGGAGAGATCAGTACACCGCCTCGAACTGCAGAGCACAATGACTCTATCTCCCCGTGATGTTCCTCTCATATGTGCTGTCTGTATATTCTTCCACCCATGCATATTGTGAAGTATCAACTGCCTGGTCCTCTGTAATGTACCATTCACCGATGTTTGTTTAATAAAAAGATTTATAAAAAAAAAAAAATGTCGTTTTCGATGGTCTGTATATACTGTGGCCAAATGCTTTGCCCCCATTAAATGATGTCTCCAAGTACCAAAAACATCCTTGATGGCTAATAGCTCCTTTTCAGCGAAGGTGTACCGTATCTCTGCATCATTTAATTTGCGAGACATGTAAGCTATGGGATGGAGTCGACCTGTTGTCTCATTCCTTTGAGACAAGATTGCCCCCACCGCCACATCTGAAGCATCAGCTTCAACTACAAAAGGCTTCTCAGGATTTGGGTGGGCCAATACTGGGGCTAACGTAAAGGCTCCTTTCAGTTGAGAAAAGGAGGCTTCAGTTTCTTCAGTCCATTCAAATGGAGTATTTTCCTTAATAACCTTGTTATAGGAGTTACCACCCTCGAGAACTGGGGTATAAGTCTTCGATAAAAGTTAGCAAAGCCCAGGAAACATTTAACCTCCCTCACATTGACTGGTTGTGGCCACTCCTTTACGGCTTTTATTTTACGATCAGACATAACAATCCTTTAGGTGAGATAATCACACTTAAGAATTCCACCCTCTGGACATGGAATTCGCACTTACTCAGTTTTCAAAATAATCCATTGTTGCGCAAGTGTTGCAGGACCAAACAAACATGTTGAAAATGCTGGCCCACCGAATTGGAATGTATCAAAATATCATCTATGTACACCACGGTAAACACATCCAGATACTTCCGCAACACCTCATTAAAAAAACTGAAAAGCCGCGGGAGCATTGCACAGCCCGAATGGCATCACTGTATACTCAAACAATCCAAAACGAGTGCGAAACGCCATTTTCCACTCATCTCCCTCTCTGACCCGGACCAGGTGATAAGCCCCTTTCAAGTTTAAACGTGTGTAGATTTTAAGCAGTTCTAATGGAACGGGGTATATCAAGGGTAACGGATACCTGTTCTTGATGGTAATGTGGTTCAACACCCTAAAGTCTATGCACGTGCGTTTTTCCTCATTTGCTTTCGGTATGAAAAACAAAGGGGAGGCTGCAGGAGACTGGGATGGTCTTATAAAACCATTCGCCAGATACTGATCCACATATATGTCTTCGGGTGCTAATTTTCCGATTCAGTAAGAGCATAAATTCTGCTACATGGCACTACGGCTCCTGGTACTAGATCGATCTGGCAGTCATAAGACCTTTGAGGGGGTAACACATAGACTTGTTTCTCATTGAACACATCCCAAAAAATGTACGTATTCTTCAGGCAATGTAGTGTCTTTCTCAGCTGTGGTAGCTATGTGAAGTAAGGAGGCTAAGGCATGTACCAGAAGTTTTCTGTGACCCTGGCCGCAGTGTTCCTTACACCACTGACTTTCAAAAAGAACGGTCTTGGTAACCCAATCAATGGTAGTATTGTGCTTTATCAACCAGGGTAAAACCAAAATGACTCCATACTGTGGGGCTCGTATTATGTTGAAGCTCAAAAGATTCGAAATGGTGACGCGCACTACATATCTCTAGCATATCTGTGGCAAGACTGACTAGTCCTGTTGTCAACTCCCTACCATCTATGGCCAAAACAGTCTGAGGCGTATCTTTTTCAACTAAAGACAACTGTAAGACAGCAGCTAACTCCTCATCCATAAACAAACCAGTTGCACCGAGTCTATTATGGCTTCCAGATCTCTCCACCCACCTTTTAACTGTATCTGGATGGAGATCCTAAAGTGTTCAGTCTTAAGCACCTTTGTTTCCTGTTTTGAAGGGATTACTAACCCGCTCAAAAAGCCCCATCCTGTTACCTTTGAGCCTTCTAGTTTTCTGATTTTGGAAGCATGGGAGTAGCCCCATTACCAAACCCTAGTTTACCCTTGGGTTTAGTCAAGCAATCTCTGACATAATGGCCTTTCTTGCCACAGTACATACAAAGCCCATGTTTCCGTATTTGATCTCGTTCCTCCGGTGATAAGGAAGCCCTGTCTGTTCCTATCTCCATGGGTTCTGGCACACCTGCCGTTCTAGGTTTAGGGAACTGAGGTTTTTCGTATCTAGGAAAAAACTTATCAGTTCTTCTCCGTTCATTCCTATGCTCATTTATACTGCTGTCTAACCTCAAAGCCAAATTAATAAGATCAGTACATGTGGTAGGCTGTGGGTCTACTTGTGCTATCACATCCTTGAGCTCATCTCGTAACCCTTGATGAAACAAGGCGGCTCTCTTCTCCTCAGGCCATCTAGTCTCTGAGATTAAATGCTGAAATGTATTTAGATATACTATTAAATCTTTGTTGCCTTGTTTCAATTCCAGTAACTCCCTATCGGCTGAGAGACTATGGGCTTGTCTATCAAAGATGTTCTCAAACTCCTTTCTGAATTCATCCCAAACATACAAAAGAGGATCGTCATTACATACCAACGGAACAGCCCACAAAGCTAAATCCCCAGCCAAATATGAAATTAGGAAGGCTACTCTAGCTTGATTAGTAGGAAACGCCCGAGGTTTACATGTAAAGTGCAACAACACCTGCATCATGAATACTTGCACCTTACTCTCATCACCTGAAAACCTTTACAGGGCCGCCATATGGTATAGGTGTGGGGATTCCACCGACACCAGTGATGCTGCTCCAACTAAGGCACCCGAAGGCCAAGAAGCACCACCAAACACTTTTCCTGTACTTGCATCAAATGGATTTCTCTGCAATTTATCAACGCGGTCTTGTAAGGCCGCTGTTTCTGCCCTAGAAGCAGTTAACTCCTGCTGAACTAAAACCAAGGCGGCCATTATATCCTCTAAGGTGGCCATCATCAACTCAATACCGATCAGGAGAGAATAAATTCTTCGGCTGCGTATTCTGTCAAGGTTTTATTCCAAACTCCCAGGATCGGCATGTTGCTCAAATGGGTCCAACTCTCAATCGCTCCACTCTCTGATGCTATAATAGCGCAGAGGGTTGGAATGATTAAGTGAGGGAAGTAAAGGATGGGGACAGCGGGGAGGGAGACCTACAACACAAAAAACCACAATTTTAGAGGAAAGTTCAAACTCCAATATCATATCACTTTGATATACAACCATATACTAAAGGCTATAACTACCTGTAAAGAAAAAGAACTTGAAGTCTTGCGAACAGATTTGTTCGAGATACCTTATCAGCTGAAGGCTCTCTAAATGTAAGAGAAACATTCAATCAGTAGCGAAACACACCCTGGGTAAGAACGGATCACTGACAAAATATCGAAGGTCAAAAAATCGACCAACAAAAATATCGGAGCAAGAATATCCATGTCAAGAATATCGACATCCTATCTACAACATGGTACAAAAATATAGAGAAAAAAAATATCGATGTCAAAAATGCCGTTATTAAAAATATCGGTTTTTTTTGTTAAAAAAATATGTAAAATTAACTAAATAATACTTATAAATAAAATGAACATATTTAATAATGGTTAAAATTAATAAGTAATATATAATTTAATAAAACATTAATGAAACATATACATATAACATATAGGGGCTGATTCCGATCCGGTAAAAAGGCCCTATGACTCGTACCCGGTAAACTGTCCATACAACCCAGGAAGTACGATTCGTACAGAAAGCCGATTTCCGTACGAATCGTACAAAAGACCGTACGGTGCGTACATACGTGGGGTGGGGGTATGGTGCGTACATACAGGGGTGGAAGTATGATGCGTACATACGGGGGTGGGAGTACGGTGCGTACATACGGGGGTGGGAGTACGGTGCGCACATACGGGGGTGGGAGTACGGTGCGTACATACGGGGGTGGGAGTACGGTGCGTACATACGGGGTGGGAGTACGGTGCATACATACGGGGGTGGGAGTACGGTGCGTACATGCGGGGGGTGGGGGTACGGTGCGTACATACGGGGTGGGTCTGTACGACTCGTACCCCGGAAATCAGCTTTTCCCAGGCTACGAGTCGTATAAACTTCGCTTCGTAGCGGGTAGAGTCATTCCCCGTGTACGGGCCTTTTTCCATACGATTCGTAAATCGGATAGCCGGTCCGGATCGTACTTGCACGTTCGGACTGTCATTTTACGAATCGTACGGAAAAGTGTCCGGGTACATCTCGTACAACTTTTCCCGCTACGATTCGTACGGAGCGGGCTGATCCGTACGTACTTTTTCCCGTACGAATCGTACTTCACGGGTCGGACGTGACCCGTACGATTCGTACGGAAAAAAATACGGATTCGAGTCGTACGGACATAATTTTTAACGGATCGGAATCGACCCCAGAATATATATACTTACTTAATAATCAGTTTTAATAATAATTTTAACAACTTATAAATTATTAAAAATATTATACATTACAAATAGATCTATACACATAAAACAATAACATAAATTAAAATGTAATAATTATGTATAACAAATAAAAAAAATACATATACTTTTAATATTTTTACAATTAATTATATACTACAGTAACTAAAATAATACAAAAAATATTTAATAGCGGAGAGAATAAAACTACTATTCCAACTCCAAAAAATACAACAGTAAAGAAAATGTTAGCTAGCGTGGGGCTTAAAATTACTATTCCCACTCCAGAAAGTGCAACAGTAGAGAAAGTGTTGGATAGCGTTGGGGTATAAATTACTATTCCCACTCCAGGAGTGCAACAGTAAGGAAGGTGTTGGATAGCGTAGGGGTAAAAATTACTATTCCCACTCCAGAGAGTGCAACAGTAGAGAAAGTGTTGGATAGCGTAGGGGTATAAATTACTATTCCCACTCCAGGGAGTGCAACAGTAGTGAAAGCGTTGGATAGCGTAGGTATAAAAATTACTATTCCCACTCCAGGGAGTGCAACAGTAGGGAAAGCGTTGGATAGCGTAGGGGTATAAATTGCTATTCCCACTCCAGAGAGTGCAACAGTAGGGAAAGTTTTGGATAGCGGAGGGGTAAAAATTACTATTCCAACTCCAGAGAGTTCAACAGTAGGGAAAGCGTTGGATAGCGTGAGGGTACAAATTACTAATCCCACTCCAGAGAGTGCAACAGTAGGGAAAGTGTTGGATAGCGGAGGGGTAAAAATTACTATTCCAACTCCAGAGTGTGCAACAGTAGGGAAAGTGTTGGATAGCGGAGGGCTAAAAATTACTATTCCAACTCCAGAGAGTGCAACAGTAGGGAAAGCGATGGATAGCGGGAGGGTAAAAATTATTATTCCCACTCCAGAGAGTGCAGCAGTAGGGAAAGTGTTGGATAGCGGTGGGGTAAAAATTACTATTCCAACTCCAGAGAGTGCAACAGTAGGTAAAGCGTTGGATAGCGGGAGGGTAAAAATTACTATTCCCCCTCCAGGGAGTGCAACAGTAGGGAAAGTGTTGGATAGCATAGGGGTAAACATTACTATTCCCACTCCAGAGAGTGAAACAGTAGGGAAAGTGTTGGATAGCGTAGGGGTAAAAATTACTATTCCAACTCCAGAGAGTGGATCAGTAGGGAAAGTGTTGGATAGCGTAGGGGTAAAAATTACTATTCCCACTCCAGAGAGTGGAACAGTAGGGAAAGTGTTGGATAGCGTAAGGGTAAAAATTACTATTCCCACTCCAGAGAGTGCAACAGTAGGGAAAGTGTTGGATAGCGTAGATGTTAAAAATAACATACTTATACAATTCAATTCAATTTATTGCATAATTAATAAAAATTATTACAATCCACATTTAATATAAAAACAATTATAAAACTTGCGTACATAAACTACTTAATTCGTCTTGTCTTTTTGTTTTGTTTTTAGTATTTTTTTTTTTTTTTTTTTAAACCATGTCACAAATTTCCCGGAAGAATATACTTATAGTTTTTGAGTTCTTAGTCTAACACGTTTTAAGATGTAGTCACGTGGTAGAACGTCCGGCCTTAATCAGTGTGTTCCTCTTTAATTGTGGTGTAGGGCTGCTCATTTGCACGGGAGTCGTTTTTTAGCTTCTGTCATAAATTTGAGTCCCCGGCAAGCAAAAATGGGAGAAGAGCCACTCAACCAAGTTATTATCACTTGCCGGCATGTTTTTATGTTCAAATTGAGACAAATAGCACGTAGGTATTTCCTTCTCAGTGTCATTAGCGCTGGGCACACGCAAAACTGGTGAGTTAGAGTTTCGTTGTGGTATCCACATAGTCTACATTGGAGACTTTCGTTCTGATGTTTCCACGACGGTCTTAGATCTTTTGAATAATGCAGGCCCAGTCTATAGTCAATAAAGATTTTTTTTAAGTGTTGACTAAAGTGAGTTGCTAAATAGGTCTGCTGTTTCTGATAAGAGTAGGAAGAGATTACGGTCAAAGCATGGCGTCGAGTAGCCAATATAGTTTTGTCCTCTAGTAGAGATTTCCTTTTTGCCTCTCTGTTGGCTATTTTACAGAAAGAAGTATGTTCAATTTCTTTGTTCCAAATTTCCAGGAGATCTAGTTCGTGCAAGCAGGAGTTCAGGTAGGTTGCCCAAGAGTTTCCGGTAGACTCTCTGTCTTGGGTGCTTATCTCTTGCCAACAAACGTGGTCCATGGACTTGGATTGGGCTAACCGAAGTTTGTGACACCATTTTCCAAACCTTGACATTGAACGAAGGTGTTGATTTTGTAAACCAAATTCGAGACGGATTTGAGCCGCAGATGCTGATTTAGGTAGATTAAACACAGATTTGTAGATTTTGTTCTGTAATTCGTTTAAGATTTTGGCCTCGCCTGCGAGCCAAGTGACTAGTCCATATGATAGTGTAGGTTGAATTTGGGCAGACATTACCCTAAGGAGGTGCGTATAGTTGGGACCCCCCATTTTTTGTTGAAGCTGTCTATATGCGTAAATTAATGTTTGGGACTTTGCTTTTATAGTCAGAGCGTGTTCTTTTTTTGAATTGCCTTTCCCAATCGTCACGCCTAGGTACCGGTAATAGTTCTCTTCTTCCAGTACTGACTTATCAATCGTCCATGTGAATTTAATCTTCTTGTGCTCAACTAGTCGAAGAATTTTTGTTTTTTCCCTATTTAATTCCAATTTTTCTTGTACTAAATAGGAATGAAGGTTGGTAACTTAACCCCAAGGGCCCGAGGAGAGCTGGTTCCCTGTTGTGGAAACTTGGGAACACAAGTTTCCAGAAGTGTCTCAGAGACGCTGTGTGCGTGTGCTTTGTGCAGCCTGAAACCTTCGTAAGAAGTGCCCTGTGATCATGGGCACCTGGAGTCCAAGCAAGTCTCAGCGACACTGTGCGAGTGCTTTTTGCAGCCTGAGCCCTTCGTGAGGATTATCCTGTGATCGTGTGCACCCAGAGTCCAAGTGAATCTCAGCAACGCTGTGTGCTTCGTGCAGCCTGCGACCTTCGTGAGGATTTCCCTGTGACAGTGCACACCAGAAGTTCAAGTGTGTCTCAGCGACGCTGTGTGCGTATGCTTTTTGCAGCCTGAGACCCTCATAAGAATTGCCCAGTGATCGTGGGCACCAGAGGTTCAAGTGTGTCTCAGCGACGCTGTGCGTGTGTGCTTTTTGCAGCCTGAGACCCTCGTAAGAACTGCCCTGTGATCATGGGCACCAGAGGTTCAAGTGTGTCTCAGCGACGCTGTGTGCATGTGCTTTTTGCAGCCTGAGACCCTCGTAAGAATTGCCCTGTGATCGTGGGGGCCAGGAGTCCAAGTGAGTCTCAGCGACGCTGTGTACATGTGCTTCGTGCAGCCTGAGACCTTCATGAGGATTTCCCTGTGATCATGTGCACCCGGAACTCAAGTGAGTCTCAGCGACGCTGGGTGCGTGTGCTTCTTGCAGCTTGAGACCTTTGTGAGGATTGCCCTATGATCGTGTACACCCGAAGCTCAAGGGAGTCTCAGCGACGCTGTGTACATGTGCTTCGTGCAGCCTGAGCCCTTTGTGAGGATTATCCTGTGATCGTGTGCACCCAGAGTCCAAGTGAATCTCAGCAACGCTGTGTGCGTGTGCTTCGTGCAGCCTGAGACCTTCGTGAGGACTGCCCTGTGACAGTGCACACCAGAAGTTCAAGTGTGTCTCAGCGACGCTGTGTGCGCATGCTTTTTGCAGCCTGATAACCTCATAAGAATTGCCCAGTGATCGTGGGCACCAGAGGTTCAAGTGTGTCTTAGCGACGCTGTGTGTGTGTGCTTTTTGCGGCCTGAGACCCTCGTAAGAACTACCCTGTGATCGTGGGCACCAGAGGTTCAAGTGTGTCTCAGCGACGCTGTGTGCGTGTGCTTTTTGCAGCCTGAGACCCTCGTAAGAATTGCCCTGTGATCGTGGGGGCCAGGAGTCCAAGTGAGTCTCAGCGACGCTGTGTACATGTGCTTCGTGCAGCCTGAGACCTTCATGAGGATTGCCCTGTGATCGTGTGCACCCGGAACTCAAGTGAGTCTCAGCGACGCTGGGTGTGTGTGCTTCTTGCAGCTTGAGACCTTCGTGAGGATTGCCCTATGACCGTGCACACCCGAAGTTCAAGGGAGTCTCAGCGACGCTGTGTGCGTGTGCCCTGTTGCAGCATGATATCTTCGTTATCGCCATAGGCCTGGAAGCAACCAAGTCACATCGGAGGCCCAAATCAAGAGAGGCGGGGAGGAGAGCGAAGTCGCACCTCCCAGGTAACGTGTGTCGCCACCTGGGGCGGGGGCGGGCTCGGAGAGAGATGCTCTTGGACTCTCCCCTTCTTTCAGCGCGAGCCTCTGTTCCAGCTCGTATCGCAGCCCGTACGTGCCAAGGAGTGACAGTACCGGGGCCGGAGTGTGGAGCTGCACTGTGGTTTACACCAGACCCGTGTTGGGAGAGACCATCTAAAGCACCGTGATTGGTGCTGGAGTGTATTACGCATTGCATTAATTCTGCATTACGAACTACCTGATTGTTGTATCACTCATTGCATTAGTTTGCAGAATGAACTGCCTGATTGTTGCATTACGTATTGCATTATTTCTGCATAACGAACTGCCTGATTGTTGCATTATGCATTGCATTAGTTTGCATAACAAACTACCTGATTGTTGCATTACACATTGCATTATTTTGGCATTACGAATTGCTTGATTATTGCATAACGAACTGCATTATTTTTACATTGCAAAGTGCCTGATTCTTGCATTACGAACTGCATAGCATTACATTAGGTCTGCATGTAATCATTTAGAATTACTCATTAATACTGCCAGAGCCTACAAGGGCTGGCTGGCCTAATAACTGGCCAGGAGAAATATTACAGATACGCATATTTTATTTTTTATTTATTTTTTATTTATGTCGGATTTTTATCGTGTGGTCTCATCGTATATCTTTTTATATAAACGTATACTTGTTTTTATATCAAACTTGTGTGGAGTCCTTTTCTGGTGTCACCATTGGGTCACTGAGAGCGTGGTTGCACATACTTTACACATTTGCCTTGATGATAAGCCTGGCTGCTCGTGCCAAGCTACCAAGGGGGTGAGCAGGGGCTATCTGAGAAGGTGTCTTTCCTTTCCCTGATGTAGAAGCGAGGATCTCTACTTGGCCTAAGGTACCTACCTCAGCCAACTAGGGAATCCTGGTTCTAACACGGCCCTATCCCCTTGCTCAAATGTTCTGCGTTGAGTCATCATGAGCATAGCTCTGGATGCCTCTGTCGTCAGATCTCTATAGTCCTGCTGTTTGAGGCCTAACAGGTGTCTCGTGCCCTCATCGTTTTGGGTATCAGTTGCGCTTCAAGGTCTGAAATGCTACGTTCTAGTCTTTCTACAACTTTCTTCTTGTCTCTCTTCAGTCCGACCATCAGAAAAAGGGCATGTCCCCTGATTACTGTTTTATATGCTTCCCAGAGTGTCTCTGGTGATGTTACTGATTGTTCATTGTCCTTGAAGTAGCGGTCTGTTCCTTTTGTCACGTCTTCTGTGATTTTCAGGAGTTTTAGTTAGGAGGGATTAATAGTTATTTTGCTACTCGTTCACTGTTTCCAATTTTGTACCGTGCCCAAATGGGGGAGTGATCTGATATTCCTCGAAGTAAGTGTCTCGCATCCCCAAAACCCGGCAGCTGGAATGGGAGTACAACCAGATGGTCGATTCGTGAGAGGCTACCATGAACGCTTGAATGATAAGTGAACTCTCGAGCGATTGGGTTAAGGGTTCTCCCGATGTCAGTCAGACCCATGGCTCCCATAAACTCTGCCAGTCATGTTTGTGATTCGTGTGTCTTCCTTGCTGGCAGCCGATCTATTGTGTAGTTCATTGTCATATTAAAGTCCCGCCCAAAAGGAGTTGGCCCATTGGCAGTTCCAGTATGAGTGTCCCTAGTTCCCAAGAGTAGTGTTGTGGAGTGTTGGTGGGACATATAGCAAGATTATGTTTATTGTTTCCCCTTCCCATCACCCCGAGAGTGCTGTGCATCTACCCCCCTCTTATCCACCCAGATTTTTTCCACTATAAGTGGGAGTTGCTTCTTGAGGAGTATCCCTATACCTGTGGATCCCGAGCAGGAACCCAGCGGGATCCCGAGGTGAACCCCCGAGTGGGCCATCATTTTGTAGCCCCACCTGTCCAATGCTTTGCCGGTTTTGCCCAGGCGAGGGGTTTCCTGTTGGAGGACTACATCTGGGGAGTGTCTCTTCAGGAATTGAAGGACTATACCACACTTAATTTTATCCCCCAGACCATTCACAGTCCACGACATTAGTCGAATCTCTGGGATGCTTGTGTTGGTCACAAGGAGTGTTGATTGTGAGTCAGATCTCTTGTGAATTTTGGAATGAGGAGTACACCCCTGTTGGGGGGTAGGGGTATGGCTCAAAAGAGGTATAAGTCTGATGCTTTGGCACAAGGTGGTGGCATTTTGTGGTGGTGGTGCAGTAAAGCCAAACTGGGATGTTGAATTATACAAACCCTGTAAGTGAACAGAAACTCTCTTTAACCCCTCGTCTCGTAAACAAACCCTCCATCCCGCATCCCTGCCTGACGGACCGACAACTACCCGCCTCCACCAACTTAGAAGAAGTGCCTGTAGTCCCTCGCTGTTTAAGAACCATTGTGAGGGGCTGTGTACCTCCGCGGTCCCAGCCTTCCACCCCATGATAGATTTCTTATTACCAGACTATTCTATTCATAGATCAGAGTGCTGGTTGGCGGGTCGTTACGGCTCTTGGCACGTCCTGCTACTCAATATCAGTTCAGGCAAGTCAAACAACTCACATAGAACCACGTACCCTCCACAAGGCCCGGAAGGTCTGTTAATTTAACAAAATACCTGAGGGAGATAGTTTTCGAACATAAGCCTCAAATGAGCTTTGTGACCTCAGTCACACCGGTGACATGGTGGGGGGAGCCCTCCTTTGGTGCCGGTGCAATGCCCCCAGACAGGGCCGATGTGTCTCTAGCTTGCATCCCTCTGTGCAACTTTGATGGGGAGCCTCCCACCGTATGCCATCCTTCCAGCCAAGCCCATCCCTCTTCAGGAGCGTCAAAAAATCAGGTTTTGCCCTCATTTTTGACTCGCAATCTTGCTGGAAAAGTCATGGAGTACTTCACTCCTTTTTCTCTCAGTGCTTATTTAACAGACAGGAAGTTACGTCTTTGTTTTTGTACCTTCAGGGTGAAGTCCGGAAGAAAGGGTATTGGTGCATTTTCAAATTGGACTGGTGGGGCAGCACAGGCCGACTGCATCACAACATCATGATCCCTAAAGTCGAAGAGACGAGCAAGGATAGGCCTGGGTAGTGTGCCAGGCCGGGGTCTGCCTCCAGGCACTCTGTGTGCTCTTTCGCCTGAAAAGAATTTTGAGAGGCCCCATGCCTAGAGGTGTTTGAGTATAAGATCTTCAAAGAATAAAAATGTGTCAGTTCCTTTGGCTCTCTCCGGAATCCCCAAAATGCATATATTGTTACATCGTGATCTGCCCTCATAATCTTCAATTCTCGCTTCAAGGTGTGCAGTGGTTGTTTGAAGTTCCTTGACTTGGTCCTAGATAGTATTGGTGTCTTGTTGCAGAGTAGTTGTTGTGCCCTGCACCTCCTGGATCCTAGAGCGCATGTTATGGATATCTGCATGTATCAGAGACATCTTCCACGTCACATTGTCTATGCACCCCTCCAGGGCTGGTTTAACCCTTTGTATTGCTGCCATTATGTCTTTTAGAGATATGGCACTGCCATCAGGTAGTTGAGGAGTCGCGTCTGACGCACATTCTTCGGGGTTTTCCGAACCTTCCTGTCCCTTGGGGTGGGCATATTTGTCGAGCTTAGTCTGGTGCGTGCTTTTAATTCCTCTACTCTTGGTAATACCTCCTCAATGTTAGAGGCAAGGGATGGGTTCCAGGCTACTCACTGCCGCCTGCCACCGGAAAGTAAGACTTCCTGCGCAGCCTGTCAGGTTTCTCCCGGTTCCTCAGTTCTTCCCCACCCTCAACCACTGTACTAGATGGTCAGTTTATTTGCGTGCCTTCTTTTCTTCTAGTAGTGTCTCAGGTCAAAAGCCAGGGCACCGTTTTGCTGGCGCAGATGCCTACAGTCACTGGGATTGAATGTGGCCGGTTGTTTCTGATGGCAACCCCCTGGCTATTTCAATAATCTTGCGTCTAGCCGTGTAGGGGCTTCCATCAGCGATGTAGCACCGCTGCTTGGTGTTTCTAGCACCAATGTATTTTTTTTTCCCCCATCGCTACAGAAGAGGTACAGTCGGCCTGCTCGATTCAGGGTCCTCATTCATCGCGGGCGAACGCTTCTGCTTCCTGAAAGAGGCACTCCCCCTATGTCTTCATCCCCACCTCGTTCCGTACCATTAATTGCGGGACCGGCATCTTACTGGGTTCTTCATCTGCCTCAAAGGATGGCCATCTTCCTGCACACTATTCCTGGCTTGCTTCTCTGGATGGGCCACCTCTGCTGCATTCAAGATCGGGGCTTTTTGGCCGCTCCGGAGTTGTACCTCCATTGTCTCAATACGGACTCATCTTCCGCTACAATGGAGCAGCCATTAGTAGCCCCTCAGCCCTCCTCAACGATTTTAAGTCCTCGCACGTCATGGGCAAACAGGTCTGCTTCCCGCTGAAATATTGATGAGAGGCGGTCTTCCTCTTTCTTCCGTCTCACCTCATTCGGCACATGCGTTGGGGGATCAGAGTATCACTGGGTTCTCCGGTTGACTTGCGACCAGTCACCCGCTTGCACACTGCTCCTGGTGCCCTCCTCCAGATGCGTCACAGCCGCTGCCCAGGCCGGAGCGCTGCTGCCGCTCCAAGGCCGCGTCTCCTCCGACTTGTACGGGTTCGTTTTCCGCTGCAATGGAGGGTTCAGCGACAGTCCCCCAGCACTCATCAATGTTCGGAGCTCATAGGTAGGTGTCAGGAGTACGGATGAATGAATGGATATTTGGGAGGAAGTGTACTGGGTCGAGAAGCCACTTTAGCAAGCGCCCATATTCTTAGGCGGTTGGCCACACCACCCTGACTCAAATTTTTCCTTGCACATCAACTGATTTTATTTCACCAAGACTAAGGAGATGGATGGAGGGTCTAACGGAATTCAATTTTGTGGTGGAATACTTTGCTGGACCTAAAAATGATGTTGCTTGTCCAGATCACCCATGCAGAGTGAGAGTACAGTGGATGATGGATGTTTAGTGAGATGGATAAGTGAGAATGCAGTTAATGGTGGTGAGTGGACTGATGCCTTAGCATAGGATGAAGAGCTACAGGTGCTGTGGGAATACATAGTAAAAGGATGGCCATAACTTAAGGGAGTTCCTCATGAATTGAGGGATTCTAGAATGTGTGAAGGAAACTTTGTATTTAGGACAATAAGTTCTGTAGAGTAGACAGAGTGATTCCTGCAGAGGCCTTGAGAGAAAAACTGGTCAATCTAGCACATGACGGTTCTGGGAAGGAACCTGACCAAGTCGAGGCTTTGTGAGTGGTATTGGTGGCCATGATGGATCACAATGTTTAATCTGTTGGTAAGGAATGTATGTTTTGTGCTCAAAATAACAAGAACAAGTTGATACCAAATGCACCTTCATCACCTGTGGAGGTTCCCTCCCAGCCATTGATGAAATTCGGTCTTGATATTGCAGGGCCATTTGATTTGTTGGCTCATAATGAGCACGTTGGTAGATTACACATCTGTGTGGGTTGTGATCAGGTGTATGCCCAGGGTGAACTCAAGTGTGGAGATAGAATTCTTGAGGTATGAGTTTTTGTGTGAGGGTGTCCCAGAACCCTTAATAACTGACAATGACGTGCAGTTTGTTTTTTCACGATATGAGTGAATTTATGTCAGGTTTCCCGATGAGACGTTTCAAAACGGCATTGTACTCTCCGCAAGCCAATGGACTGGCTGAAAGGATGAACTGGTTGGTGAAGAGTTGTGTTCAAAGGGCATTAGACAGGAAGTTGTCTGCGAAAGAAGTTTGCATGAGACATGGTGGGTATATCGCAACTCTCCAAATGGTGTTACGAGTGAGTCTCCTTTTTTGTTACTTAAAGGCAGGAGATCATCCTCTAAACTTAATCTTGCATGGTTAAATTTAGGGAGGATAAGGGGAAACTCTACCACATTTTCCCAAGGTGAGCTTTGTGTCATCAATGGAAATATGAGTCTAGATATGATAATAAGAATGCTGTGAAGTTGTTCAATTGGTCTGTGGGTGACAAAGTGATGGTGGTGAGGCCGGGATATGTTAGGAAGGGAAGGTCGAAGTTCATGAGTCCCTTCGTGATTAGTGAAGTTAAGAAGATTGTAGTAGTGCTTGATTCAGGTGATGGGTGGAATATGCCCAGATTGGTGAGATATGGTGAAAACAGAATCCCTGTGAGTTCTGATAAGACACTGTTCACAGAAAAAAGTGTGTCATCTAATGTGGAGGATGGAATGAGAAATAAAGATCATGACCGGCAGACCTGTAGGGGAGTTCAGAAGAAGGCCCCCTCGGTAAGGTGCTTACTAGGTGCTTACCTTATGTAGGTCTAAGTGCATGTGGCTAATGCACCCTCTCACCATTGACGGAACAACCATAGGTTGCAGTTGAAAAGACTAAAGTGTGGGTCATTATAAATGTCGGAACAGCCATGGGGGGCGTGGCTTGGCAGCCGACGGGCATGGACGCGTGAGCGACGAGCTCCGCATCCAGCCCAGCCATTAATCCTGAAACGAGTGTCCCCCGGGCGGTTTGACGCTCCCGGAGGGCTCCCCCTGCCACCTCGGGACCCCTGGAGCAGTCAGACGGAGCGGACCGCGGCGCAGTGGGCGGACGCAGCGACGGAAAGGTGACGGAGGCGGGCGGCCGCCGGCCATCTTGGGCGGCCTATGAGGGGGCGAGAAGCAGCGGCCCACAGTGCAGGCGGAGCGGGCCGGAAGTGAGGCTGCGTCGGCCGCGAGCGCCGGAAGTGCCGGCCTGGTCCTGCTGGAGAGTGGCGGCGGGGATCACCCTCGGTGCGAAGCTTGGGGCTGAGGAGCCAGCAGTAGAGAGTGACCTAGAGGCGGTGGCTGCATAACGGAGCAGTGGCGACACGGCGGAAGGCTCTGGGCTGGTGTCGGCGACGGAGGACCTGGGTCTGGGGCGCCCGCAGCGAGACGCCACATGCTAGGTGGGCCAACATGGTGGGTGCAGTGACCCCTTGGTGGTAGCGGCTTGACTGCCCACAGGCAGCGGACGGGCGGTTCTGGCCCCTGGGTGGAGCGACGATCCCGACGCCTCTCGGAGGACGGTGGAGAGGGCCGGACGCGGCCCTGGACTCAGCGGCTCTAGCGGCGACTGGTGGCCCCCCCGCTGAGGAGTCGGGTGAGCAGAAGGAGGGCGCTGGTCTCCCGGTGGACTGCAAGCACGGTGGAGCGGGCCCCTGGGGCCGACGAGGGGGTGCGCTGCCCGCAGGTCTGGGGAGCGGCCCGGAGGCCGCCTGGGGAGAGCCTATCGGACACACCGCCTGGTCGGGAGCATGGTCAAGCCACGAATCAAGCCGGGAGGGCAGTCGGTGGAGTCGGCGGGGGACCCTACCGATGGCGGCAGGGGTGGCGCAGGCGCCGAATCAGCGGCGGGCTTGCAGCAGCGACAGCTTGACCAGATCTTGCAAGCCATAGCGGACACAAAAACGGCGCTGCAGAATGATATCGCCCAGGTATCCTCGGACCTGGGGCTGCTCCGGGCGGATCACAGGAAGCTGGTGGACAGGGTCAAGACCACAGAGGACAGGATGGACCTGGTGGAGCCAGCGCAGAAGGTATTGGAGGATCAGACGGCGGATCTCCTACGGCGAGTGGTGACTTTGGAAAAAAGGGCCGAGGATGCTGAAGGGCGCAACCGCCGCAATAACATTCGCGTAGTCGGGCTACCGGAAAAGATCGAAGGGGGAGATATGATAACCTACCTGGAGACCTGGCTGCAGGAGGTGGTGGCGCCCGAGGGACTCACGCGGTTCTTTACTCTGGAGAGGGCGCATAGGGTACCGGCCCGCCCCCCGGACCCGGGCAGGCCGCCCCGGCCGGTGGTGGCCCGACTGCTGCATTACAAGGACCGGGACATTATCCTTCAGAGGGCCAGAACTTCGGGACCTTATCAGGTAGAGAACGCTCGGGTCTCTATTTACCCGGATTACCCCATGGAGGTTCAGCGCAGACGTACCTCATTCCTGGCGGTGAAGAAAGCACTGCGGGAAGAGGGGCTGCAATACTCTTTGTTGTTCCCGGCCCGTCTCCGAGTGGTGATGGATGGGGAAGCTGTCTTCTTCACTGACCCTGCAGCAGCCTGGAGTTGGTTGGAGTCGGCCAGGCCCCGAGCGACGGCGCATGATGCTGGAGAGGGGCCACGGGGTACTCCGACGAAGGCCCGTCGCACCAGACGCAACAGGGCGAGGACAGCGGGGGCCCGATCTCCGGGGGCGTCCCAGACGGCACTGGAGAGGCGAGCCGCGCTGCGGGCGGTCTCTGTGATCTCCGGGGCCACGGCCTCCCAGCCCAGCGAGGATTCGGGCTCTAGGAAGGGCACGGAGGACTCCCATTCGGATGGCGCTGTCGATGAAGTGGAGGTGCTGCCGGATGTTACCCCGGGAACGGCGGATGGAATGTTGGACGCTTGAAGGTTTGGGGAGTGCTTGGGCCCTGAACTAAGGGACTTGGGTTGGGAGGACTGGGTACGTGTGGAGAGGGACACTGCTTCGGGCTCGCTGGGGCCTACGGAGGGCCGAATAGCGGGTGGCGCCCATGGCTGGATGGTCTGGAGCTTCTGGGGGACCCCGGGGGGGGGGGTGGGGGAGCCTGCAGGGGATGGTCTGCTGGGGGGGTGACATTGCTGGAGTCTGGGCATGGATGCTTTGGGGAGGACCACTGTCAACCCGTCAGGCGTAGAGTCACCACCTCAACCTCACGGACATAGTGAGACTCTGGTGGCTACCAGAGTATTTGGTTTCTGTTTGGGGGAGTATTTGGATGGGTGACTGCGGTTTAGAGCCTGTTCTGGGGAGGGGTGGGGATTCGGGGAGTTGGGGTGTTTTAGGGTGTCTAGGGATTGTCAGTGTGCCTCGGAGGAGTAGGATGGGATGGTTGGTCCGACGATGGGATGGGGACCCCCCTTGAATTGAGAATTGTGACTTGGAATGTGAGAGGGCTCACCTCTATGGTGAAGAGACATAAAATCCATGCATACTTAGTGCGGAGAGGGGTCCAGGTAGCCTTCCTTCAGGAGACCCACTTAGATAAAGAGGAGGGGAAGGCATTGCAGCGGCGCTGGCGGGGCCAACTATACTACACCACCTTCTCGAGGTTTGCTCGGGGGGCTCTGATCTGGGTGAGAGCGGGTGTCCCTTTCCAACCCCTGATGACATTGGTGGACCCGGAGGGCAGGTTTGTAGCGGTGCAGGGGCGGCTGGATGGGAGGGACTTGAGCATGTGTAGCGTATATGCCCCTAATGTAGACCAGGCGGCGTTCTTCTCTAGGCTGTCAGGGCAGTTGGCGGCGTATTTGGCGGGGCCGGTTGTGCTGGGAGGAGACTTTAATTCTGTCACGGATGTGGAGTTGGATAGATCCCACCCCCCCCTGGCACGGTCGGCGGTGCGTCGGGTGGCCACTGCTCGGAGTAGCTGGCAGGGCACCTGGGGTCTGGTGGATACCTGGCGTGCTCATCACCCGCTGGACAGGGATTACTCATTCTATTCTGCCCCCCATGAGCTGTATGTCATATTGGATGGTATATTGTGCTCCTCGGACGTCCAACCGCTGATGCGACATAGTGAGTATCTAGCGAAAACTCTCTCGGATCATAACCCCTGTCTGGGGGTGTTACAGTGGTCCAGGCAGCGGCAAGCTATTCCCACGTGGCGTCTTAACCCCCTGTTCCTGGAGGACCCGGTCTTCCGGGCTGAGGTTAGCGACTGCTTAACACAATATTTCGAGCGAAACTCGGGTACGACGGCAAGCCGGGCGACGGAATGGGATGCGCTCAAGGCGGTGGTCAGGGGGTCTGCATCTCGTCCACGGCTGGGGTGAGGAAGTCGCTGCTGAAGGAGGTGGAGGGGGCGGAGGCCCTGCTGCGGGCGGCGGAACAGGCGAATCAGTCGGGGACCGGAGAGCTGGCTGCGGTCGCTGAGGCGCGTGAGGCGGTGGCGGTGCAGGTGGAGAGGCTCCGCTGCTTTGACCATAAAGGCTACCTAATGAGAGCGCACGCGGAGCGTGATAAGGTGGGATCCCTTTTGGCTTGGTTGGCGAACCCGGCGGCCCGGGGGGAACCGATACTGGCCTTGGCTGACGCGGGGGGCGCCCCGGTGTATTCCCAGAAGGGGATAAATCAGCAGTTCGCTGGTTATTATGCTGGGTTATACAACAGCACCATGGCGGGGGAGCCGGAGGGCCTAGCGGACTTCTTGTTGGAGGCCCGCCTGCCTCGCCTAGACCCGGAGGTGGGGAAAGAACTTGGCGGTGCCATTTCGCTGGGTGAAATTCGGGCGGCGATTCGACATATGGCGCGCCGGAAAACCCCGGGGGCGGATGGGCTGCCTGTCGAGTTCTATGCGGAGTTTTCGGACCTGTTGGCCCCACAGCTGCAGGCCCTCTACGGCGAAGCTTGGCGACGTGGGCGTCTACCCGCCTCTGCTCGGGAGGCGATTGTGATCCCCTTATTAAAACCCGGAGGGAAGGCCGACGCGCACACGGCTTATCGGCCGCTCTCCATGTTGACGGTGGACTATAAGATATTGAGCAAGGTACTGGCGTCGCGCCTCCTGGGTCATATGGCCGCCTTAGTCCACCCGGATCAGGCGGGCTTCATTCCTCGACGTAGCACTGCCACTTCTGTGAGAAGATTGCTGCGAGTGATGGAACTGGACCGGGAGGTCTTCCCGGAGGCCTGTACGCTGTCGGTCGACATAGAAAAGGCCTTCGACAGTGTGGAATGGCCTTATTTGTACCGAGTGTTGCGGGAGTTCGGCTTGGGGGAGGACTTTGTGCGCTGGACCTCGTTACTTTATAGCGAGGCTACAGCCCGGGTGAAGACAGGGGTCACCATATCAGCCTCATACCATGTCCGGAGGGGGACGAGACAGGGGTGTTCCCTCTCCCCCCTGCTGTTCGCGCTGGCCATTGAACCATTGGCGGCTCATGCCCGACGAGGGGGTGCGTATGTAGGGGTGGATTTGCGGGAGGATACGCATTATATCTCCCTCTATGCGGACGATCTACTGATGTTCTTGGAGGACGCGGCGGGGGCACTGGAGGGAGCGGTGGCCTTATTGGAGGTGTTTGGTCGGCTGTCCGGGCTTAAGGTCAATTGGCGTAAAACCTGTTTGTTCCCGCTGTCGCGAGGGGGACAGCCCCCGCAGGCGTTAGGCCAAATCCGCTGGGAAGGCAGCTGTCTCCGTTATCTGGGGGTTAACATCTATCATACCCAGGCTGATTTGCTGGACGGTAATGTGGGTGGGGCGCTTCGTGGCCTAAGGGGTAGTATGGGATTTTGGAAAACGCTCCCGCTCTCGTGTGCTGGGAGGGTGGCGCTGCTGAAAATGGTGGCGCTGCCGCGGCTCCTTTACTATTTTCGCACCCTTCCAATATGGATCCCAGCGTCATTTTTTGCGGCACTGCGGGTACTCACCACGAGCTTCATTTGGGGTTCGGGGAGGCGTCGAGTGGCGCTGACCACCTTGCGGCGACCGCGGGCGGAGGGAGGCTTGGCGGCTCCGGATTTCGAATGGTATTATCTGGCGGCCCAGCTCCAGTGGCTCACACAGGCGGTGGCCAGGGAGTACAGGGGCCCGGACGGTCCCCAGGGCAGGCTAATCCCGCGCCACGTGCTGGCCTTTATAGTCCTTCACCAGAGGCTGGACCTCGCCCAGCTCACCATGGAGGAGCGTACCCTCCGGTTATGTTGGAATAGATGCCAGAGAAAGGCCGCCATAGTTCACCCCTATGCCCCTGAGATCCCCCTGGGGATGTGCACGGCGTTCCCGCATGGAGGTGACTGGTCGGGGTTGGCGGTCTGGGAGGAAATGGGGGTCCAGATGGTAGGGGATCTATTTCGAGAGGGAGCATTGCTGCCTTTCCAAGACTTGCAGGACTCTTATGGGCTTCCGCGGGGAGACTTCCTGCTCCATGCGGCCTTGGTGGCGAGCCTTCAGAGGCATTGGAATGTGGGGCTGTCGGAGCCCCCGACTGCCACGGGTTGCCAATATGTGGTGATGGCGGCGGGGACGACCAAGGCCATCACATGCCTTTATCGTAGGCTGTCAACGGAGAGCCTCCCCCCATTGGGCGCCTTGAGGGGAAAGTGGGAGGCGGACCTGGGGAAGGAGATCCCTGAATCCACGTGGTCCACGCTGGTGCGGAGGGCATGGAAGGGGACGAGGAATGCCAGGTTCCAGCTTGTCCAGTTTTTTACACTACACAGAGCGTACCTGACGCCGGCAAAGGTTTTACAATATTTCGGGGGAGCGCACTCTCAGTGTCCGCGGTGCGGGGCGGACGGAGCAGACTTTCGACACATGTTTTGGGCCTGTAGGCAGTTGGGGGACTACTGGGAAGCGGTGGTGGAGTGCCTGAACCAGGTTACGGATCGCTCCATTGGTCCGGAGATGGGCACCTGCTTGCTGCTTTGGTTCCCCCACACCCGTCGCACGAAGGTCACGAGCAAATTCTATGATTTAGGGCTGATATTGGCCAAGAGGGAATTGACGCTGCACTGGAAATCCCGGGGGGGACCCAGTTTCCTGCGCTGGAGATCAGCCCTGGAGCGCTGGGCGGGGGCTGAGGGCACGCTCCGGGTGCAACTGGCCCTCCGGCGAGATGACGAAAAAGCGCTAGCGACAGCCCGGGCGTGGGAAGCGTTGGTGGTAGAACTCCAGGGGCTGATGTCCGAGCCGGGGGAGGAAGGGAGCGGGCCTGATGAGGAAGTGGTTGTGGGGAGTGGGGAGTAGTGGAGGCGACTGGTGGGCCCTGACCGACTGCACTCTGGATAGGGTCGGGGGGAAGGTATTGTGGCTGTAGGGAGAGGTGGGGCTCCTGTATTGCATTGACTGAGGGGAGGGGAAGCATCGAGCGTGGGACCGGGGTAGCAGGCGGGGGCACACTGACAGAGGGTGGGGGGCGGGGGGGGGAAGGGGCCGGGTGGGACAGCTGAGTGGAAATGCTGGTATATGGGGGGTATTTCCTGACTGGGCGGGGATTGAGAGTTGGTTGTTGTATTGCTGTGTATGAAAACAATAAAAAATGTTTCAACAAAAAAAAAAATGTCGGAACAGCCATAGTTTACAGTGGACAATGACAAAAGTGTGGGCCATTTTAAATGTCACTAAAATATTTGTATAGTTGTAGTCATGGATTATTATTTATCTATACCAGTTTCGTTTTATTGTTATGGTTCTTTTATGCCTTTTTTTTTTTTGCTTCTATTGCCATGGTTTGTTTTAAGGATTATGATTAAATAAACCTTCTCCAGAGTGTCAGACACTTACTTTAACGGAGCCTCTTGATTTAGTAACCTCCTTCTCAACCTTCCGTTAATCTGCATTCAGTAAAACGAGACCTAACAGCACCTATGAAACCTCTCACAACCTTTCGAGTCTCAACATCTTTCGTGGAATCTTCCAAAAACGCAACGTGCCTGTGAGTGTCTGCAGCACGCGCCAGGTGACTCCCGCAGCCCCTGACCCTGCAGAGCGCGGAGCTCCCGGGGCTACGGAAGGTGGGAGGGTCCACCCCCAGACGCGGCCCAGTCAGCGTCCAATCAGCGCAGACACCAGCGGGTAGGCTGGTTTAAAGAGAAGGAATTGGGTTTTCAGGTTTATAGGGAAACAGGAGAGCGGTACCAGCACGGACATAAGGTAGGGATTATTCTTGGGGTGTATTATGGCATTTTAAAATACTTGTGAGCTCGGAGAGGCGTGGGGTGCGACTGGAAAGGCATGTAGAAGTGGTTTAATGGGAATAAGAGGACGTTTTTTGAACACGCGTGTTTAGAGTCGGCTGAAGTGGAAGCGCGGTTTATCAGGGAATCGGATTTTGGATGTCGAATTGCCGAGTGTCCCCGGCAGTGATCGTACTGATGGTCAGCCACTGCGGAATGTGCCCGAGTGGCTAGTAAAAGTTGTGATGAATTCTTGAAGATAACACTGTCGCCTCCCCTGTGGGAGAATTTTACTTTCTCCAGAGGTCGCTGAATCAGAATTATCCACATTTTTCTTTTGGGTGTGCCACATTCTCTTGAACTGTTGCGTCGAGGACCATTGCTGGGATTACTCACAGAAGTGTGGGTTTGGGGGGGAAGGGGGGGGGGGTTGTTGTACAAGACACACAGCGAGCTCAATCGCTTCTAAGCGCTAGATATGAATCAAAAGGTCAATGTTATGTATGACACCACTAGCCAGTCTACATTTTTAGTTAAGAATAATTTGCATTATGGGATTTGTTGCACTTTCCTTTGTAAGTAGGGATTTAGAAATCTCAGGATACAAAGTGCTGTTGAATGAAATGCTAGGACTGGCTAAAGAGACCCCCTGGGACGCTTAGATGAGGGAAACTTCAAGCTCCAGAATGCAAAGTGGTATTAGCTAAAATGTCGGACTGGAGCTGGAGGGAGGAGTTGGCTGTCACTGAAGGCAGTCCAAATCGATGGACAAATATGTGCAAAAATATTAACATTTTCTTGATGACAAGGAGGTAAATTTGGCTAAAACTACCATGAAACATAATATTAATGATTGTGAGACTGATGCTAAACATAACGAGAAAAGGGCAATTTTAACATTACTGAATGCATATAAAACAATGTCATTAGTATAGAAGGTCTGTGCCCCTTCACTTGCATATTTCTCTTCAGCTACAACTTTCAAATCATGCTATAAGGGTTGCAGTCAGCATGCCAAACACCCTCTTTCTCCATCTCTCAACAACCTTTCTGTTTCGTGATGCTTAGATGTCTGTTCCCTCCCACACTTTTCCCGAGGTTATTCTTTTCATGCTTGTGCAGCTGCCATGACGTTTTCTTGGTCGAGGCGTGACTAGCTGCTTAGCTCCTTTTCACCTGTTTTTTTCCCTTTTGCGTTTTTGGACTAGCAGTCCTAGGTGCATAAGGGGAAAACAGCGATACAAGTACCAGAAAACAAGCATTGGCATAGCCAATAGGTCTCGCCTTCGGGACCTTATAAGTGTTTAGCCATGCAACAGTTGCATAACTAAATACTTATAAGGTCCCAAAAGCGAGACCTATTGGCTATGCCAAGCGGCCGTGCGGCCGCGAAGAAAGTAAAAGTGATCGTCATTGCGATCAAACATCAAAGCGGCCGTGCGGCCACGAAAGTGAGGCGCGCGCCCGCGCACATGCACTGTAGCTCTAGGCTGGCCTGGCAGCACTTTTTGGAGCCCTCTCAATAAGTCTCGCCAGACCAGCGCATGCGCTGGGTCAGGCGAGACCTAAAAAGAATGGACTAGAACAGCTAGACTTATGTGGTCCTGGAAAAGTTGGCCATGCTGTGTTAGTAACCTAAAACCACATATGTCCTTGCTGCGTTCGGTAATAGGTGCTGAGATTCACTGCGTGACTTCAATGCAAAGAATGAATATGTAGGTGTCGCTGAGCTTTGCCTTCGTTTAAGCAAAGCTGCTATTAAAATTAATGGATCTGTGTTGATGGTAATTAAATGTTAATAGATGCCATTATGGCTGACCCTCTTTGGTTCCAGTCAATCCTCCTCCCTTTACGTTTCTATACTTGCTTGGAAATTCAGACACAAATGGGAATTCTGTTAGCAGTTTTTTAAATTTTGCTGTTTATTTTTATTTTTTTTAGTAATTGCAAACAGGGCTCTAAGTGGGATGAACAAACTTGGGGGGAGGGGGTCATTCAAAGGGGCGTGGCCGATGTAATTAAGGGCATTGCTTAAAAACACGAAAGCTATAAATCTGTGCTTAGCATAGTGTGCTGCCCACCTGGTATGTTGCTGTTTCTGTCATTGTATCTCGTTATATGATGCAACAAGTAACATTACACCTACAACAAGCCAGGACTATTGGCTTTGTCAATAGTTGTTAGTTGCATTAGAAAAACAAGCATTTGCAATGCAATAGGTCTCGCATTTGCAAGAGTTTAAGCTATTGGCACTGTAAATGGGGAAAAAACGTGCGAAAACATTAGTGTTTGAAATGTGCTTCAAGGTCATTTCATCATTGGAAGGACTGTCACAACCCCATTGAGCACTCCCTTTACAGTCCGAGATGAGGTAAAAATGTAGAAGATTGTATTATAAATGCAAGTAAATATACGATTTACATGGCTTATTTTTATGTGTAGATCATATGCAGGAATATCCAAGGTTTATGATCGTTTTGTTTCTGTTGGTGCCTTGAACAGGCCATCTGGCTTTTCGAGCGCTTTACAAAAAAAATAAGCGGATTCTCTCCCAAATGGAAATGTTTAAGAACAGTCAGATTATTTTACCTATTGTAAGTTACATGCATATTTTCCACTTATTGAGGAGTTGACTGAATGAGTCGACATTACGTTTTAAAACTAGCGGTTACGCTTGCTCGGTGCATTTAAACAGGGCAACTTTGTTCTGATTTGAATGTTATAATACTTGGGTGCAGACAGTCTGAGAAATGAGAGACTGCTTGGAACTGCAGCCTTGCCTCTGGCATCCAACCTCTGTGCTAGTGGAAATGCTGATAACTCTTATATACTGTGTCTTAAAATAAAGCAGGTGCCCGGCAATACATGGGCCCCATAATTTCTGGCCAGTGGACAATGTGAAGGGTCCTGGCCCAGTTCTTGAGCACTTATAAATTGTTGGTGGGGCCTGATTTCCCCCCACAACCCCCTTTAAACGGGTGCCCGTGGTTCGGGGTGGTGGGCATCTCTGATGTGGTTACAAGGGATTATGGGACATAAGGTGTACTTGAGTTGTCGGGGGTGGTTTGTGAATTCCCACTGTGCATCTCGAAATAGACTCCAAAATGCAGACTGCCAGAAGAACTTGATCCTTTCATAAATTATTCCCCAAGAAAAATGGAAAAGAGACTTCAAATAAAAGCTGCTAAAGGCCTGATTGATTATTGCCCCAGAAAAATTGAAAACAGACTTCCAAATACCGATTGCCGGCTGCGATGGATTGCATAAATTATTCCCATACAAAAACAGAAACCGGGACCCAGAAGTCAGGCAACCTTGCCTGGGACATGGGTGGCAATGGTCCTGAATCCATATTTCAAACACAAGAGCAAAAAGGCTCTAACTTAGTTGAGTGATCTGCTAAGTCGTGAGCTGAGAAGGGAAAAAGATTTAGAAAAGCTCACAATATTCAATATTACATTTCAAAGTAAAACGCAACATCCAAACTAATAAATCACCGAATATTTACTTCATTTGACGGTGAATTACGACCGTTTACCTCTTTTGTGAATTTAAGAATTTTATTGCTACTATGTTCTACCACTCTTATCCTCACTCACTCACCCTTTAGCACTTCTGCTATTTGCACGTTCCTTCTGGAGAAACCCTGAGTTGAATACCATATAAATCTGTAATTAAATTGCCAAAATGAAGTAAATATTCGGTGATTTATTAGTTTGGATGTTGCGTTTTACTTTGAAATGTAATATTGAATATTGTGAGCTTTTCTAAATCTTTTTACCTTCTCAGCTTACGACTTAGCACATCACTCAACTAAGTTGGAGCCTTTTTGCTCTTGTGTTTGAAATATTGATTCAGGACCATTGTCTTTTGTTTTAAGATTATACCCAGGTCCTAAATTTACTGGGTTACCCCATTTTTATAATGGCTGGGACATGGGTGGGGCATGGAGCGTGCGGCCAGAAGTGTCCGGGGCTCCTGTGAGCTGAGAGAGCCCCGCGTGTTGCAGCCCGAGTGTAGGAGAAGCGAGGCGGGAGCCCACCCGCACTGGCAAGCCATAGAGGGAAGTCAGGGAGGAGCCTACCCCGCCTTCGTGAATGCCGCATGGTGCAGCTGGAGCAGGATTTAAGGCGGGGTTCCTGTGAGCAAGATGGAGCCCCGCGTGTTGCTGTGCCACAAAGAGTGACCGGGTGAAGAGGCGAGTCCCCCTGCCATCGAGGAGACCAGCCAGGGAGCAGCACAGAGTCCCCACAAGAGCCGGTGAGTGGGGTTGAGCGGGAGCCTGCAGGTGGTTAAAGAGGCATGCTGTACGTGGCCACCAGCTGATAATGCATGCAGCTGACGTAAGCGCGTCGCGCCTGGACAGGAGAGGTGCACACATATGGTGCGAGCAGGAGTTGTGATAACGCCGCAAGCCGTACGCGTGCACATCTCCTATCTGTTAAGCTTCGGCACAGACAGTTGATGTGCACGCGTACAGTTTTGTTATTACAACTCCTGCTCGCAGCATGCACATCTCCTGTCCAGGCCTTGCCCTATGCGTGCACATGTCCTGTCCCGCTTCCGACCCAAGTCGACAACAATAGATCTCGCATAGCGTGCAGCGCTTTGCGCTGGATCGCTAGGCAAGACCTAAAAAGCAACAACTACTGCTTTGTTGTGTATATAATATTGAAAATTCCTCAGTTCTGAAATGAGATGACTGTGAAATAACTAAAACGAGTCTCTTTGAAGTTAAATCTAAAGTGGTGAAGGGTGGTACTGCGGCAGAGGTAAGATATATATATATATATATATATATATATATTTTTTTTTTTTTTTTTTTTAATTCTCCCTGAGGGTGAGGCCAAAAATGGACAGCCCGATAGGGACCCGTCCCAGCAGTTGCTTTTTAGAACTGCCTGATTGCAAACATTTGAAGAAGTGAGCAAACAATCTGCAAAATATATCCTAGATCTGCAAGGAAGTTATTCCGCAGGGATGTAAAATCTCTGGTTTTCACAGAACAATCTGGGCCGCCTGATAGGAATATCCCTACACATGATATGGGGCCACTGGACAATTATTCACACTAACCACCAAGGTCTTTTTGACAGCAGAGGGGAAGGTTTGGACGCTATGCCCATGCAGTACTTTGTCTCACTGCCCATGCATGGAAGGTCACATTATGACTAAGGTAGCAGGGCCAGTCACATAGCTGTGGAACTTGCCACTGTGTATGCTGTTGCATTTTCAAAGAATAGTTTACATTTTGGGTCTTTTATAATGTATTATTTTTAAAAAGTGAGAAAGTTACATTGTTTGGTACACGCCACTTTAAAAGTGTGATGCTGTAACATTTCCTGCATACTTGCAGATTTTATTTAAAAAACAATGCAGCTCAAATGAATCAGAAGTTGCTAAAAAAACATTCCCCATGCACACTTTAATGGGGTTAATGGGTACTTTGAGTTTGTTGTCTGGAGTGGGAGACCCCCAGTCTGGGTCCCACCACCATCCCACTCAACCGAAACAATGACTGGTCTCTGTCTTTTTATTTACTGTGGGTACGGATGGTGCAGCCCTGCACCAAGATTTGTTCCATCGTGATAGTCGGGAGGGCAAGATGGCCTGGCTCTAAATATCCCCTGGATCATGACGACAGTGGGTGTGGGCACACTTGACGATTGTGGCCACCCTATCTGTCCCCACATTTTGCAACAGTTTTGCGAGGCTGAAAGCTAGCAGTGGGCCCATTGTGGCACCCACAGCTTGCTCACCTGCCCAGGCTGAAGAGTCATGGGGGCATAGGAGTGGCTAACCACCACTGGTGCCCCAGGACCTAACCAGGTGCATTCCTTATGGGAGTGCGCTTTGTTAATTGCTGAATTTATGTATTAATGAGTTCAAACCATTACCCAGGATGGGCTGGAGAATGGATTTTATCAATAGCATTACAGAAATCTTGACATATTTAAATGTAATTTGGAGGAACCAATGATTGCTTCTTTGGCACACAAACGTTTGCTTCATTATCCATTGAAATGTATGTTACACCACTGATACTGTTTAAAAACAGTAGTTATTTCAAGTGGGCACTGGGAGTAGATGCAAATTCCAAGTATTTGACTCCTTTATTGAAGGATTGATTTCTTAAATCCTACTGTGCCTCCCAGGGACCCAATTTTATTAAACATACATATGCAGTTCTACTAGGGCGTTTCTTGATGAAATGCGGACTTTCTTGTTGTAAAAATTGTAAGCACGGATTAAACCCGATACTCAAGAGTGGCACCTTATAAGTGTACACATGTAGGCTTGTTTTCTGCTGAGTGCAAGACTTTGTGTTTTTCACACAAACTATTATACTAAGGGAGTTAAGAAGGGACAGTGTTAATAAAATGTGTTCCTGTTCTTGAATCTTTAATTGATAGTAAATACTATTTTCAATAGGATCCAATGACTGTGCATGCTTTTTTTTTTTTTTTTGTAAGAAGCGTTTTTTATATTTCGTAATTTTTGGGGTCTCTATAGAGTAGACTTCCACAAAATGTGCTGCATTGGTGGGCTTTTTCTTGCCACATAGTGAATTGGTCCTGCCACATAAATTGATTCCCAGGTTCTGCATAATTCCAGTAACGTAAGGATTAGCGAGGCCGTGCTGAGCAAGCGCCTGCTTGGCATTGAGCACCACAGCAGGAGATGAAACTATTGGAGATGTTTATTGTTATTAATAGGATTACCCAGGTCACGAGCTCCACTGCTTCAGCTCCTTCACCTGGGAATTGGGGAATTGTCGCTTTATATTTCGAAGTCTCCTGGTTGCACCAAGGTATCCCTGAACCAGGACTATTTGCCCCCTTGGATTGTGAGTGAGGCATCTCGTATAGCCATCAGTGTGAACTAAATAACTTCTAGGCGCTTCTTTATGAATGTAGGATGTATTGCTTGCTCAGGGCATATGTTTGAAAAACTAATCCTAATTTGCATCTATGTGGTGTTTCTTACTAACCAAAGTGTTTCTAGGCGCTTATATCGTGTTAATATTACCCACTTGAGTTGCACCAATTTTATCAATCTTCGGGAAATGATGGCCTGGTGAAGTGGGGTGAGTGACTGCATGCTCTGCATTTTATCGACAAGGGAGGATGATGGGCTGGTGCACCCCCCTTCAGAGAAAGGTGTAGCTTGGTCAGAGAGATTTTTTTTTTTAGCTTCAGACTTTCCAACAGTCACGCTAGCATTTAATGTTAAAATACATTTTACAACAAGGAGGGTGCATGCGGTGGCTTAAGGGACACGAGAGAGGAATGCAGATTTGTAGGGGTACTAAGCAAGAGAAACCATGAGTTTGTAAAAAATAACTGAAAAAAGGAGAGAGAGAGAGAGAGAGAGAGAGCGCACGCGCGCTTTTATCTGTAAAAATCCATGTTGAAATCCAACCTCACCATACCCGACTGAAAACACTTCTGTAACCCAACCTATGATCAGAAAATATATTTATTAGGGGGTAACGCCCTTGCTTCAGAAACGTACCTCGTTCTTTCGTATCCCAATAAACAGAACCCTGGAGCATCTTTCATGCTGACACTGTTAACATACGTGCGTTCATATACGTTCATACGTGTATGAAATGTAGTGGCGTCATCGTTTACTGTTTTGTTCGGAATTCGGCTAGTAACCCATTTAATACTCCATAGGCCTCTGAGTGCGGAACAGACCGTGCCCGTTCCCAGGGGAAGCACACCAAAGAAAATGATTACCTTTCTGATTAGCTGGTGCTCAACAGACGAGTGAGGCAGGACTGCCCCCTGAGGAAGCCCCCCGCCCCCCAAAGGGCGCTCTAATGTAATGCGTAACAGAGCATCGTTATATAAGGCCGGCACAGAACCACGCTTTATCATTACGGCAGCCAGAGACGGACCCCTGCCGGGAATGAAAACACAAGGAGAAAGAAGCCTTCCGGGGGCAAAACAAATCAGGCGTGACCGCTCCCCCACCCCCGCTGACCCCTCCAGGGGGCGTCTATGTGAGAAAAAGGCGCGTAAAAAGCTTGTGTAAGACAGGCCCCGCGACAGGTCCTCTCCTCTACCCCAGTTACAGGGAAAAGTCGGCTACAGTTTGATATTGAATCACTTGTTCATTCATGGAAATTGCAGTCATATTCCCGATGTAAGTTACGAGTATCCGAATACAAAGTCACCTGGATAATTCAGGCCTGGCGCAGCCAGGGTGGGGGTCTGAGATAGGGTGCGGTGGGGGAGATGCTTTGTAGCAGCGAACAAAAATGTATAAGAGCAGGTTTGGAAAAAGAACTCGCTTAAAATTTCATATCGGAGTCCACCCTGACCCTCCCCTCCGAAAGAGGGAGAGGTGTCTGTTGTTTAACGTAATAGTAAACACGTTAGTGGATTCTGTCTCCTCTCATGAATGGGGCTGCAGCCAGCGCCTTCCGTGACGGTCTTACGTTCCTCGATGAGCTGAAAAGCTGTGGAGCACAAATTATAGCTAGAGGGCTAATGGGCTACTGTGCCCCGCAGAAGGCCAGCCCAGTGGGGCGCCTGTCGGCTCTCTGTGTCCCGCCCTGTGCTTTCCTAGTTACTAGCATTAAGCATGCTTGGACTCGCAGCCACCAAAACGTGAAACTGCAAGTCGAAGCCTGCATGGTACCGCCTTGCTGCCTGAAAACATAAGAATGGCTGAAAAGGAGGTTACAGATGTAAACCGAACCGCCAGCTCTCCATTCTCATAAGTGCTATCCATGCCCTCACTTTTCTCAAAGAGCAAATATCTGAAAAGCAAAAAAACTGTCAAAATGCGTTTATGGATATAAAATAAGGAAAGCTTTATTCGCTTTCAGCCCTGGGCGGAAATGCACAGTCCATCTGTCAAGCATTTTGTCTTGTCCAATTTGTGATGAGAGATAGATATAGATATATATATATATATATATATATATATATATATATAGATATATATATATTACCTACTGGCGGTCGCCAGTAGGTAGTTATAGTTAGGACCACGTTTCCATAGGAAATCCGCAACATTCTATTTTGAATAACTTTGGCGCCGGTCGACGAATCCTCGCGAATTTTTCAAAATAGGTGGGGCGCTACGCTCCGCTCCTACCCTGAAAGTCTCCGGGGGATTCGTCAAGCGGGGGCTGAGATAAAAGGGGGGTCCCAAAACGCGTTTTTCCCATGCATTTTTCCATAGGACCTTTAGACACAGCTACAGCCCGAACGGCTGAACAGAATTACTTGAAATTTGGCAGAGAGGTAGTCCTCAGGTCAAGGAAGTGCCTTTTGTAGGTTTGGTGTAAATCTGTTCAGTAGATTCAGAGAAAATAGCCTTTAAATCAATATATATATCTGAGCCAGCTTACGGTGCGCTTACGGTGCGCTTACCGTACGCGTACGGTGGCGTGCGCGAGCGCGATTTTGATTGGCTGTTAGATCTTAGTAAACATTCGAATCGGTCGAAACCAGGAAGCGGCGGCCGCCATTTTCTCTCTCGCTCTCTGAGTTGGGCAGCAAAAACGATGCCAAAAAATGTCTAAAGAGGCAGTTTCCTAACCACCCAGCATTGATATAGGGGTCCCCAAACAACCCCCAAAATTTTTTTTTTTTTTTTTCGGAAAATCGCCGATTACGCTTACCGTACGCGTACGGTAAAAATTATTTAAAAAAAAAATTATCCACACCCTCCCTACCCCGTTTGCAAATGGTGCCCTAAGGGCACCATTTGTGCATGGCTTATTACAGGTAAGAAATAAACAAAGAATAAATTTCACAAAGATGCGCATAATATGTCCCCCATGTGCGCACGGTGCGCGAAGCGCATCGTGCGTACATGGCCCATCCCGCATAACGTGGGCACGCGGTGCGCGCAGCGCACCGCGTGACCACCGTGCGTGCACGGCACTAACTGCGTAAAGTGGGCGTGCGGTGCGCGAAGCGCACCGCGTGCTCACTGTGCGTGCACGGTGCGCAAAGCGCACCGTGCGCGCACGGAGCGAACTGCGTTAACTGGGCGCGCACGCCACGAATGGCGTAAAGTAACTTAGCATTTAAAAAAACGTACAAATTCACTGAAAAAACCATAGGTTTCACACACGTTATAGTTAGGAATTAGCATTTAAAAAACCTTGCAAATTTACTGAAAAAACCATAGGTTTCACACATGTTATAGTTAGCTGGACATTTTATTTATAAAAAACCAATGAAATTCCCCCGTTATAGTTAGTGCAGGCAACTATAACTCACGCGACCGCAACCTTCTGCTGATGACATATGTGTCTTTATGAAAAAAAAATATTTGTAATATATGTATAGCTAAAATTTAATGGAAGAAGACATGGGCAAATAAGTGTCTAAATACAGTATTAGCATCAGCAGAGGATTGCGGTCGCGTGAGTTATAGTTGCCTGCACTAACTATAACGGGGGAATTTCATTGGTTTTTTATCAATAAAATGTCCAGCTAACTATAACATGTGTGAAACCTATGGTTTTTTCAGTAAATATATATATATATATATATATATATATATATATATTATCTATCCTAGTGGCGGTCACCAGTAGGTAGTTCTATTTAGGACCTAGTTTCTATTCAAAACGCTTTTTTCTTTTGCCAATATCATTGGTGCTGGTTGACGAATCTTTGCGAAATTTCCAAAACTAATAGGGCCCTCCGGTCAGCTCCTGTCTTGAAAGTTTCGGGGTGAGTCATCAAGCGGGGGCTGAGGAAAAAATGGGGGGGATCCCAAAATGCGTTTTCCCCATGTTCATTTCGATAGGAACTTTAGACAAAGCTACAGCCCAGACTGCTGAACAGAATGACACCAAATTTGGCAAAAAAGTAGGTCTTGGTTCAGAAAGAGCCCCCTTTTTTAGGTCTCTCCTAGCTATCGTGTAAGCGATCGCTTTGCAAGACTATAGTAAGGGGCTCCCAAAAGTGCTCCCAAAAGCAGATTGCATGGCGAGCACACGCACAATCACGTGCATCGTGCCGCCATGCAATCCGTTTGGCATCCTACTTCAAAGGGTCCGCTCACCCGCCTGGAATGCGCTCCCCCGCCCCCGCCAAGCGCGCGCTCCATGCTCCGCCGGGCTTGTCTTGTTCGTCTTTTTAAACATTCGCGTTATCATGTGCTTACAAAAGCCTGCATGTTCGAAATGGGTTTCTTTATTTTCAGAGCGAAGGGCTTTACGATGTACGTCTTTAACATTATTTAATGCCAACAGAGCGCTGTCTTTTTAAATTTTTGTTTGTTTTTAGGTTGCCATGAGCACATAACTGCGCTGCACGCTAAGCTTTATATTAATAGCAGCACACATACTTTTTGTAGTACAAGTTAGTACTTTGCTTTGTTTACTTTGCTATTATTCCAGCGGACATAATACCACTGAGCACACTGTCTGATGCCTGATGCTTGTGGATGTCTGATGCCTGATGTCTGATACCTGATGCTTGATACCTGATGTCTGATGCTTGTGGATGTCTGATGCTCGATGTTTGATGTCTGATGCTTGTGGATGTGTGTTGCCTGATGTCTGATGCATGATGGCCGATGCTTGTGGATGTCTGATGCTTGTGGATGTTTGATTCCTGATGTCGTGGATGTTTGATTCCTGATGTCTGATGCTTGTGGATGTTTGATGCTTGTGGCTGTCTGATGCCTGATGTTCGATGCTTGTGGATGTCTGATGCATGATGTCTGATGTCTGATGCTTGTGGATGTCTGATGTCTGATGCTTGTGGATGTCTGATGCTTGTGGATGTCTGATGCCTGATGTCTGATGCTTGTGGATGCCTGATGCCTGATGCTTGTGGATGTGTGTTGCCTGATGTCTGATGCATGATGCCTGATGCTTGTGGATGTCTGATGCCTGATGCTTGTGGATGTCTGATGCCTGATGCTTGTGGATGTGTGTTGCCTAATGTCTGATGCATGATGTCTGATGCTTGTGGATGTCTGATGCCTGATGCTTGTGGAAGTCTGATGCCTGATGTCTGATGCCCGATGTTTGATGTCTGATGCTTGTGGATGTATGTTGCATGATGGCTGATGCGTGTTGATGTCTGATGCTTGTGAATGTTTGATTCCTGATGTCTGATGCTTGTGGCTGTCTGATGCTTGTGGATGTCTGATGCCTGATGTTTGTGAATGTTTGATGCCGGATGCCTGATGTCTGATGCTTGTGGATGTCTGACGCTTGTGGATGTCTGATTCCTGATGTCTGATGTCTGATGCTTGATGCTTGTGGAAGTCTGATGCCTGATGCCCGATGTTTGATGTCTGATGTCTGATGCTTGTGGATGTGTGTTGCCTGATGTCTGATGCTTGTGGATGTCTGATGCTTGTGGATGTTTGATTCCTGATGTCTGATGCTTGTGGCTGTCTGATGCCTGATGTCTGATGCCTGATGTCTGATGCTTGTGGATGTCTGATGCCCGATGTCTGATGCTTGTGGAAGTCTGATGCCTGATGTCTGATGCCCGATGTTTGATGTCTGATGCTTGTGGATGTATGTTGCCTGATGCATGATGTCTGATGCGTGTGGATGTCTGATGCTTGTGGCTGTCTGATGCTTCTGGATGTCTGATGCCTGATGTTTGTGAATGTTTGATGCCGGATGTCTGATGCCTGATGTCTGATGCTTGTGGAAGCCTGATGCCTGATGCCCGATGTTTGAAGTCTGATGCCTGATGCTTGTGGATGTGTGTTGCCTGATGTCTTATGCATGATGTCTGATGCTTGTGGATGTCTGATGCTTGTGAATGTTTGATTCCTGATGTCTGATGCTTGTGGATGTCTGATGCTTGTGGTTGTCTGATGTCTGATGCTTGTGGATGTCTGATGCCTGATGTTTGTGAATGTCTGATGCCGGATGCCTGTGGATGTCTGATGCTTGTGGATGTCTGGTGCCTGATGCCTGATGTCGGATGCCTGATGCTTGTGGATGTCTGATGCTTGTGGATGCCTGATGTCTGATGCCTGATGCTTGTGGATGCCTGATGCCCGATGTTTGATGCTTGTGGATGTGTGTTGCCTGATGTCTGATGCTTGTGGATGTCTGATGCTTGTGGATGTTTGATGTCTGATGCTTGTGGATGTCTGATGCATGATGCCTGATGCTTGTGGATGCCGGATGCATGATGCCTGATGTCTGATGCTTGTGGATGTCTGATGCTTGTGGATGTCTGGTGCTTGTGGATGTCTGATGCCTGATGTTGGATGCCTGATGCTTGTGGATGTCTGATGCCTGACGCTTGTGGATGTCTGATGCTTGTGGCTGTCTGATGCATGATGTCTGGTGCCTGATGTTTGTGGATGCATGATGTCTGATGCCTGGTATCTGATGCTTGTAGATGTCTGATGCTTGTAGATGCTTGTAGATGTCTGATGCTTGTAGATGTCTGATGCTTGTAGATGTCTGATGCTTGTAGATGTCTGATGCCTGACGCTTGTGGATGTCTGATGCATGATGCATGATGTCTGATGCCTGGTGCCTGATGTTTGTGGATGCATGATGTCTGATGCTTGTAGATGTCTGATGCTTGTAGATGTCTGATGCTTGTAGATGTCTGAGGCCTGTTGTCTGAGGCCTGATGTCTGATGTGTGATGTCTGATGTGTGATACCTGATGTCTGATGCTTGTGGATGTCCGATGCCTGATGTTTGATGCTTGTGGATGTCTGATGCCTGATGTTTGATGCTTGTGGATGTCTGATGCCTGATGTTTGATGCTTGTGGATGTCTGATGCCTGATGTTTGATGCTTGTGGATGTCTGATGCCTGATGCTTGATGCTTGTGGATGTCTGATGCCTGATGCTTGTGGATGTCTGATGCTTGTGGATGTCTGATGTCTGTTTCCTGATGCCTGATGTCTGATGCTTGTGGATGTCTTGTACCTGATGTCTGATGCTTGTGGATGTTTGATGCCTGATGCTTGTGAATAAATTAAAGGCATTGTCCTTTACAATACCATTTATAATATCAATAGCTCCAAAACTCGCAGTTGCGAGACCTATTGCATTGCAAATGCTTGTTTTAAATGGTGTAAATCCATTCAGTAGTTCAAGAGAAATTAGATAAGCATTGGCATAGCCAATAGGTCTCGCCTTTGGGACCATATAAGTGTTTAGCCATGCAACAGTTGCATAACTAAATATTTATTAGGTCCCAAAAGCGAGACCTATTGGCTATGCCAAGCGGCCGTGCGGCCGCGAAAGGGAAAGTAATCGCGGTCAAGCGCCCGCGCACATGCACTGTAGCTCTAGGCTGGCCTGGTAGCACTTTATGGAGCCATCTCAAAAAGTCTCGCCAGACCAGCGCATGCGCTGGGTCAGGCGAGACCTAAAAAAGAAAAGTTTCGATATCTGAGCACCGAGGAAGAGTCGCAACTCCTCCTGAGCATGAGCTGACTTCTGTAGGGCTGCCAACACTCCAAACCAGAAAGTGTTGGCAGCCATCATGTGACTTGGTAACCGAGTCACATGAAAAAAACAAGAAAAGGTGGCAGGGTAGAAACACCCTGACCCTACTAGGCCTGCTGAGAGGGTCCCCAGGGCCAAAAAAAGCATATATATATTTTTTTAAACGGCAGAATTCGCGCTGGGTGCGCAAATCCTGCTGTGAAGAAAAAAAGCTCGAGCCCCCCCACACACCCAAGGACCACCACCTCCCTGGGACTTTGCCAATTAAATGCAAGGGGCACGTGCCCCCCCCCCGCAGCCCCGGGGACCACCACCTCCCCGGGGTATTAGAAATTAAGGGGAGGGGGGGCCTGGAGCCCTTGATGGCCCTGGGGACTGCCACTCCCCAGGGCCGGCTCCTGCAATGTCCCGGGATGCCCACCCCTGGGACATTGCTGTTTGCTATTGCAGAGTTGGAGCATGGCTCCCGCCCTGCCATAGAAAATTACGCTTTGCTTCATTGAAGCGAGAGCATGAAAACCTGCTCTTGCTTCAATAAAGCAAAGCAGGATTGCTTTTGAGCAAGGGGAGCTGCATGTTAGCAGCTCCCCTTGCTCAAAAGCAATGCCGGCTCCCGCAGGAGATGGGGAGAAGGCGGGACTGTGGGGGCCTTGGGGCTTCCCCCACGGTCCCCAACGCAAAGGGCTGGCCCCGGGGGATGGGGTCCCTGGGGCCAATAGTGGCCCAGGAAAGAAGGGTGATGTCACTGACCATGTCATGAATAATGTAATATGTGACGTCATCAGCAGTGCATTGCGGGTGCGCGATTTATAGTTAGCTCAACTAACTCTCAGGTTTTGTTCGAGTGAAATGTCGAACTAACTATAACGTCCCTGAAACCTATGGTTTTTTTCAGTGTATATATATATATATATATATGTGTGTGTGTGTATATGTGTATAGGTGTGTATGTGTGTGTATGTATGTATGTGTGTATATATATATATATATATATATATATATATATATATAATGATCACTGGCACAAATCTGGTGACAATCACAGAGATGCTGCAACAGCACCTCCAGACAACAAATGTAATCAGATTTCACACGAAACAGCAGCCACAACCATCACGTGTGTGTGTGTGTGTGTGTGTGTATATGTATATGTGTGTGTGTGTGTGTGTGTGTGTGTGTGTGTATATATATATATATATATATATATATATATATATATATATATATCCACAGCTTCCGTTTCCCCGTCGAGGCTGCCCACTTCCGGCGCCTGCCCCGAACAGTACAGACACGGACCTCAATTCCAGTGCAAATGTTTATTAGCTTTCTTGCGTGCTAGTCGCCTTAACGTTTCGGCTCAGCCTGAGCCTTTTTTATATATATATATGTATGTATATATATATATATATATATACAAACTAACGTTGCCTGCTGTAAGGAGGCCCAACACAGGTGAGTTCAAAGTAAGCCTTCTTTAATAGTTGGAGAAAACAGTGTGCAAGCAGTGCCTCACAAGAAAATGTCCTGCCCAACGCGTTTCATGATAATAATCACTTCCTCAGGGGCTGTGGGCAAATGCTGCGAAGAAGGAATCACGGTGATTTAAAAAGTATTTCTCCCGCCCTAGTAGGCGTGGCCAACCCCGTGGCCTGCTGGTATTTGGAGTACAAACAGTGTTCATCCGAGTGGATAGCCGTGAAATACCTTCAGTCTGCGATGATTAAAATCCCCAGTGGGTCGTGGTTCACTACGAGTGCCTGTCATGTATGTGAGTTCCTCCAACGGCGACTCACCCGTTCCAAAGCCACAGCACAGGTTGGTACCGCAGCGGAACTGCACAGGTGCAGCGGGGCACTCCTCGCGGCTCAGGCGGGGCCGCCACAAACATCCAAACTAACGTTGCCTGCTGTAAGGAGGCCCAACACAGGTGAGTTCAAAGTAAGCCTTCTTTAATAGTTGGAGAAAACAGTGTTCAAGCAGCAAGCAGTGCCTCACAAGAAAATGTCCTGCCCAACGCGTTTCGTGATAATAATCACTTCCTCAGGGGCTGTGGGCAAATGCTGCGAAGAAGGAATCACAGTGATTTAAAAAGTATTTCTCCTGCCCTAGTAGGCGTGGCCAACCCCGTGGCCTGCTGGTATTTGGAGTACAAACAGTGTTCATCCGAGTGGATAGCCGTAAGTGTTTAGCTATGCAACAGTTGCATAACTAAATACTTATAAGGTCCCAAAAGCGAGACCTATTGGCTATGCAAAGCGGCCATGCGGCCGCGAAAGTGATCGCGATCACACATCAAAGCGGCTAAAGTGAAAGTAATCGCGGTAAAAGTGCCGCGCGTGCCCGCGCACATGCACTGTATCTCTAGGCTGGCTTGGTAGCACTTTTTGGAGCCCTCTCAATAAGTCTCGCCAGACCAGAGCATGCGCTGGGTCAGGCGAGACCTAAAAGCGATGTTATACACTTAATTGTAGTAAAAGCAAAAGGTCTTAATTAACACCAGACCTAAAAAAGCTAATCTGGCTGCCATTGGCTGCTAACCTCTTGCCTTGGCATATGCTTTTTTTGTAATATTTTCGCAAGCTTTTTTACCAATAGAGAGGTTTGCAAAAACCGATAGATAGAGAGTTAGTGTTGCAAAGAGAGTTAGTGTTGCAAAGAGAGTTAGTGTTGCAAAGAGAGTTAGTGTTGCAAAGAGAGTTAGTGTTGCAAAGAGAGTTAGTGTTGCAAAGAGAGTTAGTGTGAGTTAGTGTTGCAAAGAGAGTTCGTGTTGCAAAGAGAGTGTTGCAAAGAGTGATAAAGTTGCATAACTAGATAAGGAAGTTGAAATAAACTAAAATTAGTAATATAATAGATACATGTCTATGCAGGCAGGATATACTAGACCACTAAATGCAAACCAGAAATCAATACAAGCAGGGCATACACACTAAATTGGATAACAAATAGAACTGTAGTCCTAAATTAAAATGCATACCAGTATCACATTCTGGAGTGCAGTTAGAAATGCACTTCATTGCATGTGAGCTAAAAAAAAAAATGCAACTGTGTGAACAGTTTCAAACGGACACAGTTTGGTATACTGTGAAATAGCAAGAGCCAGATAAATTAAAACAAACATTGGCAAAGCCATTGTTTCATGTATTTGAGATCTATTGACTTTGTCAAAGGTTTTTTACATGTTGCACAGCAGCACAGTCGGCAGTGCAACACGGCTCAAAGATCGAATTTAAAAAGTGCCTTTACGCTTGCCAGTGTTGACCGCGTCGTTGCTCCTTTTTCCCTTGTCAGCCGTGTTGTACAGCAGCTGTGAAGCATGTAAAAAAAAAAAAAGAGCTCCGGTGGGTAGTGAGGCGCAAGCAACATGAAGGCAGAGGTGTGAAAGTACTGCCGAAAGCGGGAGGAGGGCGGAGGGATTAAAGCAGGGTTCGCCAAAGTTGGTCTGTTCGAAAAATGGAACATCAGCCATATATGGATTATACCATTGCCTTTGACTGCATTACCAGGTATTTATCATGGGCAAAAATTAAGGCAGAGTGCATTGAAAAGGGCCTGTTCACCCCGCAGACTTGAGTGCACAGCCCAGAACAGGCCAAACCTAACACATTTTAAATACTGAGTGGCCTAAATATGGTTGCATACTTACACAACTTCGATTAAATTAGGCCCTCCGTCACAAAGGTTATTTAATCATGCATAAGTGTACCTTATTTCTGATTTAGACCCTGAAATTCCAGATGCAAGTCACACTTAGTCGCAGAAATAAAGCTTTATGTCCAAACATTTAGCTGAGTCATCAGTTAAACTTAACTGGAACAACATGTTCGTTTTTTTTTTTTTTCTTTCCAAAACTGGGAATGGACCAGTCTATAAATGTATGCTGATGAAACAGCTTTTGCACCTCAAACACAAACCGGCTGGCATCGACTTTACGATTTAATATAATTCATCCTCGCCATTAAATTGATTTTGCAATATTAAAACCAAACTGATGATCTTTGGTAGATACCATATGAATAAACACAAATGGTTCTGGAATGGTCCCATTTTAAATATAATGAAAAATGTGTATTGCCTTAGACCTATTGTCATGCCATCTGCATGTGCTGTTCACAGTTACCTTGTAGTAGGCCAGGTGTTCAAGGTTTTTGTGGCACTTTGCATTGCTATCTTCAAGTCCAAGCGGCATTAGATGGCCATTAAACCTTGGACCCAAAAAGCTCTTTAAAAACCTATTTTAAGAAAAAAATACTTGGGTCTGGGCTGAAACACTTGACTAGCCAATACAGTACAGGTATGTTTCTCACCCAGGAAGTGGATTGGGCGTTTACATTTAGCATTTTTATAAACAAAATAGTCTATTTGAAAATGAATAAAAGATTCTGCGGGAATTTAGTGTAGCTTATGTCTTGCAGCTGCCACTCAGTTCTGTTTTGCAATTCCTTTCGCCGGCTGAACTGCTGCTTGTTTCAAACCCTGAGGCTTGTTCAAAATAGTTTTCAGTACCCCATAGACTGTTCAAAGTCCCTTGTACTGTTTGCAAGGTATTCCACAATACTTTCTTTCCATTTGTGTGCTAAAAGGTAATTTCTGTAAAAATTGTGAACAAAACCAACTGGATATCAAGCCAGAACCCTAGATCTTTTACTTTTTAAGGCACCTTTCCCAAAGAAAGAGGAAGGGCTTCATATTAAAACATCTTTTTGCACAAAGTTTTAGTCCTACGTAGTGTGACATTAGTCTTGGTGGCATTAAATTGAAACCACCTAGTTCACGTTCAGCCCTCAACTCTCGAGTGATAAGACTAAAGTCATTCGTATTCCAATCTACCCAAAACTGCAGAGATTACAAAAATGAGTGTCAGCAGTCCCAGGCTGATATCTTAGAGTTAAACCTGTGATTAAGCTAATTGGGGGCACCAGATGAACGTTCGATGGAAGTAGATTTGAGCCCCAGTCGAGCTTTGCGAAAAATTCTGAACTCTGAGCAAACACAAATTTGTGGAAAGATTGGAATTGAGTATGTGATAATTATTACACCCTGCTGATTTTTGGTGACAAATTTCCCCAGACTAATTTTATTATATACCCATGCCTGATAAAAAGAGAGGATGTAGCCTTACGGCTAGAGCCGTCAACCTCCAAGCTGGGGAACCGGGTTTGAGTCTCGGCAACGACACTCAACATCCTGTGATTCGGGGCAAATCACTTAATCTACCCGTGCCTAACAAAAATGAATGTGTCCATCTGTAACGAAACTAGTGCTCATGTTAAGCGCCTGATATATTTGGGTCTAGTTTGCGCTATATAAAACTCTAAAAAAATAAAAAGGCAAACATGCACGTTTCAGTGCAAAAGCCAATCCACATGCCTCAATGCAAGGTGGAGTATTTAGAATAGGAGGTATTTAAAGCACCTGTGAAATACCCCACGCCGAGGTATCTGTATTGACTGGGTGCAGTAAAACCCCCATTATATATCACCCAATTCGGAATCGGGCCCAAAGTACATATTCATTTGTGTATCAGCAGTCCACTGGGATCAAGGGTGTGGGGGGAAAAACAGTCTGCGATAAGTACGCAGTTCATTTACTTAGAAAAGCCTGGAACCTTTCAATGCTCGCCTGGACTCTTACTTGCACACATGCAGGCATAGAGTAAACCAGATCCGGCGGTCAAGCCTTCTCCTACATCGCTCCTAAAGTACACCGCGACCTGCCGCTACATATAAGAGTCTCCTCCTCACTTATTGAATTCCACAAGAAGCGGAAGACCCAGCTTTTCAAATAGTCCCACTAGGCCCGAGGTGTGGCAGCACCAGGATACCCTCCTGGATGATAGTGTGCTCTACAAATCTGCAGTGCTGGCCCATGGATCTTTATTTATCCACAGCACTGAAGCCTCCTAAGAGGTTTACAACCACCAGCCTGGAGAGCTACCCGGATTTCATGGATAGCCGCTTTAGAGCGTAGCCTCTATGCCATGAAGTTGATTAAAGATTTATTGCATATGATTAGAAACATCAAAATGATCACAGGTCTTGCAGTTCAGTGCTTTACATGGGCAGGTTCTGTCCGGTACTCAGTACCTGCACTTCTTCAATTTGAAAGGGAGAGTACTAGCACTTCTCAGCACGGCTGCAGTACATTTAAAGGGAGAGTACCAGCACTCCTGGGTTGCAAGCAGGTACTCTAAAGAGTGAGTACATGCACTTCTATATTTCCATTTAAAGCACTGTTGAAGTTCCATGACTCAATAGCTTTATCTCACCTTTGAGGATAAACGCAGGACTGACCAGTACAGCTTTCTTGTGCTAATAAAAATCTCTTGTTTATTTTTTTAAAAGTTGTCACTGTGTCTGCGTACTGAAGATGCAATGCCATATGTGTTGAAATATGACTTCTGTACAGTTTTTGTGCTGCATTTTGGATTGTAAGACAATAAATTATTCTAATACTTTAGAGTACAATGGTAGGATACTCTACCCAGCAGCGATTTTAAAATGCTAGCCAGGTTTCTTGGGTTGGTTTGTATGGGAATACTCCAGCCCATATAAGACCTGGGCATCAATAGTCTGATAAGAACAGCAAGATCCCATTGTCGTAAGGCTAAAGTAGACCTCGAGAGAAAATGGAAGGTTTTACATCCAGAATTATGATGACAGTAACTCCAATTGAAGTTATGGACTACCCCAAGACTAAGATTGGTTAAAAAAAATTACGCGCAACCCCATTTTCTTCCATGTCTTTCTCTCATTATTTATTTAATCGATTGATTTTGGTATTTATATAGTATGTCTAGCCGTAAGGAGCAGTGCAGAATTTACATAGGGTACATTTGTGTTGCATTTGGAGCTTCTCAAATACAAAGCTCCATACAAGTTATGAGTATGTAAACTAGGGGAGGGTTAATAAATCATTAAGTGTTGAGTGAAGTTTAGAAATGATTTGCAACCTACTACAATAACCAACATTATTTTGTCACAATTTGTTTTGCAAAACTAATTGTCTGGAAAACCATGTTGATTTACTTTGATAAAGAAATGCACGATGTATGATACTAATTATTGTTTTCTACAATATAGCGGGCTTGAATTAGATTGTATGAAGAATATGTAAGAGGATGAAAAGTGGATGCACTGATTGGAATTCACTTTTGTGTGTGCAATTTGCAGTAAAAAAGTTTACTAAAACGTGAGTAGACCTCATTGCCATAATCTTTCACAGTCAAATGAGTGGTACAGAAAAGGTAGGAAACTCACAGAAGGTAACTCTATATAGAGTCGTGGATGTCAAAATCGAATGTTGGAGTCTGTAAAGGAGAACCGTGTTCAATTGTCCGCCACTTTGGAAAATCAGTGCATCCGTGAGCCACGAGGATCATCTAAATCTGGACATGGGTGTAGATGATGCCATTGTCTCATCAAGTGTTTACGGAACCTGTTGATGCATATAAATTGGAGTTTTCTTGATGTTTTCAAAAAGCTGTAGATGGATGTCAAAAACTCATCAATCTTAAATAAAACATTTACAAACTCATGGAATTTATCTCATTCAAGATCTAGAAGCCAATTTGAGAAGTGTCAAGCATGGCATTGTGGTCATTGTTTTTGGCACGGCACCACAATTTTATGAGTTTCACCTTACAAGGGGTTTTGAGAGAGTGGATGTAAATCACAAGATTGACTAGATGAAGCACTGGCTCCTTCATAAACTGGGGGATCTTTAACTACTTGGTAGAGAAAAAAAAAGAATTTACACACATGTTCTAAATGTTTGTTTTGAATCTGACGTGCAAGTTAATTTTTAAAAACTCAATGTGTAGTTAGTAAAATACAGCACCCTCTTAATCACCCTACTTTTAATTGTCGACGAACTCCTGAGGCTCCAATTACCGTATTCATGTGGTATACTGTGAGCACTTGGGTGGGAGACAAGTTGTCCATTCTCCTTTTAGAGCACAGTCCTGTGTTAGGCAGGTCAAGGGCCTCACCGTGCGCACATTTTTGGTCGCCATATTAGTCAGCTCTCTAGTTGACCTGCGGAGTAAACCGATGACTGCCCTGATGGTTTAAAGAGATGTTTCTCACTGAGACCTGGCTCAGAGAGAACTCTATCCCTGATATTGAAAAGACTATGCCTCAAGGCTTTGCAATAGCAAGGTGCGACAGGGAAGAAAGCAAAAAGGGGGAGAGGTGTGGCCATAATCTACAAAGGGGAACTAAAAATTAAATCTGATCCACTGTCACTCGCGAACTGCGAAAACCTGTTGTTTGCCATAGGGCTATCGCCAACCTTCACATTTTCCACCTTGTAATATACTGGCCCTCAGGCCCTGCCACTCAGTTTATACAAATCCTCGCTGACATAGGGGTGGATCATAGCATCACAAATGCCAACTGCACTGTATTAGGGAATTTAAATCTCCATTTGGAAAATCTGGACTGTGAAGTTTTCAACCATTTTATGACAGACCTAGAGGCAATCCAGCTTACACAACGGGTAAAAGTCCACATCCATTAGCAAGGCCATCTACTAGATCCAGCATTTTCAAACCTAATAGAAATGACTACAGGGGACCCCATATAGATCATATGGTCAGGCCACTAGCGGCAACCTGCTTTGGCCTGCTCAGAACATTGACAAAGCTCCCAAGATGGCTACCTGAACCATCACGTAGAATAGTGGTTCAAGGATTAGTGTGGGAGGGCGGGCCGGATAAACAGACGAGGAGGCTGTATATAGTGGGCCAGTTGTTGGTTTTTATTATAAAAGTCAGAAATAGGACGATAGGCTGCAAATGATTCCTCGGGATCTCCTGATGGACGTTCGCTAGGAATAGGTACGGTGGTCTCTTGAACTTCCCCGTCGTCTATGGCTTCTTCTGATTCTTAGGGTCGACCACGGAGGCTCATAGGGATAAACGAGAGACAAAAGGAGCCGTCAGTCCTATCTCCTCATTACCAAAACCCATTCAGGGTAAACCCGTCACCATCTCCAGGGGGTGCTGTAAGTTACGAGCGTGTAGCCGGTTAGGGTCACATGTGAGGGTAGGGGACTAAAAATGCAAAAGGGATCAGGATAGGAACAGGGGTATATGAGGTTTCTTGTCAACTCTTAGGGGTATCTCAGGGTGAACACTACTGAGTATGTCGGTGGGTCGGCCCTCCTACCCAGATTCCGCCCCTCCCTTCTCTTCCCCCTTAATGTCTTCTACCGGTCCCTGAATCGGGGTACTCATCGGCTCCGTCGCAACTCTCCCCCGGAGTTGCGGCCGCTCTACAGCCTCCTCCTGTGGGGACCACCAGTCCTCGCACCACCGTTCTTCGTCCTCTTCGTCTTCTCCGCTACTCGCTCTGATGTCGTTGTTCTCCTCCGTCTCCGCGATCTCCTGGGTCTCCTTGTCTCTCCTCTCCGATCTCCGTTTCTCCCCGACGTCTTCCTCCTCGTTGGGAGCTGTTTGGTCCTTTTTCTCTGTTGCCGGTATACTGCTTCCGGGGTTGTTCCCTCCTTCGGTGATGACGTCCGCAGGAAGAGTTTCCTGTATGGGCAAAAGACGGAGGGGCGTGTTTAACCTCCGGTAGGAGGTCGTGGGAGACTGCGGCATCAGGGTCCTACTTCCCTCAGGTATGTGTCCGTTATTCCGGTATGCAGCCCGTGTGTGGGCTTCGCTCGGTACCCCCTCACAATTAGTAATTTCACGACTCAATCATGGCAACTCCCTATAGCTGCCAAGACCTAAGGCTGTAATAAAAAGACTGCAAGTTACCCAGAATGCCGCCGCCTGCATATTGATGAAAATCCCCAAACACCAATCCTCAACTGCTCTCCTGGCAAGCCTGAATTTTAAAGCACTGTGCTTAGCTCATCGAGCAATGTACAAAAAGATGCCAAAGCTAATTCAAAGTTTTCTTGCACCCTATAATATGTCAAGAATGATGCGCTCCATCAACCAGCAGCTGTTTGCAGTACCCTGGATAAAGAGATCTAGGAGTGGAGGTAGCTTTTGCCTTCCTGGCTCGTGAACTCCGGAACGTGCTCCCACAGCACTGAAGGAAAACTGAATCCGAACCAAATTTTAGGAGACCATTAAAAACAACTCTGTTCGATGAAACCTAATCTTATGGGAAGTACCTGGAGCTGGTTAGCACTGGAAGTCCATTTTGGGTAGCCATGCGCTCTAGAAGTACCCTTGAATAGATTGAAAAGAATTTGGAAAGCCATGATGGATGGAGCTGTTTAAAGAGCAACAGTGAGTGCAGTGGAGATGCAGTGTTTTGACTGTTATGGAGTGAGTGTCTCCTAAACTAACAAGCATTTGCAATGCAATAGGTCTCGCATTTATGCGAGTTTGAGCTATTGACATTGCAAATTACAATGCCTTTTATTTATATTTTAAAAACAAAAATAAAAGGCACTGTCATTTGCAATGTCTATAGCTCAAACTTGTGTAAATGCGAGACCTATTGCATTGCAAATGCTTGTTAGTGTTTATGTGGGACTTCACCCCCTGTGACCCCTGTGACTCCTACCCAACTTGCCACCACTGTTATCAATTTTTACCTTCAACTAAGTTATTTTATAATCTGATCATAGGCTCATCGTATATTATACAATAGCCACCAGATGTTCACAATTACTCATCATGATATATAGCAACCTATTATTATTCTACATACATATACCTAGGTAATTGAGTATTAGAAGAACTCATTAAATATTTACTAAGGAAAAAATAATTTTTGAAGTTTGAACTCCATTTTCGTGCTGAGAATAGCTCATTGTATTCTTAAATATGAGCCAAGCGGAAGTCCATTAACAATCAAACACATTCTTATGACCTGAGGCTCAAATTGTATGCAGAGAATAACTCATTTGTATATAGTGTAGTGTGATATCTGCCAAGATAGAGCTGAGTCATGAATAATTGTTAAAATCTGGTGTTTACTGAATAATATAAGGTGAGCCTTTGATTGAATTATGGAATAACTTTTCACACCCCTTAAGTTGGATGTATGCCTAGTGTGCAGGTCACGAGGGTTACTGACCCCCTTAAGGTGTGCGCTCTGCAGAGAGGCCACAGTTTGGGTGAGCATGTATTCATAACCCCCTCCACTGAGGGGCATTGTGAGAAACTCTCACCCCTTTCGGCCTCAACTCCAGAACTGTCAGTCATTGCCGCTGTGCACCCACTCATCACAACCTGAACCCACGGACACCTAGAGGCAAGTTTTTTTCACGCTACGCACTATTCAAGAGTGTGAATGCCCTCAGCCCGCACTTGCAGAGAGGCTGCAGAGGGTGGAGAGGGGGGCGGGGGCCCCCTGAGCCTTGTCGGCACCTGTCTGCTTACAGAGGAGGTGCCTGCTGGTGCGGGCTGTGCCAGTGCTCCTCATCACTTGCGCGTCGCTCCCACACCTGTATGACCGCAGGACCGGAGCCTTCCACAGACGAGGTAATAAGGTAAAAGCAGACAACTCTGAGTGATGGGAAATTGTCCTTGAAGGGATGGTGGGTAAGGGCGAGGGGGATTATGGGAGTTCCACGGGGAGAGCAGTTGATATCAAAAAGGGGGAAAGGCAGCTGGGGACATTGTAAAGGGGAGACAGAGGGCGGGATTAGGAATGAATGGAATTCCATAGGTGCAAGGGAGTTAGGTGCGCAGGGATTGCCTGGTTGAAGGACGGGGGTGTATAAAGGGTGAGAGGACGATATTCGTGTCAATCTGCACAATAATCCGTGTGCAATTTGTTAATCCATAATACTCATAGGCATACGGAGCTGTACAAACGCCAATGTGTCTTTAAAATTATATGCGGCAAACCAAGCGATAGAACTAGTTAGTACAAACACGAGAAGGGGAGTAGTCGGGTCAATATTAAAGGACAGCAGAGCAGTCAACAATAGGAGGTACCACTGCGTAGAGCAACTGAAGGAGTAGCGGGAAAAAGCCACTGAGAGGCACAAAGAAAGTAATGCAATAAGGGAGACCGTGGGATAACAACGGAGAAGAAATAAAGAGAACGGGAAAAGTAACGCTGTCAAAAAATGACAATTAGCTTACAGGGAAAATAAAAGGGGGAGAAATAATAAAAGTGAAAAGGAAAAAGAGTGAGGGTAGAAAAAGCCAGACCAATCAAGAAGAAATACAGTGAGAGGCGAAAAAAACCAGCGCTCGCCATAGCGCTGTTTATATTTGCATCGTGCTTTCACTTTCAGTGAAAGCGAAAGCACAATGCAACAAACGCTTGCCATGATGTATTTGCTCGGCTTTCTTGCCTGCAAAAAGGTTTCTTGTCTTTATGGGGCCATGTGTTTGGCCCCATAAAGATAAGAAACCTTTTGCGACCAACGCAAAGCAGGCGAGGCCGTCCAAATGGGACGGCTCAGAAAGCCGAGCAACAACGTCCCAAGGAGCTCTTTTCCAATGGCTGGCCACCGTTTAGCATAAACGGTGATGCCAGCCAATGGAAAAGAGGGGCGGGGCTTAATGCCCCTTACAGAAAATACCACATCTCATTAAATCTCGCCAGCGAGACTGCGCATGCGCGCAGCCTACGCCAGGCGAGACCTAAAAAGGTACTGTTGAAGCGCTTTGTCGGGTAAATGCCCTGGCACCACCTGGCCACAATAGCCAACAATACAAGAGTTTATGATAGTAGAATTAAAATTTTCATGCTGAATGATGTCACTGTACCTGTGAAAACGTTGCTATTAATTGAAGATTAGCATTTTTGTATGTACAAATTATCCTATTGTAGGCATACATTCTCAATAAGGGTATCGCTACTTATGCTGTTTGTCCACAGACATTACCGTGATGGCTTCCTGATGAATGTCACTATGCCGAAATGCAACATCAAGCCCTCCAGCATATCGTGTCATGGTTATCACATTTCCAAGAATTGGCAACATTGACAATTGTGAACCTTATACCCACTTATGTATAATTTTTGATCTAAATATCTGTTGTATCCCTAATATATATTGACATTAAGCATGATCAGTTTATGATGTTAAAAGGTATGAGTATGTCTGATGAACATCCCAAATATTTTTAGACTATGTATTGAAATATGTCACTTTTCATTAATTGAATATATATTTTTCTACTTTTGTTATAAATACACATAATTTGTTGTTGTGTTTTGTGCTTGTTATTTGTTTGACCAATTGATTTAGTTGTCATTGTTGTGTTTTGTGCCCACAATTTGTCTGCATAATTACTTGCTTTGGTGAAACTCCCTGTGAAAACATTGCTACAGACTATGTCACAGATCCAAGGGTGGTGAAGTAGTATGGGTGTGGACTGACAGTCTTGAATGAATCGTTTTTTAACACTTCTTATGCATCTTTTTGAACGTCAGCAAGGCTATATGTACGTGATAAGAAATGGAGTGAATTGGTGGACTATAAGAAAGTAAGGGCATTATGCTGGGTCTTGTCGAGCTTGTTATTTACGCTTCAAAGAGTGCTTTATCTCTTTGATCTTCATAGTGTCTTTATGAATGTTCCTCAGACTTTGTGTGCAGTCCATGGGATAACAGTTTATGTATCAATAGGCCGCACTCTGCGCTTGATTAATGAGGATTTGTTTGAGTAACTGAATACATTCAAGGTGGTTATTTTTGTCCTTTGTGCGGTACATTGAGTGATTTCTTTTTTTCCAGGTAGTCCTGGTTAAAAAACATCTATCTATCCATCGGTAATGCCTCTCCTCCTTGTGGCCTAAATAAAGGCCTGGACTATTGTGGCCCATTGTTTGTAATAAATAGCCCATCCATAATGACGGCTATTCCGTTACTGTAAAAGGTCCTGTCCATTGTGATCCAAATAATGTTTTGGCTGTTGTAACCCTAGTAATGCCCAAAGCTACTTGGCTTCAATATTTTTGCTCTAGATGCAAACCCAGCTGTTGGGGTCAACTTTGCCCCTGGCTATTATGGCATCTATATTGATTCTAGCGTTTGCAGCCATAATAATAGCTCCCCAAAAATGTCCCTTTGCTGTGATTCTAGAAACAGTTGACAAATGTAGTCATAGCAACATCCAACCTTTGTTACGGCATGCTGGGAGTTGTCAATACTGCAAGGACATTACTGAGAGCTGCCTTGACTGAATAACTTTGCACTGTGAGCTTTTTCTGCAATGACCCCCAAAACTGGAAGCTTTCCTTACTGTAGGGACATTATACTGGGCCCTCTTTTAACTAAAGTGACCTCACACACAGAACTGCTCGTCTGAAGTGACATCACACATGTATCTGCTCTTCCTGCAGGAAGATCAAACAAAGAGTCAGGTGGTGCAGCTGCCTTGGTCACCTTCCCCACAAACATGCCACTTTTTCAAAGGAATAATCCTCCCCAGACAAGTCAAGACCTAAAGAGGAACCTATTCAACATTTCCCAACCTAACAACAGCTAACAATAGACACAATACATGTCCTTGGCTTCTCCACACAACACATCCGTTCACAATCACTTGCTGTAGAGAGACAACAGTCTTCTGCAGTTTACACCGAGGTCTGTGAGAGAGACCAGAACCCTGTGGAAATAACCACTTCTGACAGATCTCAAAGCTTACATGCTATATAAAAGCTATGTTTGTACTATCAAATTCTAATAACAAAACCAACATTGATAGAGAGTCTTGATGCAGGCTGTGACATCACACTCTGAGCTGTCGTGCAGCCATGACATCACGCTGATCACTGCTGTAAGAGCAACTCTATCGCATTGGAAGCAGTTGCTATTGTCGTACAATCAACTTATTAAATCTAAAATAGTTGTAAATCAAACGTTTAGGGTACGTGTATCCCTCCGTAATAGGTTCCTAAGGAAGTGGTCCTGATACAAGGGATACTAGGATGCTGAAGATGTGCAAGAATGTTGTGGATGCGATGTGGTTGTTGGAAGTCTTCCTGCGGCTACTACTCAGTCCAAGAGGGGGTCCTGTCCACGGGGTTGACGTCCTCCAAAATCTTTTCAGTTCTGGCAGAAGTTCATTGGCCACTGGGCTACCAGGTGCCCGGTATCGTGATCACAGTCAAATCCTTCCCTTGGCAATAACTTGACTTCTGGGCAACCAGGCTGCACTCTGACTCTCCTGGGTTCAGCAAACTCGGGTGCAACTTTGAACATCAGGTCCTGGTCTCTAGTGCTGTACAGCTGGAAGATTTCAGATACCAGCTCGCCCCAGCAGGCACCTTCAGCTGTTGTGGCCCTGTGCTGCAAACAGGAGGTCAGCCAACTGACCCTTGGAGTCTCTTGTTTCGGCTGGGTTATGGAAATTACTTCTCCATGAGCAGGACAAGGCAGGGACAGTCCCTATCTTTTGCTAGCCTCCAGGTTCAGCAGGTGCAGTCCACGCCGGTGCAGCCTCTCTTTGCTGGTTCCAGGGTACAGCATGGAAAGTCCTTCTTCCAGTCCAGATGAGATCTGGGTGCCAGGGGTGCCTTATTTATTCCCAGAAAATGCCCTCTGGCAGGTTGCAGTTGTTAGCCAAAGGGCTACCAGGTTCCCTCCCTCCTGATAACCACATCCTGGGAAGTGTGGCATCTGGCTATCCCAAATGCACCATTTTGCTCACTCCCAATATGGCAGAACCCATAGCTTGATGTCCAGTGCTCCCTAGCCCAACCCAGAGGTCTTACTACCAAAGGGGCTAAACGCCAAACTGTTTTACAACAGGTTCCCCTCTCATTCCTGGGTGCCAGCGTGTCTGCTCCTCTACCAAATGTTCCCCGTTTACTCTTCAAAGGCGGCTTCATCTTTGAAGCTTGCTTTTGGGCCAACACCCTTGTGCCTTCCTGCAGGACGGAGAAAACACCCTTCACTTCACTGTAGGCCCCTATTGTCCCCTTTCCTGAGAGTTGTTAGCAAGCTTCCCAAGGAGGGCAGAAAGCTATCTTTGGTTCAAGCTCTTTGTGAAATTATTAAGGGCACAGGAGATTGAAGGCAACGTTGTAAAAGTTGCTCCTGTAACCTGTTGCATTAACTTCAAATTGAGAATCCAGTTGGGAATAATGTAATGAGTTGTTTGAGTACCAACTGTGGTCGCACCGTTCAGGATTTAGCACAGCTGAGAAGTCGGCGTGTAGCCCTGTACTCGCCAGTGGGGCAACCAAGTCTTTCCATAGGAAAAAAAACAGTTTTGCATTTTTCCTACCAGAACATGTAAAATACTTGTTCGGCCCATGAAATATGCTGCACCCTATTTTAAGGGTCAGTAGACCTGCTATAAGGGTGACTTACACGTTTCAGAGGGATATTTGACTTTGTCATCGCTTTTAAATGGCAAAGTCAGGCTAGCCGTTCGAAACTGCTCTTTCAGTCTGTAGTGGTAGACAGGGAGACTTGTCACACCCAGGGTAGCACAGTGAGCGCTGCAATCCCCTGGGTGACTTCCTAACTTGCAGGCCCAGGGTACTATATACTAGGGACTTACAGCTACAGTTAAGTTAGCCTATACCAATTGGGTATAGCCAATGTAACATAACGTTGTCTGGTCAGGCCACTGATGGGGGGGGGGTCTGGTTAGCAGGCCTCCGTGCACTCTGAGTTGAAAAACCAGCAACAACTGTCAAACAAGCATTTGCAATGCAATAGGTCTCTAATTCGTGAGAGTTTAAGCTATCGGCATTATAAATGACAATGCCTTTTATTTATCTGTTTTGATAACACATAAATAAAAGGCATTGCCATTCACAATGCCAATAGCTCAAACTCTTGTAAAGGCGAGACCTATTTCACTTCAAAGAAGCGACCCTCATTGACCCAGGCAGCTTGGAAAGTGAAAGCCCGCATGGCACACTTAATGTTGCAGGAAAGCTTGTTGTGCCTGCAGTAGGTGAAACTCGTAAAAGAAAATAGTGCTTAGAGACTAAATAAGACATACTGTGTAACGGAAGTAAATGGGTCAGTCCTCATGGGAGGTTACAAATGAAGACCAGGCGGTACTAAGGAGGGGCTAACAAGCCTAATAACGATTCAGAAGCCAGCATTTATTAAGGACAATGACACAAGCCAATGACAAATATGGGCGGAGAGTGGGCGGGGCTTCAATTCTATACTCGAATACAGCATGCCTCGCAGAGCAGCGCATGCACTGCCCTGGCTCTACCTTAAAAACTTGGTGGAGTAATACAAAAAAGGCATTTTCTTACAATATTCCATCCATATCTGTTCTAAAGAAATTTCATTCATATCACGTGCATAATAATGCACGTAGTGTGTATATTCTCAAATAGCTATACATGATGGGTAGAAAAACTGCAGAAATAACTTTGATCAGCAAATTTCTTATATTTAACTCTGATTGTCTATGCTACCACTGCTTAATTTGGCCGGTGTTGTCCTGTACTCGGCACTGATACCTAATTGGCAACACCCGGCACTTATGACAGCCTGCTACATGGTTTCGGTGTTTGACTAATTTAGAGATAAGCACAACTAGTTTAATAATTGAATAAACGTTAAAAATGACTAATACCTGCTGTCCAAGCTTTGCTTATAGCTTTGGGGCCTTAAATAGTTTGAACTGGCACACCTATAGAGTGTGATGGTTAGTAGTTGTGTTGGTACTGTCATTGGCGGCGCTAGCAGGGCCGATGGGGGGTGCAAGCTGCTGTGGCCTCCTGATAAAAGGCCTGGCACTTTTTTTTTTTTTTTTTTTTTTTTTTTTTACAAACTAAGCGCTGGATGCTCTACTTAAACAAATCCATGAATGCCAGTGGAACACCTATGAAGGCACAGAAGAGCGACCTGCCAGCGCCGTAAGTTGGCAGCAAAAGGAAATGTAACAAGGAATCCATAAACGCGTTATCAAAAGAACGTGTATTGGTCGCCGTATTTTTCCTCTTTCCTATCCGCCTTCCTAATAAATGTAAATGGGTTTCCACCAGAGCCCAAATCGGTATAAACCACAAGTGAAATGTATGGCTTTGCATACTCGGCCTAGGCGTTTGGTGACGCTGCAACACACAAAAAGAATACGATCATTGTTCAGTTCATTCACGTTTTTGCATATGATGGCTCAGTGCGTTCTAGAGAAGTGGGGTAGGAAATGTATGAAGAGACGTATAGTAGTAAAATGAAAGCACGGCAGTTGGAGTTCAAAGTGCGTCATCACTCGGCCCGCGCGCGCCTTCAAAGCTCAGCTGTCGAGGAAAGCACCTGCGCGCCGGTTCACGCGAGGACGTCGAACTGAAGCCAGCTTCCTGTTGGCTCCGAGGATCACAGGATTGGGACACATAGAGGGCAGAAAGTGAACAAAGGCTGGGGTTGTCTTCTTCGTCGTGTCGCCCTCTTCACCAGGGCCCACGCACAAGGCGCCCTGTCATTGCACGCAGTGATGCGTGACAGCCCACGCTCTGCTCTCAGTGCACCACACCCTTCTGAAAACAAAAAAGTTGCTGATGCCTCTGAGCAAATATTTATAATCCATATGCATATGGATGAATCGGGTTCTGTGCTACACCTAAAGCCACAGTGTGCATCTCTTAGGTGGCTGCCCACGGCTATAAAGCTAAACGCCTGTCTTATCTGTCTATCATACAACAGCCAGTTTAACTAAACCTGGTAATGACACATTAAACTGGTAAATTCGCTGGATTTCCCCCACCTCATCGAGTTACCAATACAAGGGGGACCGGTTATTCCTGCGGTGTGGAAAATTGAGTACATTATGTCTAGGTGGACCACGGGGGTCCCCTGAAAAATGAGGAATTCTTGGGGGAGTCAGTAATTCTGGGTCTGATTCAACTGGTGGCTCCTTATTTCCCTATACTTTCACACAGAGATTTTGCTTGTTTTTAGCACTTGAAATCTCCATTTGAAAGTAAAGAGAGAACTGTTGTTTCAGGTTCCGTCGGAATGAAGAGGCCACTTGTAATGTGGGCCTTGTGTTAGCCCGCAAAAGAAGCTATGGTGCCCTCCTCAGCTGTGGCTCATATTTTATATATTTGCCCAGCTCTACATAGGAAACTGCTAAACTATGGAAAACCTTTGTTTTGAGGATGAATCCATTCTGTTTTGAAAAGACTTCTTGGAGACATTCAGAAAGTTTCCCAGGAAATGCATTCCTTCCATTGCCTACCACTGACTTTGTATTTTGTTACTCACAGTTGCTTGTTTTTTCTGCCTTTATTTGGTTTAAGTTGCTCAGTATGTCTCAATCTCTCCCTTGGAAAATAGCCTGTTTACTGTTTTCTTCCACGAGGTCTTGCTTTCTGTAAATAGCCCTTTCAATTGTATTCTTATTTTGTTACATTTACTGTGCATTCAAATGCAGCGGTCAAAAGTTGGGCTCAGACGTCTGAGGTAGCTTGGTGTTTACTTTTGTTTGTCTGACCTCATAGTGAGACAATTTATTTGACAATCATGCTAGATTGTGGGGGTGCTGGAGGAAGGCTGTACAATGTTTTGTTTTGTAGCACACCACAAAATGTGTTATTTGTGCGCTGTACAGTATTTTTTGTTTTTTTTTGTGGTAAAATTGTTGCAAAGGAAATGGCCATTTCGATTGAAAATGGGTTAACTGTAATGGCTGTGTACTACCACAACCTCTACTCAGTGCCACTCTGCTACATGCTACTCCACAAGATCCTACACCACTCCATTCTACTCTACTCTACTCCATTCTACTCTACTCAATTCCACTCTACTCCATTCCACTCTACTCCATTCCACTCTAAGCCACTCCTCGCTGTGACACTGTACTCTTCTCCACTCTATGCAACTCCAGTCTGCGCCACTCTGTGGCACTCCAATCTACTCCAATACACTTCACTCTTTGCCACTCCACTTATGCCACTCCACGCCACTCCAACACTGTATTCCACTCCACTCCACACCTGCCCACTCTACGCCCCTCCATTCTACAACACTCCACTCTGATTCTCTACTCCACTCTACGCCATTCTACTCTATTTCCTACTCTATTTCCTACTCTGTTACCCACTCTATTCCACTCCACTCTGTGCCACTCCAGTCTACGCCACTCCATTCTACAACACTCCACTCTGTGATGCTCTACTCCACTCCATTCCCCACTCTATCCCCCTCTCTGTGCCACTCTATGCCACGCCACTCTATTTGACTCTAGGCTACTCCACTCTACACCACTCAGCTCTACGTCACTCCACTACATTGTACAACACTCAACTCTATGATCCCCTACTCCACTCTATGCCACTCCACTGTATTCCCCACTCTGCCACTGCACTCTAATTGACTCTGTGCAACTCTATGCCACTTCACTCTAGGCCACTCCACTCTACACCACTCCAGCTATGCCACTCCACTCTACTTTCCTCTTTGCCACTCCACTCCACTCTATGCCACTCCACTCTATGCAACTCCACTTTACTGTACGATACTCCACGATGCTCCATTCTGACATTCTACTTGTTTCACTCTGCCACTGTATTTCACTCCACGGCAATTTACTCTACTCTACTCCTCTCTACCCCACAGCACTTTACTCAACTCCTCTCTACCCCACTCTGCACCACTCACCTCTACAATGCTCGACTCTACAACACTCTTCTCTATGCCACTCCAATCTACACCCCTCCACTCAGACAGTCTATCCTATGCTACTCTCCTCTATGCCACTAGTTTTTAGCCATGCTAAACAGCAGCCACACTGGTGTACAACATGGCTAAAACACTTTGTAGAGCCAATAGCTCTTGCATAAGTGAGACCTATTGGCATTGCCAATGCCTCTTGTCTCCCTGGAATAAATGCACAGCTTATTTGTAGGGTCACTAAATTGTTAGATTTCTTTTTGCTACACTTAAAGCAGTAGGAATTGGGGAATTGCTTCTCACTGTATGACAACATCATGAGGGAAAAGCAAGAACGTGTGATGTAGTTTTCAAAGTAGGGATCAAGCAGAGCTTGAATGGAGACTGCATGGCTGCCTAAAGAAGACATTCTAAACGCGTAAATTATGTTTTGTGTCAAATTCTTAACTTTTTTAACAATAATTGTGCAGACTACTGGTGCATTTTATTGAATGAATTGTTAAGGTTTTAATTAACCTACATGAAGGTATCTATTTTACCTACTAGCTAAAATTGAAGGATGATCACATTTTTGTCTTCCTTATGTACGTTTTATGATTTAAAAAAAAAAAAAATAGGCCTGGTTGATATTGGAATGGTTCTAGTTATTCATTAGTAGTTTTGCACTCTGACCCTTTGCCGATCATTATGTTACCAGCAGGCAAAAGGTTTTGCAAATGGTTTACATTTTTGCCAGGTATTTTGGCCATATAGCCAAAACCGCAGAGTAAATGTCCTGGAGGGGAGTAAAAAGAAGCGAAATGTGATGTGCTTCTGTGGTTGGCGGGGTTACGGGATTAAGGGAAGAGTGGCTGGAAAGCATTTCGCTAATCCCTATTTAAAAAGTCCTTGTCAATTAAGTCCATTCTTTACGCACCTAAAAGTTTAGTCATTCACTGACGTCAAAAAATGCCTCTCAGACCAGAAATTTAAAAGAAATTGATTCCTGACTAGACACTTTTTTTGGGGTTTTTTTGGTAAACAATAAGGGTTGAATGATAGTGGGGCCGGCTAAATGTGAATGGATTCAGAAGCCTTTTATACAGCTAAATTTAAAGCTGCTGCAGTACAACACCCCTCTACAAGCAAATTACAAAGACATATGCCGAACCCCTTCCCAGATTACCCAGCAATGTATTAAATATGACGTTTTTGCAAAAAATGTCTCTTAATTAAGGACGCCAATTTATGCGCCGGAGTTACCTCCATGGGCTGCATTCCTTTCTTGATAGTGAATGGTGCTATGTACTAACTTGTACATTTGGCGCTTTGTCCCATACTTTTGCCATCTTTAATCACTGTTAATGTCAGGTGTTGCTTCAGCACATTTTTAAATGGTACACCTTTTTAATGGTGCTCTATTTACTATCAAGGTAGCTATAAAGAGGAGTGGGCCCTAATTTAGACAGCTAGATTGGGCTGGTAAATACTATAAGATATTTAGCTGACCGTTTACGATGCTGCCAATTAATTAAACAGACTCGGACCAAAATCTTTAAGAATGATGGTCTACATCATATAATTATTCAATGTTTTCAATTAATACTCTTTTTGTAAGTTCACAAGACAGATTTGGACTACACTCCACAATTACATAACATCAAGACAAACTAACAAAAAACATCAAAACAATGTTAAAAATTGTCATTTTGAACACATTATTCCCCTTTGTTGCTATGCATGTTTTTATGAAAAACTCTTCTTCCCCTGGTAGTAACCACCATGGGAAGAGTTTTTCATAAAAACATGTACAATCCCTCTGTTGTGCCAAATGTTTTACCCCCGACGGTTGGTAACCCCAGCTGTTTCACTAAAATTGTAATTGATTGAAATGTGGGTTACGTTGTTTCTCTTGACTGGTAACAGTGTACATTGATTTGCTATTTGAACATTGTACCAGTATTAAGCAAACAAGAAGTTCAGTCACAGCAATATAAAATGTTAGCATTAAGATCTGGTGCTCAGAGGAGAGTTTTTGGTCCTCTCTTCTATACATGAGTACAACTAGAATCGTCCAAACTAAAAGTCATTATTCTAAGGAATCTCAAAATTGCGCCAAATGCAGAAAAATAGGTAAATATGGGAAAGTACAAGAAGTAAAGGAAGTTTTAGGAAGGTGTAAGCATTGCAGATGCGCCGTTGAGAGTCTTCTTGGGTCAGTGGAATTTTGGGTATTAGCCTGAGCCACACTCAGCAAGAATCAAAGGGAATAAGCATACAGGTCTAAACCTCTCAAAGTACAAGTGAATGTTGCTCAAGCATCAGACCGTATAGTCTCCAGTTATTTGCACTAAAATCATTCAGATACCACCCCTCTGTTTGCATCATCAGGGGTTCCATTGTCCTTTCCATTCTCATGTTGTAAACTGAAACATTTGTGAAATATCCCACACTGAATATGAGAACGTCAGCGCCCTTGCTCAACCAAACCATGTTAAAACATTGCTGAATAGGATTCCTCAGCAGGGCCAGACTGGGAACCAAAACTGGCACTGGCACTGGCAAAGAGCTCGGCCGGCCCCAGGGGAGGTGGGTGCTAGTGGAAAGCTTTGTGCTCTTGTTGCTGGGGGGTGGTCTTGTACTTATGCTGCAAAACTGGCCCCCGGGTAAAAAAAAAAAACTGCCTCCCAGGGGTCTAAAACCGTCCCCTTACCCTGGCGGACCACTTGGGAAACGCCCAGTGCCCACTACAGCTAGTCCGGCCCTGCTCCTCAGTTAACGCTCTGGCTCTCCATGTTCTCTCTTCTTCTCAGGCCCTCTCTCTATCGCTAATACAGTGTTGTATCTGTTCTCAAACTAACAATGTGTGCGAATACCTGCCAGGGAATAGTCGTGTCAGCAGAAATGGAAAACAGTATTTTATGCAGAATGAAAAACAGGCTTACTTAAGGCAAGTTTAGAATATTAAATCCATGGTGCACATTTAATATGCGTGTACACATTAAACACAAATGAATATAACTTGTCAGTGGATTAGATTCATATTGCATGTGGCATACAGTAAATCTTTAATAAGCATGTGTAAATATGGCTAAGAACTACATTTTATGCGACATATAGGTGTGACATTAGTGCACACATTACATAAATCCATTATTGTTTCTAGAGTAAACACATTCTAAATATGTGAGCATCGTTTCTATTTGATAATCTAAACAGTAAATCTCGTTTAATGAGTTAAGGCACGCAGTGTTATGTATGAATTCTCTAAATCTAAAGTGAATGTACTTCAATAATGATGTCAAATGTAACATTTCATTTTAATTGTTGTTTGGTCACACAGGAAACGTGCACATTTAGATTATGTATTTGTGACGTGTAATGGCGGGGTCAAAATTACACGGTACCATTCCCACGATGAGGAGGGTCAGGACTGATTTGCAATAGGGCAGGACTTTGTCTAGAGTGGTACTGTGGGTGAAAAAGTGACTGGAATGCAGCACCAGGCAAACGCCAGTGGTTAAGAATTCAAGCATTTCAATCGATCACATTGTTGTTTGTATCATCTTATACTGAACACCTGACGCACAGTTGCCACCAGCTGTAAATAGGCTATAATTGTAACCAGCATTTACAATGCAATAGTTCACGTAACTGCCAGTTTTAGAGCTATTGGGATTGTAAATGGCAATGTCTTTTGAAAAATTAACAGGTATTGTAATTAATAATAGTAATTTTCCACCAGTACCATAACTACCACTATTATTATTACTATCACCACAGAGTAATAATAGTAATAATTGTAGTGGTGGTTATGGTACTTGTGGTGGTTGTAGCGGTGGTGGTAGTGGTGATGGTATTGGTACCGGTGGTGTTAGTGGTGGTGGTACTGGTGGTCTATATGGATTTCATTTCAATACTTATGCTACTACTGGAATATTTTTTAACAAAAAATAGAAAAACTAACAAACATTATCATTTGCAACGCCAATAGCTCAAACCTTTAGTAATGCCAGCCCTATTGCATTTGAAATGCTTGTTTTATGTTGCAGGCATGAGGTGCATCATCTACTTCCCAAAATGCAATCTTAGATTTGTAGACACTCGTAACAGTCCTATGGTAGGAGGCAGTTGTTCAGCCAGTGTAAGGCTAATAGCTCACACAACTTAGCATTTTGATACCTGAAGTTTTAAATTACAATAAATGTAGTAGACCTCAGGCAGGAGACTTGAGATATTAGTAACTGTGGAAAGAGCAATAACTTTAGAAACTGGTGCTTTATTTCACCTTTTCCATGGTGTGAAGGTTACGTAACTGTTTTATTGCGTTCGAATGGGCACAATGGGGCTTATTTACAAGTCCCTTGCACCGCCGGTGCTTCACTTTTTGTGTGGGGAAAAAGTGACGCAGTGGCGCAAGGGGCTTCTAAATAAGCTCCAATGTCGTTGGCAGAATGCTTTAAAGATGTCAGTCGATTGCCGCTCACTCTATGCACACACATATATCCCAGAGAAAATCCTGCTCTTAAGCAGTGTTGCCACCTTTTGGTGTCTAGTGAAGCTTGAATACATCCAACTGCAAAATGGTTGTGAAACCAAGAGCAGCTGAATCCACGAGACACCTGGAGCTACAGCCAGAAACATCTGGTATTAGCAAGGAATTTAATACATCATTAAAAAAATCCTCCTAGGCCTTAATGTCCTGTGGCAGTGGAAATCCCTCAGTCAGGGCACATACGTTGTTGGCAAACAGTTTAAAGCCAAGGTGTATAAATAACCCTCAGAGCCTCATCAGAATGTAGCCGAGAATTAGCACAATCAAGACATATACACAGTTGGAAAAAGTGATCTTAAACATCCAGACCGCACCACAATGCCTCATAAATTCAACTAAATTCATGCTAACTGCCAGTGATACGGCATCTAAGTCTATGAAAGGTTGAGAAAAAAGGAGAATAAAAAGAAAGAGAAGTAAAGAAAAGAAAACCATCCTAGTATGAATGTATATACGACACCTAGTACTTAATTACAACCAGGGTTCTCTGGCTATAAAGCAGCACTGCTGACCTGGTTCTCTGGCTCTACAGCAGCTCTGCTGACCTGGTTCTCTGGCTCTACAGCAGCTCTGCTGACTTGGTTCTCTGGCTCTACAGCAGCTCTGCTGACCTGGTTCTCTGGCTCTACAGCGGCTCTGCTGACCTGGTTCTCTGGCTTTACAACCGCTCTGCTGAACTGGTTCTCTGGCTCTACAACCGCTCTACTGAACTGGTTCTCTGGCTCTACAGCGGCTCTGCTGACCTGGTTCTCTGGCTCTAAAGCAGCTCTGCTGACCTGGTTCTCTGGCTCTACAGCAGCTCTGCTGGCCTAGTTCTCTGGCTCTACAACAGCTCTGCTGGCCTAGTTCTCTGGCTCTACAACAGCTCTGCTGGCCTAGTTCTCTGGCTCTACAACGGCTTTGCTGACCTGGTTCTCTGGCTCTACAACGGCTTTGCTGAACTGGTTCCCTGGCTATACAGCAGCTCTGCTGATCTGGTTCTCTGGCTCTACAACGGCTCTGCTGACCTGTTTCTCTGGCTCTAGAGCGGCTCTGCTGACCTGGTTCTCTGGCTCTAGAGCAGCGCTGCTGATCTGGTTCTCTGGCTCTAAAGCAGCTCTGCTGACCTGGCTCTATAGCGGCTCTGCTGACCTGGTTCTCTGGCTCTACAGCGGCTCTGCTGATCTGGTTCTCAGGCTCTACAACGGCTCTGCTGACCTGTTTCTCTGGCTGTACAGCAGCTCTGCTGACCTGGTTCTCTGGCTGTACAGCAATTCTGCTGACCTGGTTCTCTATTTCTACAGCGGCTCTGCTGACCTGGTTCTCTGGCTCTACAGCAGCTCTGCTGACCTGGTTCTCTGGCTCTACAGCGGCTCTAAAGCAGCTCTGCTGACCTGGTTCTCTGGCTCTAGAGCGGCTCTGCTGACCTGGTTCTTAGGCTCTAGAGCAGCTGTGCTGACCTGGTTCTCTGGCTCTAGAGCAGCTCTGCTGACCTGGTTCTCTGGCTCTACAACCGCTCTGCTGAACTGGTTCTCCAGCTCTACAGCGGCTCTGCTGACCTGGTTCTCTGGCTCTAAAGCAGCTCTGCTGACCTGGTTCTCTGGCTCTAGAGCGGCTCTGCTGACCTGATTCTCTGGCTCTACAGCAGCTCTGCTGGCCTAGTTCTCTGGCTCTAGAGCAGCTCTGCTGACCTGGTTCTCTGGCTCTACAACGGCTTGGCTGAACTGGTTCTCTGGCTCTAGAGCAGCTCTGCTGACCTGGTTCTTAGGCTCTAGAGCAGCTGTGCTGACCTGGTTCTCTGGCTCTAGAGCAGCTCTGCTGACCTGGTTCTCTGGCTCTACAGCAGCTCTGCTGACCTAGTTCTTAGGCTCTACAGCAGCTCTGCTGACCTGGTTCTCTGGCTCTACAGCAGCTCGGCTGACCTGGTTTCTCTGGCTCTACAGCAGCTCTGCTGACCTGGTTCTCTGGCTCTACAACGGCTCTGCTGACCTGGTTGCGATAGATATAGGGTCGATTCTGAAGAAAAGTCACCCAGGAGTAAATTTCTGACATTTTGGAATTGGCAGATGATTGTAGGAGTACTGCCTGGAAACCATGATGACAATCACACTTTCGTGAGGCCAGTTGTGGAATTCTTTGTAAATCTCAACGTTCTCACATGAGTATATGTGTATTTTTTTTAAACAAATATAGGTAACGTAAATTTACACATGCGCAAATCCCTCTCAATTACAGAAACCCATTCCCCTGCATCGCAAACAATTTTGGGGGAGTCTGTTCTCCGTTTCCTCCCGCCTTAAAGACTTACTCCTGCCCGGACAATATTACATTTTGGACCATGTCACAGGAGGGTACGGATTGCGATAACACCCACAAACATGCAAGCCTGGTGGGGAGTAACTGCCAGTCCCAGAGCATTCTGCGTTGGCACAGCGAGCAGGAGACAGGGAGGGACTGGCGATGTGCACGTGTTCACATCTCCTGTCCATACGCGTGCACATCTCCTGTCCCTCTTCGGCCAAGAAACCGACAACAATAGATCTCGCCAAGGCGAGCAGCGCATGCGCTGCTCGCCTTGGCAAGACCTAAAAAGCTTTGGAATCCTGTAAGTGAGATTGATGTGGCAGGCTGTGATTGAGGTTGAGAAGGCATATGGTTGAAGGCTGGTTTGGTGTGAGATTGGGGGCTGCGAAGATCGGACGCCTTAGTGGGATTTGAGTTTGGCTGACGGGCTCTGTTAACATTTTGAACTGCAATAACACTAAGTTTGGACAGTGACTGGGGTTTGTTTGATGTGAGGTTGAGGATTGAAGTGGGGTTGAAGTGAGGTTAAGGGAGACAGATGTTAGAACAAAAATGTATTGAAGCAATTAGTGATTTGAACCTACTTCCTTCTTGAAAAAGTGATGATGGTCATGACTCCTTTGCTGCACTCCTGTCTACTGCAAACAGAATTAAATGAGGTGCCGCCCCTCTGTCACAACTTTAAGTATTTACAGCTGTGTCCTTGATGAAGTTATTGGCATTGCTCTCAGCTGTATCAATGACTGTGCATGACAAATGTAATACAAAGATGCACCTGTCTGGGCATAGCTTCCGATGGCTTTGGGGTGTTACAGCCCCTTTAATAAATGTATTTTCAGGTAAATAGTTGGGTACAGGTGCTTTCATTCGGGTATGGTAAGGTGTCTGTCTGATTTCACCAGGAATTTTTACATAAACACAGACCAAAAATGTGCACACACTCTCTCTCGCTGCTTTGAAAGACTTAAAAAATATTGGTTATTTTTCAAAATATTGTTTACTCTCAGGTAGCACCTCCACCAAGTAAGTAAGTAATTCTTTATTGCTCAGTTAATTAAAACCATTGCAATCAGCTACATGAGCTTATACATATAAACAAACTTAAAATAAAATTTTATCTAGTACGACCCTTTTATAAAAGAATTTGGTTAAAATTGCTTTAAAACATTAGAAGCATTTCATGAGGCTAAAAAGTGCATTCTAAAAATTAGGCATTAGCACTTTCCATAAACTAAGATAAGAATGATTTGTTATGTGGCCAAAAGTGTCTTTATTCAAATCAATGCGGCTGCAGGTTCTTGGAGCAATTTTGAGCAGTGCTGTCAGGTGGGCGTAACAATCAAAAGATGGGCCGTTGGTTGGAGACAGCATCTGCGATTTTGTAACGTTGTGGCCGATCCTTAGTGACGGAAGTGTATATGCTTGTTTCTATGCAAGGTTTTTTTTTTTTTTTTTTTTGAAAACCTTTATTCTTCAAAAACATGGACACAGCTATTCAGCCGACAACCCGGAGGTTCGGCAGCTTTAAGAGAGCAGAACAAAGAAACGTCCACAGTGCATAAAAGGAGAAGCAAGAAAGGTTCTGTTTTAAATAAACACAAACTCACACAAAACCCCAGCAAGGCGAAAAACACTAAATACCACTGGTGATTGCCCCTCAGGGGAGAGCGGACCCCCCTCGTCTAACAGTCACAGTACTGTGATAAAAGGAAAAAGGGGGAAAAGCAGAGGCCCAAGAAATCAACTAACAGTCAGATATATATACAAAGCTGGAAAGAATGTTAGGGAGAGAGCTGTTCATCAGGGGGATCCAAATCAGGGGCAAGACATATGCCCCCCCTATACTGGTTCCACCGCCCCCAAATGGCATGCCACTTCCGAGGGCGCCCTCTAGCGCAATATACTGTCTTTTCCCTTAGCATACTCCAGTCCATATTTTCTTTCCACGCAGTCAATGTGGGGGGTCCCGCAGAGCCCCATAGGCGCGCGATGTCTCGCTTAGCCACCATGTTACCCAGAGTCACCCACAGGGTCTGTGCCTCATCGTGATCGGTAGGCCCCCAAACATTCAGGAGACAGCACCGCGCCTCCGGCTGCATAGCAATGCCCGTCACCTCCCCCATCACCGCATGGACTCTCCTCCAAAATTCCATGATGACGCTACATTCCCAAATGATATGCATGAAGGTACCCACCATACCACAGCCCCTCCTACATAAGCCCTCCTCAGAAAATCCCATATGAACCAGCCGTGGCCCCGTAACATAGACTCTGTGGAGTATTTTGAGCTGCACCAGCCTCAGACGCGATGGGATCGCGACCTCCTTAGGAGAGGAAACTGCAGAATGCCAGTCCTCATCATCCAGCTCAAGTCCGTCCCTAGTCCACTGGTCCCTCAGCCCCAATAGCAGGTCCGCCCGAACATTAATCAATTTCTTATATATGAGAGAAATCGTGCTCTCTGGCATATGGCCATCGAGGATCCGGTCCTCCAATGGAGAGGACTCGGGCACCTTCTCACCCTCTACGAGGACTGACCGCAGGGCATGACGCACCTGAACATAGCGGAAGAATTCGGATTTCCCCAACTCATACTCCTTCTGCAACTCTTCAAAGGACTTCACCCTCCCCTTAATCAGCAAGTCTCCAACCCTGGAGATACCGATCCAGTCCCATTTATCAAAGCCTTTCGTGTGCCAAAGCCTCCCCAATTTTTCGGATTCAAACAACGGGGTAGCAAGGGTGAGCCTATCCTTCCAGCCCAGCGAGTCAGTCGCCAACTTCCACACGCGCACCGCCACCCCAGTGGGCCCCGTGAGGGACGAGTCCAGTGCCCGCGAGTACAACGCTCTATGGTAGTTACCGCCGCGCAGCAACCATCGGTCCATGGCGTAGCCGGGGCTTAGAGCCGGACCATAGAAACCATGATTAATCGCGCTCAACTGGGTGGCCCAATAGTAGCGTCGAATGTCCGGAAGCGCAATACCCCCGTCGTACCACGGAAGCGTCAACTTAGCAATCGCTATGCGTGGCCGTCCATCCCACAACAACGATCGTTGGAGGCTTTCGACCTCCCGAAAGTAATTGGCCGGTACCCAATCGAGGGTATTCTGCAGGGTGTAGAGGAACCGGGGGAGAGACATCGTTTTAAACAAGGCGGCGCGCCCGACGAGGGAGAGCGGCAGCCTCCGCCAGCCCGCAACATCCCGCTGCAAACGCGCCAGAGGGGGGAGCAGGTTCCTCTCATACCGCAGAGTGGAATCAGTGGAGATAAAAATCCCCAGGTACACGAAGCCCTGCTGGGCGATCCGGATCGAGCAAGTTCGCGGGACAGGCGGAACATCGCCGCTCAGAACATACAAATATGATTTACTCCAATTGATGACGAGACCTGAGTTCCTACCAAAAGATGTCAGAACGTCACAAACCACTATAAGCGAGTTCTTGGGCGAGGCGAGATATAACAGGATGTCATCGGCATAGAGCGAAATACGATCCTCGTGCTCGGGCGACCATCTAAGTCCACGCATATCCGGATGCCAGCGTATCCACGCCGCCAGCGGCTCGAGGGCATGGGCGAACAACAAAGGCGACAGGGGGCAACCCTGCCGGGTGCCCCTCCCAAGCTGGAACGGAGTCCACGCCCGCCCGTTTACCACAACACTCGCAAGGGGGCCCTCATAAAGCAACTTCACCCAGCTCACAAAACCAGGACCAAAGCCGAACTTGGCAAGCACAGCCCACAGATATGCCCATTCCACCGTATCAAAAGCCATCGTGGCATCAAGAGACGCCACAACAGCTGGTTCCCGCAGCGTGCCCGCCCTGGCAATCACTCCATGAAGACGCCGAAGGTTTAACGCAGTGTTACGGTGCGGGATAAAGCCGGATTGATCCGGGTGGATCAAATCTCCAAGCACCCTGACCAAGCGGCCCGCCAGAATTTTAGCCAGAATTTTCGGCTCAGCATTAAGGAGTGATATCGGCCGATAGGAGGCACACTTGTCTCGGGGTTTACCATCCTTGTGTATTACAACAATCGTCGCCAGTCGCTGGTCCAACGGAAGGGACCCACCCCCCCGCGCCTCCACAAACATGGCGCGCAGGTGAGGGGCAACCCTATCCGGGAACAGCTTATACAAGTCAATTGGCAAACCATTAGGGCCCGAGGCCTTGCCCGAGTTCAGCGCGCGGATGGCACCCGCCACCTCATCAACCGTTATGTCTCCGTCGAGGTCATCTCTATCTACGTCAGAAAGGCAGGGCAGAGCGATGTCACGCAGGAGGTCAAGCGAATCCTCGGTCGGCCTATCCGAAACTGAGGCATAAACCATACGAAAATAATCCGAAAAACACTGTACTATACCCTCGGGATCAACAACCACCTCTCCCCCCTCTCTCGTCAGCTCCGGCACCACTCTATTAACACGTTCTTTTTTTGTCCAGCCAAGCTAGGAGTTTCCCGGCCTTATCGCCAACATCGTACAAGCGACCCTGCTGTTCCCTACTGAGGGTCTTGGCGGCATTCGTCACCAGGTCCTTATATTCGGCTTGCTTCAAGCTCAGATCGTGCAATGAGGCCGCCGTAACCTCCCCCTCCAGGGCCACCTCTAATGCCGCGATCTCCTCCTCAACCTGCATAACCTCGCCATCTCTCCGTCTCTTGGCTGCCACTACCAAGGAGAGGGCCTCTCCTCTCAGCACGGTCTTAAATGCTTCCCACAACGACACGGGCGAGTCAACGGAACCCTGATTGTCCTTAAAAAAGTGATCAACTGTCTTCAACAGCGCACTGCGCATCTTGGGATCACGAAAGTACCAGGGGTTAATAGGAGCAACCCTGCCCCCTCCCTCGCGGCCGACATCCAGCCGGACCCACACTGGCGAATGATCCGATATGCCCCGCGCCATATGCCTGGCCTCAGACACTAATGAGGCGTGCGCAGCCAGAGTGAGCAGGTAATCAATCCGAGAGAGACTACCATGCGCCCCGGAGTGGAAGGTATATTGGCTTTGTGTGGGGTGCCGGAGCCTCCAGCAGTCTACCAAGCCGAGTGTATCTATAAAGTCTGGAAGCCACTTCTGAGCCCCCCCGGTGTCCCTGGGCGGGTACCTATCCAGCAACCCAGAGCAGACAGCATTAAAGTCTCCCCCCACCACTAGCATACCCTCCGGGAGGTCCAACAAGGCCCTGCCCAGATCTGCAAATGTGGAGGCCTGCAGGGCAGGAGGGACATAGACCGAAACCAAAACCAACGTTCTTCCTTCCCACCTCCCCGCCACCGCCACAAACCTCCCCCTATCATCAACAATGGTGGAGTCCACCTCGAAAGGTAGTGAAGCTCTAACTAGGATACCCACACCCCTGGAGCCGGAGGAGAATCCCGAGTGAGCTATGAATTTGTAACCTTTCCTATTAAGAGCATAGCAAGTATTACCTATAAGGTGTGTCTCCTGCAGTAGGGCCACATCCGGCAAAGACCGTTTCAAGAACTGCAAGACTATCCCCCGCTTAATACGGTCTCCCAAGCCATTAACATTCCAGCTAAGAACATTTAAGCCCCTACCCCCCATCCCCACACACAAAGAGGCCCACCCCACACCCGGAGAGCCACCATGGGACAACCCTGACAATGATTACTACGCCTGGCAAAAACAAACCCCCCAACAACAATCCCAAAATCCCAACTCTCCCCCCCCCCCACCCTGCACCCCTGCTGCAGCTTACAAAGCCCCCCCCAACTTGCAGTGTGCCTGTCGCCCTACCATTACCCAAACCTACAAAAAGTACCCTGAGGGAGGAAAGAGCTCCCATCGTCCTCCCGCAACCCTCCGTATTTACTGCAATCAGCTCAAGTCATTGTCTAGTACCAAATCAAGTCAGTCCGGCTCCAAAGGCATCAACCCTGCCCATCCCGGCCACACTCCCCGTCTGCGGCAGCATCCTCGCCAGTCCGTCGTCGGGGCAAAGCGTCCAGCCATTCTCCGGCCATAGCAGGCGACTCAAAGAAGAAAGTTCGGTCCTCATACACCACACGTAATCTGGCAGGGAAAAGCATGGCATACTTCAGGTCCCTCTCCCGAAGCCGTCTCTTCACCCCCAGGAAACTCTGCCTTTGCTTTTGCACCAGCTGGGTGAAGTCAGGATAGAAACTCACTGACGCGTTCTGAAAAGGGACCGGGCCCGTTACCCGCGATGCTTGCAGGATAGCGTCCTGATCTCGGAAGTGAAAGAGCCGGGCGACGATCGGTCTCGGAGGGGCTCCCACCCTGGGCCTCCCGCCCGGTACTCTGTGAGCCCGCTCAACTGCAAAAAACTTCCCAAGGCCCTTAGGCTTCAGATGGTTAAGCACCAAGTCCTCCACAAGCAGGTCCGCGGTAATCTCGTCCGAGGATTCCGGGACCCCGATAATGCGCACGTTGTTGCGCCTGGCCCGGCCCTCAAAGTCCTCAAGCCTTCGGGCGGAGAGGTCACTCTCGGCCCGCAGCTTACGAACCTCGGTCTGAAATTCCGAGACATCATCAGCGAGGCCCGTGGTCTTGAGATCAAGGGTTTTAACCCGCTCATTAGTTTTGCCCAAATCCGCGCGGATCAGGTTAACGTCCACCAAGATGGTATCCACTTTGTGCGCCAGGGCATCGAACTGCCTCCCAATCGAAGCCTGCATCCCTTCGAGCGCGCCCATGACATCCTGCAACGAGAGCTCCGAGGCCGGGGGTGAGGCAGTCTTCTGTACATCCAGCGACTGGCTCGATCCACCAGGCGAGCCCTTCTGCTGGGCATAGCGATCCATATTATTGGATTGAGTATAGGCTCCCCGCCTGGTAGCCTTGGGTTTCAGCCTATCCACCTCTGCTTTACCTGACATGTCTGGCTCCAAGCAGTCCGGTGCAAAAAGACGACCCTCTCTCAGTCAGAGGGAACAGGAGAAGCCAGATCTGCAATAACCAGTCAGAGTAGGGCGCAGGGCGTCCAGAGGATGGTAAAGCATCCGAAGGCACTCCCGGGCCAAGACAAACAAAGGGCGAGAAAGTGAAAGTGAAAGTACTGCGTTCTCCGTCCGCCCGTTCACACCTCGCCTGGCCGCTGTTGTTCAATTAGAGGCCGGGCATCCTGCCAACGCCAGCCCCTGGCATCCCTCGGAGATGGGCCTCAATCTTCCGCCGTGCACAACTCCGGGTCCCGGTGGGCGATCCGAGATCGGGCAGCATCAATCGCCTCCGCACCGAGTCATCTGCATGATGCCGTGCATATAAAACAGGATTTAAGACGGGATAGTCGACGGAGGGCGCGTGGGTCTCGGGAGCTCAAAGCTCACGCGGCCATCTTGGTCAAGCGCTAGGCTCCTCCCTCTATGCAAGGTTTTAACGTTGAGGTGGTTGTTCCTTGTCGTTGCGGAGTGGGGCAGTGGGACTTAAATGCCATATAAGTTTGTTTCGTCTGATCTCTCCCTTCTGGCGTTCTGCTTTTTTTCCGCTTTTTCCAGAAATTTGACAAGATGGCTTGCTAATTGGATGTTTTTTGCCATCAATGCATGGTTTGACCGCCTGCCGGCATGTTCTTATTCCCAGTTTCTTTAGGGTTCGTTTTAAATGATATCTGTTCTCCTTTTCCAGTCCTTTGCAAATGTATATTAAATGAAGGATATCCTCTTTTGGGTCCCCACATAAACGGCAGTTTGTTATCGTTTGAGGCAGTTTCCACGGGGAAAGGTGGTATTGTGGTGGAAGAATACCCAGCCGTAATCGTATAAACTTCTCCTTTGTGGTTCGTGTGTAACCGACTTCTAGGTAGCTTTGACAGGAGCTGCCTGTATAGTTTTGAATGACGGTCCACCCGTGAGCCCTATTGGCTAGTGTTGCTTTGTCCTCTACTAGCGAAATAATCCTTACAGATTTATTTACTAGTTGTTTGAACGTATTATGAGATCCACTGCTCTTCCAGGCATCTTGTAGTTCTAAGGAGTCTATTGAATGCTTTAAATAGTTTGCCGCTGCACTCTTATTTTTCCTTTCTAATTCCTTCAAGAGATGGTGATCCAAGCTTGAGACTTCGACTCCCTGTATTTTATGCCAACTTTTGGCATAGGCACCCATTCTTTCTATTCTTTGATTCCTCAGGCCAAATTCAAGCCTTATTTGTGTCTGTGAGGTATATTTAGGCAGGTTGAATATCATTCGCATTGCCCTGGCTGTTATGTTATCCAATATCTGCGCGTCCCTCCCCCGGAGGCATTCGCTTCCGTAGGTGATGGCGGGTATTAGCTTTGCTTGGATCACTTGTAGTAGTGGGGTAAAGCTGCAGTCAGCTGCTTTCGTTATAAGATTTTTCAGTGCGACCGATATTGTGATTCCTCTCCTTATTATTGCTTCTTTCTGTGGTTGAAATGTCACTTTTCTATCAAAAATTACACCCAGATATTTGTATTCATCCACAGTTTCCAGTGTTAGTCCTCCCATTTTCCAGCAAAACTTGGGTGTAGACGTCTTCATATTTATTCTCATGGCTTTTGTTTTTGAAAGGTTTATGCTGAGGCTGTTCGTTGCCGAATAAATCTATGTTGTGTCAATTAGGTGTTGTAGCCCTATCAGCGTGCTGCTAATAAAGCATAATATCGTCTGCATACATCAAGTTCGAACGATTTAGTCCTCCTAGGTTCAGAGCATGAGGGTTACTTTCGTCTAGCTTAAATGAGAGATCCGACCTAAAGATGTTGAAAAGGGTCGGAGCTAGCACGCACCCTTGTTAAAGCCCTTGGTCGTCTGTATTTTCCTTGACAGGCAGTCGCCAGATCCCAACTTAATTTGTACCCTCTGTCCATATGTAGTAACATCAATTGTGATAGTAGGGTTGATGGTATTTTTCTGTTGGCCAGCTTCTACCATAATAGATTTCTGTTGATGTTATCGAAAGCTGAAGTGAAATTGATGAAACCTACATAAAGAGGCAGGTTGGCGAGTTTGACAGCTTCTATTAGAAGTGTTAAAGGCAGAATATTTGTCGTTGTACCCAATTTTTTCCGAAAGCCTTTCTGGGTGATGGGAATCACAGCGTTTTCGTTCGCCCAATCCATGAGCTCCTCTAGTAAGAGGCCGGCATAATATTTGGCCTCATTGTCAATTAAGGCAACAAGTCTGTAGTTTTTTGGGTCATTTATGCTGCCTTTCTTGTGGATTGGAGCTATTATTGAGCCTTTCCATGAGTAAGGGATTATTTCAGTTTCAGAAATCTGTTTATACAGTGGTGATAACGCCGCTGCCCAGTATTCCGGGTTTCATTTGTACAAAATGGGGATTCCGTTGGGGCCAGGCGCCCCCTCTGTCTTTCCTTTCGCTATCCTACTTTTTTCTGTGAAGGCCAAGGTAGTTGTCTACGTTAGTAGTGCACAATCTGGGATTTTACTGTTGGGTTCCGATAGCCTCGTTATGGTGTTCTTTGGTGCTGTGTTAAAGTGAAGCAAAAGGTAATCGGACCAAGCTTCTTCAGTAAGGTGAGAATTAATGCTGGGTCTTCTTGGGTTCTGGATGTTGTTCACCATTTTCCAGAATCTTCCGCTGGTGTTATTTCCTTTTGTGCCGTGTAGCAACGTAACCCATAGCTCTTCCTCTGCTTCCCTTTTTAAGTGCCAGATTAATTTCTTGTGATGGTTTTTAGGTCTCGCCTGGCGAACGCAGCGCGAAGCGCTGTCGCCAGCGAGATCTATTGTTACTGACTTGCCTCGGAAGTGGGACAGGAGATGGGCACGCGCATGGTCTCGGCGGATTTGAGTTGGTGTACGCGCTTTCAGCCACGCGGCGTGCACATCTCCTGTCTCTCTTCCCTCAGCAAGTCAGTATCCAGTTTCACTTTCTTCCTCATTAGTGTCTGTGAACACTCATACATAGGCCCCAGCATTCAGTGACTCACATCAGCGTTTGCTTAGTTGACTGTTTTCGCCACGTTAATTTGCCTCTTGCGTTGCTACATAATTAGCATAGCTCCAAACACATTTTTACTCGTATTTACCCATTTGCGCTCTCCTACTAACACTAATATTTAAATATAGTCTATACTCCCCTGCAACCTAGCACTTAACACATTTTTACTCGTATTTACCCATTTGCGCTCTCCTACTAACACTAATATTTAAATATAGTCTATACTCCCCTGCAACCTAGCACTTACTCTATCTGCAATACATAAACACTACACTACCAACGCGGTTACTACGCCATACCTTTTCTCTTCTTACAACATTCAATCCTTTTACTTTAGCATTCTTACAACTATTTCATCATGCTAGGATTCTACGCTCCTCTTAATGTAATAATCTTTTAAGGTACTTACAGTTAGCAGCATTTAAAATAGCCTCGCTACGAGTTTCCGTGTGCCCATCCAGCTAACGTTTCCATTGTGCCTGTGTATAAACGAAAGCAAAATGCTCCCAGCAGCAATGTGCACGAGCACGGTAGCAAGGTCGTATCACGTGATATTTTTTTTTCCCAACTAGCATACGTTCAGCATGACTAACAGTTTTAAGATAAATGTTAGTTGTTATTAAAAATACTCTATAAATAAAGATATATTTTATATATTGCTTTTACGATGTTGCTCTTTCAGCAACGCACTAATTATATGCATATTTGAACACATATTGTAAACACGTGTATACGTGTTTAAAGTCTTTACTTAAAAGTGAAAAACCATAACACAAAAGCATTAAACAAGCTTTTACAATGCAAAAATCTCGGCATTGGTAAACTTACAGCTATTACCTTGCTCATAACATTATTTTTGCTTATGTTTTTTTTTTAAATTCATTTTCAAAAACGTACATAGCTATCAACATTACACTGTGCATTAAAAAAATAAATATGTGTAATATTTACCTTATTATTAAAATGTTTTCGTAACACCTACTATTCAACAAAAACTGATTAAAATGCAAAAAAAATAATTAAAAATGCTTACTGTTTTTACACATACTTTGCATAATATTTTTTTTAAAAGGGCTTAAATTACAATGTGTATTAATATAACCAAATAATTATTAATGTTATAACAGAAAATGCATGTTTACCAAATAAATTTAAAAACCTATATTCTTAAGATATGCATTATTAAAACAAAAAATTAGCTGCGCAGCTCACACTGATGCACGCCTCACACTGCTGCACGCCTCACACTACTGCACGCCTCACACTGCTGCACGCCTCACACTACTGCACGCCACATACTGCTGCACGCCACACTGCTGCATGCCACTGCACAAAACACACTACTGCATGCCACACACTGCTGCACACCTCACACTACAGCACACCACACAATAATGCACACTCTGCTGCATTACACACTGCTGCACGCCTCACAATGCTGCACCCTTAACTGCTGCACGCCACACACTGCTGCACGCCACACACTGCTGCACACCTCACACTGCTACACCCATCACACTGCTACACGCCTCACACTGCTGCACAACGCACACTGCTGCACATCGCACAATGCTACACAAAACGCTACTGCACAACACACACTACTGCACACCGCACCCTGATGCACGTCACACACTGCTGCACACTGCTGAAATACTCATTGCTGCATGCTGCACGCTACACACTGCTGCACGCCACACACTGCTGCACGCCACACACTACTACACACCACACAATGTTGCACATCACACACTGCTACACTCCATACACTGCTTTTATGCAAGTTTATGCTACTGACATTGTAAAAGACAATGCCTATTTACAATGCCAATAGCTCAAACTCTATCATTGCGAGACCTATTGCATTGCAAATGCTTGTTAGTTTTTGCAGTTCCTTTTGCACGGCATTGTCCGGACCATCTCGATGTAGTTGCCGCAATAATTTGTTAATATTTCTCTTACGGTACTTTAGGTTGGTGTTTTGTTTTATTAACTTGTCATGACCTTCCATGGTATGAGGAGACTTTATGGGGCTTTTTTGGTTTTGGTCTTCCATTATTATGTGGACCTTTTTTTTTTTTCCTTGTTTGTGCGGTCCCAAGGTTGCTGGTGACTAGCTCCCATCGGCTTAAGTTGTCTATCTGAGTCGCAGTGCTTTTTTCCCACAGTTTGTTCGCTTCCTTTTCGAAGCCTTCCAAGTTATTCGTATTACATTTTATTCTTTTTTGTGTGATCAAAAGTGAAGATCCCACGTTTACTGCTGGCAAGGTTACCGCTACCCCGTAGGTGTTGAGGGTGATTTCTTGCGGTAAATGGTCACTGGCTGACATTGTTCCAATTCAGAAATCCAACACTTTACCGAAAAATTGCAGAGATGAAAATTTAAAGTCTATGGTTGAGCTTAAGGTCGAATTATGAAACGTGGCTGCCGAGGGGCTGTCGTTTGTGAAACGACCGTTTAGAGCTACAAGATTAAGATGTTCTAAATCCTTTAAACTGTCTCTTGCCAGCCGGTTTTGTTTGCCCCATTTGCTTGCCTCCTGTTGTGGTATGCCCCATGCCAAAAACTACTCTTCCAGAAGTGGATCCATTGTCTGGGGCCCTCCAAGATGCATGTTGAAGTCCCCTGTTACTATGAGGTTAGATGTTAGCTCCTCTGACAGTGTTTTTGTCACTTCTGCAATCAGTAGTTTCATCCCAGCTTTTTTCTCACGAGGGTGTAGATATACATTAAGCAGTATTAGCTTTTGGTTTTGTTCTTTTCCCCCTAGATCCAGCACTATTGTTTTTATGCTATTGTTACCTAACTGTTTGGCGTCTTTGTTCTTTATTTCATTAATACTCTTTATTGATGTGCATATTGTTTGGCCTCCTTTTAAGTGGCCATATTTGGCATTTCTTATAGCTGGTAGATGATATGCTTAAAGACCTGTATTTGATGCGGTTGATCTGAACAGGTCTCTTGAAGGGCAATTATGTAAAATGTTTGGAGGTAAAGTAGTAGCTGAGTCTCGTCTGCTTTATTCCCTAGACCGTTTATGTTCCAAGAACATATTCTTAATTGATGTTTTGTTGCAGTATTTCGTTGCGTATTTTGTCATGTCTTCAAAGCCCTTATGTTAATGGTCCTTGCTATCCAATTCCAGTCATTTTGTCCCAGTGATCCTTGGGCTTGCCTTGGGCTCAATGAGTTGGTGTCCATCTGTGAGATTGATGAACTTCAGGCCCCCTTCAGGACACTTTCCGTTTTCACTGTTTTTTGTTTGTTTGAGAAACTACAATCATCTCTCTCTTTTTGTGCCTGACATAGTGGTTCTGGATACCCACCAATACACATTCATCTATCTTTACACTGGCTCTTTAGCCCCTCTCATGTGCCCTGCTCGTCGTATAATGTATTTTAACACTATATGCCAGCGTGATTGTTGTAAAATCTGAAGCTCAGAATCCTGCAATCTTACTGACAGAGCTACGCCACCTGGATCTATGTAAACATGGTCATCTCAGATTATAATGAGCTTCCAATTTAATCGACGTGAGTGGTTCTTCTGAAAAGATTAATTGTTTCTTTATTTTAATATTAAAACATGGAGCAAATTGAATGAGCAACGTGTGCTTTCGTGTTTGCTCTTCTCTGTTCTCTCGGCATGACCATCCTGGCATCACCTCCGTTTGAAAACTTTTCCTCGGTATAGGAGAGCTGAAGAGGAACACATGCTTCATCTCTTATGTTCAGACATGTGTGGTCTCCGTTCCAAGATGGCAAATTCTGAATAAAATCCAATTGTGTACAACTGTGACCAAAGGCCGGTTCCTTTCTGATGGATTTTCCACACAAATAAACTAGTAATCAGTTTGCAAATCAAGTAACCCATGTAGCACATTATCATTAACCAGACCTCTGGCAATATCCAACCAACTTAAAACACATATAAACAGCAACAAGAATTATTGTTGCACTGCCTACAGTTTACTGCAAAACAAAAAGATGGTTTAAGTTGCATCCCTCAATATCTAGGTGAGAAGCTACCGAGCCAAACCTCTGTGAGGCCACACCAGTGCAGAATGTGCACTACATAAAAACACATAACACCTTGTTCTTTTGAAAGAATAACTGAAAGAGCGTTGGAGTATAGAAGGCCACAGTAGCGCCCCTCCGCTAAGGCGGAGGAGCGTCGCCATACTTCTACACAGCAGGAAACGTAAAATGCTAAAAACGTTATCATTTTAAGTTTCCTTATGCTGCAGCAGATTTTGAGGCGGGGCTGCTCAGAGGAGCAAGGGAGGAGTGGTTTACCCACTCTTTAGTGCTCATTTATTTTTTTGTCAGCCCTCTCGTGCCATCCAAAACAGTCATGCGCACTTCCTATATTCTCCATGTAGGCTGCATTACAGCCTACATGAAGAACATTCCAAGGACCCCATTCCCTGGCTGAGTGTCGATCCACGGCGCTCAGACCAATCACAACACTTCATTGCAGCTTTGTGATTGGCCATCGGAAGCCTGGTAGCTGGGTGCTTCCTGCTGGTTCCTGGATCCTGCTGGAACCGGAGTCAGGAAGAAGAGGAAAGAGGAGAGGAGGCGGCCGTCTGGCCCTCACAGGTGAGTGGTTTAAAACCCCCACCACCACCTGAGTCTGGTAGCAGCTTCTACTGGAAGGCCAACCCATAGAAATGAGCAAAACCATCAGTACCCCCCATTTATTTATTTAAAGGTTTTATATAGCGCTGGCTGGACCCAAGAGTATCAGAGTGCTTTACAGGTTTTGGTAATACAGAATTACAATATAACTTTAGTACACTGAGGTAATGAGACAATAGTAGCATTGGAAGAAAGCAGAGTTGGTTAGTGTGTGAGGAGGGGGAGGGCGAGAAAGTGAAGGACAACAGTAGAGGGTGAGGGGTAGGGGGAAAGCAGGTGGGAGAAGGTGGGCATTATCCTAAAAATGAAGAGGGTGGAGGTGGTCGAAATGAAAGAATAGATTGGGGGGGTGGGGTGACACAATAAGTAGAGGGGACCTATACTGAATAAGGCAGGGGTAGGAATTATTAGCCAGTGATAATATATTAAGTACCCCAGAATTTATTGAGAAAGAGAAGCTTGAGGGCTTTTTTTGAAGCTGGCGTAGGAGGGGTAGCAACGTAAGTCTTTAGGGAGGGCATTCCAGAAGGAGGGCGTGTTTCCAGAGAATAAGCGGGACTGTTTGATTTCTTTTTAATAAAGGAGGGACAAGGACAAGAGCGTTAGTGCTCCTCATTGTTCTACTACAGCCTGCTTTGTGGAGTTTGTGAGATAGGTAAGATGGGATATTTTGGTAGAGGGTTTTGTGCGTGATGCAAGCAGTTTTGTAGGTGGATCTACCTTCAATCGGAAGCCATTTAAGGTCTTTGAGAACGGGTGAGATGTGATCAAAACGCTTACAGTCAGTAATAAGCCTGGCAGCAAGGTTCAGAATGGATTTGATAGGTGCTAGGTGGACTTTAGGAGTTCCAGCAAGAGTGGCATTACCGTAATCAATTTTAGACAGGACCGGTGATTGCACAACTGATTTAAAGTCATCTCCCGGAATATAGGGTTTAATTTTTTTAAGATGGTGAAGTGTTAAGAGAGCACCTTTTGGCGGAATTTTTTATGTGGGGAGTAAGACTGAGGCACTTGTCGATGCTGATGCTGAGGGATTTGACTGAGTTAGAGATGGAGAGAGAGCAGTTGAGAGCTTTGATGTCAGAGATCCAGTGTTGAATAGGGAGCAAGTTGTTTTTAGGAGAGAATAGAATTTCTGTTTTTTTAGGGTTTAGTTTGAGGTGGTTATGATGAAACCACAATTGAATCTTAATCAAGGCATCATTGTGATGTAGGACATCGGCATGGGATTTGATCCTATAGTAAAGTTGGGTGTCATCAGCATAGAGGTGGTAACTGATTTTCGCTTGTTTAAGAATCAGGGTGAGGGGTTCCATGAAGAGGTTGAAAAGAGTGGGAGAGAGAATAGAGCCCTGGGGTACGCCCAAGGTGACTGGCAAAGGTTTAGAAAGGCAATCGCTGACTTTAATTTGTTGGGTTCTATGTTGGAAAAAGGAGGTGAACCACTTGAGAACAGCACCATCAAAGCCAAAACGGTCTCTGAGAATATTGAGTAAGGCGGTATGGTTAACAGTATCAAACGCAGCAGAGAGGTCAAAAGAATGAGAAGGGAGGATTCACCCTTGTCTAGGGAGTGATGGATGTCCTCAATAATCTTGAGCATGGCTGTTTCAGTGTTACAGCCCTTTTGAAAACCTGATTGTAAAGCGTCCAAGAGGTTGAATGAGTCGATGTGTTTATCCAGCTGGAACAGGGCACATTTTTCCAGGGCCTTCGATAAGGAAGGTTAGAAATGGGGCGCAGATTATTTAAGTCATTGGGGTCAGCTGTAACGTTTTTGATGATGGAGGTAATTTGGCCTAGTTGGAGGGACGCAGGGACACTACCGGTAGCAAGGGAGGCGTTGATGATAGTGGTCCAATAAGGTGCAATGATGTGTTTTAGGTTTTGTACAAGATAGGACGGGAGGGGATCTCTGGAATGTGAGGATGGTTTAAGCTTGGCAATGATGTCGAGGAGACCCCGTTCTGAAACTGGACAAAAGTTATTCCAGGGTGCATTGTTTTTTAGCTGGGGGGGCTGTGTAGTAAGGTTCAGAAGGGGTGACCGCGGGGGGGGGGGGGGGGGGGGGGGTTAGGCGGAATCAGGGGGATGGATAGGAGTGGATGGCGACAGAGCGGAAATGCTAAGGAGGGGAGGTGGGCTATGTGAGAGGGGGGAGTTAAGACGAAGGATTGATCAATCTTAGTGATTTTATCAGAGAAGAAGCTGGCAATTTCTTCACATCTCTCGACCGTAGCCAATAGTTTCGGGGGGGCTGAGGCAGTTTGGTTTTTGACAATGTTAAATAGTTCCCTAGGTCGATTTCTTGTTGTATGTAGGTAAGGGGAAAAAGATCCTCATCCCTTACTAGTCATATAATAAGCATGTATCCTTTTTGTACTGGTTCTAGCCCAGAAACAGGGGGAGAGGCCCCTATCCCCCTAGTATGAATTAGGATTTTGTAGTTGTATCTGGGCAAGAGTCTGAGTTTTGAGTTCATTAGGATAAAATATCCAAATTAATGTAGATAGATCCGATGGTATTAGTCATATATTTGTGCTTTATTCGTCAGGTAAGAAGAAAAAGGAGAGATGGCACAGCCAACACGTGTTTCGCCCTCTAACTGGCCGTCAGGCCTAGGGCTTCCTCAGGGCTGCACATAGGCAGTGTTAAGCAACAATTGTTTACAAAGGGTTCGGTAAGTAATGTGTATATACCACACAAGGTTGTGGGTGATAGAAAGAAAGCGGGGGTTTAGGTCAGAGAAGAGGAGAAGGAGGGGAGAAGATAAAAAAAGGAACAGAGTTGAGGTGTAAAAGATTAACGAGATATTATTGCAGGAGGATAGTGTGATTAGTAAAGGAGAGTATATGGGTGGGGGTTAGCGGAAGGTATAGTTGAGGTGAGAAGGCGTATGTTAGAACAGATGTGAAGTCGAGTTAATTAACAGAACAAGGGACAGTGTGATTGATTCAAATATTAGTCGTAAAGATAATGATACCGGTTAAATTGCGTGGTATGTTGGTCAGAAGTATCAATAAATGGTGGGGAATAAATATGTAGAAGATAGTATATTAAAAAGGAGAAAAGAAGTTATATAAATTAAAGTAGAATTAATTAAAGAAGGTTGGCATTATAGAAAATCATGTCATACGGTACAATGGTTGAAACAACACGACAATTTTGGGAGGGCATTTGTAAAACCAAGATAACATCAGCGAGGGAAAAAAGACAATATAGTATAAGTAATGCCCCATTTGTGAGGAGACCGCGAGTTTGCAAGACAGGATGAAATAATGTTACCTGTGTGCAGGTACATATAACGAATAACATGATCATAGACAGACATATTGGAGATATAAATTAAACGGCAAGCAATTATTTAAGGAGAGAGAAACAATATATATACATGTCGTATGAGAACAAAAACGTCAAGAGATCCAGCATAGTTGAGACAAGTTGATGCGGGTTCCAAAGTGGTTTCACGGTAAATATGCAAACAATCAAACGTAAATTGACCCAGCCATATAAACATGAGTAAGGACAATTAGAAACATTTCAATCCAGCGTAACGATTAAGCGATCAGTCAAGGACAGAAGTAGCGGATAAAAACAAAGTAAGAAGAGAGCATATATTTACAGTGTAATTGTAATTTCAGCGTCCGGGACAGCAGGGTCAGGTATCAGATGAAAGAAAGGATATCCGCATTAGTTACTTATTCCTATAGCTTTGGTAGAGTTTGCGGATAAAAAAGCGAGGGCGTGATGCCGAAATTCTAACGGTAGTGAAGCGGTGATTTCGGTAAACCGAAAGATGGGGCGTCAGCGAACCAATTAGAACCGTGATATGGGAGTTGATTGAATGCAGTAACATGCAATGGCTTGGATGAAAATAATGATACAACAGATTACACTTTAGTAGGTGCGGTCTAGAACAAGGCAAAAGTGCATGAGGATTGAGGCGTGGAGCTAGCCCGGAAAGTGAAGAGTGCTCATCGTGGCTTGACACACTCTAGTACGTGAAGTATGACGTGAGCGCCAACCTAGGAGAGATGCGGACATTATCGGGGAGTGGATTTGTAAAGTAAAGTGAAGTAAACGTGCACTTAGCTAAAAGATTTATGCGATGTCGTAGAGAGTGCAAAGTACGATCCGAGTCCCTTACCGGGTAGTCACGTAAAAGGGTTTCTGTGAAAAGATTGGGTTTGTAAACCCTAGATTCTAAAATAGGGAGAAAACACAAAGAAAGAACAGATTGTGATATTATATCTTATAAGCTACAGTCTGGCAGGGCACAGGGGTGGTAATGATGTGTCTCTTACCTCCGGTCTCGGCTAATGCCAGATTTTATGGATTTCTACGGCTTCGGTCGTTAGGGTGAAGCCGAAGGGAGCTAGTATTCTTAAGGGAGTCGCGTGTGAGAACTTCCGGGTTGCAAACCGGAAGAGAGAGGGTTCAAACGCGCAGCGCCATTTTAGGATGGTGTGATTAGCGAGGGAAAGTGAAGGACAGGGGGGTGGGCGGGAACGTAATTATTGGCCGCCATGTTAGAATGGGGAGAAATGTCAGAAAAAGCAATCGAAAGCTAAAGGTGTTTGGTTAAAATAAACTGTACAAGAAAGTAATAATGTGTCAACAGGTAATACACATGAAAAACATTGTTATCAGAAATGTGTTCAGCATTTCAGGGCTTATATACATTGCAACTAACAGTGAAAACAAGAGAAGATACTTTTGTAAAACTTGGAGAGCCTCAGTTGAAGGATATTAGTGAGGTACAGATGGAAGGTGGGATGAAGGTATCCTTGGGCTGAGAGAGACATACTGTCAAGTATTTGTGAGCAAATTGCAGCTAATCATCTCCTAACCATACATGCATTCCTGCATCTTTGTTAAGTCCCAGATTGGTAGTTTTGTAATTCATGATCAGCTCGCTTTCGCGTCTCCGTAGTCTGAGTTCGCGGTTTCCCCCTCTCTTGGTTTGGTGTACAATCTCCAAACCGAAGAAACGAAAGTCCTTTTTGTGAGGGTGTTTTTCTTAGAAATGTTCCGTAAGGGGATGGCCAGAGGTATGTTTATGGATGTTGCGATAGTGTTCCTGAATCCGGATTCGTAATGGTCGGATGGTACTACCAATATACGGAAGGTTGCAGGGGCAGATTATCACATAGATGCAGAATTTACTATTGCAGTCAATCCATTCTTTTACGAGGAATTCCCGTCCTTGCGTTATTGGAACTCTTGTCATTTTATTGCAGCTTAGTTTGCAGATGCTGCAATTTTTGCAGGTGTGGAATCCTGAAGGCCTGTCTAGGAATGTAGTTGCTGAGTTCCGTTTTGTCTTCAAATTCTGATTTGCATAGAATATCCTTCAGGTTTGGTGCGCGTCTGAATGTGATTTCTGGGTATGTTTTAAGGTCTTGAGTAAGGTTGGGTGTATGTTGTAGTAAGTGCCAGTGTTTTTTGAGGCTTTGTCTGATTTGATGATGACCAGTGTTCTAGTCAGTTACGAAGCGTATTGCTGAATCACTCTTTTTTTGCCTGTTACGTTAGAACATTTGCTTTCTTTCTATTTTGGCCACTGTTGTCATTGTGTTTTTTAACGTTGATTGTTCATATCCTCATTGTATGAGTCTTGATACAATTTCTTCTCCTTTAGTTTTGAAGACCTCGTCTTCACTGCAGTTTCTGCGTGTCCTTAAAAGTTCTCCCTTTGGAATGTTCTTTATATTATGTCGTGGGTGAAAGCTGTCAGCGCGTAGATTGGAGTTTGCTGCTGTTTCTTTCCGATATAGTTTACTTTGTAAGGTGTTGTCTTTGACATAGTCGATTTCTTGCCCGATCATGTTGTGAAAGGAAGAAGGAAGCTTTTTCCTAAAAGATGTGGTTTTTTTTATAGTTGGGTCTTGCGGCTCTGAGGAGGACGAGATTTGGGGTGGAAGGCTGTTGCCTCCATGTGTGTTCAGCCTGCCTGAGAGCTCGTCTCTCATTGTTGAAGTCAGTATTGATCCAGGATTTGGAGGTTATACTTTTTTGCAGTTTTAATTTGGCTGGGGCAATTTGATCAAGGGGCTTCAATGATGGATTTGTTGTAATGTTCTGTAAGGTCATTGGCACTATGGGAGAGAGGAGTAAGCTGTAGATGAGCTTTAATTTTAGTCTCCAGTTCGTCCGGAGGAATAAGGTGAAGATTTCTGGTCAGCTTCTTTTGAATAACCAAGTACTTGAAAAGGGTATTTGTATTTAGGAAGAAATGGCGCTCGGCAACTTAGCGTATAGAGTATGTGAGTGCACAAGTGAATATGGTGCTAAACAGGAAGGGGAAACCTTTTAAGCCCCTTAATATGTGTAGGCAACTGAATACCACTACACTTGTATTGCATTCATACCTACTGAATTTAACATTTACTGGACTCATTTACACTCTTTACTAGCGGCATTATTTTCGGTTTTGTGGATAATTAAGCTTCTTGGATTACTTTTGCTTGTTTCTGACATAGAGAACGTGCTGAGCGCCGGCTTTTGGTTTTTCACCGGCATTTTGATTACCCTTCATTTCGAAACCTTTGACCGATTTATCCCTCCTTTCTCTTTCACTTGTGATTTGTGTACCCAGCCGGGTTGCAATTATCACAGGCTGTGGGCATCCACTACGTTCATGCAACTCCTGTCAGCCCTGAAGAGTCGTGGGTTCATCTTTTCCTGAAGAAACACGTGTTGGCTGGTTGTGCTTCTCTAAGGATTAAAGAAAATCTGTTTCATTTGAAGAATTGTGTATATTTTACTGTTGTCTTTACTGACTTTTAACTTGTATGTGTGCACAGGATTGCTTGAAAATAGCTTCTTTTGAATGATGGTAGTTGTGGAAGTGGGGGGGGGGGTACAGAGCTGTCGGACTAGTCAATGGGGATAATGTGGGCAAGAGAAGCCAGGTCCTTGCTAGTAATAATAGCTTAATAATAGCGTCAATGGTGGCACCTTTGGAGTGTGTAGGAGAATTGCAGTTTTGTTTCAAGTCGCTGATATCAAGTAAGTCATTGATGATTTTAACCGAGGGGTCGTCATTTTTGTTCCAGTGGAGGTTAAAGTCCCAGAGGAAGAGGTTTCTACACTTGGAAATCGATGATTGGATAAGAAGATCAGACACTTCTTCAACAAAGGAAAGGGGGTCACGAGGGGGATGATAGTTATTATGTAGGCGAAGAGGGGCTTTGTTGGGGGTGTTTTAGGTGTGGGAGGGGAGGAAGGGGATCAGGAGTTCTTCTTGTAGCTTCACACATCGGACTGAGTCAACCCTGTTGACGGGCTGAGCTGCAGCACTAGTATCTGGGGTGGGGCTGGCTATGACATTGTGCCTTGATTGTCATATTATCTATCGTACTGTATGCTGACTTTCTCCCCTGTTCATCTCAGGGACCACAGACTTGAATGTATGTGCTCTGAAACTCAATAAAATTCTGTTTAAAAAAAAAAGATATTATGTAGGCGAATAGGGGGGGGAGCCCTGAACTGTAAGTTCCGCACCAAGGTATTCAAAAGTAGTTGGGTCAGGGTGCTGGACAGGTGAGAGTTGAAGTTCTTCTTTATAAATTATAGCGATGCCCCCTCCAATTTTATCAAGCCTGTCTTTTCTGAGGATGGAGTACCCGGGGGGAGAGAGCAGGTCAAGGATTGATGAGGAGTGGGCATTGAGCCAGGTCTCCATCAGAAAGGCGATGTCAATGTTTTCACTGAGGATGGTTTCTGCGAATTCTGTAGCATGACAAGTTGGCGATCGGCAGTTGACCAACATGCAGTTGAGGGGTTTAGGGTAGTTTATTTTTGTGGAAAAACAGGCGTGGATAGTGGTGAGTTGTTGAGGGGGTCTGGGCGAGACTGGGGAGGACGGGGTCCTACTAGTTCCCAGGATCACAGATAAGCCTGGGCAAAGCACTACGCTACGCTCGCGTAGTTTGCGAAGTTTGCGCTACTTCGCACTACGCGAATTGCACATAGCACAGTGCAAACATGCGTAGCGTAGCGTTGCATAGTGCAGCGGTCATTTTTTGCTTGCTCGCGGTCCTCAACATCAAGTTGGCGACTGCGAGCAAGAAAAATGACATCCTGGCGAGACTTTTTCCTTGTTCGCGATCAGCAACATCAAGTTGCCGATCGCGAGCGTGGAAAATAAACATCCCGGCAAGATTCTCAATGCGAGGAGGTCAGGTTTCTCATTGCGAGTGGTCGCGTATGCTAGCGACTGCTCGCGATGAAAAACTACCAGTCCGCGTTGAGAAAGCTGCCGCTCGAGTAAAAATCTACTCGAGCGGCAGAAAACTACAGCTTGCACTGTGCAAGATGCCGTTTTAAATGATTGCACAGTGCCGGATGCTTGTCTGCACTGTGCAATCATTGAAAACTGCATCTTGCACAGTACGAACAGGGTACTACGCAGTTCGCGAAGTGCTACGCGTAGCTCGCGTAGTGCAAAGTGCACTTTGCGTAGTGCTACTTCGCGAACTACGCCCAGCGTTAATCACAGATCCCAGGATGAAAGAGGTGGAGGAGAGTTTGTGGTCGGGGTGGTGAGGGGGTAGGCTTTATTGATGTCCGGGGAAGGAAGATGGCTCGGGGAGAGGGGTGGGCTGAAAAGACAATTACTGCAAGGCGGTCTAGGTATTGAATTGTCGTTAGGGGAAATATTCCCTTGGTTATGGAGTGCGGGGTACGTTTGTATGGAGTCCAAGGGATAGGTGTGATTGGAAACGTTCCTTGTGGAGAGGGAACTGACGTCATTTCTGGGAGAAGAGAGTTCTAACACAAGGGTTGAGAGGTGGAGTTCTATATTGAGGAGTGACTGGGTAAGATGTACCTTCAGGGCACTGAAGTATGGGATAACTGGGCAAATGAACTATAGACGGTGGAGCCTTTTTGCAACCCGAGAATCCTAAGCTGGAACATTTATGGATCTGAGGGAATTAAGAGGAGTGGTCACGTGGGTGAAATACTGTTTATATCATAAAATTTTCCTGCAGGAGTCCTGGTTCTGAGAGGACAACGCCATTGAGAGCTTTGTAGCTGTTAACAGTTTAGGTCAGAAATGTGGGAAGAGAAGAGCCTCGGCAGGGGTTCTAGCACTAATCGCCACTAAGATAATTAAGAATGTTTTGGATAATATTTAATTCGTCCAGTGGACTGCAATTCTTAGTAGTAGAGTTATGGGTGAATAATAAAGAATGTGGTCCGTTTATACTGATAACTGTGTACATTCATGAAGAGGAGTTCCACAGAATGAATAAGAAGGTTCATAATTTTGATCAAGTATTTTGTAATGTGTTGTGAAAATTCCTGGAGGCAACTATAATTATGGCTGGGGATTTTAGCACACGATTGTACTGCAGGCAGGAGCGGCCTGTGCAGGTAATAGCGGAGGGGTGGGATGGGGGAGATTTGGCTGATGACAGTGAGGGAAAATTAAATTCATTTTCCCTCATCATAGTCTGTCGAACCACCCCCACCGCTCTTACCTTCACCGGCTGCTCCTGAGATGAATTGCTGCAGGAGGTTATTAAGCATCACAATGGGCCCCCAGCCTCTTTCACAGTGGTGTGACAAAAAAGGAGATGATGCTGGTCCAATGGTTGGTAAATAATGGGTTGGTATGTCTGAACGGTTGCTTTGAGAATGATACCCCGACAGCCCAAACTTTTCGTTTTGGCCATAATAGCTGCTCTGTTGACTGTTTGTTCCTGCTTCACTGTACGGACTCTATACAAATTTTAAAGTAATGGATTCCCATGGAAGCGACCGACCATTGGGTAATCTTGGCCATTCTATACTTTGAGGTGCTGGAGGAAGCCAATAAGTTTTTGCTCTTAGGTTTAAGCTTTCCTCTGAGTCTTAAAACACACTTAGATCATCATTATCTTTAGAATTTGGCCATGTACCGAGTCGTGGAATGTACTGATGTTTTTCTGGGGAAAATGAAGCCATAATGGCTTGGTTTAGTAAGGTCTTAAAAAATGTGCTGGCCTGTATACGTGTGAATCTCAGTAGTCATGTATTAGGGCTGAAGGGCCCAGGCAGAATTGAAGTGTGGTTTGACGTATCCTGTCAGGAAATGAAAAGTCGATTGAGGAGGATATCCAAACCGTATAGGCAGGGTCCACCAATATCTAAAAAGTAGTAGTAAAGTGTTTTCCCAATCAGTATAAGTAAGTAAGTGATATCTTTATTTGCGTGATTACTTAAAACCATTGCAACAATAAAACATCAATATCAATTTTCTCCATATTATAAAACCATGATTTCATTTTAGATAAAACCATTGCATAAATAAAACAAAAGTAGACAGATTGTCCGCGTTGAAACTTTTGGTTGTGTATCAGCGTGCTATTGAGAGGTAAGGTTGTTGGAAATGTGTGGAACATGCCATTTCCAAGTTTTTCCTCCTGTGTTGTGCTTTCTGGGGCCGCAGGATCTTGAGTGGGGCTCCCAGCAGCCCAGGACGGCAGAGTGCAATTTTGACAGTAGCTAAGGTGCATTTCTTCTGTGCTAGCATGGCGGTGGCTGAGACTTGGATGCCTGGTGTAGTGCCAAATTGATCAGCTTAAAAGTTTACCTACTGTACCCATAAATTGGACCATATGGCAGGCTAGCTGGATATCCCCTCCTTCGAAGCATGCTTTCACTGCCTTCCTGCATATTCTTATCCCCTTTTTTTTCAAGACCGGTTTTAATACGAGTCTTCGTTCCTTGTTTAGTCTCCCACAAAAGCACAAGAAAGTGTGGTACATCTTCTTTAGATTCTCCTCATAATCGACAGTGGGTTGTTGTCTGTGGCCATTTCCATGGTGGCAAATGGACTAAAGATGGAAGTATGCCTAGCTGCAAGTGAAGGTATTTTTCCTTTATTGTTCTCGTGAAGCCTGCACCTAAGTAGGGTTGGAGGAAACCTCTGAAGAAGTTCTGTAAGCCAAACTAGCCGTGTGCCCTTTTCCTCACACAAGGGACATCATTTTTACCGTTTCTTTGAAGCTTTTGTGCGACCCAGAACTTTCCCAAAGATCTCGTAGTGCCAGACAATTTTTGAGTCTTGCAAGTAAGTCATTGCCGCATTGCCTTTTTTGACTTATGCTCGTTCCAAATGTGCGCGTTTAGAGACCCAGAATCAGATCCTTTTATTTTGTGCCAGCATTTGACCAAAGGCACCCTTACATGCTATTTGTTAATTTCGTAAGCCGAATTCTAGTCTGATTTGTGCGGGCGAGGTATATTTGGGAGACTGAATATTCTCATTGCCCTAGCCACCGTGCTCTCCAGAGTGTCTGCATCTCTTCCTTGCAGGCACTCGCTCCCGTAGGTGATAGTGGGGGAGGAGCTTCACTTGGATTACCTGTAGCAAAGGTTTGAGAATTGGGCTGATGATTTTCTGATTTTTAATGCAATCGCTGTTGCATTTCCTCTTCTTGTTATGGTTTCTTTTTGTTGCGAGAACGTACATTTACTGTCCAATATTATACCCATGTACTTGTACTTTTCAAAATATTAAGTGAGAGTTCTCCCAATTGCCAGCAGTGTTTGTGAGCGTTCTTTTTCTGGTTTAGCCCCATTACATTTGCTTTGTCTAGATTTATACGTAATCCATTCTTGGCAGAGAAGTTGATTGTGACCTCTATTAGGTGCGGCAAGCCAACCGGAGTGTGGTTGATTATAACAAGGTTGTCGGCGTAGAGTAAATTTGGAAGGCTAAGACCTGTCAAATTTGGGGAGTGGGAATTACAACTATCTAACTCAACTGAGAGGTCTGACATAAAAAGATTAAACAAAGTCTGGGCCAAAACGCAGCCTTGTTTCAGCCCCTTGGCGGTTGGTATCTTCCTGGACAGGCGATGTAGGAACCCAGCTTTATTTGCACCCACATATCGGTGTGGAGTAGAATCAGCCTAGTCAATAGGTTTGGTGAGATTGTTCTTTTGGATTGTTTGTCCCATAGTTTCTTCCTGTTGATGTTGTCAACGGCAGATGAATAATCAATGAAGCAAAAAAAGAGTGGTTGATTGACCTTTTTGGCAGCATCTATCAGAAGGTATAGGGCATGTATGTTTGTTGTTGTTCCAGTAATTTCTGAAATCCCGTTTGGTTGATAGGAATTATTGCCATTTCGGCCACCCAATCTGTTAGTTCTTCCAGTAGAAGGCCAGGGTAGTTTTTGGGATCATTATCTATTAACGCGATGAGCCTGTAGTTTTTTGCTTCATACTTGCTGCCTTTCTTGTGAATTGGGGAGATTATTGACCCCTTCCAGGAGTCTGGTATTCTTTCCACTTCAATGATCTGTTTAAAAAGTGGTAATAATGCTGCCACCCAATAATCTGGGTCTTGCTTTTATAAGATTGGTGGGATGCTGTTAGGGCCCAGCGCCCCCTCTTCCCTGCCTTTCGCAATCCTGTTCATGATCTGTTTGTTTGTGAAGGCATAATAACCCTCCTCCAGTGGTTTATCATGATCAGATAAGTGTCTCCCAGTTCCTTGTACTTCATTCTTATAGTCGTCTTGGTTGGCATTGAAATTATGCCAGAGATAATTAGCCCAGGCTTCTTCTGTCAGGTGTGAATTGGTTCCAGGTGCCTTTGGGTTCTTTATGTTATTCACTATGTGCCAAAAGTTTGCACTATTGTTTGTTTTTGCACCGTGTAGAAGTTTGGCCCATAGCTTGTCTTCTGTTTCCCTTTTTGCTTGCCAGATGAGTTTCTTCTTGCTGATTTTTAGGTTCCTTAGTTCCTTTTGAATGCCACCATCTGGGCCTGTTTGGCAGTGCCTCTGCACTGCTCTATTTTTCTCTTGAGGTGTGTAGTTGAAAGTTGGTAATACTCCTGGCTATGTGGTGCAGGGAGAATCCTCCGTTGAAAGTTTGCTTCTGTAGTTGCGCAAGACGTGTGTGTATTTTTTTTTTCTTTGTGTGGGCTGCCACAAGACTTTTAATAAAGTTTTCCCAGCAGGTTAAGGTGCTTGTATTTGTCGATTTTGTTTTCCTCCCAGAGGTCTTTTGCCTTGACCAGGAAACATTCCAGATTGCGCGTTTAGCATTTAATTCTTTTGCAGTTGACTGTGTACATTGTACTCTGGTTCCCCACTGGCTGGGTTAGTGTTATACCATGTATATTCAGTTTAATCTCTTGTGGTAGAGGATCGCCGAGTTCTGATGTTCTATCCGAAAGTCTGCAATTTTGCTGATCAATGATATTGATACAAAAGTGTAATCTATTGTTGTGTGTTAGTGCATTATGAAAAGTTGCCGCCGCTGGGCAATCCCTTGGGAAACGTCCAGTTAATGCCACCAGTCTCAGACGTTCTAGATCCTTTAAGAGTTCTTTTGCTAGTCTGGTTTGTATGTCCCATTTGCATTCTGCTTGGCGGGAGATACCCCAATGCCAGAAATTGTTCTTCCACTAAATGATCCCTGTCCAGGGAGCTCGAAAGGTGCATGTTAGAGTCACCTGTTACAATAACATTCGGGGTTGAAGCCTCTGAAAGAATCCTTGTTAGTTCAGAGCCCAGGAGTTTCGTCCCAGCTTTTTTTTTCCTGGTATGGACTTCTACTTAGAACAAAAAAACAGCCTATTTTTTTTACAACCACTGGAGTGAAATGATGGAGGTGATTCACTCAAGTGACTAAAGATTATTTTAGCTGAACTTAAATACATTTAGTAATTCCCAGTAGGGGAGGCTCATCTGCACTATTGCTGAGGATGCCTGGGTAGCAAACTTGAATGATTTACATGGCTCCCCTCCCATGCAGGCAAATACTCTGTTATGCCCCATTGCCAGTGTTGATCCTAATTGGTTTTTGGTAAGGACATTAAGCTTATAATGGATTACCTCAAGATAACCAGGGCTGCAGGGCCAGATAATATACCTGCAGTAATAATTATGACAAACAGCGATTGGTGGGCTAAGGTATATGCTCACCTGTTTGGATGGATTGTCACCTCAGAAACCCATTCTAAAAAACGGACATGGTAAATCACTCTCACACTATAGATTGATTAGCCTTTTTGATATCTCTGAGAAGGTCTTCTCAAAAATTCTATTGATTCGTCTGGAAGAGTGGGCCCGTGAAAACAAGTGTATTCTAACTGAGCAGGGTGGTTTTCGAGAGGGTCATTCCACCATGGACCATTGCTTTGCCCAATGCGCTATCATTAGGAAATCCTTGGCAATAAATCGGAGGCTGTGTTGCTGTTTTATAGACTTCCCCACAGCATTTGTCAGTGTCGATAGGGGATGGCTCTGGGAGAAACCTAGGTCCTGGAATATCCTTCATCGATTACTATGTATGATCCAGGCACTACACAATGACAATTGGGCTCAGGTAGAACTAGAGAAGACCAGGCGTTCAAGGAAGATTCCAATCCTGGATGGCCTCTGGCAGGGGATGGGTTTTCGCCCGACCCTTTTCAGTCTGCTTTTGGCAGGCTGTTCTGAAATCAAAGTAATTTTCTCCAAAGGCGGGGTGAGCACATTTCATGGCTTTTGTATGCGGATAATCTGGTATTGCTAGATTATACCCCGCTTGGCTTGCAAAGGAAACTAGAATCCTTCTATACTGATAGTAAAAGTACCTCCCGGACATTTTTATTTAGAGAAAGCTAAGATTATGGTCTTGGGGAAAAGAATAAACAACTTTAAATGGATACTAGTGTCCAGCTCAGTGGAAGTGGTAGACCCCCTATAAATATATAGAGCTGACGTTCACTAGGAGCCTAAAGTGGGATACACTACTGGGCCCTACTACAGACAGGAAGTCTGGTAAAGTTCAATAAAACATATGAGGAGCTGTTGCTTGCTCACCTCATGGAAACATATGAAGTTAAAACCCCACCTATTGCACTGTAGAGTGGAGATTCTGCCTCTTACATAACCTAAAACACATTTGTAGCGCGCACCTTCACCACACCGGTATCTTGGTGCTGATTAACAGATTTTTATTGTTTCCCAACTCAATGGTACTCATTTTAGCGACCTCAGAAGGATGAAAGGCTGAGTGGACCCGCCAGGATTTGAACCTGTGACCATGAGGTTGAACACAGGCCCCTGCAGTGAAAGCATTAGTCCACTAAGCCACCAGACCGGACTTGATTAAACGTCTATCTGGAAACCAGTGGAGAATACAGTACTTGAGGGTCTTCTTAGTCTTTACAAAGGAACTATGGAGCGGGATATAAGGAGGGGATTGAAACTGGCATCATGGTATCTGTCATGAATGCTGAAGTTCTTGACTATGCTATCCTCGATGAAGAACCAATAAAAAGTGCTAAACTATGTTGGGAAGAAATCCTTGTCAGCAAAAGCAAGTGGGCAGGGGATGTCCGGTTCAGGATAAGTGACCTCAAATCTATGCACTCGCTTTGGTGTACCAGAGAATCCTGGTTCCCCTTCCCAAGTAAACAAGCACTGAGGGAATCAACCCTGTAGGAAAGCTAGAGGCTGGATACAGCCTATTTGTTGGAGAAACCCTCAATAAGGCTTACATTGAATACTCTAGGGCAGGAGTATGTTTTTCCTATCTGACCTAGTTGCCAGACCCCAAGCTACTTAGGGAAATCTTGAAACTGAGACTGGGGTTTAATCCATTTTTTTCCAGTTCAGGATAGTATGAGGAGGTACGGGATGATAATGGCTTCTTTAAAATATCAGATCTATTCTAGATCAAACGAAATAGCATTTCTGTCTGAAATGAGGTTCGGTGATGTTGCAGTAGGAATTTCATGTTTTAAGCTAATCAGTTAAGCAGCGTTTTAATACTGAATTGGCTTAATGCTGATTTAGATGCATGTACTAAAGGCTTTTAGAATGTTATAATCAATAGAAGCCCCAATAAACCTATTGTTACTACTACTAACGTGTTAATTTTTAAGTCATATATTTCCCTTGTCTTAGTCTCTGTATGAGGTGGTCTGTGTATCCAAAAATGCTGTTTAATGAAAAGGTGAACGTTGAATTATCAGATGTTTGTTAACAATGAGCGAGGATTTCTACAATTTTATCCAATCTTTTCCTTTCCTTTACATAATATTACTGATTACTCTAGTATTCATCATTTCTCGCTCCCTGTCTCCTCCTCATCCTACCATTAACTCTATTCTTCACTTTTTTACTAACTTCATTTTATATTCATGGTCTATGCTTTCTACATTTTACATTTCTCTCTTGTCTAAACTCATATCCTTATTCCAACTCTCTCTACTCCTTATTAATATGCAATGTTGTTTTAACTAATTAGATTTTTGCCTCATAGTTTTGATTCATTCTGTTTTTGATTACTTATGTCCTTGAAAGTCATTTCATGGAAGGTTAGGGGTCTAAATTCTCCTATCAAAAGACAAAGAGTTCTCACTCACTTAGCTAAACTAAATGCTGACTTGGTGTTTTTGCAAGAAACTCCTCTAACAGACACAATCATTAAAACTGAAAAGAGGGTGGGTGGGGGATGATTTCTCATCTCCAGGAGATGGGAAACGAAACGGAGTAGTGATACTTTGTCATAAGACACTTCCAATTTTATTCTTGTCGCAAGATTCTGATAGTGATGGTAGATGGCTGAATGTTAAACTGTTGTTAACAGATGTCCCAGTTTCTCTTTTTAACGTCTATGTGGTGAACCCTCTTTTTGGTCCACATTGGCCAAACAAATTACACATTCTATGGAAGATAATTTTATATTCGCTGGCAATTGCCACCAGGATTTGATCCATTTGTTGACACATTCTAGATTTCCCTTTGTTCCTAATAAACCACATAAATCCTTTGTTAACACTATTAGTAAACACAAACTTCTAGATGCTTGGCGCTTATGTAATCCAACTCCCAGAGAATATACTTTCTACTCCCCTACTCACCACACCCAATCCAGACTCGATTTATATTTTTGTTTCCCACAACATATCTCAAACGCTCACGCATGCAGAAATTGGCCCTATTTTAATCTCCAACCATGCCCCTGTTTCGATTGGCATTGATATTTTACTTAAATCTTCAGCCCCTAAAAGATGGCGTTTTAATAACGCCCTTCTTTTAAACCCTCAGTTCACTGCTTCATTCACTAATTTCTTTAATGAATATTTTGATTTAAATTATACTGAACATATGCCATTTTCAACCATATGGGATGCTTATAAAGCTTCGGCACGAGATTTTATCATTGGTTTTGTTGCCAAGCAACGTAGAACTGCCCGTGTATATATACTAAAAATCTTTTCCAACACATTAAGAAGCTAGAGCACTCCTATTACACTTCACACTCAAAGATTGCCTAACAGCTCTGATTAACGCAAAATTGCAATTTAACAAAAAGTCGACTGATGATGCTTCACTATACCTATGCAAATCCAGTTCAAAGTTCTATGGGGGCAAAAATAAAGCTGGCAAAATACTGGCTAACTACTTAAAGATTAGACCGAATAAGTTAAACATAGAATCGATATGCAACACTAACTCGAATTTAAAATTTAAGGATGCTGATATTCTAAGTGAATTCTCCCTTTTTTACAAATCTTTATATTCGTCCGAAACCCAACATTCCTGATCACATTTCTTTTCTAACATACCAAAACCCGACCTCTCTTCTCTGGATTTGTCTTCTTTGGAGTCCGATATTACACAACAAGGACTATTATCCGCGCTTCAAATTCTTAACAAAATAAGGCACCGGGTCCGGATGGTTTTACCGTTTAATTTTATCTACATTTTTCCAAAATCCTTTTGCTTAAATTGCTCTCTTTAACACATTTTTTTAGTTCTTTAAATAAATCCTCTGGATCCTTTTTAGAGGCACATATTTGCCTTATTCCTAAGGAAGGCAAAGACTCTAGATTCTGTAAGAACTACAGACCCATCTCCCTGGTTAACATTGATTATAAAATCTTCTCAAAAGCATTAGCTATTCGACTGGATTCCTATCTACCAAATTTACTGGGAAAGGAACAGTCTGGCTTTGTTAAGGGACGTTTTATTACAGATAACACCCGACTTCTTTTTAACATCTTGTCCAAATCATCCCGCCTAAAATATTCCCTGGCAGCAATTGTATTAGACGCGGAAAAAGCATTTGACAGGGTTGAGTGGACTTATTTGTTTTACACTCTTAAGTGGTTTGGTTTTGGTCCTAAATTTATTTCTTTGATTTCTCTTCTCTATTCCAATCCTCGCGCTGCAGTCTGTGCTTATGGTTTGATTTCTCCATTCTTTGACTTGGGTAGGGGAGTTCGTCAAGGTTGCCCCTTATCCCCCATTCTGTTTAATCTAGCTTTGGAACCTTTCCTTTCCAAATTACGCCAAAATCCAAACTTAAATGGTTTCCAAATGACCGATTACCATATTAAACTCGCAGCTTATGCTGACGATATCTTGCTTTTTATCTCTAATCCAAGCGAATCAATTCCTGCTTTTCTAGCTGAAGTCCAAACATACTCCCTTATTTCTGGATATAAGCTAAACAATGATAAATGCGAAATTTTGCCCTTAACCAAATATACTTTTAAACCGGACTTTGGTGCCTCTAATTTCACATGGAGTCCTAATCGTATTAAATATCTAGGACTATATATTACACCCAGCATTTCAGACACAGTAGCTTTATGCATGAATAAATGCACTCAAAAGCTCTCGGACCTGACGACCAGATGGCATCCTCTTTACTTATCTTGGTGGGGATCTTTAGACACCATTAAGATGATGTTATCGCCCATAGTTTTATACACTATATATCTAATATACCACTTCCAATTCCTGTTAAATCATTTAACAAGGTTAACTCCATTCTCTCTTCCTTTTTATGGAACAACAAAAAACCCAGAATGTCTCTGAAGAGATTAATTTGTTCCAAAGATGAAGGTGGAATTAACTTTCAAGATTTTCGGACGTATCAGAAAGCATTCCTGCTACGTCAGACATCTCTTTGGTTACTCGAGCCCACAGATGATTTCCCTTTGTGGACCTCAATTGAACATCTTTTTATCTCTCTTTTCTTTCCAGGAGTGTCTTTCCTTCTCACGCAAACCGCATGCTCTTTCTATCCCCATAATCAAATAGACCTCTAAACTTCTCCAGCCATCATCTCCTTCTGAACTGCACACTACAGACTCCTTCCTCAGTTCAACCATTTGGCATAATAAAAGTCTGCTCATTCACAATAAAACCTTTTATTGGAAACCTTGGAGACAGAGAGGATTAATTTGGGTTCACCAGTTATTTTCCCAATCAATCTTTTTATCCTTTTTGCACACTTAGCCAATTGTTTAACCTACCCACTTCCTTTACTACAAAATACAATCTATTAAAGGAAGCCATGATGACTATTTATACCCGAATATCTAGCATACCTATTACTTCTAACAACCCTGACTCCCTCTCACATTTACACACTATGCTACAAAACGCACCTAAAGCTTCCACTATTTATGGTTTTCTACGAGGTACTGATACTACTAGACAGAAATCTAAAATAGAAGAAGCCTGGGAATATGATTTCCAGACCTCTTGGCCAATTTCTTTATGGAATAACGTATGGATTAAATTACGCAAATCCTCTAGAGCAGCAAACACAACGCAAACACTGTTTTTTGTATATAATAGACTTTTATTATCACCGCACGTTTTAAGTAAAAGTTTTTCAAACAAAGGGGAGGGGGAAGGGGGCGTGGGAAAGAAATCTACTTTCTTAAAACTGCCCTCACACACCTTACGATGTCATGCTTCATCATGCAGGCACAGACCAACACACTGGGCGGAGCCTAATTGTTTTGTATAGAAAAGTGGTGAGGAAAGAAAATACATATACAGGTGAAGGAGAAGATTAGTCCCTTCAAGAAGGGATCAGAAAGTGCAAAACAAAATAATAATAAAACTATCTGAGGGGAACTTAGGTTACCTTTATTTTTGGTCACCCTCGATAGGGTTAAAAATATATAGGATACAAGAGGGGAATCAGTACCCCTATATCCTCTTTGCAGGAACCAACATGTCTCGGCCTTTAATGTATGCCCCCAAGGGTCACAGCGGCCTTCGTCAGGGTATTGATCCCTTTAAAAAAGTTCTTGGTCTAGACCCACATTCAGGTCTTAGTCACCGGATAATCTCCATATCTCACTCTTATGCAATCGCCCAGAGGAACAGAAAAACCGAGTTTCACAGCTATTGGCTAAACCCAGGACCGTCGTGGGACCGTGATCCAATCGTCACACTTACTCCAGGATCGACGTGTAGTTCTCGTCTTACTCTGAATCCACCGATGATGGCATACATTAAAGGCCGAAACATGTTGGTTCCTGCAAAGAGGATATAGGGGTACTGATTCCCCCGGTGTATCCTATATATTTTTAAGCCTATCGAGGGTGACCGAAAATAAAGGTAACCTAGGTTCCCCTCAGATAGTTTTATCATTATTTTTGTTTTGCACTTTCTGATCCCTTCTGGAAGGAACTACTCTTCTCCTTCACCTGTGTGTGTGTGTGTGTGTGTGTGTGTATATAGTTTCTTTCCTCGCCACTTTTCTATACAAAGCAATTGCGCTCCGCCCAGTGTGTTGGCCTGCGCCTTGCCGTCAGATGCAGCCCAATGATGAAGCATGACACCGTAAGGTGTCTCAGGGCAGTATTAAGAAAGTAGATTTCTTTCCCACGCCCCTTACCCTCCCCTTTGTTTGGATTGGGGTTCAACAGCTCCCCACTCTTTTTTTTTTTTAGTTTTTTTGTCCTTTTCTTTATAGTGAGTATATAGTTGTGGATGGGGAGTTAGAAAAAGGCTTATTCCCTAGTCTCCTCTTGTGATTTTCTCTAGACCTAAAAAGGAGTCTGTGCCATAGGACTGTGCATTAAAGGAGGTATATTGTCACAACCACCTGTAAAGATGGAAGAATGCACAAAACCATGGACTATCTGAAGAGATGTGCTTCTGAGTTACTGATTTGGATGTGGGCCAAAGTTACACCATCTTCTTCCCCAGAGCCAGTGTCTTTTAGTCTTGCAAAAATGCGAAAGGAAACTATGGGTAAGTTGCATTTATCTTTATACAGGGATGACTAACGCTCTGAAGAGACGTGTCCACCATTTAATGGCTAATGCTTGCCCTCTAGATAGCCGGCTTGGCCTGTAGTGTTGACCACATCCCTCTAGGGCTTTGTTCCATAATGCATGTATGCTATGAGTACATTCACACCTGTTGAAGAGCCTTTGACAGACCTGTAAAGTGAGCAATCGACCGCAGTGGTTTCCTCGTGTTTCTCAATCTGCCTGAGCTTCCTAGGACTTGCTGCTGCCGCCTTCCTGGAAAGGAAGTGCGGCTGCTTACATCCAGGAGTTTCCAGATTTACATTCTAGAATTCCTCAGTGAAGACGAGCAGAATACGATGATAATGCTACAATTTTTCTATATAATAAGACCCTGCAAAATGTTAGTCTTCCCCAGAATCTCGCGAAGACTCCAAACTCAGTCTTACTGTGTGAATGCGGTATTTCTGTAGCTTTAACCTAGCCTTTAGGCAGAGGAGTGCTGGTCAAAGACGAGCATAAAGTCTACAAATGATTGTAGAGGTATCTGTTCGTGCATTGTGATGTACTGTTTTTTAAAGAAGTGCGTCATCAACCCATTCCTAAGTTGGAGCAGCTTTGGGGTGGGTGGGGTCCTAATGGATATGGATCTGTTAAGATCCTGGGTGTAGAGCTGGGGAAAGGCCTGCCATCTTGTTAGGTCGGAGCCTACCAGACAGCGCAGCTTTCTGGTTCTGAAAATTCTTCTTGGTGACATTCTGAAAGCTTTCCTAGGAATCCATTCTGTGCATTGTTTACCATTGGCTTTGTGGTTTGTAACTCACATTTGCTTGCTTTCTATTTGTTGGCTTTACTGATTTTAGGCAGTCCAGCATGTCTTTGTCCCTCCTGTGGAGCATAGCTTATTTACCATTGCTCCTTGTATTCTTCCATGAGTATCCACGTTTTGTAACAGGCTTTTTTGTCACATTTGCTGTGCATTCAAAGACAGAGGCCAAATGTCGGGCTCCGTCTTCTGAGGGAACTTGGTGTTTTACTTTTCTTTGGTGGAATTTCTTTGGCTGACTACAAAGTGAGATGATTTATGTGCCAATCTTGCTGGATACTGGGGGTGGGAACGGACGGTTTTTTCTAGCACACAACAAAATATAAATGTCTGTAAATGAACTGTGCAAATATTTGAGAATATATCAGAATTAGGAAAGCAGAAATGAAACACATTTTTTGTAATTCTGAAGTGTGGTGGATACATTTTGAAGAAGATCAAGACAAATCAATGCATTGGATGATGCCATTTCCACACATTTGTGCACTGTGTAGTTTGATCAGTAAAACAGTATGTACAAATGTAACGGTCATTTCAATTGAAAAAGTGTAGTCTGTAATGGCAGTGCACTAACACACTATTTATACACCACTCCACTCTATGCCATTCCACTCTACCATAACCTACTCCACTCTAGGCCACTTTATGCCTCTACTCCACTCCCTCTATGGCACTTTACTCCACTCCACTCTTCTCTCTTCCACTCCATAACACTTCCTCTATGCCACTAACTGTTAGTCATGCTGAACAGCAGCTATTCTGGTGTACAACTTGGCTAAAACACCTTGGCAAAGCCTATAGGTCTTCAATGAGCGAGACCTATTGGGGTTGCCAATGCTTGTTTTTTCTTTTAATCTACAGTCTGATGGTATCCTAACTGTGGGTGTGCTGAGAGCCACGGAGATGGTGACCTTGGCTGCAAGGTAAGTGGTGGTGCTGGTCATGATGGTTGGGCGTGATTGGCAGTTTTGAGGTCATCGCTCTGTCCCCTCTTACAAGCTGCTACATATAAAGTGTTAGATGATGCTTCTGACCCCAGATTGTTGAATAACACTAAGTGAGCATCTGTTTGAAAAGACTGACTATGAGTAATGCATTTTGGTATTAAGCATGTACCCGGTGACCTTTACAGTGTACTCATATGAATAATATTAAAGTTGTTTGCAAGACAAAGGGCAGAAAGAACTGTGGTGGGATGAGAGGCCGTGTGCTCCCTCCCCGCATGTGTTTAAAGGGCAGAAAGCAGTTGGTAAATGCAAAATTGCAGTAAAGTAATACTTTTCAAGGTAGATAACAATTCCACGTGTAAGAGACGGTTGTGAGGTGTGTGCAGATTTACAGCACAACCTTCGGTCTTGTTTATTACATTAATAGCCTTGATCTGTGACCAATCAATGTATCCATACCTACCTGGGATACACTATTTTATGCAAGGCATTCTCTTGGGAATAGCAAAAACCCAAAACAAGCATTGATAAAACCAATAGCTCCCTCTTATGCAAGCGCTGTTGACTGTGCCAGTATGTTTTAGCAATGTTGTACACCATTATGGCTGTTGCTCAGCATAGCTAAACATTAGTGGGGTAAAGGAGTGTCAGAAAGTGGAGTGCTATGGAGTGGCGTACAGTGGAGTTGAGTGACGTGGAGAGGAGTGAAGTGGGGTGTCATGGAGTAGCGTACAGTGTTGTGGAAGTTGTAGAGTTGACTGGCGTAAAGTGGAGTACAGTGTCATAGGTGAGTGGAGTAGCATAGTGTTGTGGAGTGGTGTAGAGGGTGTTGCGTAGAGTGGAGCAGAGTGTTGTAGAGTGGTCTGGAGAGGAGTAGATTGTCATTGAGTGGTGCAGTGTATCGTAGAATAGAGTGGAGTAAAGTGGCATAGAGGGAGTTGCATAGAGCATCGTAGAGTGGAGTAGTGTTGTAGAATGCCATGGAGTGGAGTAGAGTGCTGTAGAGTGGCATAGAGGAACTAGTTACTGACCTTTGGCAACAATATATCTGTAAGAGACATAGATTAGTTATGGATTCCTCACCTTAGAATTACCCCCGGGCGTCAGACTGGATCCGCAGAATTTTTTCTTCAGCAGTACCCCTGCGCGACGGTAGGTGGCGTTGGTCAACTCCGCGCTCGTCGTTGGCGTCGTGGTCGCCAGAATGACGTTGCGGTATCTACTAACTACTTACCCTAGAAGTCAGTTCACAGAACGGGAAGGATGGGTGGGGCGGTTAGGAATCCATAACTAATCTATGTCTCTTACAGATATGTCATTACCAAAGGTAAGTAACTTGTTCATCTGAAAGGGACAATTAGATATGGATTCCTCACTTTAGAATAGATACCCAAGCAATACCAACCCCGGAGGTGGGTCTGCGAACTAAGTTCACACCAGAAAGTCCTGGAGAACTGAATGGCCAAAGAAGCCGTCTCGCCTGACTTGGCTGTCCAAGCAGTAGTGTTTTGATAAACGTGTGCAATGAAGCCCACATAACTGCCTGGCAGATGTCATGAAGGGATACTCCACGTCCCAAAGCAGTAGTGGCTGCCGTCGCCCAGGTGGAATGGGCACGCAAACCCACTGGAGGTTCCTATTTCGCTAAGGAATAGCAGATTTTGATGCAAAGAAAGACCCATCGAGAGATGGTCCATTTTTGCACAGCCTGGCTTTTCTTGGCGCCCACATAGCCAACAAAGAGCTGGTCATCAACCCAGAATTGTTTTGTGCGATCCAGATAGAATGAAAGCACATGTTTTGGATCCATACGGTGGAGCCTCTCCTCCTCTTTAGAAGGGTGCGGGGTGGGAAGAAGGTGGGCAAAGTAATGGTCTGTTCTATGTGGAAAGAGGTAACCACTCTATGAAGGAAAGAAGGCCTAGTGCAAAGGACACCTTTGTCCGGATAAACAGCCAGGAAAGGAGGTTTTGAAGAAAGAGCCTGAAGCTCACTCACACTGCGAGCAGAGGTGATGGCGACCAGAAAGGCAGTTTAAGTTCAGAAGTCTGAGAGGACAGTTATTTAGTGGCTCGGAAGAAGCGCACATAAGATAGGTCAGAACCAGGTTCAAGTCCCACTGGGGCATTACAAAAGGAATTGAAGGATACAAGTGAGTAATGCCCTTAAGGAAGTGAGTTACAATAGGGGACTTGAAAAAAGAAGGCTGGTCAGGAATCCAAAGAAAGTCCGAAATGGCCGAAAGGTAGCCTTTTACAGTTCCCAGAGCAGAGCCCTGCTGGGGCAAAGAAAGAATGAAGAGGATAACCTCTGAAAGGGGGGCAGAAAGGGGATCCACAGCCTTTCCTGAACACCATGCCACAAACTTGTTCGATCTACAGGCGTATACCGTTTTGGTGGAGGGACGCCTGGCTGCCAAGATAACATTACAGACTTCGGGAGGAAGGTCGAAAGCTGTCAGCTGTTGCCGCTAAATCTCCATGCAAGGAAGTGGAGGCTGGAAAGGTTCGGGTGGAGAACCGTCCCCTGCTGCTGCGACAGAGGATCCTCCCGAAGGGGCAGTCTGATCGGAGGATTGATGGCCATGTGCAAGAGCTCAGGATACCAGACTCTTTGTGCCCACCACTGTGAACTCTGGCTGTGGAAGGGAGAGGGACCTGCCGTTGACCCATTCCTGGTTCGTTAGCCACCACTGCAATTGCTGTGCAGCGCCCTTCGAGATCTGGACGCATTCGGAAAGATTCCACTGATGCTGTGCCCACTGGAACTTCAGGTCCCACTGCAGAGCCCGCATATGCCACCTGGCATAGTCCACCAGCAGGATGCAGGAGACCATGAGGCCCAGTAGCTTCAGGGTCATTCTGACCGAAATCCGGGATACAGGCTGAAAGATCGGAATCATAGTCCAAATATCCCGGACTCGCTAATCTGGAGGATGAGCCCGAAACTGCGCTGTGTCCAGAACCGCTCCAATGAAAAGGAGCTTCTGAGAGGAAATCGGGTGGGGCAGGAACTTGCTCGATTGCTCCCTTGGCCAAGAGAGCCGTAACTTCCTGTTGGAGAAGGGCCAAGGGATCCTCTGACATGATGGAATTGAGGTGGCATGGATGGAGGGGTAGTCTTGGAGGGGAGGGAGTTGCCCCTTTTGGACTATCTGCAAACCCACCTGTCCAACGTGAGGTTGAGCCAGTGGGGGAGGTGACGGCGAATCCTGCCGCCCAATGGTGAATGGTGGCCCTGAAAGGTTGGACTAGGAGGGATTGGAGGCTGCTGCAGAGGGGGTGCTGGTGGACTGGCCCGCCCGCTGGCCCCCAGACCCCCAACGGTGGGTCCCACATCCCAACAGAGGCTGGACAGCTTGTGCAGGCCTGTGGTTCTGGACGCAACGTAGCGGGGCACCCCTGCCGTAGCCATGAAAGAAGCGAAAAGCAGACTGCCCGGGGGAGAGGTGGAAACGAGGCCCAAGGACCTGGCCGTAGCGCTCAAGCGCTCAAGCACGTGGTCTGCCTTGTCGCCAAACAAGCGATGGCCATCAAAGGGCATGTCCTAAGGTGTAGCTTGGACAGCACCCGAAAAGCCAGTAGACCTCAGCCAGGCTTAACGTCGTAGGGCTACTGACGTTGAAATCGTCCTGTCTAGCGAGTCGGCAGTGTACAGCCCACACTTTATGGCAAATTTCGCTGCGGGTCTCCCTCCGGCCACTGCATGGGAGAGCACGGCCTGGGCCTCCTCCAGGCACTGTGGCAGCATCTGCATGACCATGTCCCACACAGAATGGGAATAACGACCCAAGAGACATGCGGTGTTCACTGACCTGAGTCCGAAGCTGGGAGAAGAAAACATTTTCTTCCCAAGATGATCCAGCTTTTTGGATTCCCTATCAGGTGGTGTGGTAGGGAATGCGCCCTTGGAAGACGCGGCTTGGACCACCAAGCTCTCAGGGGTAGGGTCGGCTGGGCGGTGGCATCAGGCAATCATCCTATCAGCCGCTGATGGTTGAAGCACCTCTGTCAGGAGGTTAGTAATAACTGCCACTGTAGAAAGCTCGAGGTTTAAGGCCACGTCTGCCCTACGCAACACCACTGCGTATGATGCACACTCCTCCGTAGCCACGGTAGGGGGAGAAAGCATGCAGAGGTCTGGAGAAGTGTCCCGACCACTGGCCTCACCCAACTCCTCTCTCCAGTCTGGTTCGTCCAGCTGGTCTGCTAGAGGCTCCACAGACCCCTCCCAGCCCTCCTCACCCTCCTCTGGTAGCCACTCAGGGTGATAGGGAACACCAGGGGAGAACAGGGTTACAAAAGTACCGGTCGGCGCCGGTCCGAACGTCTGATGACGTCAGTCTGGCTCTGTGTCTACATTGACTGGGATGCCAAGGTCGACGTTGATTGGGGACACAACTGGCATCGAAGGGGACGGAGGTGTCGCCAATGGATTCGGTGCCAGAAGAGGTGTCACGAGGTCGACCAGCACCGATCAGGATTCAGGCCTGGATCCCTGTGGGCCCTGCGGTGCCCGAGCCGAAGTCCCCGGCATCGAAGGCCTAAAGCTCCCAGCTGAGTCTGTGGGGTCCGAAGGCGCACCGGTGGAGTCAGACTGCCCAAAAATAGAATGGAGGACTTCGTAAAAACTACGAAATTGGGCAGGGGTTGCTCCGGCTCCCTGGAAGGGCAAGGCGCTTGGAGTCGAACCAACCGGCTCCGCGTAACGACAAAAAGACGTAGACAAAAAGTCACAAACAGAGACAAAAAGTGACTCGAGGTACCGCTCTCTCCTGGCATGGAAAAAGAAAGAACTTATGTCAGCGTGCAGGGGCGTGTCTAAGTAGATGCCAGGATTTTATTCCTGTGACCACGATTTCAACGACAAGTGCAGAGTCGACCGACGCCACCTACCGACGCACAGGGGTACTGCTGAAGAAAATATTCTCCGGATCCAGTCTGACGCCTGGGGGTAATTCTAAGGTGAGGAATCAATAACGAATTGTCTCTTTCAGATTGGAGTATCAGTGGCAGTGGAGCAGAGTTTAATGGAGTAGGCTAGAGTTAAGTGGCATAAAGTACAGTGGTGCAGAATAGATTGGCGTAGAGTGCATTTGTTTTGAGCAAAGTGGTATAGAGTGCAGTGTCGTGGAGTTGAGTGGTGCAGTGGCATGGTGTGAAGTCATGCAGAGTATGGTGCCGGGTCGTAGAGTGGTGAAGGGTGCAGTGACCTAGAGAGCAGTGATGTAGTGTGTAATGGTGTAGAGTGAAGTAGTGTAGAGTGAAGTAGTGTCCAGTGGGGTCGAGTGTAATAGCATAGAGTAGAATGTTGTAGAGCAAAGTTGCGTAAAGTGCAGTGGTGCAGATTAGATTGTCATAGAGTGCAGTGGTGTAGAGAGCATTGGTGTAGAGTACAGTGGCATAAGGTGAAGCAGTGTAGAATAGAGTGGTGTAGAGTGCAGTGAAGTGGCAAAGAGCGGAAGAGAGTGGTGCAGTGACAGAGTAGATTGTTTCAGAGTAGAGTGAAGTGACGAACAGTGCAATAGTATAAAGTACAGGGTCATAGAGTGCAGTGGTGCAGAGTAGATTTGAGTGGATTGGTGTACAGTATAGTGGCATGGAGTGTAGCGCTGCATAGTAGAGTGGCGTAGAGTTCAGTGAGTAGAATAACATGGTGGAGTGGAGTGGTGCAGAGTAGCGTGAAGTGACATAGAGTGAAGAGGTGCAGTGTAGAATGCTTTTGGTGTAGAGTGGTACAGTGGAGTGCAGTGGCAGAGTGCAGTCATGCACAGTAGAGTCAGAGTGCAGTAGAGTGGTGCAAAGAACAATGACAGAGTACAGTGGTGCAGAGTAGAGTAGAGTGGAGCTATAGAGCGCAATGGTGTAGAGTGATGTAGCGTGCAGTGGTGTAGAGTGCAGCGGCAAAGAGAATGTTGTAGAGTATTGTGATGTAAAGTGCAGCGGTGCAAAGTAGTTGGCGTAGGTACAGTGGCATAGGGTGCATTCGTTTTGAGTAAAATGGTGTAGAATGAATTGGCATAGAGTGCAGTAGGGTAGAGTGGCACAGCGTAGAGTGCATTGGCATAGTGGAGTGATGCAGAGTGGCATAGAGCACAGTGGCGCAGGGTATATTGTTTCGGAGTGGCGCAGGGTAGAGTGCAGTGGCGTAGAGTACAGTGGAGAAGAGTGGCGCAGCATTGATTGCAGTGGCGTGAAGTTGATCTAAGTGAAGTAAAGTGGCATAAAATGCAGTGGTATGCAGTGGCATAGAGTAGATTGTTTCAGAATAGAGTTAAGGGATGTAGAGTGGAGTAGTACAGAGTAGTGTCGTAGAGTGCATTGGCATAGAGTGCAGTATTGCGGAGTGGTGCAGAGTGGAATGGCCTAGACCGGAGTGGTGTAGAGTGCACTGGCATAGAGTAGAGTGGTGTAGAGTGCAGTGGTGCACTGTAGATTAGAGTGGCAGAGTGCATTGGCTTAGAGTGATGCAGGGTAGAGTGCAGTGGCACAGAGTAGAGTGACGCAGAGTAGTATGTGGCTCAAAGTAGAGGGGCGCACAGTGCAGTTGCGCAGTGTGCAGTGGTGTAGAGTATAGTGACGTACTGTGCAGTGGTGCATAGTAGATTTGCATAGATTGGTGTGGTGTGGAGTGGCGCAGAGTGGACTAGAGTGGCGTAGACTGCAGTGGCATAGAGTAGATTGTTTTAGAGTAGAGTGAAGTGGCGTAAAGTGCAGTGGTGCAGAGTATTGGCCTAGAGTGGATTGCATAGAGTGCAGAGGCATGGAGTGGAAAGATGCAGAGTAGAGTTGCATAAAGTAGAGTGACAGAGTGCAGTGTTGCAGATTATACTGTCAGAGTGCAGTGGCGTAGAGTGCACAGCACAGAGCAGTGGTGTAGCATGCAGTGACAGAGGACAATGGTGTAGAGTGCAGTAAAGTAGAGTGCAATGGTGCAGAGTAGATTAGAGTGGGGTAGAGGGGATTGGCAAAGAGTGCTCTGGCGTACAGTTAAGTGGTACAGAGTAGAGTGCATTGATATAGAGTGCAGTGGCATTGAGTGTAGTGTTGCAGAGTAGGGTGGCATTGAGTAAAGTGGTGAGAATTGGTGTAGAGTGCAGTGGAGCACACTGGAGTAGTGTGGGGTAGAGTGCATTTGCAAAGAGTAGTGTGGAGGGGTACACTGCCAACCGCAACTCTTAGTTTAGACGTACCAAGAAAAACATAGACAGAAACTTGTGAAATTTCACAGTATGTAATGTCTACTGAAAGTGAATACATGGCAAGTTTTGGTCTGCTGTTTTGGAAATATGTTTTTGGCCAAAACAACCATCTCTTCTTCAATGTAACAGGGTAACAAATAGCCAGGACCATTGGGTATATGTACCAGAATTCACTAACGTTAATGACATAAGAACGGGAGATTATGAGGCAAGGACAGCAAATTGTGCTGTGCACTCCATGGCATTAGCTTGTTATTTTGACTTTTTGAGGCACTTTAAAAAATATATATATATTTTTTTACGAGTTTTATATAGTGCGAACTTGACCCGGTGTCAGGTATCAGAACGCTTTACACAGCACCAGTTGCGTTGCATGAGGACACATTCATTTTTGTTAGGCACATTGATTAAAATAAAAGGTTGCAATGCTATAAAAACGCTTAGTTTTCTAATTAAAACAAGCATTTGAAATGCAATAGGTCTCGCATTTTGAGTTAGAGCTATTGGCATTGTAAATGGCAATCTCTTTTACGTATGTGTTACGGAGTGTATGAATGTGGTGTGTACTGGAATTATCTGAGGGACTGGATTAGTTAGTTATGTAATTGTGTGCCATGGAGTTGTGTTATGGAATTATATGGCATGGTGTGATGTAGAATTATGTGGATATTAATTATATGGTATTGCACGTTTTGGAATTATGTGGAGGAGATTGTGTGTTCTGGAGTGTAATTATAAGGAATGGTATTTTGTGTTGTGGAGTGGTATGTAGTGGAGTTTAATTATGTGGTGTGCAGTTTAATGTTGTGGCAGGATGTGGACTTGTGTGGAGTGTACTGGATGTATTTGTTGTGTAATTGTATTGAGCTGTATTATGTGGTTTGCTGAATTATGTGGTGTGGATAGGAAATGTGTGGAGTTGAATTGTGTGGTACGGAAATGTGTGGATAGCTTTGCGTTTAGAGGAGTGCACGTATGTGGTGTGGATTGGAATTATGTGGGTCGGATTGGAATTGTTTGTTGTGTAATTGCGTGGCATGGAATGTGTGGTGTTCAGTGGAGTAATGTGTAATGGAATTATGTGGCATGGCATGCAGTGGTATTATGTGGATAGTATTTATATGGATTATGTAGTAATTATATGGAGTGGGATTGTGTGTTATGGAGTAATTATGTGGCATCGAGTGTACTGGTATTATGTGTTGTGTAATTGTGTGTTATGAAGTGTAACATTCCATTCTGCTTGATTTTGGAAGGGTGAAGCAAGGATAAGAGGCCAGACAAAACAACCACAACCCTTGAAACTGGCAAGGAAAGCAAGAAACTATATATGTCAGTGCCACTGTAAATATATCACAAGTTTACTGCTTGAGCTAAACATAAAAGTAAATAGAGTTCCAAAAGTACCCAAAACCGAGAATACATGCAGGGGCCTGGTAGGCAAGTTTAGCGGTCACTGCCATCACGTACATGAACATTACAGGATGTCCTTTATGACGTAACAGTTTTCGGAGTGTAGTGCTTTAAGGTGACAGAGGATGGTGTGTTTTTGGGGCCCTGAAGCCTGAAATTGACATTTGGTGACTCCAACCCAGATGTAGTTTAATTATGATCTAATGTAAAACATACATGTAAATACTTTAATACATATTAAATGGTTTATACCATGGACAGATATTTCCCGGTGCGATGCGGGTCATGAAAATCTATTTTGACGGTGGCTTTAACATTTACATTTAGTTTCATTATAAGTATACAAAATGAGTATGGCCTCAAGCCTTACTGCAACTGTAAATAAAATATAAACCCCAAGGCTCACTATAGCTTTAAAAAGTATACATCACTTTAAATACACTTGGATTTCATACCTTTATATGATCTGTAATGAGTTGCTATACCTAGCATACTTATTTGAATGCCTGCATGCCACGGTATTTTGGCTATGATTTTTAACATGTAAAAGCATATGAAAACGCACAGGTGGAAAGAATCTAATGTGAACAGACTGTGCATAGATTATGATAGCCAACAGAGGCTGGGTGACGGCCAAGATGTTTTGAAGTGTGCAGCAATGCCCCACAACATGACATTTAACAGTTTGTGTTAGTTTATTGGGTGTGACACGCAGTGAAAGGGGATGTTTATTACAGCCCCAAATTACAGGCCCTGTAGGCCTGTGGCCGGGCTCGGCTCCTGTGTATTTGGGCAACCTGGGGACACTGGCCGGAGGAAGTGGACGGGTCTAGCCCACCTGCAAAGCAAGACAGGCCCAGCCTGATGAAAGGCGTCCCCCGGGGCTGGCGGCGGGGGGCTTCAAAGGAGGTCAAAAGCACACGGGTAAAGGGGTAACAGGTAGAAAATGGGCCTGGGCCGCCTATAAAAGCAGACCGCCACCCTGGCCAGGCACACAAGTTCAGCAGTCTGAGCAGGACAGGTGATCCAGAAGCTCCTGTCTGTGGAGTCATTGGCAGGTCACCCGGAGCACTGAAGGATGCAGCAGCCGGCTGGCCGGGATGATGGACGCTTCTACACTGGAGGTAACTGGTTTCATTTCAACGGATGTATCATTTCCTTTTAATTTTTATTTGTTAATATTGCATTTTGTCGTGTATCATTTTTAAGATATTGGTCATCAGCATTTTTGGGATAAAAAAAAGTCAATTGTTTATTAAGGTCACAGCCTGTAGATGGTCAGCTTGTTTTAAGGTAACCGTCATGCCGGACTAGTTCATTTATACCAAACAACCTCTCACTCTTTGTACAGCGTTGTGAGTCTGTTTACATGTTTTTGCCAAACTCCCGCCAGCTTTATTAGAGTTATTCACGATACCAAATATGTTTGAACCATGTGTTACTAAAGCCCCCAAACTTTAGAAATAATCTCCTTTGGGTGGACAGGATCAAGTGCTGCGGAGCTAGCGTCCTGGTGAGGGTCAAATCCAGTTGCCAGTCTCCTGCGCCAATTAAAAAAAAATTGTTTTACCCCATGCCACCTCTCTACTGAATGTTATAGTGGTCTAGTTTTGATTGTCGGGTCTGTGGTTGGGAATAATGCGTGGGTTACATTTTTAGCAACACTTCTTATTAGCGAGTACTGTTAAATAGAGTTATAGCAACACCAGTTATTTACAATGTGTAGAAACGGCATCAGTGCAGCATGAAGCGCTATATAAAACAAGTTGCCTTTTTACCAGTGCTTGAGGCCCATGCCAGCAAGCAAATACCTGAAGAACAGCACAAAAATAAATGTGGCCGCGAAAGTTTAAAGCAACCGTGCTAATTAGACAAGGAATGTCAGGAATGCAGCTGGCATCGGGCCGCGCTGCTGCTCGCTCCCGAGCTCCCTAGGCCAGGGGAGTTAACGTTTAAAGAGACGGCGGGACATGCACCAGCCTTTGGCCAATTGCTGGATTTCAATTTTTGAAAGCCACACGCAAAGGCCAATAGAATTTGACAAGCAGACGCACGAGCTTTCAGAAAGCTTTGTGAATGTATGCAGTGATTACAAGAGGCCCTCTCCAAGAACAGCGCATGCTCGCTGCGCTAGACGAGACCTAACGAAAACGATTCTGCAGATGCTGTTCAAAAGGTAATCCACTGGCAAGCAACTGTTTTCTTGTATGGAATGTACTTAGGACCGTATTCCTACATTACAACTTAGAATATTTAAAATATTTTCAAATATTTACGCTAATTCTCAAGAGAAAGCAAGTCTGCACCTAGACACGGCTTGTATCAAATCAGCATATATATTTTTTTCCTAATAATCACATTTATGCTTTAAAACTTGCAATCGGTTTCACGTTTAGGCCCCGTTCACACTTCAGGCACTCTCAAAAGGGCCTCTCTTCATTAACAGCCATGCAGAACTGATTTACACAATACTTATGTATTATGCTAGTATTTCACTAGGAATCGGTGCAAGATTAAGGATATCCCACTATAGAGAAGTAAACTGCCTGGGTTATTCTAAACTCGCAGTTCATTGGGAAATTACTGCACCTTTTAAAAAGGCTCCGGGATATACGCATGCGTTTTTTGCAATATTGAAAGAAAACCTTTCGCAACAAACAGAGAATTATTCTTTGTGTCCTCTCTAAATTAAATTAAAGCACCTCTCCTTGGCACATCATTAGGTCAAGCGTACCAGATAGTGCAAGAGGTCTGGTTGCAAAAGACATGTTGTGGGCTTTCCAACAATATACAGCAGCTTGCAGTCAGTTCATTGCTTACCATTGGTTGGCTCTACCGTCACTCCTAGTTACTTTCTTTCTAGTCAATGGCTTTCCTTGTTTCAGCCTGTCCATCTTGTGTTTGTACCCCATAGACCAGACCCTCTTTACCATCTCTTTGATTTGCTTGCTTCTATGCTTCCTCTGCTTGCTTTTATGGACCAACTTTGTTTGTTTTTGTTTAGGCGCTCCATGAGAGTGTATTTGCTTCCAGCTGGCTCCCTTGTGTGCTTCTCCCAACCCTGCTGCTCCTGGTTGCTCCCTCTCGACCCCACCCCACCACTGCTGCCACTCAATCCACCATCTTGTACCTGCTGCCTGCAACCAAAAACCTTCCTTACTCAATTTTCGTCATGCCCGCCTAGCAGCTGCAGTTTGCTGATGAGCTGAAAGACCTTACAATTGGCAACAAACTACAAAGTAGTCATCGCTTGTACAGAAGGGTATTACTTTGTTCCCTATCGCAAAGACCACATCCACACACAATTGTGTAATTCACAGTGGAAGTGGGCTGACTGATTACCTCATGTTCTGTACCTTAGTGGGTAGAAGAAGTAAGTGAATGACACAATAACACATCAGTGGGTGAAGAGAGCTGATTGAAAGCCCCTATAAGCAAATATCTCATACATACAATTTTAGTACAAGCAAAAGGTCTTGGCTAATGGCACTCCAGTGGAGTGGAGTGGAGTGGAGTGGAGTGGAGTGGAGTGGAGTGGAGTGGAGTGGAGTGGAGTGGAGTGGAGTGGAGTGGAGTGGAGTGGAGTGGAGTGGAGTGGAGTGGAGTGGAGTGGAGTGGAGTGGAGTGGAGTGGAGTGGAGTGGAGTGGAGTGGAGTGTGGTACTTGAAACCGATGTATCGAGAAAGTGGTTGAATGGATGCAGATGTAATGTGGCAGAGATATAGATTATGAGGTATAAATGGTAGTTTTTGGTACTAGGTGTAAATAGTGTAAGTAGTGTTAAAGTTATAAGTGTTCAAATACTTAGTTACATATTGTGCTGTGGTATACCATGGTACATGCAAACGTGAAGGCACTATGTGATTGCCTAAAGATGGTCTTTAAAAGATGTAAATGCAGCCATGATACTTTCAGAACACTTTCGCTGCTTTCTGGCTTAGGGCCTTAAATATAGGTAAGTAGTAGGTTTTATTGTTATTCCCTACCTATTACCACCTTCCTTATCAAAGTGATACTAGGTAGAGAAATTAACTTATATGTTTCTATAAATTTTCACAGCACTTTATGGATGACCGCAGTTTCAAACATTTTTTTTTAATGAGAGCAGCAATTTGTCAGTATTAGTGTGGTACTCTGTAGAGTTTTTTTTATAAAGAATTATTATTATTCATTTTTTTTTTTTTTTTTTTTTTTTTACTATTCATTTTTTTTATTCATTTTGCAGCTTGCATCAAGAAAACAAACAACCGCCCAATCAAGGGCAACCATCCACATTGAGTTTTAGCCAATACAAGCCATTTGCAAAGATAAAACAACAATTAGCATTGCATATATAATCAGCTATAAAGAATTAAATATGTTAAAAATTGAAAATATACACAGACTTATGCTATATTTGTAAAATGTATTGTAGTAAAGTGTATTTTTTTTAAACATTTTAAAAGTTTTATTTGAAGCACTGCAGTACTTCCATGGCATTATTTAAGTGGTAATAAGTAGAGTAAAAATATCAAATCTAATACTTAGGCTATGTTCAGCATTACACCCTTAAATATAACTAAGTGTACTGAAAACAACATGGTTGCCTTTAATTTTTGAAATGCACTCATTAGCCAATCACATAATGCCAGGTCATTGCATTGTACAACAGTAATTTTGTGAAATGCTGCATAATGCCACAAATGGTTGTGCAAGTACTGCAACATCAGAGATCACTAAGTTTAAATACCTTATAAAACTTAAACAATGCGTACCTATAGTGCCCAAAAGGATGATGTGGTCCCCATAATGTATAATCCTGTCCCATTTTATGAAAATCCATTCAGCTGTTTTCGCAGTACGTGCGGTACAAGAGTCTATGAAGAATGCATAGGTGGAAAACGTGTTTTGGGACCCCCCCCTTTATCTTTGCACCCCCATTGACCAATCATCGCAAAACTTTCCATCCTCTGCCAATGTAGACAAAGCTATGTAACTGCAAAGTTTTGTGGAGATTCATCGAACCGGAGCAAAGTAATTAGCGAGCAAAATTCTGAGTAATTCCTAATCCTGGGAATCCCAACTGTAACTACAGAGGTAATATAAAACACTGAAAAGCACACATAATATAGTCCATACACATTTTATTCCTATAGTAACTAAGAGGAGACAAGGATTTGTTATCTTCTAAAAGTTGCACATTTTTTTTAGTTCACACAATACTGAAATGCAGTCGACCCATGTTTCGTCCTTCAAGAGTCAGGAATTATACAAGGCCAGAGAAGGAGTTAAGCGCTGCCAGGGATCCTAAAGCAGTGTTTCCCAAATGTTTTAGAACCACGACCCACTTTTTAGAACAACACATTTTTGTGACCCACCTGTAGTGTCCTCCCCAGCCTGGGACCATGCCACATATGGAGCTCCGGTTAGCATGTCTTTATTCTTCAGCATGCAACCGTTAACTGAACACACTGCCACAAACTTTATTAACCCCACCCAGCCACACCCAACAGATTACGTAATACTTGCAAGGAGTCCGCAGAGGACCACTAGAGGTCTCATATATGCAAACACAGGAAGCAATGTCTCCACCTTTGTTAAATAAAAAGTACGAACAAATATACACAGATATAAACGTTATAATTCCTCAGAAAAGGCAGGCTGAGGTGGCCTTGCAGGGAGCGTGTAACTGCATTGGGGGGGGGGGGGGGGGGGAGTGTTGTCGGTATCTCTGGAGGTACATCTTTCACCCCGATGCAGCCACAAAGCCCCCCCGTGACTGTGGTTGGGGTCTGCAAGTGCAACTCAGTAATCTGGTCTTTCAGGGTACATCTCATGGCTCGAGGTAATCAGAGTTGCAGTTCAAACACTTGCTTTCTGATTCTGTGTTGCATTCTTTCCAGCATGTATGGAACTCAAAGTTAGAGCAAACAATGGAGACAACTTATTTTTTTCCTGGATTTTAGGTGCATCACCTTGATGGCTATACACCCAATACTGTAACATGACCACAAATGGGCTATAGCCCTGATCCTGCCAGACCTCTTAGTTACATTTGGCACATTCTACCACTCCGGGCTCACGTCCAATACCTGATCCTGGGCATAACTCTTAGTTACATTTGGCACAGTCTACCACTCCGGGCTCACGTCCAATACCTGATCCTGGGCATAACTGGCTAAGCACTGAAATGGATTGCGGATTTCTTCACCAACCAGAGCCGCTCTTCACACTGGCCCTCACACCTCTCATAGAGTTCCCTCAAAGATCCACGCTCTCGTCCTCTCCTTCAACGCATACCTGTCAACCTTGGGATCCCTTATCTCATCCATTATCCTCTTTAGACAACTATGCAGACAGCACCCTAGTGTTGCTAATATTAATGAATCAAAGGAACTGCTCAACTACCATCACTACTACTACCCGACAGCAGATGAGTCCAGGATCGGCCTTAACCTATCTAGACTGGGTGTGCAGATGCCCTCCGGCCTGGCCTTTATTCTCCAGGTTGAGTGCCTATTGAAATCTCATCCCTCTGCTTGGGAAGTATGTAATATACGCCTTCTCACAATAGGCCACGGATTGCTGGCCCTGCACGCATACCGTCTGCTCCACATAATCGCATTACAGTCCCCAAGGCAAAACCAAAATTGGAGCACCCTTCCAATTGTCATCTTTAATTGTCGGTGTGTTGGGAAAAGCGGGTACAGGCGGGTAGACCAAAGGAGAAAAGAGTTAAGAGAGCCAGGAGAAGAAAAACCAACGAATTGTAGACACAGTTGCCAGCACCCTTCAGAAAGAGTGGTTAACTCACCATTTCTTAGAGCCAGGTGAAGAGGGATTCTGTGCAGACAGCTCCTGTGCCTTTATGCACATCAGAGCCCTGGGCATGGGCCTAGTTTGCCCATGCTAAAGGCCGGCCTGGGACACAGCATTCCACAGAACAGGACTAGCATTCCTCCAAACAGAACACACTCCCCCCACAGATCACATCCTGCCGCAGGACTGATACTCTCAACAACCCTCCTTCTGCAAAATCCTCACAGTATGGGGGTCCTTCTTACTAGCAACTTCTATTTTCTGGAACTTCCTGCCTGCTCCTACTCAGCCAATTTGTAACCGAACAACCTCTGCTCGCAGTACCTGCGCAGACTTTCTGCTGCAGTGCACCTGTGCCTACCACTGCCTGCATGCAGGAGCACTCAAAGACAGAGGCACGCCCACTGCAACTCCGCCTGCACCGAGTGGCACCTGTGGGCCGCAGAATGCGCACTCCCGACACCTCCCCAGTTGTGCTTCTTGGAGTAATGTAATGTGATGTAATGTAGGGAAAATGTTCTAGGTTGTAATGGAAGGGGGCTTTAGAATGTAAGCAGTTCAGTTGTAACAGGCTCCTGAAGGCTACGTGCGATTTTGCTGCTTGAGACCAATAAATAGATTAAGGCTACTCTGGAGTTGGTGTATTATATACATTGTGGGCTATTACAATGGCGACAAGTTAAAGAACATCATGCCGAGTGTAGCATTTGTAAGGATTGGCAGCACTCGCCGGCAAGTAGGGATCGCTCTGATCGGAGCTGGCGTTGCCATGAAGAATCACCACATCTAAAGTGAGTTGCATCTGAAAATCTATGCAGTGCAGCCTGTAGTGAGCTGCGGCTGGGAAATCCTTGTGGGGAAGAGCCATTGTAAAGCACGTGCATGGTCGTTGAATAATTGTACATGTTGGGCCGCCATTTTAGAAGCAGGCATATATGCTGAGCCTAAAAAGTGTGGGAAACACGTTATTTAGGGAAAACGGACAGTTATCTGACACAACTGCATACAAACAGTGATTTCTTTGTGGCAATATCTGCAACTGTGCATATTCAGTAGAGAATGGTGTTTAAGACCTGTAAAATGCTGAAATAACGCGAGATCTCAGCCAGATCTTGGCGGCCAACTTAGTCAGGCAAAGTTTGTGACTTCAATAGACGATTAGTGGGACATCATTTCAAAGGCAGGCAAAATATTTTTCTTCATCATAAAAAGCAAATTCTCATTGCCAAATCTCAATGTTGATGTAAAATAAATAACAGTAATGCCTAGTGAGGAGACAAGTAGTGAAACAATAAACAACGATACAGAAACATATAATGATGATGAAAATGGGGGAAGTGTCCCAAGTATAATTTTTCAAAGGCCATAACCATTTGATATATTCGAACAGAACATTACACAAAGATGGGAAAAATGGAGAAAAAGAATCCGACATTTTTTTAAATTTTTTTTTAAGCCATGTGCAAAAAATATTCTGACGAACAAGCAAGAGATGTACTGCTTAATTTGGTGGGAGATGAAGTAGAGGATATAATAATAATATTCCCGAACAAGAATGAAGTACATATAAAGGACTCATAAAGTGCTAAAATTAGAAATTTGATCCTCCTGAGAAATCGGGATTTTGAAAGCTATCATTTCAACACAGCCTTTCAAAGCGAGGAGGAAACAAAGGATGAATATGTAACAAGATTAAGAAAGTTAGTGACTGTCTGTGAATTTGAAAAATTCAACAATGAGGAAGCGCTAAGGTTAAGAATGATAAAGGATGCATTTCAGTGAGGTTTAGGAAAAAATTGTTGAACAAAACATATGATTTGCAAGACATTTTATGCATGGCAATGACAGAAATGCAAGTGCAGAAGCGTGCTACGGATATGGAGGAAGGCAGAGTGAAAACTATAGAACAAGTACGACAAATGTCTAAAAAAGTAAACCGAGAAAAAGTTGATCCACAAAATAAAAAAAAGAGGCTATGCTACAGATATGGTATGCAATTTCCGCACTTAAGAACCTGTCCAGCACTAGGACAGCAATGCAGAGTGTGGAAAGCCCAATCGCTTTGAAAGTGTGTGCAGATTCAAGAAAGATAAAAAAAGAAATTTGGAACAAAAAATTAAGTTGGAACAAACAAAATCTATCAGGTGTTAAAAAAAAAACGAAAAAAAACCTGGAGGCAATACATTTGACAGACAAATGGAATGTGAAGAAGGGCTGTTTGATGTGTGAAGATCATGAGGTCAAACTAATTAACATACTAAGGAGGGAAAATATAAAGAAAACAACATCTGTAAATATAATGATTGCCCTCAGAAAGTTCCATTTGTTCTTGATAGTGGAGCAACATGCAACATTATGTGTATCAATGAGTACCAGAAAATGAAAGAACAACCAGTGGTGGCCAGTGAGTTTTGAGAGTGGTGAGGCGTAATAGTTGGGGTTGACTACTATGTCGCAAGTAAGGTGAGCAAACCCAGTGGATGAAAGAGGGGTTTGAGAGGGTTCTCCCCCTAGAAATATTTTTTTAAAGAGTGGCAAATGGTCAATTTTGAACAAAATTTGACACAAAAAGGCTTTTATAAAGAAAATGTAAATATGTAGTTTTGAAGTATTTCACCTCATTAAATCAGCCCCTTATCTTGAATTTAATATGTTCCATGTTCCAGTCTGACAATGGGCAGCAAATGATTCAGTCAGTCCCAGAGCGTGTTACTCCTCACCCCCCAATATTGTTTTCTAGGTGTACAGCCCAGAACTAAAGGTGCTAAACACAGCCGCAGGTCCATTAATCTGACCTTAGTGCTTTTTAAGAGGCAGATAGGGATGTCTTAGAAGGCCAGTATAGCACCAAAAGTGGGTCGCTGGCTACATGAACTCATGAAATGGGCTAAGGCTAGTACTATTTGGTACTCATATATTTTGAAACTGGAGGCTAAGAGTGATAAAAGACAACCCTGAATAGGGGACTGTCATTAGATGTGATTGTTGTACACTGTATTCTTGGAGATCCAATTACTTGTTGGCATCGAGTCCCAGGTGCACCCGTGAACGTGACTTTTTCATGTAGACTTATTACATTGTTTTCTCCTGTTCTGTGGTTTTTCTACAGCAAAGGTGGGCGTATGACTTATGCCCACAGAGTAGTCCACGCCAGCATGTGTGACTCCAGCACCGTCAATACTGTAAGGTCATGGGCACGTTTTTGATGGTTATTGTGCTTCAGATTTATATAACTCTAATAAAGCGATTTAAAAACAAATTATGCTAGGGACAGCCTCGCAGCAACATCACGATAAACCGGTACTATGCTGTGTCTCTGTCATGGCCTCATTGTGATACTGGTTCTGTGCCAATGCATGCAGACAGAACACCATATGAGAAGTGGCAGTCTTGGGCCGTGGCACGGCGTTGGTCTTTTGCCGTGTCTAAGATCCCGAGGCCTGGAAGTAAAGACAAGATGCTGGCCCTCTGCCCAACATGCCAAGGCCAACTGAAGGGGCTCATCAATGTAAGGTTAGACTAGGGTTGGCTCAGGAGCCATACAGCTTGCTGACAGCTCCCTTTACCGTGTCTAAGATGCCATGGTGTGGTAGGCAGGACATGATAGTAGCCATGTGCCTCATCTAACATTCCAAGGTTAGCAGCCTGGCACACTTTCGCTGTAGCCTTTCTGTTCCCAGACAAGCCCCTTCGTTAATTGCCCAACAAAGGCCTGTTTGCTCCCTACCCTAGATGTTTGCACAGGGTTGACCCCCGGGTCACGTGAATGCAAAGGATGGTGTTGAGGACTTTTCAAAAACCATGGCCTTTCTGACTGAGATGCTGACACACGCTCATGGATGGACCCATCATTGTACACTGGTTGCCGGGACAAGTGCAGGCGAGTAGAGCGAATGCTGTGAATTGGAAGTGGGGCCCGTACTCGGGCACACGCTTAGAATAACGGCCCAACATTATGGCGTGTGGCCGGGATGTGGAGCCAAGCAGCAAGAAGGGGACAGAGGAGTCTCCTCATTCATAAAATGGAGATGGGATCCTATCTGAAAACATGGAGGCAGGACAGATACCATTCTCAAAATGTAGAACATTCAGAACCTTCCTGTCAAAATAGAGAGATGCGTGAGGCAGGGGAGAGGACCCCTCTTCCAAAATATGGAGGTGAAGTGCCCTCATTTCACAATTTGTATATTGAGTAACTCCTGTGTTCAAACATGGGGACATCTGGGGGAGTCATTCTCTCAAAACAACACCACCACAGAGACACGAATATGCAAATCGATGCAGTGGTGGTTGGCATCTACTGAACGTGGTGGGCAAGTGGGTGGGGCAATTTTTTTTAATTAACACAATAACCGCATTGTGACAGACAATGCCCCCCTCACTTCGATCTCTTCTGCTGGGCCTGCAGTGCAGGCCCCAGCAAACTCCCTCAACCAATCCTGGCCCGCTCAGTTGTTGTTAACCAGCATGTGAGCAGTCCTGATTAGTGGGAGCGGCCTCCCTTGGCGCTCCCCAGCTCACTGGAGACTTGCTCTTAACCTAGCTGTCTTAAGACAGCTGGGTTCAGAGGTTTAAAGTGTGCATGTCTGGCTGGCCGTCGCAAGACAGCTGGCCAAAGAGACATGAGCATTTAAGCAGTCCGAAGGGAGCCTTCTGCCCACCACTCCTCCCTGCTGGCTGTCACTCAGCAGGCCCCGCCCCATCCAGACGCATGGTTCAGGATGGAACTATGAAAAATAAAATGGTCATTAATTACCTTTTTTACTTCTCTGGGGCTTTGGGGGGCACCTAAGTAGGGCGATGCTCCTCCACTCCATTTGAGGAGCCGTCACTGAGAACAACCCTCTTTAAGTCCGTCCAATGTCATTGTTTTTCAGTGGGGAGCAAAGCGCACTGTTTCTTGCTTGGGAAAAGTTTAAGAGATGCTAAAATATGGAGATAAAATCAGTAAAGAAGAGATACGTGTATTAAAGGGTGAAGGTTCCTGGACTATGTTTATTGAGCAATGCCACTGCTCAAGTCATGGGTTTGTTAGCAATTATGTGTAATGTGACAGATCATCCGGTATTAAGAAAATACCCAGAATTGTTCAACGGAATGGGTAAACTAAAAGACTGAATGATTGCGCTTCATATAAATGAAACCGTGAAATCAATCGCCCAAACGCATATAAGAGTCCCAATAAACTTACAAGCAAAGGTTGAGAAAGAATTAGAAAACACTTTTACAACAAGACCTTTTTGAACCAGTCTCTGATTCAACCCAGTGGGTATCACCTATTGTACTGATTCCAAAAAATGAAGCCATAAGGATCTGAGAGGACCTAATAGGGCAACTGAAAGAGAGAGGTATCCAGCAGTGCTGTAGCAGAACTTGAGGTGTCCCCCCCTCCCCCCCCCCTGCAAAGTACTAGGAGAGCCCTCTCCCTGGCCTACCCACCTATCGCTTTTGCTGAGGAGGGCCTCCTGGAGCTCGAAGCCCCTGCACCACGGTGTTGGGGGGGCGTATATTACACCACTGGGATCCAGGCCTCCATTTAAATGATATGATCAGAGTATCAATGGTGCTACTATTTTCTCAAAGTTGGATCTATGCAAGGGGTATTGTCAGCTGGAAATCGATAATCAGTCGAGATGTACCACAACAGTCTCAGCGCATCTTGGGCTATTTAGATATAAGAGACTACATTTTGGCATGTGTTCAGCTGCAGAAATTTTTCAGCAAATCATAAAGAATGTAATAAGACCTGTAAAGAATACCATGAATTACAGCGATGATATCTTACTTTTTGGAAAAACACAAGAACATGATCAAGCATTACATGGAGTATGTCAGCAACTAGTAAAAGCTGGTTTTACATTTAATTTTGAAAAGTGTGAAATGAATGAGCCAGAGTTAACATTTTTTGGTCACATATTTTCCAGTGAAGGAATGAGGCCAGACCCAGTCAAAGTAATGTCTCTCAATGCAGTATTCAGACCTAGAGATGTATCAGAATTGCGTTCATTTTTAGGAATTTCTAGTTATTGTTTCCTGTAGAAAAGTGAGGCCATCTACATCAGTTATACTTTCTGTTCTTGATTAAATATTTTATACCTGGGGAATACCAAATGTATTGTAAATGGATAATGGGCCACCGTTCAGTGCCAATGAATTTCAGAAATGTACAAATTATCTAGGGATAGTGCACAGAAGATTGACACCAATGTGAAAAAGGCTGTGCAAAGGGCAAAACTTTTGCAGATTTCCATAAACCAAGCTCTATGCCAAGTTCTACATAATTCTCGAAATGCTCCTCATGGATCAACTGGAAAATGTGGATGTTTGGTCATCAGGGGCAAACTCGGTTGCCGCATCTCCCTGCAGATCCACCAAGAGATAATGCTGAGATCATGGAAAGAAACAAGGAGGTGAACAATAATACGAAATACTATGCAGAGTGTAAAAGAAACATTCAAGATCGAGAATAACAAATAGGTGACTTGGTACTAGTCATGTGGAACTAAAGAAAATACCAGTGCTGACAAATATTTGTGCTATTTGACTGTGGAAGAGAAAGATAACAACTACGTCCGTTCTAATTAATAGTATTTTATTCAGACTTGATCTGTCTTTTTCATACAAAATTAATTGTTTTAAGAAGATATTCTGATCTGGACACACAATAATAATTCAAGATGATAAACAACAAAGAGAAAAAGTATTCACATACGATAGTTAATACATTCATGACAATGAAGAAATAAACACTGGAACTCAACTGCCCAAATGGCAGAGGAATGAATCTGACAATCAATCATACACCACTCCTCATTCATACAAAACACTCGCACGAAAAACTAAACTCTATATGCCTTTGGTGATAAGTAGAGACAACCAAAGGAATCTCCACACACGCACACTTTGAAGAAAAAGTACAGTTGAAGGGGTATACAACAAGTATATTCAATTTGTAATCAAATTGTAACAACATCAAACAAAGCGCCCCAACGGACTACAAATAAACATGGCTGGAGAAAACAGAAAAAAGGGTCTACGCGTTTCGAACCCCGTTGATTTTAGATGCTGGGGTTCTCTTCAGGACCATAACACTGCAAAGAGAAGAAATGCAAAAATAGATGTAAATCTGGAAAGAAGTGAGAGAGTGCTAAAAAAACACACCAGACGCCTACTCAAAATGACTAGACTTACCCAGAGGGTAGTGTTTGAAAAATGCCCTTTTTAGAATTTCATAGAGGGATACTCTGTAAGAAAGCGAAATGAAAGAACTACCGTTAGTCAAAAGTGATCAGGACAGAGTCCTACATTAAATGAAAGATCAAGGCAGCTGAAGAGCCTCGTGGCGGCCATTACCTTGAAAGTAGGTGAGCCCCAGGAGCCGAGCAGGGAAGTACGGCTGAAGAGAAGGAATCATTTTTAGGAATTTCTAGTTATTGTTTCCTGTAGAAAAGTGAGGCCATCTACATCAGTTATACTTTCTGTTCTTGATTAAATATTTTATACCTGGGGAATACCAAATGTATTGTAAATGGATAATGGGCCATGAACATAGAGGTGGCACTTGACTAGAGGGACTAGGGGAGAGGAGTAATACGTCAATGAGGTGGGGGTTACGTAATGATTATAGAGGTTGCACTTGATGAGAGGCACGAGGGGAGAAAGGCAGTTTGGATTAGGAATAGAAAATGGAGGTATTCACTCAAAGGGGTAGCATTAAGCTACGTTTCTTTAGCGGGAAAACGTTGATTAGGGGGAACGTCATGGGCGTTTATGCACATTAATTATCGAGTGGGATTGGGTTAAGCATAGCCTAACCAATGTGTTTTGCATTTGTAGATTAACAAATCCCTGACGAAGGGCCGGCCAGTAGGCCCGAAATGCATTGGGTAAACAAGATTTATGTTTGTGGATAAAACTTAAGTACACTATTGTGGCGCATGATAAGGCTTGGATTAGCATTTCTGCACCATTTAGAATCCAGTGAAGATGTAAGCGCCTCTTGTGATTTGCGTAAAAACATGAAGAAATGGCAAACCTTTGATTACAATGAAAGAAATAAGAGTTTGGAGAAAAATTATGAAGTTTGTTGGCATTTGTGAAATGCAACGGAAATTAAATATGTGCATCCGGCACGGGGTGGTATGCCGCTCCTGTTCTGTGCATCATTGTTAACAGCGTGGCTTTGGGCTGACCACGATTTCCGGGTAGCATGCGGAAGAAGAGAACATTAAGGAACAATGAATGATACAATTTTTTTAAAAAAGGTGTGCACTTTGTCACTTTTGCGGTGAAAAGTAGTTGGATTAATCCCAGGTATTCTGGTTTCACATTGTTCAATTCAGCCACTAGATGTATATCCTTTGCCTACACCTACCTTACCACCAATCCCCCCAACCCCCTTGCCTAACCGCCATCCCTCTGGTATCAATGCGGCCCTCTGGCACATCACAGATCCGACTTTGTGGCCCCTACTGAAATGTTTGTGAGTACCTATGAACAGGCAATTAGACTGTAAAGATTTCAAGAAGACCAGATCGATTAATTGAAAAAAAGAAAAAAATATATATATATATATATTCACTGAAAAAACCATAGGTTTCAGGGGCGTTGTAGTTAGCTGGACTTTTCACTCGTACAAAACCATTGAAATTCTCCCGTTATAGTTAGTTCAGCTAACTATAACTCGCGCGCCCGCAATGCACTGCTGGTTTCAGGGGCGTTGTAGTTAGCTGGTTTCAGGGGCGTTGTAGTTAGCTGGACTTTTCACTCGTACAAAACCATTGAAATTCTCCCGTTATAGTTAGTTCAGCTAACTATAACTCGCGCGCCCGCAATGCACTGCTGGTATTAAAAGGCGACAATGCATACAATGAATCCACGTGGAATGTTTTTACACCACTAGTGAAGCTCTGACGTGTTTGACGCCCTACCGTGCCTAATCCCGGCGCCCCCGCCGGTGGGTACTCTCCAAGTAGACACCCTTGTTGTTTATTTATACAAACATGAGTAGCTAGTGACGGGCACATTTAATACACATGTACACCAAGCCATTCAAAGGGGATTCAACAAAAATTCGACCAAACTATGCCCCCTCACGGTTAATAAAACACACATCCACCGCCGGATGTGTAATACTTTTTATTTTACTCTCTGGAAAGGAGACAAACCTCACTTGAGAGTCACAGCGTGCTCCTGGCTGAGCCCAATGCTGTGTTACACCCACCAGTGCCCGCCAAGTGCCTCACACCTCTGTGTTGTATTCCACCAGCTAGTGCGTATGCTATGACACTCTCTAGCCCATGTGCACTGTAACACCGCCCTGTGACTATGTCATGCCACACTTGCCTTCGCACGGGTTATATTGCCCCATCTAATGTGCCTTCCTCGATGCCTATGTTATAACGCACAGCGCTATGCCATACATATTACAATCTGGGATCCATATCTTTGTCACAGTGCATATGCAACGTTACACTCCCCAGCACATATTTTATATTACAACTTTAGAGACTAGTTAGGTTACACATCACTGCCCTGTGCTTATTACACTCCAAGGTGCATATCGCATAGCACGCGCTAGTGCCTGTGCTATCTCGCGCTCTCCAATTAATCTGTCATTGCGCACAATGTATTGCATATTATATTTTACGCCCCGGTTCATCTTGTATCACACTTTTTGGTGCATAGTTTATACCATATACTATATCTAGTTTTCCTTTCCAATCGTGCTCCCAGGACTATGTTCTATATAACACTGCGTCCACCTACCCTTTTCACGGGCATTACATTTTGCGATAGGGGGTGGAGGGTCAGGGCGTGTGTCTGCCAAGTGAGCCCGGAGTCACAGTCACAAACGTCCTCTTCTTCCTGAATAAAAGTGAGAGTATGCTGCATACTTGTTCGTATTTTAAGTAGTTCGCACAGACACACATTTGAAAAACAATAAAGTTCCTAATACCCACCTTCTCTGAGCAGTTAGCTTGCTGCCCCATCCACCTCCTCCCTATCCTCTGTTGTCTGAATCCATGGACTAGCCTCCTTCCTCCTTCCATGCATGGTCTGATGTGCTGCCACTGCCCTCCATTTAGCATGATGTACCAGTCCACTCCTCCTGCCCTCCATTGCCCTATTCTATGGCCCACCATTGACCTCCTGCTTAGCCTCTGTGCTTAGCTTGCTGCCCCTATTCTCCTTCCCCCTGCTCTCCGATGTCTTTGTGCATGCCCCTGCTCCATCCTTTTTGCCCACCATGTTCCATGGACCTGCCACTCCTATCTACTCTGAGTGTTCTGTTGATCTGCCACTCCCCTCCCACCTGCCTAGCATTGTCAGATGACTGTAACCTGTCCCTGCCACCTCCACCCTGCCTGTCCACATGCCATGCCCCTATCCCCTTCCTCCTGTCCCCCATGGTCCATTTTACTGCCACACCCTTCTGCCCTCCTTGGTCTGTTATGCTGCAACTGCTACTCCTGCCTGCCCCGCGTGGTCTGTTGTGAGGCCCCTTCCCCTGATCTCTCTTGTCTGTACCCAGGTCCTGACCCTCCCTTCTATCCTCCATGGTCCTTTGTGCATGCCCCTGCACCCTCCTTCTTGCCCATCATAGCCATTGTGCTGCCACTAACCCTCCCGCTTGCCATGCATGGTCTTCTGTGCTGCCATGGCCCCTCCCACCTTCCCTGTGTGGTCAGCTAGCTGCCCCTGACCCCCTCCCACCTTCTCTCCATGGTCTGTGTGTATGCCATCATAGTCTCATTGTTGCTCTCCATGGTGTGTCTTGTTTCTAGTGCCCATCCTGCCTGACCTCCATGGTCATCTTGCTGCTCCTGCCCTGCCCCCTTGCCCCCAGCCCTCTGTTTCCATGTGCAGACCCCTATTCCCTCCCTCCTGGCTTGTCTGTTCCATTGCAATGCCCCTGATCCGTCCCTCCTGCCCTTTATGGTCTGTTATGCTGCAGCTTTCTCTCCTGTCTGTCCATTATGGTCAGCTAGCTACCATTGCCTCTTTCCCCTCTGTTCTCTGTTGTCCATGTGCATGGTCCTTTCCCCTCCCTATTGCTTTCTATGGATTGTTGTGCTGCACTCCCGTCCCGCATGCCCTGTGTGGTGTATTGTGCTGCTGCAAACCCTGATGCCTGCCCTGTAGGGTCAGTTTGTTGTACCTCTCCATGTCCCTCCTGTCCTCTGTTATCCGAGTCCATGTCCCTACCCCAATTCCTCCTGCCTACCATGATCCAATGTACCATACTTGCGAACATTTTGAACTTGGTAAGAGGGAGATTTTGAAAAAAAACTGGGGTATTGATTTTCCCCTTTGAGTTACATTGAAAAAGAGGACATTGCAGACAGGAGACAGATCAAATAAAGCCCATTTGAGCTTAAAAACATTGGACGTTTCCTGGCTGAAATGGGTCTGTTGGCATGTATGATTGTACTACCACTGCCTCTTCCTTCTGCCCACAATGGTCTATTATATTGCCACGGCCTCTCTTGCCAGTCCTGTATTGTTGGTTTGTTGCCCCTACCCCCCTTTCCACTGCCCTCGATAGTCTGTTGTGCTGCCACTGTCCTTCCTGCCTGCCCAGTGTGGTCAAATTGTTGCCTCTGCACTCTCCTACCTGCCTTCAATTTTCAGAGTCTGTGCCCCTGGCCTCTGCCTCTCAACAGTATCCCAATGAACAACTAGATTGCTAACATTCTATATTTATTACAAAAGTGTGGAACGCCTGACGTCATCTTGATGTAATCAAAACTGTAATACCTAGAGCATTTCCTTTAGAAATTACATATATGAGAGGGTCTTATTTGCATCAAAATTATGGTTAGTGCTCTAAAAAACTAAAATGAGGACATATTTTCTGAGTTTTCAAATAGCGACAAAGAACTTTTAAATTATTAGTAATCTTTGTTTTTTTTATCCAGTTGACCACTTGATTAAATGTTGAACTTAGGGGAGAGGATGTGGTGTTACTTCCAGAGCTGCAGACTTTGCAACTGGGGAACCAGGTGGGAGTTTCTGCTTCAGCTCAACATTCTGTGATTCAGGTCAAATCACTTAATCTCTCCATGTCTACAACCAAAACTAATTTGATATTGTGTGATGTAAAGCACTCCAATACCTGACAAGTCTGCACTATATAAAACTGCAAATACACACAAAATAAGTGTTTTGCACACTTCTGTCATTGAGCTACATGTGGGCTACATCTGGGTGATATTTGTGCTGCATTTGGGCTCTTTTGTCTCTGGTGGCCATCTTGGGAGATTTATTTGTTATGAAGTTTCCTAATTTCCTCATTTACTGCAGTCTCCTCAGTAGGAAATACTTTCAGTTTTTTACTTTGATTCCATCAAGAAGGTATTCATATATGTCACACATTTGCCATAAATTCTGAATGTTAGCACTCTAGTTGCTCATTATATCACTGTAGTAAAGCTACTGCTCACCACGGAAGTCTGCTGCTGGTACTAAAAGTGCATGTTTCAGTCTGCATATCAGAATGTTTTAATGGAATAGAAGAGGATTTGAGAAGTCACTCAAAATGTGCCCTAATTTTTCTTTCTTCAGCACTAATCATAATTTCTATGGCAAAATGAACCCCCGCATTGCGTTCCTTTGTAAATTAAATGTTTTAAAAGTTATCAGTTTATTACAATCAAGATGGCTTCAGGTGTGCCATACTTGTGTCATAAGTAAGACAGAACACTCTGGGACATTCTGTCATTGGACTATACTTGGGCTACATCTGGGTGATATTTGGGCTACATTTGGGCTCTTTTGTCTCTGGTGGCCATCTTGGGAGATTTATTTGTTATGAAGTTTCCTAATTTCCTCATTTACTGCAGTCTTCTCAGTAGGAAATACTTTCAGTTTTTTTACTTTGGTTCCATCAAGAAGGCATTCAGATGTCAAACATTTGCCATAAATTCTGAATGTTAGCACTCTAGTTGCTCATTAGATCACTGTAGTAAAGCTACTGCTCACCGGGGAAGTCTGCTGCTGGTATTCAAAGTGCATGTTTCAGTCTGCATGTCAGAATTTTTTTATGAAACAAAAGAGGATTTGAGAAGACAAAATGTGCCCTAATTTTTCTTTCTGCAGCACTAATCAGAATTTCTGTGGCAAAATGAACCCTCTCATTTTGTTCCTTTGTAAATTAAATGTTTTAAGAGTTACCACTTTATTCCAATCAAGATGGCTTCAGGTGTGCAATACGTTTGCCATAAGTAGGACTGTTAGTGCTCTAGTTGTTCTTTAGAACACTCTGGGAAGCTGCAACTGACAGTCTCTGCCCTTTTTGGATGTACATGTTTTACTGAGAATGTCAGACTTCATTCTCACATGACTGAGAAAGATAATGTGAATTTACAGAAAATATGCTCTCAGTTTAGCTTATAGATCACCTTCCAAACCTCTCTGGGAAAAGCATGAAAAAATAGTTTTCTCCCAAACATGATTCATGATATCACAGAAGAAGGCTTTTTCACATGGTAAAATCACCTTAGAACACACCACAATTCCTAAAATGAGTATGGTACCATCAACAAATGATTTATAATGTAACTAAAGTCTTAAAACCTTCTATTAACTGCAATGCTTTTTAATGAGGTGCTATCATGTATATTGGTCCCAAGATGGCTGGCAACACTTCTTGGTTGAAGTACTGACAACCAATCAGATCTCACGATGAGATGTGTGGTTAGGCTCCGCCCAGATATATCTATCTTTTTAACTCTAATTTTCTCAGGAACTACTGAACGGATTTACACCGTTTAAGCAAAAGGCACGAGTCTGAACTGAGGACTACCTCTTTGCCAAATTTGGTGTAATTCCGTTGAGCAGTTCGGGCTGTAGCGGTGTCAACAGGTCCTATGGGAAAATGCATGGGGAAAACGTGTTTTGGGATCCCCCTTTTTTCTTGGCCCCCGCTTGACGAATCACTGTGAAATGTTCAGGATAGGAGCGGACCGGAGCTGGCCAAAAGTTTGGAAAATTTCGCGAAGATTCATCAATCGGCGCCAACGTTATTCCAAATAGAATGTTGCAGATTTCCTATGGAAAATAGGTCCTAACTATAACTACTTACTGGCGACTGCCAGTAGGTAATATATATATATATATATATATATCTCTATTTTCTAGCATCTTTTCTTGAGGGAAAAAAAAGTGGAGGGGGGTGTAATATAGTAATGTGATGTAATGGAATATAGGGAAAGTGCTCTGGGTTTGAATGGAAGCGGGCTTTAGCATCTAGGCCAGGGGTACTCATAGTACGGACCGCGGGCCGCCAGCGGCCCGGCAAGCCTTCCTTGGCGGACCGCGGACCATGCAGACATCGTACCTTGGTTTTTTGTATTTTTCAAAGTGTGTCAGCAAACACCGCCGGACTCCAAGAGAGACTGCTCTATGGGGCCAGGAGATTCCAGGATAGAGTGGAGACAGGCGTATAACGCCCATTGGATTCAAAGGGCTTCAGCCCCCCGTCATGTTTGGCTGCCCGGGATGAGAGAGCTTCCAGGGAACACACACGCAGCCGCACCCAAGCACATCACAGGTCTTTAAAAGACCTTTTGCTTGTTAACGAGGCTTTGATGGTGTTCACATCTGCTTACAGCCCCTACAGCTCCACTCTGCCTTTTGCTTGAAGAATAAGCCTCCCCCCCCCCCCCGAAATGTTTTCTTAGCCCCCCCCACCCGAAATTTGACTCTAGTTGCGCCTCTGAGTGGAGATGCAGGGGCACTAAGAAGAGGTGAAATACAAAAAAGCCTAATTAGCAAGTAAATGACCCGTGAAGTTCTCCGGTGAGGCTGTGTGTCAGCCCGGGAAGCTGTCTCAGCCCGGGCTGCCACACATGCAGGGTGAGGTGACAGAGGACAGCAGGGTGAGAGTGCCCAGTGAGGTGAGGGGGGGCAGCAGGGAGTGAGAGCCAGCGAGGAGTGAGAGCCGGGTGAAATGGCAGAGGGTGACTGGTGCAGCAGGGAGTGAGAGCCTGGTGTGGTGACGAAGGGCAGCAGGGTCTGAGAGCTGGCTTTTACATTACACAGGGAGAGGGGGTAGTGGGGGGGGCTGTTTATGGGCTGGTGTCGGGGACGTGTAGACACAGAAGTGTGCACTGCCCGAGGCCCAGAGACAGAGAGAGATATAGATAGACCGGGACAGACTGACAGATAAAGGCAGGAGGCAGGCAGAGGCAGAGACAGGGACAGGCACGGAGAGAGGCAGATGGAGAGAGAGAGGGAGAGGGAGAGGGGGAGGGATACGGAGAGGGATACGGAGAGGGAGAGGGAGAGAGGGAGAGAGGGAGAGAGGGAAGGAGAGAGACGGAGAGGGAGGGAGACGTCGGGAGGGAGGGAGACAGGAGGGAGAGGGAAGGAGAGAGGGAGAGGGAAGGAGAGAGGGAGAGAGGGAGACGGGGAGACGGAGGGAGGGAGACGGGGAGACGGAGGGAGAGAGGGAGACCGGCAGGGAGAGGGAGAGACAGACCGAGAGAGAGAGAGAGAGAGATGTGCGTATGCCAGGTTTGGTGGCTCAGTGGACGAAGGCGTCCACTGCAGGGGCCTGTGTTCAACCTCATGGACACAGGTTTTTTTTGCTCTAGCCTCGCCCCCTCCCCCACTGACCACGCCCCCACCAGTGCGGCCCTCGGCCACAAACCACACTGTAAATTTGGCCCCTGAGAGAAAGTTTGTGAGTACCCCTGATCTAGGCAGTTTAGTTGTAACCTGCTCTTGAAGGCCACAAGCGGTTTCGCTGCCTGAGACCAAAAAAGAGATTTAAGCCCACTCTGGAGTTTGTCTACTATATACATTGTGGGTTATTACACGTATGCTGTGCCTACACGCAGGGGTCCTGACAGTGCATGTACTCTTCGCACCTGCAAACCCCAACACGTGCAGTGCACGTCACTCACCGTGAGTCAAAGTGACCGGGGGACTAGTCTTGCGTGCTCTCACTCCAGCAGACCACGCAGCAAAACGCACAACCAACAGTGCACAGCACTCCCAGCGCTATTTAGTGACGGGTATTGCAGGTGCATGTGTGTTATACAAGGTAATATAATTGTGTTTGACTGTGCTTCAAAATATGTGGCTCACAGTCCCACGCACTGCGCGTTAGCACTGCAGACAAGCCAACATTTTTATATTGGAAAATTGAGATTTTGAATTAAAATCGGGGGACTGTATGATCCCCGTTGACTTATCTTGAAGCATAGGCAATTTGAGGTGGGGGAGGGGGCTGCTAAATCACAGCCCTTTTAGGCTTAAAAAAATCGAGTCTCCCGGCTGAATCTGGTATGTTGGCATTTATACACTAAGCTGTGCGTAAATGGGTGACTCGACTTTATGGCTGGCCTTTCACGAAGCAGGGCTGTGAACTCCGCCAGTGCACCTGCACATTTCCTGTGGTTGTGGGGTCTTGGGGAATAAAGTGGTGCATATGGGGGTTGGCGGTAAGGAGAGTGGGGTTGAAGAACAACTATCCGGGTCTGTGGTGTAAGAATCACGCTGCATTGTTATGCACCTGCACGAGAATGGCCCTCACAGGGGGAGGGGGGACCCGATATTCCAGCGGCATGACAAAAGGCCTCCTTTTGAGTCCAGCGGTGGCGCAGCAGTAGGGGAGAGGAGGGGCTTAGCCTACATTGATGCGCAGGACAATGGCCCAGACGGTGGCAGCTGTGCCCCCAGGGTGAGAAAAGTACACAGGACATAAATCCGGCTGATAGCACAGCCCAGCCACCCGCAGCACATGGAGCCTTGGAGAAAAGGCCCCGCTTGATTCTGTAACGGGACTCCTGTCACTTCCAAAAACACGCCATTTGATACCTTGTAATAGGCCAAGTTAAATCAAATGCAGCTACGAAGGATTTCGCCAGCCCTTTTCAAACACCACGTTAGCCTTTTATTGGCTAGATATGGCATGGTAAATCAGGTAAGCATCTTATTGGCTAGATGTGGCATGGTAAATCACGTTAGCATTTTATAGGCTAGATGTGGCATGGTAAAGGTAAATCACGTTAGCATCTTATTGGCTAGATGTGAGATGGTAAATCACGTTAGCATCTTATTGGCTAGATGTGGCATGGTAATTATACGTTTGCATTTTATTGGCTAGATGTGGCATGGTAAATCACGTTAGCATTTTATAGGCTAGATGTGGCATGGTAAAGGTAAATCACGTTAGCATCTTATTGGCTAGATGTGAGATGGTAAATCACGTTAGCATCTTATTGGCTAGATGTGGCATGGTAATTATACATTTGCATTTTATTGGCTAGATGTGGCATGGTAAATCACATTAGCATTTTATTGGCTAGATGAGGCATGGTAAAATCATGGTAGCATTTTATTGGCTAGATGTGGCTTGGTAAATCTTGTGAAAGTGAGGTTGGGCTGCGACAGCGCTACTAAAATGGCGAGAAGCTGCCGTGTGGCCTCGCGGAGTCTGGTCCATCCCATGGGCGGTAAACACGGTCACCACCCACCGGCTTCTCCCCTCTCCATGCAGGGGCCCCTGAACAGCACACATGGACCCTTCCTTCTCGTAAGGGTAGTGAAAGATGTGGTATGCGCATGCATTGCTACGTTGGACCCATTGCTGCACTCAGTAATTTTAAGTGATTAAGATTACCAGAAGACTCGATGCTGCATTATGTGTTAGAGTTTTAAGAGAAAGCTGAACTTGAAGCCCCACCCACTCCCTTCTTTGCTACTGAGGTCCACGGTGCTGCAAAATGGCTTCCTCTGTGAGTCATGTGGCTGTAATAAATACCAGAGACTGTGATCGTTTCAAACCTTTCTGTGGGGGTTCACAGTGATGCACTTTGGTCTGAGGCCAGTCCAGAGTAGTTTAAATTGCTCTTTACATCCTCTGCTTCTGACATTCCCAGTGCCTCACGGTGAGCAGGATACCTCCCAGGCAGTGTTGTAAATGAAAAGAAGCGCGTTCTTATTGTTTTTAATCAATTACAATCATTACAAGGAAAAGTAGGAAATATTTCAAACAAATTGTGAGATATCTTCAGACCGGTTGACTCAATTATTCTAGAAAGTTGTAAAAAAAAAAAATTAAAAAGTTTGAATGTACTAGCATGTAAAACGCTAAGAATAAAACATTTTAAAAAAGTATTTTGCATCACATGCATAGTCAGGATGTATTCTTCCTGTTCGTGTTTGAAATGGAAATCTATGTGCAGGTCCGCACTAGCCCTGAGTACCTGTTTGCTACTTAAATTGATGGTCCTGACCCGTGTTGCTCTACTGCAGAGGAGTGTCTCCCAAAATAAACAAGCATTTGCAATGCATTAGGTCTCGCATTTACGCGAGTTTGAGCTATTGACATTGCAAATAACAATGCCTATGGGCATTGTCATTTACAATGCCAATAGCTTTAACTCGTGTATTTGACAATAAACGTGTATGGGAGAAGTGAAGGGAAAGAAAATTGATTGGATGCGGAGGTCAGAACTGGCGGGGTCCTGACCCTCAATTGTTCCAGATGCGGGGGGCTTCCTCAGGGAATAGTCCATCACCTAAGTGTTTGTGTTTCCTCTTCTGAGCATGGGTTGCAGAGGCAGTGTGTGCATACAGGATGTAGGGACTTCCAGTAGTGTCAAAATATCGGTTACGATGTCCCGCTCCCTGACATGTTCATAGTTTTGAAAGAAATGTTCATACAGTTTTCGAATATTTCTTGGACGAGCACACCTGAATGAAGCGGACCCTGTGCAGATAGTGAGTGCTGCAAAGCAGGGCTGGCAATTACAGTGAGCAGAGAGCGAGGCTCTTTATCAAAGAAGAGATGAGGGTGAAATGCATCTCGAGTACAAGACAGCTGTTTGAATAAACCTCTCCACTTTCTAAGGCACTTCAGGAAGCAACATGATTGCTTTGCTCTCTTCTCCTGTCTGAATGCCAGAAATACAAACGGAATGATGTCTAAGCAGCTCGCTGCACGCCTCTGAAATACTTGTGCACTGGGGATTATGTGTTTTTGTGCCAGCTGAACAATGCAGTCTTGCAAAGCAGTCATGTTTTGGGCTCGGGAAAAACGGGAACATAAAACGAAACTGGCTTAGCGAGATAACGGGGAAGATTGCAAGACAGCAAGGATGTGATAACAAGCAGGAAGTGGGATAAGGGAGAGGGTGGCAAATGGTGTGCACTTTCACGGCCGCTTTGATGTTATCAGTGGCCGCGCAGCTTACTGAGAACATCAAAGCGGCCGCGAAATGATCACGCAGGCTGCCAAATGGTGCGCGCGCCCGGCAGGCGCACATGCACTGTAGTTGGCAGCCTGAAAGCACTGGTTTGCACTTCCAAATCCCCCTTTTACAAAAGCTCTCGCGAGAGCAGCGCTAAAGCGCTGGCTCAGGCGAGACCTAAAAATAACAAGCATTTGCAATGCAATAGGTCTCGCATTTACGGAAGTTTAAACTATTGGCATTGTAAATGACATTGCCTTTTATTTAGGTTTCAAAAACCAAAACATAAATAAAAGGCATCGTCATTTACATTGCCAATTGCTCAAACTCGCGTAAATGCGAGATGTGTTACATTGCAGTTCCTGTCAGGCAGAAGAATTGGGCGTAAAGGCATCGGGTTTCCTGGGATTGAGGCTGGAGCGGAAAGGTCTCTTGTGCTTGTAAGAGCTTGCAGACTTCCCATTTGCTTGCCCCCGTAGATGCCGGTCACCACTGGATTTGACCACAGAAAATGAAAGCAGTAATGAGTTTGTTGACATCTGTGAGGGGTACATTGAAACTACACTCACTGTCAAGACACTTGCCAGATGCATGTCAGTGCAGCTGGGCCACTGTGCACACTTACAGATTAAGGGTGAGAAGATGCTATCACCTTCACCTTCTCACCGTGACCAACTTATCCTGCATGCTACACAAACTAGATATAACTTGTACATGGAGTGCTGAGTTCAAAGTGCGATTTGACTGTAGGAAGATTATCATTATTACCTGTGTTCACTTGAGCCTTAACAGCCAACACTCTACAATACCCACAGACTTGACCCCTTTTGAATTGAGTAACAAAGTGCTGTGCTACAGAGGGTTAAGAAAAAGCACTTTGCTGCAGAGTAACATTAAGCACTTAGTAGCGAGTGAATGATGTGAAGTGCGTTGCAAGAGTGGAACTTAATGAAATACTTTGAGGCAGTTTCGTAATATGAATCACTTTGCTGCATCAACGTAGCAAAAAACGCTTTGAAGTAATGACGTAACCTGAAGTGAGACAAAATTCTACGAGCGACTTCGAAATACATCCCGTTCGTTAAGGACATTCATGTACTTTGCAGTCAGCAACACTGGGTGAGAATGTTGTTGTTTCTTTGGAGGCGGGGGCTAATCTCGCATTAGAGTATTGGCTCATATTTACTAGGGCGCGAAGAATATGATGAAATGGCGCAAGTGAACATCTGTAGAGCTGCATTGCCTGGGGGTCCTCCTCAACCAGATTGGAATCATTGGGCTCTCCACGGGTTGGCTGGAACACAGGGCAGAGACCAATGTAATGTAAATACGGTGCTCATGTACAGCGCTCCAATACCTTCGGGTCGAGTTTGCGCTATATAAAAGATGCAAAAGGAAGGAGCAGCAGGCACCCACTGGGGGGGAGTGGGGGCAGACATGGCAGCCAGTGGTGAGGGCCGAGGAAAGAGACCAGCAGAGGAGGAGTGCGACAGGGAGGGAGGCAGTCAGCTGAGCAGAAAAGGGGGTGGCTGACGGCGGGTCTGTGTGCTCTGTGTCCGGGGCCTGGCCGGCAGATGTGCTCCTTGTGCAGTTTGTGGCGCTTCATTTTACTGCAGCTGCTGCAAAGCACCATCCTGGATTGGAGCCAGGGGATGCAGAGCTTGGGCTGATGTGTTAAGAGTGAAGCACACACACCAGTGATTTGACTTCCATTGATCTCAGCCTTTCATCCTTATGAGGCCGGCTGGATTGTTGGCAATTCCTACAGGCGCTTGGGAGATATGGCGGGGGTCGGGCGCTGTCTGGGGAGAGCTGAAGGTGAGTGACGGGGGTTGGGTTGGTGTGCGGGCGGCAATTTGTTCCAGTGCTTGCCTTGTCTCTCGTTTATGACAACTTACAGAGACCTCTGGGAGAAGTAGTGCATTCTGAGTATGAGCGGGGATATGGTTTCTGAGACTTGTGTGAGACTTTGCAGTTTGTGTGGCATGTGACTTGCTGAGAATTGCCAGACACTCTCAGAGGCATATAGATATCTGGCACTGCAAAGCCACTGGGTGTGGCTTATAACAGTTATCTGGAAAGAACACCTGAACGTAAAAGGAAATCTTTGAGAAGAAGCAAAGTATAGAGAATGCTTGTTGGTTTTTATAATACGAACACAGCTGATAGTGTTGAATAGGTTACTTGTAAAGGAACACATATAAAAATATCGAATGCATGTATATATTGAGTTAAATATAAGAATAGATAAGGGAGCGGACCGATTTAGGATTCTGATTAAGGTTAGATGTAGACAAAAGCGCGCTGGTGGAGCGGTGGTCACTAATTTATGCAGCTAAGGAAGAGGCAGCGACGGGTCTGGTTACATGGTTAATGGTGGGGGGGGGGGGAGAGAGGAGGATGTGGCTGGCCAAATGAAGGAATGTTTCAGATAAGGAGAACAGGGTGAGGCTGGCTATAATCCATTAGGTGGTCCCTCACGGCAGAAGAGATCTTCCAAGAGGGAGGGGTCAGGGCTCGATACATAGGGAATGGTCAAAAACAGGTAGCATAACCCGAGTTGAGACTTCTGTAAAGTGCAGACATTGAATGTCTCTGATGCAAACTCGAGGGTTAGGGGGGAAGAGTGCTTTTCCAGAGGAGAGCGGAGCGTTCGCCTTTGGTTGACACAGTGGGCCTCGGTGTGAAGGAGCTATCAATCCCTCATCGCGATCACTCTAAAAGCGAAAGTGATCGCGATTGCGATGACGCATGCTAGGCATGCGCGCGCAGCAGCGGGGGGAGGGGTATGGGGCTGAAGGCTGGCGCAAGAAAGGCAGATGGCTGGGCAAGAAGGGAGGGGGGAATGCGGGGAGCAGCTGTGCACGCCATCGTACACTGACGCTTGTAGCCAGCACAAAAATGTGGGTAGCACTTTTGAAACCTACCTACTAAATGTCTCGCCAGGACAGAGCATGCGCTGGGTCAGGCGAGACCTAAAACAGTGCAAGCACTCCGAGCCTGACAATACCTTTCCATTTAAAGCAAGACTCCCTGCCACTACAGCACCTTTCCATTTAAACATACTACTCCCAGGGTCTTTGAAAGCTGCCTGTTTTGTGTCCTCCCTTCGAGATCCTGAGTGCTGCATTATGGACTAGGGTCCGCCCTGTGTGCTGTGGAAAATGTTCACACTGCACCAGGAGACATCCAGTCAACTGTGCAGTTATCAAGGAACATGGAAAGCGCAATTGTGTAGCTACTGCATTGTATGCATATGAATACATTTTCCACGCTCTTTAAATAATCTATGATATGTTGCAGAATATGTCGATTTAACATTAAAAAAAGTGTTTAGCTCTCACAGATTAACAGTTAAGAAAATTGCTCCTCCGAGGTCTCAATGCTGCACTAGACAGTTTTGCAAAAAACTGAAACTTGTCTTTTCAATTAGGCCTCAGTCAGGGTAAAAGACATCCTTAGGATACCCACAGGGTGAGATGAGCGCCATACAAATCTTTTTAACCGTTTGCAAATTTTAAATGGCCACCTTCGGGTGTTGATTGCTGTAAACACAGATTTGAGAAGGACAATGTTGCCCACGCTTTGTAAACATCCCCATTTGATGGGATTGTTGGAGCAGTAAATAAAAGCCTCGCATACTAAAATGTCTTTCAAACTCGGGGCAAAGAACGATTCTTTCCAGGCCATGAACTTTCTTTGTTTCATTTCACACACATTAATATTGATATTACTTGTCTCAAAGCAGCAATTATTTTAATATATAATTCAAAAGAATTCCACAATCGTACAGCATCTCCTTTTAAGGGCCTAGGTCTTGAATTCTAGATTACCGCCTAGTGAGACACCAATAAACACATATATATATATTGCATGAAATGCACTATACTGTTCTGCAAATCTGTTTTAATATAAAAATGTATTTCCAGTAATGCTGGAGAGATCCAAAGTGACAGACTATTTTGTAACATAAGTGAAATGCTCTTTTCTTTCTAAAATTCGTGTACATCTTGCTTTCTTATGCTAAGTACACTCTCGTACATGTGCTACTCCAGTGTTAATGAAGCGTAGCCTCAGCGCTTTCTGATCCTCTGTGAACGATATTTGGAAAATAATATGAATTATGTATTTTTTCTCATGAAGAAATCTGTATATCTTGACAGCACTAGTTTCAATTTATTATTAGTTAATAAAAACTATAAACATGCTCAATTCACGCAGTCATGAAATCATACTTTCATCTACAACTAAAAACAACAGTTAAAGAATTTAAGATCAATAAACCAAGCCTGTATCAACCTAGCTAAACGTAGGGAAATCATACACAAATTGCATTGTGCAAGCAGTTGGGAACATAAAACATGCTAGGTGCATGTATATCGTACAAAAAAGTGCTGTGTGCAAACAGTCAGCGGCATGAAACATACATAGGCATGTACAGATAGTCTACTACCCAACCTGGTTTTCTATAAAGGGGCCGAATCCGATCCGGGTCGGAAGGGCACCGAACGCGATCCGGCGGGAAACCGGATCCGAGCCGTAGGCGTGTTTTCCGGCCGACTCGTACAGCTGTACGAGTGAGCAAGTACAATGCGAGCTACGTGAAATTCACCGACCGAGTCATTTCTGGGTCCGAACCGCTCCGTACGTCTCGGTCGGAAGCTAACCGCGGCGTGCAATGGATGCGATTTACAACCGAGTCAGTACGATGCAGGTGTCGGACAGCCTGTGAGAGCCGGAGTGTCCGGCTCGCAAAACGTCCGGGTGGTTGCCTTTGGGGGTCCACGTCGGACACCGTGACACCTGCAGCCCTACGACTCGGACACAGGGGGAGACCTATGGGTCTCCCCAACACAGGCATGTACGGTGCGGATGGCACCGACGCGTACCCAGTGTAGGGGGCGCACTTGTCCGTGACATACCCATTCAGTCAATGGGAGCCCATGTACGCGTCGTATGACCGGCTCCCATTGACTTCTATGGGAGTCCGACCAAACCGAGTCCGGCAGCATACGGCCGCAGCGTACTCGCTGGGTCGGACTGCAGCCCTCCTGCTCGGTCGGAAAACACTCCGAAACCGTCTCGGTCGGAGTGCTTTCCGACCCGGATCGGAATCGGCCCCAAGGTGTAATCATGCCAAACTGTGTTATGCGAGCATCAACGGGCATACTGTGCACAGAAGCATGAACAATAATTAATTTCCCATGGACCTGAAAGCAGGGTACTTGAAGTTGGTTGTCAAACCCTACCAGAGTGAAGAGAGGTTCAAAAAGAAGAGGAAGATCTTAAACAATCTAACAAGGGACGAAAAGTATATATAACTTGTCAGCAGAAGCTACCATGTATCCCTAAATCATTATAACGTCCTCAAATACTTAATTGAAACTGACCGATGGTAGACAGCCAGAAATACACGGGAGAGGGGACAGTATTCCTTGTACTCTTCTCCTAGCTGCCCGCCCATTTGACTAATTCACAACAACACTGGGATTGGGGTCAAGAATTCTCTTTTTCTCCCTCAAGCAGCCCATAGTATAATACAGACCACCTAATGCCCAAATCTAAGCCATAAAGAATATCACTATTTACCCTGCTTTTTATCTGATTTATTAAAAGCTGTTAGAAATAGTTGAATATTCAGCATAAGGTTTTGTGGGTTTAAAGCCTCCATGACCGCCGACCTGCAGGTTTTCACTCCCTGGGCTAAAAAATCTTTATGCAACAGGGTCCTCTGGTGTACTAGTAAATAAGGGCATAAACTAAGTATGTGCAAGAACGTTTCATTTGCCTGGTGTCACAGGCGGCACAATATATCCTCCAATATTACCTTTTTCTGCCACTTAGGTGTAAAGTCTAAAGTTGGAAAGAGACCAAATCGCAGTATAAGTTTAATCTTGATGGTCAACGAAAATGTTGCCTCAAAATAGGGTTGTTCCTTGCTGATATCAAAAGAGTTTATCACCAGCCACCCATCAGATTGTTTTGCCAATGTTTTATCCTCCAGGCGGCTTTTCTGCTGGATGCATTTTCTCAGAATATTCTTGAAGTTGTATTCACTTGTGTTCAATTGCTGTAAATATGAAAGACTGAGATTCTCTATTTTGTTCTTTAGATATTTGGTAAAATGACTTTTCCCCTTTTGTGGATTAAATTCCGCCCAGGGAAAATCTTTGTATTTGTATATTAAATGGGCAACGTGTCAAAATATCTAGACAAGTTAATATAATTTTGCATATTGTGTCTTTCACTGCATAATATGTAGCATAATTTGCCAAATAATTCAACTTTCATTGCCATGTAAATTGCTTGTCTTTAAGAAATAATATAGTCAATCCTGCTGTATAATTTGATCCTTCTAAATAATTCCAGTGGCCTGCCGTGTGTTACGCCGATGTTCTGGATCAGAGACCTGGTGGTATTCGTAGAAGTATTGGTGTCCAATATTCACTTCAACAGAGACCCCATAAAATATGCGAAAAGCATTCAGAGATTGAAGCAACATAGCATAAGATCTAATTTGTATTTATTGCCTGGAATCAGTATCGTAAAAAACACTTTAAGGCACACTTGGATCGGCTGCCTGAAAAAGTGTCAACAGAAAAATCATAACCATCAGTACTTAATGCAAAAAACGTACCCAGCTTGGACACACCTAATGGTTCCATGTGAAAATTTAGGCTGATTAAAAACTTGTTTCATATTACCACTGTTTGTCTCTTCATTGTAAGAGCACTTTAAATACATTCGTTTTTTCCGCCTGAGGGTATCGATTTAATAACCAATATCCATTTTCTGTATTTCTGAATACTTCATTCTTTCTCACTCTTTATTTTTCCTGACTTCAGTTTTTTTTTAATGAGTATAATTTTGTAGCTCTTAATAAAGTTATAGTACACGCTTAAAAAGTTCGACTGTAATGACACTATATAGCTTTTTTAACCAATGCTGGTGAGATGGCTGTATGATCTATCTTAGCTTGTATACAATTAGCTATTTTATTTTAAATTTTGTGTACTTATAAATCTTCTCTCAATCGAAAAATTCAAATGAAAATATAGACTGGAAATATATTGGCCACTTCTGCAAATATTTGACCCATTTTTCGATTCATAAATTCAACCAAAGTCCCTACCCACGTATTTTAGCACTGGTTAATTTTCTATTTTAATTTCTGTCCTGGAATAGTTAAGGGCAAGTATTTGATAGTAGGTGGTGATGGGGAGTCCTAGAGCTAGGACATAAGGCAGAATGTTGCATGGATTGTAGGTTTAGCAGTTGCGGATACCCAGTGGACCTTACTGTTGTGTACACCTTGACTTTAATAAAGTATAATGTTTTAAAAAAACAAACCCTATGTCCTTGGTGGCTTTGCAAGTGCGTTAAAAACTCATGTTTGATATATTATTGTGTAGTTAGTACTTTAGTGTGTGTGTGTATGTGTGTATGTATGTATGTATGTGTGTGTGTATATATATATATATATATAGATAGATGGATATATCTATATCTATCTATCTTCCACAAAAATGCCCCTGCATTTAGGAACGCACTCCTCCAGCCAGTGATTTTTCGAAACCTTTATTTTCAAAAGGAGCAGGAACTGCTACTCCGATAATTGCTGTCCTCCTGCCTAACTCATTTCAGAGCATCGTGCTCTTTCATCAGGCATTTGAAAACACACATTGTACAGGCTCCCACAGTTCCCTGCATGCTTCTTCATTTCATAGGCCTCCGGTGTGCATTTCTTGTTAGATGTCATTATGATGCACACTGGAACTTGTGGTTTAACTCACGCCATTTTCTACCCTCCAGTGGGCTGTGTGTAGTTCAATCTATAACATATATATTTACTTAAAAAACCATAGGTTTCACACATGTTATAGTTAGCTGGACATTTCACCATTGAATTTCCCCCGTTATAGTTAGTTCAGATAACTATAACTCGCGCACCCGCAATCCACTGCTGATGACGTCACATATTACATCACTCATGACATGGTCAGTGACATCACTCATAACATCACTGATGACATCATCCTTGTGATAGAGTGGCGGTCGCGTGAGTTATAGTTATCTGAACTAACTATAACGGGGGAATTTCAATGGTTTTTTACGAGTGAAATGTCCAGCTAACTATAACATGTGTGAAACCTATGGTTTTTTTAAGTGAATTTGCAAGGTTTTTTAAATGCTAATTCCTTACTATAACATGTGTGAAACCTATGGTTTTTTAAGTGAATTTGTAAGGTTTTTTAAATGCTAATTTATGTATGTATTATATTTTTTATATATTTATTTTACAATAAACTACCTATGTATATAGCTATAGATTGACTGTATCCTGTAATATGGAATGGCTCGTTTAAGATGTGTTTTTTTTAAGGGTTTTTCACCGTGCGTGAATTTTTGTAAAAAAAATAAAATATTTTTTTCACCCTTCAGGGTCCTTCAGGGACCCCCTGACAAAGGCTAGGGGGTCAGGAACTCTCTACCCTGCCTCCTTTTCACGTTCTCCACCTTTCTTTTTCACTGTCACACACAAAATGGTGGCAGACACTTCCTGATTTCGACCGATTCGAATGTTGACTGACATGTAACCACCAATCAGAATTACGCTCGCGCACGTTATGGTGCGCGCACGGTGCGCGCTTATAGATATCTATGTACTTTTAACTGCAATTTTCTCAGGAACTACTGAACAGATTGACACCATATATGCAAAAGGCACATGCCTGACCTGAGGACTACCTCTTTGCCAAATTTCAAGTAATTCTGTTCAGCCGTTCGGGCTGTACCTTCGACTAAAGGTCCTATGGGAAAATGCATGGGGAAAACGCGTTTTGGGGCCCCCTTTTTTCTCAGCCCCCGCTTGACGAATCTCCCCGAGACTTTCAGGGTAGGAGCTGAGCGGAGCGCCCCATTAGTTTTGAAAATTTCGCGAGGATTCGTCAACCGGCGCCAAAGTTATTCAAAATAGAATTTTCACATTTCCTATGGGAACTCGGTCCTAACTATAACTATCTACTGGCGACCGCCAGTAGATAATATATATAAATATATATATATATATATATATATATATATATATATATATTCACCCAAAAAACCATAGATTTCAGGGCCGTTCTAGTTAGCTGGACATTTCCCTCGTACAAAACCTAGAAATTCCCCTGTTCTAGTTTGTTCAGCTAACTATAACTCGCGCCCCCGAAATGTACTGCTGATGACGTCACATATTACATCACTCATGACATGGTCAGTGACATCACTCATGACATCATCCATGTGATAAATTAGTGCATCTTCTCACACCCTGATATAACCTTTTGATACACCGATTCAAAATTTCAGACGGCCATTTTGAAAACCATAGATACTCCAATACCAATAACTACATACCCACTCATTAACTCTTAGGTCTACATAAACCTCCACTCACTCACCTATACAGTCACTCATACTTACAGTCACTCCGTACAAGACTATCATATGCATTTATACACCTATATAGACACTCACACACCGCCAATCATCCATTGAGGTACTGACACACCTAGTCAGTTGTGTAAGTAATTTAACATAGTCCAATTTACTCACCTATATAGTTAAAAACACTCAACTTCACTTAATCATAAAAATAGTACCACATTCTTACACTCTTATAAAATCATTGATACAAGCACACACTCATCCATACAGCCACTCTCACAATCACACACTCTCGCATATACCCACTTATATACTCTTACACACATATATACTGTCTTTCACATATGTAGTTAGTCACACATGTACCACTGAGATATACATTCAATCCCTAACACACCATACATACATACACTCACCAAACCATACAGTCCATCACAGATGCACTCCTGAAACCATGCACACATAGAATCACCCACTCACACATCTATGCATAGAGTCACACACACCCTACCCACACAAACACTCAGGCACCCATACAGATACTCAGACAACCAATCAATAACCCATATAGACACTCGTATAGCTATTCACAAAACCATGCAGCCACTTACACACCTACACACAGACACATACAGACATTCACACAGTTTAGTCACTAGTCTGCAGTAATATACATTTAATGACTCACTTATAGAGTCAGTTACGCACCTAGAAATTATCCATTCACACACTTGTACATCCACTCATTCTTCCACAGGCCTTTCACTATAAATATATAAAACATATTTAAACTTTACAGAAACACACAGTCACTGGATGACGTCATCAGTGATGTCATTTGAGATGTCATCAGTGATGTCACTGACCATGTCATGAGTCATGTAATATGTGACGTCATCAGCAGTGCATTGCAGGGGCGCGAGTTATAGTTAGCTGAACTAACTATAACAGGGGAATTTCTAGGGTTTTGTACGAGGGAAATGTCCAGCTAACTATAACGTGCATGAAACCTATGTTTTTTTTCAGTGAATTTCAAAGGTTTTTTAAATGCTAATTCCTACCTTTAACTTATCTCTGAAGATATCATGTTTAATGATTTTGATTGGATTTCTATATTTTTCAAATTCAGTGTGTCAATTTCATTAGTTGTTTTTTTTAAAACACTTTTTTATCACCATTTTTTAAACTTATGTTTTCAATTAATTCTTTTAAAAATTAAAAAATATTATTTGAATTTAATGGGTTTTTCAAACATATTTTTTTAATTATATGCTCAAAACTTTATTTTATATATATTTTTTCCATGTTTTTGGATCCGTGCACCCTATGCGCACCGTTCTCGATCCCTACGCGGTAGCATCCACGCATGGTATGCGTTGGATACGTGTTTAGTGCGCGATTGCAATGTGACTGGTGCGCAACTCCCAGCCTATACGCGACACGTTCGATGTACGTAACGCGACGTTTACGCGCTTCCGCGATGCGTCATATGCATCTATGACGCGGTAGGTGCGCGGATCCCGCGAAATATTTAACATTTAAAAAAACAGATATATGTATTTCATGTGACTATTAATTGAAGACACTCTAAACTAGTCTTAAAACTAATAAATTTTTACATCTAATCCTATAAATATTTTTAATGCAATTTCGCGAATCCGCGCTGGTGCATGCTGCGTAAGCGCAATGTGCGCAGATCCCATGTGACCTGCAAAAAAGAGATTTGATTGGTTCATTACACTTCCTCTTCTAACTATTGAAAGACCCCACTCAATTCAATCATTCTTCTTTGACCTTCTTTGGAGGTTTACACTTAGCTCTAACTTTTTTCAACTAAAAATGGCTTCAGGGCAGCAGGCATCACCTGCATCTCCTCATACATCTGAGGATGAATTTTTGCAGGAGTTACCACGCAAAGAACGCTTTTCTTCAGTGGTGTGGAAATTTTTTACTTTTCCCGAGGGGCAGAATAAGACCAATGCCACCTTGGTCACGTGCAAGATTTGCAAAAGAGTGCTGTCGCGAGGGGATCCTAACAAGAAATACACGTGCAGCACGGCAAGTATGATGAAGCACCTGAGGACCCTTCATCCGAACAATCTTGCTCAACAAGAGTGCCGACAGGTGAGAAACACTCCTGCCCCTGCGCCTTCCACCTCATCGCAGCCGAGCACTTCAAGAGTGCATCCATCAGCCCAAAACTTGGACATCCGTCATCAATTTCAATATTTAAAAGTGCTCTGCACTAAGTGCAATGCGACTTTGTGCTACGGTGAGCAGCCGATCGATCTGATCTGCCGCCGGCAAGAAAGTCACATTTGCTAGTTTTTTTTGTAGTTTTTTTTTGTTCCCTGAAGTTCATTGTTTGGTTCCTCCTGTTTTTGTTTTTTGTTTTTTTCCAGAAAAACCAAAAAAATCACAAAATTGTTAGAAAAACCAAAAAAAAAATATGAAAGAAGAAAAAAAAAAGTTCTTGTAAGAACTAAATTTCCTGGTTAAAAAAAGAGCTAAATGTCTTTGTTAGTGTGTGAAAGTTTAGATGAATGTATGTGTAGTACGTAATTGAGTGAATGAATGCATTAGTAGCGTATGGTGAATGTATAAGTGCAGAACTATGAGGAAGTGCTGCAGCATCACACAGTAACCTCTTTAACTACAGTATGCTGTAGTACTTCCCAAGCACAGGGATGCAACATATGTACATAAATATGTTGCAAATCTATGCTTCTCTCGGCACGGCTGCTTAAACTGCAGCTATGTGGTGACACAGGCACCCTTGCACCATAGTGCAAGGATATCTGTGTCATGTGCTGTTTGTCTTTGTGCAGGAAGGCATTTTCTCCTTCAATGTATGCTGAACATTTCAGCATGCATTGAAGATATAAAAATGTGGAGAAATGAAAACAATTCTCCTTGTTGTGCTTTCCTACACCAATTTTAGAATGGTGCAGCATTCACACACATATTAAGATTTATGATTTATGATAAATCTAGACATGTGTCTTGTTCTATGAGTATTAAGTGCAATCATGCACACAGCACTTATAGAACACCATTTCAACGCAAAGTGGTGTGCATAATGAGGTTGTAATTACACAGAGTATAAAAAGTACACAGAGTGCCTTTTCCTCTCTTTGTAAATATGAAAGAGTGTCTTGCACAATAACTATGTTACAAAAAGTGACATATTTCCGGTTTTAAAATTCCTTGCGAATGATAGAAGGTAACCACAGAGCTTTGTCTGCAAAGATGTTCAAAGAAGAATGATTGAAATGATTGCGTTCCTTCAATAGATACAATGGGAAATATTATGAACCCCTGAAATCTCTTTTTTTGCAGGTCACATGATATCTGTTTATACCTATGTAGTTTTGAAATCTGACCACAATCAGAGTGTTTTTAGAAACGTGTTTAAACTTTGTAGCTTCTTGCAGACCTCCTCATTCTGCATATTGAGACTTAGTTAAACTTACCTTCACAGTAATAGGAATAAAAAATGGTATACTTTTTTTTCAGATTTTCATTGCAATCTAAATTCATATAAATTGCTTATTTTAAAATTTGGATCTGTGAAAGAAAAGGGAAAAAAATTATAACATGTAATAATACATTTTTTTACAACACAGCATAATTTCCACAAAGTAATTTGTTTACCTTTTTTGCTGTTCTCAGAATATAATAAATTTCACTAAAAATAGTGATTTCAATCGTACTCATCACTTAACAGCGGGCAAAAAAAAAACAATCAAAAAGATTGTTAAAAAAAACCTAACATGCTATTCTCAACAAAATACGACAAGATACAAATCACAGATATAAAATTTTGTTAGCTGTAAGCATTTTATATAAGTTTAACTTACAAAAACTGTAAATGTTGTCGCTTTAAAATAGTCACCGAATCTAAGGATGAATTTTTGGAGGACACACCACGCCCACGTTTTCCCTCAGTGGTGTGGACATTTTTTACTTTTCCCGAGGGGCAAACAAAGATCAATGCCACCTTGGTCACGTGCAAGATTTGCAAAAGAGTTCTGTTGCAAGGGGCTCCTAACAAGAAATACCCGTACGGCACGGCAAGTATGATGAAATACCGAAGGACCCTTCATCCAAACAATCTTGCACGAGAAGAGTGCAAACAGATGAGAAACACTCCTGTTCTGTATCTGTAAAAAAGAATCACAAATAAATGTATATTAATAACTTTCAAATTTATACTATTCCATTACTGTACAAACACATTTTATATAAAAACTGACTAAGAAACTATAGCCCTGAACCACAAGTGTGACGATCGTTAAAACACTACATGCATAGTGCATACTACTTTGAAGCAGTTCATGCCCTAAAGCCTACCTCACTAAAAGACTACATGCTAACTGACAATGATTACAGCACTATAAGGAGACACACTGGGTGAGTAACAGGGTGTTTGCTAGAAGTGTATGAATACTGACTGGGGAATTGAAGGTGTGAAAGACAACTGTGTAGGTGGTTAGAGGCCTGCATGCATAGTGAATAGGCGTTTGAAGCAGTCCATGTGCTAAGGCCTGGCTCAGTGCATGAATACTTAGGCACTGACTGAATGATTAGAGTACTGCAAAGAGAGTGTCTTGGTGAATTTATAAGTGTTTGGGTTTTGGCACAGTGAATGGATTAGTACATGGTGCTGAATGGGTCACTAGAGGAGTACAAAAGGAGTGACAGGATGTTTGCTGGACTGTATGGATACTGACTAGGGAATTGAAGGTGTGAAAGACAAGTGTCTAGGTGGTTAGAAGACTGCATGCATAGTGGATAGGGGTTTGAAGCAGTCTATGTGATGAGGTCTGGCTCACTGCATGAGTACTTGGGTACTGACTGCATGATTAGAGTACAGCAAGGAGAGTGCCTGGGTGAATTTATAAGTGGTAGGCTTTTGGCGCAGGGAATGGATTAGTACTTGGACTTGAATGCCAAATTTGGTGTCATTCCGTTCAGCGGTTCGGGCTGTAGCTGCGACAACAGATCCTATGGGAAATTGCATGGGGAAAACGTGTTTTGGGACCCCCCTTTTCCCTCGGCCCCCGCTTGACGAATCACCACGAAACTTTCAGGGTAGGAGCGGAGCTGGCCAAAAGTTTGGAAAATTTTGCGATGATTCATCAACCGGTGCCAGACTTATTGGGAATAGAATGTTGCGGATTTCCTATGGAAAATAGATCCTAACTATAACTTTCTACTGGCGACCGCCAGTAGATAATATATATATATTCACTGGGGAAAAAACAAAGGTTAAAGTAATGTAGTCAGGTGATGTCATTAATGATGTCATAGAAAGGCAGGAGTGATGTAATATGTGAGGTCATAAGCAGTGCATGGCAGGGGTGCAAGTAATTGGTGAATTTCTGTTAGTTCAAAACATTGAATGCTGTCACTGACCTATTCACCTAACTATACGTTTACTTTAACCTTTGTATTTTCAGTGAAGTTCTAGTTTTTTTTTTTTAACATAAAGTAATATTTTTTTTACCCTTCCCAAACCATTTTAATCTATGGGGAGCCCATCCCCCTGGGCCACATTCCATAACTGCACAGGGCCCCCAAGCAATTATGAGCCCCGGAGAACCCACCCCGGGCCGAAATGTCCAAAAAAGTAAAGCCAACATCCCCGCCGCGCACAGCCTTTAGTGTACGCAGCACATGGTTTGCCTTCGGTGACCGGGAACCCCATGCCCTGGGGCCAAAACATATATTAAAGGGAGGAGGGCATGCAGCCCGATACTAATTATCTGGGGAGGGAGGTGTACAGCCCTCCTTCCCCAAGCCTTAATAGGCCCGGGAACCATATCCCCTGGGGGCCGAATCTAATAAAAAACGGAGGGGGGGCAGGCAGCTCCCCTCCCTGAACCTTCTAAGGCAGCTAGGATTCCATCCCCCGGGGCCAAACCAATAAAAAGATTATGGGGCCATCTGGCTCACTTACTTGAGCCTTCATAAGCCCTGGATAGCCAATCCCGAGGGCCACCATCTAAGGGGTGGAGGCATACAGTCCCCTGCCTGAGCCGTAATGGGCCCCCGGGACCCAATCCACTGAGGCCAAATATAATAAAAGGGGGAAGAGGGTTGGGCAGCCCTACTCCCTAAGCCTTATTAGGCCCCCGGGATCCCATCCCCTAGGACCAAACCAATAAAAAAGGGGACGGGCCATTTGGGCCCTCCCCATTCCAGAGCCTTATTAGGCCCGGGGGTCCCTGACCCTGGGGCCACCCCATCCACCAGGGCTGTATTTCTTTTTTTTTAAAGGGGATGGGGCCAGAGACACAGCAAGTGAGTGGCCCCTGGGCATGGGGTCCCCAAGGCAATCAAAGGCTTAAAACATTTCTTGGACTTGAGGTATGGGGTCCCCAGGGCATTTGAAGGTTCTGGGAGGGGGGCACGTAGCCCCCTCCCCTTTTTTTGACATTTCGGCCCGGGGTGGGCTCTCCGGGGCTTATAATTGCTTGGGGGCCCTGTGCACCCCTCACCTTATGGAATGTGGCCCAGGGGGATGGGCTCCCCATAGCGTAAAATGGTTTGGGAAGGGTGGAGCGGCCCTGGGCTGCCATTTTTGTTGGCTTTTTGCTACGGTCTAGCTTCCCACAAAATATGGTGTAATTCTGTTCAGCAGTTTTTGTAGTAGCGCTTCTTAAAAAAAGTCTAAGTAAAATGAGTTAGGATTTCATTTTCTCTGGCCCTGCTTGACGGATCACGTCGAAACTTTCCATGCACAAACTAGTGAAAAATTGCACTTTTTGGGAAAGTTTTGTGGAGATGTGTTTAATGGAGCCAAAGTTTTTTGGAACACAAAAACACATTTCCTGTGGAAACTCTGACCTAACTAGAATTACCCAGTGGCGCGTAGGTAGTTCTAGTTAGGACTCCGAGTGAGTCACCCATAGAACTACTCGCACACCTAGACACTCACTGTTAGAAATGGGATTTCTGGTTGGCTAAGGCTTGCGCCAAAGTCAGGCAGAAACCACCACTCTAGTCAGGGCAAGGAAGTTACACGCCAAAGATAACCCCTGCTCACCCCCTTGGTAGCTTGGCACGAGCAGTCAGGCTTATCTCTGAGGCGATGTGTAAAGCGTTTGCGCGCGCACCCAGCAACAACACCCAAGGCCCACCACAAAGGAAACTCCACACAAGGTATTCTATAAAAATAGCCTTTGTATTATACACAACACATTAGATAAAAACACACACTTTACAATGTGCCAACAGGCACGGGCAGAATTTACAAGGGATCATATGTACAGGGGACAGGGCCACATGGACCCCTGTCAGGAATTAGCACTTAGAACATAGCACAAATCACCAATAGTAAACATAGGACATAACACACAGTAACTGTGGAGCACAACCAGTCTCTACTGGCGCACTAATGACCTCAGCGTCATCACACTAGCATCAGGTATAAAACCTATCCTGCATCTATCACAGGGGCATAAATCACATTATGCAATTCTCGCAAGTCTAACGCCTTAGACCTAGCCACCTAAGTGTAACTACTCTAGGGGCGTACATAACACAGGGAAGTACATTCCCCCTACCATCAACCTACGCAGGTAAAACAACCTCCTAGGCAGAAATAACCACATTTAGAGGTATCAGACACAGGGTGCGCAAAACATGCTATACACAATACATTTCCTAGCACCCAAAAGCACATTAGCATGAATCGCAATAACACCTCAATCCCATTAGAGTCCAGGACGCACCAGAACCTAAACGTAGCAGCTGCCCACTACTTGCTGGGCAGCTGGGGACAAAGCAGGGCCTAAACGCTGCAGCTGGCACTAAGTGCTGCGCAGCTGGGGAAGGCAAATAGGAGGCACGGGCTCTCACTGGCCCCTGAACACATTATCCGAAACGCTGGAGCCACCTGGCTCAGAAAGTCACTTTGGAGCGCACTAGCGCTCTTAACATAAACAATGCGGGGGACGTTGGAGCCCTCTAGGCTCTATAACCAATTTTGCCCGTCTCGTTGGAGTCCCCCTCAGGGGGCTCTGGGACCATAAAGATGGCCCCTTGACCGTGGGAGCGCCACTCGCTCTCTAGGAAATATCCGGTCCCGGTTGGAGCGACCCGCTGCCAAACGGGGCCGCTCCGAGAGAACTGTGCCTCGAGGGGCACCAACAACAAGGAGCCCCCACTTACCGGGCTCTTTTCTTCATCCGCGGTGGGGCAGGCACCGGCAATGTGCCTCGAGCCCCCTCCGCCTTTAGTCTGCCTTCGGCGCTGCCTGCGGGGCTCTCTCACCACAGGAGAGCTCCGTCCCTGGAGGCGCCGGTCCTCGCCCGGTCCCCCATCTCGGGACCGGGACTTCTCTGGTGGAGCCTGCGAGGCTCCGGGGACAATGGCGGCACTTCCGCTTCCGTCCCGCGGCCCCGCCCACAACCAGGCGGGCCGCGGACTCGGCGGCAGTTGAACTGAAGCTCGGGCCGCGGCGGTGATTTCTCCTTCTATGATCGCGGGGTGGGCACCCGCAATAAAACAACCATAAGCGGGTTGGGCACCCGCAATAGGGATAATACGGCAATGAAGACGCAGGGTGGGCACCTGCATACAATTAGAAATAAAGGAATAAGCGGGGTGGGCACCCGCAACAGGACACAAGGCGGGGGAATCCCTACGCTGGGGATTCCCTCTAAAAAAAGATCGCAGCCCAGCGCTGCAGGCAGCAAAGAGAGGCGCTCGGGTAAACCAGGGAAGCGCTCTGCCACAGAAATGAAGCGCCTCTCAGCAGAGTGCAGGTACAGCGCCCACCAAGCGCTAGGGCAGCCTAGAGTCCATAAGGCTTAGTAAGGAAGCACAGCAAATGAAGTCCAAAAGGGTCCCAGAAGTCCTCCAGGTATCCAGGGGCTGGGCAGGGCCCAGGGAGGCAAGCCTTCCCCTGGGCCCCAGCAGCAGCATGCCCCTGGTAGATTCGAGTTTGGAACAAGAACATTTTGTAAGGGGACACAGCCCCTTTTTATACACCAAATCCCTTTGTTCTGGGTTCAGGGTGAGGGGGAAAACCAGTCGCAGCTGGTTGGGGAGCACCCTTGATGTGCTCAGCCCCTCACTCTATTCACTGGCAGGGCTAGGGTCGTCAGTCGCACCACAGGGGGCGGGGCCAGCATTGTGTGTGGAAAACCCTGTCCTATTCAGGACCCAGGTGTACTCCTCCCACCCATCTAGCTGTTGATCTCCCCATTCACCACTGGGTGACTCATCCTGACTCTGGGGAATCCCTAGCCCGTCACATGACATGACCAGCCAATCACGCGACAGACACACTGCACACAGAAGTGCCCACTTCCAGAAGTGGCACTTCCACACTAGGTACATGCACGCCGCACACATCATCGCGCAGCATTCACTCCCACGAGTCCGCACATACCAAACTCGGGCCTGCACACCCCACGCATCAGGAACTACTAGGGGCCCATACATTCCCCATGCATTCCTATGGGAGGGCAGGCCTATCTCACCACATGCACTCAGAGCACGCACGCACTTTACCCTGGGACACAGGGAAAGTGCGCAGGAACCAAACAAATCACCACACCAAGTCACCAATAAAAAGCAAAAAGTTCAGGGGTGAACCTGCCAGAAGGGCCAAGTCCAACACAACCCCCTTCCAGCCAAAACGCAGGGCAGACCAATCACCACCGTGATGGTCTTCCCTGCTTGGGGCGATAGAACACGGACGCAGGCCCGCACTGCAGGGACACTCTCCGGTTCTCCGCCATTCTCAATCAACATGGTTCCATCTGAAAAAAAAACAACCGCAAAGAACTCAGGCCCAACTAGGCTACCCCACTGGTACTACCTAGTTGTCCACGGCCAGGACCAGGCCCTAGGCCACCCAGATACCACTGGTCCTTGCCAAACCCAGAGTGGGGGGTAGTAACCCCTGGCATACAAGCCATTCTCCACTCTCCCTCTCAGTGTAGTTCCCAACTACCACTGATCCTTCAACCTAGGGTCCGCACCCTCAGGCTGACCAGAGGTCACGGGCAAGAATGCCCCACCCTACCTCTACTTCTGGGGTTCCGCACCCTCCCAGGGAAGCACCCACCAGAACACAACTCTCCCACCAGTTCAGGACCTTTCTCCACCAACTGGTCTACCACCTGGGATCCAAGTTCGCCGGCTGCACCGGGGTCAGAGGCGAGGCCGCCCTCCCTCTGCACCCCCTTCCAGAGTTCCGCACCCTCCCAACTGGAGTGGTACCCCTAGAAGGCAAACCGGCCAGGACACTGACTACAGTCGTCCTTACGTCCAGATCCGGAAACACCGGCTACTGGCTCCCCAACCGAGGGACGTACCCTTTGGTCAGATGCCTGGCGGACCAGGACTTCTTAAGGGTGACACATACCTAGCGTGTCGTGTGACAGTCTGCCTGGCGCAGAGCTCACGACCTCCTGTCCCTCTGACAGTGCGTGAAGATGCCCCAGCAACCTGGCGCAGAGCTCACGACCTCCTGTCCCTCCGACAGTGCGTGAAGATGCCCCAGCAACCTGGCGCAGAGCTCACGACCTCCTGTCCCTCCGACAGTGCGTGAAGATGCCCCAGGACAGAAGTGGCGTCACCATGGTCACTCATTGGTGGCTCAGCCCATCTGGCCGGCCCCCTGACCCACTGGTTCCCACTGGGGACCTCTCCCCCTCTCACCCCTCACAACTGTACCCCACCTGCTATCAGGGGGGTATCACCTCACAATTGCCCGGAGAACCAGGACTTCCTGGGAGTACATATACGCTCCCGAGGGTGACACATACCTAGCGTGTCGTGTGACAGTCTGCCTGGCGCAGAGCTCACGACCTCCTGTCCCTCTGACAGTGCGTGAAGATGCCCCAGGACAGAAGTGGCGTCACCATGGTCACTCATTGGTGGCCTAGCCCTTCTGGCCGGCCCCTGACCCACTGGCTCCCACTGGGGACTCTTCCCCCTCTCACCCCTCAAAACTGAACCTCTGCACCCTCCACCTAGGAGTGGCACTGCTCGACACCAAAACTGATGGAGGCCTGACTACAGACACTCCCAGCTTACCTCAAACAGGAAGAACCACCTCGAAGAACAGTACAACAGGACAGACTAGGCTCCCTACCTGGTGTTCCCTCATGGAACCAACCAGTCCTGGAGACTGAGGTTGGGGTTGGGAATACAACCCAGGGTCACGCCCTCAACCAGTTCAGGCGTGAGACCACTCAACCTCCTCACAAATAAGGGTACCTAGCTGGGCTACTCTAAACCATCTCCGCCGCAACGGTTTGTGGAGATACCTGCACCATTCTTCTAGGGTTACTCCCAAAAACAAGTTCAAAATAATTTTACACACACCATTTAACACTCAATCTTCCAGTGCAACACAACATTCATCCACACTCACACCCCCCAGACTAGTAAGACAGTTTCTACCGCCCCTGATTTCTCAACCTGACCACCACGTGACACAGGTACTATCACTCTGGGAACTGGGAATGGGACATTCACATTCATCCAGCGCATTACACATTCATCTCCAAACCCCTCCCAGGACTGGTAAGACAGTTTCTACCGCCCCTGATTTCTCAACCTGACCACCACGTGACACAGGTACCACTACCCCGGGAACTGGGAATGGGAATACATGCACTGGACACACATCTGCTGCCACCACTGGATCCCACCCTCTGGTGAATCCAGAAAACACAATGCACTAAGGGGGATGATCTACCCTCCCGAGCTAGGGACACCTAACTCACAGTGCACAAGAACACATTTCCAAAGAAATGACATTTAAAAGCAAACTTTAAAACAATAATCCCTATACCATGTGATTTATCTAAATGCAGAGTTTTGTAGTGTGGCCAGTTGCTGCTGCGGTACAGCGCAAACGCAAGTCCAAATCCCACCGCTGATCACCAATGTTAGAAATGGGATTTCTGGTTGGCTAAGGCTTGCGCCAAAGTCAGGCAGAAACCACCACTCTAGTCAGGGCAAGGAAGTTACACGCCAAAGATAACCCCTGCTCACCCCCTTGGTAGCTTGGCACGAGCAGTCAGGCTTATCTCTGAGGCGATGTGTAAAGCGTTTGCGCGCGCACCCAGCAACAACACCCAAGGCCCACCACAAAGGAAACTCCACACAAGGTATTCTATAAAAATAGCCTTTGTATTATACACAACACATTAGATAAAAACACACACTTTACAATGTGCCAACAGGCACGGGCAGAATTTACAAGGGATCATATGTACAGGGGACAGGGCCACATGGACCCCTGTCAGGAATTAGCACTTAGAACATAGCACAAATCACCAATAGTAAACATAGGACATAACACACAGTAACTGTGGAGCACAACCAGTCTCTACTGGCGCACTAATGACCTCAGCGTCATCACACTAGCATCAGGTATAAAACCTATCCTGCATCTATCACAGGGGCATAAATCACATTATGCAATTCTCGCAAGTCTAACGCCTTAGACCTAGCCACCTAAGTGTAACTACTCTAGGGGCGTACATAACACAGGGAAGTACATTCCCCCTACCATCAACCTACGCAGGTAAAACAACCTCCTAGGCAGAAATAACCACATTTAGAGGTATCAGACACAGGGTGCGCAAAACATGCTATACACAATACATTTCCTAGCACCCAAAAGCACATTAGCATGAATCGCAATAACACCTCAATCCCATTAGAGTCCAGGACGCACCAGAACCTAAACGTAGCAGCTGCCCACTACTTGCTGGGCAGCTGGGGACAAAGCAGGGCCTAAACGCTGCAGCTGGCACTAAGTGCTGCGCAGCTGGGGAAGGCAAATAGGAGGCACGGGCTCTCACTGGCCCCTGAACACATTATCCGAAACGCTGGAGCCACCTGGCTCAGAAAGTCACTTTGGAGCGCACTAGCGCTCTTAACATAAACAATGCGGGGGACGTTGGAGCCCTCTAGGCTCTATAACCAATTTTGCCCGTCTCGTTGGAGTCCCCCTCAGGGGGCTCTGGGACCATAAAGATGGCCCCTTGACCGTGGGAGCGCCACTCGCTCTCTAGGAAATATCCGGTCCCGGTTGGAGCGACCCGCTGCCAAACGGGGCCGCTCCGAGAGAACTGTGCCTCGAGGGGCACCAACAACAAGGAGCCCCCACTTACCGGGCTCTTTTCTTCATCCGCGGTGGGGCAGGCACCGGCAATGTGCCTCGAGCCCCCTCCGCCTTTAGTCTGCCTTCGGCGCTGCCTGCGGGGCTCTCTCACCACAGGAGAGCTCCGTCCCTGGAGGCGCCGGTCCTCGCCCGGTCCCCCATCTCGGGACCGGGACTTCTCTGGTGGAGCCTGCGAGGCTCCGGGGACAATGGCGGCACTTCCGCTTCCGTCCCGCGGCCCCGCCCACAACCAGGCGGGCCGCGGACTCGGCGGCAGTTGAACTGAAGCTCGGGCCGCGGCGGTGATTTCTCCTTCTATGATCGCGGGGTGGGCACCCGCAATAAAACAACCATAAGCGGGTTGGGCACCCGCAATAGGGATAATACGGCAATGAAGACGCAGGGTGGGCACCTGCATACAATTAGAAATAAAGGAATAAGCGGGGTGGGCACCCGCAACAGGACACAAGGCGGGGGAATCCCTACGCTGGGGATTCCCTCTAAAAAAAGATCGCAGCCCAGCGCTGCAGGCAGCAAAGAGAGGCGCTCGGGTAAACCAGGGAAGCGCTCTGCCACAGAAATGAAGCGCCTCTCAGCAGAGTGCAGGTACAGCGCCCACCAAGCGCTAGGGCAGCCTAGAGTCCATAAGGCTTAGTAAGGAAGCACAGCAAATGAAGTCCAAAAGGGTCCCAGAAGTCCTCCAGGTATCCAGGGGCTGGGCAGGGCCCAGGGAGGCAAGCCTTCCCCTGGGCCCCAGCAGCAGCATGCCCCTGGTAGATTCGAGTTTGGAACAAGAACATTTTGTAAGGGGACACAGCCCCTTTTTATACACCAAATCCCTTTGTTCTGGGTTCAGGGTGAGGGGGAAAACCAGTCGCAGCTGGTTGGGGAGCACCCTTGATGTGCTCAGCCCCTCACTCTATTCACTGGCAGGGCTAGGGTCGTCAGTCGCACCACAGGGGGCGGGGCCAGCATTGTGTGTGGAAAACCCTGTCCTATTCAGGACCCAGGTGTACTCCTCCCACCCATCTAGCTGTTGATCTCCCCATTCACCACTGGGTGACTCATCCTGACTCTGGGGAATCCCTAGCCCGTCACATGACATGACCAGCCAATCACGCGACAGACACACTGCACACAGAAGTGCCCACTTCCAGAAGTGGCACTTCCACACTAGGTACATGCACGCCGCACACATCATCGCGCAGCATTCACTCCCACGAGTCCGCACATACCAAACTCGGGCCTGCACACCCCACGCATCAGGAACTACTGGGGGCCCATACATTCCCCATGCATTCCTATGGGAGGGCAGGCCTATCTCACCACATGCACTCAGAGCACGCACGCACTTTACCCTGGGACACAGGGAAAGTGCGCAGGAACCAAACAAATCACCACACCAAGTCACCAATAAAAAGCAAAAAGTTCAGGGGTGAACCTGCCAGAAGGGCCAAGTCCAACACTCACCCTTACAGCCATTCACACAGAGACTTACTCACCCAAACAGATAGACACACACCCACTTACTCATACAAATAGTAACACGTACTAACTCGCCTATACAGTCACTGACAGAAGTATGCACTTATCGATATAGCCACTCACATTCACTCACTCAAGCATACAGTCCCTCATATACGCCATCATTCACCTACACTGCCTTTCACATACCCAGTTACTCACCCATACTGACAAATGCACTCAGTCACCGACACAGCCATACAGACACTCACTCACCCATACAGGTTCTCACGCATGCATACTGTACCCCATACAGCCACTGACTCACCCAACCACTCATCCATACAGGCAGTCACACACCTAGTCACCCACAGACGCCAAGATAACCATAGAGGTAGTCAGACAGCCAATCAATCACCCATATAGCCATTCACTGTCATACTAACACACCCACTTACACATCAACTGAGACAAATTCACACATTCATACAACCAGTCTCTCAAACATACATTCACTGAGACACATAATCACTCACTTAGTTATGCACCCACTGAGTCATCCATGCAGACACTCATACACCCACTAATTCGCCAATACACCTTGGTTTATATATTTAACACTCATAAACTTAATAAAAACACTCATTCATTAGATAAAGTCATCACTGATGTCATCAGTGATGTCATTTGAGATGTCATCAGTGATGTCACTGACCATGAAATGAGTGATATAATATGTGTGATCATAGGCAGTGCATTGCGGGGGCACGAGTTATAGTTAAGTCAGCCAATTATAACAGATGAATCTCTCTGGTTTTGTATGAGTAAAATCTGCCCCTAACTATAAAGTCTCAGAAACCTATGTTTTTTTTGTTGTGAAAAAATATATTTTTTTCTGTTTGTATGCACCCCTGCACTTTGCTGGTTATGGCCCCGGGATGAATGGAGGCTGAGTTAACTATGAAAAAATAAGAGTTACCTCTCACGAAGGATTTGTCGGTGCTGTTCTTCTGCTCGCCTTCAAGACGCGTGGAGTATTGGAAGGCGGTTTGCATGAAGGTGGAAAGGAAATATATCACCTATATATTTCCTACTGGCGATAGCCAGTAGATAGTTGTGATTAGGACCAAATTTCCCCATAGACAAAGCACTTTTTGTTTTGCTAATAATGTTGGCGCTGATTAACATTTTCGCGAAATTTTTATAACTAGTGCGCACGTTAGTTCATCTGCTGTCTGGAAAGTTTCAGAGTGATTCATCATGTGGGGGCCAAGAAAAAGGGATCCCTAAAACTCCTTTTCCCCATGCAATGTCTATGGGGATTTTGCAAGTTTTAGTCATGACTACAGCCCAAACGGCTGAACTGAATTGCACTAAATTTGGCAGAAAGCTGGATCTTGGTCCGCAGATTGTGTTTTTGGGGATTTGGGGTAAATCTGTTCAGTAGTTTCTAAGATTTTATGGGAAGAAAAATATAGATATCTAGGGCTTGGATCCTGTGTGACTCCACGAGTACCCGTGGGGGATCTGGGCGAAAAGTAAGGCCATGATTGACTTGCAGCAATCCAAAAGGAAAGTTGGGCCTGCAATTTTGTTTCTTGGTTGGGCTCCTAGGGAGAAAACAAAAACAAAAACAAACCTAAAGGGTCAGGATAGAGGTATCCTGACCCCATAGGACACATGGAGGGGTCTCTGAGGGAACCCTCATGGGCAAAAAATTGCCCAATATTTTTTTTGGGCCGATCTGCGGATCCACCACCGTGCACAGCTCGAAACCTAGTATCCACGATTCCAAAGCCCAATTGAAAAAAGAAACCTTGCCCACTCACACACCATACTCCTGCTGCGCACGGCCATGTGAGGTTGGGTGCATGAGGGGGGGGGTCAGCGGCAGGCCACATTAACGTACGGTAATTATATATTACTTTATGTTACGAAAACATGGAAAGTCACATAAAAAAAATGTTTACAGGGACTTTATTGTTAGGTTGATGTTTTACCCTCACAAAACCATAGAATTTCGGTAGTTGTACTTATCTTTTAGAAACTATAATTTGTACCGTTAAGTAACTCTAGGCCACAAGTTATAGTTTCTTAACATAAGTATAACTGTAAATGCTGAATTTCTATGCTATTTTGAGTGTAAAACGTCAACCTAACTATAACGTCCCTGCAACCTTTGGGGTGTGTGTGTGTGTATGTGTGTATATATAGATAATATTCCGCACAAAACAGAATGCCAGGATAGGAAATCCATGAGTCCGCTCAAACAGGTTTGTAAAGTTTTTTATTTTCTCAGTTGACAAAGGAACGCGTTTCGACCACGTCTGTGGTCTTGGTCACCTGACCCCATATGTGGTCAAAGACTCTTTAAAGTTTCATGAGTGGTCAAACATACCACGTGTCAATCAATATAAACATAAAAGAAATACACGTGTTTACTTGTGTTTACTGTGAGTTAAAACGTTGCAACTTAATGTGTTCTTAAACTTCTAAATGCAAATTAATGGCTTTGAGATGTTTACTTCACATTTCAAGGTGTCTATGAAAACAAAAGAGCGCGGGCTAGGCGCTGTATGTTATCTCTGCCAGTGCCCGTTTTTCTGCGCTGCAATCGTAGGTCTAGTTCCCCTGTGTTAGGTGCTTTTGTGTACATTAGTGATGTTTGTGTAAAATATTATGACATAATGTCTGTGAGCGCATGTCTAGTCCAGTAACCTTCTCTAGTCTGGTAAATTATCCCAGCAGAGTGTCGGTTTAGTACCATATACGTGGTCACGGTAGCTGCATAGTGCATTGTTAGTGATCTATGGATGTAGCTGTGAGTTAAACTATCAACAAGTGAGAAGCAGGTAGAGTCGACCTTCCACTCTTGGTGCGCATACTTTAATCGCTGGTGTGTGAGTCCCTCGAGCACCTTCCACGTTGTCTCCCTGTAAAGAAGATTACAAATTCATACATTTATACGTGTCATAGGAACTATACTACAACAATTCAATACATTTCTCGATTTGCTGTCCAGATGCTAAGGCTAACAATCAAAATAATTACAATTTCATTAATTAAAACATCCATCATAGTTGCAACTTTCTATTCATACGGCTATATACATGTATAAGACTGGTAGGTAAGAGTAAACTGTGTGAGTGGGGACAGAGGGGGAAGGAAGGAAATGGGAGTGTGAGGCTAGTTCTAACTGGTCCTGATAGTAGCCAACTTAATCAAAGATGCGAATGCATTTCCTCATCTAAATTCAACCCTCCTGGGAATTTGCTGCCTGCTTGCAAAATAAACCGTGACTCTAGTCTACGGAGAGCACCTACCCTGTTCCCACCTCTGGGATTCAAGTTTACACTGTCAAGCCCAAAGAATTTATCCTTGGTCCAATCTCCATTATGTTCTGCTGTGAAGTGTCTTGCTGTGCTGTAACTATGGTCTTTATTTGTTATTGCTCTCCAGTGTTCGAGAATTCTCTTCTTCACCGGAAATGTAGTGGAACCGATATACCACAAGTTGCAGGGACATACTATGACATACACTACAAATTCCGTGTGACACGTTATAAGTTTGAGGATTTTCCACGGGGCTTTTACCATTCTAAGTGTGGTCTCTGTTACATTGTTACTGTGTTTACATGTCTTGCAGTTACCACATTTTCGGAAGCCCTTGGCATGTTTGAGCCAATTTTATTCTTTGGCCTGCAGGTGGCTGTGTACCAACATGTCCTTTAGTGAGGTGCTTCTCCTGGATGTTATTGAGGGGTTGGGACCTATTTTGTTCCTCAATATGGGATCTTGTTTCAAGATCCCCCACCTGTGTTTCAGAATTTTACGCAACTGTGCTGCCTGACTGCTGTATCTTGTAATGAAGCGAACTGGCTCAGAGGCTGCCTGTCTCTTGCTAGCAAGCGTGATAGTTTCCGGCATGTGTTCCTCTCTTTGTGGCTCTCTGACTCTTGCTTCTGCCTGTTTGAGTGCTTTCGTAGAGTAACCTCTCTCCCTGAATCTTCCTTTCATGTCTCGTGTTGTCTGTTCAAATGCTGTTGACGTACTACAGTTCCTCTTAGCTCTGAGGAACTCACTGTAGGGTATCCCCCATCTGAAACTGGGTGGATGGCTACTACTCGCATGCAGGATAGAGTTCCCTGCGGTCTTTTTTTCTGAACAGATTGGTACAAATCATTCCTTCTTCCACTGACAGTTTCAAATCTAGGAAGTCTATTGTCTCCTTGCTATAGGTTCTTGTAAATTTCAAATTCACATTGTTTTCATTCAGTAGATCAATAAAAAGATTCAGTTCCTGTTCACTCCCTTCCCACACAAAAAAGACGTCATCGATGTATCTCAGCCACTTTTTGACGTTACAATACCATTTTTCCATGCGGTCTTTCCAGAGCACCTGCTTCTCCCACCAGCCCACCATGAGATTGGCATAGCTGGGAGCAAAGCAGGTGCCCATATAAGTTCCCTGTAGTTGTCTGTAATGGTTCTTTTCAAATATGAAGGCATTCGCTTTTAGGCAAATACTGATCATTTCTGTGAGCATGTGTGTGTGTTGGAGCAGATGGATGTCCCTTTTCTTAAGGAAACAATTACATGCCTTGAGCCCGTCCTCATGTCGAATGCTAGTGTAGAGTGACTCTACGTCTAGGCTAACTAGCCAATTGTTGTTCGTCATGACAACGTCCTTGATTTTTTCAGGAAGTCACTCGTATCTCTGATGTAGGAGTTCAAGTCTTTTACATAGGGGAACAGGAAGTAGTCCACAAATGTCAATGTCTTTTCGAGTAGGCTGTTTTTGGAGGAGACTATTGGTCTCCCTGGAGGTTCATGGGCATTTTTGTGCACCTTGGGGAGTAGATAAAAAGTGGGGGTGGTCGGTGTTTCATTCTTGAGGAATTTCGGCTCATCCCATGTCAAAAGGCTGCCCTCATGCCAGTCGTCTAATCTCATGTGATATCTGTGTTGTACGTCAGTCAGATATTTTATGTCCACCTTACTGTAGCATTGTGGATTGTTCAATTGTCTGTAGGCTTCCTTTACATACATGGTTCTGGTCAAAAGGACCATGTTGCCCCCCGTGTCTGATGGTTTTATAACTAGTTATTTTCATCTTGCAGGCCCTTGACTGCTTCCCACTGGAATTTGGTCATGTTCTTGTTCTGTGGGGTCAGATGTATCAGTTTTTTTGGCCACAAGGTCGCTAAAAATGTCTATGTTATCTTTAGGTGTCATCGTTACAAAGTCGAGATATATATATTTATATAGTTGTACGACGGAACAACGCCGAGTAATAGGTCGCAAGCCTTAACCACGCATTGTTTTACAACGTATATATTTTTACAAAGGATGCCATTACCATACATTGTTTATTCAATAAAAAACAATGTATTTGTGGGGGAGACCCCCCACATACGTTGTAAAAACATGCATGCTTAAAAATGCGTAGCTAAGTCACAACATAGTAAATACCTCGCTCTAAAGGCTGTTTCCCTATAGATATAATCGGTTTTTTTTGTGGTGCCGTATTGCTTGAAAATGTACACTACGTATACAATGGAACAGCTGGTAGGAATGGGAAATTATTTTTCAGCCTCCAATTCCTGGCCCTGTGCTTTGTAATTACCCACGTTCCTGTGGGTTAATTACCCTCAGGTGGGCCACGGGACTCTGTCGTGCTCTTTATTCTGTATTTCGGCAAGTGTGTGTGTGTGATTCATGCCATTTTCTAGGCCTGTCTGCCATAGGCATCATAAGAGAGGGCACCAATTAGATCCCAGGGCTAAGGTTGTGATCCTGGAAAGTATCCAGTTCCCAGGAAGAGGTAATTGGGCGTGACAGCATTCCAGTGGTTTCTTCTTTTCTCATTGTTGTGGTCGGTCTGACTGTTCGTTTACAAGAATTTTAATATGGCGTGGGTTTGTCGCTCATCGCTGGCACAGATAAATATTTTGCACTTATGTTTCTCCTGATCATTGTTCCTAGGTACCCAGCAAAGTCTGCTTTTCTGGAGGAGACGGCTCCCCTTGGCATGTGACCGAACCCCAACAGTGTCCGCCTTGCAGTGGATCTGCCCAAGGTAAGTGGCCAAGTGAATGCGATGAAGAAGGAAAGGTCCTGCTTTGCTAAATATTAGTTCATGCTCAAATCCAACTCAACAACACAGGTTATATAGTTGATGGTTTTTCTCACTAATTTTATTTAAAGTCCCTTTTTTATAGCAGCAGGTACTGTTCCAAAGCTACTTCAAAACCCTGCACCTGCATTTAATCTTTTACAGTCCATGCAAGGTTGAAGATGAAGGGCACACATAGGAGGCAAGGGTAACAGGTGGATTCCGGTTCATTGGTGCACTTCAGTAGTACACCTGCTCTTGAAGAGTGTTTGTTGGATGTTTTTTTAAACTGAGGCGGGCTGCGGGATTTGTCTCTTTTTTCCCAGGTTCTAAAGCTTCTTTCTTTGCAGGACTCTACCACCAATATGAGCTTGCCTGTAGGTGCTAGGAGTGGATTTATGTAGGTGACTGGACTTTAGGCGTGTTTTGTTTTTTATCGTGGCAAATGGATATATGGCTTTCAAGTGTGGTTTCTTTCCGCAATTCAAATGCTTTGCAGGTCAGGTAGATAATTTTAAGGTTCAATATATTTTGATTAATTTAAATTTTGCAACTTGCAATGCCTCCCTGTTCCCACCTTTCTCCAACTCAAGATAGGGGTAACCTTATCCATGTCCATGTCCGACCTACTTATGTTAGCGGCTCCCTGAGCCCGTAGCATAGTATTATTTTTAATGCTCTTAGAGTTCTTGGGCATGTTATCAATAGGTAGTCTTCAGCGAAGTAGTCCAATAGTGGACCCCACCCCTCACTAAAATGCAATTACTTCCTTTGTATAGCTAACATGATCTTTTCCATTATCTAGAATCAGGGCTGGACTGGCCGTAGCGGCAATCCCCTGGTGGGCCGGACGGGTGGGGGCCGGTTTTGGGCCCCTGGGGGCCGTTTTTGTTACAGGGCCGTTATTGCAGCATAAACTCCAAAATCGGCCCTGAATTAAATCGGCAGAAAACCGGCCCTTTCAAAGAGCTCGGCGGCACCCCCAATCCTGCCAAGCACTTTGCCAGGGCCGGTTTTGGTTCCCAGGCCGGCCCTGTCTAGAATATGTCCCATCAGTAACCTTCAAATTTGGACAAGAGTTAGTGATCCCACATGTCCACACCTCCTCCAGTAGTGTGTTGTCCTCTCGCTATTCATAGAATGTAAGCGTTGCTGGATCCAATGCCTATGGAATAGACTTTTTCTCACCATTTCCCTCCCCTCGTCAGAGGTGGTGTCTTTGTAGGTGATGAGGCATACGGTCTTTCATTGCTTCACTGTGAATGTCAGCTGCAGCTCTTTCTGCAAACTGATCTGAGATTGCCCCTTTGGGCTTTCTAGTCCTTATTATAATTTTACATATTCTAGAGGTCAGATGTTTGTCCTCCAATACTTTTCTCAGCGGTTTCTCAAACTTCGTAAAGTGGTACGTTGCTGCCTCCTATATGTCCTGTTGTGTTAACCAATATCTGAACCGCATTTATCTATATCTGTCTCCCCAGGACATAGTCCATCTTCTACTACTCAAACAACATAATATCTCAATTAGGGAGGAGTCCACTATTCTGATGCACTGAACAAGGTGCAAATGTTTGAATGCATCTCTATTGGTACCCAGACTGAAGTCCAGGCACCCCAGTAGCGTTGTTCTCCCAGATGACATGCTTGAGTTGATGCAACACTGGGCCTCCTGCTAGGGAGTGATCCAAGAAACACCAATGGAGCTCTTTTGTTTTTGTACTTCTCCAATAGGTACTGAGGTGGAAGGCCCAGTAATATGCATATAGATCGGGCGAAACCGACCACACTCGGCCATTGATCTAAGTGCAGGTCTGGACACTATTCCCACCCTCTTCCCTCCCCCATGGAAACCCACATAAACTTTCTGCATCTGTCTCAATATTCTCTGCTCCAGCTGGATTGGGACTTACTGCAACAAGAACAAGACACTTGGTAGGATCTTCCTTTTTATTGATGTGATGTGGCCATGCTGCAATAGGGAGTGAATTGTGCCAACTCTGTAATCCCTTCTATGTTTCTTAACATTTGGGTGGGTAGGGATTGTGGGGGAGTTGGGGTTGGGGAGAGAGGGGAAATGGGCTTTGTGCATCCCTGGGATAGTTACTGCTAGGTGAATTCCAAGATATTTAATAGTGGACGAGCTCCAGGCGGAGGGTGAATTGGCCCTCAACTAGGTCTCCCCCACGGAATGTTTAGGCCCATGGTCTCAGATGTCCTCATGTTTAGCTTGTTCCCTAACACAGCACCGAATATATGTAGCTCATCAAGACAAGGATGTTTATGGCTGCACAACTTAAGCCACTGCCACTAAGATGTCATCCAGAGACATTCACCTGCATTCTGAATCCTCTGGGCTAGTATTTACAAGATCTTTGAGAAAAAGAGGGGTGACAAAGGACATCCCTCTCTTGTCCCTCTTTCAGTAGTTATTGTAGGGAATGCCCGCCATTAACTCAGATCTTCGCTGTAATTTTTGAGTATCCATTGAGCAGTATTGCAATGACCATAAACCCCAAGCCCATGGCCCTCCGCTTTTCTTCCAAATTGTTCCATTCTACCCTTTCAAATGCTTTTTCAGCATCTGACCTTGGCCTGTAAGAGCTGGATTTCTCAGGATCCTTCCACTTTAAAAGTACTGAAACCCTAGCTTCATCCACTGTGGGTGTCGCCACTCCCAATGCTGCCATCTCATTGTTTTCTTTCAATACAATTCCAACTAAGCTGGCCCATATGCATTTGTAGAAAGACTGGGTGAAACTATAAGATCCCGGAGCTTTGAAGAGCTGCAGGCGTTGTACAGCCATATTGGCCTTTTCAGCTATGATGGGACTGTCCATCTTCCCCACCTGCACTGGTAGTAATCTTTCTAGCTTTTCCCCCATAAATACTGTGGGATCACTTGCCATCCACCAGTTTTGATTTGTAGAAGCTCTGGTAGAAGAGGTGAAATGCTTGTAGCTTGTGAAGTTTCCCTTAATGACAGTTCAGTCCATTCACCTGGTGGCCAGCATTTGGCACTGTGCCGGCCTCTTTCTCGGTCTCGTGGCCAAGAGTCTCCCTGCCTTAGCTCATCCTGTCAAGACAATGTAAACCATTAAAACAAATCAACACACAGAGGATTATTTTTAATTTGGAACCACACAATCCCTCCAGATGAGCAAAGAAAGAGCATTGGCTGCTACCAATAGAGCCCCATATTAATATGAAAGCCATATATGTGTCCCTTAGAGTCCGTAATGGCAAAGACTTTATTCCTCAAGTCCAGGCTAACCAAACGCACTCCTTCAGGACAAGCGGGGTCACCAACTCTACCATCTTACAGGTCCCAGGACTCCACCAGCAGATACTGGGTGATTGGAGATCCTCCTACTTGACCTCAGTTTCAAGGGACTCTCCTGAAGCCCTCTGAGATGAACATCACTGTCTCAGATTCCTAAAAAGCTCTCAAGGCCTGTCTGAAATGATTGCCTGTCTGTTCAGTTCAATCATACAGCCCTACTTGGCATGCCTCCCTTACAGGCTAGGATCACTTTACAAATGACCAACACGAGTTAAAATATTTGTAAAAGTTCAATGTTAGAACATCATAGCCACATGCCCCAAACAGGGCAAATTTGAAAGGCGATCAAAAAAGTGGTGCTTAGATTAACTTGCCTATTTACAGTATCTAAAATACAAATAGACCAACATATTCAACAAGTATAATAATGCGATTATCAAATCTTATGTATCGGGTGCAGGCCTTAAACGGAATCCTAAAGTATAGTCAAAACACATTATCTTTATCGTTATTACCACATTAATTAATGGTGCTAAAATGAAAACACTTTAATAAAGTTAATTGAAATAAAAAGCACATATAAGCAAATGACTATATAGAATTAATAGAGCAAACATATTTCCATTCTGGATATTTTTCATTCTGTATTTTTTAAAGATGGGTCTCTGGTATATTCTGTGAGCTGTATCTTTTTCAGGGTGTACTACTGGAATATTGTGTTTTAAATATCGCCCTACATACGTACCATGTCTAGAATATCAGCTATTAAAATGTTGTGAAATTATAGGCAAGTATATATTTACTATATTTAACTTTGCATTCACAAAGCTTGAAGATATATAATTAGTCAAGGTATGTTGAGGCGGAGTTCAAAATTGTAAATTTTCAAGGTATGTAGATGGGGAGTTAGAAATTCTAAATCTAGAACTGCCTATAGATACACACCTTCACTGTCCTGTGGTAGTCAATAAACTACAGTCGATATGATTGTTGAAATTTTGACCCATATCTGCCTTGCATGGTAAATTAAAGGAAAGCACTTAAAAGTACTCTACAATAACGTAAGCCGCATAACTTTAAAATATTTTTCTGAAACACATAAATGTGAACAACTTTTTCTGTTGAAACTGAATTGCTATCATTTTGAGAAGCCATGACTCAAACGGGTGACAGGGTTCAAATACTTCATATTGGAGCTTACAGATAGAATCTTATACCCCAGTCATGGTCAGTGCATTTGTAAAGTGAGGTAAAGCTTAGAGTGCCACCTAATGCTGGGGCCATAGTATCTGAATGGCTTTTTTCAGTGTGTGGGGAGTGCTAAAACTCTCAAAATGCTACCTTGTCTCAATTGCTGAAAATAGTTGCATCTTTCCTGACTCCGATAAAACATCAACAACACTTGGGGATCCACACAGAATTGGAGCATACAGGGCACCTTCCCGCGAAGGTGTGGCCCATGCTTTCAATCTTAAGAAGGATGTCTCCATCAAGGTACATCTCAACTTCAGTCTCACAAGGGCCTGCAGGGTGGACTTTCTTGAATGAAAAAGCGCCTTAATACACTTTGTCAATACCTTCTATGTGGGCACCAACTGTACATCTAGGTTGCAGTAACCCATGGAATCATGAGTACCTCTTTACTCTTATGAGTTTTCAGGCTTGAAGCATAGAGAAACCCATGCAGGCCAAGACCGGCCACAGTGGACAAAGGGAGAAACTACAGTAGGCAGTAGGGTAGTTTGCAGTTTACAGGATTGGATGTGTTTGGGGTTTTCTGAATCCAACCAGAGTGAACTGCTCTCGGTAAGCAGAACACAGTGTTCTTGTAGCTAAGTGCTCGCTTTGCTGTCACGGCAAGACAGTGCTTGTGAGAACTGTGCCAGACAATAAACGCTTGTCATCTACAATGAGTATTCAAGAGCTATGCCTTTTTGTGCTGTAAAATAAGTTGTTTGATCCCACATTAATAGGATGTTTCTCCTGTCTTGAGAGGGTCAGCTTCACTTTCTATGCTTGCTCCCTTTGCCCCATATTGGTTAGTATTAGGCTATTTTCCAAAGCCCCTTTTATGCTCGCAAAATCTAAAGAGGGGGTAGTCAAACTACTCTCTAATAGTGGTAGTCCAGAGAATCCCGTCTATCACATCAGGGCACATATTCAACTTTTACACGCTCTTCATCTCCTGTGAAGCACAATCATGTTTGTGCCTATGTTTTTTGTAGCTACTCGTTATACTTGTCCACCCTATTCATCAAACTCCTCTGTTAAATGGGCTCTGATTTTTTTACATAAGTATCCATGCGCAAAAAAACACACTGGACTGGGTCAGGCTCATTTTTTAAATTGTATAGAAGGGGGAAATACAAACCTTCTACAGGGCATTCACCTTGAATAGTTTTCATGTGTATTTGCTTCCAGACCACAAGGTTCTGAATGAAGATTTAAAACAAACAGAAGATTTACAGATCACGGTGATCAATGCTTTTAGCTTTCTGTTTGTCAAAGAACTAATTTAAACTATCTCAGAAACTGACAGTGTGTTTACAGCCCGCCCATTGCATACCATTGGTTGATTACTGTCATTCCCCTTTGTTTGCTTCCTATTCCATTGTGTGCCTTCGTCTTCTCGGATTTCCTCTCCTGGAGGATAGCTTCTTACCATCTTTTTTGATAGGACGACTTGTATTCTTCCAGTTTTCACATTTACGGAATTACTTTTTCTCTTCAAGCACTCAATGAAGGTGTATTGCTCTCTCATGTGCTACTCCCTGTCTCAAATACCCGCCCCATGCACTCCGCTTTGCCCCATCCTTTTCCCACTTGCCCTTTTAGCCTCTCATGCAAGTGCTGCTTCTCACTTTGAGTACTTGTTGGCAGGTACCTCTTCAGTGTTGCTCCCTCCGACCCAACTTTTTTTAGGTCGAGCCTGGACGGCGCATGCGCTGCTCTGCGAGGGATGCTGTTTTCGGGTATGGACTTGAAGCTCCGCTCATTTTCCGCCAATCTGTTCAATTGGCTCCCATTACTGTCCTTCCGAAATTGTTCCTTTTGATTCATGAATAGGCTTACTAGTCCCTCCTTAGTACCGCCTTATCTGCATTTGTAACCTCCCACCAGGACTGGACTTTTTGCTTGTGTTGTTACACAGTCTGTTTTATCTACAGTCTGTGAGCCCTATTTTCTTTCATGATTTTCCCCTATTCCACCCATGACGGGCTTTCCTGCAAGTGTGCCCACTTTGCCGCCGTGCGACGGTTTCAGCATGGCACCCGCTTTTACATTTTTATTACAAATAGGGCAACTTGCACCTTTTCATGTAAGTTATTTTTTTTTATATGGCAGTGTGGCACGCTTTTACTATAGCATCCGCATGACTTTTTCTTCTAAACTTGCCCTGCCCTGTTTATATGCATTGTTTTCAATTTTGCTAGTGTGTGTGTAGCACGCCTTTATTTTCTTCTGAACTTGCTCCTTTTTGTATGTATTGTTTATTTATTTTGCAATTGCGGCACGCTTTTACTACAGCGGGCGTGCATGTTTTTTTTTCCTTGGAGAAGCAGCAATTGGCGGACGCACGCCTTTCTTTAAACCACAACCCTCCACCCCTTCCCTCTACGATTGCCTTTGGAACCGGAAGAAGGCACCTCCATGGCAACCCCAGCTGCGAGCACTCACGTTCCAAGTCAGATTTCACTTCTATAGGTAAGCACCCTCTCACTATGTAACACAAAGCAGCCGACTCGCATTATTGAAACTTTGACCTATTGGCATTGTAAATGACAATGGCTTTTATTTATGTGCACTTTGTCATTGCTTGCGAGTTTCAAAACACCTAAATAAAAGCCATTGTCATTTGCAATGCCAATAGCTCAAAATCTCGCAAATGCGAAGCCTATTGCATTGCAAATTGCTATTTTTTTATGCTCCCCCCACACAGTCCCAGTTGCTTTCTGCCATCCACTGCCAAAGCGGTCTCTTTCGCACACTTCCACTGTAGTAGAAAAATCTGTATTTTTATTTTTTGGGAGGTCCCTGTAGCTGCCATTTGTTACTGGGCTATTCCATTGAGACAAAAGCAGTCCTGCCAAGTATCACGCATCAGACGTGACTCTAACACATTTCAGTGTGGTGTTCCGCATCACCGCACTGAAATACGTTGTCACACATTTTAATGCCACTGACTGCACTTTGCTGACGGCGCCAGCTGAAACTGGCAAGGTAACGCCAGGGTGCTAGCGCACACACTGGCGCCTCTGACACCCATGTGCGCCGGCTGCTGCTCACCTCCCCGCAGATTTGCCAGCAGGAGACACTCCGATCGGGCTCTGGGTGAGAGTCTGACAGAGCTACAATGTTACAATCTGCCTGCATAATTGAAACAAAATTCCCGAGCGGGGCCTGCCCTCTCAGTCGCTGCATTAGCTGTGGAGCCAGTGCTGTGTGGGGGAATCATGACCTAACGTCCTTTACAGAAAGGAAGTGAGGTCGGTCAGATGCGGCGGCTGGGGACTCGACGCGGACTGGAGTTAACTTGCAAGACTCCGCGCTGTGCTGAGTTCGCGGTATTCCCCGGCCGGCGTTGCCGGTGTTCCGAGGGGCCGGAAGCTGTTCAGGTCAGTGCGTGCTGCTTTAGTTTGTTTTGGGTGCCTGCATGCCTTCTTGGATCTTGTGCACAGTATGGTGATTTCGTCAATATTACACCAAAGTGGCGGCTGTTTGGGAGCACTTTGAATGGTTGTACATTTTGTTGCACTACAAGTTTAAATGCACAATCGCCATCACCCGTACCTTGCAAAACATAATTTGAGCGTATGCTATGGCGGGCGGCAGCTTTCACACCCCAGCGGTTGGAGGGTGCAGGCGGCGAGGGCAACTGACCTACATGTACTTTAAGTGGTGCAGGGCACCGTCATAGGGCGGGTCGGCCACCCTCCGCACGAGCGGGCGGCGTGGCTGCGTAGACAGTTTCTGCTCTCACTGCGCGTTGACTTGTGCCCTGAATTACTGCCGTGATCTGACGACCCCGTCACCCACGACCCGTCCACCGCCAAACTGATGGTGCCTCAACAGGCACTGAAGCCTGCAGCGCTGCAGTGAGTGCAGCAGAACTAAGGGCATAATAAAAATGCAGGGCCTGTGCCAGTCCTTGACTCGAGGCCTGGACCGTGGCCTCTGCTCACGGTGCAGGTGGAAGTCGTGGTGGCTGGCTGGCTCGTACCGTGAGAGCGCTGCAGTGTTCCCCATGCCAGAAGTAAGTGTGTCACACGGACTACCTTTTAAGTAGCAGTCAGTTTTTTCAGACAATAGTTGCTTGTTTTAGGTCTCACTCCGACTCACCGCTTGGCATTGAACGATACCAGCTCCTCTTCATCGGGTGCGTGCGTGCTGCTCACAAATATCACTGGCTTACTGTTGTACTTAGCGATTGTTTCACTAATGGACATTTCTACTGTATAACCTACTTCTTTTGTTAATATTTGAATTCTAGCAATGTAACTGTTTATAATCATCCTAAAAAATTACATAAATGTGCGCACTATATAAAAATGCACATAAATAAATAAAACATGTATTCCCTCCTTCTTCCCCCACCCCCATACCTAAACCTCCATTTCTGTGACGTCAGCCCATCTCCTGTATTAGAGGCACAATCTACGCTGGGGGGCGGCTAGAGTACCGCAGGGGAAGCCTGGAACCTTTCACCAGCTCAGTCGTGTTCTGTCTGCAGAGCAGAGGGCATTTTCGTACATTTACAACCGATTATTAGCACAGGCAGCCAGGGCCCATAGGAACTGCTGGAGCTAGGTAAGGGCACAGGCAGCCAGGGCCCATAGGAACTGCTGGAGCTAGGTAAGGGCACAGGCAGCCAGGGTCCATAGGAACTGCTGGAGCTAGGTAAGGGCACAGGCAGCCAGGGTCCATAGGAACTGCTGGAGCTAGGTAAGGGCACAGGCAGCCAGGGTCCATAGGAACTGCTGGAGCTAGGTAAGGGCACAGGCAGCCAGGGCCCATAGGAACTGCTGGAGCTAGGTAAGGGCACAGGCAGCGAGGGCTTCCAGGCAGGCGCACTGTTAGAACTGAGTTTGGGTACAAGACTGATAGCAAATAAACAGAAAAGGCTAAGAGAAACCACCACAGGCAGGGCTGCATCCGCATACATTACAATTTTAAAATTACTCCAACATAGTTATCCAGAGGTGTAGTGTTACTTTTTAAATAAAAAGATTGTTTTATTTGATTATTGTATTTAACATCGCTTCTCTGTTTATAACGTTCTAGTTATTAGTCGCCATATTTGAATAAGCAAAACGTTTGCATTCTTGCACCTGTGCATGTAGATTACTCTGACGCTCTATGTCTGTGAAGGGAGATTATTCTAAGTATATGCTATTTTGATAGCACAAACCAAGACAAGTGGAGTGATGTACAGGGTAAAAGGCACGAGTCCAGTCAGCGAGTGATGGGAGAGGTACCTGGGTTCTGTGAGGAGACCTGTAATATTACTGCGCTTTAAAAAGGTGCGTCTACAGCTCTTTCCTCAGTTGGAGCAGTGTTGGGGCAGTCCTGATGGATCCAGATCCTTCATGCATAGATGGAGAAAGTCAATTGCCTGTTTTAAAACTCTTTTGGTCACCACCCTTTTAGCTTAACTATGTGTGTTTGAACACATGATCCTAAAGCCGGTCTCATTGCTCAAATAGATGTAATTTCTGATATTTATATTATTCCCTCATCGCTTGATTTTGCGCGCAAAGAAGTGTCACTCCTAGTCGGTGAAATGTCACTCATAATTACACTGAAATTATAAAAATGTCACACATAGCAATCTGAAACCTTGGCAGCTATGCAAAAGTGCTTTTGCACTAGTAAAATATTTTTTAAAGTACCCCTCAAAGTGGTTTGTACCATCTTGGTTTGGGTACCTGTGTCATCGTTTAGGTGTATGAATGTATGGGGATGAACACACAGGGATATGTCACTGGGCATACACGCGCCTTTTAGAATGATTCCGCCAACAGCAGCATCATGACATGCACGTGCTCATGGATGCATGTGTGTCATCGCACCTCTTTTCTTTTTTTTCTCGTCTTTTTTTCTGATGCTGTACAGCATTTGCAACAAGCATTGGCATAGCCAATAGGTCTCGCCTTTGGGACCTTAAAAGTGTTTAGCCATGCAACAGTTGCATAACTAAATACTTATAAGGTCCCAAAAGCGAGACCTATTGACTATGCCAAGCAGCCGTGTGGCCGCGAAAGTGAAAGTAATCCAGGTCAAGTGCGGCGCGCGCGCGCCCACGCACATGCACTGTAGCTCTAGGCTGGCCTGGTAGCACTTATTGGAGCCCTCTCAATAAGTCTCGCCAGACCAGCGCATGCGCTGGGTCAGGCGAGACCTATAAAGCATTGGTGACCTATTGTCTTTGGAAATGTTTGTTTTGTTTTAACTAACAGCACTTTGCTGGGTGCCCATTTTTTTGAAAAACAAACCTCATGGTATTCCACAAACATAGAAGGACTCCAATTTAGTTTCAACAGTGGGGCACAGAATGACCTGAATGACAGCGCTCAACAACATAGGAAATATACACAATTGGACAGCAATTTTACACAGAGTATCATCTGTGTTAATTGTAGTTTCACTTTCTCCATTAGAAGTATAGGTGTACAAGTTTGAGCATACTGAGTTATGATGGCTTAACACTTAGGACTGACAGAAGAGTACCGCATGGCATGGCTGATGAGCCTGTAACTACAGCTACCAGTCATACCCTGCATTTATTGCAGGTTAACCTCAGGGCCGTCTTAACAGCATTATAAGCCCCCGGGCAAAGCAGTGCACTGGGCCCTGCCTACACAACCACTCACAGGAATAAAAATGTTTAGCGGAAGATTAGTGTTAAATTCTGGTCTGCATGGGGCCCCTGGGCAACTGCCCAGCGTGCCCATGCGTTAAGACTGAACTGGTTAAGTTGCAGCTTGGAGAACACCACTGCCCCACATACAATCTATTCACACATCAAATACTCTTGGGCTACAGATGAGACTAGATTGCATCACATGATTCAATTGCTCGAGGGATGTGACGAGCTCTGGACAGGAAGTATACATGATGTTGACTGCCCTGGCTAGCAACAACCGCTTGTAGCCTTTATTACATCTGAAATCGGTAAGAACATTGCGTCTTTGTACTGGCCCACCATATTTCCCTCCAGTAAGTAATCCCTCTTAGCAATTGCCTTTTTGCAGCAAAGGAAAACGAGATTAAATTGGCTTTTATTAAATGTATTGGATAGACTAGTGTACTGGAAAAAAAAAAACATTCTGCTAATTTAGTTAGAACTAAACGAGGAAGCGAAGGGCAAGGTGGAAGACTCCTCTTCTATTTTTAGGTCTGGCCGCAAGACAGTTTTAGCTGTTTAGACAGCCTTGTGTTTTCCAAAAAAGAAATGTATTATATAAAAAGTATAAATGCTTGCTTATAAAAGGCTTTACGCTAGCCCTCTTCGTCCTTTGGTCGATACATCTGTCATTCACATTTTACTTCCGAACACCAGAACATAGAATATGAGACAAGGGTTCCGCTCACTTCATCCATGGCTCTCTTGCGTAGTGAATGACAGAATTTTGCCTGATTACATCTGCTCATTGTTCATCAACTTGTGAAGGAGTACAATTCTTTGCCAGGATCAGTGTGTCTGGGCTAATGGGACACAGCTTTATGTATACATATTTTACATTTTTGTCATATTTTGTTTGCATATGTTTTCAAAAAGAAATTAAGGCAAGCATGCAAAAGCTAGACCTATTGGCTTTGCCAGTGCCTATATGTAATCTTGATACAACCGACCCCTCCCTATGTAACTTGAGGATCGCTCACTGCCTTCCTCTTAAACAAAATCTCTCCAGGACCACAAGTACCAGAATACCAGGAAAATAACCTGGCCTGGCATTGGGAAATGTAAAATGACAAGACCCAGATACCTGAGACTGCTGTCTCAAAATTTAGGACTGGGCGAAGGCAGTGGTGCTGTGACTATTTGCAGCACGGGGCGCGGCCCTCCATGTTAAACCACTGAAGTCGCAGGGGTTGTGAAAAATTAAAGCGTCACACTATGAACAAGTGTAGCAAATGCGCCACGTCCATTCAGTGGGTAAGTGGCACAGGTGGTGTATGTAGCTGGTGGTGCACTTTGGAGTACTCTATCACAAATGTATTACTAATACATGGTCTGGCAGGGCACTGTCATTTCTAGACTGCGCATTTTCCTTTGAAATTCTCATTAAATTTGCACGGACCTACAGTTTTACTGTTCGAATCGTATAGCGCCCACAATATGTGGAAATCAGGTTTCTTTGAATATTTGTCATTTGCACATCATCAAGTGAAGTGGCTTGAGTTTTTTTTTTTTATCCTAATAAATTCTTTGTTTCCACCACACTTCAGAATTACAAAAAAAAGCGCTTCATTTGTGCTTTCCTAACTGTGAATATACTGTGCCATATTTTTATAGTTTATCTATAAGTATTTAAATTTTGTTAAGTGTTTCAAAAGAAAGAATGACAGCCTTTCTTTCCACACCAGCATGATTGTCACATGGTTTCACTTCACCAAATCCTCCCACTTTGCAGTCAGGCAAAGAAAAGTAAACACCAATATACATGTTAAGAGGATAAGCAGCAGTTTGTCAGAATACATAGCCTGACACATGACCGAGTGGCGGCTTCCATCGAATAGTATTGATGGGGGGCAAATAGAAAAATAAATTCTAAAAGTTACTTACCTTTGTGCTGGCTGCCGCCTCGCCTCCATCTTCTTCTGTTCCTGCTTGAAGCAGAAAACACACACAGGCTCCTCTAAGCCAATCACAATGCTGCTGTCACCATGACAATGTGGGCGGGGCAGCAGTGTAGAGTGGGAGGGTGAAGTGGAAGGGGAAGCCAATGAGTAGCAGGCACAGAAGGGGTAAAGCAGCACATGGAGAAAAGCACAAGAGGATGAGTGCAACATGGAGGGGTCAGGGAGAAGCACACGGGCAAAGGAGAGCAACACAGAGTGCAATGGAAGGGAAGAAGAAAAGTACCAGAGGGAGACAGCTGGTAAAAACCTGCACTTTCATGGAGTGGTTAACCAAAAAGAAAAATGTAGTAAGCAGTAGCAGGACATAAGTAATGAGCAGGATGCCACACCAGCGTCCCACTGCCACACCGACAAAGTTGACCGTCGGCCGCCCTCCAGATTACGAGTTGGCAGTCCCGTAGCAGCACCATGCTAAGGCTCATATATGAGTCTTAGCAAGGCAGCACTGTAAAATCGCCAAAGCCCGTTCCTGCACAGCATGGATTGCGCCATGCTTTGCAGTCCATGCCGTGCAGAAACTGGTGCTGCATACAGACAGGGGGGGCACAGCATGTGCACCCCTGCATGCACCCCAGGCTCTGAGGCAACAGGGGGCCTACAGGACCACCTGAAGTTTCCTCACCACCATCATTTTCATGGCGTGATCATCGCAATGAGACCGCTGGCGATGCGGAAACTCGTAATATGCTTGCCAGTGCCACAGCGATACCGCCAGCATATTGAGGCATCAGACTGCCACGCCACCACCAGGTATTGCGGATCCCCAGCAGTTGCGGCGGTCTGAACAGCCATAATCGTAATACGGCGGTCCAACCGCTGCTACGGCAGTCCCCGAACGCCACCGCACCTCCACTGTGGGTTTGGCGCCAAACTCCTAATTAGACCCTCAGTATGGAGTTCGATATGGCATCTTGCCTTCTGGAAGGTAGATGTAAACTGATTATCACTTTGTGTAGTATACAACGCATGCAACCATATCTGCAATTGAATCTGGAGCATAGAGTCAACTGATTCTCCTAATAAGATTAAAAACGCTGCCACTAAGGAATGTCACAGGGGCATGAGAAAATCGTAGCATAAAAGAAAGAACATGTAATTTATGCAATGAGGGGATAACTGATTTCTTTTAATTCACAATCCTTGATTTTTGGCTGTGCTGCTTTTGTTGATCTATCTGTACTGCTATAGCGCTTAAGCACCTGCGGGTTTTAGTGCCATCTATAAATTCTATTCTATTATTTATATATATATATATATATATATAATATATTTTCACTGAAAAAACCATAGGTTTCACACACGTTATAGTTAGGAATTAGCATTTAAAAAACCTTGCAAATTCACTGAAAAAACCATAGGTTTCACACATGTTATAGTTAGCAGGACATTTCACTCGTGAAAAACCAATGAAATTCCCCCGTTATAGTTAGTGCAGGCAACTATAACTCACGCGACCGCAATCCTCTGCTGATGACGTCAGATATTACATCACTGTATTTAGACACTTATTTACCCATGTCTTCTTCCATAAATTTTTAGCTATACATATATTACAAATATTTTTTTTTCAGAAAAACACATATATCATCAGTGATGTAATATCTGACATCATCGGCAGAGGATTGCGGTCGCGTGAGTTATAGTTGCCTGCACTAACTATAACGGGGGAATTTCATTGGTTTTTCACGAGTGAAATGTCCTGCTAACTATAACATGTGTGAAACCTATGGTTTTTTCAGTGAATTTGCAAGGTTTTTTAAATGCTAATTCCTAACTATAACGTGTGTGAAACCTATGGTTTTTTCAGTGAATTTCAAAGGTTTTTTAAATGCAAATTTTTTTTTGAGATTTTTGGTAAAAAATAATATCCAACCTATGTATAAAATAATATATGTACTATATCCTGCATTAAGGAATGGTTAATTTTTTTAAAATTAATGTTTACATACAGTTGTACATCACAGTTATTATCTTCTACAACCCTTGAAACTTGGAATTTTTTTTTTTATGGATTTTTTGCCGTGCGCGTACGGTAAGCTGACGCTACGCGCTCCGCACGTCATAAGTACGGTGCGCTTACGTGATACGTATGTGACGTACACGCATGCGCGTTGCGCGGAACCAACGTCGCGGTTACGCGGGTGCGTGTAATGCGCGAGTGCGTCCTACGTACGCGCTCTGTAAGCGCATATTTACGTCACGTTTGCGCATGCGTACTTGTTTACGAGCGCGTACCGTAAGCTTACGGAGCGTGCACGGTAGGTCATGTGATCCACAAAGAACACTTTTCATTGGTTGAAACTACTTTCAGTTCCAGAAACTTCCCACACCACACCCATTCCCCTCATTACTGCTTGAGATCCCCTAGGAGAAGCAGCTGAATTGACATTGAGATACAATGGCAGAGCAGCAGTCCTCTTCTGACAGTGAGCCTAGCAGCACCATCATCAGACAGAGAAGGAGGAAACAAAAGGATTCTTTTGTGTGGGAGTATTTTACTTTTCCAGAGGGGCAGAAAAAGGTCAATGCTCCATTGGTCACTTGCAGACTTTGTGAGCGTGTTTTATCTAGAGGAGATCCAAGGAAGAAGTATTCCTTTGGAAATTACTCTATGATGAGACACCTTAGGGATAAACATCCCAGGACCTTTGCTCGACATACTGAAGAAAACTCTTCAGTAAGTCACCGGAGCCCAACCTCAGAAGCTCAGCCGAGTACATCATCGGCAGCTCAGCTGAGCCCTTCCTCTGAGGTGGGAGCATCACCTTCTTCAGCTCCTCTGGCCATTAACCCTCGATTTCGGAGTGTTTCAATGAGGTGTACAACGTGTTGTGGTCTTATTGTTTTTGGGGAGACCAGTGTTTCCCTTATTAACAATAAGATAGACCAGCACATTTGTAGGCGTTCATAATATTCCCATTCTTTCTTTCCTCTATCCCTGTATGAACACAACGGCTCTTTTAAGAGCCAACCTTATCTCACAATTTTTTTTTTTTTTTTTTAAGCTTTCCTTTTTGAAAAAAAAATGTTGCCGTGCGCGTACGGTACGCGTAGTCGCAGAATCGTTACGCGAAGTTCGCGGAATTTTTCCGTTTACGCCGTGCGCATACGCTACGCGCATTCCGCGATTTTTCGAAAAAAAATTAAAATTAATTTTTGCCCTTGGGGGTCCTTCTGGGACCCCTTGACAAAGGCTAGGGGGTCAGGAACTGTCCACCCTGCCCCCTTTTCACGTTCTCCACCTTTGTTTTTCACCCCTTCAGACTGCGAGAGACAAAATGGCGGCCGACACTTCCTGGTTTCGACCGATACGAATGTTTACTAAGATCTAACAACCAATCAGAATCGCGCTCGTGCATGGCGGCGTGCGCGTAAGGTAAGCTTACGGTACGCGCTCAGAGCGCGCCTATAGATATATATATTGATTTAAATGCTATTTTCTCAGGAAATACCGAACAGATTTACACGAGACCTTCAAAAGGCACATCCCTGACCTGAGGGCTACCTCTCTGCCAAATTTTAAGTAATTCTGTTCAGCCGTTCGGGCTGTAGCTCAGACTAAAGGTCCTATGGAAAAATGCATGGGGAAAACGCGTTTTGGGACCCCCCTTTTTCTCAGCCCCCGCTTGACAAATCCCCCCGAGACTTTCAGGGAAGGAGCGGAGTGGAGCGCCCCACCTATTTTGAGAATTTCGCGAGGATTCGTCGATCGGCGCGAAAGTTAATCCAAATAGAATGTTGCGGATTTCCTATGGAAACACGGTCCTAACTAGAACAATCTACTGGCGACCGCCAGTAGAATATATGATATATATATATATATATATATATATATATATATATATATATATATATATATATATATATATATATATATATATATATATATATATATATATTTTTTTTTATTTATTTCTGAGAGAGTACATGTTTTTGGATATGTGTTGTGCAAACTAATGCTTTCACAACAAAGCAGCAGTTTCAAAACAGAATTGCTGAGACTCTCGCTATGCCTGTGAATATTGGTTGTAACTAAACAATAGGTCTTTTTGTGACTTTGGAATATCCTCCAGTGGGAAACCTAAAATACTTTTTTACTCAAAATATCAAAAACTAATTAGTTAAAGGTTATTGTAATCGCCTCAACATTTGCTAATGTGATAAAAGCCAGGACTGACTGAAGTGTCATGCATGGCATCACGTTCTGTTTAGGGTAAGGACAGGAGTTAATTACTGCTCTAATCTGGACTTCCAGGGACATACTTTTGTCCAGAATTAGTCCTAGGTTTTGATTTTTCTGGTCATTAGGAATACTGGTCAGTCTGGTGGAGGATGTCTCCTTAGCCCAAAAAAGATTGTAATTGTAGTTATATAGCGTTAACTACCCCTGAGGTAATCCAAGGTGGATTAGTGGTCGACTAGTAGAAGGAAACATAAATTGTTATTGGGAGCGATATGCATGTCTTCGTTTTAGTCGGATGAATAGAATAAAGGTGGGAAGACTTTCTTTGAAAGGGTTTTTTAGGAGTCTATAGTAGAGTGAGAGGTTTGTGGTGAGTCTGAGAGTGGCGGTAGGGGGACAGTTTGAATAAAGTATAGGATGAGTCATTGAGTAGTGATTTGGGGAAATGTGTAATTTTTTTTCTCCACAGTGAGAGGAAAATATATAACTATATAGATACATACTCACACAGGTATAAATACATAGACATTTTAACATATTACGCATCAGCAGAATAATCAATAGTTATAAAATTGTACCATATAAAGACCCAGATGTACATGCATGGATAAATATTTACAAACTCCGGTACTCTGTTTCTTTTGCTGCAGACAAAATTATTATTATTTACTTTTTAATTTTCTGTCATTCAATATTTTAATATTGAAGCACTTAGATACATTTGTTATAATCCTAATATCTACACATTGTGACCGATGTGTAATTCTAACAAACTAAACCCATATGCATTCACCCATCACCTTATATGAAAATATATTAACATATCTCTCTACATTTATGTATAAGTAGATTACAACCACACTCCTCCTGAGGGCCGGGACACAACCGCTCCGGTGTGTGTACAGGGTTCGAGGAATCCCTGAATTACACACAGTCCACTACGCAGCAACGCCACAGAGCACACACTCCTTTCCACAACAATGAGCCTCAATCCCTGCGTAAAGAATTTATTTAATTTAAAAAAAAAACAGAACTCCGAGTTCTCAAGTTTAGGCGGAAAGCAGCTCCAGTATAAAGCACTCTCCACACCAGCGACACTCTAAATTTGCTCACCTCAAGTGTCTGCTTTTCTGTCAAAGTCTTTAAGCGTAGGATTAGCACAGTGCCATCCACAGTGAGATAGAAAGTGCTAGTCTTTTACCTTTTACCACTCCAGGCACAGTATTACAGCTTTAGATTGGTAGAATATATATATTTATTCTTCTTTTTTTTTTTTTTCTTTTTTTTGTCTGGCCCTGAGGGTATAAATTTGTGTCCTTTCTTTCCAATAATACTAAGGATTCTGAAGGTACCCAGGGATTGTGGATTACTCTGTTTTCGTTGTGGAAAATGGGAAAAAGTGCTCCAGAGGAAACAGTCTGTTTTTTTCCCCTGCAAATGGTATCAATAAAGGGTTTGTGGTGCTAAAATCGCCATCTTCCCAGCTTTCAGGAACAGGAAGTTTTTTGCTAAAAAAAACAAAATTTTCTCCACAGTTTGGCATTTTACTGGGACTTAACCTATTTTTTGTGTTTTTAACCTCCTTCTAGTTAGTGGTAAAAATGGGTATGAAACCAATAATGGATCCTGGAAAGCTATACATTTCTAGAAAGTAGACACATTCCTGAATTCAGTAAGGGGTCCTTTGTGTAGATCCTTCAAGGTTTTCCTATAGAAAGTAACAAAACAAATATTGACATTGAGTTGAGAACGACAGCCATTTGTGCCTACGTTTTCATCTGTAACTTCTTCCAATTATGGCAGATTTTTGAAGCACTAATCTGTTAATTCCACAGGAGTTATCTGCTTCGGGGGATATGCAGGGCTTGTAGGTTCACCAAGAACCCGAGGTGCCCAGAGCCAATAACTGAGCTGCACTTTTCAATGGTTTATCTTTGTGTACCAGGTATTCAGCAATTCATTTGATAAAATATAAAGGGAGAAAAATAGGTATCACAGAAACCTATGTATTTCTGAAATGGGAACAGGATATGGAGTTTAGAAGCAGTGGTTATTCATTGAATCTGAATTTGTGGGTACCCGTACTAGCATGTGAATTAGAGGGCATTTTTCAAAAACGTATTTTTTACACACTGTCTTACATTTGGAAGGAAGACACTCCTAGAAAGACAAATGGTAATAACACTTGTTCTGCTGTTCTGTGTTCCTCTAAGTCTTCCAATAGAAATGGTACCTCACTTGTGTGGGTATGCCTAGTGTCTGCAACAGGAAATGGCCCAAAACGCAACGTGGACATATCATATATCTCCACTGAAAACTGACCCTTTTTTTTGTAATGTGCCTACCTGTGGATTTTGGGCCCTAGCTCAGCTGGCACACAGAGAAACTTAACAAACCTGTAATTTTTTTAAAAAACTATACACCCAGGGCAATCCAGGATGAGGTGACTTGTGTGGCTTTCATCTGGGTCTGTTACCCGGAAAACCTTGCAAACCTCAAACTTTGTCGAAACCAAAACAGTTTCCTAACATTTCTGTGATAGAAAGTTCTGGAATCAACAGGGAGCCACAAACTTTCATACACCCAGCATTAACCAAAATCTCCAGATAAAAATGGTACCTCACTTGTGTGGGTAGGCCTAGTGCCCATGACAGGAAATTGACCAAAAATTAAATGTGGAAGCATCACATTTTTCCACTGAAAACTGACCTATTTTTTGCAATGTGCCTCACTTTGTATTTTGGGCCCTAGCTCAGCCTGCACTTAGGGACACTGTAATGATGTATTTGCAGCCATAACTTATAGTGTATCTTTCATGTTCATCAACATGCATAACAATGGTTGTTGTACAACATAGTTATAGCGTGGCGTGCGCTAGTGATACCATGTTTGTAATTAAATGTATGGCAAGTGTGGCAGTTTCTCCTTAATGAGTTCAGAATGCACCTGCAGATGCAGTTTGAATATTTGCTGAGGAGGGACGTACTCCAGTGATTTCCGCTACTTGACTGGAATAACTTTTATCTTGCAACCTTGAAGCATTTCTTATTGGATTATTATCACAATGCTCACTTTACAGAAACCTATCAAACCTGTACATTTTTTTAAACTAGATACCCAGGGGAATGCAAGATGGGGTGACTTGTGTGGCTCTCACCAGGTTCTGTTACCCGGAATCCCTGCAAACCTTAAAATGTGTTTTTTAAAACACATTTTCTTCACATTTCTGTGATAGAATGTTATGGAAGTTGTGGGGAGCCACAAACATCCGCCCACCCAGCATTTCTCCAAGTCTCCAGGTAAAAATGGTACCTCACTTGTGTGGGTACGCCAAGTGACCACAACAGGAAACTGCTCAAAACATATAGTGGAGGCATCCAATTTATCGATCACAAAAACAACCTGGTTTTGAAAGGGAATCACCTGCGTTTTGGTCCCCGGCTCAGCAGCCATCTAGCGAAACCTACCAAACACAGATATGTCTGAAAACTAGACACACGGGGGAGTCCAGGAAGGTATGGCTTGCGTAGATCCCCAATGTTTTCTCACCCAGAATCCCCTGCAGACCTCAAATTAAGCTAACAAAAATCAGATTTTCTCACATTTCTGTTTGGGAAAGTTATGGGATCACCATGCCAGCACAAATTTCCTACCACCGAGCGTTCCCCTAGGTCTCCCGATAATAATGCTGCCTCACTTGTGTGGGCGTGCCAAGTGCCCGTGACGTGGAAGGACCCAAAACATTGCGGAGGCATCAAAATTATTGATCACAAAAAGACCTGGTTTTGCAAGGAGGTCACATGTGTTTTTGGTTCCGGGCTCAGTGGCCATCCAGAGAAACCTATTGAACCCAGACATTTCTAAAAAGTAGACACCCGGGAGGTATGGCTTGCGTGGATCCCCCAACATTTTCTTACCCAGAATTCCCTGCAAACCTCATTCAGCTAAAAAATCACATTGTCCTCACATTTCTGCATGGGAACACCGCGCCTGCATACATTTCCTACCATCCAGCGTTCACCTGGGTCTCCTGAGTAAAATGATGCCTCAAATAGCATAAAAATACATCTGATCTGTCCCCAAGGGGGGCAGATACGGCCAAAATAATGCCCTCCCAAAAAAGGGGGGGGTCACCCTTGCGGGCTGCTTCCCTACATGCCAAAACACATATCCCTGGTGTCTAGTGGGTTTCTGCCCCCTTGGGAACAGATCGGCCTAAAAGTATGGCTGATCTGCCCCCAAGGGAGAGCAGAAACTGACAAAGTTTACCAAAATGTGAAAGGGAGCAGCCCTTACCCAAGGAGCCGCTCCCAATGCCCCAAATAATCTGTGGTTGCCTAGTGTGTGCATTCCTGCTGCGCGATCGCAGCCCCACCCGCGATTGTGCAGCAGGAATACACTGCAAAGCAGGGATGTGGAATTCCTATAGCCGGACGCCCGGGACATACTGTTTGGGGTCAAAGGCAACAAGTTTTCATGTGTATTTTGTCCTTGGGACAAGCTGGCCCAACCTCCTACAGCACAAACCCTTTGGCTGCCAGTTTACAGTACCACATTATGGATCAGGGAAAGGCATTGCCTGCAGTTAAGGTAATATATGTGTCCATGTGTTAATGCTGTTCAAACCTGTATTATGGTTCATTAATGCAAAGCCTTTATTATTAGGGTGAGCTCTCTAAATGTTTTAAGCTCAAACTGGTCTACTGACAGTGGTTAGAGTATAAAAATGTGCCACACATTTGCAAAGTTTAACAATATGAGGATATGTATACTGCTCCCAGAATGCTCCCTGATTACATGCAAATATTTGCAGAAGCCTGAAAGCAAGTTTGATGATTCTTTGCTTTCAAAATAAAATGTTCACAAAAAAATGCAAAAACATTTTGCTAAACTACTGAAAAAATGTAGGTACCATTTCTTTGCAGCATCATTTAGTAAAATGTGTTGATTCATGCTTGTATTTCCCAAAAATATTAATAATGGAAAATAAGTGTAACTAGTTTTAATAAGCATTGGTAAAGCCAGCAATCTGAAATTGTTGGTCAGCCTTTTTAATTTTGTCAATGTGTGAATTGTTTTGGCATGGTTTTTGTAAAACATAATTAGTGTGAGTGCTGCTGGGCCCTTGCCATTATAACAAACATCGGCAAAAGCAAAAATTGTTTTGGTCTCAAAAAGCACACATTGCATAGTAGTTCCTGCCACTGAACAAAACGACCGTATAAATATGCTCCTTGTGAAAGAACAGAATGCTGTCACTTCCAGTGAAGCTAGCTGATAGACCGAAAGAGAGAGACAACATTTTAATACACACAAAAGGTTATGGTTTACGCCAGACCTAATTAGGGTCCCAATTATTAAATAAAGTGCACCCATGTCCTTGGATTAAGTGCAGATGTACAACTTTCATGAATTCACAAGACTTTACAGAAGTAAGACAAGAAATAGTACTCCTAGAAAATATTTGTGAACTGCATTTTAGCATGATCAAAAATGCAGGTGTAGATTTGCTCATGTAAAAATCTGAGTGTTTGCAAGTTCACTTTACCTCTAACCACTTATTTCCCAACCCTTGAAGAAGTTTTAGGTCTGCCATTGTCAGGAGTAAATATCCAACCTTTCTCAGGATTAGAGAAGAGTTGGTGAAAACTCTTAAAACATACAAGTTAGTAGATTTGTACAGACTCAGAAGGGCCTTCTAACCCTGGAACTACTGCTTACCATTACCTTCAGCCCCAGTATGTAGATCTGCGGAAATGTGGCAACATAAGGGAATTGCTGGTATTCAAACCCTACTATTAAGGAGCCCTGGCATAAACAGAGAGGCTATTTCAGAGCTCTTAAATAATGAGATTGCTGTCATAATTTGTCACCGCATTACTTTGCACAAAAGGGACAACTGGATTTTGTTACAGGACAGGTAGATTTATGAAGCAGCCTGCCCCATGGACAAGTAGATATTTTAATAAATTCCACACCCCTGGCAAAGGGACACTGGGGGGAAGGAAATGCTCTTTCCTTCCCTCTCCATGCCTCTTTGCTGTCCCCGATTGCCCCCCGGAGGAAAATCTTGCTTTTTCCTCATACGCACTGGAAGACCTTGCCTCCAGCGTGTCCCCGGCCTGCTATGATGACATCATCTGATTGCTGGGGGAGGGTTGAGGATAGCAGTGGAAGCTCTTTTGCTACCACTCCTGGTGGGGGCATGTACGTGGGTGGCCATGGGGGGAATGCCAGCACTTCCTCCATGGGTGGGTGTCTGGATGTAATGGTTACCTCCTCAGCACAGCAGCCATTACGTCCATGGCACCCAAGGGGTTAAAAATGTCAAAGTCACAAGACAGTACAGCACTAAATGGTTATAAAGTCACAAATAACACAGGTCACATGGAGGAGAACGGAATTGGGGACAAAAAGGTGAAAGCAAGTCATGGGACCGTCTAGAAGGCATTAATCAACAAGCATTGGCATAGCCAATAGGTCTCGCCTTTGGGACCTTATAAGTGTTTAGCCATGCAACAGTTGATGGTGTTGCACCAAGGATATTGTGCTGCATAACTAAATACTTGTAAGGTCCCAAAAGTGAGACCTATTGGCTATGCCAATGCTCGTTTTTGTTACTGTTATTCCATAAAAATAACTTTAGATATCATTGGCCTGCCTTTGTATTTCTACAACAGCTTTTTTGCAGAAGACATATGCTTTTCAGTTGTTAATTTTATTCATTAGTCGTTTAAAGTTAGGAGTGTATTGCTGTAATTGAAACAATGCAAACAAATTACATTTTGAAATGTTCTCAATTAACGCTTTAAACCTTGTTTTTAACTAGTATGTATTTGTAATGGTACTGATTTTTATTTTGTTTCTTGCTTTTTAATTAGGGATTTTTTTTATAGTTGGTAAACACAGGGGCTGGTTCTCCATGGGGGTGGGGGTGTAGGAGCGTCCCCCCCCCCCTTTGAGCCGCCATGAGTCACAGCATATAGAATTTATAATAACTACATATTGATTTTTTTGTTTACGTCGCCCAGGTCACAGCACTATGCAGGTCGGGTTTCTGATGCGAGGTGGGGGCAATTCTATTGATTGGCAGGCAGAATGGCTGCATAATAATGGCTGGTGCCATGATGTGAAGTGCACCTGTCAGGTTGGACAGGCCTCTTACAGTGCCCAGCTTGACATGGACAATTCAGACCCATTGAACTTGCACTGCCTTAGAATCCCAGGGGAGCTCATTCCCATCCCCCCAGTCTCCTTTGGAGCGCTGGGTTCACTGCCCCAACTAATCCTGGCTGTCCTGTTCCACAGGCGGGGGTGGGAGAATAATAGAACGACCAAACACTGTGTGGCTTTATATTGAAGTCACAAAGTCATTGGCCATGTTTCTATTCAAATATGATGCAATATGCCTTCCTCGTGCACAGGGCCACTGGAGGAATGGATGAGGCCCTCACACTGGACCAGGAACAGCTTGGGATTTCTGAAGGACTCCGTCGGAGTGTGTCGGTGTTTTCACTCCATCGGCCGTGTGAGAGCCGTGTGAGTGTTTTGCTGTAGAATCTTCCTCTGTTATCTACGGGGCAACCGCGTTCACTGAGAAATGCTCTCATTTATCCAGAGTATCGAAAGGAGCGAGAAAGGTGTCAGAAAGCCCACTTTTTTGGCCAGTGGCTGCCCTGTGCTTGAAGGGAGGGGAAGAGAAGTCACCTTCGTTCTTTTCCCCAAGTGTGTGATCGGAGGCTCCAGCTGGGAAGCGCAGTCCAGGCCTGGTGGGTGTTCTTTTGGACTGTTTCAGCATTCGCTCAGTGACGCTTTTTACCAAACTGAATGTAATACTAGTCAAACAAAAACGCGCTGTGAACCGTCACACTAATAGATCTGATTATGTAAATTACTATTTGGTGACTGTGACCAGTCAGCAGTTTTTATACTGGCAGCGCTTGCAGCAGAAAGGGAAGTGCATTTTAAATAGAGGGTGTTGCGTTATGGTCAGAGCTGCCAACTTTGAGACTGTGACCCGGGCTCCGAGTCTCGGCGCCTGCTCAACATCCTGTGATTCTCGGCAAATCTCTTAATCTCCTCCTGCCTTTCAAAAATTAAAGGTGTCCTTGTGTGAAGTAACTGGTGCTTGTGTAAAGTGCTTCGGGTCGAGTTTGCGCTACTTAGAACTGAAAACAAAATAAACACTCTTCTTTATTTACAACAGATTGTTTCTTACTCCCACATACCTACATAAAATACACAACACAAATCTCAACACTTGCTGGACATGTTCCCAGGTTCACGCTGATCTCCATCATATGCTTTTCACATGTCCACATGTTTTTATATTTTGGAAACAGGTCTGGCACCAAATCAACACTATATTTCACACCACAATTCCACTCTCCCCTACAAACATTTTCCTAGGTAGTTTAACACCGGACCGGAAAACAAGTCAATCTCAGTTACCACTTATTGATTTGTTAATAGCTGTATCTTTTCAGCAAATATCAAAAAACTGGAAAGATTCCTCTAAATTGTCCTATTTAGCTTGGTGGTATGCTGTATGTCACAATCATCGCCTTGATACAGCACTCGTTCATCCTATCTCTCTTGCTACTAAATGTTCTCACCTTTGGGGCCCACTCACACAATTTCTAGACGATATCGTGAAGAAAACTCCTTTACCTGCTCCCTCACAACAAGAAGTGACCAAGCCTCCGTGACCTCCTATTGTTTATTTATAATTGTTTAATTTATCATTTTCTATTATATATATCTATATATATATATATATATATTTTTTTTTTTAATTGTGTATTTTTGACATGTACTGTTATTTACGATTTCTGTGAACCTTTGCTTGTATTCATATCATCTTCTATATTATCCTTTTACTATTTTAATGGATATTATATATTGTTATTGTTCTTTATTACACCTTCATGTATTTATGTATTAACAAATAACTGCATATATGAAGTATTGTTTTTATGATCATAATAATCTTTCCAATAAACCTTTTCTTGAACTCAAAAGAACTGAAAACAAAATGATGAAATGTTTGATTTGAAAGAAACTTTCCATTTTTAATGGAAAGGTCTGCTTTGTTTACCACTCTTGACACTGGTATCGCCTAGAAGTGTGTGTGGGGGGGGGAGAGAGAGGTCATGCCATGCAACAGTTTTATTTCTTCTGGCCTCACTCTGTGCCTCATCATCACCCCGCAGTTTCCCCGAACCTATGTCTGGGGAGTTAAGAAACTGGACTGGCTCCATAGTAGAGATACTTGTTGTTTCAGCTGAGCTATGGCGTTGTGCTCGTCCTCGTGCAGACAAACTGCATATTCTAGCTCACTCGGAAACTCAGCAGACGCCGTTAGAAATCTCAGTGATTTGACTGAGTGAGGGGGCATAGCTACCAAGGGACCCAGACACCTGTGTGCAGATGCCTGTTCTGGTACTTGGAGATGTATGTAGTTGGCAACTATGGTGCTGCCAGGGCCGTGCACTGCCCCCCGGTGAATTGCTTCTCAGGGCCCAGCAGGCCAGTCGAAAAAAAGGCATGACAAAAAAAAGAAACCACCACCAACAAACTGGATGAGAAGGGAAGGGGTTGTGGCAGCCGTCCCTGCCATTCACTCCGAGGACAACGACACCCAGGGTGCGGGCCAGCGGCGTGTGTTGAGAAAAGAGGAAAAACAAAACATGACACCTCATAATTAAGAGTCCTTTAATTGCTGCCACCAGCTGTTGCGCGATAAAGAGGAGCGCTCCGCAAAAGATTTAGCACCAGTGTCAGTAACTGGAATGCACAAGGACCGCAAACACAATAATGGAAGAGCTAATTAAACGGGCACATAAGCGTCAAGTCATCATCTATCTGAGATATGTCATCAACAACTACTGCAGGGAAATACGGTGATTCAATGAAATATAAAGGCCTGATCTTAAAAACAACTGAGACAAGCGCTGCAAGACCAGCGTGGACCCGCGGCCGCGAGAGTTAATCTGTTTACGAGAGAAAAACAATGCCTGTAGACGCTGAGGGCATGTACAGCGTTTACCTTGCGGGAGCGAGCAGCGACAGGCGCGATAATTGCTAACAGATGGCACCGCTGCTTGCTCCCGCAAGGCAAACGCCCACATGCATGAGGGCTCATTGGAAACAGTGCAGAACATGCATGAGTTTACACAAAATCCCCGAGCGATTTCAAAAGGTCACTCCAAAGTAGCGCTTGAGCGCTGCGTAGGCGAGGCCTAAAAAGGGAAATGTAGAACAGTGGGGGCACAGTTGAGGTAGTTGTTGAGGAGTAGAGATTTGAGGTCCCATTTGAAAGAGGGAAAGGAGGCGTTGCTGCAGAGATCTTTGGGTAGTAAGTTCCAGATCATCAAAGCAATACCCGAGAAGGATTTCTTCTTGAAGTTTGAAGGAATAAGAAGAGCGCTGGAGCTTCTCATTGTTCAGGCGATTCCAGCTCTTGAAAGTTTGGTTTCTAAGTATTCTGCAGTTTTCGTATAAAGCACTTTGTGGGTGATGCAGGCTATGTGGCCGGGGGTGGGGGGGGGGGGGGGGTGGAGAGAATCTGGGTTAGAGTGACCAGCAAAATCCTTACATTCTGACCCCGCACAGCTGAGGTGGGAGTTTGAGGCAGGTTGTGACAAAACTGTCGAGAGACACTTCTCTGTCAGGACAATTTCTTTGTCAAGCGTGCCCACCGTCTTTTCAAAGTAGCCATCAAGGGTACCTGTTCTTTTTCCTGCACCCCCTTCCAAGTTCGGGCCCTATTTATGTTTAACCACCGTTCGTTCTCAGTGAATCCAAACAAAGGGACAAAACAAAAGGCCAAGTCAAAAGCCTCTGAATGCCAGCAAATGTCGATGAGTGCTTGCAGTTAGGTTGGGACGAGAGAACTGAGGGTTGGCGCACAACCTGAGGGCTTAAATAGGATAAGAAGGGTCGCACGGTACTTCAGGGAAAAGAACAAAGGGGCGTGGCCCAGCCTCCTGCCTGATCCTCCTGGTGCAGGATGGGCCCAACCTTGGCCTGAGTTTTGCCCGGGTGCATACCGCACCGTGGGATGTCAGGAGGCGGTTCATCTCGCTCTGCTGCAGGAACCGGTGGAGTCCTTGCCCCTCCTGTAGGACAGCAAAGGCGACTAAGACCTGGAGACTCCACAAACAGCGGCTTAACAACAGTAAAGCATCCTGTGCCGCAGGATGTCAGGAGGTGCTTTATAGAGCTATGCAGAGGGAACTGGTGGTGGCCTTCTCCTCCTGTAGGGCAGCAAAGGCAGCTGGGACCTGGAGTTCCCATGAACAGTGGCCCAACAACTGTAAAGCGTCTTAGGGATATATATCATGTGAACAAGACCTCTGGAAGGTCAAAACGCGTCGTGGCGGAGGTGCTGAGCACACAAATAAAATCCTGAGCACCGAATTTGGGTCAGTTTTCATCATTTCCGTACATTGGGATTGTGTTTGGCGAACACTTTGGGGAGATATATATATTTACACCACCTTGCCCCTGGAATCAGAAAGGGAACTGACGCCTCTTGTTTCGTGCAAGTAAATTTCTTTATTTTTCAATTGTGCTTTGCCGCCATGACGCATTTCAGACCCTAGAGGCCTTGATCACATGGTCATATATCTCACAACCATACCCTTTCAGGCTTAGAGTGCAGATAACTTGTGCAAAGCAGGAAGCAAGGAATTATGTTTAGTTCCTAGGTTTAGGTGGAGAGCAGCTCCTTTATAAAGAGCATCCTACAATGCCAGTGACACTCTGACTCTGCTCTCTTCAAATCTGTTTTTCAAGCAGTGTTTTAAGCATAGGATTAGCACAGTGCCATCAACACTAAGCTAGAAAGGGACAATGGCTTTTGCCATTTTACAGCAAGGTTTTTAAGCACTGGATTAGCACAGAGCCATCTACGCCTAGCTGATAAAGCAACCCCTGACATGGGGTTCGCTCTAGTTGGACCTCATCAGAAAGGTACAACTTTGTCCAGACACATGGTAATTCCAGCTTTCTTACCTCCTACAATACTTTAGGAGGGGGTTTTAAACCATCAGGCGAGGAGCAGGGGGATGTATAATTTCAGTTTTGGACACATTCCGTTTGATATGGCTCCATGTCATCTACTAATCAACAGCTCGTAGACAACTGAAGATGTTTGAGTTTCCAATATCTTTTTGGCTTTCCAGTTTAAGAAATATTATTGTGTCATCTGCCTAGTTATAGCAGGTAAACTGAAATTGATTTACCATTGCTGGCATTGACTAAATGTAGATGTTGAAAAGCATGGGTGAGATGATAGAGCCTTGAGGAACTCCTGCTTTTACGATGTAGGGTTTGGATGAGAAAGGATGACATTTGTTCTATTTTGAAGGTAGGATGTAATCCAATCAAGAGCATTCCCCTCTTTGCCGACTTTGTGAAGTCTGTGGATTAGAATGTCATGATCAGCTCTGTCAAAGGCAGCTGGAAGTTCCAAGAGACGTAGTGCAGTGACCCCCGATGTGTTCTACAGTGTTTTTAAGGTCATCCCAGGTGGTAATTAGGGCAGGTTAAGTGCCTCTTCTTGGACTGATTCCTTTTTGGAAGTCAGAAAGTATGAAGTTTTCTTCAATGAATTGTGATCCGGGGGGAAGGCTGCTCTTTCTATCAGTTTGCTCAGGAATTGTCCATTTGCAATAAGTCTGTAGATGTTTGGGGCGCAGGTTTTTTTTCTTTAACAATGGGTGTATGTATGCTTTATTAAGTCTTCTGGAAACAAACCTTTTCCTTAAGGAGTTATTGATGAGTGTTCTGACTGGGGTGGCAGCAAAGGTTGTTAAGAGGATGTTCTTGAAGAGTTGTGGTGGTCAAGAGTCAGAGGGTAACCAGATGGCCTTCATGGTTTGACAAATCCATAAATTCGATTTCCGATGGTTGTTTGTAGGAATGCAGCAGCTGTGTTAACCTACCATTAGAAAGGATTGCTCGAAATAGGTTGGTGCTGGTGGTTTTCTTTTGGTTTACGTCAACACTGGTCGATGTATAATTGGTACCTAATGTTTGGAGTTATTTTTTGATTGAGTGTTTGCCAAGCCTTTTTGAATTCAGTAAAATTATATGTCTGTTTGTCTATCTATCTGTATATCTATCCTTTTAGCCAGCCCATTTCCTCCACTGGTCTGTTGTTGAGGCATTCACATGTTCCGTGAATCCACTACAATGAACACCATGGGGCAGTGGGCCGGTCCACTTCAGCCACTGGCTAACTTTACTATGAGTAACTAACTATTTATTTATTTAAGAGTTTTCTAAAGTGCAAACATAACCTGGCCATGTCGGAGTGCTGTACAATACAATCACATCTACATGGTCTACCAATGAAAGCAGTTTCCAAGAAATTACAAATGATAGTTGGCATACAATAGTCTGAATAGTGGGGTCAATAAACACATAACTAGGTGTCTCTAGTGATATCATGAACTTTTAGAAGATCCCATGTCACATCAATGTTGATTTAGTCTTTAGCGCGACCAGTGGTCACATCAATAGTTCCAAATTTACATAGAGCGCAGAGGGTGGTGGTTCAATTGAGTGTCCAAATGGTGGTCCTCGTCATGTCATAGTCTGAACATTGCTGATAATAAAAGCATAGCTGCTACAGAACTCATGTCATTGCGATGTGGGGTTAGCCTATAGCTTGACCAATCATCTCGAATTCACTAAAGGGACAAATGTTGCATTGAATTCTCTATTGGTGGTGCCCTGTCTGAGTGGTCTCCAGTTGTATTAGCTCTTGAATACTGAGATTGGTCAGTGGCGGGCCCCATTGGGTGCCCTCTTGAGGTGTGGAGGTTCTCTGTGGGCAAAAAGTGTTGATCAGAATTGTTTTCCACCCGCTTTGTTAGGTCTCGCTGAGGCAGCGCATGGGCTGCTCTGCGAGACAGTAAGTGTATGGGTTTTCAAAGTGCTGCCACAGAATTTTGGTGGCCTAAAGCTTGCGTGCACGTGAGCGTGCACGTGAGCGTGCACGTGAGCGTGCACGCGCGCAGCTGCCATCTGCCTTTCTGTCATGGCTCATTAAGCCTTCCAGCGTGTGAATCATGCTCCTCCACCCCCTTGCTGTCTGCTCTCACTACCCCCCTCCCTTCTCCCCCTCCCTCCTCATTAGCTTGTTATTCTTAACTTCGGAAGCATCTGATGTGAATTCTTCAAGGAGCAATTCACTTCCCACTAAGCCAATGCCGCCTCAGACAGTAGACATTTTCTGGTGCTTGTCTAGTCAGTCAGGCAGGCTCTAAGCTCGTGAAGAAGGGTGACATTCTTTTGTAATGTACAGGATTTTTTTTATTTCTCCTGAATGAAGGCGTGTTTTCGAAGGACTGATTAAGTAGCCACTTTTCTCCCGTTCCGGTTGTTAAACATCGACCTTGCTAAGAATTCTTACGCCGACTCCGTTTACCGCTCGTTTGAAGAGCCATAGGAAGATTTTGTTGTAGGTTTTCCTCCAAATTATGCTGTTACAAATGTACCGCGTTGGGGGGCATCTGCTTAATATATATACATCTTTTTTCATTTTCCGGGCAAGGAATTGTTTTTCATTTCATGGGCGGTTTAAGGCAAGGGCAACAACCGTCTATACTGCGGCTGTAGGAAGGGCAGCAGTAGGAGGTCCGCACGTTTGCATCTTCCGTTGCAGAGTGAAAACCAACATGGCTGTTACCACTGACTTTGGGGACGAGTGCACAGCTGTCTCGTTCGTTTTCATCTTGGGAAACGGCGTCCATTGAGACGCAACAGCACATGGGGCTCACATGTTATGAATTGTATCCAGTGCTTTCGTCTGATACGTGAAAGTGAGTTTAGTCAAATTTTTACTGAATGTGGTCAACCTCATATTCGAACCAGTGCTCTTGGTTTACTTTTAATAACCAAGCCACGAGAAAATTCCCCAAAACAGATTACTCTTAAACCTTTGAAGCTTGTTAAATGGCAGAATCGTCATTTCCTGTCCAGGAAGGTGCTATTTGATTTAAACGTGGTTGTGGATCATCTGCTCAATCTCCAAGGACCATTCCACCATTGCGTCTGGAGAACTTGCTCTGTGAAAAACACATTTGTTATGGCGGCAGACTTTTACCAACCCGTCGCTTTATGCTCTTGTCTATTGGCGACTGCAGGGTACCTGTTGTCCTGGGGATGACGTAATGTGCAATGACCCTCACTTATGCTTTCTTCCAGATGTGGACATTCATGCTAATTCGCATCGGCAGGCTTTGAAGTATGTGACTCTCACATAGCTCAGGTGGAAAGCTGTGCGTTCTGTTCTGCAAGGCTCGTCTAGGCACAACTCCAGCCAAATGAACGAAACTTTAAAATATGTGCTCTCAGTTCCACAGGAAGGGTACACACTTCTTTGGCAGAGCCTTGCCCCCAGCAGGCAGGCTACAGACAGGCTACCTATTCAGGAGCAAACTGGATGACAAAAGTTCAAGACAAAGCTAAAAACAAATCAACAATTAGGCATCCAGGAGCTTTTCAGTTAAGGCATGGAGACTTTTCACCTTTTAAAGTGGTATATGGCCAGGTCATCTTCCAAAGGTGTGAATTGGGGCCGATCATATAAAGAAATTGTATTCATTTTCGAATGCCCTTCATCAGAGCTCAAGAAAATACTATTTTATGTTCCAAAAATATTATAAAGACAATAGAAATGTTACCACACTACTTATGTTTTCAGCTCAGATTATGTATAATCTGCAAAATTGTTACATGTTTCTGTATAATTACATTTTATGTAGTAGGATTATGTCCTCCGCAAGTGCTGCTAGACAACATTTACTCCAAAGTCAGATGATGTGCTAAATATAGGCTTCACATTGATTTCCTATATCAATACTCTATGCAGCTGCACAGGGCTCGGCCCCCGAGTTGTCATTATCCCAGCGACATTTATGGCACATTGGAAGTAAAAATGCTTATCTTATTAAACCAAGAGCATGATACGAATCTGTGCAGTTGGTTACATCCGCTGCTAATGACGGTCACCTGGTATTCAGAGCAAAAAAAGATGGGATGGCAAAAGAGATGGACTTACTTACACTAGCTGAGTTCCTTATTTTATAATAACTTAACTCCTTGGGAAATTTGACTGAATTCAAACTTGACACTGTAACCCCCCTCTCTCTTTTGACTTGCGCATCAGTGTGAGGTAGCAGTCTGTTGTCAGAATTTGAGCAGGATCGCATACTGATTGAAGGTATCAGTTAGCAGACTTTGTACTGTGGTTTTATGACTTCGGCATTATTGCGCATAGTTTGTGATTCCAGCATAGGCTATACAAGAATTGCCAATCAGACAGAGTGGATTGGAGAAAAAGGAAAAGAAACTGAGGAGGCTTTTACAAAGGCACGTTGAATTCTGTCTTGGCGATGTCAGAATGCTAAAATCAACTGGGAAACGCTTCCACAGTTTGACTGCTAAAAGCGCAAAGGAGGGTCTGCCCTCCTGGCTTTATTAAATCTCGGTACATGGAAAAATCCTAAATTGGCAGAGCGAAGGGCTCTTATTGGTTGATATTTACCAAACCTATTTCTGAGATATGCCAGTCTTTTTCTTCTGGGCCACCCGGGATACAACCAGCAAGGCTTGAAATTTAATTTGTTGATTTATTGGCAAGGAGTGGAGTTGCTTTAGGCTGGTGCGGATAGATTGAGTCTTAGGGCAGTTAAGAATGGTCCCAGTAGGTGCATTTTGGACTAGCTGCAGTTTGTTGGTTAAATGCGCAGGAACCCCTAGATAAAGGGAGTTGGCAAATTCTAGTCTAGCAGTGACTAGAGCTGGAACAATTTGCTTCCGGTCTGGACAGGTAAGAGTTTTAGAATCTCTTTAAGGGGTTTCAGTATGCCAAAGCAAGCTGCTCTAATAGCCCTAATTTGTGGTTTGAAAGAAAGTTCTTGGTCAGACTTGCACCTATATTTCTAACCACTTTGGATGGAACTGATGGTTTTCCAAGATCTGTCGGCCACCACGAAGAAGATCGGAAAGGATCGCAGCTCACAGATAAAAGGAGCTCTGATTTGTCAGACTTGAGCTTTAGGCGATTTTCTTTCATCCAAATCTCCACTTTAAAAGAGACAGACCTGAAACCTGTCCAACACGGCTATATCAATCTGCTCAAAGGAAAGCATTAGTTGGATGTTGTCTGCCTATGGCACTACATTGGAAAAAGCCCTGTGTTCAAGAACATTGGCCAAAGGGGCCACATAGTTATGTTAAATAAAGTAGGGCTAAGTGCTGAGCCTTGAGGTACCCCGTATTTCAGCTCTTTTTAGCTTGAGGGGAAAGGAGAAAGACAGACAATCTGCAATCTGTCGGCTAGGTAAGTGTGAAGTCTCTGTTTGGCGAGAGTGACCCCAAGAAGGGTGCTCAGACTTCTCAACAGGGGAAGGAGGTGAGCACCGACCAAGATAACAAGCATTGGCATAGTCAATAGGTCTCGCCTTTGGGACCTTATAAGTGTTTAGCCATGCAACGGTTGATGGTGTTGCACCAAGGATATTGTGCTGCATAACTAAATACTTACAAGGTCCCAAAAGCGAGACCTATTGGCTATGCCAATGCTTGTTAATTAAAGTGCTGATGGTTTAGTGAGGATCTCAGATGGGTGGGAGTTCCATATTCGGGGGTGCTGAGCCAGAGAAGGCTGGAGGGTAGGTTTTACTTTTCTTGAATTTCTGCGGTTTCAGTCAGAGGGAGTTTGCCCTGCACAGTGAGCGGCTGCCACCTGTGAGGGTGAGGGTGCATGGTAGGTACTTTGGTATGTTGAGATGAGTTGCTTTGTGGGTCATGGATGCTATCTTGAGCATAGTTCTGGCTTCAACGGGGTGTCACTGTAGGCATATGAGCAAAGAAGTGATACGGTTGAAGTGCATTCTGCATTTCGACAAGGCGATCATAAACACAGTAGTTCCCTTCGGGGCCAGTGAGTACTACAGGATGTATGACGTTACAACGCATACTTTTACAACGCATGCACTTACAACGCAACTTTTACAACGCAACATCCACTACAACGCATTCCATTACATCGCATGACACTACAACGCATTTTTAAAAACTACCTTTACAACGCATTCCATTACATCGCATACTACATTTACAGCGCATAATGTTAAATTGCATTTAAGGTAAGTATTGGATAGTATAGGGGTAAAAATTACTATTCTATCTCCAGGGGGTGCAACAGTAGGGTAAGTGTTGGATAGTATAGGGGTAAAAATTACTATTCTAACTCCAGGGGGTGCAACAGTAGGGTAAGTGTTGGATAGTATAGGGGTAAAAATTACTATTCTAACTCCAGGGGGTGCAACAGTAGGGTAAGTGTTGGATAGTGTAGGGGTTAAAAATTACTATTCTAACTCCAATGGTATGCGTTGTAATGGTATGCGTTGTAATGGTATGCGTTGTAATGCCTGCGTTGTAGTGACATGCGATGTAGTGTCTGCGTTGTAATGGTATGCGTTGTAATGGTATGCGTTGTAGTGTCATGCGTTGTAATAGATGTTGCGTTGTAATGCCTGCGTTGTAAGTGTAGTGCGATGTAATAGTTGCGTTGTAAAGGTTGTTTCCCCTACTACAACATTGTTTGCTTTTTTGAGACCCAAAAACTTTTTGCTTTAACCTAGGGTTTTATTTTTGTCTTTTTGTAATACTGGCAACTGCCTGGCAGCTCCCCCAGCAATAAAGGTTTATAATAACCATAACAAAACAAAAGAAGGCTCAACAATGCCCAAAGGCTGGTGACCAACGCCAGATCGGTTGGCTTTGCCAGTGCTCCTCATTGAAGAGTGAAATTCCGCTTGCTTTAGTCTTTTGTTGTCTGGCTGATTTGTACACTTGCAAATGCCACCTAGTTCCTTTGGAAGCCACCCTATGACGAATCAGCCGTAACTTCTACTTCAGTACTAGTCAAATGGGCCCTAAAATGTAGTTATCTGGAAACCGTGGGAGGAATCCCGGCTCCCCCATTTGACCACAATATGTAATCTTTGGAAAAAACTTTTTTTCTTTGATATGGAAAATCTCTGAGCGCCTAGATCGATTCATGCTTTACACATCCCTGCCTCATTCATACCTCTTATATTAGTTCACGCCCCTCTGTCAGTGAGCTTCCTTCCTTCTGAGGTCGTGTGTGGCATCACTCGCAGTTCCCCTGCGTGCACGTGGGCTGACTCCACTGCGCCCGCGTGCAATGACGGGGCACCCCGGGGCGTGCTCCCATAAAAATGTGTCTCTCTCACTTCCGGCTTCCCCTCCACTTCAGCCGCACTATCAGACCGCAGAAGAGGAAGTTCTGCTGACTCGCGCGCTGTAGCAATGCCTTGGTTTTGACTGAAGGAGTCCGCGAGCTGTTCGTCTCATCCTGACCACAGCTTCCTATCCTGAGATAAATTACACCAAACGTCTCACGAGTCCTGAATGTCCGCACTCCGGTAGAAACCGGAATGTATGTCAGTTCGAAGAATGGGGGAGGGCGGGCGGTAGTGTCGGCTGGAACTCACCACGTGTAGAACAATATGGGGGTATTCTTTGGGGCCTGGGTCTGTCACAGTTGAAAGAAAAAATCCATGGTCCCCTCAGATGTCCACTTGAATATAGAGGAATACTTGAAAGTGAATTGATAGTAGTTCAGGGCTTTAAGTGGGATGAACAAACTGGGGGGGGGGGGTCCCCTCAAAGGTACGTGGCCTATGCAATTAAGGGCGCGACTTAAAAAACCTAAGCTAAGAGCCTGTGCCTAGCATAGAGTTCCGCTCGACTGGTATTTTGCTCTTCTTGTCATTGAATCCTGATATTTAATACAACAAGTAACATTATACCTACAACAAGGCCGGACTATTGGCTTTGTCAATGGTTGTTAATTGCATAAGATAAATAAGATGCAACTATGGCTTCGTTATATAGAATATTAAAAATGCTTCAGTTTTGAAATGATGAGGCTGTGAAAAAACTATAACAAGTTTGTTCGAAATTACATCAAAGGAAGTGAATGGTGGTATTGCTGCAGAGTGAAGATTTTTTTTTTCACCCCGAGGGTGAGGGCAAAAATGGACAGCCTGATAGGGACCCGTCTCAGCAGCTGCTTTTTACAACGGCCGGTGCTGAGCACCAGCTGATCCTGGCCCACTTAAAGCCCTGCAGTAGATTAACAATTTGTAACAGAAGTGTACTGAGACGCCTGGGTAAAAGGGAAGAGCAGTAGAAAAACACAGGGTGTAAACATGGTGCCCCAAGGACAAGGAGCTGGGTGGCAAAGCTACACCTGGCACAAACTTTGTGTTACAACTCCTATAGGCCGCAAATGGGGGATCACCTGGACATCTGGTCCAGTATGTCTTTGACCTAAAGCCATTTCGTTTAGTTACCCACGTGCCACAGTACCATGACCCTGCCATCTCAATTTTCAACAGTACCAAGTCTCATAGATGGCATACACCTAGCTGCCAAGTGGCCCAATGCCATGTGTGACACTTTCAGTCAGTCTCTGCTTTTTAGATAACAATCACTGTGCAGGAATAAATCCAGCTCTGTGCATATGACACCTTTATTGTTGAATGAATAGGGCACATGTCCCAGCCAACGCAAATATTCACAGATTTACTTCCTTGATTGTTACCTTTTGGGGAACTTTGAATTTTGAAGCTTTTGTGTTGTTGAAAGACTGGTCAAATGGTTTATTCAAATAGATTAATGTGAAACCTCCGCTTAGCCTTCAGATGTGTGTTTGCAATGACCCTACAATTGGTCTCAAATTTACGACCTAAACCTCTTAAAAATGTTATCACTGTTTTTGACTGGCTCATCCTACCCTATTCTCATCCTAACCTGTGTTTTGTTTTTTCGACGTCTGACATTAGCCGGGACGTTCTGATTTTAGTGCACTAAGATGTATATTCTACTTACTTATAGGGGCTCTCAGCCTGCCTTCTTCATCAATTGGACTGTTGTGTCCTTCACATTTTTCTTTTGCCCACTGCCACATAAAGTATTGGTCAATCTGAGACCCACTTGACGGAGACGCAAGCCAAAAAACGCGCAAAACAAACGGAGGGGCAGACATATTATGCTACACATTCTTAGTTCTCTACAGGCGTGTTGATTTGGATAGCCCAGGGGGTCCCTTTTGCGCTGACATATGGAGGCAGACGTTGAAGGTCGTTACATACTGGGGAAGATGTTGTGACTGTCAATTGTTATGCTCCGTATACAGATGCCTCCTTTTATCCTACGCTGAGGGATGTGATGACCGCTATGACTGGGGTCGACACATTCTGGGTAGGTGACTTTAATTGTGTAGTGAATGAGGACATGGATAGCCACCTTCCCTGACAGGGTACTAAACCTAGAATGACTGCAGGGTTGGTGTCGATCATGTCCCGACTGGGTTTTTGTGATGTTTGGAGAGATACTCACCGGAGTCGCCGGGAATATACCTGCCACTCAGCCATGCATGGTACTTCCAGTAGCTTGGATTGATTATTGGTAGGCTCTCAAGTTTTAGGTTTAAAACTATAATAACTGATAAAACCCCACCGAAAGGGAAATAGCCCTCACCAGTGTAAACATATAAACACTGAAAAAACACCTTTACAACCACAAATAAATGCTGTTCAAAGAAAGGAAAAGGCAAGTGAAAGAGTTATTTATTTTCTTCCTGAAGGGGCCAATACAATGCAACTTTGTTATACAAGCTAGCAGCAAGAAAGACTGGGCTAACATTATTCGGCTTGCATTTTGTTTAGGGATGCCACTAAAATATTGTTTCTTCTTCCTTTTGCTTTTTGCAGTTTTGTGGTCTTTGGTCTAAAGATGCAGGGTTTATAAGCATATTTAGTTCCTGTTTTAATTATTTTATAAACAGTAGAGAATCGGGAAATATCAAAACCGTAAGTGATATTTTGGCTGCATTTGATTCTTTCCCTGATAGGTAAAATGGCTGGTTTCATAAGAATCCTTCCCAATATTTGACATCATGTTTACCCACAGAGAATGCGTAAAAACCCTTGATACATCAGCCCCTAGTTTCTAGTGAGTCAGTATTGATAGTAGGTGAATTGCCACACCCCAGGCTTTAGACATTCAATGCAAGGTATAGTGACAAGTATATGTGAAAAGAGTGCTATCACCAAGCATCTGGAATATTGGGGAAAACATGACACCAGTATTTTTGAAAAAATGGAACGCAGTGTCACTTGAAATGCTGCTGCAAAAAGGTTCTTTCCAATTGCAACAAAGATTGGAGAGATATTGCTTGTATTTGCAGTGATTCAACTACGTATATAAAAAAAGGTTGTGTGATGACCTGTCAAAATCGATACCTGAGCTGAAGTGCTTCTCCGTAAGAGATCCTTGCCACTTGTTAGATGGTATGTTGAAAGACTTTACAATCTTCAGAGTTAATGAAGAGTGCTATTGGCTTTCCAGTCCATTCTGGTGCACTGTTTTGTTATGCGCAGGAACTAAAACCCAAATATTTCTCTTTTTGTGATTTGTGTGGCATCAAAGAAAGAGTGATCCTGTTAGAAGGTGGTTCTGACTCTATGGGCCGCCTGGATTTTTTGCTTTTTGAGCACTTAATTGTTGAGCTTTTACTGTGGGGGAGCCTCATAAGTTGGGACTCACCCACAGTAAACTCAGGATGTAGGAGACTGCATGGGGATTTAACTGGTGTTCCCCTGGCTTGACCAGGCCACTGCGCAGCAGCTGGAGTAAGGGACACCGGGCTGGTTACATGCAGACACATGTGTACATGCGTGTGCACACGTGTACGGGCTGCGCAGGGGAGATTCCTAGCGTGCGCAGTCCAGGAGCAGCTACAAAGTGAATGGTGTGGCAGGACTTATGCAGTATTGGGTGGTGACATGGAATAGGATTTGTACACTGGAAAGAAACATGCCAGGGAAAGTCAGTGTGTCTTACTGTTTTTTTTACTTCATTATTCCCCTATGGGAATGTAGAGCCATGGGCTAGATTAACTTCCATTAGGCCTACAGATTCCAGACACGCGCTTAAGTCCACGGTAGAGGATGTGAAAATAAGTATTCTGCAGAGTCCAAAGTCATATTTGTACTGCTTTTGGGTCATCCAGAACTGTCATATTTCTCTGAGCCAGCCATGACCAGATCCAGGCTGAGGGCTGACCTCAGCTGGATGGATTGATAACCTTTCTTCCACAAGCGAGGGCCTCCTCTCCATGGAGAGAAGATGGGTGGGGTTACAGGCTCATCCATTAGCAGCTGTCACTGGGTGCCAGGCACCAGGCTGCACCAAGGAGGGAAGGCAGCGTGGGGGGAAGAGGCTTCAGAGACATGTGGCCAGAGACCCTGGACGATGCCATTTTGAACAAGCCCAGAGGCTGGACAAGAAGGAGGGAGCAGGGGCAGGGACGTGATGTGTCGCTATTTGATAGGACCAACAGAGACTTCCTGCCAGCCCCCTACTGAACTTTTAAAAAGTGCTTGCACAGGAAGAAAAGCTCTCTCTGGGGTGTGGTCTGCTGAGGCAGAAGGTGCTGGAGCCTGGCTCAATGGGCAGTTGGAAGGAGAGACCCTCTGACTGCCCCCAGGACCCTAACAGCACCAGAAGAAGAGCCCAGGACCGGTGCGCAGGAGCAGTGGCCTCTGCGCAGGGTGAAGAGAGGCCAAGGAGGAGAGCCAGGTGAAAGGCTGGCGCAGGGAGCCAGTGAAGGCAGCTCCCTGCTGAATCCACCCTCTCAGAGACCCAGAGGGCCGAGGAGGAGAAAACCCCTGACTGCTCCAGGACCCTAACGGCACCAGAAGAAGAGCCCAGGACCGGTGCGCAGGAGCAGTGGCCTCTGCGCAGGGAGAAGAGGCCATGGAGGAGAGCCAGGCGAAAGGCTGGTGCAGGGAGCCAGTGAAGACAGCTCCCTGCTGAATCCACCCTCTTGGAGACCCCGAGGGCGAAGGAGAGTGTTCCCAGTGGCTGCGGCTGGTAAAGAGGAGCATGAAGCGCCCCATAATGCCTTGCCAGGCATTTGGAAATCTGCCGTTTTGGTGCTTTGTGGCCCCCAGAAAAGGTGACCACTTGTGAAAAGGTGCTGGGGGGAGCTGCTGGAGAAGCGCAGTCTTCCCCCCCCCCCCATGTGAAAGTCACATGTGTAAAATGAAGTACCTGTGTAAGGTGATGTTAAGCTAAATGGACTTATGTTGCTGGACCTTCCTTGCTAGGGGGTCTGGCTGTATTTACGTAATCCCATGCTTTAACCTGTGATTCCTTTTAAAGTGAAGAGGCGCACTGCAGGAAAAGTGTAGTTGCCAGGAGTACTTCTTTTGAAGGGACTGTAAGTCACATGTGTAAGGAGATGTCATAAGCCAAGTGGGGTTATGTTGCCAGACAGTCCTGCTAGGGTGTCTGGCTGTATATGCGCAATCCTGTGATTTTATCTGTGATGCCTTTAGGGGCTGTAATTGCAATGCATTCAAATGATCAACCAAGGTGATGAGTACTGTCATTCTAAAGTGTGTGTAAACATGGCTTCTTGCTGCTGCGCTTAGGTGAAGACCCCAGACTGCTAGCCCTTAAGATATAGAGGTGCATACTTTATGGTCAGTAGGAGATGCTCAGTCAGGGTCATGTGTCACCAAGGCAGGTTTACCCCTTTTTAATGCTTGTTGAGGTGATGGGGTGGGTCGCCACTGGGATGGTGCTAGTGCGCAGGGCCCTCGCTCCAGGTTATGTTCAACTAACTGCATTGGGGCAAGTTGATGTGCATACATGGGAGTGGTGGTACTAGACCCCACCCCCCCTGCGGGAGGGGTGGAGATGTTATGCAATGTCACAAAGTAATTCCAACAGCTTATGTATATTTGTAAATTGGTGCATTGTATTGAGTAGTGTGTGTGTTTAATAAATGTACTCTTACTTTTATAAAGCAAAGTACAGACTGGACAATCAATTATTGAGTGTTATTTTTGCGCACCTGCAAATGGCGATTACTAGCCCACACCACCTCCCTGGAGTAAGCCTCGGACTGCTCTGCAACGCTACCCTCAGAGTCAGGCGCTACAATTGGGTGTTTGGTTCCCAGTGAAGGACCAATGTGGTCATGTTATTTGTGCAGGCCTCACAGATGCTGCCTTGTTTTCCAACAGATCCCAACTGTGTCACTTAACTGATGGTTCTACGTCCAAGGGGCTGTGAATGCTATATTATGCATGTGACAACCGTTTACAGACGTTTTGTTGAGTGATAATGCCAAAGGCAAGAAATGGGAGGATCATTGGTCGCATATTGATAGTGATGTGAAAAAAAGTACGCTCTACTGCATTCTTGGATTTTTACAGCAAAACATAACTGCTGTAGTGGACATAATAAAAAAGCTAGAGTCTGAAAACACCCTTGTCAGCCAAGTGTTCAGCATAATTGGTGTAGATGTGAAACATTTCCTTGAGAGTAGGCTGTGCGACACCGTTAATGACTTTGGCACTGCAACATATTCCATGTTAGAGTGCTTGCCACTTCGTAAGCAAAGCAATGCTGAAGAGCAATTCAGGAACTTTTACTTTACAATGTATGAGAAATGGCTTGCAATAATGCATAGAAATGTCCCTTCACAAACCATGGCATTTGAAGTCAATTAAACCTCACTGTGGTACTCTGTACAAGTTCTAGATCCCTCTGTAAAGGAGAATTTTTGCTTTAATATCAAAGGTGCTGCTTCATTTGTGACCACTTCAATAACTACTCTGAGGGCATAACCGCCCAGTTCAACGCAAATGTTGTAGAACCTGCCCAGAGAATTGCGATCTTCAAGTGCACCAGTATTGGACTGGAAAGCTATGTCCGTGGCCAGAGTTAGCAAATTGTGTACTGGCTGTTTTGGTATTACCTGTCTCAAGTGCCAATGTTGAGAGGGCCTTTTCACAGAAAAACATTTACATCAGAAGGAAAGATTAAGCACACATGACCAAAGACTCACTGAAGAAGTATTGTATAGTGGACTACAATAAGTTTGATTTGCAAAAATGTTTTTGGACCTCATATACACTGTACGTACACTGTCTATACACTATGCTCTATCAGTGCAGAAAGCAAGCAATAATAAAAGCAAAATGTTCCATAAACACCGGAACAACACTGTTTCTGTTGTCTTTAATGGCGCGAAAATGTGTAACCACTGATGAACACAGTTTTTTTGAGGTATTGAAATCACTTGAAAACACGGAAAAAACCACCAGAATTGACCAAAAATAGAAACTGAAAACAGGATAACCTAATTATTGGTGACACAGCAGACGTCCCCTAGGATACAGGATGAGATACACTTGACACAATACTTGTCTGACCATGCACCACTAGCGTGTTGATTCCAGTGGAGGGGCAGCCACTGGTCTCACTATTCATGGCGATTTCCTACCGAGATTCTTCAGGCCCAGGTTGGTAGGGAAACCCTAGTGGGATCTCTAACTGAGTGCTCGTCCAGTTCATGTCGAGGTATTCAGAGTCAAGTGACAGAGTGGGAGGCGCTGAAAGCCGTTTTGAGAAGTAGATGTGTGGGCCTTTCTTGTGGAGCGAGATGTACGCTAGATGCAGTACTCCTCCAAAAGGAACAGGGCTTAGCAGCCCTGCAGAGGCGACCGCCGGGGTAGTCCAATGGACAGGAGACTGAGGTGAAGTTACTGAAGCAGGTGACCGAGACTAGAGATAGGCTTGAGCGTTACACCTGGAGATCTTACCAACATCTGCTTCATTGGGAGTGAGATAGATGTGGGCGACTTCTGGCCTGGATCCTTCATCGTGAATTACCCCGTTCCCCTGTGCTTCACCTTCCCAATCGCTGACGGGGTGAGGTAAGAACCCTGTGACAGAATTGAGGTCTTTCAGAACCATTTGGAGAGTGCATACACATGCACTGGTGACCCCAACTTACAACGAGTAGCAGACTACCTGGCAGGAGTACGGATCCCACAGCTGGGAGGGAGACGTGCCAGTTCAGGAGCTAGACACTCCCCTCGTTTTGGAGGAGATTCTGGGGGCTCTGAAGTCCCTCCCAACTGGAAATATGCCTGGATTCTACGGCTTCACAGAATTATATCAGACTTTTAATACAGAAGGGGCACCAAGTCTACTCAAAGTCTATCTGGAGGCCCTAGGAAAAAAGGTGCATCCACGCGTGAAGGTATTATTGCAATGCTACTGAAGCCCGGTGCTAAGGTATCCGACCTATCCTCCTAATGCCTGATCACTATAATAAACACTGACATGAAAACCATTTGTAAAGGTTTCACATTGTGGTTGGGTCCAGTGATTCCTCGGCTGGTCCACTGAGAGCAAAGTGGTTTTATATCCAGCCAGAACACCATCATGAACATTAGGTGTTCAATGCATATTGTATAGTATTGTATTGTAATTGCATTTATATAGCTCTTGCTACCCCCGACGGGGCATCAAAGTTCTTTTTCGACAAGTAGCACGCTACTCTGGAACCCATAAAGGATTAGTGTTGAATTAGTATAGTGAAATATGAAAGTAATTTGAATGGTGGATAGGTTAGTCATCATGAATGAAGTTGAAGGCCGAGAGGGAGGATTAGCCTTGGTCTCCACTGATCTTGCCAAGGAGTTTGACACCGTGAATTGGCGCTCCCTAATTGTGGTCTTTGAGGCAATAGGCTTTGGACAAGGTTTTAGAGACCGGGTGAAGCTGCTCTGCCCAGTCTGACCCAGGCTGTGGGCTCTGTGTAGAGTATGATCTGCGCCTCTGAAGATCTGGAGGGGCACACGCAGGGGTGCCCTTTCTCACCTCTGATGTTTGCAATAGCACTGAAATCTTTGACCATATCGCTCCATCGGGATATGGCAGAGTGGGGTATCCAAGTGGGAGGAGTGGACCTTTTCGTTTCATTTCATTTTATGCTGACGACACACTCTTCTACCTGATGGCTCCGAGGGAGTCGCTGCCATTGCTACTGGAGCTCCTGGAAGCTTTTGGGGGCTTTTCAGGATTGCAAATCAATCCAAACAAGTCTCTGGTGTTCCCCTTGCGTGGGATGGCAACACAAGGCCCTACTACACTCCCAGTTTCAATATTGCGTTGGGAAACCAACCAATTCCGTTATTTGGGAATACAGGTGGCACACTCAGTCCGGAAACAAAAACAATATAATATTGACAGTGTGGCAGAAGGTCTAGCTAAATCAGTGCAATTTTGAAACCCGCCCCCACTGTCCCTTACGGGATGAGCAGCAGTGAAAAAGATGGTGTTCTTGCCATGCAGCCTATACACTCTCCAGCACTCTTTGGACATCCTGCCATGAGCAGTGTTCTTGCAACTGCACTCCTTATTGACGACACTGGTGTAAGCGGGAGGAAGAAGCAGTGTGTCCCGGGAGATTCATCATCCACCAGGGAGGAGGGTGGGCGGCATTACCCAACCTGGAGCTGTACTACCTACAACATGCATCACACTGGTTGTTAGACACGGAAAACGGGGAGAAGGATCTCCTCCTAGACGATTCCAGCGAAGCCGGATTGCCACCACTGCTCCATAGTGATGGGAGAAGTAATTCCACAGTGTTATCCATACTCCCGCACTCCTCGTTCAGGGAGCAAGGGGTGAAAGTGGTACTGAGACGGGCCCCCTTCGCACAAGAATTTAACTTCTGGGACCTGCCAGCATTCCGCCGGTTGCCCACCATGGTGGACATTTCTGCTTGGAGGGAGGGGGGTTGTTTGATACGGCAGGATTTATACTCCAATGAAACGTTCATTACATTTGAAGCAGCTCAGGAAGCCTTTGAGGTCAAGCAGGATCAGTTTCTACTGTACGCAAGTATCGTGGATATAGTCCGGGATATCTGGCCGACATATCCGGCAGTCCCTATCTCCTCCGGCATGTTTTGGACACTACTGGAGTTTGGTGGAGGTAGACACTTTATATCCCACCTGTACAGGGCCGTGATTGCTGATAAGCCAAGGACCATATTTTGGACCAAACTGGCTTGTGAAAAGGCACTCATACTCTGCTAGAGGAAGCGCAATGGAAAGGTATGAATGCGCTGGTTAAACAAGGGACCTGTAATGTGCAGTTTAGACTTGTACATTTCAACTACAAACATCGCATATATATATCACTCCAGTCCTGTTGCACAGAATACGCCTTACAAAGACGGATAGATGTCCCGGTGTCACGGCGGCCCATCTACCTTCCTCCACTTGGCTTGGCACTGCCCTCTGCTGTGTCATTTCTGAGACCTAGTTATCCAAAGACTGGGGTATATCGAGAGTCTGACATTCGACGCAGACCCAACCAAATTTATTCTGGGAAACATCAAGAAACAAAAGGGTAGGAAAATGGAGTGGAAAATTATGCAATAAGCCCTGCTACTGGCAAAAAGATTGGTTGCCATTTTGTGGATGGTTCCTTTAGTTCCTAGGGAACAGGGTTGGATGAAGGATGTTAAAAAATAGGGGGTAACAGAGGAGATCTGCCTTCGTCAGTGTAGAAGGGATGAAAAGGCGGCAGATGATTTGCAAACTTGGGGCCTACTACTTGTGGAGTTTGAAGAAACAGGGGAGGGACATGAAGACCACTCACTGGATTCTGACGCCTGAAGTCACAATGTTTTTACCTGTGGGAGGTGTGGCGTGTATCAAGGGAGAAATGTCGGATGGTGCTTACTAAAGTGATAATCTTGTCCCTACTGATTAACTTGTACGGAATTCCTGCTGTTGTATAACACATATGGAGGGATGGCTATGTTCTTACAAGAAGTTGGTGTTACAGAATTTCCAATGTACTGTGTGTTAGAATACAATAAAATAAAATCTTTAAAAATAAAAAGTATGGTCCATCTACTTCAGCCAGCAACTAACTTCATTGTGAGTGACGACATTCTGCCCTTTCATTACAACGTCCACACACGGTAATTCCTTAAAGTGAAATTGGACTAAAATGGCATTGTGCCAATTTTGAGACCAAAATATCTTTTTAATTAGATTTGAGACCTCAGCAGCCAGCCTAACAGTAAAGTTTTGCAAAAATCACAATAAACAGAACAAGCATCAGGAAAGCCAAAGGGCTCACAGCCAGTGTTAGACCTAGTGGCTTTGCCAATGCTTGTTTACTTTCGATGCTCTTATTCGGCTTTCTTCATTATTAATGGGCAGAAGCAAAACTTCAAGCACTAAATTGAAGCGCAATGCAAAATACGGTTTAAGGAGAGACTTCTTGAAAGCTCTGCTATGTAGCTGCCGAGTGGCCCTTGTCTCCTGAGACACCCTGAGTCAGTCCTTGGTATTTAGGCGACAGAATTCTGATACTTTGTAGCTCCCTATTTAGCATGGAAAAGACTCAGAATGCAGGCGCTATTACTAAAAAGCTAGGACTGGCTGTTAAAGGCTTGCAGTCCCAATTCGATTGAAAAAAATTGAAACTAAAAGACCCAGAGTGCAACAAGCATTGGCATAGCCAATAGGTCTCTCCTTTGGGACCTTGTAAGTGTTTAGCCATGCAACAGTTGCATAACTAAATACTTATAAGGTCCCAAAAGCGAGACCTATTGGCTATGCAAAGCAGCCGTGCGTCCGTGAAAGTGATCGCGATCGCGATCAAACATCACAGCGGCCGTGAAAGTAATCGCGGCAAAGCGCGGCGCACGCGCCCGCGCACATGCACTGTAGCTCTAAGCCTGCCTGGTAGCACTTTTTGGAGCCCTCTCAAAAAGTCTTGCCAGACCAGCGCATTCGTTGGGTCAGGCGAGACCTAAAAAAGGTGTGGCTGGTTGATGGTGTAACATCATATATGACCACTTAACGATGGTCGTTGATAGTATCAACAAGGAATCCACCTTATATTGACCTTAGAGCCATTGGACACTGCTCTGTGTTGGTAACAAACATTTTATAAGCATCCGTGGTCCATGCAAGTAACAGCCGTGGGGCTCCGTGGAGGGGGGGGGGGGATTTCGAGGGACGATGCAGAGGGAAGAATAATTATTTAATTTTCCCTCTGCATAGTCCCTCGAAATCCTCCCAGCCCCCCCCCCCCTTCCCTCCCCCCCCCACCCCACCGCTGTTACCTGCATGGACTGCGGCTGTTTATATATGTCTGCTGCTTTTATCGCCGGTTTTCATTTAATTTTTTTTGCCACCATTTAAATACTTATACTTTGACATTTCAGGGAAAGTTCGGGATTCGCTTGTACATTTTTCATGCTTTTGATAATTCAAAGTATATATATTTCACAGACAGGTTAGTAAGTTTGTTTTAGAGAATGGGCAGCGCAGCCTCATATACATATTACGTTCAGTCCACAGGGCACCCAAGCAGGTCACTTCTGGGCCTCAATGCTCTCATAAGTCGGGCAAGGCCGCACAGACACAGGAATCACATGTTCCTTAAATGTGGAAAGGCTGCTTTCTTTGAGACAGGCTTGTATAAGAAATCGGTTACATACGGAATCTGCCGTGCAGACAAGCGGCCAAACCGTCATGCGCACTTAAGTGCACCAGCCACTGCCCTTTTGCTGACTTTGACAACAGCCCAGCCTGACCCGCCCCATAAGGTAAACAAAATTGGCTCAGTATGGAAAAACTAAATGATAATACCATTGTGGTGTTGTTTTAATTTTTCTTTTTGCACTGCTCAAAGAGCAGTAGGGCGGCGCTCCTCTGCCTTAGTGAAGGAGCCGCCACTGCTAAGTATTCCACATATACTTTCTGTGGCCGACCTCTCAAATTTTCTCCCTTTAAGAACACCCTTCATCAACACTGGCCCCCAAAGAAAAAAACTCCTTATGCTAGATTCTTCTGAACTCGCCATGACGGCCTGATAGCTCCCACCAACCCTGCACCCCTTACTCAGGCTGATCCACCCAACTGCTAGCAAAGACCAACCATGAGTGCAACCTATCCTAAAATCCTATAACCTACCCACCCGAAAGCACCTGCTCGTCAGCAAGAAACTTACAACCACATTTTTGGTCCCCCACCCCCCAAGTCTGCCCGTGTCATCAACCGCTGCCCCACAACTGCAGCCGGATTCGTTGCTTATTATGAGAAACACTATAATCAAATCTTAAACTAGAGCGCATGCCTGATCCTGACCACCTCTGCCCCCCCACCCCCCATCATGACTGAGGAGAGGTCGGGCATAAAAAATTCTATCAAAAATCACCACAGGATGACAGTCAACTTACTCATTGCAGAAAGAGGGTATTTGACAATGCTTAATTTGAGCCGGTAGTTTCCGGTACTTCATTTAATTATCAACACCGGCATTTATGACAGCCTGCCACATGGTGGCGCTGACTGGCTAGTTTTGAAACAAGCACAATAGTATAAAAATTATTTATCTTGTCAAAACCTGACCATAAAAGCACAGGGTAAGAATACACAGTACTCATTTATGAATTAATTCTAAATTAAAAGGGACTAAAACCTGCCGCCTAAGCCATTCTTCTAGTGTTCGGCGCCTGCAATAGTCTGAATTGTCACACAGTGTGATGGTTAGTAGTTGTGTTGGTACTGTCATTGGCAGTGCTGACAGGGGCAATGAGAGGTGCAAGCGGAAGTGGCCTTCTAACCAGGGCTCTGGCACTTATGTGTTTTTTCCAAATTAAGCACTGGTGTTTGATCTTGGCGCATGCTAAAAACAGCTCCACCATTGCTAAAGTTGGGCAGTTCAGAAGCAGATATATGTTGGATATACCGCAGGTAGTTAATAATGGCTAATGTCGATCTAAAAAGGATGAAATACTAGAAGTCCCCAGGGGATTAATATGCATTACTTGCATGCTGCACAAAATATACCCCTAAAGCAGACACTGAATCCACTGAGCTACCTTACTGAATATAACCGTGCCTATCCGGCTCTGGGTCACAGGAACCGGAAAATCTGTGTGTGGTCAGGAATATTTCGGAGATATTGAGAAAAGATACTAACACCGCTACTTTGCGTGTGTTTACTCTTGAACTATTACATAGCCAAGCAATGTAAGGGCAGATGTCAAAAATGTATTCGAATTTCTTATTCGAGAGGGGAGGGGGGTGTCAAACCTGCAGATTAACTTGGGTATCTGCATCACTCGGGCATATCTTCGAGCTTTCATTGATGGGTGTAGATGGGTTAATATTTTGTCGACTTGAAAAGGTTGAAAATCGCACCATTGAGGTACGTGTTGGTGTTGGCCGCAAATCTCTGCAGGGGGTGCGTTATCCACCTGAACTATCCTGCCATCAATCACTTGAGCAACGCTGTCCCAAAGTTGTTTTGTTTTCCTGCTCCCCAGCCTAACACTTGCCTTTGAAATGCCAAGGCTGGCCCTTGCAGCTGCAACCTGGGAGGGCCGTTGGCCAGGGCCATTACGCAAGTCCCTGCAGAGGAGGGGGGCTGACAATACCTGTGAGGTATGAGAGACCCGGAGGCTCCTCTTCACATTCTGCAGGAGGTCCCATCGTTTTTTTTTATTTTTTACTTCAATGCAGTTGCCATCTAAATAAACATATGCAGCAGTCTCGTTATCCCACTGAACTAACCTGCAACCACGCAGACAGCGCGTTCCCTGCAAATGCGCCTGGTTTCTCTGCTTCCCAGCCTGCCTTGTAAATACCTAGACTGGCCCTTGCAGTTGCAGCTAAGGTGGCATCTACATAAACATCTGCAGCAGCCGCGTTATCCCACCGAGCTCCCATCACTCCCCGTCCTGACAACCTGCCTTTGGAAGGCCTTGGGACGCGATATTTGGCACCTCCACGCCCGAGTGCCAGACAGCCCCCGGCCCCTTCCTTCCTCCTCCGAGGCCCTCGGGGTGGTGCGCGTGACTCACGGGGGTCCTGTGCAGACCTGCCTCTCGGCATCTGCGGGCGCGCTCATTGGAGGAGGGGGCGGGGTAGAGCCGGGCCGCTCCGCGCGCTTGGCTGGGTGTGAATTGCCCCATAAGTAGCCCTGTCTCATTCCTCTCAGCCGCCTCCCCAGACGCGCCGAGCCCACAGCGACCTCGAGGACTTTCGGAAGATTTTCTTTTAAAATGTGTCTGATTTTTTCGGTAGATTTTGTAGTGCGGATCCCTCTGTGAGGGACGCAGGAGACGCACAAAGAAGGTAAGAGCTTGTGGTGAGGTGGAGCGCGTGGGAATTGAAATATATTCGACTTGGGGCGGGGAGAGGGTATGTCGCTTTGAAGTTTAGTTTAGTGGCAGGATCTAGTGCTGTCCCGCGTCAGATGAGAGCAGCTCTTCCAGTCTGATTTATTTTTCTTTGTCCTGCAGTATTAGTAATGTTTGCCTTTTCTTTGTCAACCCTTACTCAAGATTAACAGTAACTGGCCACAGAGAGACCTAAAGTACCGAGCCTGATATTCACTAGACAGCCGTGGAAGATGGAAGTTGAGTGCTTTGAAGATTTATATAGCGCCCACACGGGCCTGACAGCTCCGTAAACTAATATACACCCTCTGCAAGACCCGTGTCTGATCACATGGTTACATTTGCGAATCCAGGTGGGTCCACGCTGCCACTTATCCTTCTATGGTCGTCAAAGTGCCTTTCATTTGGGTAACACGGTTCTTTTGTTTAGTACTTAACCAGGAAAAGTGCCCTATGCAGAAGAACCCCAATGTATCCAGGTGTATGTTTTCACGTGAAACCTCTGCATTCTGGGACTTGTAGTCATTACTTCAGTTGAGCCAACTGGACTCATTTTCTTGACAATAATGAAGTGCAAAACTAGGACCCAAGTGTAAGTCCTAATCATAGCTTCTCCCATTGCAGCAAGGAGGAGGGGTGGGTGTCAGGTTTTGTTTGGTATGGAACAGCATATTGTAAATGTATATCCGTATTTGTAAAGCGCAAACTACTCACCCTTACGGGTCCAAGGCGCTGGGGGCCGTCGTGGAAATTAAGTGAGCTATTGCCCAGAGTCACATGGTGCTGAGCTGAGCTGCCAGAGGAGCCGGGGATCGAACCCTGTGCTCCGAAGTCAGCTGCCCTGGCCGCTGCACCACACCTCTCCGCCGGAGATTGGGTTTTGAGTCAAGAATTCTAATGCTGTTCCACGTCAGCGAGGAGTAGCTTATCCTTTCCTGGTTTCCTGTTTTGTATTCTGGCGCTTGTAGGCTTGCACGTGGCCGTGTAAACTACGAGTACCCGAATGCACAAGTTAATCATTAATGAATGAAGCGCTGGCGCCTAACATGTGGAACCCTGCGCTCTTGAAGCGTAAGTCTGGCGCCAGCTGCCTCCCATGGCACGCACGACACGTGAAGCCAGGTTCTGACTTTCTGAACACTATGATTTGGGGCTTTGTAGTTTACCACTATAGTACAACACTGCTAGTCCCAGTTTGCAAGATTAACTAAAACGTCTGAAAAGTCTCAACGGGCCATAAACGACATGGGGTCAGTTGGCAACAATACAAGTGCTTGTTGATGGATGGGGGTGTGTGAGAGAGAGAGAGAGAGAGAGGTCTTGAAACGCCAGCTGTCCATCATGCCGCCCCACTCTGAACAAAAACTTGCAAGATATTCGACGTTCTGTAAATGGCAGGTATTCCTTGCAACTAATTTAATAGTACTTATTTTACCAACCTTAGAAAGATGAAAGACTGCGTTGACATTGCTGACATTTTAACTTCGTGTAGCAGACGTCAGCGGCGGCGTTGACTCGCTGAACTATATCGCTGGCACAACTTACTGGGCGTACCTTTTGCCTCTTCTAAGTAGGTGTTAAAATGTTTCCATTTAATTTGCTCATTTTATCACCCTTGAAGGATGAAACACTAAATTGGCCTTGCTGGGATTTTAACTCTTAACCTGCGGCTCTCACCTACAACCACTCAACTGATTAGCCTAGCATTAGAAACTTCGCATTTCTGAGTATTTTTATAATTATTATTAATTCCGAGAAAATCTGTACAACTTAATTTTGTGGGAATGTGCAGCTAAATACAATTTTTCACTTATTTGTAAATTATGTTTAAAATCGAGTGTTTTTTTTTTTTTTTTGCGTTAGAATGTTTACACAAAACTCTCTTTTGCGGTAAAACAGCCAGGGAGGTCGTTGCTATAAAGTGTGAACTTGCGGTGAATTTGGTTGGCAGAGTGATCTGGGGTGCAGTTAAGATGCGCTTTATGTGAGCACCTAGGGCATATTTATTTTTGTATTTGGTTTAGGCACAGGTACATTGTGATTTGCCCAGAATCACACGATGTTGAGCCGACGCCGAGACTCGAACCTGGTTCCTCAGTTCCAAAGTAGGCCGCTCGTACTAGACTCTTGTATAGAACCAATGCTTGCGCCTGGACGCGTGGGCCACTAAGAGCCTATATTGGTTCTAATTCGAGTTTTGGGGGATGGAATATTGCCTAGAAAGAGCTACTGAGATGACACAAACCTCACCGGGCCTGTTCGGGTTTCTATTCGGGTTTCCTAGCAACGGCCACGCTATCCCCTGCTATCAGCATTTCCCGTGCATTATGGGCTGTACTGAAGCAATTTGCAAACACAATGGGGTTGATTGTTTCTAGCGCAGAGGTTTGTGGGACAGTGGATGAGCTTGAAGGGGTCACGTGCATTCTAGGATACAGCGATTTTCAAGGCTTCCACTGCTTGGCTCCTCGGCAAACCTAGCATAGAACCTAGACAGGTGTTTTCACGTCACTTGAAGCTCCGTTTCCCTTCCTACCGGTTCCAACTTTCAAAATATTTAGAAAGGGGCGAAACATAACCGACCCACTATGATCAATTCTATTTTGCTCTAGACCACATCATATTGTGCCATATATGCACCATATGGAATGTCCTGTGGTAAGGCTGGGGGAGCAAAAACCAAACCAGCCGGAATTTTCTCGAGTTTGTCAGCGTTCGCGCCGCAGGCCCTGTCCATACACAGAAGGCCAGAAAATGGCGGCCTCCAGGTGTGTGCAACATATTTACGAAGACCATGGCTTTTTGCCACTTGCACTTTGCATTGTGGCACTTTGTAACTTTACTAATAATATTCGTGTGCACTAGTGAGCACTACGCGACATGCTAAGTCATTTTGACTAAAAACAAGGCAGGTCTGTGTGGGGTGTCACACTTCAAAAAAAATATATATATATATATATATATACCGCCCTGACTTTGACACTTTTTCACTTTCATAGAGGAACCACTGCAATGTAGACTAGAGCTCGTGTGCTGATATGTATGGTTAATATAAAAACACATGGAACATGCGATTATATTCTGCTCTCTCGTTTGTAAAGCGCCTAAAGCAGCAATAAGGTCACGTCAAAACGACGGTCAGACGTCAGGGGACGGGGATACGTGAACAGCACTGTGACTCGTGCTAGTATGGTGGTGATAGGACCAGGAGGTGTGCCTCTGCTTGCCCTGGACATAGGCTACTCCTTGGCATGCAGCAATTGTCTGTCTGCATAGAATTGTCAAGTGACGCCATGTCCTGTGTGACACCCACGTCCGCCAAAAGGCCATACTTGGGCAAACCTCGGTAAAGGCGTTGGTTGCCAGCCTTTTTGGATTGTTAATGATTCTTTTCTCGTGGTTTGCAAAACTATGTTTGGGGAAGCTGCAGGCCCTCGTAAATCTTTAAAAATAAAAAAAATAGTGGCTAAACACAACATTATTTTTGGGTCTCTAAAGGTACACATTGTCATGAATAGTCCTGGGCACTGAAGGGAACTACTTTGCATGTGGATACATTCCTTGTCAAAAGGAAGCATTTGGTCACTCACTGTGAAGTTAGCCAATGGCTGCAGTGGGCTCAGCCACTGTCCCGTTCTTGGTTTGGCAGAAGGAAAATATGAATGACCCAATAACCTGAAATAGAAGATGAGTCCATATAATTAAGTATATTATACATATAGTTTTAGTAAAATGAAAAGTCTATACTCACGCCATACCTTAAATGATAACATGGAAAATGCTAATCTCAGATGGCAACATGCAGGGCGGGACTGGGAACGCAAACTGGCTGGGGGGGGGGGGGGGTTATGGAAAACACTTATGCAGCTTTTGGTGCAGGAGGCCGATATTGCAGCAATGGTGCAAAACTGCCCCCTGTATAAAAAATGGCCCCCACCGGTCCAAAACTGGCCCCCACTCTTACGACTCACCGGGAAAATGCCCGGTGCCCGCTACGGCCAGCCTTGTCCTGGCAACATGTTCTGAACTTACAAAAAAGGTATCAAGGTATAACTTCTATGCCATTGGGAAGTTGGGCATCCTCAAGTGGATATGATCCATAAAAAACTTAAACTGATTCCGTTTCAGTGCTGCCTGCCAGTGCCACCTCGTGCAGGCACCTCTCAGACTGTACTGGTTTTTCCCCCAGCACCAAGTATGCTGGAGATTGTAGACTTAATTTACCCACTATTCACTGAGAAACCTTGGCTGGCTGGAAGTCCCAGTCATGACTTGCAGCCAGTGCTTAATTTGTAAAAAGTGAAGTGCCAGGGCCCAAGGTAATACTTACTGGTCCACTGCAGCTGGCACAACCCACGTCACTTTAAACTGCATGTTTAAATTTAAAGTTTTATATATTTTTTTAGCATGTATCAAATAGCTTAATGCTTCACTAATGAATGTTCCTTAAAAATACACACACACTGCACCATACTGTGGTGGTTTCTCATAAATATGTGCTGGGGTTTAAAAAATAAATGCCGTTCCTGAGCACCAGAAAACTCCAGCACAAATTAGGCACTGCTTGCATCCAGTTTAGATCTGTGGTTCTAGGAGGCTAGCAGGCCAGGAGGGATTCGGGGACTATTATGAAAATTGTTGCAAGGCCTGGTTGTGGCTTCCGGTCCTTATTGCACTAAGCTAAGCAGGTTTGGGGATTGTAGGCCCACATTTTTTGAGATGGAAACTACAACTCCTAGCATGCTTACTGTGGTTGTTTTAAGAACACGGATTGGATTAAAGTCACCTTGTGACCTGGGGCTGGTTGACAGCTTCGTGGCTCACTGTAGAACCCAGTTATGCCTTTGGTTGTGTGTTGTAATGTACTTTGATTATCTCTGAAACCATTGCAAATATTGGCATTGGCAATTACAAGGCGCACTAATTCACTTGTGTCTCTCACCCAGCCTGCTGATCAACAGTGTTATTTACAGACTGCTGCTTTACACAGTCCTTATCTTAAACTAACAAACCCCTTGTCCCCTTTCAAGACACAAAGTTAGAACTACTGACGTTGACAATATTTACTTCTGTGTCTCTAATGTATTTACCGCACTTTCAACATAATCCAGCAACTGCTGTAACCATTTAAATTGGGAACAGTTTAGTTATTTTTGTAATCTGCAAACCGGTCAACAGTTACTTTAAAAAAAAAAAAAAAAGCACTAGATGTGGTGCCACTCAGTTGTAGAACTTTTTAGAAAAACTGGCCACATTTCAGATTCTGACTGCTAAATTCAGGTTCTAAGCAGATATTTACGATGTGAAACGTTTGCATTGTCAGTATTTATGTTAAAATTAGAAAATAGTTAAATTCTCAAATATTCCGCACAATGCGCTGTATTATACTACACATTTCGTTTTTTTCTTTTCCTGTAAAATCGAGTCGATTAGGCGAGGTAGAGTGAGTGGGTGCATTCGTAGTATGTATAAACAATGGGGACGTACCCACAAGTTGAAAAAAGGTAAGAAGTTTTGGACTCACTGTAGTAATAAGCAGTGCCAGAAAACAGTTAGGTTTTTAGGAAAGACCCCTCACACACCAACCTGGTTGGTGTCATGCTTCATCATTGGGATCCCAACCAGGTGGCTGAATGCCGCCTGGTTATGCTACGACGCCGTATTACAGCGGAGCTGGTGTGGTGTATTGGTGTGATGTGATAAAGTGCAGGTTAAAAATATCTCTGGGAATCCTTGCCAAATGTGTTTTATTCGTGGCGGCCCAGGATATGTTAAAATCATTCACTTTTTGCACATGGTCCTGACGAAAGCCCTATTCAATGTCTTTTTGGGCTGAAACATGTAGACCTATTGCAGACAACTACGAGTCACACAACTCTATTAGTTGCGCCCTTGGATTTTAACATATCCTGGGCCGCCACGAATAAAACACATTTGGCAAGGATTCCCAGAGATATTTTCAACCTGCACTTTATCACATCACACCAATACACCACACCAGCTCCGCTGTAATCCGGCGTCGTAGCACAACCGGGCGGCATTCGGCCACCTGGTTGGGACCCCAATGATGAAACTTCTTACCTTTTTTCAACTTGTGGGTACGTCCACATTGTTTATACATTCAACTTGAGGATAGGGACGTCCCCCAACCTTTCCTCGCACTCCCCCCATTTCTGTTTGACACTGCATTCGTAGTACTCCTTGCAAACTGTTGTCTTCAAGGCGCTACATCTCTAAGACTGTTAAAGCGTACTGTGATCTGGTGGTTGTGGCGGTGTGCTGCGTATACAGAGAAGTGTGAGCGTGTGTGGGGGGGAGCGGAGGTGTGAATCTTTCCCTGTCCCAGCAGCACTTATGATCACTCAATGAAACATAGGGGTGTGGGGCGTCAGGGGTCTAGCCAGGCATTACTGTTCTGAATAGTGCAAACAGAACTAGGCATGGGGAGGGCTTCCTTGCAGACTGCAGGACCCCCATATTACCCTCCCAATGAAGTTCCGAGTGAAGGTGAGAATTCTTCCCGCCTCTGTACTTCCATGTCGTTAAACTAGCGGCGTGTGTAATGGGGGCGGGAATCCCCTTAAGACCGTGGCATTCTTATTGGGTGGAACCAGTGAAGTATGTGATGGGATTGGCGGGGATCACACAGCGCGTGCAAGATAAAGTTGAATGGTGTGGGGGGGGGGGGCTTTCAAGGCCCAAGTACTCTCAGTAGTGTGAAGATAATTAAATGTAAGGGGGAATCACGCACAGACCAGTGGCAAAGTGAAGCAGTAACAGTCCTAACGTAAAATATGTGTGTGGCAGTGCAGCGATCGCTCCTCCGTGGCGGTTGGTGACCCACTAAAATGGTGTTCGACATTAATAAAAGTAAAACGACGACATCAATACAATAAAAAGAAAAAATGCAAATATGCATCTAAAAATGAAAAAAAAAATCCTTTCTCTTACCTCCGCCCCGGCTCCAGACTCCTCCAAGCACGATACCCCACGGCTCCTTATCCAATTCAGACACTGCTCTCAAGCTACATGAGGGAAGTTTCTGGATTGGCTGGAGCAGGCCGCCTCAGTGCTCCGAAGAGCTAACAGCCGGTTGGAGAGGTTGAATTGCGAATGTCTGTTTGGCCATAATAATGTAGCCGGCAAATCCGACATGCGCAATTCATGCTCAAGGGGCCACTCGGCATTGTCTTTATAATGTGGATCTAAAAATCAGATGTTGCTTAAATGTTTAATGATGTGACCCTTCACCCAGTGATCAGCTTCACATGGTATTCCCTGCCAAGCCCCTGTCCACCATACCTGCTTCCTCACTCCAGACCGCACCCAGGACACCACTACCAGGCTAAAAATACCTACCAGGGCACCAAAGCTCAGGATGTCGGGCAGGCGGTAGGTTTGAGTTTAGTAACCCATGAACACTGTATTCTTTTCATAATTTTATATAGCACTAAATGTGGCTTCATGGCCACTCCAGAGCATTGAAGAAAAAATTGACAACTCCCGCTGAAGTGTGAAATGTAGGGCAGGTAGTGTCCAGCTGTATTCGAGTTACTGAAGCCACCCACAATTCCTACTTCAGTGCCTTAATTGGTACTCTGTATTTAGCAGAATGGGTTTCTTCAAATATTCAGTTTTCAAGATTTTTTTTTTTAAATCTGGAAATGGTGGTTTGTTTCTTCTCTCAGGCTGGGATTCCCACAATTGCATTTTTGTGTTGTGGTCTCACAAGGATCGGTCTCCATGTTCCATAGATTTAAATTGGCCTATCGGAGGTTCCTATTGGGGTGTACCTGGGAGCCAGATTTGGCACACAGCCAGGTCAATGGTTCCATTATGACTTGTGGGTGGTACAGACCATCTTTAATACTATTGTTGACTCCATCGGAAGCCACTGGAATGCTTTTAAGACTGGCTTAGTTGTGTTTCTGCATTATACATAATTTGGCTTGATCTGGTTGGCTCTACCCAGTTTTGGTGTGCGGAAGAGGGAGTATTTTCTTCAGTAAGGAAAGTTGTTGGTTTTCACTTTTTACTAGTAGAAATAAGTGTCCATAATAATTTCCAGAACAGTTTCAATACATAGCTACCTTATCCAGTCCAGGTTTTTGCTTTGTCTTTTGTTGTTTGTAATTCAGTTTGTTCTGGTATAAATTAAAGACTGCAATTACCAGAATGCACGAGGAAGATAATGGTATGGATGAGCTACTTGTGAATAGAGTAGGGAAATTTGAACTCTCTGCTAGTCCAGGTTCCATTAGGATTAGATTAAGGGCTGGGATTATGGCTCCAATAAGGCCAGTTTCCACTCTGCTATTCATCCCCACATCCCAAAATGTTAAATGAATTAGCTGGTATTTTAGAAGAAGCAGTTTTGGGCATGGGTCCACCTGCCCAGGAATCCTGCTGTTCCATGTCTGGACCGAATAGTTCAGTCTTGTTCCTTTGGGATACGTGCAACTGACAATCCTTCATTTTTAATTTGTCTATGCACAGCCAAAGCTAGGGGTCTAGTTTATGGGTGAAGTAAACAACTTTGTAAGAAAATGTACATTTAATTATGAAAATACTATGCAAACATTCTATAACTTGGTGATTAACCTATTATGGGAGGATTGGAGACTTCATGAGGTTCAAGAATGGGATAAACTTTGAAGGAGAGAGGGTTTGAGAGTTTACAGGGTCCTGGACAATAAAAAAGTGATTAGATTTCCTTCAGGTTTTAATGCAGACACATCTAAAGGATTATTCTTGTTTCAAGAGTAGGACTTGTTCCCAGGCATTTGTGAAAGGAATGTCAAGTTATTTAGTAATCTGACTTTCCAAAGTGCCCTTCCTGCCACTTCTTCCTGGCCTATATTTTGACATTACCAGTTGCAGTCTGTGTGGAACATGTCAAAGTTGGTGTCTGATAGGATTGCTTGTTTATTCGTTTAAGACGCAAGACTCTGCTTTGCTTTTGGTGTTTACTGGCTAGTCAGAACATTTGTGACCCGTAAGTGGAAATGTGGTTGTTTTTCTTTAGATCAAAGATTCTTATTTGCTATTGAAAAAGTAAACCCAGCCTGCATAAAAGCAGCAAGAATTGAGCCAGTTGCCCTCACATGACAGGGAAAACTCTAATCTCTTAATTTCTCTTTGTATTTGAGAATTGAGTGAGATGCCCTCACGTGACAGGGAAAACTCTAATCTCTTAATTTCTCTTTGTATTTGAGAATTGAGTGAGATGCCCTCACATGACAGGGAAAACTCTAATCTCTTAATTTCTCTTTGTATTTGAGAATTGAGTGAGATGCCCTCACGTGACAGGGAAAACTCTAATCTCTTAATTTCTCTTTGTATTTGAGAATTGAGTGAGATACCCTCACGTGACAGGGAAAACTCTACTCTCTTAATTTCTCTTTGTATTTGTTTCTCTGTCGAAGCCCTGTTAAGAGTAGTGTACATAGCGTCAAGGCGGGACATAGGAACAGACTTACACATTGCATCATAACATAAAGAGGATTTCATTCCATGTGATATTTGGGTGGGACGCCGATTTATACGACGCATGACATACATTTATCATGTACGTTGACTATGCTCTTCAGGTGTGCAGCAAACCTGAGTGGCTTAGAGGGAGTGGCAGTGTGTTTTGCTTCAGTTTCCTTGTTGATGTTAGTGGTTTAGACATTTTTGAGTAATACTCCAGGTGTCTGTCCCAGGTAGGTTGTGCAATGTTTACCGGCAGATGACTAGGCCCTTGTTCAAGGCCTGAGACTAATCCATGCTGATGCAGTGGTTGGCTTCCCTTCCAAAGGTCTCCACTGCCTGTGTGACACACAGGTTTCTTCACAGCATGTCATCCCCCATCTAGTCCCGCCTAGCCCTCCCTGCTCTCGGGTGTCAGCAAAGACTTGACTTTCCAGCTCTGTCTTTGCTCTCACTTTGCACCCCCAGAATTGTTCTTTAAAAATAAATCTACACATGTAGGTTTGCTCCTAACTGTGAGTTTAGATTTGCACAGTTTATGAACTTGCTATTTTTGAATGAACTGTAGGAAACCTGTGCAACAGTCACTGCTCTCTAGTACTACTCCTGGAAAACCGTTCCACTGACGCAAATGTGTTTCCTCTTGTGTAATTGTTCAGTGTGTACAATTGCACAACAAAAACCCTCTTGCATGACTACAATTGCATGTTGCAGCTTTTAGTGTTCTTATTTTTACTGCACAGAGAATGTTTGTCTGTGAAGAAATCTGCTCTCTAGCACCTTCACCAATATCTTGTGTGATCCGTTCCCATTGCAACCCTGGCAGACCTATTACTCCTGCCCTTTACAGGAGTAAATCTCTATTTCAGGGTTGGGAGCGGGCTGAGAATACACACAAATAAGTACTTTTTGGCGTTCCGATCATTCAAGGGATGACATCCAGGAATGGCCCATTTTGCAGACTTAGTCCCACAAAAAAGACATGTGAGTCAATCTAAAGTAGCCTAAAACCATGAATTCTGAGTGGCCGTGGTAGCTTTAGAAGCATAAAACAAATTATTTAGGCATAAAAGTTGAACTTGCATGCACAAAAATGATTTCTGTGGATGAATATGAATCAGTATTTAATGTATAAAGGAATAAGTGCCGGAGTAAGCCAGCGGCCGGCACTATCAAAGGTTGGGGTACCGAATACCAAGACTGCGTAGTCTTGATTCTACCTCGCAACTCTTTTTTCCAACCACGCGACACTCGCTGCCCCTTTATCTCATCCTTTCCTGCTTTCTCCCTTTGTCATGGTTTTTCCATCTCGTTCGTGATAGGCCACAAGGGGCAGGGAGAACCGCGAAACAGCCTGGAGCCAGCTAAATTGGAGGCCAGAGGGTGTCGGTGTGCACCACGGAGAGCCAGGCCCAATCCAACAGGTGAGGCATCCTTCCCAGTGTCTGGCCAGCCCGATTCTGTGGCACCAAGCAGAGCCCGGCAGCATACAGTATATTTCCACCTGAGCTGCTGTGATGCACCAGCCCATGGGTGGATGGGATTCTGGCCCTTGGGGCGAGGGCAGGGCATCCACCTCTGTAGGACGGTGGGGGGGAGATGTGGTTTCTGGTGCTTCCCGTGCACCACAGAGTTACATTTACACATGTCAGTCTTGATAAGTCGCTACAACGCGGTCATAACCGTGCGTCCTTTACAACGAACATGACTTTACAACGCATGCCCGATTCCGTAGTAAAGGCATGCATGGTAAAGGCATATTCGTGGTAAATGATTTGTGGTAACGGTCATGCGTGGTATAGGCATGTTCATTGTAAAGGATGCATAGTAATGGTCATGCGTGGTTATGGCCGCGTCGTAATGGCTGTTTCCCAAATGGGCTCACCCATTTCCCCATGTATGCTGTAGCGGATGGATAGAACATTTGAACGGCTCAGTAACCGGCCAGTGGATGAAGAGGGCTGGCTGCAGGATCCTATAAGTGACTAAATTAAGATTTTAGTAAAATCAATAGGACTTGACAGGTGGCAGACTTAACAAGCATTGGCATAGCCAATAGGTCTCACCTTTGGGACCTTATAAGTGTTTAGCCATGCAACAGTTGTATAACCAAACACTTATACGGTCCCAAAAGCGAGACCTATTGGCAATGCTAAGCGCTCGTGCGGCCGCAAAAGTGAAAGTGATCGCGATCAAACATCAAAGCGAAAACAATTTTAATTATTATTATTTTTTATTTAACTAACTTAGCAGAGTCATAATTGAAGTAGCAGTTTGGGATTAAGGAATTTATTCAGTGCTTTCTAATTGGTGAAAACAGGGCCACTGGAATTATGCGGCACGGGAGGGCCAAATTATGCTTCAGGGTTGACTCATTTATGCCGCACGAAAAGGCACAATTATGCGGCCTAATTTTGCACATTTTATGATGGCATTACTTTGTTATTTTGTATTTTCAACGTTTGTTAACACGGTCTGGGCATAGGTTCAACATCATTAGTACCAGTTTAACACCCAAATATACCCATAAGTAACTTAAAGATGGCCAGTCAACCTTTGCAAAGGGCCTTCCACCGCGCTGCAACATGTGTTGCTGCGTTTTTAGTAACTTTTGAACGGTATGAGCTCGAAACATTTTTTTGTTAAAATGTGCAGATTATGCAGCAGATGATGGATTATGAGGGAAACGCTGCAAATTCATGATTCCAGTGGCCCTGGTTATTAGGCGCCACCCATCACCAGGCTCTTTAGGGCAAATTCCCTAAAAATGGTGGCTGGTATTACTATATGGGAAGTGCTACAGAGGCAAAATGTAATTTTGCTTGGAGTGCCTAAAATATTTGCACCGATCCTACACCATGTGCTTAGTCAAACTGCTCCTGGGTCTCTCCTTTCTACCCTTAGGCCTCCTGAAGCTGCCCCCTGCAGTGCAATTTCTGTGGAGAGGCAAGCACTGCAAGCTGTTATTAATTATGGGAAATCCCAGTATTTCCAGGTAAGGCCACGCCCTGTTTCCTGCCTACTGGCCTTTCAGCCTGGGCCTTTCAAGGTCCTTCTAGTGTGAAGAAAAGAACTACATCTACAAACAAAATCAACAGTTTAATCGCCTGTTCTGATTCTGAAAATATGGTCTAAAATTTCGGCTAGTGTAATGGCCAAAAGTGGAAAAATTTAGAAAGTGTATGATTTTTTTCGTGTGTGGAGATGCAGAATTATATGTTTAGTTGTCCACTTTCAAATGAAGTTTTATCTTATATTTTTAGAGCTGTGAAATGACTCCTTTGTCCTCTTCCGAGTCTCTCTTTATTAAACATCATCATAAATTCTGTTCCACCAGTTCTGTGTCGTTGTATAAATGTTGTTGAATCCCCTCCTAAGGTGGGTAAAGCGTGTGTAAATGTGTAAGATGCTCTTCGGTTGGAGTGCATTTATTGTGGCGTTTTTTCTTCTTGTAGGCGGCAGCGAGTGTGTAATCGGGGACATAATGAGCCTTTCATCTTTCCAAGGTCGATAATACGCTTTGTATTAAATAGGGTAACCATGCCTGTTGTTTACAGTTCGTATAAATTGCAAAAAACGGTGGTTTGGGCGCTATATAGAAGGGTATAAAGGTTATTCTGTTCGGTTTGTTTTGCTCGTGGTTGGCTGCCGCCAGTTCTCAAGGCCTCCATTCTACCTCGCAGTGATTTGGCCTTGAAATCAGCACTTGCTGTGTTTGCTTGTGATAAGATAAGGCCTATCGTGTGCGGTTATGAGATTAGTAGAAGTCTTGCCAAGCCTCTTTTTTAGTGCTTCAGAAACAAAATATACAAATATTTGTCTGGTTTCAACAAGGGCTCAACTATATGTTTTAATACCACCAAACTGCTTTTTCTTACTGGACACTGCCCATTCAGCACCCCCTTTGTGAACACGGTTGTCTTTTGTACTTCTCCTCATGGGCGTTGCCCCATCAGCACCTGCATTTCCCCGGACAGTGGCCTTCTCTGTCCCCCCATCTCTCCTTAAACACTGTCCCCTTCTGCAGCCGTCTTTAGCTGGACCGTGTCCTCTTACAAACCATATTCTTTTTGAACACTGTCCTCCACCACGCCTGGCTCTTCTCGATCAGTGTCCTTTACCCAGAGCTTAGTTTGGGTTAGAAAAAAAAAAGATAAGTACCAGGCCTTCGTCAGTAGGCCACCGCAGTTGGCACCACACATTGCCACTGCACTTACGCAACTATTAATAATTACACTGCTACAAGTGCGACAATATGGTCAAGTACTGCCGAGTCCCCCTCCTCCTTTATCATACATCCAAACCTGTGGGGTGGGGGCCCTTCCCAGCTCCAGCACGGCTTACCGTCCCTCTTTCCTCCCCCCCCCCTCTATCCCCCCCCCCCCCCAAGGCAAAGAACTTAAACAACACACCTGCTTGGATTAAGGGTCGTAAACTCCGGCCGTATTTATTACATAACCATAATCCGACATTAATATTATTTTCATCATGTACACCGTACGCAGAAAGTCCTGTGCATTGCATGGATAGGTACAGTATGTCATTTGGCTAACCTTAAAATGTCTCTAATACATAGCCATACTTATCATAAGCGAAGTGGTCAACAATATTATCTTTCTGCGTATCCCTGTTTGAGCCTACTGCAAGGTGAATGACTGGCCCCAGATTCAGATCAAGCTAGGTCCCAAACTCCTACCATAGTGACCTTGCGCAGGGCGCCCAGTTCACCGGAAGGTTACATCACCCCCGGGCACCCCCTACGCCCTCAACAATATCTCCATAAGGGGCCACTGCAGTTATGCCCAGCTTACTTGGGCCCTTCGGCGCGTGCGGGGTGGCCAACAAGCCTACTGGAAGCGTAACTTCTCTTCGCCCCCTACCCTTCCAGCCTACTGGCTGTAACTGCCCCTGGACTTCCATGAGAGACCATCTGTCCCCCCCCCCCCCCTCGGGAGTCCCCATTTGACAATGGTGATGCCTGCTAAGGACCGTAAACTATGCTCACCAATCATGACCTTACCGCCACATGCCAGTATAGTTGCTCGACTATCTGGCCTCCCCCCTCTGCCCCAAAGAAGGTCATGCTCTGTTTCTTGCCTCCACCAGCATGCCTGCCAGTAGATTTTTCCTGAAGACTCATTACCCTGTTTAGAGAGGTGCACGCCATCCTGTAAGAAAAACGGCTCCCCCTGGATGCCCCATGCACTATTGTATGCTGTTCCGGGGTTCTGAATAATGTATCAATCCGATTATTAAGCCTTTTCGCTGGTTCAGAGCCCACACTGATTGGCCGCCTCTCCACTGAGATCTTGAAATCATGTGTGACCATACCAGTAGTGCCTCAGTGCATCTTTTGCCAGCCACCTTACTTCTGTGATCCGGGTCTCAACTACCTTTCCTACTCAGGTGCACCAGGTCATTACCTCCTAGGTGTAAGATAAGCGCTGCAGGAGGTACTTGCTTTTGGTCCAGCAGCATATCAACATATCCCTGAGTCGGTCCAAGCTCAGCCCACATTGCCCGTGGAAAGAATTTTCTAAAACCCGGCTGCCGTGCTCCGACTCATAAATTGCCTGTAAGAAAAATTGTTGTAACCTTTTAACATATGAATGGCCAATAACCCATACGTCATTTTTTCTGTGCTCCCCCGGCGAGCCCCTGGCCCCCAACAGATACTGACGGACGACAAACAATGCACGCTCCCCCCCCCCCCCCCCCCCTGCGGGACAGGATGTAGAAACCGGGCCGTGGTAGGATCATATTGGTGAGTGCGCTTCCATACGCTTCCATGCGGAACAGGACATGTAAACTGCAACAAAACCAAGAACAGGCTACCATCAGCAACATGAAAATATATACCATATCAACTAGTGATTCATTTATGCCTCTACCTCCCACCAGCTGCTGCCCTCCTTTCTGAGGCACAGGACGTGGAGAAAACGCTAGCTGCCAATAGTTCAAAGCAACTGCCTAGCACTCCCTCAAAGCACGTGAAGCCGCTCATATTGCTTGTAGCATCCAGAGTAAAATGTTTGACCCTGCTACCATGCCTTAAGGGAAACCTCCCTAACTGGCAGCCCACCTCGGACAACAGGATGCACTGAAGTCTGTCTGTTAAAACTCTATTAGCACGTTGCTGGCAGTCTGTACTATACTTCTCCGCAAGCGCGTACCACTCCTGGTGCAAGAGTCCGCCCCATGCAGTTCTCAACTAAGCCAAGCGCAGACCCCCTTTGACAGTTAAACCGGTCAATCAGCCTCCTGCTTTCTCCGTCCGGCTGCTTACCACCTGTAAAACAAACAACATTTTTTGCGATGCCTCATGTACGCTGGGCCCACACCAGCACTTCCCACTGGAACCCCTTCAGCGTCCACAGAAGGCGACGAGGTATCAAGCTGCTGTAATCAAACTTATGCACTTTGCACCTGTATCCAACGCGAATAGAAAGAGAGAAGTAGTTAGCGGCCAGCACTTATCAACACCCATAGTCTCGCCCATTCCTTGCAGCAGTCCAAACCCCAGTTGTCCAGACCCCTGCACCACCAACCGGCCTGCCATCCCTGACGCCAAAGTGGTAGTCCACAAAGCAAATTAGGGTGGGCCCTAGTATAGTGGTGCATTAGGCTTCGCCCAGGCCTGGCCTGCACCTACTATTGCTGAAAAGTTTAATTCCTGGACGCCCGTAATTACTCCATTTCGACAACAACCATGCCTTTCCCCTGGGGGGGCCTAGATGTCTAATTCAGTTCGACATTCCATGGCCTAGCTGGGCCACACATCTAATATGCGCCCGGGGTACCCCAATAGAGCTGGAATTATGTGTTCACATAGCAACCAATGGGGAGTATTGCACCTTGGCTGACGCCCGGACTTAAATGTTGGCTATGCTGCTCTATGCCAAAGTGCACAACCTCGGCGAATAATGCCCCCCTTGCTGCATCATGCAACTTTTTTAATCCCGCTGCCCGGTCCTTGCTAAAGACTAGGATGGCGAATGCCTCGCCATAATCCCTCTCGCCTACCATATCCAGGTAAAAATTATACTCCACCTACCGACATTAATTGCTGCCTGCACCCAAGGATTCTGAGCCAGCTGAATACCAGTTTCATCACAGTCCCACAGACTATGCTTCTAAACAAGCTCATTTCCCAGTCCTTCGCAAGGAATTAATGACTTTTTGTGGGCTTGGTTGTGTATGGAGGCACATAGCGGCTCGGCAGTGGCCGGGCCTCATCTCATAATAGACCCAAGAGGCAGGGAGTATCAACGCGGCAAGGCACTGCCAGTATCATTTTTTTTGAGAAGGTGCAGGCCCACCCAACAGCACTGCTAAAGAGGCACAAGGTCAGGAGCAAACCTTAGCCAATCCAGTAAGGCTACCCCCTATCCATAGGGACCCAGCTAGGTGCCTCCCACCTAAAATGTCTAGGTGCTTCATACTGCGCCCATACTGTGGACCCTACAAAAACCCACTACAAATGTCCCCTTTCTATTGTGTGATTCGGTTGGTTATCTAACAAGCGCTCACCCCACTCATCTCCTGAATAATGCCGGTTTCGAACAGAGCAAGAGCAACTGCTGTGATCCTTCAAGGATTCTGGCCCATGGCATCCCTGCATTCTCAAACACTACTCCACTATAGGCACCTCTTGGTGGAAGAAGAACCGCTCAGGGGCACATTGCTCATAAAAGCAAACAGCGGACTAGCTTGATAATTAACACAGTCTGTATTATCTACAGCTCATACAACCGACCGACAGGTCAAAAATCTCTCTTGCGCAGCAGACGGATTGGTACCTGGCCCAAAAATGGTTCTGAGGAGCCTGATGGTCATAAAATGTTAAGTAAATCAAACAAGGGGCACTGTTCCAGGGTCGGTGTATGCAAAGAGTCAACACGCAGCACTCAAGAATGAGAGGACTTGAAAAAAATATAAAGGGGAGGAAGAGGGGTGTCAGGTCATAGAGTGGGGAGAGACGCAAAGTGTCTCTTGTTGCCCTCACACATCCCAAGGGATGTCATGCTTCATCATCGGGCGGTTGCTCCTCGTCGGGCCGGCGGTGCAATGCCCTACGGGTCCTCCGAAGGGTCTCTTTGGCGGAGATCTTTTTAGAGAACTGCTGATGGGTGCATGTGGGTGTGTGGGTAACAGATTAGGTGTGAGGGATAGTGCGTGCGTGCAGTGCGTATTAAAAATGCCTAAGGGTTGCCAGAAAGGAAAATGTAATGAAGAGGTACCCTTGGCAGAGTAAAAAACCCGTAGGTTAGGGGTTACCAGCGTGGGCGCAATGTGCCCAGGTAACTATGCTAAGGTCAACATGTTTCACGCCTGAAACGGTCTGAAAGATCCTTGGCGTTTCTTCATGACCAGGTGTATGAGGGGTGTGAGATTAGTGCACGGACGTGTGTGTTATGAGTGGGGTAACATTGGCCCACTCAAAGCTAAAAAAGGGGGGAGAGAGTACGCCTACAAACTAATAGTCAGTGGCTGCCAGAGATCATAAAAGGTCATAAAATGTTATCATAATTGCCTACAAACATTGTGAAAAGCGGCCCCTATTTCCCACTTGAAGCATCAAAGTTGGTCAAAATTAGGCCTGTATATTAAGCGGGACTTTGACTCCCAGTATGTTCGCCAGGATAGTAGATGCGTCTCTTCTCCCGCCTCCCTTGCGTTCCATTTTTTGGTAGAAGCACCACGTCCCCCACATGACACCACAGCGTACTTAGGCCTTGTACTGGTTTAATAGGTTAATATTGTATTGAAAAGTATCATGAGGACAGAGGAGAGTGAGCTAGATGCTAGCGGCCTGTGCTTTGAGAGGGCAATCCCTGTGTTAGCTGGGGAACCAATACACCCTGCACAAATATACATCCGCTTTCACATGTTCATAAGAGTGTCTCAGCACAAGACAGAAATGCCGTAACTTACCCCTAACTTGGCATGTAGCCTTTGTTTGCGAGTGCACTTATTTACTCACGCAATCCATGCGAGCACAGTCACATGCCCGCTTGTAATCATTGCAACTGTAATACAATGTCACCAAATTTCTTTGTGCGAGTGACGCAACTGTACCCTTTTAACGACTTCTATTCTTGTAGAAATGATAGGTGTTATGATTATAATTGATATCGCCCCTTAAATGAACTTGTACATTTTCTAAGCACTGTCACTCACGCAGTCCATGCGGGTACAGTCGCATGCTTCCAACTCGGTAATACCTTATGCAATGCGTATGTGCCTACGAGGACAATAAGCTAATGAAGGCGCAAATGGTGAAAGGCCAAAAGACTCCTTTTACTTCATGAAAACGTTTAGTTTACCTCCTTCCATAATATTTTTTAACCCCCCCGTAGCTGGTTTTGTGTCGCCTCTCATTGGCTATGCGATCGAATGAAATTGATTCATTTTTTGTCAGATGCGGAGGGCAGCCCTCCCTTCCAGGGCACAACACTGCATCCCCACGAGGATTGTTAAAAAATGTTCCCTTACCAATGGTCCTCTAAACTGATTTCTTTCGATATCTGTATGGATGACATTGCCTGTCTGCCCTTATCTATCTAAAGAATCAACCCTCTAACTGACGGTTCTCATGCACATGAGAACGATATTGGCTCACTTCCTGCACCCTATAGCGCTACGTGCACGCCCGGTCTGAGCAGTAACCCACGAACACCAAATAGGCGTTGCATTGATACTCAAGGCGCTGACGTTGTTATGTATGGGGAATGCCTGGTCTTGTCTGTCAGGATTCAAAGCAAATGCCCTGCCATAAACCCCTCACACTTTAGCAAAGAGCGGTCAATTTGCTGGACCAACGTGTGTTAACATAGTTAAGGAAAAAAGGTTACACCCTCCTGTGGGGAGGTGCTGCCGACTCCCTTGCCACAGGGAACACGAACACCACTGGTATATCGCCAACCTCCTGGTGCCCTAACATAACCCTTAACCCCTTCCCTGCTCATGACGGAACCACTCCGTCATGAGCCACGGGTGCCATGTGCTCATGACGGAGTGGTTCGGTCATGCTGCGGCCGTTGGCGGCCGCTCCGCCCACGCGGCGCTAATTCCTCGCCTGTGCGGGCGATTAGCGCCGTGGGCGAAGTCATGACGAAACCACTCCGGAGCAAAAGCATGGAATACTCTTCCCCCCAGTTGAGATTACTGGATAAAGAAATAGACTTCCGTAAACATCTAAAAACCTGGATCTTTAATCTCCAAGATATAACTGCCAGAAGCCTAGTGTAATTCGGGTTCTCGGTCAAGTAAGCATAGGGACTACCTAACATCTGGTGGTCCTTTCTGGGCGCCTAGATGCTCCTTGGAGCGATTGCCGCGCGATACAAATTGGCACTTACATTACATTACATTACATTACATGAGCACAGCTCAACCGTGACTCATGACTGAGTGGTTCCGTCATGAGCACGGCGCCACCGTAGTGCCCCCAAACCCCCCCCAGCGCTGCGGCTGAATTCCTGCTGCAGCCAAGGGGTTAAGCTGTATGCTAGCATTACTTTGACGACACTGCCTTAAACTCTATCCGACATAAGCCTAAAACACAAGTAGCTGTGGGGAGCCCATTGCTCTTGGTTGACCCACTAAAGTTATCGGCACGCCCGCAACCCGCAATATGCCCTGCTAACCCTCTGTTTATTTGTAGTGCCATCCTGGTCCGAAGGTATTGGGAGTATCTCGAATAGCCCTTTTGCAAAATGCAAAACATGTAGTTATAATCTTCTCCATTCCTTATGCAAAATTGGAAGTACCAGGAAGCAAAATATACCCCATGAGTGGATACTTAACAAGAGGCTCCTCGAAAGATCATCTTTCTCTCCCCTCAACTCTTTTCTTCTCACCAGACAATGAGGGTCCTGCCCAAGTCCACTAGCGAGTTTGTGCTTGCTCCCAAACTGCTTCCAAATTAGTTTCATTATCCCGCTATAAGTGTTCAAAGAAATGGTCTGGTCTGGGGCAATGCCCAGACCCTTACCTCATTGCTGCAAGCCCCCGGTCGGCCACCAGCACCCCCACAGCCAGAGACACTCCCACCAGCTAATCCGGTGGGTTGGGTGAGTAATCTCTAACCCGTGTGGCTCCCGGCAGTGGCGGAATGCAGGCCCAACAGGAATGCCCAAAAACAGAGTCCCTGTTTCCCTTGAACAACAGCCTTCAGTGCCCCAGCTTGTCCACAGCTGGCCTCCCGTGTCCACCGACGACCTACAGGAAACAATAAGGAAGAAAGCGGGGTTTCCTGCAGTCCGCTGGCCGCCGATCCCTGCGTTTCCCCAGAAATCTACAGCAACAAACAGAAAAGAAAGAACCGGAGCTTCTCCGAGTCTTCCGGCAGCTGCCCCCGGCGCTCCCTGGCATAGCAGAGCTCCTCCTTGTGCCATTGTGCTCCTGGTTTACCTGCAGTGCGAGAAAAACAAAAGAAAAATTCCATTGGGGACCCGACGTCCTGATGAGGCTGTGGGGCAGCGGGGTACGAGACCGCTCCCGCCGCTCCACCGCCTTTAAAAGGCACTTAGGGGCTGGCAGCCGGTTCCAACCGGCTTCACCGGCGTTTCAAGGATGTGACACCTGGAAGCGCTTCCGGCCCACATGCCCGACAGCCAATCAGTGGTGGCAAGGGGTGCCGCGTCACTGCTGTGCGCAGCACAGCCGCGCCTCCCCGCCGGCTGTGGGGGACCAGCACGACCGCCATACTCCCGGCGTGTCCGAGTCCGTCCCCGCTTTGGAATTCTGAATGTTCTACGCCGCCAACGCTATAAGAAATACTTGAGTGGCATGTATTAGTTGTTTTTAATGTATATTGAATTAACAAACTGTTTTTCTGCTCATCTTTAAATTGCACACTGCGGAAAGAGGTTGCGGTGGGTTTGGGGCGGGCGCTAAAACGCGGTCCTTACCTGTCAACCACCCGCACAGGCACAGTTGGGATAAACTAGCACAGGCCTGTTGGGGGAACAAAGAACTTGGTAGCGGGAGGTGCCGAGGTAGGTATCCCATGGGCAGCCAGGCCTCCTGCACAAGAGTTCTCGGTACGGGGGAGGGAAGGTGGGGACCTCCCATAAGGAGGGTCCCATGCTCTGGACTCTTAAGTAGAAGGGCTGCTGAACCAGTCATGATCTCACTCAGGAACGGTTGGGTTGCAGGTTACACAGGACCAAACCAGTTATGGTTAAGGGACTCCCATGCATTAGCGTCTCTGTTAAGGTTAGGTTTTCATTTGTAAGCAATATGTAAATAATGGTTACTGTGCACATTTATTAATGTCTGCCAAAAATTGTTTTGTCTGTGAAATTAATAAAACCAAGAGATCTTACGATCTCGAATCCAAAAAGAGTTGGGACTCAGGCTGGGTCTTTGATGGAGGGGCGCAGGGCGAGCGGACGGGGGAGTTTGGTGAGGGTGGGAAACCATTGAACTACAGTGCCTCCCTGGCTGCATGTCCTCTACCACACCTGACTCTACTTGAAGACTGTCCTTTTCAGCATCTGTCTTTAGTAGACACTGTCCTGTACCATACCTTTTACACTCTTCGAACACTGTCCTCTTAAACACCCGTCTTTAGTTGATTGACACTGTCCTGTACCACACCTTACTCTTCTTGAACACTGTCCTCTTCAGCACCCGTCTTTAGTAGACACTGTCCTGTACCACACCTTACTCTTCTTGAACACTGTCCTCTTCAGCACCCGTCTTTAGTAGACACTGTCCTGTACCACACCTTACTCTTCTTGAACACTGTCCTCTTCAGCACCCGTCTTTAGTAGACACTGTTCTGTACCACACCTTACTCTTCTTGAACACTGTCCTCTTCAGCACCCGTCTTTAGTAGACACTGTCCTGTACCACACCTTACTCTTCTTGAACACTGTCCTCTTCAGCACCCGTCTTTAGTAGACACTGTCCTGTGCCACACCTTACTCTTCTTGAACACTGTCCTCTTCAGCACCCGTCTTTAGTAGACACTGTCCTGTACTGTGAGAGGTGTGGCTCACTGGTTAGAGGAAGCAGACCCAGAAGCAGAGGATGGCCTGGGACCAGGGTTCAATCCCCGACGCGGCAGGGTCGTGGACCAGGGCCAGCGGACTCGATAATTCTCGCTTCGGTGCCCACTCTAACCAGGGATCACACTCGGCGACTCTGGGCATTAGCTTGCCTCATCTCCACAACGGCCCCCCACATTCGCCGGGGATGCCTGGTTTCACCTTGGAGATACCCTGGAGGGACCATCTCACAGGGATAGCCAGGACGGGTTCCCCAGCGGTCTACAGCGCCAGGACGCCTCAGGGCAGCAGTGCGCTTTACAAGACACATACATTTACATTTACATTTACCACACCTTACTCTTCTTGAACACTGTCCTCTTCAGCACCCGTCTTTAGTAGACACTGTACTCTAGCACACTGCAGCCTCTCATTAAACACTGTCCTTCTCTGCTCCTATCATCACTTCTTCTGCACTTGTCTCTCAAAGAACACGGTCTCCCTGAGCCTCTATACTTCCTCGGACACTGCCTTCTTCCATTAGACACTGCCCTCTTCGCACCGTTTTCTTGCCACTGCACCTTTCTTTCCTCTGACATCATGACATCCTCTACTTTTCTTTCCTCAGACCCGGTCCTTTTGCACCTGTGTTTCCCTCGGACACAGCCCCTCACACTCGCCTCCCCTGCTGTGTTTCCTCTGATACTGCCCTCTCTTGCACCACTTTTTCTCCTCGCACACTGCACTTTACGCACGTTTCTTACCCCCATGCATCATTCTTCAGTCCGACACTGTCTTTCTGAACCTGTCACTCCCTCGGACAGTGCCTGCCCCCGGGGTGTAGCTTAAGGGGGAGTGTGTGCGGTGTTACACCCCCCTAATATATGTATTTTCTGGTAAATAGTTTGGTACAGGTGCTTTTAGTCGGGTATGGTGAGGCGTCTGTCGGATTTCATCACGACTTTTTGCATACACACGGACAAAAATGCATACTCTCTCCCTCTCTCGGATTTGAAAATCTTCAAAAATGTCGGATATTTTGATTAAATGTTGTGATTTCTCTCACTTAGTAATCCCATTCGTGTCCCTTTCCACTGCCTATTGGGCCTTTCTCATGCGCCCTGGTTGAGTAAAAAGGAATTTAACATTACATTGTTGGAAAACCTGAACACCCCCCCCCATTTTACTGACCAAGCTATGCCCCTGACTGCCCCTCTGTATTTCCTCAGGCACTGCCCTGTACTTACAGTGAAGGGCAGGGAAACATGCCTTGGCTATGGCAGAATCATCGAACGGTGAGTTTAACGCACCAGGGAGACCTGACAGGTTGAGGCAACAAAAAAGGCTATTTTCAAAGTTATCTTTCGGAGGTTTTCAGTTCTGGCTGAGATTCAGCCTGGGGCGTTGCCTCGTAGAATAAAGGAGCGTTCCACTGCCAGACACTAGATTGGTTTACCGAATTTGGTGCATGCTGTTTCCGAGATAGCAGTGTCCCCTCACAAACATCAACACAAAGAGATTTTTGCCATAATCCATGCGATCACCCCCTGCTGGGCGGAGTTCATCCCCTCACCGTAAATCCAATGTGCTTCCATGCGGGGGGTGGGGGGAGGGGGGGGCAGTGATCTCAGTCTTGCTACTGCCTCGTTGTTGTGCTTTCCTGCTAACTCGTGTGCCAGGATAGGATTAGGGTAGTATTTACCTAGGATAAACAGTGCTCCTGAGTTGTAAAGTAGGCTCCCGGGGCGGCTGATTCTGCAATGTCCGGAAAGTCACAGCAAAAGCAGGGTTCCTTCTCCCTATTGCTTCACGGGCATATACAGAGAACCTTTCCCCACAATAAGGTCTTGCTGGAATGCGCAAAATTCACAAATTTTGCATCATGTAGAGTTTGCGAAGTTATTCAAAAAATGTCACATGACAAGATTTCATGTAGTTTTAGCCCACATGGGAGTAATTTGTGCAGAAAATGTCTCATTGAGCAATATTTTCTGCTTTCGCTTGTCTCTTACCAGCATCTCATATGTCTCTTTTACACTAGTTGTGCCCTTCCGTCAAAAAAATAAAATAAAGTTGCACAAAGTACCGGCAAATCGCATTTTGTGCACTGTGTGTGCAAAAGTGAATTTTTTATTACAATTTGACAAAAAAAAGGCATTTTGTGCTATGTGCATAATTTTGCCAATTGTCCTACTTCTTGCCATAGCTGACTTTGTGTGTCTCGAAGCTCTTAGACTTCTGTATCCGTCTTCCATTTTTAACTTTAAAGACACCTACTGATAAATCAAATAAACCTTCTGTTATAGATGTGTGTGTGTGTGTGTGTGTGTGTGTGTGTGTGTGTGTGTGTGCATATGTGTGTGCGTATATATATACATATACATATATACACACACATTAGCTAGTTATGTGTGCATATATATATGTGTGTATGTATGTTCTCTGGAAAAAAAACAAAGGTTAAAGTAACTTTATAGTTGTTGGTTGAAATAACACAATCATTGTGACAACGTCCTATAGAGCTTGTGAATTTTAAGTAATTGAATACCTTACATCTGTGTCCAATTTATTTTCTATCGCCAATCACATAATAATGAACAGAACCTTTGACCACATGATGCACCCTCTGCATATCAATCAATTCATCCACATCTGGTGAATGCTTTCTATCCTCTCTTTACTAGTATTCACCCAGCAAGCAAAATGTCTCCGTAGATGGGGTTACCCCCTTTTCAAGTCTTGAACACCCTCTAAAAAGTTTGTATTCTATTTGCCATAACAGGATCACCCTTGAAAAGGCTTCACATGGACCACAATTTTAAGTCAAGAGGTTGACAATTATGCATTTGAAACTGAAAAGACAATTTATGTGAGGCCCTATGAACAATCCTCTGTAGTTTGGTAAAATGCACCACTACACAGGTTGTTGAGGTAGGCACAGTGGAGTGTCACCTTAGAGGTGACACTCCACTGTGCCTACCTCCACGGCTCCCTATTTCTGCTTTATTCAATAATCTGCAATGCATTAACATTTTCTTGGAAATTCTCAAGATAAATATCCACACTTTAAACATTATTGTTATGTAGATTTTATCTATAGCACTGCATTACAACTGTTTAACACAGGCATGTGCCCAGATACACACTGGTCGATAATCTCTTGTCCACATAAGCTTTGGGTTTACTCCAAGATATTTTACAATAGGTGTTGGCATTCAGGAATATTCTACTTTCGAACGCTACTTTGCAACCCACATTAAGCGTGTGCAGCCTTTACTTTGTTTAACATAGGGTACTCATTTCACCCCAAACATTAGTGATTTGCAAATGGTATACCATATAACTTTGAGCATGCACAACCACCCTTGACTGAAGAAATTACAGTAGTTCCATGCTACATCCCCAGACATGTTCACACAAATTCTATGCTGCGAATCACTATTGTGTTCTAAGAGATGTCATCCATGATATAATTTCCGATGTCATCAGTGATGCCATTTACCATTTTCTGAATTATGTAATATATGATGTGATAAGCAGGACATGGCAAGGGCACAAGTTATAGTTGATTCAGTTAACAATAACTGTTAGTTTCTAAATGTTAGGTTTTGTGTTATACCGTCACTTTAACCTTTGATTTTCTTCTTCAGTGAATTTATAGTGTTCTTTTCACTTAGGTGCAGATCTTATCATCAAACCGAACTATAATATCACTTTATCCTTTGTTTTTTTCAGTGGATTTCTGGGGTGGGTTAAATCCTATTCAGCCAACTCCCCCGCTGAGCATAGCTTCCAGGCATGCACAGTGGGGGTTAGAAGCAGCACCTTGCCTCAGGCGGGTGGCCAACCCTCCACTGCGAAGGCTGTGCACAGTCGGCTGCGGGTCTCGTCACAGGCCATCCCCCTGGCCAGCTACTCCCAGGTGACCAACACCCGTCTGAGCACAGCCTTTGGCATTATCTCTGGTTTATGGTCCGGAGCTTGTGGTTTCAGCGCAGTTCCTCATTGTGTTTAGATTCATTATAATAACACTTCAACAAATGGTGGTCTTGTTGGTAGTGCCACGGAGTGACTGTATGACCAAAGAATCTCAGCTACTCTTAGAACAGTCATGTGGTATGGTGGGTGGGCACAGGGCCACCACCTGCAATCTATGCAAAGTGTAGCTTGATTCCAATCCACCCAGTGTTCCTTACTAGAACAGCCTGTGGTCGTTCCAAGACCGATCGCCTCTCTCAAACCTGCTCTGTGCGCCAGTGTCCTTTGTGCATGGTTGTCATGATTTGTTACCTGACCTATGCTGTGCTCCATTCTAGCATTTAAGTCTGTTCCTTCGCTCCATTCAGGTTCCTGTGTGCTTTCCTTGGCCTCAGCTGTTCTGGGATGAACTTAACTGCTAGGTGTTAGAGCTAGCTTGTGCTGGCCTTTGTTGTGAAAACAACACCCGTTTGTTTCTTCTGAAGGGGGTGGAGGCTAACGCTCTAGTAGCAATTTCTTCCAAGTGTGTGACATTATGATGGAGCGCGTCCATTTTGGTCGTAAAGTTCCTATAGTTTCTTGCATCATTTGTCTGTAGTCTAAATACAATTTTATCCCTTTTGCTTTCTATCCACTTTCAGACTGATCATTTCTAAATGTACCTTTTGCTGTTCCACAGCTCCTCAGAAGTTTTCTGGAAATTTGATACTTTCATGCTGTTCCACTGCTGCTGCTTGTTACTTCAGACTCTCTTCAAATGCCTCCCAGAAGTGTGGGGTGGGCTTCCAAGCTCTGGAGAGCCAAGAAAGTTTAATTGTGTGTAAGGAGAAGGTGGCCAACTCTCAAACACCCTGGGCAGGGAGAATACAATATTTCATTGTTCGTCACTTCTCTTACAGCTAACCTTCATGAATTCCGGTTTGCCTGTGTCCCGCCTCATGCCTGTCATCACTGCAGGGGAAGCTTTCCCTCCAGTGCTTAACTCAGTGAGACGTTTTACCAGCTGTAAGGGGAGACCTATGTAAAAGGATTGAAGAAGCGAAGGAGTTGACCCGGATGTAGTGGGCAAAAAGAGATCCTTGCTAAGTCACAAATCAGGCCAGCGTAACTGCTTGTGTTACTACTTACTTGTTTTTGTAGCATTATATACCTCACTACTGCCATTTCTATACTTGGTAGATATAGTCATAATTACTTATAGAATTGTCACTGAAGGCACCGTTACTCAATTTAAAAGTGCACAATTTACTGACCTCAGAAAGATGGAAGGCTAAGTCTGTTTTTCAGGAATTCAAACTTGTAACCAGCAGCTTACACTGGATGTTGTTGGTGAGAATTTAACTCACTGAGCTATCTTGCCATTCCTGTAGAATATTGCATGCCATGATATTTTCATTTCTGACTTATCGCAATTTTTGAAGCTGTCAATGTGTTTCGTTCCATGAGGAACTTCTTCAGGGCAGTGTCCGTAGTACATCTAAGTTTGGTTGAATAAGTTAATAGGTCTCCATAGTAGAGAGAAATAATTCCAACATTTGATTGAAAATGTGAAATATGGTTGCCTCAAAGAAAGTATATATCGGTATTGTGGTACCAAGACGTCAATGGTGAAGGAACATTCAATTCAGACATTGTTTCCACACTTGTAAAATGGAGTTAATAAGAAGGCAGTAGATTCTATCCCAATCTTTGATTGCATCAAAATAAATTGCTGCTAGACAAGGGTTTGCATGAGTGTTTTGATTTAATATCTTTTTTGAATGCCTTGATGTTATGCAGAGATCCCGGTTTGATAGCTGCCAGAAGCACTTAAAATTTTTGTTGGTGGGGCTAGAATTGGTGGACATTGAATGCCCACATCAAGCTATGTCTGGGAGGACAGGAATAAATCAAACATTAATGTTGTGTGAATGGATTTCTCTTGTAACTGGCAGTGCCCGCTCCTCAGGCAGTTGAAGCTTTTACACCTACAGTCAACATGTCTCTTCGGCACAATCAGGCATAACATATTTGCCTTTTTCAGTTGGCGTCAACCAACAGACCACACACTGAAGCTAAATTAACAGTGCTCAAATGATTGTCTCTGGAACCAGGCAACCTGAATTCTAATCTTGGATGCCATGCAAGGCTAAAGGTGTGTAATCTTATGCCAATCGCTTCAACTCCCTATTCCTTACGTCGCAGTGCCCACGTGATTGCCTCTGGATCTAGGCAGCCTGACTTCTAATGTTGGCAGCCACGGAGTACTGAAGTAATTTTGTGCCAAATTGCTTCCTTACCACATACCTTAGTTATCTAAACAGCCAAAATCTGTAGTGACCCGAATGACCCAGTATGATGTTCGAATTTCGACGTAAGTCCTTTTCGCGTTTCTCTGTAATTGTTGAGCAGAATTTGATCAGCACCATATTGCAGATTATCGTCGACATACCCTGAAAATTCTGAGTTGTATAATATACCTTTAAATAACACCCCCTCCCAAATCCTCCATTTAGGATGAGATCACCCCCAACCTGACCTTGTTCGCTCCTCTTATGCTGGTGTGGGTCAATCAACCATGATACGCACTCTCGGGGCACCAGGCATGGCTGCCTGCTCTTCCCTTGCTGTTCGCATTTGCAATTGAACCGTTTTTATGCTGGTTCCATCAGATGCCTTATTGCGCAGCTTGAGATGGGACCCGGATTGGGAAGATGTAAAATCCCTATATGCGGGTGCTAGAGATTTTGGAAGTGTTTGGCTTCCCCGACCTCCGCTTGTATTATTTGGTGGCCCAGCTAGGAATAATTAATGGCTGGGTTTTCTCCTCGCAGCAGGGACTCTCGTTTAAGGTCGATAGGTGTGCGATGGATCGGGAGGGATGTGTTCGGTTGCACGGCGAACAAGAGATGTCTCAGTTGCTGACACCCACAGAGGTGTTGATCGGGATCTGGCACAAAGCAACCAATGCCCTTGGTTGGAGGTGTAGGCTGACGTTAGAAACCCCGCTACGGGACCCAGACCGGTTGAAGGGATTGAGGGTGGTTGAGTGTTATGCGAGATGGGAATTGATCGGCATATCCAAGGTGGGGGACGTGTGGAAGGGGCAGGAGATTGTACCATTCTCCGAACTAGAAAACCAACACAAACTTTCCTGGGTCCAACATCTGCGACATATCCTTTGGCCACGTTTCAAGGAGCTCAGGTAGTTCCCGGATGACTCCCCTCCACACCCTCCGATTAGAATTTAGAGTACTGGGGGCTTCCCTGATCGACCACACTGTGTCTAAACTATACTTGCCGCTCGTACACAATAACAGCCGCCACTGGATCATCGCCAAGGACATTGGGAAGGAGATTTGGGTAGACTGTAGAACCAGGATTGGGGGGGCAGCCTGCAGGTACCGTAGAGAGGCAGCCATGCGGGCCAGATTCCAAATGATCCAACTAAAACTACTTCACGTGTCTGATTTCACCAGAATTAGACCATTTCGAATGAGGAGCGCAGACTCTGAACTGTGACTGAGGTGTTGAAGGCAAATAGGCACACTATTGCATACTATATGGGGATGCCCCAAACCTCAAAGGTACTGGCAGGTAGTGGATAGGAGGATACGCAGAGCCTTAGGCTGCACACTGGCGTTGAATCCTCAGCTGATCGCCCTGGTAATCTGGGGGGAGAAATCCCTTGACTGATACTCTCTACTCTTCTGTAACACCGCCTTGATGGTGGCAAAATGCGATATTCGGCTGTGGAGCCTTGGAGAAGTCCCATCGCAAAGGGCCTGTCAATCCAACACCGATTGATGCACGTGCTATGAAAAAATGGTGTATCAGGAACGCGACTGGCCCAGAAACTTCAAGAAGGTGTGGGGACCTTGGCAACACGTGGCAGAAGATGTTCCATGAGAGAGAGAAAGAGGGACTGAGCCCGGGGACAGTGTGCACTATGAAGTAGACTCTGAATCACATGGTGGGGGCCCACCTAGTGTATGTTTGTGCATATATGTTCTGCAGGGATTGGCCTGGTGCCTTGGTCAGCAGAGTTTGTTGTAATGTCTTTTCCATGCCTCACGTTTTTTGTTGTGGTATGGTGGCCGCTTTACACCCGGTTATTTGAAAATCAATAGTCTGTGTGTTTTTTGTGTTTTTTTTAAACATGATACACACTCTGGCCAACTTCAAAATTGAGGCCAACCGGTTACCCAGGATTATTCTGCTAAAAAAAAACATCCTTTCTGCTACCTCCTGGGACAAAGCCTTTGCTGACAGTTCTGTAAAAGACCAGTTTCTCCAGGTGTGTACACAACTGATTAACTGCGTCCTTTACTGCCATCTTTGTCAAAAATGGCAGATTGAAACTTTCAAGCTATAGGCCAGTCCATGTAGTGAGGCAACCTTAGACCAGTTGCTGCCCGTGCAGGTAAGAGCGGTGGGGCTGGGTTGAGGGGGATTCAACAGATGACCACGAGGAGAAATTAAATAAATAACAAATTTTCCCTCGTCCTCTGTCGAAATCCCCATGATTTGGAGCCACTTGAAGATCTTCCGTATATTGCGGAGTGTGCGAAAGCCGGCAGAGGAGATTGCGTTGATCTGTAATTTCATGGCAAGCTTGCTGTCCATTCTTATGCCGAGGCCGAAGATCTGCACTTCTGTTTTGTCCGTGTTGAGTTTCAGACAACTTTTTTTCATTTTTTCTGCCTTTACCATTGCTAAGGTGAGTTGATCGTACGTGATAACAAGTAGAGGTCGCCTCTCTGCTCGGTGATCTGTCCAGAGCAGTACAGAAAGACAATATTTGAAATGTGTGCCAGTCCTCCATTTTGCATGCTCCTAGGCTTTGAAGGGTTAGTGAATCAAGAAGATGCCATATTCCGGTTTGCATCGCTGAAAGCAGCTGGTCTCGTCACCATGCACTTTATCTCCAAACTTCCCTTATGGGAACCCTGCCGCCTCCTTTATATGAAGCCCATCACTTTGTGGACATTTGTCCGATGAGGTGCTTTGTGTGATTTTGATGCTGGTTTCTGTTGATGGTCTTGTCCAATCCGCACAATGGTAGGAGCTAAAATGAGGGAGGGGAGGAACATAGGAGTAGAGACTGAGTGGGGAAACTATGATGGGCATATGAAGAGTCTCGAATGAAACCTAGTCCAACATCAGAGTATTGTCAGTACAATAAATGTCTCCTGGGGGTCAGACATCAGCGGCGTTGCATCAAAGAAATGTAAACGAGGTTTGACCCGAATGTGATTTCTTGTCTGGTTCAGAGGTCGAAGTGGGCAGGGGAATGGTAGAGCGACATTCCCTAGCATTATTAATTTGATCAAAACGGTTCCCATACTTTAAAAACACAACCGTCCCTGAGTTGCCAAAGGTTGAAGCGGGAGAATGGAAGTCTCTGTGAAGTGAGAGGCAGCTGAATAAGAAACTAGCCGCCTCTCCCAGGTCCCTGCTCCTGAAAAAAAAAAAAGTTTTCAATTGTTTAATCGACAAATCTAAATGTTGGTTCTGAGTCAATAAAATCTGTTATTTGTCCTTTTAAATGAAATCTGTAAAAAGATTCGCACTGGTACTGTCGGGGTATTACTAAAAAACCTAACTTTTGGAAGCACTTTAAAGATTTAAACACAAGCTTTTTGAGGCGTACTTTACATACTATGTGCAACTTTTCATATATTGAGTGTAATATATATTTATTTCACTATTGACTTGCGTATTTAGTGTGCTTTCTGTCACAGAGCTGGACATTTTACCACTTTAAATACACATCATTATTTCCACAGTACACAGACCAGGATTCAAATCAGTGACCATCTGGTTACACCATCAGACATCTGAACGAAGTGTATTAACCAACCTAGCTTTCTTACCAGACAAATGCATTTCTCACAGATAAACTTAAGTTGCATACATTTTTAGGTCGAGCCTAGCGGCAGCGCGTATGCACTGCTCGCTCTGCCAGGCATGCAGTAGTCGAATATGCTGTGGATGCCTCGCCTTCTCTCTGCCCATATTTTTGATTGGCTGGCGCCATTGTCCTTGGTTACTGCTGCCTTCCGATTGATAATGAGGCTTGTTAGTCCCTCCTTGTTACCGCCCTGTCGCCATTTGTTACCTCCCATGAGGACTGGATCTTTTACTTGTGACCTTCCACTGTCTCCATCATAAGTCGGTAAGCACTATTTTTAATTTTTATGTGCAGCTTTCATTTTAGCAGCCGCACTTGTTTATTTAATTAATTTGCGGCATGGGCCCAAAGGGAGCGTTTCTACGCACTAATCTAACAAGCATTTGCAATGCAATAGGTCTCGCATTTACGCAAGTTTGAGCTATTGACATTGCAAATAACAATGCCTTTTATTTTTGTTTTTAAAACCTAAAGAAAAGGCATTGTTATTTACAATGCTTAAACTCGCATAAACGCGAGACCTATTGCATTGCGAATGCTTGTTTATTTAAGGTGTGTGCATAATATGCAGTTACCTGTAGGTTGGTGAAATTACAAATTTCTACCCCACACTAGCTGATCCCGCGCCCCCCAACCGCCCCCAGTCCCCATACTTTTCTATATGCACTCAGATCGCTGGTCTGGGTCGTTGCAAAGTCTTTTACTCGCTCTCATTTTAAAGATGTTGCCCTCCCTACAAGCCGCATTTCTCTCAGTGATGAAACATCCCTCCTATCACACTCCTCCCTTAGTTCACGTCATCGGGGTCACCCTTCAAATACAAGTGATTGCCCCCTTGCCCCGCCTCCCTTTTCGACAAGTGCAGGGGCGTAAGGCTACGTGGACAGGGGCCGACCACGTGCAGCTGGCCTGTGGAAGGCGAGTTTGTGAGGGGCGCCAGGTCTCTGCATTTGAAGACAAACCCCGGGCTAGCCTTGGGGCTTTGGTATACAGGTCACCTGCTCCCCGCTGCGTGGCGACATTCCAGACCCCAGCTGTTACCTAGCCTGCCCGAAAATACTTACCCGTCCTGAAAAACAAGGGCTGTGCAATTTCCATTCACCTGTCCGTGGAAGCTGCCGAGCCCAGAGGCTGATGCACCCGGGCCTTGTATGCAAATGCCGGTAACAGTGAAGTGAGCCGTAAAACTGTTTACAAAGCGATGTCCAAGCTTCGGGTCAACGTCATCCGATTCTGGGCAAATCACTCCGTCTCACAGCGCCTAAAACGTGTATCGTATCCCCTTCCTGCCGTAAAGGCTCCAACTCCCTTGGGCTTTGTAAGCGCTTTTAAAAAAGAACTGCAAAACTAAGTCTATACCACGTGACTTGCTGACGTAGGCAAGCTATAAATTCACGTTGCTGCACTCTTACAGCATAGCGTAATTTCTGGTTCATTTAAAGCGAACTGATTGGACACCCTCCACCCAAAGCCCGTATCCATTTTTGTTTGCCATTATAAGCACCAATAATTAATATATGGGAGTGTTTTTCTTCCTTAAACTGTGTTGTCTTAAGCACGCGGTCCTGGAACAGAAGGGAGACTTAAAGCAGTTGCTTGAGCAGGCTGGGTGTTTTGGAACCCCCAGCACAACTTTGTGTAATTGTACATTCATTTCTAAAACAATTTACCCATCCTTTTATGTCTTCGTACATCATTCCCCAAACATTAGGATAGCCTTTAATTTCTCTTTCACATTCACATTTGTGTTCTTTTCTTAAACAGATGTGCAAGTGTGGTTTCATCTTAATTTTGTTGCTGCGGCATTTCAGTTACAAATGTCTTTCTTTAGCCTTCATCAGGACATGACAAATTAGCCTGGTGTCATGCTTCTTATGGGCAGGAATTGTGCATTTGAAACAATTAAAATATAATGGAATATACCTGAAACCCCAAAGATGAATTGCAATCATGGAGCTGAGGTAAGAAAGTGCGACGCTTGTCCTCTTTAGAACATGTAAGGCACATCCATTCATTTGACCTAGAAATCTGAAAGAAAGCACAGTCTTAAATCTGCAACATGGAAGAAGCCACGCAACTGTGGATGTGAACATCGCAAATATGGAGCGTCCGCCATCTAGAACCTGAAAGACATACCCACAGCCTTTCACCTGGATCCTGAAAGGTACAAAGCAGCCACACATATTGGTACTGAAAGGCGTTGGGTAGCCGTGCATTTGAAACCCGAAGGCCACCATATCTGGACCTGCAAGATACAGCAGTGCGTTGAACTTCTGGAAGGAATATGAACTGTGAAGTACATCTGGCGCCCAAAAGACAGTTCAGCAACGAAACCCTGTATTTGACACCTTATTCACAGTGAAGGCGTGTATCTGGAACATCAAGGCACTGCCATTCTTCTGGAACCTGAAAGTCAACACTCCATTCCACCCACACTCCCAATTTTAGTGTAGTACTTGTGTGATTTGCCAGCTGTTGTGTGGTGTCACTGTGCACAGAATGAAGAATAAATGGGAGTCCTGAGTGGGCAAAAGTGGCCTTGGATGGAGCGACGCATGCACAGAATATCCATGGCAAATATGTACTTTGCGCTAAGGGCCCAGCTGACTGACGACTTTGGGCAAACACAAATTAAAAAGTCAATAGACGCTAATGTGTTCTGAAGAGGGACGCCATCTTGCAACCTTTGAGCCTCGCGCTTGTGAAGAAAGATTAGAAAATCATAAAGTGGAACAAAAATCTCAATTACCTGCAAAGCCAATGGGCTGGGAAAAATCAAATATGTGATCACGGCGCAAACGTCAGCGTTGGGTGGCACTTGCGAAAGGCTTGAATGAGGCCTTCTGGCCACTGAACTAACCTCCAATGTTGCATTGAATCGTGGGGCAGGTCTGGACTTGACCGTGAAGTTTGTACGACCCTCTGCGCATCACAGGGCGGAGCTAATCTGGAAACTTTTATCAAGGCAGTCCTTTAACTTTGGTTTTCGATACCGCAAGGCCCTCGCTCCATAGAGTTTCACAGGTCACAGGAAACCTGTTTTGCCAAGCTGCCTGTTTTTATGTCCCCTTGGGGTAGACCTCAAGTGTTTGGTTTGTGCATTTTTCCTGGTTGGGGAGGTGGGAGAGCTAGTGGATAGAGGGGTAGTTATTTGACCATTCATTACCTGAATGAGTTTAAGTACCAAGGGTTGGGGGAGGTGGGAATTCCCAAAGATTTGGAGTGGGAGGAAATTCATCATAGTGGTGCTGAGCAAGGTGGGTGGTTGTGACCTGCTCGGTAAACATGTGGCTTTGTGTAATCTTTCATGATGTATCTCTGGTGTGCTTGGCAAGAGGGCCCAGGCCTCCAGTTCTCAATGGCTGTAAATGCATTCGTTTTTTTTGTTGTTGTTGCAGTAAGAGTACCACTTTGGTTCTTTGGCTCAATTTGTAGGTCTGCAGGGGTAACGCTGGAGACAATGCAATGCAACCACGCGTGTTGCAATTCCGCCTGCTTCAAATTGGAAGCTCCAGACATACGTATGTCAATTCTTGAGGTGCCATTTGTGAGCCATGTGGCATATAATCAGACTTCTTGCAACAGGGAGTAATTTAAATTCTGAATGTTGGGATCCCCAAAATGATTAAACATAATAACATTTTAGGGACAAAACAGCACTCTACTTTACTCCATCAAGGCCCTTAACACTTGTTGTCTGAAAAGGACTGAGTTGGATCCTGCTGCCACTGATCCCTTCGCCCCCTTCCCTTGCTCAGCCCCTACTCATGCGACTGACCCCTGTACTCCAGAAAACAAAACAGTTGACTCAGCATTACTGCTTGTGCTACTTGTTTCAATCTATAAGTCACTTCACAAGTGTCAACGTTATGTCACATAATGCACAGACTCCATCTTCTTCATTAGTGACAATCCTCATCAAATACATTATTTTCGATCACAAAGATCTTATAAAGTGCAAGGTGCTATAAAAGTAGCACAAGCAACAAAAATAGCATCCAAAATACAGTATACAACAATGGTTAAAAATATACATAATGCAATATACAACATTATTTAAAAATATGCAAAGTTAAGTCGATAAAAAAAATCCCCAGTTTTAACATACAAAGATTTGGAAGACTACGTAATACATTTAGAGCGTTTGATCCATAGTGCATACCAGAATCTGACCAGACCAAATACCACTACCCACATGTATCCGTGGCTAATATTCTCATAGCCTCCAAATAGTGTCCCGGACCGACCAATCTGCATAATGGCACAATCCACTTGGTCCTCCAGATTTTTGTAGTGAAGGCAAACAAACAGGTGGACTATTGATTCTGAACAAGCATTACATGCCGGACACTGGTCGTCTACGGACCTATTGGCACACTACGTTTTGAAAAATAATTTAGTTGGCAAGGTTTTAAAACGGCATTTCATAAATAATTTCCTTGCCAGAGGTGGGACAATTTCATTGATGGTTTCTTCATAAAAAGGAGAAAATTTAAAGTTAGTAAATTCTTGGGTAAAAGTGCCCACCCGTTTGGCCGCCTCCTTCTCCATAATGCCGTCCCAGTAGATCTTTTTAACCCTGGACTTTGGAATAAGGCCAAGTTTTTCTGGAGAAGTCCTGTATTCCTCCATCCCAAGACCCTTCAGTAGGTTCTTCAAACAGCTAAACCATGCGATGGAGTTAACCTGGGATTGTTTAGGAGATCTATCATCTATGCTCTATATGGTGTAAGCTCATTTACTGACGACAGGCGGTGCCAGAACATTAGCTGCTTATAGCCCATCTTATTCTAAAGCATTTTCTGGCCCAGGTCCAGGAACATGGTGACCAGGGGCGTGCAAATCGGAAGATTTAGCATTGATCGACTAAACCTGTTTTCTACTGTGACAAGGGAGTTTACATTGCCTATGCCCCACAGTTCAGCCCCATAAAGAGTTCCCCCAGTATTTTAGTATTATAGATCTCTATGGCTGGACCCACTTTCCTGGACACTGTTTTTATGTATCTTACCTAGGTGTGCGGTTTGTTGGATTAGGGATGCTTGTGCCTTTTCAATTTGTGGTGCCCCACTTAAATTTGCGGTTAAGTGAATAGCTAAATAATAAAAAAAAAATGTTTTGCCTCATTTAATACCAGGCCACGTTCCTTGCAAAATGTAATAAAATTGTTCAATAATTGTTGCAGGCCAAGGGGGAAAATCACTTTCTTTATTGATAGTCTTATAAAATCATACTTCACCCCCTTTAGGGATAGGTGCTAAGTTCTGCTGCCTCAGCCTCTCTGTGTAAATTACTCGACCACCCCATACTACTTGCCTCAACCCCTGGACCCTGCCCACCAGGTATGCACAATTGTCCTTATGCACCTTTGTCACTACTTTAACCTTCTCTCTACTGCTCCACGTTAAGGTCCTCTTACCCAGGATATGCATTAGTCTCAGACATGACAGAAGCTTTTCTGGGGCCAGGAGCCACACACCTTTGCATGGCCTCTTTTTGTTTTCTGATCCAAGAAACAGCTCGAAATTGAGGCAAACTGTCCAATGAGAAAAGTGAAAACAAGGTATGTGCCGCCACCTACTGGTGTTGGTCCTTTAACAGCATCAAGAAGGAACAGATCAGGCATTTTTTAAATGATTTAAATCAATACACAGGGCCCAAAAAGTTCCCAGGGCACGGGGCGCGGAACTCTGGTCAGGCTATAATGAGGGAATCCTGCGTAACACCTTTGTGGAAAGAAGGACAGTTTTCTGGTTGTCCAGCAGCAAGTTCAGTGGTCGAACCAGTTGATAGATGAGTGGTTGAGCAAAGTGTTTTAAGGTGGGAGGCTGAGTTGGAAAAGTACATAGCCGGGTAGCAAAGGGCTTTACAATTAAGATGGACAGCAGAGCTCAGTACTGTTGATTTTTACTCCCTTTTTCTGTCTTAAGTTCTGAATTTCTCTCCTTTTGTCAGTAACAGATCCCCGACTGGACCCGCTATGACCGATGAAAATGTTACATGTCCGTATCCAGCCAAGTATGAAGCCATTCTCTTTCCCACCATCTACGGTATCGTCTTCATTGTTGGCCTCTTTGGAAATCTGACAGCTGTGGGAGTCATAGCCCTGCACATCCGGCGCAAGAATGTTCTTGGCGTATACCTGGCGAACCTTTGTGTCTCGGACCTCATATACATCTGCACCCTCCCCATCTGGATCGTCTACACGGCCAAAGAGGACTGGCAGTTTGGTGCACTCACATGCAAGATTGTGGGCTTCTTCTTCAACGCCAACCTCTACAGCACCATCGCCTTCCTCAGCTGCATTGCCACGGACCGCTTCCTGGGTACGGTTTTCCCCATCCATTCTAGAACGCTGCGGAACATGAAGGCTGCCATGATAGTTTGCGGCATCGTTTGGGTCATCATCCTAGGTACGCATTCTGTATTTCTCAGCAGGGATGAACTCTTCAATGCCACTCAAGACATTGAGCTTTGCTACGAGAAGTACCCCATGGACCGATGGATGGCCCGGCTCAACTACTTCCGGATTTTTGTGGTCTTCCTGATTCCTCTTGTGCTCCTTGTGTTCTCCTACTGCTCCATCATATGGGCCATCCATCACAGTCCGAGCCTGGAGAAGAGGCAGAAGCGGAAAATCACCAGCCTCCTGTTGGCACTGATTGGCATTTTTCTGTTTTGCTACCTTCCTTACCATGTGGTGCTCTTCATCCGCTCGTACGCCAGCGATGTGAGCATCAACACTTGCCATTTAGAGTCGAGAATCCGCCCTGCCTACCGCATCACCTTCGCCCTGACCAGCCTCACCAGTGCTCTCGATCCCTTCATCAACATCTTCGTGAGCGACAGTGTAAAGCAGGACATTTTGGAACAGCTGAGGGATACCTGGCACTTGCTCAGACTGAAGGGCAAGCAGGATAAGGAGGGACGGCCATACTTGAAAACTGTCTGTGAGGCGAGCAAACCGCCCAAGAACCTTGACCAAGGCCTCCTCAAGATCAGCCAGAGCAAATCCCAGACTAAGCTGTGAATGTTCAACGGCTCACGTAAGAACAAGTAACTCTTGCATCATCTTCTTGCGATCATAGTATTTGAAGTGGCTTCCGCTGTTCGTTTTAAAGTAATCTAGCTTTGGAACTGAAAGAAACAGGATCAAATGTGATGAACGCCTCCAAGATAATCCTTTGGCCAGGACACCGAAAAGGGCATGTGACCAAGATCACAGTGTCCCTAGAAGGATGAAAACTGCCTTGGGAAGTGATCTAAAATGCAAGAATTGTTCCATGAACACATTTTAAGAGACTTATTTGCATAAAAGAGTAAAAATGAAGTGTACAAATAAAGACCTCGTCTGTGCTGAAGAAGAGCTGCTGGTGACGTAGATTACAGAGAAGGGTTAGGCCGATCATGGGCAACTTTACCTAATAGTTCATTTCTGATGTTTGGGAGACCCACCTTATGTTGGTCGGACCAGAACTGCGGCTTGGTATCCTTGCTCTAGCTTGCCAATGAAGTGCACTAAACGTGTGATATTTGCACATTGCGAGGGCAAGCTGTACATAAATGTATAGACTACATGTGCATAAATATTAGGTGCTTTTGTTTGTAGACGTTGCATTACAAGCCTTTTTCTGTACAGAAACCAGACAATTTTACAAGTGTTTTTTGACTTAACAGTTCAGCACATCGATAAAACAGCAGAGAGCTTTGCTTTTTAATTCTGTTTTACATTGGTTTTATTTGAGTTTTAAGATTTTATGTATGATTGAAATGCAATGAAGTTTTGAGAAATAATTACGACTTGGCCAGGGTGTGGGGGTTGCGGGTAAAGTTGCAACATTGGGCTGAGCATTTAAAATGTTTACAACGTACAGCGGATAACATAGGAACGCCCGGGGGGACACTACATCTTGAGTAGTAAACCAAGAGAGGACACCCATTTAGTTCCGAAATGGCAAAGGTGGCATAAGAGTCGGGTGGCTGGGGTGTTGGCACGTGGCCTGTGTAACACCACATCCAGAAGTTGCGGAGCTGCTACGTGTCCTCGTGACATGCGTAGCGAGTTGTGTACTTATAGCCAACATCACTATTCATGCTGGTACTTCCTGTTTCACTTCCGCCTTTTCTGCCCTCCCACAGTGCATTGTGCTGTGGGGGGGGAAGGACTGTCTGAAGGTGTTGAGCGTGACGTGGGGCCACTTGGCAGTGACATTTGGGATTTGAAGAGTCGGTGGAACCATAATATCAAACGCATTTTCCAGAACTCTCATACATCGACTAACGTTTGAGGGTTTTTTTTTTTATTAAAGACTGCCTGTCTCGGGGTTCACAAATAAACAAACAGGCTAACAGGCCCAAAAATTAAATGAAAAATTAGACCACTATCATAAAAAAAAAAAAAAAATCTTGGTAAGTTTGGGAATGGCTGATTCTCCAGATCCCCGTGGTAATTTTGGCGAATTTTAGTTTTCCAGGTCATGCCAGAGTAGTTTATGAAATGAAATGAAAACGGGTATTTAGTAGAGCGCACAGCTGCTCAAACGAGTGTCCTGGCGCTATCGATCTTTCTGGGGGTTTCCTTATTACATTCTGGTAACTGTGGCATTGATTTTATCGTTATAAATGCACAGTTAGACACGCACTGAAATAAAAGGAAAACCAAAACTGAATAACACGGCACTCCAAATTTGATGTTTTATAGTTCTTTAATTCACCTGCATCTCCAAAAAGCATCCTTCATACAATCCCAATTCTTTTCTTCTTCCAAATAATTCACTCTTTTCTAACCTTGTTTTATTGAGTTTGTGACTGTCCACTCACCCTTTAAATCTCAGGGGCTGTGCAAAATACCCTCTATGGTTGTTTCCTGTGGTGGTCACACTTAGGATTATTTACTATTGCGACCATTCACAAATGTTTTTTTCATGCATCCTTTTAAAATGAGTTCTTCCATTTTGTAATTTCTATTTTTAGCAGGTCACCGTGTCTTTTTTTTCACCTGCAGGCCTTGAGACTTTTCTTATTCTCACTTGAGTTATTGCCAGTCAAAGTATAAAAATAATAAAACCCTCTGAAATGGAGATGCAGTTCTCTGAAATGTACACTAGGAGACAGTCGAATTACAGCAGTAGCATTATATTTTTTGTCTTCAAGCCTTTGGCACATAAGCTGCAAACTTTTTCTAATATCTTTATATTTATTTAAACACCATTTGTTTTGGATCAAAAATCACAGTTTGTTTCTTGCTGAATTTAAAATGATATTTGCACAATTGAACACTTTTTTTGGGAAGGTAGTGAAGGGTACTTTTTTTCCTCTTAAAGTAGGTTTTTCTTATTTTATCTTTGCATATTTCGATGATGTGTATTTGTGTGTATCCCGCTCAGAGGTGACTAGCATTTTTCAAAAGTATTTACTTTTTTTTTTTTTTTTTTTGTATTAATGGTATTTTTGTTTTCACACACTGTGTTGCATTGTAACGTGTACAGAGAATTCCTGTCATTTCAAGGGTTGAAAAAGAGAGGCAGAGAAACCTGCTTTGGTTATTCCATGGGGTGATAGCATTTTGATAGTCCATCATTTACGGAAAAAATGTATTTGGCTAGTACCCACTCTGCTTCAACAGACAGCATTTTATTTAGCTAAGAAAATGTTTACTTCGCTCTAGCTGCAGCTGGATTACTTTCTGTCTACTTTATAGGACTCGCCCTCTTCTCTATGTTTGCCATCTCGAGACCCAACTTAGCAAGATGTGGGTGTGTTCTCTTCGTTTGGCTCCTAACCACATGCATTCTGGGAGTGGTAGTCCAGCTTGGCTTGTTTATGAATGACCAGGGTTGCCAATTTTAAAGATGCGCTGTGAGAGTAATGTCAAAAACGGTGAAGTGCCTCCATATTGCCCTTGAGGCAGTCCTAAAGCTCAGAAGCATAAGAGCCTTCCTAGGCGAGATAGGAAAATTGGTTAACTTCTGTGGTTAACTCTTTGATAGCAACTTTTATTGGCTAGGTTAAATCTTGGAAATGTATGCTGCGTCCTGTTCCTTCCACTTAGTATACATTGTTCTTTTTTAAGCTTCAGAGCTTAAAATGTATGTCACTCCCTGCAAGCACATATACAACTCCTTCCAGCCCTCTCTCCACTAAAGAGCTTCCCCTTTAACGCCCCCACCTGCAGTCCACTTTTCTCCGACTCTCTCACCGACAGTGTATGTCACCCACCAAAGACCCCTACATCAAATCCAAAGTAGCCACTCTTCAGGTTCCCTCGACATAATTGTTTCCCAAGTCACCTCCCCCCACCCCCATAATTAAATACCTGGCCCGCCCACACCGCGTGAGAGTCGCACCCCATTTACGTCACTAAATATCGACCATTCATTAGTCCACCTAAGTGATCTGTACAGCATCACACCTAGGAGTTGGCTACCTCAATTTGCTCATTAAAATGTACACCACTACTAATAATCAAAACACCCTCTAATCCATTAAAATGTGTATTTCCAAATCTCTTTCCAAATACGAATTCACATTGGAGACATTTTGTTCTATTGCAAGTATAGCAGTCGGGGAGGGGGGGGGGGGGCATGATCAAAAATGTAGAATTTAGTGCATGCACGTCTTTACTTTGGATACAAGTATGCATGTGTCTTCAGCGCCCTCTTGTGGCTCGTTAATACTGACGCCGCATGAGCTCTTACAAAATCGCTGTTCATGGCCGGGGGGCCAGGTACCTACGTTTGCCTTGCCTCATAATTTTGTATACGCTTTGGCCCCGCCCCCAGACCCGAACCCTGCCTTTTGGGTGTGGGTCTGTTGAAACTTCCTAGAAATGTTCCCATACCCATTATGTAATTTTAACTAAAGGGCGCATCTGTTTCCGTCTTGTGAAACAATGCTGACATTTTTATTCCGAAGATCCAATCTAGATCCAGTTTACGCGGTTTACATAATATATAGAATTAAGTATTTTAAGTAGACTCTTGGTATTTCAATAGACAGAACTTGCCAAAGTGGGCCATGCGCGAATAAGATTATTCGCTCACGGCTTTTGCTTTGCATTTCTGGTACTTGTAGTACTGCTGTCCCATTCTATACCAGGACTACAAGTACCAGAATGCAAAGTAAAAAAACCTACACTAACAGATGTGCGCACGCGTGGCCCGGGGGAAATCCGAGAGCGTTTTCACACATGGGTGCACGTAGCAGGTCTATACAAGAATCTCTGCATCCGTGGCTCACAGACTCTACCGCTTTGTGTTAACGCTGAAGAAGGCGATGACGGGGTTAAAGAACTGCTGAGGGGAGGCGCACAGGAGTGACCAGGAAATGGCGCGAGATAACCTGTCCTGGTGGAGTTCTTTGTGTGCCGCACACGGTGCCTGTCCTGGTAATGTCCCTCTTTTTCTTGTACTTCCTTCGAATACAAATGGGATACGTGTACCACCTTTGCTCAGGGTGTATACGAAGACCACTGTGGCTTTTCGTTTAATTAGTCTGTTGAGCGGAACGAAAACCTCTCTGCCAAAAGAATAGCTCGTGATAAGAAACATTCTGGTCAGGCAAACATCACCTGGAGTGAAACTGTTTATAAAAAAAAATCTGTTCCATTGTGACTACAGGTGTCTGCGCCAGGGCCTGGCCAGTGATTTATGCAGTCGTTGCAGAAGTTACATTTGTTGGCGTTCTGTTGCCCTATTGTCTCCATCCTAGCATAGTAGCAATATTTGTGGCCAACCTGTGCCCCTCTGTGTGTGGTACTGGTACCGCAGTAGGGTGACCAGGCGTCCCGGATTTTGCCGGGGGCAGTCCTTATTTTCCAACAGGTGTTCCGGCAGATTTGGTAAATTTGGGTCATGTCCCGATTTTTAGAGAGGGCCAACTCAAAACGGGGAGACACTTTTTTAGGTGTTCCAAAATCAGTGCTAGTTAGCAGCTGTTATAACTAAGAGATGTAAGTAATAGTTATGATGCTGATTTTGAAAGTTACATTTTATTTATGTTCATAGTGTCATTCTGTGTGTCTGTGTTGATGAGGGTTGTCATTCTTTGCCACTTCCTTGATGTAAAATTGTAGTCCTTCCTCTGTTTCTGAAAAGTCCCGGTTTCTGAGTCGCAGGATCTGGTCACCCTATATCCTAGGCATCCCCGACCAGAAGCCTCATATTGGTTCTGGTCGGGATCATTGCAGAGGTGGGCGGGGAGTGGTCGGCCCGACAGCTTAGTAAACAACTGGGTGATGTTTTGTGCCACGACAATTTATCTTAAGGGGACCTTTTAAATAGTTGTTGCATTCCAGGGCACTGCCAATATCCTTGCCAGGGGCATAGCCATTATTAGTGCAACAGGAGCAGTGGCACCGGGGTCTGACGACCGTGTTACAGGACACTTCACCACAGTTATGGTTGCAACCAGGCCACCCTTGCTACGCCCCTGACCCCAGTACTGAAAGGAGCTTTACACATCTCACTAGAATGTAAGCAGGTAACCTACAGGTCACACATACATCTCTGCAGTAGGTTCCTCAACCCATTGAGCTGTCTCACTTGGAACAGAAAGTGTGAGCTCAGTTGCAGGTTACATTCTGGTATACCAACCTGCTGAATGAACTAAGTGACACGTCGATCATACCTTAAGCTGTGTAGCAAGCACATTACCCCCCAGGTCCCCAAGTCTTTGTTCCATTCATAACATCTGGAGATAAACCATCTCCCAGACAAAAAAGAGAACACCAGGAATACTGGTCTCCCCCCCCCCCCCCCCTCCCACAGGGAGTACATAAACAGTACTTACCCAGAATTCGTTCTGTTCTTTATGGGACGAGGTTGCTGTGTGTCTCCCAGCCTGCAGGGCTTGTAGAGAGATACAGAGTTGCGGAAGTTGGGCCCTTGGTGGCTGGAGTGGTTCGGGTCTCGAACGCCTCTTGCTGACATCCGGACCCTATTGGGAGACGCATGATGGCTGGCGAATGGCACGGAGGAGCTGTGGGCAGGGGCGTGCTCCCGCTGTTCCTGCCTTCCTGTATGTCAGTGTGCTGAGTCCCGGTGCGCCTGGGCGGGTCTGGGGGCATTTTCTCTTTTTGTTGGGAAAGGTAAAAAGAATATATGCGGGCCCAGTGGTGAGCGCCGCATAGTGTTTTTTTCTACCCAGGCCTGTTGCTGCTGCTTGGTGTGGTACTGTTCTGCTGCCAGTGGTGATCATGGGGAAGCATGCCAGAAAGAGGAAGCATGTTGGTGAGTCTTCCTCGTCCAGTTCTTCCTTATTTTCTCCTTCCCCTCCTGGGTCGAAGCGCCACAAGGAGTGTGGGGACCCTAGGTTGAAGAGTTTGATCAGAGAGACCCTGTTGGAAATGGGGGACTCCTCTAAACCTAAGTGGATGATACCGGTTCCTTCTTTGTCGGAGGAGGAGGGGACAAGGTCCTGAGGAGTTGAGGGGAAGTAGATTTCCAAAGACATGCTGCCGGTTTTAATCAGGCATGTGAAGACTAATATGGGTTTCCCGATGGGGAGGTGCCTTCTACTTCTTCTGGGGGCTTGCTGCGGCAATTCCAGAGTACGGCGCAGCTGTATGTCCTTGTACATTTCTAAGGTGCTCAAGAGGGAATGGCGGTACCTGGACAAGATTATGTTGCCCCACTTAATGGCGAAGTTGTACCCTTGGCAGGATATGCAAAAGGACCTGCCTGATGCCTTTTCCATTGACTCCTTTGTGGCCAGCTTGGTGAGGCGGACTTCCTTGGTGGAGGATGCGGTCATTAAGGATGTGGTGGATAAGAAGGTGGATGCCTCCCTTCGTAAGGTGTATTCCGATTCTCACTTGACTCTTCGTGCTGGGATCTGTGGTACCATGTGGCACAATCATTACTGACCAATCTCAAGGCTCTGTTCAGGTTATTGGACGAGGCCTCCGACTGCTCTGCTCTTCTGGAGCAGATTGAACGCCAAGTGGAATATCTTTCGGATGTTTCTTTTGATGTGATCCGGGCATCTACCCTTTCCGAGGGGGCTTGTGTGGCGGCCTGCAAGAATATCATTCTTAAGGTGTGGAGAACGAATTCTGCCCAGAAGGCGTCGCTCTCCAGTTGCCTGTTCGAGGCGAAATTGGAAGCCAAGCTGCATCAGTTATTCAAGAAGAAGCGTTCCTCCTCCCTGAAAGGGGCTGCTGGTGGAAAAACTGTTCTTTAAGCTTAAGTCCCCTTTTCACTCCTCTTCCAGGAAGCCGTTCCCAAGGACGATTCCTTGCGGGACGGGGTCAGGATAGGAAGGCCAAGCACCCCCCTCCGAAGCCTCGTTCCTGAATATATGGTGGAGCGGGACTAGGTCGGCGGTCACCTCCGGGCTTGGGAGCTCTCTACTTCCAACGCCTGGGTGTAGGACATTATGAGGCACGGATACCGGATCGAGATTGGGGGTAGTCCCTTCAGACTGAGAGGTCCGTCTGACTCCTTGGCCTTCCAGGATATGGAAGCAGGTGGCCTAGTCTCAGTGGATTTGTTTTCTGTTACAGGAGTTAGCTATTCAGTTGGTTCCCCCTTGGAGGTTGTAGGGGGTTTCTACTTAATCATCTTTTTGGTGGCGAAAGCTATGGGAGGCTTCCCGCTGGTTTTGGATTTGAAGGCTCTGAACTTGTTTGTGTTACGTCTACCCTTCAAGATGGAGACCCTGCAAAGGATTATACCAGTGGTGCTGAAGGACCATCTGATATGCACCTTGGACTTGCAGGATGCATACTATCGTGCCCATTCATCCCCTCTTCTAGAGGTTTCTAAGGTTCTGCTTCAAAGTGGTTCATTACCAGTTTCTCGTCCTTCCATTTGGCGTGCGGTCAGCCCCCAGGGTGTTTACCCAGGTGGTGGCTCCTGGTGGCCTCCCTTCCTCTTCAAGGAATCCACTTATACCCCTATCTGGATGATTGGCTTTTCCATGCTCCATTGGAGGAGCAGCTTCGGGGGCATCTGGAGGTGGTGTGTGCAGCTCTCAAAGCGCATGGGTTTCTCCTACACTGGGTGAAGTGTCAGCTGGTGCCCTCTCAGGATCTGATGTTCATTGGGGCTCGATTTCACACCAACCTCAACAGTGTGTTCTGCCTGCTCCACGGTTTCGGGTGCTTCCGTCCTTGGCCCAGGAGGTGATGGGCAAGTCCTGTCTGTTGGTCTGCCTGTGGTTACGGATGATGAGCTACATGGCAGCAGCAGTGTTTTTGGTATCTTGGGCCTGGTTTCACCTCCTCCTCTGTGGATATTTCTGCTGTTGGTGTGGGATTCTCGTTCCAGCAACTTCGGTGTTGTGGTTCTATTGACCCCGGCAGTGTGCCAGCAGCTGGAGTGGTGGACTGTGCAGGACAATCTGGAGCCGGGGATGCCTTTGCAGCCGGACCCCTTGGTGTTAACGGATGGCAGCGCTTTTGGTTGGGGGGGTGAATCTGGGGGACAGGTCCTTGCAGGCCCGCTGGTCTCTGAGGGAGGGGCGGTATTTCTCCAACTGGAGGTAGCTGATGGCTTTTTCCTGGGCTGTTGTGGGGTTTTAAGACCTACTTGAGGGTCAGAACCTGGTGGTATATTCTGACAATCTGGTCACTGTGGCATATTTGAACAATCGGGGGTCGGTGGGTATCTGTTTTAGGTCCCTTATTGCTGTGGCTCTGCCTTTGTTCCTGTGGTGGAGAGGCACCTTCAATCCTGCAAGCTGTGCATATTTGGTGGGGGGTGAACAATGGGATGGCAGATGCTTTCAGCTGGTTCTTCCCTTCCTTTCACAAGCTGTCTCTCACCAGGGAGGATTTTCAGCAGGTTTGCTTTTTGCTACGCGGCACAATGTTCTTGTTTCTCGGATTTGTTGCCTGGTTCCTTGGTTAGGGCCCTGGGGAATGGATCCTCTGACGGTACCTTGGCCTGACCGCCTGTTGTATGCCTTGCCTCCAAATGCTCTGGTTCCCCAGTGTCTGGCTCGACCTAGGAGTAAGTCCAGGTTGGTGATTGTGGTGGTGCCCTTTTGGCCTTGTCGGTCGATGTTCCCCAGTCTCCGGCTAATGGCTGTTCAGGGGCTGTGGATGGTTCAGTGCTTCCCCTCTCCTCTACGGTCTGTCTCATCGCTGGCTCTCCCGAGGCTCCATCTCTCAGTCTGGAAATTGAGAGGAGGGGGTTGCAGAGCAGAAGGATACCTCGACACCTAACGGTTGCTATCCACCAGTCCTGTAGGTCTTCCACTCTTAAGACCAATGAGAGGCAGTGGGGGAAATTTCGGTGTTAGTGTGGTTCTCACCAGCTATCTCCGTTTGACAGTTCTCGATGGATGTGTTACATTTTTTGTGGGAGGGGTTTGAGAAGCGTCTGGCGGTGGCTACCTTACATGCTCAGTCAGCAGCCATTAAGGCTTTGCAGACACATGGAGTAATCTGGCTGATGTGGATGATATGATGGTTCGCTCACTGCAGAGTTTCTCTTTTGCTTGTTCTGTGGTGAAGCAGCTGTTTCCCTTATGGGGTTTACCGTTGGTGTTGAAGGCTCTGGTATCTGCCCCCTTCAAGCCCTTAGAGTTGATTGATACCAAGTTTGTCACCTTCAAGGTGATTTTCTTGGTAGCAGTCACTTCCACTCAGTGGATTGGTGAGCTGGGTGCTCTGATGGCTAGGGAACCCTACTTGTCGTTTTCTTAGTATGGGGTGGTTTTGAAGTTGGATGCCTCTTTTGTGCCTAAGGTGGCGTTTCAATTCCATAAGTCCTAGGAGCTGGGTCTTCCGGCTCTGACAGTGGTTCTTGGCTCTTATAGTGATTTGGATTGGTCCCTGTTGGATGTGAGAGGGCACTGCTGGTCTATGTGGAGCACACGTGGTCTTTTCATAAATCTGAGGCGTTGTGTATTTCTTTTGGGTCCTTTGCTAAAGGGGAGAAGGCCTCCTCTCTATTAATCAGTCGCTGGCTGAAGCAGGTGATTGTGCTGGCTTATTCCCTTGCTGGTGCTCCTCCTCTGGCAGGAGTTCAGGGACGTTCCATGAAGGGGGGGGGGGGGGGGGGGTGATTTCCTGGGTGGCCTCCTGGGCGGAATTGCTAGGGGTGTCAATTGCTAAGGTTTGTCAGGCTGTGACGTGGACTTCCTCCAATACCTTTGTTTGCCATTATCGTCTCCAGAATGCTTTGGAGGAGATGCCAATTGTGGGTTAGGGGTATTGCAGGCTGTGTGTTCCTAACTGTGTCCTGCATTATGCAGCACCCATAAAGAGAAAAATGCCTCTTAAGATTGGTTTTATGTAGGAAGGTGTCCCTTCCTGCACAAAAACAATGCTGCATACAACGCAGACACCCTTGCACAAGGGTGCCTGCATTGGTGCTAGGCTGCCCATTGTGGGCCAGCACAGTGGGAATAATCAAGAATGTGCTGTATACCTTAAATGCGAAAGACACACAATTGATGGACGGAATGCAGAACAAATCAAAACATTCACCCCCAGTCAAGAGATCTGGGTTAAATCCATCATTCTTTTGCTCACCATGCCACCCCAGTTTAGACCTGGCTATATGCAAATCAGTCTTGACCCTGTGCCTCTGTATACCTCAAATACGGCACATTCCTGCCCTTTCCCAGTGACACATCACAGCAAGGTGACTTGCTGCGCTGCACTGCACCACTATTTCATAAATATGCCCTTAGTCTTCAGGTTGGCTCCAGACCAAGTGTAAAATGAGGTTCTGAGGGTGGGGAAACAAAGAGAGAACCGGATTACCATAAGTAGCATTAGGTGACACCTCAAGATGTGGAATGTTTGCAAAGGGCGTAGCTACTCGCAATCCCTCCCGTCTGCATTCTAGTCCATCATTTTGCGGCCATTAGTCCACTTCAGAGACAAGCCATACGCAAATCAGCCTCGACCCTTCTCCAAAATGAACAGTCAAACCTCATTTGCCCCAGAGATCCCCCCTGTACTGGAACACAAGCACCCCAAGACTCTTTAGGCCTCCGCTGGGAAGAACAGCTTGAGGCCTGTGACATAACGTGACCAGGAGTCATGTTTCTTGTCCTTTCCTTGCCAATATTTCCTAATCTGATGCCTTAGTCCAGTTGGGTCATCTACAGTAAATCGAGGCTACAGCTTCCTGAAAATGTCATGAATGTAATGGAATTGGTGATATCGTTCACGATTATGTTTGAAATCACAGGGCAAAGTCCACTAGTCAAATGTAAATGTCACTAGAATGTCCATGATGGCTTAGTTGCACCACATTACCCTTTATCCCTATTGTTGTTTTCATTCTTATTTGTTTAAATTGGCATAAATGTTGACCTTTTTCAAATAGTAAATTGTTTTAAATACAGCAATGTAAAAATTGTACCATATCGTTTGTTTGGGAGAAGTGAAAAGAAAGAATTGAAATTTATGTGAGCCAAAAAGCGTTGTTTTAATTAAGCTATTTGCTGCCTAAAAGATGTTTTCTTTCTAGAAGCGAAATGCTTGGCACCCCTTTTCTCCACTGGTCAGCTAACAATGGATCACTGATTGTTCATAGAATGTTGAGGTTTTGTTTACCATTCCTGTCCAGAATCCAAATTAAAAAGAAAGACTGTAAAGGGGTCCTGTTTTGATGAGTTTGTTATTTGAAGGCATTGTCAAGCTTGGACACTAATTAGCGGTGGAAAAGTAAATCGGGTCAACAAACTCATTTTCCAGGCTTCGAAACGGATAAAATCTTTAATTTAGATCTAACTCTAGTGAATTATGGAAAATAAATGATTGTTTCGACTACTGCTACTTTGTGGTTGGAGCTCATGATACAAAAGCAATCACTTCAGTATTTTAAAAAAAGGTCGTTTTGTAAGTACTGACCTAGACCAGTTCAGGATTTTTATGTCTCACCTACACAATGTCTGCAAGACCTTTTTAGGTCTCACCTAGCATTGCAGCGCATGCTTTGCTCGCTCTGCGAGTTCTATTGTCTTCGGGTTGCTTTCGGAAGTGGGGTGGAAGCTCCACCTCTGCTTTTCATTGGCGCGCATCATACTTTAAAACGCTCGCATTTTATTTGGAGAGAGGCTTTTTGGTTTCTTCTTTGTCTCCTTTCTGGCTCGCCCACCCGGACTGGACTCATGCACAGCGTCTCGCGTCTCTTCCACCTTGTTCAACACGCATGGCGTGCTTTCACTTTCAGCAGCAGCACTTTGTTTCAGTCACCTTATCCACCCTCTGCATAGAAGCTGCCCCTTCCCTCTGCTGATAAAAGGCTGAGCCTAGTTTGGAAAGGCGCATTACTATTTTGTATACCGAATTTTAACCACAGGACCTCTTCGATTTCTGGATTCAATTTCTCACTATCTGCTGCAGCTTTTCTTTTATTTGTTATTTTTTATTTCAACAGTCCTTGAACTCGCCAATCGCTTTTTTTTATTTTAAAGTGACTTCTTACAGAGGCGCCTGCTGTGTTCTGAACTTGCAAAGTTAAAGGCTAGAATTACGTCCTCCACGTGAGAAAGGTGGGGCTTCAGTCTCCAATGGGTAGGATAGTGAATCAGTCGTAATGGTGATAATATACGCCGCCAACTTCAGGGACCCCCTGTTGATGGAAAGCTTCAACATTGATTGTAACCTCACGGAAAAGTGTGTTCTGACGTTTCACGTGTGAACGATCGCCGAGAGACCAAATATTAAAAGTTTGTTTGCAGTTCGTTGCAGCGAATCTACAACGCACTCTCCGCCATGTTGCTGCTTGGCTAAGGTAAAAGGCAGGCTACTAATCAATCAGAATGAATATTCCCCAAAGAAGAGCTGGCGTGACGAGGTGCTTCCGGAGGAGGAGTAGCGCGAGTGTCAGCTACAGGTGGATCTAGCTGAGCAGGAGGTGAGATGACAGTAAATACCATCGCTGTGCTTTGCTGGGGTTATTTGGTCAATGCAGACCCCCCTCCAATTCATACAAACCTCAATGGGCTCAGAAAGAGGGCTCACAATACATTGCTTTTCTTTTCTCATTCTCTCTTAAGGCGCATTATTTGCTGTCGCTTGTATTCTTTTGTTAAATAAAATAAAAAATTTAACACACCCATTTCTTTATACAAGGGGTATCAATGTTAGAACATTAGATGCATTCATCTACAATTGAAAGGCCGTTTCTGCCATTCATTTGATCAGCAACTTGAATAAATAATCCTAAATTACGCACAAGAATTTACGTTTTGAATTGTGACAGTTAGCACTATCAGATTGAAACAAAATAGTCGCCCCTCCTTCTTTTTAATCAGGTTGTGACCTCTCCAAAATAAAAAAAATAATTATAGAGGATTCCCTTACCTGTTTTAACCCACACACCACATCTACATCTTACCAGGCCCCTCACACCCACAGCACCTATACGGCAAGGAACAAAAGATCTCCGATAAAGAGCCCCTTTATGGGTGCCCGTCGAGCATTGCAGCGCCGGCTCGACGAGGAGCAGACCCATATGATGAAGCATGACACCTAGCTTGCTGGGTGTGTGAGGGTCCTAGTTCCGAAAGGAGGTATTTCCCACCTCCCCACCACTCTGAGTACTTACCAGGTGGCCAACTTGCCACCCAGGAACACCGTACCTCTTTTGTCTACTATGACGTGGCAGCCATAAATGTGAAAGCGCCGCATGGGCGCTAGTGAACAAAAACACATTTGCAATGCAATATGCAAGACCTATTGCATTGCAAATGTTTGTCTTTAATATTTTGTTGGGGTTGCCTTTCTTTTTTGCCAATTTTTTTGTTTTCACTTGTGTAATGTTTCGTCCATGAAAATAATTCCCCCGGAACGGTAGATGTATACCTCAGTTATGTAGTTACCTAATGTTAGTAATGGTTCCCTTGCTACAAAGTTGCTTTGGATTTGGCAAAGTTTATTTTCTCCTTACGAGACCCTGATCTTCGACTTTGAACTCCTTGCTTCTAGTCCCAGCCCATCGATTTAAAAAAAAGTATTTTATACTGCATTGGTTTAGGACATACGCATCTTGAGACTGATGGTCTGACGAAGAGATACGAATAGCGGTAGGTGAGATTGCAGAAAAATGTAACGTTTAACAACACCCCCCCACCCCAAAAACATTGGACAAATGCTATCCCTATGGTAACTTTGTTCCCAGGTGTATGACCGTGCACATTCCAATGGCTCCAAAAGGGAATTCTGGAAAATGTTTCACCGCTGCTGGCCCCTGGGTTCTTGCTTGTGAACAAGACCGCATGTGTGTTGTTTCAGAGACTGATCCCAGCATAAACAGTATGAAAAAGGTCTCCCATGCATGCAATTCACACAGATGTGAGAGAGACACTCCGTAAACTGTAAATTGCTCGAAATCGTCCAAATAACAATACATCAAAGGGATCAATATTCACATTATCCAAATGAATTGTGAATTTATAAACAAAAACTAAGAGAACAAGCATTTGCAATGCAATAGGTCAAGCATTTTAAAAACTTTGACCTATTGGTATTGTAAATGACAATGCCTTTTAATATTGCAGGTTTTTTAAACCCATAAATAAAAGGCATTGTCATTTACAATGCCAATAGCTCAAAATATCGCAATTGCGAGACCTATTGCATTGCAAATGCTTGTTGTTTCTAGCAGTGGGCTAAGAGTCCACCTATTGCTTACCTTGGGTTGGCTTCATTCTCACTCATTTGCTTGCTTTTTATTGGTCAGCTGCCTTAGGTTTGTTTCCTTTTCATGCTCTAGTCCCTCCTATGGAGCATGGATGCATTGCTTATGTCCTTATACTAATGTTTTTATGGGCAACTTTTTTCCTTTGTATTTAAGCACTCTACCAGAGTGAGTCTTATTCAGCTGGCTTCCTCGAGTACTCTCACCCCCTGCACCCTGTATTCCTCCCGCCCTCACTTGTTTGTGCTTTTTGCAACTGCGCTCACTTGACCTTGTTGATTGCCCCCACCCCCTCTGTCCTTTCCTGTCCGTTGCCACTTCCTTCCTCTATCCCTCCCTCCCTGACTTTCATCACAGAGGAGCAATACGTGGGGAATGCAGACATAGCAGCCAAATAATCGACTGTATTGGTTATGCCAAAAGGAATCTCACATTGAAGTTGATGGGTCTCAGGCATTCATGTTGCTGTGGGATGCATCAAAGGCTGATATATCCCAAGACCCGTGGTTGAAGTGGGTGGTATTTTACGGGCACGACTTGCCCCTACGTTCTTAAATTAAAAGAAACCAGTTCCTCTCCTATTAGTGAAAAGGCAACTAACTGGACGGTTAATTCCGACAGTTGAAATGCTTCACCAGAAGTGTACGGCAGGGAGGCTCCTTTTCTTGGAAACCCATGGAGAGTCTGACAGCTAAACAGGCCTCCTCCCCAGGGTGTCTGCATGCCTGAAAGAAATGTAAATGTGTACAACAGTTTAATATGCACACCTAAAAGGAACTTGGAAGCCAGTATTGGCTTGAATTAATTAAATCACTCAAAGCTTCCTGATGGCAACAATTTGAGTGGTATTGCAAGAGAGTTACCAGCTTAATTGTGAAGTGTGTGCTTTTAAAGGACAGTTCTAATAAAAGAAAATTGCACTACGTAAGATCTGGTTATTACTAACCTCTACAATTTTAAGCACTTTTTATCTTAAACTTTCTTTACAATTTTTTTAGCAACCTATCTTATATTGTGTAATGCAAATTTAAAATAAGGAGTTTCATATTCACTGTGCTTTCTATCACAGACTGGCAACCTGGAGAACTAAACAGACAGGGTGGTCGAGCTCGCACGAAAGCCTAGCTGACCACATCCCAGTTTTAAGGAATCTTGTGAACGCTTTCAAAAACCATACCTCTTAATCAATTAAAAAAAAAATGTTATGCTTGGTCTTCCACTATTGCATATCACAGATGCATCCAAATGAGTTAATATTTTTAAGCTCTACTGTGATGTACACATTTTTAGAATACCCTAACACTTGAAATGGCCAGGTGAAGGCATTAAGTAGAAATGTTGCAGAAGAAGGCTAGGCATGCACGCATATTTGTCAGGAAAAGACTAGACGAAGGGCTACGAGTGCGCGTAGAGGAGCATCTCAGTTGTGAAGTCTGTTGTCTTATTGACAGCATTACACCTGTGCTTTGGGTGGTTGCAATGTGTTGTGTATATGCCCACAAGCAAAACCAAGGTCATAGAGGTTCTTTCCATCCTCCAGCTTTCTTACGTGTCGAAGTGAACCTTTCTCGCTCCTGGTACAGTAGAAAGAAAGTTTTGAAGCGTATGTGGAAATTATGGGCGGGGTATTCTGATAATAAAAGAAAGATGGCTGTGTTTACACACCTAAGGAAGAAGCCCATAGATTACTGAATTATTCATCTCATTCGGTAGTAGGTGAGAAGAGGAAGGCAGTTGTGGCTAGTCCCGTGCATCAGGAGTGAGGTGGGCGGTGGGGTGGGGGGGGGGTGGCGTTGACAGTGGGAGAATGGGGTGAGGAAGAAGATTTTTTTTTCTTCTCTCTCTAAAATTACTTACCTGTCAGCCGACCGCCACCTATCTTCAGCCATCTTCCTGGCTTCTGCTGGAGCAGGAAGCAGGATAGGCTACCATAAGCCAATCACAAGGCTGCAATGCATTGTTGTGATTGGTCGGAGCACCCTGGTTCGGTGCTGAGATGAGAAATGGAAATCTGGGCTTGTTCTCCACCCGGGCTGTAATGCAGCCTGGGTGCAGTACATGCCAAGTGCGCACGTACTTGTGAGGTTGTCACCACCCCTCCCTCATGCCCAGCCCCACCCCACATAACTGCCAGAGCACCGAAAAATAAAATCATGATAACATTGCATTATTATCATTTTATTTTTCCTTTTTTACCATGCTGAAAGGCAGTGGGGCGACCCTCTTCGGCTTTAGCAGAGGAGCCGCCCCTTGAGGAAGATCTATGTAATGTTGGTTCTGCACACCAGCTTGTATAAATTTCGTCTTTATTTCAATTTCCAACACACGAGAGGAGAGAAGCACAGCCGTGTCCTCTGTCAGTCATCCGCTATCGCCTGTCAACATTCCAGAACGCACAGCTGATGACAGTGATCAATACATGATCAACATGTATGATGTCTCAAGGTGGACAACCCGAGGCGCAATATTCAACAGTTGAAAGGACAATAAAATGGCTGTACTCCAGCTAAAAAGGACAATGGGAAGAAAAGGGTCGAGGTTCTGGAATGGTATAGATTTTTAGGCAGGGGGGAGATGCCTCATCAACCGATGGCAGTTTAAAGACCGAATACATGGGAAGTTTTTAGGATGATGCACGGAGACCATTTGATTCTAAGAATCCGCAGCAAACCGGTACAAAAAATACTTAGTGAGTTAATATCTTACTCTTAAAAAAACCATTGAGATTACGCCACAAGCTGAAGACATGCCACAAGGCATCAGGGAATTGTGTCTATGGGAATCGTATCATGGGAGAATGGAAGTGAAGAGTAAACCATGGCCATTTTTCATGGTTAATCGCAGGCATGCATTAAGCTGCTTCCCCGCCCTTGTGTTAATCTTCAATCAGCTCCACATGAATGGAGCATTGCTCTACTGCAGGCAGCTCAGTGGCCATCTTGGACTAGTATTGCTTTATAATAGCATCCCATTTTGTAGCAAGCAAGTGTTTCTGTAACGTAAGTTGTTGGATATTGAACTGAACTTTCTTGCTCAATATCAATGTGCTGTACTTGAAGTTAAACGTATGATTCAGAAATAAACATGAATGCAGATTATGTGTTTTTCTTTATTTAAATTAACTAATCACTGTACAAGAGTCATTCGCATTTGACAAGTTCAACATTTGCCTCAAATGCCCATATCCAGCAACACTGAGAGGATGCTTGGAGTTCTTTTGTGAAGGCGGCCTCAGGTGAAAAGAAACAGTATCCTGTCACTGATTGCTGTACTTTAACTACTATATGGTGTCTACTTGTTGTGCCAGGAGACAGTGCCACATCCTGTGCAGTTTCCTGCCGGGGCCTTGGTTTTACTTCTGGACATTGAAGGCACCACTACCCCCATCAGCTTCGTGAAGGTGAGAGGAGGCAGGCCTGCCAGACAAAACAAGCGCTGCCACATACCAGAGAGTAAGCACCCACTGTTAGGGGATGCGACTAACACAGACCATAGGTTTTAAGCCAGAGAAACTACGGTCATGTACTATACTAGTAGACAAGCTCTTCCGGAGCCCACATAGTATCTGCTACAGTTGTTGTGAGTACTGCAATGGGCAACAACAACAGGATGGATGCCGAACAACGGAGGGAGGGAGGGTGGGTGGGGATAGGCAACTATTGAATTAGGGAGGGGAGTGAGTGGGTAAGGGAAAACAACAACAGGACCACCACAGAGGAAGGGCTGGTGAGGCAATCAACACTGAAGAGGGAGGGAAGAGTGGGAGCGGCACTGAGGGGGGAGAAGTACACAACACGGTAGAGTCAGCTGAATAAGGCGCACTCTGATACAGTGCTGAAACTGAAAGACAAAAGTAGTGCCTAAAAGAAAAAGCAGTTGAGGGTCACAAGTAATGCGTCGATGCTCCAGACAAGCAACGAACACGCTGAAAAAGAGGGAAGCGGGTGCTCTAACCAATGAATAGTAAGAAAATGAGAGTGAGAATGAAGTGAACAAATAATAGGTAGTGGGTGGACTCCTAGCACTCTGATCGAGAACAAAATGTCTCGAAGAGACAGCTCATGGGATAGCGCATGGATATCTTCACCCCTGTCTCCTAATAAAATCATCGAATAGATTTCCAATTGCTCATATGGACTTTTGTTAGTCGAGTTAAAGCGTTGTAAGGGAGTTAACATCACATACATTTCCAAAGTTTATGAGGCCAATATTACTCCACAATAAAGACCAAGAATGAATGAATTCAAATATGTATGGGTTTATTTAAAAAAATGTATCCAACCAGTAAGTATGCAAAGTAGGAGTACATTTAGAAGATGTAAAAATACAATTTGAAGGCCAAAATGTGCCAGTTATTTGAATTGTAATACAATGAGATACAAAATATTAACAGCCACAATGCAAAGAACTCAATTGTTCCAATAAGGTGTCCTATCAAGAAACTTTCCTTTTCTAATCCAAACATTGGTTGAGACCAAGATTTCTAATGGGGATTTCTATCCGGGAGTATAGTAGGTGTCTGCATAGAGTTGAACTTCTGTAGAAGTTCAAGGAAAAAGGAGAAGTGTTCAGCATAAAGCTTACACTCAGGGAAAACCCATCAGAGAGGTGTGTTCTCCCTCAGAGTCAAACGACAGTCTAACCTAACTACCTCTGGAAGCACCAAATAAAAACAAACAGTTACTTCAAGAATATCCATATCTCTCCTCCACCACTGAGAATCAATTAGGTAACTTCATTCAAAGGGAGTCGACATACTCTCCAAGTTTCCATCTCAAATTAATTGGGTATGCAGCTGTTGGCTTTGGTTGTTGCTTCCCCCTGGTGCACCGCAAACAGAAGGCCTTCTCTCCCCATCGGTTCTTCGCAATTGTTGGCAACTTTCTCTTCCCAGGCCTCATTATCAGTCGTCTAATACACATCACTGAGCTTTGCACTAGCTAAAGAGAACCACAATTATGCACCTGCAAAGGAAAGAGAGCAACATACCGGCAAGGTTAAAGCGAACATTTTCAGATAAGGCCTAATGTCAACCTAAGTTAACTTAAGAATCAAAATGGATGCACATTACAATATTATAAATCAATGGAAGCAATGATTAATGTAAAACATGAATATATGTTGTACATGATTGTATCAGTCTTTGAATTTAGTCTAATGCAGTTATGAATGAACTTCCTGTGATCATGAGGGATAGGTCTTATTATTTTGGTTAAATGTGCCACACACATTAATAAAAGTAGAGCACACGTTCAGTATAAATGTCATATATAGGTTTATAAATATATGTACATGATGTAAACGGGGTGGGACCTAAATTACGCTGCTCTAATCCTCCCTCTGATGCTTAGGATAGCCATCACAAGTCTTTCCTTGAGGCTGGCTCAGAACCTTGTGGTTTTCATCTTACGCCTGGTGTTTTCCAGCTGCTTCATTTGATCAATAAAGCTACATTGGTACTCCTTTGGTTCTCTTTCTTTTGATTCCCCTTTCATGTTCTTACCCTTTCCTCAATTTCAGACACTTTTACACTTTTAACATGGCAAACAAATTACACAGACAACAATGACTATAAGGAGTCTCAATATTGAACTAAAAATCACCCTGCCTATGTTCCCAAACAACTTACCTACCACAACAAATCCATTTCCGACGGTTTCCTAAGCACTTGTAGCTTCTAACTCTCCTAAATCTTCCTTCAATGCAGCAAGGTTCTTAATGAACTTCTTGATCTCTTCACTTTTGTCAGGGATATAGGTGCAACATAGTTGAACCATCAGCATCTTGCAGACTCCGCCCTTCTTTACGAGATTTATGTCCAATGCAAGACGGTTTTGCAAAACCATAGACCTAATATCTATCATCCCTGTATTGACAGCTAACAATGATCCGGGTATACTAGTAGCTAATTTATCTACTATCGAAGAAAGCCTTTAATCTTGATCATTCAAAGCTACTCCAATGGAAGGGATCATTTCGCCAAAAATATCCTCTGCAATTTCAGAGACACTGCTGCTGCATTTTGGTCTACCAGGTAATCTGCCCAACGTATCGTCCAAATGTTCCACTGGGAAAATGCCAGGCAAGACTAAAGCTAAATAACTGGTGCCAAACCAGTTCCTAGGCATTGAGAAGTAAGCATGCTCTCTGCATATATAAGAGGCCCCAGAAATAACAAGAACATTTCCCGCCAAAATCTGATCTGTTTCCTCACAATTCAAATATGTGCCCACAATCACTCCTTCTCATATGTTTACCATGGACCACCGTTTTAACCCTATTTACACTTAACTTGCCACTATGTTGCCAATTTTACGTCAGTGTGGGTGGAACTTCTGATTCTAAATGTTCCAATTCTTCCTTTGCCCATTTATTTCTCCCTCATCCTTGCCTGGTTCCCTTTATTTCATCAATTACTCTGCTTCTATTTCATCTTTACATTTCTGTTCAACATCAATCAGAAAACAGGTCAAATTTCGTCGATGAGCATAAGCAGGATCCAGCTTCCTTATTAGCTGGAAAAGACTTAAAACAGTGTACATTTCTTAAGCATTTGCATGTGGATTTAAATGTTTCTACATAGGTACCTCTGAGAAAACTAAATCCTAATTGGAAAAATAATACTCAAAATGACCTCATCTTTATAAAAGACTATGGGCCTGATTTAGATCTCGGCGCATGGGTTACTCCGTCACAGCGGTGACAGATATCCCGACCACTGAAATATAAATCCCATATAGGGCTCGAAAAATCCACTCGCAATTGGGAGCCAGAATTAATCGGGTCTAGCTATTTTTAGGGCTTAGTCTCCCGTTCTGGCGAGCTGCCAACAGGTTTTCTGCTTGCTCACAATGTGAAAGAGCAATAAAGATGCCTTTAAATCTTATTTTGTCACATTTCTACGCTTTCAGAGACCGCAGTCAAAAGTCAGTTTGTCTTTCTAGATTTACTTTTCTTTCTGTGACTGAAGTTAGAGTATTTTGTAAAGTGAACTGTGTGACAATTGGGTTGAGACTAGTTTACGGGTCCGGTACATTACAGTTAAGTTGAGCAGTGTATTCATGTTACAAGACCTGCAGGTCTAGTAACATTTTTATGATTTATTGAGCACTGCCATAGGATATAAAGGGATTTATATTTTGGCAGACGGGATATCTCTCATCGTTGTGACGGAGCAACCCGTCTTCCGAGATCCTAATCAGGACCTATGCAGAATACTACAGGAAATACCATAGGTAGGAGGAATGTGGTGGTAAGGAATGCCCCCATCTACTGAAGCAGGCAACTGTGTACGAACATAACAAACATTTGGCATCCATAGTGTCAATATATTCGTAAAGCAGCCTATAAAAAAGCATTAAAAGACATTTTTCACTTGAAGCATCTATGTGTAATACCTTCAAATTGAAGGTATGTAAATTCCCTACAGCCGCAGGCCTGGTACTAGAGGTAGGCCTAGATTTTTTTAATGTGTTTATTATATTTTTACACATGGTACAACAACAGTTGCAAGTGTGGTTCCAAGCATTGTAAAACATTATCATATATTACGGTCAAGATTGTTCAAATAATTTATATTGCCGTCGCCACTGGGATGCCCATCGAGAAGATATCAACATCAAACACATGAGCAACAGTTCACAACATAGAAAAAAGTGAGAAAAAGAGAAACTCTGGAGCTTGCTAGGAAGTGAGGGAGTATATTTCCTATGGGTAAGGAGTTAGCCTGTGGAGTACCCATCGGAGGTATCATCTGAACAGGGGATGTAATCCGATTGTAGCGGGAGGAGGGGGGCTCCTTTGCGCGTAACTGGTGATAATGGTGCAAGATGGCAGGGTTCAGGTCTCTGTGTGTCCCGGTAGGGCGCTTAATGAACTGACTTTATACCTACAGTTCCCCATGGGACTCACGAGCTGACCGGTAGGGGGGTGCACCGTGATATCTGTGATCATGTGATCACAAGCCTACGTGTGGATCATGCAGGCATGACTCCAGGTGGATGCGCATCGTTTTTGGCATCTACATTAAGCAGAAAGGTCACCCAACATTTCCCACCTGTGCGGGAATCCCCCTCATGCGAAGCAGCTTGAATGTGTGGGCTTCTGCCCAGGTCCATGTCAGTAATACAGTAAACCAGCACTGGGGGTCTGGAGAGGCACATGCCTTCCATGCCATGGCCACCTGATGTTTGAACAATACAAAGGACGGGCCAATGAATCGGTGAAGATGTTTGACTCCCTTCGCTCAGGGGCATGGACCCAGCAGGCAGGATTCAGGTGTGGGTATACGATCATGTACTGCAATCCCAGACACCACGTCAGTCACCGCCCACTAGACTGGATGCAGCACCGGGCAGTCTGATACCATGTGGTAGAACCCTGCATGCTGTAGGTTACAGCGGAGGTAATCGGGGGGGGGGGGGTCTAGGCTTACATTTAATTGTATTTGAAGAGGTTGATGAAGTAATCCTAAAAGCAATATGATGAACACTACAACAGTTAGTAGTATGCCAGCTAATATAAATCTACGCCTATTTGAATTACTAGTTTCCATCAGATCGCTACAATCAGATTAAAATAGTTTTTCTCTATGTTTCAAATAGCAAAACTGTGGTTTAACTTATTTACAGTTAATCTTCGTGAGTCATCCGTATCCCTACTCCGTCTTCTTCTAGAATTACACCCTTGCGCTCTTTATGCAGCCTCGGACCTGGGGAATCTTCTTGATACTTTTAGACAAAGTTCAATAAATTGTCTCAGTTCAGAAGAAATGTCAAAATTCAGTTCCAAATATCAGTAAATCACAGTTCAATTTAATCAGTGACAATGTAAGTTCAATAGCAGTGTTCCACAATGGGCTCCAGTTCATGGAGGTTTACCTCACCCTGTACTGTCATCATCCAGATTGTAGAACACTCTCTTTCTTAGGCCACAAAATAGTTCCACTCAGACTCAATACCTTCAAGCAAGGCACCCATGCTCTTTTTGATCTCTTGAGAGTTGCCTGTTTGTCTTCGCTGCCACTTAGATCATCCATCTTTTCTGTGATAGTAGGAGGTATGTGTTAAACAGACAGATTTGGTCTCACAGTTTCTTGCCCTTTTGGCCATTCGTCACCAGCGCCAACTCGGCAGGTTACTCCACTCGGCTCTTGCTCGTTCTCTGAATCCCCCCCTGGTTCTTTCACGTGCTCTACAGTTAGTCTGCTCTTCAAGGAGAGGCACCATCACATCATCAAGGGGGCACTCCACTTTGGGTTTGTGAGGCATGCACCCAGTTGGGTAAACCTACACACTTAACGGCAGTGTTGGTCACTAATATGATGTGGAAAGGGCCCTTCCAGCAAGGTTCTGGGCCCATCTTCTCAACATGTTTCTTCACCAAGAACCAGTCACAAAGACTGAGGTCATGGTACTGCTCTTGATGTGAGAGAGCAATGGCAGCGCCAACCTGGTGAGACACAAAGCACCGCATCAGCCAGCCCTTTGCAGTAGTCAAGAGTCATATCCTCTTTAATATTCACAAGTGCAATTGCAGGCACTGCAGGCTTGTAGCTCAACCCCTGATGATCCTGCGAAGACTTGTCGGCATCGCAGGCAAAAAATCCGTCCACTTCACAAATGTAGACGCACACACACCTTGGCTAACCGTGATTTCAGCATACTGGTCACCTGGTCCACAATGCAATAAGCCTCAGGTTAAAAGCTACAATGCAGTCTCTGCTCTATTTGTAATGGTGCACACAACATTTTCAGGACGTCCTTATTAAATTGAGTTCTTCAGTCTGGCTCCAGTGAAATTGGAAACCTGAACCTGGGGATGAGTTCCCTCAACAACTAGGCTACAGTAAGAATGTCATTTCTTCTTGTTGGGTAAGTCTCAACCCAACGTGAGAAAATACACTCAATCATTAGGTCATATCTCAGCCTGTTGCACACGGACATTTTGATGAAGTCCTTTTGCATCCTGTTGAATGGATCTCCTGAGCTCCCTATGTGACTGATCACTTGAGTCCTCCTACCCACGTTCATCTGTTGGAATAGAACACACCTGTTGACACAAACTCTCAGCCATCAATCTGAATCTGGGGTGAACCAATTATGTCGAATCAGCCTAACCATAGTATCCCTTCCCAATGTGTGTGATCATGGAAATGCCTAGTCATTGGAGACAACAATTTATCAGGCAGCCCGGGTCTTCCATTGAGTTGACAGTCTTATGTCATGGTCCCTCTTGAGGCAGCATGCTCTGATCCAACCCAACTGTTCTGCTTCTGGTACTTCCTCTTGCAACCTCCGTGTTAGCCACTGTTAAAGTTGGTCTCGTTTTCAGATTCTTTTACATACGCTCCATTAAAGTTTGAGACCCATGAGCGCAGTACTGTGTGACCTTAACGGCATAATGATTGCTGACGTTCATGTTGTCATTTCTGCTCCTGTCTGCCGAACACTTTGCAACAGCAATTTCTTTAGTCAATTGCAATGCTTCCAACAGTTTCAAGACATATTCCCCATTTTGAATGCGAGAACCTGATGACGTCATAAATCCCCTTGGAGACCATACATGTCCAAAATCATAGACCACACTGAAGCTATACTGTCAGTAAAAGTAGTCACTCTCAGCTGTTCTGAAACACAGCAGGCTCTAGTAAGAGCAATCAGTTCAGTCACTTGTGCAGAGGCTACACCCATGAGCCAGGTGGCTTCCAATACTCCACCAACAGTACAGACTGTGTAAGCCACTCTTAGGGTTCCCCCATCACCTCTTAGGCATGAGCCATCCACAAACAGTATATAATCTGTCTTTGGCATGGCTCATCCAAAATATCTGGTCTCGGCTTGGTGCATAGTTCGTGACATCCAGACAATTGGGTTCTACCTCTCCATCGTCATTCTCATTTTCAGGCAATGGTAACAGTGTTGGTCAATTAGCTGTACTTGTAACGACAAAGGAGCGTCCCCTTTATAGGATGGTTTACCTCACCCACCCAAAGGTAGCATGCTTCTTCTTTGGGGAACCTCCTCGTATTATGATGCCTAGTCACGATACGGGCTACAATCCACTCCCTAGGAGGGAGGAGCTTAGAGATGTTTCCAATCTTGGAGTATATTCTAAATACCCAAATGAGAAGCCAAGGATGTTGAGGGCTGCAGAGCAAGGTAACACAGTAACAAAAAGTGATGTAAAACTAACTCCACGGTACACAAAAAATGCGTTAATGCTCTGAAGTAATAGGTGAAAAACCTATTGAAGTAATTACCGTGGATCTGTGAAAGGGCAAGATATTCTATGAGTTCAGGGTGCCAATTAGGTTATGTTTCTTACAACAATAGTATTCAATACAATCAGTGGCCCGTGATTCTAAGACCATAGGAAAATAACCATGGTCCAGCAGAGTAGAGTAAGTATGTAGAGCCGAACGTAGTGACATTTGAAAATAAGTCACTCCGATGACCTCATTGTTAATGATCAAGAAGTTTAAGAGAAAATCTGGTAAGTTCCTGTTGGGGGTACACGTATGAGTTAGGTGTCCGGATTGTAAAGGCGCCCCTTTTACTTCCGGGATGCCTTTACTTCAAGACTTCCAGACTTACCCACTATTTCTAGGATCTGAGAATGCCTTCTAGACTTCTCACACACTTTTCAGTCCGCCGAGTTAATATATCACTATAACTTTGTAACATCAGAAAAGGAAACTGTTTTGTAGCCTTTAGGAAGTTACCTTGTGACGAAACACGTGTCGGTTGTCGTTTGCTGTTTCCAAATACACGTTTATAGACCACAAACATCTGCCTTCAATTCTGACACAGTATTGACCTAACACTAAGCATTGTGAACGCTTCAAACTGCTTTCTATTTGACTACTTATTGATCGCTTTGGTACTGTGGCATATTATGTTTACAAAGAGGAACTTTTGAACCAATGTGTTTTTAGCACCTTTGGTAGTAGGGTGCTAACTACCATAAGAGCACCAGCGACACTGAGTTTGTTACTTTTTTTTATATTATCTGCACTTGATCAGTCAAAATCACATTATTTGGCTAATAAAAACTATAAAAGCATGTTAAAAATACCCATCAAAAAATATATATATTACGGAAATCAATCCTAATTAATATACGGTCCCAGATCCTAAAATACATGATTCTCTCAAAGATACAAACAGTATAAATGCATTGCATATACAATAAATCAGTAATACAAATAAAAAGTACAATTACATAAGCCTACTCTCTTGCTATTTCCCTTATTCCCTTGCTCTAAATGCTGCGGCTAAAAAAACTGGCAATTCTAAAAATTTCCTAAGGCCTACTCAGCATCTGCAGATATATAAACGCCGGTCTGGCCTGCAGAAAACCTTTGTCCTTTATAACTGGGAGGATATAACGCCTGCGAATATATAAATAATAATCGCAGAACAGGACTAAATGCATGGTGTCCTGCCTTGAGAAACAATCGCAGGGGCAGGGACACAGGTCCTCTATCTTGGTCCAACCCAAAGGTTCAGCCAGCTAAAAGTGTAAATAATTAAGCCTAAATCTCTGTTGAGGCTTAGTTACAATATCCAAATAAGGCTCCATAGAATAATAAGTCTTTAGGAGCTGATGGGCAGAGGTTTTCGATAATTCAGAGGCCTCTCTTTCTAGTGACGCTATATGCAGAAAGGACGTCTATGTCCACACCAAATCTTTTTTGCCTATTGTTTCTGGGTTATCAAACATTGCTGGGCGGCCTAATAACTCAGCTGTGCTTTTCAGATGTCTTAGCCATGGAATACTGCTGGCTCTATCTAGAGCCATACAATCTCGTATGATCTCTTTGTTTTTAGATTAAATCAGAGTTGGACCAAATCGAAATCCATTTCAGAATAGGTGAAATTCTAATCAAATCAGCCACTTAGCCAATGCCCACCTCTTGATGAATTATATACAAGGATGTGGATATCTGCACTCAATTGTAAGAGGTGCGGTCAATAACCCACTGCTACCTTTTTTCATTGTGTACATCCATACTTCTGCGGTCTAAAAATTCTTCAGAAGGAGTATTCAACATACAGTACTCAACTTGAAATATTGGAACGTAAACAATGGCTTCTGTCATGTGGGAAGTGTATCCAAAACGTGCCTTTCTTACAGCTTGCTTTTAAAAAAAATATAAAATAACCTTGTTGAATCCCTTTAAGCGCCCCCCACTACTGTGCACCCTTTTTCCTCCTGTGACGTAATTTAAGCTTTGATGTAGGATGACGTTATGTCAAATGAGGGAAATTACATCTAGGAATGTACCTTCTCAGTGATTCAGTTAGTACGGTGCTAGTCTCAGGAGAAAGAAAATGTGTTTTGTTTTATAATTGGCTTTAAGTGAGTAACGTCCTAGAAAGCCAAAATTAGACAGTCATCTAAGTGGCCAGACAAAAATGTAGGTAAAACTAGCACTGCCACAGCCAATTGGTCTCTCCTATGGGACCTGTTGGCTTTGCCGATGCGTTCTATCTATGCCGCACAACAACTTTTCATGTGTACTGCCTCGTCATTTTGTTGGTGCATGCCTACAAAATGACTAAGGTGCTTTTTTCTTTTTAAATCAGTAAGTGAAAGAAGAAAAAAAAAACATGGAGAATCGTGGAAGCAAAACCGTGCACGCGTGGGCGAGCAGGTAAGCAAAATGGAAGATGCGGGTGGAGTAAAGTTGCACAGGGATGGAAACAACACAGGAGGGGCAGAAAAGTACATGGAATGGCAGAACAACAGGGTGACACAGAAGCGCACGGTGAGACAGAGCAACATGGAGACGGGGGGCCTGGGGGTGAGAAAAACACACAGGGGAGGCAGCTGGAAAACACATGCACTCTGGTAGAGCTCTTATGTAAAAAGAATAATGTAGCAACAAAGAAACGAGCAGTGTAAAGACACAGAAATGCATCCATACTCCAGGGGAGGGACAAACTCATGACGGGCAAGTAAAGTCCACAAAAGCCATCAGATTAGCAAGCAAATGAATGTGACAGCGGGGCCAACCAATAGTAAACAATGGCCGAGCTCTAAGCATACTGTAAGCTAACAGAATTTCTCACAACGAACAACACATGCACTGTCCTAGGTGAGACCTAAAAATGACCTTCTCTGAGCTGCCACTGTGTGTTAATAGATCTGCTCCTGTACCCGGTTGCGAGGTCCCTGCCATCAGGCACATTAGTTGTTGTTTTCAGATCTTTATTAACTTTAACAACAATGGATACTTGAGATAAATAGAAATGCAGACAAACAGTTATTTAAGAGTGCGCACCCAAAACGTAATCCAGTTAAAAAAAAAAATTCACCAGACCACAGTTAACCTGACTACACTTTTGCAATTTAATTTGCTTTCCGATTAATTTTGTTTTGTGTCATTGCATGTAGCCAATCCACATTTTACACTTGTCTCTATAGAACGTCCATGTTTTCCTCAAAATGTCCCTTCGAAATAACTGTTGCAATATGACCTCAAAATGCCCTCTTTGTAGGCCTGGGCAGAGTTCCGCTTAGTGACCCAAAAACTCTTCCACTAGGAGTTCCGTTACGTCACGCCGTTTGCGCTGATTTTCAACGCTGGTTGTGTGGCCCGCGCTGTTAAATCAGTGCACGTGGCATCATGTGCAGCGCAAGAGGGTGCTGCTTCTTTCTGCTGCTCGAGTAGATTTTCTCCCCGAAGCACCAGCTTCCTTAACATGAACGGAAGATTTCCCAACTCGAGAGGTAGCGACCATTCGCGACCCCGCATTGAGAAATATTGCTGGGAGGTGGACTGGAGTAAGATTTTCCTAGCTCGCACTCGCCAACTTAATGTTGGCAAGTGCGTTTTTCAGAACTCCGCGTGCTATGAGAGCACAAAGTGCGGGCGGAGCAGAATTTCACACACCGGTCCAGCCCTTTGAAGTTGCTGCTCCATTGTTCCCCACTTTGCTCACAGTACTGCTCAGTTTCTGCACACGCTCTTTAGGTGCCCAGGCTGGATTATACGAGTGATTGAGATGTTTCCAGAGCTGACCTGCTTCAAAAGCTACATATGGGACATTTGGAAACTAATGTGACAAAAAACGATCCCTGTAGTGCACATGACTATGAGTTATAAGAAAAAGTGAGCAAAATGTGGAATCAAACTGTCATGTTTTCTACAAATGAGATAGTGCCCCTCTAAAATTCTTGCAACAAAGTGATGGAAGGAATGCAGGATTTAATTTGAGCCACTTGTTTACAGTCCACAGTTCTTTGTCCCACTGTGCCACTCTAGACAGAGACAAGCCGTATGCAAATCAGACTATGCTCTGCTCATGCAGTAAAAGTTGAGACAGAACTGCCAGACCAGGTCCCCTCCACATGGGGTTGCAAGCGACTTCTGACCAGTTTCGCCCTAATTGGGCGTCATCACTGAGGTGAAACTTGATTTGCATGGCACACAATGACTGCACATCTGCTATCAGTACAGTTGCCTTTGCCTTTCAGGAGGGTTGGGACATTCAGAAGTGCCTCGAGCTCGGCAGAAGAGGACTTCACCGATGTGCACATGTCCACAAGTCGGTGATCAGTTCATTGATGCATTCCTAACAACTTTACAGGGCATGTGCACATATCACTGGCGTGTACATTAATGCACTCGTATTTTTAGTCTCTCTGCTCACTGAAACCAGATTGGGGCATCCAGAAGCAAACGCCTTCCTCAAATATTCTAAGACTGAAGTTAGAATAGTAGTTCATCCCATCATTTAAATTTATGGAGATTTTACTATATGAAATATTATTTCTATACCTGTCCTCCACTTCGAGGAGTGCAGCAGGAAGACAGAGAGAACACTTAAAGTAAATAAAAGTATATCACTCGCCTGAGAGGGAGCGCGCAAGCTCTACGGCATTGGAGCCTTTGCAAGTTCCCTCTGGGCTGAAATCTCCCCCAGACCCTTTGGGAGGCAGAGGCAGCGTTAAGTCCTGGGAGGAGGAAAAGTCACCCTGTGAGTTGCATCAGAGCAATGTGCATCCCTCCTCCCCACCATAGGCCTTCCAGCATGAGGCTTATCGCACGGATTCCCAACTTGACCCATCATCTAGATTAAAACTCCTCATGTCAGAAAATGGTGCAACACACGTTTGTTACAGGTGAGTTATGTTTTGTTATGTGATGTTATTGTTTTGGTTATGTTATAAGCATAACATATCCTACATAACATGTTATGTTTATGTTATGGTTGTTATGTAACCCAGGAGGGTATGCTGACACTGAGCAGATGAGTCTGGCCACATCTGATGCCTAATGGGACTACTCGAAAAACCAGATTTTCGACTTCTTGCAGAATTCGTGGAGGCGGCTCGTATGTGCAGCAGCAGGTCACTCTGCGCTTTAGGAGTGATGTAGGCAAAGGCTTGACCACCGGATCTTGATTCCCTTATGAAAGGGGTGTGTGCAAGTAGGAGCACGGATGAGGGGAGGGATCCTAAAGGTTTGTGAAAGCAGATACGATTGTTGGGGTTTGCTGGCCAGTGTTATGTAGGACCTTGTAAGTTTGGGTGTGGAGTTTGAATTGTACTCGTTTGTGAATGGGGAGCCAGTGGAGCTCCTCGAGGTGCGGTGTTACGTGAGTGCGATGTGGGAGGTTGAGAGTGATTCTGGTCGCAGAGTTCTGAATGGTCTGCAGCCTCCTGGTGAGTTTTTTTGTTGATCCCTGAATAGAGGGTATTCCCGTAGTCCAGCTTGCTTGTGACCAGGGCATTCATGACAGTTTTCCAGTTCTTAAATGGGAGCCATTTGAAAATCTTCCTCTGCATTTTCATGGCAGAAAACTTGTATCAGTGACTGCATTGACCTGGGCGGTCATGTTGAGTTTGTTGTTGATGATGATCCCGGAGTTCGTGGTGTAGGTGTGTTTCGGTGTGATCTCTCTTAGCCACCAGTTGGCGTCCCACAGTGCTGTGCTCTTCCTGAAGATCATGATTTCGTTCCGAACGGTGTTCAGTTGTAGACAGATGGTCTTCATCCAGTGGGCGATTTCAGTCAAGCTGGTATTGAACTTAATCCCAGATATTGTGCATCTAGTCCGTAAGGGAGAGAATGAGTTGCGTGTTATTGGTGTAGCATAGGGCAGTATTATCGTGAGAGCAAATCATGGTGGCTAGAGGATTATGTATGTGTTGAAGAAAGATGGACTCTGGGAGGATCCTTATGAAACTTTGCAGATAAGGTCTCTGGTATCCAAGGTGTACGGTGCCAGGCTGACTGACTGGGTCCTTCCAGCCAGGAAGGAACCGAGCCATCGGAGTGTGTGCCCTTGGATTCCGATGTCATGTAGGTGTTTGATAAAGATGGGGGGAGATACTGTGTCAGATGCAGCGGATGGGTCCAGGGAGAACAAGGCCACTCTGTATTCTTCGTCTAGAGCAGGGGTCTTCAAACTGTGGGGCGCGACCCCCAGGGGGGCCGTGGAGTGATGCAAAGGGGGTCGCGCCTTCCCAGTCACACTTCTGCCCAGGCCCAAGGGCTTCAGCCCCCCCCCCCCCCCCCCCCCCCCACTTCCCCGTCCTGTGTCTCAGCCCGGGCTGCTGCAGTGAAACTTGAGCTGCTGGGGGCTCAGCTGGGCAGTGTCCCCGTGTTTTTTCACAGGTCTTTAAAGACCATTTGCATTTTAACATGCCTTTGTAAACTGGTTACAGAGGCTTAGGTTTTTTTGCTGGTTCCAGTACCCCCTGGGTCCCCACTGTGCCTATTCCTTACATTTGGATTTTACATTCACTGCCGTAGTGTGAGAATGCATTTCATGGAAAGGAATACAAAGTTGGCTTCCTGGGGGCGCCGTGTGTGAAAGTTTATTGTGCTTTTGAAGCACCTGCTGCAGCGTTTCTTTCCCGGCAATTACCAGGCCTCACATAAATGTCAAGATAACTTGTGTGATTAATTATCTTCCTGGAGAGAGATCAGAATTTTGTATAGTTGAGGTTTTGACTTAGGTGAAGTTAGTGCAGAGGGTTAATATGCCTGCTGCAAAGAACGTGTACCAAGTAGATTACAGAGTGTGTATGATGTGAAGAGATCAGCAGGTTACTGCTTTCAAAAGAGACATCCTTTTGTTACTTGCAATTTATAACTTAAAGTCCTAATATAGAATAGTGAGCTATTAACTTTCATCCTAGAACAGCATGCACACTACAAAGAATACATTATTAGCCCATTGATTAATGTTGCAAAAAGGGTTAATTTGGCTAGAAATCAATTCTTATTATTAAAGGAAACTCCCAACTATGCTGTTTCTTTTTCGACTCTGAGTTTGTGCTTCTCCACACCAAGCACTCTTGAACTATACTGCCTACCAGTATGGATGACATGTGACTCCTATACTTTTAGTCCTTTGGCTTATGTAACATTTCCTATACACTGATTTACACACTTATGATTGATTGTCTCTGTGTAATGTGTGTGTGTGATGCAAAGTGCTCGGACACCCTACACTGGTATGAGTGGCACTATATAACTAATTCAATGCATCTGAGAGTGTGGGGTTATGGAGACTTGGTCACTGTTAAAGGGTGCTAGTGAGAGAATCCGTGGTGGGGGTGGTCATTGGGGGGGCACCAACAAACATTGTCGCACAGGGCACCACCAGCACCACCAGCACTAAAGCCGGCCCTGGGAAGTATGCACAGATAAGCGCTGAAAATACCGCTTTAGGTGACTGCTTTTTTTTGTACCGACTGGGCCATCAAAATAATCTGCTGGTAACCCTAACCATAGGACTGGAAGTTTGTTGCAGGATCAGCACATTATTTATTTCCTTCACCCTCGATCCCCGATTAATGCCGCAATCGTTTAACTTAGATCTTAAAGTCTACGCCCCCGTCAATAACATGCTGAGTTACTTCATGGGTCTGGGAATGCACCCTGCATTCAGACAACTCATTCCTCATTCTCGCCCTTTATTGTCACGCTCACCTTGCACTCACAGTGATCACAATGCACTCACACTGATCACCATGCACTTGCACTATTCACCCGCTCACCTTGCACTCAAAATGCACTTGTCCTGCTCACACTATACCTCAACCTGCAGTCACACGAGTACACTACTCATCCTGCACTCATGTGACACTTCACTCACCTGTCCCCCTCACTACTCAATATGCAACTCACTCAAACAAGCCCATCAGTAATCATACATTCATTCATCCCATTCTGAACTTGCATCCGCACCCAAAATGAGAGAGGACAGTAAGGGAGTGAGAGAATTTGATTGAAGAGGTCAGGGATGAGGAGAAATGTGAATTGCCGAAGAGAAGTGTGGACACGCAAGAAGTGAGTGTGATCCAAAGGTGAGGGCTTCTGTTAGAACAAAGGGGAGATGTGAAAGAGGAATGGGGGGACTGGAGAGGTGTAAGATACAAATAGACAAAAATTTGAATGAAGAGACGAGGTGAATGAGAAGTGCTGAGGGGCACGGGAGGTGACAGGGCCAGAGAGGCCATGAGATAAATGTGAGAGACTGTTAGAGATGAGGGCAGTGAAAGGACAAAATGGAAAGAGGTGATTAAAGGTGAAGTGAGAGGTTGAATGGGGAGAGTTCTGAAGTTGTAAAAAGGGGTGAAAGAAAATGAACTGCAAAGTGAGAGAGGGATCCGGGGTTAGGAGAGGAGAGAGGGATGGAAGGGAGGGGGTGAGAGGAAAGCTGCATGGGTAAACGGCTTAACTCTACACAAAACCGCCAGGGTTTTAAGTGACCCCTGCTTCTTCCGGTCAGGGCCAGGTGAGCTTCTAATGTGGCAGCACGTATTGCTGCAGAGTGGAAGGCCCTTCACAAAGGTTGACTTGAAATCTTTCTGATGATAATTGCTGTATTTTGGTTATAAATGGGTACTGATTGGGTGAAATCTTTCCTCAGCGTTACTGTGTGCAACAAATATCAAAATAATGAAGCAATGCTATCCCAAAATACGCGGCATCACATAACCTCATTTACATTTTCATCCCACGCAATTTAGTCAACAGGTTTAGACGTTTTTGTCAGGAGGGGGTCCTTACGCCTCAAAATGTTGACAGGGGGGTCTCGGCATCCAAAAGTTTGAAGACCTCTGGTCTAGAGTCATGTGAATGTCATTATATCAAGGAATTGGTGGTCATTTAGGTATTCAGGAGGTGTCTGTTGATTATTTTCTCTAAGATCTTGGTCCAGAATGGTAGAAGGGGTATAGGCCTGTAGTTGAGACTTGGTGTGTAGAGAATTTATTCGTAGGAAAGGATTATTTTTCGTTGGAGGGTGGAGCAATCCCCTCTAGGAGAGGACATGCAAGGGGCGGAGTGGCTTGTTTACTGTCTACCCAGATCAAATGGAATTTTTCCCACTATATAGATTCTAGTAAACTTTTCCAGGCAGTAACGTTGTTTAATTTCGCCAATACTGAAATCTGTAAACCAATCGTTTTGATAAACACCTATATCCCCCCAGATGCTTGTTACAATGTAGTTTAAAAAAAGTTTTTCTCCTTTATAAAGAAATTATCTGATAAAAAACCTCTTCCCCATATAATTTTGCTAGGGGATTTTAATTGTAAAATCTCTAACTTCAGTCTAGAGCTATTTAGAAATAAGCACAAAGAGGAAGCCTTGCAGATTCCTCAAGCCCTTTTTCCAGGAAACATCAAAACAAACAAGAGAGGGAAATTGCTCCTTGAAGAACTGACAGTAGTTGATGGAATCATAGTAAATGGTATGCTTCCTTCAGATACTCCGGCGCATTTCACCCACAAATCAAATCATAGTGAATCTATTTTAGATTACGTGATGGTGGAAAGCACCTCTTTTTCCCTTCTGAAGGATCTTACGGCCTCCTATACATTATATAGTGATCATAAAGTAATAACTGTTACTGTAAATTTAAATCCGCCCTTGACGGATCGTTGGTCTTTAAACAGCAAACTTGTCAGTTTTGGAGATAAATCAGGGAGATGCTATTGGAATATTAGGGCAATTAGGGGCTTGGAAAGCATTCTAGAGGTTGCAGTAAAAAACTTGGGTAACTGGAAAGGACTTGAAACAATATGTTTCGCAGATTTCATGAATGTGGTGATCTCCATTGCAAAAAAATCGAATCTAAAAGGAAAAACCAAAGTAGTCCCTAGTTCTGTTCGTTTACTTAATACTGAAATAAACAGATTAGTAAGGGAACAGTATTTGAGTTATTCTCCCGAAAGATATCATAGAATAGTTTTACTAAGGAGAAGGAGGTCCAGGGTGAAGGTCAAATTGAAAAAAGAGAGGGAAGACAACTTATGGATTAAATTGCGGGAGGCTGCATCCAAAGGTCGAGTAAGATTATTCTGGTCGCTCATCGGGGAGGGATGTGGAGTAAGATCTAGACCACTTCCAGTTCCCATCGAAGAGCAAATTTGGGTTAACTATATTGAGAACCTATATTCAAGTAATGGAACAGTGGTTGGGACTAGTAGAACAATTGAGGACAGTTCTTTAAATAGCCCCCCTTCTGAAAAGGACATTGAAATTGCTATTAAGGGCTTGCGTTCCTCTGGGGCTATGGGTCCGGATGAGCTTCCCATTTCGGTCCGAAAACAGGATAGTGAACGGTGGAGCAAAATTCTTTTTCCGGTGTTTAACTTTTGTTTTTCAAGTAAAACCGTTCTCCCTTCTTGGAAGGGGAGTATATTAGTACCCCTTTTCAAGAAGGGTGACCGGGATGCTCCACAAAATTATCGACAAATTGCCTTCTTGGACGCTATAGGTAAGGTCTTCGCAAAATGCCTTTTGAAGTTAATTAATGATTGGGTGGTCAAGGGCGAATTATTACCCCTCGAGCAGACTGGGTTCAGGCAAAGGCATGGTACCCTAGATAACTTAACGGCATTACAAGTTATATCAGAAAAATACATCAAAGTCCGAGAAGGGAAAGTCTATGCAGCCTTCATAGACTTCTCCACAGCATTTGACAAAGTAGATCGTCCTTTGCTGTGGAGGAAATTATCGGACCTGGGCATGCCATCCACGATCCTGGAGCTGGTTCGGGCTCTTCACTCTGATACCTGGTGTAGAGTTTTATTGGGAGGGGAAAGAGGTCTTTCTCAAGTTATTTCTTCAGTTAATGGACTAAAACAAGGTTGTTTATTGGCCCCTTTATTATTTCCCCTATATATATCTGACCTCCCCCATGCCCTGTCCTTAAGCGATGGTATTGCCCCTGTATTAGGGGACAAGCCGATTGTCTGTTATACGCAGACGATATATTAATATTGGACCTAACTCCAAGAGGATTAAACAGTCGTCTACAGGCACTACATGATTACGCAGAGACACACTATCTGAGGATAAATGTGTCGTAAAGTAATGTGTATGACGGGAATGAAAAAGCTGAAATATGGGAGCTTTACTTGGTCTGTAGGTGGACAGAAGTTGGAAGTTGTAAAATCTTATGTCTTCCTAGGAAAAACAATATCTGGTAATTTAAGTGATAAGGCCCATATAGCAAATAATACCCGGAAGGCATTGGCACAATGTAAAAGTTTAAGTTCTCTTTATAGATCTACTGGCAGAAGACATTTTGCCCTTCTGCTAGAGGTCTTCCGTGCCAAAATCCCAGCTTCCCTACTGTATGGCATTGAATTACTTGAATTGGGCAAATGGGGTTTTTTGAACGTTACGGAGGGCAAGATCTTGCGGTATTTAACTACGGTTAATACCGCTTGTACCGTGGCCGCTCTTAGGTTGGAATTTGGCCTGCGTAGCAGTTGGGTCCAGAGCCTCGCTGGGCTAGTGCGATGGGTCTTTAATATTGTAAAGGGAGAACCCGGTACTCTAAGATAACTTATTCAAAAAGAACTACTGGGATCCCTAAAAGAGCACTCCCTAATTGTAAAGAATTTCAGAATTGCAGTTGATCTTTTACAATTGGATGAATCGGCACTTTTTACACTATCTGCATATCAGCTGAAGTCCACCTTGAAACTAGCTACATGGAAATTAAGTTTTGGGATGGATAGGGAAGCCCTCATCTTAAAGAAAGGTGTTTCCCCGGCCATTGATTCCTGCCTAATAAGGAAAATACAACCCTATATTACCTGGAACCTTCCTCATGGTGTACGCCGCTTTTTGTTTCTATTGAGGCTGGATCGTCTTCCTTTGAATAATTTATTGTCTAGATGGTATGGTTCTTCAGTAACGTGTAATCTTTGTAATAATGCTTCTCAGGATATCACTCATGTACTCTTTGTCTGCCCAGCTCTGCTTTTACATCGGCGTAAGTGGTTGAGACCAATTTGTCTAAAATTAAATATTTTGTCTGCCACCACATTCTTAGACGCCATTTATAATCCCCCTAATGAAATGTTTTGTTATAAAATCTTTAACTTTTTTAAAAGCTTTCTAGATATATACTAGAGGTTCTCAAAATGTTCTTTTTCTGTTGTTTTTATTTTGATTTTAAATGCATGAAAATGTTTTTTCCATGTGTTATCCTTTTATGTGGATCTCATTTGAGTTCCAAAATCATAAATTAAAATAAAATTAAAATTAATGGCCTGTAGTTGGCAAGCATTTATGAGTCTGCAGAGGGTTTCCACATCAAAGGGAGTACAGTTACTTGTTTCCATGCATCTGGGTAAGTCACGGAAGAGGTGGAGGCATTTAGAATGGGTGTGAGCATGGCGCTGATGGGTTGCAGACCTCTGACGTAGGCGTGGTGGGGGTAGGGGACCAGATGGGGCCCCTGAGATGGTGGACGTTATGGTGGCGGCAGCTTCTTTTGGGGTGATGACAGTCCATGTTGTTACCATTGCTTCTTGGATAGGGTCGGGTGTTTGGTAAAATCTGTTTATTCCAGTTGTGGGTTGAAGTTGCTGCAAATGGTATTGATTTTGTTGCTGATTAATTGAGAAAGATTGTTGCAGAGGTCTTGGGGGCGTCACCTTTGAGGTGAAATCTTTCACAATGCCCAAACAGATTACTTGTGGTCAGCTGTTAAAACATTAACATCAAAACAAATACCCTTTGTTCCCTTAACATGAAGTCTTTAATGATTCCAAAAGCCGAAGACCTTGTTCTAGCTGCCCATGTAAGTTTTTGGCCCGTTTGGCCATGGCTCACCTCTGACCAAAAGGCAGCTTATAGATCAGTCTGAATTGAGGCCGAGAGGCAGAATTTGTAATTAAGTCGATAGCAAGGAAATAGTGATTCCCACCCATATACTAAGACTGACCATGTCTGTTTTTTACCCTGCCTAGTAGCCCCCGATGTAACCAATTGGAAATCTGATTTTTCTGAATGAAACATGTATGTGCACGCAAATTGATAAATTCCTATGCACATAGAAATGTTGGATCTTGCTGTTCTTCAGGGATAAATGTAAAGTTCATAGTACAGAACAACCTCCTGGGACCTGTGAAACATGCACAGCTCATTAACTGAAAAAGCAGAATCTGGTAAGTGTATCACCAAATAGATGCCCTGTGGCCCAACAAAGCCACTAGTTTCGCCAACCTCCTGGCTGAAGTGACTGTCACTATAAATGCCACCTTCTTGCAATGCTTAGTTTGTGCCTGTGCTTGCTGGTGCTCAGCACTGGCACCTGTTTTGGAACACCACCACAATTTGACATTTTACCATATGATGGTGCTGTCGGTCTATATTTAAATTTTAAAAAAAGCATTTGAGCAAAGGGTTTAACACTTCAATACACCAGTTAAAAAAAATAGTAATGTAGAGGTGCTTAGGCCATTCTTACAGGTTTGGATCTCCTAGTGTAGTCCAAATTGTCATGTTTGTAGGACTGTAATAAAGAGGTGCCATTGGTCCTGGTGTTTGGCAGCACTGGCAGAAATCGTACGTGATGCAAACTGCACTGGCCGTCCTAGAAACAGCTTGGGACCTGACACTTTTTATTTACAAATTAAGCACTCCTAGTTACTTGATAAATGATTTTTAGGTCCATTAGCTCCATAGGTTAAAAGGGATTACCTGGCTCTGCTTCTAGAGCCAATGAAAGCACATGAGACCTGTGCGCTGGTTACAATATGGCAAAGCTAATTAATCATCCAGCCACCGGATCGTCACCATTGTGCCATGACCCAGAAGGCTCCCATACTCCATTTATTGCTGTCCATTGCAGTGCAACCAAAGTTGCTGTGCTATGTTGCATGAGAGGGAGAGAGCAGAACCGCGCCATATCATGCTTCTCTCGCTCTCTGTCCTGGTACACGTAAGGCTGCCTTGTGCGAACGTAGATATCCTTGCACCATTGTGTGTGTGTCTGGGTCTGTGTGTCTGAGTGAATGGTCAATTGTAGGTTTTGTACTGGAAAACATCCTTCCATTGCAAAATAGTATACTTTGACATAGTTCCACACTTGCCGTACAGTGCAGCACAAATCCAAAGTTGGGAAGTTTTGAGAAAATAAATCTCACAAACTTCACACCTGCCTCGAGGAGGTGTAAATTTTTGGCACAAATCCCTGTCTATTATAGCTAGTGATTTGTGTCAAAACCCATGGGTAGTCGCATGGGAATGCCTATGGAACATCCCGTTGACGTAGCGTAGCAGATAACGCTATTTTAGGCTCATTTTCAATGCAAATCGCGATTTGTGTTGAAAAGTAAATCCCATTACAATACTTTGCACTGGGTTTGCACCCTTGTGTGAACCAAACCTTCGTTGTTGTGGGCACTTAAATAAGGACCAATATCTCTTTACTGAATCCTTACATTGGAGTTCCTTTAATTGCCTTACCAGGCTTTCTCTTTACATTGTGCCTCCTTTGCTTACCACTATCAACCCATTTACTAAACAACCTTATAGTTGCTGGAAGGTTGTTGCCATTGATTGTTTCATATAAATGGCACTGATACCAACCCGTGAGCCTGAGCTATATATATTGATAGATAAATAAAGATGTTTTCCAGCTCTTGCTGCTAAACCTGCATCCAACCAGCTAATATTTTCTGGGTGGATAAAGCCTTGGTATTTACTGGGTATTGTCCATCCCGCAGTGGGCAAATGTTAAAAGTGCCATAGATGTACCCCTTCCAAAGAGAATGCCAGTGCTGCAAAAAGTCGCAAAGACCTTTATCGGGTGATGCAGGTTTGCGTTACTACATTGTCTGTCCCCCAGACCTAAACCAGCTTCGGTTATTCACTGGTAGAAGTATCGGGGAGCACGACAGACAGATTTCATAATTATTCAATGCTACCTCCAGCATGGCTGCCAGCATCTTTTGTAAGGTGGAGGACCAACGACCACAGCATCACTTCTTTGACCATCTGGATCTCTGGACTCATTGCACCGAATTGGTACAAATTGTGACCATGCACCTGCTTACCTACCCGTCATCCCACAAGCCCTTCTCCCCTACCTTGTTCTCCTTCCCATCAGGTGCCCAGCGTAAGCTGAATTGTTACGGTGATCACCTGTAGGGCCATCTGTTACAAAACCACCAATATTTGTTGCTTCTAAATTTGTTTGGTACAACCCAGGAGGAATACTCCATTCTGCCCAGCTGGCTCTGCCCCATGTAACAAACCTGTCAGTTTTGGTGGTCGGGCTTTCGCCATCACTGCGAGTAAAGCTTGATTTTGCTAGCCGCTTTTTTTTTGAGTAAGGAAACCCCTTTTCCAAGTCCTAAGAGATCACTGAAGATACGGCTAACCAACAGATAATTTGATCATACCGGGGCAGGGCACCTAAGAATGTTATTATCTGATTAATTTTAGTTAATGATTTTTCAAGCCATATGATTTCCTCTAGCGACTTGGAGGCAGGAGGGTACACGCACCATGTTGTCCACTGACCTACGGGACTCAGAAAAACCCAGTGCTGCCTCCCCATCCAAACTCTTTTTGAATTCTTGAGCCATCATTGCACTTGCGTTTCAGTCCTTGGTGTGTAACCTTTTGAGAAAGCACTTTGTGGCCAAATAAAGTCCGACTTTAAAACATGCAATAACGTGCAGCACAGAATGCCTTTTGTTTTCAGTGGCAAGTACATCGGATTATTATCCAATGTCTTTGCATGCAATAACAATTTAAAATTAAATATATATTTTTGGGATTATTGTTTAAAAAAAATATACAGTGAGGTGGAAAACTGTTTGAACACTAAAGTTTGTCGAAAGATGATACCTACAGTCCTTTCTAAACAGGAAGCATCTTATCAGGGTTTCCTCTGAGGTTGACACATTTTCCCCCGGCTGGTGTTTCGTGTAGCTGTTCATTTTACCAGAAGTAGCCTTCTCATATGTGCTTCTGCAGACCGTCTTTGAAATATTTGCACGGACATGTTGCCACGAATTCATTCAGTGTTGCACTGACCCCAAAAGAAAGCTTATTCAACTCAGAGACTGGATTTACTTGCGCCTGAAGAAGACCTAGACCTGAATTCGAACCTTTGGACACTTGGTAGGCGGTAAAATGTGGCGTTCTGTTTTCTTTTCTTTGGCTTTATTCTTTCAACTTATTTAATTTCATCAAAGTCCATGTTAACATCCACAGAGCCCACAATCCTAATGCACTGATGAGGTTGTATGAGAGAGCAGAAATTGAGACCAGTATGCCTCGTAACCAGTGTATGGTGTATTCTCCACAGCTCAACATATGTGTATTTATTTATTTATTGAGTTTTTGTTATAGCGCGAACTTGAGCCTCGGTTATCAGAGCGCTTTACAGAGCTAGCACAGCTGTTTTGGGACTGATGAAGTTTGGGGTTGGTAATCATTTCGCGGGAGCCAAGGAAGGCCTCCCAATTTGCTGCTAAAAGATTGAAGTGGAGTTGCAGTGTCAGTCACGTGATATCTGTCATGCCAGGAGTCAAAACAGCCTGAGTGTTTATTCTCACATAGCTTGACCCCATCGCAGCTGAATGTCAAAGCAAGGGAAGAGGTTTCCTATTTTTTCTCATTCATTTAGAATCCAGTGTGTTGTGCTTTTTTCCACTTTAGCGTGTACGGTTTATTTTCTATGTGGCAGGGCCAGAGTTGAGGCAGGTACCACCACTTTTGCAGTATTTTTCACATCTAGTTTTGGCACTGTGGTGTCCGTATTTATCATTACATTTGGTGTATGGTTTCTGGGAACAGAGATTGTCGGCCATCTTGTCAATTGTAGCACGTTTCTCTATAAAGGAAAGTTTGTCAATTTTGAAGGCATTAGACTGAAAAAAAAGCAGCTTCCCACTTTTATCCTACAAATTCATGTAGTTCAACTGTTGTAGGGCTGTCACAAAAGGGCGGGTGGGGGTTCGGGCCTGACGCTCCAGTCACATTCCTTCCCCGCTGTCCTTCAGCAATATTTATTATAGATTTTTAATTGCGAGCAAGCCGCTTCATTAATAATGGGGAGCCGTGTGTGGTCAGACCACTAGATGGTGACAGAGGCCATGTTTTTTTCTTAAATATCAAAGGGTGCTGTTTATCGCATCTGAATTGAGATCTGATGTATGCCAGCACAGAGTTTTCATCCAACTATAAGTAAGAAGGAATTTAGGACAGTAGGGAAAGAAATATCATGCGACCAGGATAGGCAATATTTTGAAGGGAAAATATCTGTATGTTTTCTGATGAAATCTTCGCAAAACGGTCAACAGTTCCCATGTATGGATATTCTTCCCATTCGTTGGTTAAGGAGATAATTATTAAAAATAAGAATTGGGATTAATCCATGTTATGATAATGATGGGATTAAGAGGGCCATGATTGACCACGAACGGAAGTGTACCTATAATCTAGGCACAAAATGTGATATTTTGCACATTTTATTAGATTGTCTAACTGTTCTTGATGCATGAAAACTGTGGCTATGATCAATCTTCCTAAAATATGAGATTAGGAATCGTGCACAGGCAGTAGACTTGTTCATTTATATGCATTCATTAGATGTAGCATGTGCAACAGGGAAATTCATGCTTGAAGTTAAAGTTGTTAAAAATGTGTATTGGGATGTGTTATAACCAGCATTAATCTGATGAAATGTACTCCACTCTTTACTAATGATTCTTGGAATTTAAATAATTGTTATAGAATTTTCTACTTTTAGAAGTTTTTTGATGGATTAGGAGTTTTTTACGGGCATTATATCGTTTTTAACGCGAGCTGGTTTTAAATCAAAGATCGCTATGTTTGTATGTTTATACAGGTTTAAGGACCTAAGGTCTAAATAAACAATCTTTTTGACTGACTGACATCTGGTCAAAATGGAAGCATCGAGGGGACCTGCATTATGTTGTGACACCAGGCCGCGCAGTAACTGTTGACCAGCCTGGCTGGTGCATTGGGCACGCTCCGCCCTGAACACGAGACAAGAGTTTTGGAAAATGCATCATAGAACCCAGAGATTCCATTGAAAAACGAAGGTTAAAAAAGAATGTTGAACAAGTTAGTAATGCAAGTTGATGTACAGATTATTTCCAGAAAAAGTCCCAGATTTGCAACTTTAAGGGGCCGCTGCCAGTAGAAATATGGCGGATTTTTCACAGTGTGGCTCCTACAATCCGCACCGCACTGTCTGCAGCTGGACTGAGAGCACCAGTCCATTCTATGGGAATGTCTTTCCATTGCTTATACGTTGTAGCCCAGCTATGCCATGTGGGCTGTAAATTGTCATCCGGTACCATCATGGGGCAATTTTAGAGAAGAAAACATTCGTAGTCCTGACAGAAAATATGGTCTTTAAGAAATGCATATTGGAATAATAGGATGCTATGACGATATGCCTATGTAAATGTGGTGGAGGTACTTTTCATGGTTATGATCTTGGGAGGGTGTGCCGGTGACACTAAAAGTTACCTCTCTCGCCCTCAATTCGATTTATTTAAGGTGGTCCCCAATAGAATTTTTAGCAGTATTGGCTCTGACAGTATACACTTGAACGTTCTCCCTTATGGATACTTTCAGCCTCACCCCTGGCGGTGCCTTTCCCATAAGATGCTTATTAGAGAAGACACTAATGCCAGTTTGAGCTAATGCACTCAGCACACCATGGCTACTGCAAAGTCTCAGGGACACTGGTCAGTCAGACATGCACACTGAAGCAGTCTCCTACCCGAGCTGCGTTGCCAGGTTGGAGACAGCAAGCACGGGCACCCAGTATCACTGGGAGCGCAAATTGAGGGTGCTCAGGCCAATTCTGGAGCTCCTCTCATGCATGAGAGTAGCTTCAGGATTGGCCGGAGGGGAGTCCGAGAGCCTGTGCCTGCAGTGGAGCCACGAGAGGAGCAGAAGACCTGCGAGGGACAGGTAAGTTATTTTTTTTTCTTAGTTTTTGTCGTCTCCTCCCTCACCCCCCACCCCGCCCCACTCCTCTGACACCAGCCGCTACTGAATATACAGGAGGAAAACCGGAAGGCTTGTGCACTCCCATTGAGTGGCAAGTAGCAGAGAAAAATTCTAAACAAAATATAACTCCCTGACTACAGCGATGGAAAGGTACAGTTCATCCATTGAAAAACAGTAGTAAATCAGAGGGTAGGACAGCCCCACAAACAGAGAGGAAAGCTATTGATTCAGGATCAAGGAACTGAAAGGGACTAGAAAGACATCTAGTCATGAGCTAGGGGAAAAGCCAAAGCTTGCTTACTCTTAGGAATACAGTTATGCAGTGCTGTCTGTGACAAACAATGCTGTCTGTACCAAGACTACAAAAAGGCCCTACTCATTGCAAACACAGTCATGAAACCAGCGCTGGTGTCGCCTGGTGCGACACTCCTCTTTTGAGCCCCCGACCCCGGGGGTTCGTCGGATTCCCTCACTACAGCCCGGTAAAAGTGCACCTTATCTCTCCATAGCCCCTCACACATAAATTTCATTTGTTTTACAGCACTGGTAAAGGCTGGCTTTATCAATACACTTAGCCCTCCCCTTAAAATATAGAACTGTTCTTTGCAGAAGGCACATTAACCCTCTGCACTACTTTTATGACGAGTCAGAACTGCCATCAGACAAAACTCGATCTCTCTACAGCAGAAACAATAATCACAAGAGTTATAACATTTTTATTGCTGCCTGAAAGCTGAATGCACAAGGAACTCTGCAGCAGGTGCTTTTAAATCTTAAGCTATTGCTAAACACAGCACACACCCTTAGATCAGTTCTTCCCCTGCTTGTCAGTGGCCGCACTAGTCTCACCGCCCTAAAGCTGGCCCTGCATTGAACAGTAACAAAACCATTCAGAAGCGCGCTATTGTGTGTTCAGAGGCCAAGAAGCCTCCGAATGCACAATCGCGAACTCATGAACAGCTTTGTGTAGGTCCAGAAACGATGTTTGTCATGTTTGGGGAAGGGCCAGCTTACATCAACAAATGCATGAACTTCTACCAACTGACCAGGCACCTACAATTTGCCTCCCTCTTCCTCTCTTCCTCGCAGACACCCCCCCCCCCCCCCCCGAATCCGCCAAGCCAATAGAGGAGGACGCTCCTTCTCACATCTGGCGGCCAAAGCTTCGAACAACCTTCTCCTGCACCTCAGCTGCCTCATTGCTCCAGCGATTCAGGAGAGAACTCAAGACCTGGCTGTTTGTAGGGAATCTGTCACCTCACCGCAGCTAGCAACCCCAGCACCTTGAGACCCTCACAGGTGATTTTCCGTGCTATATAAAACATAATTGATTGACTGTGGAGGCTAAGAAGGCTTCTGAGTCTGAAGAAAGACCCACTGTTTAGCAGCAAAGACTTGGATAAGAGAGTAGAGTTGTACAGTTTTGTAAGAATAGCGAGGGTCACAGCCTCTACCCTTGGCTTGCCCATTGGTACCCCTGACTGTCCTTGCAACCCGTGGTCCCAGGGCTTGTGAAGGCGGTGTCAGAAATAGACATAGTAAACAAGGCATTTCAAGTTCAGACCTATGCCTTCCTCTAGTCTCTAAGGAGGATATAGACTGCTGTTGAGGGGCTAGTATTGGGTTCAAGAGCTCAAGTTTGTGACTCCTGTATGGGTGATCTCCCACACTCTCAACCTAACTTTCGCCAATGCTTTTCAGATGTCACTTTTTGGATGAAATCTAACCGCCTTCAATTGAATGCTGACAAAACAGAGCTGCTGACAGTGAGGGATTTTCTGTCTACATGCTCTTCCTCGTTGGTGCCTCAAGATTTTTGATCCCCTCCTTTTGCTTCTGTTCGCAATCTTGGCTTCACTTACAACAGTGCCCTCCGCTTTGCTCCTAAAATCTCAGACTTCTGCCAAATGCTTCTTTTACCTTTGGCTCCTCAAGAAAATGGACTACTTTCTACCTTTTTGAGTTCAGAAAAACTGTGGAATAAGCTATTATTCTCCCTTGTTGTGATTATGGCAATGCCTGTACAGTCTGCTTTCAGAATACCTTCTTTCCCAAACCCAGATAGTTCTGACAGGCCACATTTCTACCTCTCAGTATTTAGCTACATTCCACTGCTTCCCAATTGCTCTGTGCACCATGTTCAAAGTCCTCAGGTATTACCTCTGTCCCACTATTTCACTGGCCCTCTTTATCTCCAGATCAAGCTCCTAAAAACCCTCTGCTCCCATAAGGTGGATGTTATCGCACCCGTTACACGAGGCATTTTGATGAATAAGAGACCGCGCATGGGTAACGCTAGATGCTGCTGCAAACCCTCAGCCATGGAAAATGGCTGACCTGACCTGGCCTACACCTGGATACAAAGTCCCTTGGAGCATAAAGCACCCAGCAAGTGGGTGTCAGAAGGGCAAAAGTCAATGTTTATCCAGGCAACTGACAAAATTCAGAAGTGGAGTCCATTTTAATGTGTTCATTGAGGGAGGGCAGCAGAGAGTACATTTGTTTATTTTTTAGTATTACTGCTGTTTTTGCCATTTGATATTTTATCCATTCGAATCAAACCTACATCTAAACGCAATTGTAGTCTTACATTTATGAGGCCAGACATTTTTCAACATTGCTACAAGTTTAGAGATACCCACCTGGAAATGTTTGCCAATTCTAGCATAGGGCATGGGTATCTGGGGGGTGTAGAGTTGTAGGGGCAATCCAGGCGGAAGAGAACAGATTCTACAGTCGGCTGCTAGGAGTTCCCCCCCTTTGACACCACATTTCTCCCTGCACCAGGAGCTAGGTAAGGAGTATATGCAAGACATTATTAATGCTGCCCCCCCTGGTCCTTTAGTGCTCACTCTGGGCAAACGAGGAAGCTGAGCTTAACCGGGCAGTCATTGGAGATTGTTTTCCTTGCGCCCATGGCTTGACTATTCCATGGCTAAACTTTATTAAAGACTCCTTTTTAGCCCTTGGTTGTGTACATTTGTTAGAGCACCCAAGCCCATTATGAACAGGTCTTGCATTCTTTTGAGAGTTACAGCTATTGGTGCTGTAATGATATATATATTTTTTTACTTATGTAAGACAGAGTGCGTGGGTGCAAAAGTGATAAAAAGCGAGAGATGGTATCTAAAGGAACACTAGTTCATTTGTTATATTAGTGAGAGGTAGAGTGAAGAAAGAAAATGTGAGAGAGTGAAAGAGTTAGAGAAAGGTAGAGTTAGAGAGAGAGTGTTTAGAGGTAGGTTGTTAAAGTTGGAGAGCGAATTGTGCGCTACAGTGAAGCGAGGGAAATGGATCGTGTGGTTGTGGGCAAATCACCTAATCTCCCTGTGCACATGACCTTGCGTAATGTAACTGGTCCTTATTTTTTCTATGACTGCACGGCAGGTGGAGATGATGATTGTCAGCCCGTTATGTAGCGCTTGTGCAGCATGCATGCAGACACCGACTCCCCAATGACTATCACACATAATGTTTATGATGTATATATTGAAATAGCCTGTTGTAAAGTACCTTTACACCACATGTCTGTCTGAGAGGAACGAAATAGGTCTGCTGGTTCAGCTGAGAGTTAAACATTAAAATTCTTATCACTGCTGACTTTAAAAAGGGACACATTTAATTATTTTGGTTTGGCTTTAGGCTGCATCTCTCGGGGTCACTTTTGTGGCAGAATTACTTGTGTGAGTAGCCTGCAACTAAACTTACAGCCTCCCCCCAACTCCAGTCCTCTTCCCCTGCCTCTCCTCCTCCCACCCCATGGAACCCCTGGCCCGGTAATTAATGGCTGGAGGGACAGCCTTGCAGAAGAATTTAAGCACAGGCTGGGGCAGCTGCGCACAGGCTGCAGAGAGGGAAAAGGCAAAGAGGAAAAAACAAGAGTTAAAAATGCAATAGGTCTCACCTTTGATTAAGTTAAAGCCATTTGCTTTGCTAATGGTATTGTATAGCAATTGGCAAAGCAAATGGCATTAACTTAAACGCGAAACCTTTTGCATTTTCAATGCTTGTTAGGTCAGTATCGGGCAAAACAAGCGCACCACGGGCGCGTTGTGCAGAGATGTCACGTGTAATCCCACGGCGCGCGTGCACATCTTTTGTCCGTCCGCGTGCACGCTTTGGAATCCGCATTGATTCCAAAAGGCTCTCGCATGGCGAGAGAAGCGCATGCACGCTGCTAACGCCAGGCGAGACCTAAAAACACCAAAGGCGAACTGAGGAAAGATGGAGCTTTCCCCCGACTGACGGCCAGTTATTCCACGCATTGCAAGGCTGCTTAGCCAATGCAGTGACCACCATAGGGAGGTGAGCTCGCCACTGAGCCCCTTTCCAAACTTACTTCCTGGAGAGCAGCGCAATAATTCCTGGGACAAGGGGAAAAGACAATTATTTGTATTTCTGAACTTCATGGGGGCCGTAGGCATGGAGCCGGTCGCTTTGATAGCGTTACTTGTAACAACATTAACAAGACAGACAATGAAACACTTCTTTATCCAAGTAAAGAGCGCACATGCACACACCATGTTAGACGCTATACGGTTGGGCCCACGTCACAAAAGATCACGCACAATCAGTGCACAAGAAATCACATATAAACACGGGCACCACGCTCAAACATGAAGCACAGTGTCTGTGTATATCAAAGTTCAGCACGGGCGGCCCGTGAAGTGAAGTGGGCGCTGTTATGATTAAATAAAGGGCAGCACACAGTTTGAGAAAGAAGCACCCAGTGTAACACACAGAAAAAAAGTAGTAGTCCCCAAAATAGTATAGAAACACTCGCAGTGTATGGAAACTGTAGTTGGGCGGTGCTGCTGGACGGTAAACAGAAATGATGTATAAGAAGCACCTACCAACGAGGAGCCAGCAAGCAAGAGGGACGCAGGAGTGAACCAGTCCCAAGCAGCAGGCAGGATTACACTTTGTGTAGTCATTACTCCAGGTCTTCCAGACAGCACATGCACGCTGATTAGGCTTGACCTAAAAGGGTAAATACTGGATCTAGGATAGCTTCGGTAAGCATAGACAGGCCACTAAGGAGTTAGTGGAAGTGGCCAAACCTCTGGTTAGAGATTATACAAATGTGTATGAGAGAACATTACTAGCTAGATTTAGGCTAGCTTCCATATGATGGCTGTTATGTTTTTGATTGGGGCAATATTCCTCTGCTGGCATCGGCATCTGCCCATGTGACGAGCAATCAAGTCAATCTTTATTGCATTTTGTTTTCTTTTGTGGTTATTATTTGTCATTCACAAGGAGATTTTTATTACCGCTGTTGCGTAGGCATAAATTCTCTAACTGCAAGGCCGCCTTATTCTTTTTACAGCAACTTAATGATTATGACACATGTTACTTAGTTACTTGTTTTTTGAAGAGCATTTCAACACAAAGGAGGAGCTTGCTGTTTTGAATTAAGGAGTTGATTATGATGGCGGGCGGATCGCCACCGCCTGGCCGGTGGTGGCGATGCGCCCGCCATCACAACCACATTTACCCCAGCCATATTACCATGGCGGGGGGCTACCGCAGCGGACGGAAAGTCCGTACGCCGCTTTTCTGCTGGTTGTCAATCGTTGCGATTGCCGGCCGGGCGGAGCTGGGGCATAATATGGTGGCGGTGCCTACGGTACCTATGGTACCCCCTCTTCATTGCCATGCACAATGTGGCAGGCACCACGAGGTGCTTGCCACGTTGTGCATGGCAATGCGCAACATGCCTATTTGGCATTGTGGCGGGTGCTGCTTACAGCAGCACCTGCCGCACCGTCAAAGATGGGGAATGCGACTGCCACGTGACGGTCGCATCCTAATCGGCGGAGCGGGACCGCCGCACCGCTGGCGGCCGGTCCCAGCACCGCTAGGGTGGCAGGCGGACTAAAGTCCGCCCACCATCCTAATGGGGCCCATAGTGTTTATATAAATAATTGCACTTTGAGCTGCTGGTCTTCTACTATGATGATGAATTTTGATTTATGTATCATTAAATTCCCCAGAGTTGATGTTGTTCAATGAAATTTGGAAAGGTGGCTAATGCTAATATAAATATATCGGTAGTGAGCCCCTTTGTATTGTATGCTATGTACTTATTATGCTGATGAATTAATATCCACACTCTTAAGTGGAAGTTTTTATTAAACGTACTGTAGAAATTTTAATCCTTCTGTCTTTTTTTGTATGTTTTTACTCGTGTATCTTTTATGATCTGCTGTTGGAAAATCAAATAAAGATTAAAGAAAGAAAGAAAGATTTGTTTGTTTCTCGCTGATGGCCTCTGTGCATTTTGTGCCATAATTTTCAGACTCAAGTTTGCCTGTTGTGCTAAATCCCATGTGTTTTTGCTTTGCAGGTCTCTGAATAACTGTTCGACATACTTATGGGGTGTGCGGACATTTCGTGTTCCTACCCAGATGCATATGAAACCACCCTCTTTCCCATTATATACAGCTTGGTCTTCATCGTTGGCCTCATTGGGAACCTGACAGCGATTGGGGTCATTTTCCAGCAGATCAAGCGGAAGAATGTCGTGAGTGTTTACCTGGCGAACCTCTGTGCCTCAGACCTCATGTATATTTTTACCCTCCCCACTTGGATCGCTTACACTGCCATTGAGGACTGGAAGTTCGGCGATCTCCTCTGCAAGATCGTGGGCTTCTTCTTCAATGCCAACCTCTACACCACCATCACTTTCCTCAGCTGCATTGCCATGGATCGCTTCTTGGCCACAGCATTCCCCTTTCAATCCAGAGTGGTGCGGAGCATGAAAGCTGCCATGATCGTATGTCTTATTGTCTGGCTTGTCATACTTGGGACTCACGCTGTGTTCCTTGGCCGGGAAGAACTCTTTAACTCAAGCCAGAATGTCAAGCTGTGCTATGAAAAGTATCCAATGGAAAGGTGGGTTGCTCATGTCAACTACTTCCGGATCTTTGTGGTGTTCTTGATTCCTCTGGTCCTTCTTGTCTTCTCTTACTGCTCCATCATACGGGTGATCCATTACAGTCCAAGTCAGAAACCTGAACAAAAAAGGAAACTCACTGGTCTTCTTCTGACAATGACCATCATATTTGTGGTCAGCTACCTTCCTTACCACGTGGTGCTCTTCATCCGCTCTTACATCAGCGACCAGGACATGTGCACCTGCCAAATGGAGAGGAGCATCCGTCCTGGTTACCGCATCTCTTTTGCTCTGACCAGCCTCAGCAGCGCTCTCGATCCATTCATTAACATCTTTGTCAGCGAAAATATCAAGCAAGACATTCTGAAAGAGATGAGGTCTATCTGGCTCTGGTGCCGAACACTTGGTGGTCGAACCAGATGGAAAAGGCAGGATCACAGGACCATTGGGGGGGACACATCAACAAAACTCTTGGACAAGATGGATATTTCTCAGCAGGCAGAAGGAAAAAAAGATGAGACAGTGCTGTGAAAAGTGGATTTACCCAAATAATCTTAAAGTAGGCGTGTGTTTTGTCATCTTTGGTCTTTTAAAGTGCAGTACAGTGGTCTTGTGAAAACTTCACGTAGTATTGAGAAATTATGCTTTAAAGTTTCTTTCTTAAGTGATGCATTGTGTGATATTGGGCAAACATTTCATCTCCCAGTTTTTCAATTCTAAGTTGGGAGTGCTTTGACTCAGCTGTTGATCACCGTCTCTCAACTAATGTGTGAAATTGTTCCCTTTTCAAATATGTACACTCAAGGGCGAACTTACGCAAAGCATTCCACCAATGTGGCTGGTTATTTGTACATGAACAGCGGTAAATAGAAAATAAAAACATGTATTTTTTTATTATTTGAAACAAAAAGCACGACTTTAACTTTTGAAGCAGAGAGGTAAACTCTGGCCGGTCCGTTTTATAAACAGTATTGTTGTTTTTAGTAATTTTTCTCCATTTTGCAAGCGTCTGATTTTGACATCACATTTGACTGCGTTCCTGGGTGAAGAAAAAGGCTGTTCTGTCAAATTTACTCTTCAGCCTAAAAGAATTAGGATTATTAGCTAGGGTCAATTGTTGGGTGATAACCACGCAGTATAAAGGCGAGTGTAAGCAAGGTGGAATATTCGAGCCTGAATGATCAGGGAACCATAATTTTGAGACAATCTAAAGCTTAGACTTAGTGTTTTCTTATTTTACTGTGTGTTCTGTGAGTTTATATCCACATGACAAAAGTTGGTTCTGGCTTTTCCTCTTAATAAGCGCCCTGGTGGTTAAATTCCTGACCCTGTAGTCCTCATTGCAGACTAAGAGCCGGATTTTTATGTTGGCGGACAGAATAATCCCAGTTGGCCTGGCGGAGGACTTTACATCCGCCAGGCGGACACGACTCCGCACGCTAAATGTATAAATGACCTCCGAACTACCTGTCATTTATGAAGCATTGGCAGGAGCCGCTGCCACAGTGGTTCCTGGCAGTGCATTTTCCTCTTAGGTGCATTGCTTCATCAGTGGAATTTCTTTTTGAAAATAAAATGCTCCCTTCTTCCATGATGAGGGGAGCATTTAGCAGTTATCACAGCTCATCAGCGCTAGGGTTTTCCTCTCGGCGACAGGCAGTGGAAACTGGCCTGTAATTTCACCGATCTAAATTAGGTTTGCAGATTGACAAGTCAGCCTCGATAGCCCTTACTGTGCCGGGCCATCGAAGGGGTTTAATCATGGCGGAGACGTGATTAATCCTACTGTCTGCCCGCATATAAATTTGGCAGGCAGGTGGCATTCTTGGCAGTAAGGATACTCCTTCATGATAGAGTATCCTTAGTGCCAAGTATTACATCTGGCCCCATGTTTGACATGGCTGGTCTTAACCGTGTAATTCCGTATTTGGCAGTATTTCATCCTCACTGCATAATTCAGAGCTTGGCATTTCCAGGCTGAGTGCAAGAGTGGTAATTTTCTCAGCAGAAAGCTCAGGTCTGTCCAAGCATGAATACAGTTAAATTAATAAACATAATATTTATGGGGTGTTTATTTGATAACAGACGTTTTAGAAACAAAATAGTAGTTTCCCCTTAAACATAGGCTATATTAAAAAACACGAAATTTGGCAACATTCATAAGTTATGATGCTTTGCAAGGCTATCTAAAGTCTTTGGTAGAATAAATGTAGCAAACATATCCGTGAAAAGCATTGGTGCAGAAAGGGGTGTGCCCATAAATGGCAATTTGTCATATTTTGTAGATATGTATGTCGTTATACATGTATATCATCGGCCAGCTAAGAAGCAGCTGAGACATAAACTGGGGCAGGACCCCAAGGTACAATGTAGTTGGTTACAAGGCAGGCAGTTGATGGATTTCTTCGATTGAAAGGGAATAACGCTCTGTTTCTTCCTGAATTGCAGGATGACCCATACAGTTCTGATGTCAATGGGCTATGTGTAGATGGAGAACGCTTTGCTTCTGTTTTTTCCTCCCTACGCCTTTTCTCTTTCAGTCTCCTGTTTGCTGATGTGCTGATGCCCAGTAGAGCTACACTTGGGGCCTGATTAGGATGGTGGTCAGACTTCTGTCCAACCGCCATCTGTTCGGAAACGGGACCGCCCGACTAGCTGTCAGTGGTCCCGCACCCTAAATGACAATGTAACCGCCTTCAAGGCTGTCGCAGAGTGTATATTTTGTATTGCGATGGGTGCTGTAGGCTGCAGCACACGCCACAGTACAAAATATGTACTCCGTGCATATCCCTGTACCATGTGGCTGGCACCATGCGGTGCCTGCCACATGGTGCAGGGATATGTTGTGGGTCTCCATAGGTGCCCCCCAGGGGCCATGTTAAAGGGCCAGGTAGGAAGGGGGGGACCCGCTATAGGCCCCCAATGTCCCTCTCTGTCTGCCTTTTCATGGCGGTTAAACCGCATGTTAAGGCAGGCAGAAAGGGACTTGTAATCCCTACGGCGGTGCCTGGCATGCACCGCCCCTGTTTTAGGGATACAAGTCCCTCTGACAGACCCGGATCTGTGGCGGTCAGTCTCTCCGACCGCCAACCATCTGCCCGCCATCCTAATGTGGCGGGCGGGAATCAGGATTACGATTACGATGGCGGGGGGGACTGCCACCGTCGAGCTGTCAGTGGCGGTCCCACCGTCATCGTAATCAGGCCCATATTTTCCTGGGTTTGCCCTCAGACTTTTGAGGGTATCGATCAGTTTGTACCTAGCAGTTGGCTCTTTATACTGGAAGGTTTGTGTCTATTAGTATCTGATACTAGGATGCTCATAATGATTGATCTGTTGATTCGTGAAAGTTTGCCCTTTAGTTGATTGTTACATTATAAACCTTTTCTAGACTGTTTCCTGCGACTCTTTACAGGCTACTTCGGGGCGCCGAGATTGTGGACTCGGAGCATTGATTTCTCTATGAGGTGATAGCGGACAGTAGGGGAAATATATAGAAATATTGCTTGAAATGCAGGGTTTTAACACCCTTCTGACATAAGCACATTCACTGATGATCCATGGGTAACCCAGGACAGCGTCACACAATATAGGGCCATAGACCCTCACAGAACCATTTTCTCGACAGACCTTGTATCTTGCCATCTAGATAGCAGGGGCAGCATTGGACCAGGGATGATACATATGGGCTGTCAGGGTCGTGTACCCATTAGTATTTTAGTACCACAGACTTGGTGCCCATTGGTGTTCTGGTACTGGCTTAATCATACACTTTCATCTCTTGGTACTGGGATGTTTCCACCCGTCAGTCTGTTAGCACTGTGGTGTTTAAGCCCAGTTGCCCATTGGTAAAGCAGAGTTTTTACTCATTAGTCTCTCTGGTTTCTTGCATAAAGCTAAAATTCACCAGTTTGTCAGTGCCTTAAGCCGGGGACTGTGTTGGTACTGGTGAGCTTTAATGCCCACTAGTCTCTTGGTACTGTGGAATTTATACATTTTAGCCTTCCAATAGCAGTTGGCAGTGCCACTGTAGACAGAAACCTATGCATCGGTACAAATCCTCGCTCACTTAAGGAACCTTGTTTTATTTTATTTTAAACAACTGAGCTTTTTTTAAATGATTTTTATTATAAATCTAGGAATTCTCTCATTTTTGTACTTTCCGTCCACCAGCCATACCATTTATGCTCTGATCCATACTGTGAAGCCTATGTAAAGTAGGGGGTTGGGTTTGATTCTGTGCCTGAGAAATCACTTTAAATGCTAAGGATTATAAGGTAAAAACAAACCTGATCCGAGAATTGTCCATCAAGTATTTGCTATATTTCGCACCAGGGGAGTGCAGCACAAAAAAAATCTTTCAAGATTCCTAGAATAAAATTATTGAAGGATGAGTTTAGCCATATTCACAAAAAAAACTATAAAACTATTGAGCAGCCTTTCCCTGCTCAAAATTGTTTAACATGTGAACTATATTTTTGTAAAAATATATACTTTTTTTTTTTTTTTTTTTTTACAACTACAAAGTATAAAAGTACATATATGGTAGATGGGCGTGTTTTAATAGCAACATGATATGTATGTATTTTTAATTTGTTTCTTGTTTAAGTATCATCAATAAACACAACGTTTTAACTCATTGAGTCGGCAAAGCTTACATTTGTGGTACTTGTATAGGAAAAAAAAAAGTACTTTGAACCCTAAGTGATAAGGTAAATTAAACAGAATAGTGTTGTCTATGAAACTCTGAGCTGTGAAGCGCAAGTGCTTGCTTTCTGCAACCGATTCTCTAAGCGCTACGGATCAGTATGTTTGAAGGGTTTGGGACTGGCGAAAAACCTATAAATGTAAATGTCTATTAATGAGATGGACGTCTATTTCCTCATTCACGAAAATGACCGAGCATCTTATTTTTTACGAGCATAGAGTTTGTCCAACATACTCTTAAGGAATTTCATACTCTATGAGCGTTTTCATTTTTTTCTGTATATTTTAGAATGTTATCTTTGATACATTATCTTTTTTTCAGAAATTAATTGTTTGACAATTACCAATTATTCGATAAGCTTCTTGCTGTGTGGTACCAAAATTTTGTTGTCAGAATACCACATACAAAAATATCATACGATATAAATGTTATGTTATAGGGATTTAGTATAGCGCAAAACAGAGCTCACTCAGGGCCACATGTATGAAAGTTTTTTGCATTCACAAACTGTTAGATTCGGTAAAATCGCCCGTTTGCGAATGCAAAATAGCCGTTCATGATGTATGAAAAGCTTAAAAGTCGCAATTTTAGGTAATCACAAAAATTGTGATTACCTTAAATTGCAACTACAAGTAGGGAATCGCAAATTGCGGTTCCCTTAGCACATGTATGAAGCATTTTCCAAATGCAAACTGTGCGTTTAGGAAAATGCAATTACCATCGGCTTCAAGTCAATAGTAACCATGTGCAAACTTTAAAAAATGTACGACACTACATGTATTTTTTAATTGCCATTTTGCGCACACGTACCCCTAGGGCATGTGTGTGCTTTATACGGGCAAACATTCTTTTTTGGGGTGCTTCAGGGGGGCCTTAGGCCCCCAGGCACCCTTGGCTTTCCATTACGTAATTTACGATGACCTATTAGTTAATGCAAAACCATTCGGACCTATGGGTTTCGGCCCATAGGAATGAATGGAAAAAAATAGTTACTTACCTGTACACTATAGTTCTCCAGTATTATCTTTCATAGATTCACATGCTTGTATCTTCCCCATCGTCATGGTGGGAGTCTCACGGTAAAAGAATAACCATAGCAGTAAAATAAAAAACTGCCTGGAAACCATAGAGAGTATATCCTTTGGTAATCACTCATCCTCATTATGTGGCCCAAACAGCCAATCAGCAGTCAGCCCTGAGATACACAATCCCCAGCAGAGCCACCATATCTCAGATTTCCAACAGCCCAAGAGTGAGCTACGGATTAAACCAGAGATAAAGGCGGTCTACCTAAGAAGAAACGGGGAAGTGGGCGGGCCGCATGTGAATCTATGAAAGATAATATTGGAGAACCATAGTGTACAGGTAAGTAACTATTTTTTTCTCCAGTATTGAATCTTTCATAGATTCACATGCTTGTATCAGAATAAATAGCAGTCCTTATCCCATATAGCGTTTCTAGGATAGACCCCTTTGTCTCCAGGGCTCTGTGTTTTTTTTTTTTTTTTTTTAAACGCTGTACTGCATAGTTTGAAATTGCTGTAAGATAAGATTTATTAAGAACTACGAAACTGACCTTAACAGCTGTGAAAATATAAATATACACAATTATATATTTAACAAACCATATAGTGAAAGACAAGTACCTTAGTGAAACAGGTGCCGCAGAACTGCTTGACCCACTGCTGAATCTGCTTTCCACTGCGTGTCCAGACAATGTCTGGTAAACGTGTAAACGTGTGTTCATTTGTCCAAGTTGCCGCTCTGCAAATGTACGGAAGGGAGACACCTGCCAACAACGCTGTTGAAGTTGCCATCTTCCGAGTGAAATAAGGGCGCACTCTCGTGTGCAAAGGTTTTCTTGCTTTTTCATGACATAAAAGGATGGCAGATGCAATCCATCTAGAAATAGAAGTTCTTGAGAGGGCCAAACCTTTCCTGGGCCCAGAATAAGCTATAAGCAGTTGATTTGTTTTACGAAAAGATTTTCTTTTCTCTATGTAAAATTTGAGGGATCTCCTAATGTCCAACGTGTGCAGAGATTTTTCTGCTGCAGTGGAAGGGTTCTTGAAGCATGTGGGCAACACAATTGGTTCATTGAGATGAAAAGTCGTAGGAATTTTAGGAATAAACTTTGGATTTGTCCTGAGAATTACTTTATCTTGTCTGAATTGTAGGAATGGCTCCGTAACCGAAAATGCTTGGATCTCGCTGACCCTACTGGCCGAAGTGAGGGCAAGAAGTAAAGCTACTTTCCATGAGATGAACTGCAATTCAGCTTTATGAATCGGTTCGAACGGAGCTCTCATGAATTGAGACAAAACCGTGTTGAGCTGCCAAGGAGGCGATGGATGTTTAATTGGTGGGTACTGTCTGAAAAAACCTTTTAGGAATTCTTTAATCAATCTTTGAGACCAAAGCGATGGACTATCTGGTGTTCTGCGGTATCTGGAGATAGCCGCCAGATGTACTTTTATTGATGCATGAGAAAGTCCGGCCTTGGCTAGGTGAAGTAGATGCGGAAGTATTTGCTCTGGAGAAGAATTAAAAGGATGTACATTTTTTGCTAAACACAAATTGCAAAATCTTTTCCATTTTGCTGTATAGGTTTTGTTAGTAGAAATTGCTCTAGAACTTGCTAGTATCTCTCGGCATTCTTGAGGTATATCTAGCGATTGAAATTCAGGCTCATAAGGTTCCAAGCTGCCAATTTTAGAGAGGTCAATGGCGGGTGAAGAATCTGTCCTTGTTTCATGAAGAATAGATACTGTATTATTGGAAATTATACTCTGGGTTCCACTGACAATTGAAGAAGTTCCGTGTACCAGAACTGTCTTGGCCAAGCCGGGGCTATCAAAATTATGTGGCATGGTTCCGACCTCATTTTTCTTAGAATCCTCGGAATTAGAGGGAATGGGTGTAACGCATATGCAAACATCCCTGTTCAGCGAAGGTGCAGAGCATTTCCTCTCAAACCTTTTTGCGGAAATCTGCTTGCGAAATGTTTGCATTTCTTGTTGTGTTGATTCGCAAACAAGTCTAATTTCGGTTTGCCCCATAGACTGAATATTCGTAGGAGTTGATCGTGATTCAGTTCCCATTCGTGGCAAATGGAAGATGATCTGTTTAGGTAATCTGCCCTTGTGTTGTGTACTCCAGGAACGTGCTCTACCTGCAGAGCGATGTTGAGCTGTAAGAGCCAATTCCAAATTTCCTGGGCTTGAGCTGACCGGGATTTTGACTTTGTGCCAACTTGCTTCAGAAACTAAAGCATTGTAGTCGTACTGTCGGTCCTGACTTGGACCGGCGAACCACGAATTCTGGGAAGGAAGGCTTAAAGACCCAGGAATACTGCTTTTAATTCCAATAGATCGATGTGCAGTGTTGCCTCTTTCTCATTCTCCCTTTTGTTTATTTTTCTTTTTTTTCCTTTTCTTTTTCTTCCTTTTTTTGTCCTCATTAACCGCCAATCTCACTTTAAGTGCACATCCGAGGAGTCCGCGCCCACACTCAGCAAGCTGAGAGGCGTAGGTAATTAGCACTTAAAATCGGCCACCTACCGGCACTAAGACTTTCCGAAACGCACACCAAACCATCCACTGAGATAACTCTATATTGCGAGCTTCTAGAGCTCGAAGGTCTTGTCTTAGGACCTCAGCCTCATACTGGGGAACAGGATTCCAGACCTGACCCTTAGAGTGTTTAGGCAGCATTAATCATAGGACCCGAGGAGGGGAAAAAAAAAAGGAAACCCTCAACTACGGCTCCCATTTCTTTCCTGTATCATCCAGAATGTTCTCTTCTTTTTGCTGCCTGTTCTCATTAAGTCCAACTTAGAGGTCGCCAAAACAGAAGATAACCAGTCAAAGGAAGGAGGGGTGGGATCTGTTCATTTCTTGCATATTTGTCTCCTAGCCAGGAGCACAGCATTAAAAAAGTAGCGATCTTGCAGGGCCTCTAATATTGTCTTGAAATCCGAAGAAAATCGGGGATAAATCCATAATAACCATGATCCCTAATATGTCCGACACAAATTTGCCTACACTATCCCAAAATGAAAAAAGCACTGGGCACTCTTTAAACATGTGGATGTCGGAAGCCATGGCCAAACCACATTTTTTACAACATACAGGCTGCTCTTTATTGATTTTAGAGAGCTTCAACGGAGTGAAGTAAACCCTGTGAATAGTGAACAAGTGGTTCCTTTTCAACCACGCCGGCTTTACTATATCATACAGGAGTTTACATGAAGATTGCCATAAAGAATCACATTCTCGATCCGGTAAGACACTACCCCATAATTCCTCTGCCAAGGTAAACGTTCTGTCCACTGCCTCCAAAATTGCTTGGTACCAAAAGGAAACTTCTTTCTTCCCATGGGGTTTAGTCACGAGATTGTACTCTAGATCGTTGCCTTTCCCTAATAAGCCCCCCTTAGTTGTCTGTAACTGAGCCTGAACCCAGCTCACCAGCTGCCAATATTTAAATCTGGAAAGGCCTGGCCCTACCCTCTCGCTAAGTTGCTCCCATGTTACCAATGTGCCATCTGAGATCAGATCCCCCCCCAGACCACCAAACCATATTCCCTTAACGGGATCGCGAACCTATCTCTCAGACACTCTGGACTACCAGGGGAGTCCCATATAGGGGCCATGCTAGAAAAATAACCAAGAGTTGTCGACCTCCTCAGGTTTGTCCAACTTTTACCCAGACCCTGCAAAACCTTAAGCCTAGCTTTTTTGAAAAACTTAACATCTCCGAATTTAAACAAAAAACCCTCCACCGGTAAATGTGCACCCTGTAACATTGCTAAAAACATCCCTCCCACACCAACCTTAGTCGGCATTTTTAATAGCATGCGAGCGTGGGAAAGTTGAAATGCCCATGCATAGAGCTGAACATCAGGCAGGGCAAGGCCCCCCTTCTCCCATCGGCGTCTCAGCTTTTTCCAGGCCAATCGCGAAAATTTATACCCCCAAACAAAAGAGTTAATTGCCCTCTGAATTTGATCAATTTGTAATTTTTCAAAATAAAGTGGGATACAGTTAAAAAGAAAAGTCATTTTTGGGAGTATCGACATTTTAGCCAAATTAACCTTGCCAATAATGGAGAGGGGGAGCGAAGCCCAGATCTTCATAAGCTTCACACATTCTCTCGCTACTTCATTCACGTTTATCTCAGCAATCTTAGCTATATCTTGCACTATGTTAACTCCAAGATATCTCATTTTAGAGCTTAACAGATGCTGACATTGATTGACCACTTGATTCCAGACCATCACCTCTGTTTTAGCGGCATTGATTTCATACCCTGACACTACTCCAAACTCCTGAGCTTGACTGATGACTGCTGGAAATGCCTTATCCAAATCGGCAGTAAAAATTAAGATGTCTGCATACAGGGCTACCTTCCTCTCCCACTCTCCATACCTAAAGGGGTGGATGTTAACGTCCTCTCTAAGCCGTTGAGCGAACGGCTCAATATATAGGTCAAAAAGGAGAGGGGAGAGTGGGCAGCCCTGTATAGTGCCCCTAGATATGTTAAAGGGTGCTGTGACACTGCCGTTTACCAGAAGTCTGGCTGTAGGGCTCCTATATATAGATTGTATTGTATGGCATTCTCGCCAAGATTACATTTTTCCAAGACCTCCGACAGGTATACCCAATTGAGCCTGTCGAAGGCCTTGGTGGCGTCCAAGGTCATAGCCGCTAAGGGGATAGAATATGCGGACGCCAGATCTATTGCACCAATTAGATCATAAGTTAGGTGCGTTATCTGGCGCCCTTTCACAAAGCCCTTCTGGTCTGGATGCAGGATGTCCCCCGCCACCATACCCAGATGTGCTGCCATTATAGAAGTAAAGATTTTATAATCAGCATTCAATAAAGATATGGGTCTATAAGACCCACAATAGAATGCCGTCTTCCCTGGTTTCAAAATCAGAACTATAGTGGCCTCGTTCCATGAATCTGGCCTTCTTGCAAGATCCAAGTGAAGAGTTTAGTCATAATAGGGACAACCTGATCCCCTATTGCCTTACAGATCTCGGATGGCAAACCGTCTGGCCCTGCAGCCTTACTGTTCTTACTATTAGAGATAGCCTCCCTTACTTCCTCATAGGAAAATTCCGCATCCATAAATAATTGTTGCTCGTGGCTAAGGGAGGGAAGCGAAATATCTTTGAGCCAATTCCGAACACTCCGACTATCTACATTACCATCTTCCTGATAGATGGATTGGAAGAAGGCCTGAAAGGCATCCCGGATTTCATCATCCGTAGCTAAGATGCTCCTCTCGTTTCTAATCTCCTTAACCCCTTGCATGCCCGCCCCTTTCCCCGCCCAGTGCCGCGCTTTGTATTAGCGGGCGGAGTTCATGACGAGCTGGACTCGTCATGGGCACAGCGCCACCGCAGCCCATGACGAGTCCAGCTCGTCATGGGCACTGAAGGGGTTAATATAGCTCCTTGCTCGGTCTGATTTACTCTTCCAAGCAAGGAGTTTACCTGCTCCTTCACCATACTCGAAATGGGAGATTTTACTAGCTTCCCACCTGTGGATAAGTCTAGCGTTCAGAATACTCTCAAGCTGGGCCTTCAAACTACTCATTTTATTTCGCTTTTCCTGCAGAGTTTCAGGGGAAACAGCAGCTGAGAGATCCACCTCTGCGTCCTTTAACCTAGCTTCAATCCCGGTGATCTCTTCCTTATATTTTTTTATTCATATAACTGGATCTGTTAGTAATTTGGCCCTGAATAAATGCTTTCATAGTGTCCCAAACTGAGGTTATTGAGGCAGTGCCAACATTCACCTCCAAAAACCAAGCCACCTCCTCTGAGAGAGAAGAAACTTCTTCCTCATCCAAGAGTATGGCACGATTGAAGGACCAGGTTCTACTTGGACTAGGTGCTTGGCGTTTCAAAGCCAGTAGAACGCCAGAGTAATCCGAAAGATGGGGAGCCAAATAGACTATATTTTTAACCATACTTCAAAGTTGGGTTGGTTCCCATGTAAGTACAAACCAATCAGCGAATATTAGAGGGGTTTCAATTATTTTTAAGAAGTCAGCAGGCGCCCATATTTCCTCTTGTATAAAGGACCCAAATGGCAGATGGGTGATAGTTAAAGCTTCAATAATGGACACGTTGTTGACCTTAATTGGATATTATGGTCCCAACCAGGATGACCCTACTAGTTTGAAGGATATTTTTTCGCACTTATTGGACTTTCCAGAGCCATTTGTCTTGGCAGGGGATTTTAATATCGTCTTAAACCCCATATTGGACAAGACCCCAACTACTGGGGCTGTGGTCTTTTCCAAATCCTGAGAATATTTGCTTGGGGCCATGAGACAGTTCACTTTTTTTTTTTGAAATCTGTTTTTATTGTTTTAAACAAGAACATTCTTTGGCAAATGACACAATAGGTAAGCAGAGAGTTGATAGCATGGGTGGGGGAGCACCCCGCAACAGAATCAATAACTACTACGTCATGGCTTGCAATCAGGCTTATGTGTGAGCAATGCCCCCAGCGGAGCCAACCACGGTCTCTTTGACAGTCCCGAAGTAGTCTCAACAGAAGTAACAGTACTAACCGTACCTCAGCTAGGTTCCGTGGCTATGCGCGGGTGCTTCCCGCCTCATTCAGGTAGTGAAGAACAGGCAAAATACCCGCAAGGCCCAAAGATTATACAGAACAAAACCTTAACAATGGCAGCATAAACTGTACATACAGGCTCAATACCCAATAGCCAAGGGAGGAAGCAGTCGGGGGCATGTCAGCATGGCAGGGGGGCATCCCCCGAACCACCCCCACCCACGTCAGCTCCGTCGGCCGCCCCCTGCAACTCCGCACCACTCTCCGCGCCCAGGCGTCTGAGCTTCCCCAACAGCTGCTTCCAGCGGTCCGCCATGGGTTCCCTCCGCAGGCCCAATGTTTCCTCCCTCTGGATGGCGGTCCCCTCAGCCCCGGCCCATGCTTGAAATGAGGTGTTCCAAGCCTGCACGCGCGGCGGGTCATGCGCTTTCCACCGTTTCGTGATGAGTCGTGCCGCTACCACTAGCCCCAGGTCTATGAATCGAGACGTCACCTTATCCTTACGCTGTCGTTTAAAGTGGTGCAATATGTGTTCGGGCCAGTCGAATGGGATGTTGCGACCCACACTCTCTAGTAGCAGCCCACTGACCGATCTCCAGTAGACACCCAACCGTGAGCAGCTCCACAGCATGTGTAGGAAACCCGCCCCCGGCTCACTACATCTAGGGCACACTGCGTCTGTACGGTGAAAATACCGATTGATTAACTCCGGCGTGAGGTAAGCTCTGTGCACAATAAATAACTGGATTTGGCGGAACCGCAAGTTTCGGGGTATACGCACCGGGCCCTTGAGTATCCTTTCCCACTCCCTGTCCTCTATCGGTCTGCCCAGGTCCATATCCCACTTAGCGCGGAGGCGGTCCAGGCTGACGGACGACAGCTCCCTCAGTGAGGCCGCGAACCAGCGGATCAAGTGCCCTCCTCTCCCCATAACATGCAAGTATTGCATGGTCAGATGCAGAGTGGGTTCCGAGGCCATATCTCCCCACTGGGCGGTCATGCTCGCTATCAGCGAGCGATGCGTCAGGAACCCCCCGGGCGGGAGCCCGTCCTCCGATACCAGGGTCTCGTATGGTATGAGCTCGCCCTCCCGGTACAGGTCTCCCAACGTGCGCACATCGGCCCCCCACCAATCTGCCAGCATGGGGGTCGTGAGCACCCCTCCTCCACCAGGGGAGCCCTCAAGTGGTATTGCCGGCGCATACGGGACAACAGCACGCGTGAGGAACAAGGCCCTCCGGAAACACCTGTGCGCCACTTCCAGGAGGAGTGGCAGCGGACGCGCGACCCTGTGAAGGGGATGGAAGGGGCTGGTTATTCGTTCCAGTGAATAGGGTGCCAACTCCGAGGCCGTGTCATCCCTGCCCCTATCAGCGAGCCAGCGGGCCACCCATTGCAGTTGAGCGGCCAGGTAGTAGTGCTCAAAGCAAGGGGCGGCTAGACCACCTCTGTCTGTTGGCAGATACAACTTCGCGAGCGCCAGCCTGTGTCGGGCATTACCCCAGACAAAGTCCCGCAGTAGCTGACTAAGCTTGCCAAAAAATGCGGGGGAGATGTACATCGGGAGATTGGCGAAGTAATACAGGAGGCGGGGGAGCATGACCATTTTGGCCAGGGCCACCCTGCCCGTGATCGTCAGTGGGAGTGCGCTCCAGAAGCGTATCTGCGACCTGAGCGCCGTGACTGCCCTCCCCAGATTCCCATCGAAGAGGTCGGCCGGGCAGCGGTAGATTTGGATCCCCAAGTAGCGGAAGGTGTCTGCCCTCCATTGGACCAGCGTGCCATCCAGGCAGTATCGCGGGTCTTCAATACCGGCGCTGAAGGCATACAGGCATGATTTGGCTGCGTTCACACGCAGCCCCGAGATGGCGGCGAACGTCCGCAGCAGCCGCGGCAGTTCCTCCGGGACACGCCCCACATCTTGTACATAGACCAGCAGGTCATCGGCATAGAGCGACACGTGGTGGACTGCGTCCCCCAACTGTAGACCATCTCCCAGTGTCGCCCGCACAGCCGCGGCCAGGGGCTCAATTGCCAGGGCGAACAGGAGCGGGGAGAGCGGGCACCCCTGGCGGGTGCCCCGGCCCACCGGTATCGCCTCCGAGACGTGAGGGCCCAGACGGACGCGGACCGTGGGTCGCCTGTATAACAGGTCGACCATCTTCAGGAATTCCCGGTCCAACCCATATCGCAGCAGCACCTCGGCTAAGTAACCCCACTCCAGGCTGTCAAATGCCTTCTCTAAGTCCAAAATAAGGCACCCCGCCCTGGGCCACCTGTGCACTGCCTCAGTTGCTACCCTGAAGTATCGCCGAATGTTCAGGGACGTTGACCGTGCCGGGACAAAGCCATTCTGGTCGGTGTGCACCAGATGGGGGACCACCGGCGCCAGTTGCTCCGCCAGCACTTTGGCGAGGATTTTGTAATCCACGTTCAGCATCGCTAAGGGACGGTAGGAGCCCAGCTCTGTGTGGTCCCTGTCAGGCTTGGGCAGGGAGACCAGGAACGTCTCCCGCATAGAAGGAGGGAGCGACCCTACCTCCAGTGCTTTGGTATAGAGCTCTCTCAGCAGTGGCGCCAGGGACTCGCGGTACGCTTTGTAATATTCCGCGGGCAGGCCGTCCGGCCCCGGCGTCTTCCCAGATGCCATCGATTGAATCGCCTCCCCTATTTCCTCCAGAGAAAGAGGTCCGGCGAGTTCCCCGTTGTGTGCCGCCGTGACCTCAGGGAGCTGGACAGAGGCCAGGAAGTCCCCAAGAAGCTGCGGGGGGCCAGTTCCCCTCGCTTTGTACAGCTGCCTATAGTGGTCAGCGAAGGCCCGGTGTATTTCACGCTGTGTGTGGACTAGCGTGCCATCCGCTCTGTGGATCGATCCTATAGGGGCACGCCGGTCCTCCTGTCTTATGAGCCAGGCCAGGAGGCGGCCCGCCCTGTCCGCCCTAGCGTGCGTCCTGGCTGTGTGCGCAGTGTAGTTGTGGCACCGGAGCCGCTCCAGGAGGTCCGCGTGCCTTTCCCGAAGGTCTGCCAGGGTGTGTGAGTGCCGACCCCCTCCCTCTCCCTCCCTCTCAAGCCGCAGGAGGTCATTCTCCAGGCTCGTCAGAGAGTCCGAGAGGCCCCTGCGTATGCTCCAGGTAGCCCCCAGGCAGTGGCCGCGAATGGTCGCCTTATGGGCTTCCCACTCCACCAGCGTATCACTCGCAGTCCCTTCATTTGCTTCAAAATATGCCAGAATGGGCGTGCCAAGGGAAGATCTAAATTCCGGATCCTCGAGCGCGCTCGGCTGAAGCCGCCAGGTGGGCACCGGCTGCCGCTCCACCACCCAGCTAAGCTGGAGCCACAAGGGGTTATGGTCGGAATGCGTTCGGCCCAGATACTCAGAGCGTGCTATGAGTGGGAGTAGCGACTGCGAGCCCACCAACCTGTCCAGCCGGACGTGGAGATCGTGCACCGCCGAATAATAAGAGTATATCCTGTCTCTCGGGTGGAGGGTGCGCCACAGGTCCTGTAGCGCCCAATGCGCAAGCCAGTCCCCTAGCGCCCGAGCGTTGGACTCCACCACCGCAGCTCGCAGGGGAGGGAAGGATCTGTCCAGCTGGACATCTAGCACCATATTGAAGTCCCCTCCCAGTAGCCAGGGGAGCCCCGCATAAGGGTGCAGGATCTGTGTCAGGCGTTCCAGGAAGGACGGCTGATCCACATTGGGCGCGTATATCGACCCCAGCAAGATCTCCTGCCCGTTCAATTTTCCCCGCACCAGCGTGTACCTGCCCTCGCCGTCCACCACCACCACCACCACCACCACCACCACCTCCTCGCACCGGAAGGGGACCCCCGCTCGCACCCATATCAATGTGCCGCGCGCGTGCACCGAATAATTGGTACCATATGTGTGCCCCCTCCACCGCCTGGAAAGCCTGCCCAGTTCTAGCTGTGACATATGCGTCTCCTGCAGGAGGGCGATCCCAACAGAGTGGCGTTGCAAGTAGGAGAAGATGGAGTAGCGCTTTGACGGTGTGTGCATACCCCGTATGTTCCAAGTCACAACATTAGTGTGCGCCATCGTGAAGGTGGGAAAACCAGCCGGGCTGGAAGTAGAGCACCCGCACCCGGGGAGGGGGGCGAGGGGCCGGCCACCCAACCCAGGAGAGCATATAAATGCGCTGCCATGTGAACAGTGTAACTGCCGTGAACAGTAGAACAAAAAGGGCGTGTTCCCAACGGGGCATCCGTCCAAACTTCAAGAAAACTAATTAACAATGCAATGTGTCAGTACAGTGTCTGGTGGGGTACGCGCGAGAATGTCGACTAGCTGGCACAATGTCCCCCCTCCCCAGTCACCTCTAAGGGAAGGGAGAACGCAGCAGCATATCTAGCATGAAACTGTCGCGCTGACCGGGCTCTAGTACGCGGTAGTAGGGACCCCCCACTGTACCATCCAGCGGCGCGCGCCACGGTCGGGCCTTCCTGCACCACCAGTTGCCCCCCACGCTAAGCCTGCGCCCCTCGTGGGAGAACCCTCTCACCCTCAAGTCCCTGTCCCTCCTCCAGACGCCCAGTTGCAGGCCAATTGCGTGGGCTTACCCACCCCGCATGGCTCCCACCTCAGTGCGGTGCAGCAGTTTCCCATCACACAATCAAATCAGCAGTCTGTGGGGTCACCACCGGTAGAGCCAGTTCCTCCGAAATCACCGTGGACGGGGACGAGGCACCACTGGTCCCCGAGGGACCGCACACTCCAGTCTCCATGCGGTCTCCACTGGGCGGCGTCCCCAGAGTCGCAACCGCGTCGAGGACCTCCTGCCGCTCCACTCTGATCCGCTCGGGGCTAGGCGCCGTCAGCCCCATCCGCAGCTGCTGTCGGGCCCCCCGCCTCCTACGCCTCCTAGGTCCTCTCTCCGGGCGGCCATCGGGCGCCGCGCCCGCGGGTCTCTTCCCCCGTCCACTGCCCCGTCTCCTCCAGCCAGTCCCAGACATCCTCCGGGGAGTCGAAGAAGCGGGTCCCCTCCTTTGCCACCACTCGCAGACGGGCCGGGAACAGCAGGGAGTAGGGCAGCGCCAGCTCCCGAAGTTGCCTCTTCACCGCCAGGTAGTTGCTCCTGCGCCGTTGCACCGCTGCGGTGTAGTCGGGGAAGAACATGACGCGGCTACTGCCAACCGTCGGGTCTCCAGACTTGCGTGTTTCCCTCAGGACCGCGTCTCGGTCGCGATAGTTCAGGAGCTTGAAGAGGAACGGGCGGGGCCGGGCTCCCGGCTTGGGTTGCTGCGCCGGCACCCTGTGTGCTCGCTCTACCACAAAGTGCTGGGATAGTGCCCCCTGCGGCAAGAGGTCCTTCAGCCAGCGCTCAATATACTGCTCCGGGTTCCTGCCTTCGACGCCCTCTGGAAGTCCCACGACGCGTACATTATTGCGACGGGAGCGCCCTTCTGCTTCATCGACCCGGTCTTCCAGTGCATTAACCCTGTCCAACACATCCTGCAGTGCAGCTCCATGGCTATGGGTGATTGGCTGGAGCTCCCGAAGCGTCTGGCCCTGGACCATGACCCTCTCCGCCAGCTTGCGGTGATCTGCATGGAGTAGCGTGAAGTCGGAGGTGACCTTGTCGATCCTGACTTCTAAGGACTCTCTCGTCTGCTCCAGACTGGCGCCGAGTTTCTCCACCGCCGCAAGCATAATGTCCATCTTGGCCGTCAGGGCCGCCGATTGTGGCTCCGCGTCCCCCCCTGGACGGGACTGCGTGGTGTCCGCGCTCCCTGTGCGTGACTGTCCCTGCTGCGTTTTGTCCCGGAGCCGGCCCATCACGTATTGTTGAGCCGTCGGCATCCGCAGGCCGAATCCCGGTGTCGCAGACGCGGCTCGATGGCTGCAGCTCTACTCCTGTACTGCGCACCCCTCTGTGCGGCCACCAGTGCGGGCAAGCAGCAGGCCCCAAAGTCCGCAGGGCTCTTGGGCCAGTGTGTCGCGCCCCTCTCCCCAGGTCAGCGCTCCACTGCCCTCCTTACCGGGATGTGCCAGTCGACGGGGTTCCCCGTGGCTCCCCTCACCGGTGCCGTCCGCGGCCAGCCAGGCCTCCAACCGTCACCCTCCAGCCGCCCCGGGCGCGCCCGACCGGCGCCCGCGGCTCCCTGCTGCAGCGCCGGCCGTGTGGAGGCAGGCGCTTCGTCCGACGTCGCCGGGTGCACCCGACCGGTGTCCGCCGGTAGTCTGCTGGGCTCCTGGGCACGTGGAATGTCACTGATCCGACGTTTCGGCCACCAGGGACGGCCGGGGGTCCTCTCACGCCCAGCACGCCTCATTCAGGCGCCCAGAGGTGCCCCTGCCACTTGGGCGCCAGGGCCGCACTGCTGTCCTCCTCGGTGGGCACCCTCTCCCAGGGGGCCGCCGCCGGCTCTCCTAAAATGGCGGCCCTCGCAATATGGCGCCCACAACTGCCCGCACCTGTCCACAGGCCCCCGGCAGCAGGCGTCCTCTATGAGACAGTTCACTTTGTCAGACATTTGGAGAGATAGATCAGGGCAGCAGCAAGGGGTGTCTTATCGAAATTTCAAATATAGACATCAGTCAAGGATTGATTTTGTCCTGGTTAGTTACTCACTAAGAAGTATGGCAGTGTTGCCTCTTGAGTTGACCAATGACCTTGAATCTCTAGGTCTTGCAAGTTTGCTCCCCAACCTTGTAAGGAAGCGTCTGATGTCATGTCGTAACTGGGAGACTGAGGTTCGAAGAGGAGACCCTTAGTTAAGTTGTCCCTGATGCCCCACCATGACTGTTTGCGTTTGATCTGAGTGTTGAAATTGTGTTTGTCCTCGAATGAACCCAGGGCTTGAACCCATTGCTTGTTTAGAGATTTTTGCAGTGGTCTCATGCGCAGGCGACAGTTGGTAACCAATGGGATGCAGGATGACATCATTCCAAGCAAAGATTTGAAGATCCTGATTGAAGTAGACCTTTTTGATTTTAATGATGCTGTTAAACGCAAAATCTTTTGTATACATTCTTCCGAAGGGTATGCTTTTGCTTCCAGAGTATTTAACATTGCTCTGAGGAATTGAAGTGATTGTGCCGGAATAAGGGAAGACTTCTGTTTGTTTATCCGAAGCCCTAAATCTTGGAATAGATCCATGCAACTTATTAGAGACCGTTGCGTTTCCTGGTACGATGCGCCTTTTATCAGCCAGTCGTCCAAATTTTGAAAAATCTGGAGACCTTGCTGCCTCAAGTGTGCTGCGATCAGCGCCATATACTTTGTGAAAACCCTTGGTGCAGATCTGAGGCCGAAGGGCAATACTTTAATTGGTAATGGCGCCCCGCCACCACGAACCACAGATACTGTCTGTGCTTTCTGTGAACTGGGATATGGAAGTACGCATCCAAGAGGTCTAATGATGTCATGTAATCTCCTCTGCGTAGTAATAGGAGGATATCCTGCAAAGACAGCATGCGGAACAAAATTTTCTTTATGTATTTGTTCAAATCCCTGAGGTCCATTACCTGCCTCCATTTGGTAGACTGCTTTTTCTTTACAAGGAAAAAGTGCAAATAGAATCCTTTCCCTTGTTGTTCTGGGGAAACTTCTTCTATTGCTCCTTTCACAATGAGAGCTAGGACTTCTGTCTTGAGGGCTGAAAGATGGTTTTGCTTTCTGTGAATAGGTGGTTGAGTTTGAGGTTTTTGCAAGAATTCTAGGGTGTGGCCTTGTTTTATAATATCCAACACCTTTTTGTCCGATGTTATTGACTGCCAATGATTGAGATAACGAGAGAGGTAATGGATCTGCTTGATGTGAGACGGGGCCGGTGGTGCCTGAAGAGCGTCACTTCCTCCTACCGGAGTCCTGTGTCTTTCCTCTCGCAGCAGGTTTCCTCCTAGCCTGCTGTTGATAGGTGGTGTTAGAGGACCGATACTGCTGATTGTTTGAGAATTGTCGGTACCCCTGCTGTTGGTAAGGTTGGTACCTGTTTGATTGAAAGGAGAATCACTGATGGTATTGTCCTCTCGAACCTCTACCACGAAAAGATTGAAAACGGCCCTGCTGTAAGGACCCCAGAGCTCTAGCCGTGTCCGTGTCTGCCTTTATCCCCTGAAGCGCTTCTTCAATGTGCTTCCCGAAAAGACTCTCCCCATCAAAAGGCATGTCCATGATTTTTGCCTGGACTTCAGGTCTGAAAGATGTTGATTTCAGCCATCCTTACCTGCGAAGCGCCACCGCTCCAGCCATCTGCCTGAAGCCCACTGACACAATGTCCATTGCTATGTCAATGAACTCCGAGGCTGCTCTGGCTCTGTCCTGGAGAATTGTTGTTGCTTCCTCTTTTTTGTCGTCCGGAAGGTGGGACAGAATTGGTGCGATGTCTGACCACATTTGTCTATTTTATTTGCTGATGAGAGCTAGTGCGTTTGCTGCCCTGATGGAAGCTGCTGCCATTACTGCAAAGCGCTTTCCCACGCTATCCAACCTCTTACCCTCCTTGTCAGGGGGAGCCGAACAGGAAGAAACTGGATTTTTAGAGAGTCTATGTGCTACCTGTGTAACAACGGACTCAGGCTGTGGATGTCCAATCGGGCACGCTGGGGAAGTCTCAGGAGCACGGTATTTCTTCTCAATTTTTGGAATTGAGGCTGGTACTGAGGCCGGATTTTTCATCAATTTCAGAACTTCATCCCATAAATGTTGGATTATTGGGATAGCTCTAACAGATTTTCGAGATGTTTGCTTAAAATCATATAGAAAAGATTTATTCTCCTTCACAGGTAATGAAAGTTCAAACCTCTTTGAGGCTTTTCCCATCAGATCATGGAAACTGGCAATGTCTTCTGGTGGGGAGCTTGCCTGAGGTAATGGTGATGTTGGAACAATATATTGATCCGATTCATCTCCTACAATGTCATCTTGGGGTATCTCTCCTTCCTCTGTTTGGTCTTCGTGATCACTCTCCACGAGGTCATCCCGAATAGTTATTATTTTTGGGGTGTCTACTCTTTGCACTGGAGGTGGAGATTTAACCACTGGTGTCTGAACCACTGTCTGTGGTATATTTGCTGAGGTGGAGGCCGGAGCATTATCTTCTGGAAAACGACGATAATAGCTGTTTATCATGTGCCTTAAATCAGATATTAAGGATATAGGTACTGACATAGAGTCCTCCTGGACATTGGGATTCGCTTCCTCCTCTTCCTCATAGTTATAAGCTTGATGAAAAGATTCATAACATTTAGAACCCTGAACCGGACGATCTTTAAAGGAGAATTGTTCCTGAACTTCCTGGAATTCTTCTTCATCTGACTCTTGACTTTTAACGTGCAGTTGAGAGGGACTATAGGCTACATCATAAGGCCCTTCATCCTCAGACTCCTGACAATCCAGAATAGTGGATGGAAGAAGCGGTGAACTTTTTGGCGTGGAAAACTCTGCTTTCTTGCCCGTCGACGGAGAAAAACGTTTAATTGAGATGAATGTGGAGGACTTCGTAGTCGGAGATCTAAACACAGTTGCCATCGATGACTTGTTCGGGATCGTCGACGGCGCAGATGTTGACGTCGACGATGGCCTCGCACTCGCCATCGACGGAGTCGTCGTCGTAACCGCTGTCGACAACGCAGTTGTTGTCGTCGAGATGGTCGTCGTCGTCGACAAGGAGATCATCGTCTGAGTCGTCAACTCCGTCGGCGAGCTGACAGGAATTTCTTTAGACTTCGACGACGGCAGCAATGATGGATCCTTCGTCTCCAAGGTAGTTCTGTGTGGAGTATGAGGCAGAGAAGAAGAGGATGACTCTTTCTTTAGATTTTCTGGATTTTTGCCTTTTTTGTTCTCCTTTCTCCTCAGAAGATTCCCTCTTACGGAATGTCCTTTAGAATCTCCACCAGACTCAGTCTGTGGTTTTCTTCTTTTGAAGCCATAATAACAGGCGTGCTTCTCTGTCCTTAAGTGTCTTTGCAAAGAAGGTGCGACAATGCTTGCACTCTTTTGGAACATGCTTGGGGTACAGACAGTACAAGCACTGCTTGTGTGGGTCCTCAGAAAATAATCTGGGTTTTCCACTGGATCTGCAAGATCTGAAGAGTCTCTTTTTAGAGCTTTCAGACATTTTGAATGAAATGTAGATGAAAAATCAATACCTCACTTCCAACTGTTGAAGGTCAAAAGTTCAGCAAAGAACAAACTGAGCTAGGCTCAGGGAGACTCCTTCTCACACAATGGAGGTTGGAAATCTGAGGTATGGTGGCTCTGCTGGGGATGGTGTATCTCAGGGCTGGCTGCTGATTGGCTGTTGTTTGGGCCACATAATGAGGATGAGTGATTACCAAAGGATATACTCTCTATGGTTTCCAGGCAGTTTTTTCTTTTACTGCTATGGTTAATCTTTTACTGTGAGACTCCCACCATGACGACAGAGAAGATACAAGCATGTGAATCTATGAAAGATTCAATACTGGAGAAAAATATTACCTATTAGCGATTCGCTATTTACTAAATCCTTATTAGGTAATATTAAGGAATCTTGGCCATTCCTTACATACATAGCATTTTCAGTATAGATTATCTCTGCGCTAACAGCTAAAAGAGGAGGCAGTAGCAAGTATCATCTTGAAATTTTACAAAAAGATGTTAAAAAGGCAGGTTTTCATTAGATATTTAAAAAACAGAAATATGATACAAGAGGGGATGTGAACAGGTAACTTTTTCTAATAGTAAGGAGCAAGAAAGGAGAACGTTCGACCCCCACTAGGGGCGGTTCGAATTGTACATGAAACAGCGAGAGCAGTATCATAGGACCTCAAAGCCCTAGCTAGAGATCAGAAACTAATATGGGACCGGAGATTTAAGGGGCCGTCCCGTACAAGGCGTCACCAAGACAACATATTACACTTACAACACATGCACAACAAGTACTACACTTCAAATGTATTCTCATTCACCACAATGACACTTACCATTACAACTCCAACCACACCTTACATCACAATATATCACGTAACTACACCTCTGAGGCGGAAGCCGGAGGAATTACGCGCCATTCTTTTAAAACTGTTCTTTTGTGTTGTAACATATTTTAAAACTTTGATTCCTGCCTTGAGCTCTCTGCTGGGCTGCTTGCCTTATAGGTATTCCACATTCAGCGGACTCTAGCGCTGCTTCGTGGAGTTTGTTGTGGTCGGCCGCCATCGCCAGTCGCGAGGCCATGCACACCTGACAGGCCACGCCCACCCCTCCCGCCGATAAGAACGCGCTGAATCACGAGTGCGCTCTCTGTAACTACACCTCTGAGGCGGAAGCCGGAGGAATTACGCGCCATTCTTTTAAAACTGTTCTTTTGTGTTGTAACATATTTTAAAACTTTGATTCCTGCCTTGAGCTCTCTGCTGGGCTGCTTGCCTTATAGGTATTCCACATTCAGCGGACTCTAGCGCTGCTTCGTGGAGTTTGTTGTGGTCGGCCGCCATCGCCAGTCGCGAGGCCACGCCCACCTGACAGGCCACGCCCACCCCTCCTCTCCCTAAATGTGCTTCCCACGCAAGCGCAGCGGACGAGCGCAGCGGCAGCGCCTAAGGCAAGCCCGTCTGCGCCCGTCATCGCCAGACCATCGCCTCTCGCCAGTCCCCCTGCTCAACTCGTACCACATTTACTGCAGTACGATAGAAAGTCCCTCCTCGCACTCAAATCAGACTCAAGATGCGATAAACTTGAAGGCTGCCTTGGGCAAACAGGTCTGTACTGCAAGCCGTGTTGTTTTTTTTACATCTTCACCCGGGCTAGCCAGCCACAATACCACTGCTTATAAGCAATACACCCTTACCATCCTCCAACTTAATGTTAGATCCCTTGTGAAACATCACGCCGATGTGTTCACCCTTATAACAGAGGAACATCCAGACATTATGTTTATCTGCGAAACCTGGCTCCACGATGACCAAAACAGCATCCTAAATCTCTCGCTGCCCGAGGGTTTCTCCATCAAAACCATCAATAGAGACTCCAGGGGTGGGGAGATAGCTGTTATTTACAAATCATCATACAACTGTACTTTTGAAAAGGAAGCCATTTGGGGCTGTGAAAGCGCAAGATTCAAAATCTCCACTAGTCCCCAGTTCACCCTTTCCGGACTCTATATTTACCGGCCCCCTGGCCCCACTGCCAGGTTCATTGAGGAATTCCTAGATGTCGCTCACACTCTAGTGATATCCTCTCCTAATTTTACCATCCTGGGAGACCTTAACTTACATTTCGACTCCTTGACCGATCCTACTATTAAGAACCTTCAGGCAGACCTCACAGCCCTTCAGCTAAACCCGCTCATCCAAACTCCCACTCACTCTGCCGGGCATTTACTGGATCCAGTTTTCTCCAACCTCTCAGATGCCTCGGCTGCCCCCCCCAAACCCATGGGGTGGACTGACCACTCTCTTATCCAATTCTCCCTGAAAATCAGAGACTCGATTGTGAAAAACACCACCAATTCCCGATACAAGAGGCCATGGCATAAACTGGCACCTAGCGACCTTACTAGTAAACTAGGCAACCTCCACCTCAACCTCACAGACGGAGATATTAACTCCGCCTACGCGGCCTTTCAAAATTGGATCAACTTAGGACTAGACTCCCTAATACCAGCAAAACGGACTAAAACCCGTAACACTCCATCTAACCCATGGTACAATGAAAATCTTCTAACCATGCGGAAAGACTGCAAAAGAGCTGAACGCCAGTGGAGGAAAGAATATAAGGACACCGACAAAGCTGCTTACCTGCGAAAATTGAAATCGTACCACAAGGCGGTTCGCACCACCCGTGCTTCCTTCTACGCGGAAGCAATCAGCTCCAGCGGGAATCCCTCAAAAACTATTTTTGAATTTGTTCATAAACTTAAAGATAGTTCTAATCCTGTCCCTGGTATTACCTCTGCACAACAATGCGAGGAACTTGCCACCTTCTTTACGGAAAAGGTAAAGAAAATCTACACTTCCTTTCCTCAGAATCTCCCGGATACCTCCAAACCACGTGAGCCTTTGCCAGACAGTCCCAGTTTGTCTCTCATCCCCAGCTTAACACACGACGAACTTGCCAAACTGTGCACTAAAGTCAAATCTGGCTCGCCCACAGACGCCATGAGACCCGCCAAATTCCTAGAATCTCTCGAGTTCTTCCTTCCTCCTCTGACTACCCTACTTAACCTATCATTCTCCTCAGCGGTGGTTCCCACATGTTGGAAGCAGGCCTGGGTCTCTCCAATCATAAAAAAACCCACCCTAGACCCATCAAAACCAGAAAATTTCAGACCAATTTCATTGCTTCCATGGGCCTCAAAATTGGCAGAAGCCCATGTGAACAAGGTGCTAGCCAACTACATGACGCAACACCAAATTCTAGACCCATCACAGAACGGCTTCAGGCCAGGATTCAGCACCGAATCCGCCCTGCTGACCACCATCGAACACCTACGGAACATCCTGGACGCCGGTCAAAGTGCTGCGCTGATTTTACTCGACCTTAGCGCAGCCTTTGATACGGTCTCCCACTCTATCTTACTAAAACGTCTCGAAGCCATAGGTATCAAAGACCTTGCTCTAGAGTGGTTTCGATCATTCCTGACAAACAGATCTTTCCGGGTCTCTGCCCCTCCGTTCATATCCCAGCCTAACCCCATAGAGCAAGGCGTTCCTCAGGGATCGGCGCTCAGCCCGTCCCTATTCAATCTTTATGTCCAGCCTCTCGCTGATATAGCAAAAGAATGCGACCTGACGCTAGTGTCGTACGCCGACGACACCCAGCTCGTCATTTCTCTGACTGAAGGCCCCTCGATCTCAGCGGCGAGATTCAAGAACGGGTTAGAGGCAGTTGCATGCTGGATGTCACACAACTGCCTCCAGCTGAACGCTGGCAAAACAGAGGTGTTGCTTCTGGGTAAAAATCCTGACTATTGGACTGATCACTGGTGGCCGTCCGCACTGGGCCCTATCCCCCCCCCAAAACCGTGGTAAAAAGCCTTGGTGTCTGGGTGGACGCATCTCTTAATTTCCAGACCCACACCAAGAAACTGGCTGCCACCTGTGTGGGCCTGTTGAGGAGCCTTCATCCGATCCTTGGCTTTTTTGACCACCATACGCGCCAAATGATAGTCCAATCTACCATCCTGGCTCGACTGGACTACGCCAATATCCTTTTTCTTGGCCTTAATAAAGCTGAGATGGCGCGGCTACAACGTATATAAAACTCTGCTGCCAGGGCAGTTGTAGGCCTCCCTCGTAGGTGCTCTGCAAGAAACACCATCCAGAAACTACACTGGCTGCGCATGGAAGCCCGAGTTCAGTTTAAAGCCCTCACTACTTGTTTTAAAATTCTCAAGACTGACTGTCCTGGCCTCCTGCGTCCACTCCTAGAGCCCTATACCCCTCAGCGGGCCCTACGCTCCTCGGGTCTAAACTTGGTGGTTACCCCACGTATAAGGCTAAGCAGAATGGGCGGTCGCTCTTTCAGAGTCTTGGGGGCAAGACTCTGGAACTCCCTGCCACCTCACATTTGCTCCATGACTAACCTGCTGGCCTTCCGCAAAGCGATCAAAACATTTCTATTCTCCCCATCTTAATCTCCTACAGCCCGTCCTTTCCTTCTCCCCCCTCAGGTTATCGTTATAGTTCAGCGCCGGGACGCCTCGTTGCTGGGGCAGCTGTTCGCGCTCAATAAAACGTTACATATACATATTAAAACAATGATCTATACTACTCCTGAAACTCTACACGTTTTTAAAACCTAAAACATCCTTAGTAACATTCAACTCTACCCTTCACTAAACAGAAAAACCCCTTTAATACCCATAGCACTAGTGATTCCTGACCCTAAATCCCTTACTGTTCCTATATTCCATCAATCCATGATCCTAAAAAGTCTTTACCAGCCCTATGCACCATCAATCCCTGCACCCTAGAACTCCTTACTACCCCTTTATACCACCCTTCCCTAAACCCTATAAACTTCTCATTACCCCTTTGCATCACTCAGCCTTAAACACTACTAACCCCTTACTACCCATATACCCTACCTATCCCTGAGCTCTATAATAACTTATCACCCCTTAATGCTACCATTTCTGAAACCTAGAAACCACATATTACTCCTTAACACTACCCATGCATAAACCCTAAAATTGAATTCCTACCCCTTTACATTACCCCTTTTTGAATCGTACAAACCCATTGCCACCCCTGAACGCTACCCATTCCTGAATCCTAAACACAACCCTGCACAATTACAACACTTAAATGCGTTCTAATGAGTTGCAACTTACCTCACTGTAGTGTTAAATGCAGTGTTATAACGTGGTTGGGGTTGTTATGCACTGTTTTTGGTCTATTGTGATGGCCACCAAACATATTATGTCCTAAGTAATATTTACAAAACTATAGCAAACACAAGAAGATGATGGACGGAGCACTTATTCATTTCAGACACTTACCCTAGTCACAGATCTGTGTTTAATCCATCCTCGTTCTTTAGCTCACTTCGCCACCCCAGTTCAGACCCAGCCATATGCAAATCAGTCTTGACCTTGTGCCTCATGGCAACAGTCCAGCCCGAACTGCAAAGCCAGGTCTTCCCTGAACCGGAAACGAGCATCCTGGGACCAGTTTCGGGGTAACACCTCATCAGCCAGGCTAGCTTGAATCCAGTGGCAAAGTGAGCAAGGGACCCACGTCTGGGCATACCCTGCCAACTTAGGGCGAACAAAGCAAACCCAAGGCCTCATTGTAATTACTAAGTAATTTACATCCAATGGAACAATATTTTTGTGAATGGGTATTTGGGACACAATATTTGTCAGATCATATTTTTGTGTTTACGATTGTCTGAAATAAATTTGTTTATTTCTTACACACCTTTAGGATCAGCCATCTTTTCTGATTTTTTTTTTTTACCATGCATTAGTTGCACATACTGCTGATTTGCTTTGAAAAGCAATTGCCACAATCTTGATCCAGAAATGTAAAAGGCTGCCCTTTCTGAGTCAGGCGACCAATTCTTGGCGAAGTCAATGCCTTATCCCCTTGTGATAGGGCAGACCCATTTCGTTTGACTATTTTCTCAGAAGTGTCTGGTCTTCCCCCGGCTCCTTCTCTCCATAGCACATTTTGTGAACCTCAGTTGTGGTTTCAAATGATGGAAAGATATAGCTATAGCTTATGTGCACAGCAGATTTGTACGGTTTTGCTAGGTCTCAAACGAGGTATGCCCTATGTTGTAAACCACAGCATGTACTCGAAAGGTGAGCTCCCGGAGGATCAATATGGAGAAATCAGCAAGAAGGGCTGTCGAGAGATGGCGAAAGACAAGGCGATATTGAGCAGAAGCATGTATTGTACAAGCAACAGTCGAGTTGATATGTATGCCACCAACATTTGTATAGGTCACATGCGTCATTACCAAGGCTTCATGGAAGCCTTGGATGTCTGGAGCTTGCATTTCTACTAGATCATACCACCAGTACACAGACTTTTCAGGTCAACTAGCTACAACTGACTATGGTCAACTGACACTGCCCCTGGATTCAGTGGTGGTTTCCTCCTTGAGGGCAGAGGAGCGTCGACCATGCCTGCTGCGAGCGTAGCAGCTGCAGCAAAACATAATTTAAATAAAATGGTCAAAATGGACATGACCATTTTCGTGAAGTGAGTGCCGCGTCTCGGGGGTGGTCCATTCCTGCTGCTGATTGGCAGCAGGAATGACTTGCTTAAAACCTAAAGTGCACGTCGAATTGGCCAACCGTCTTACAACGGCCAGCCTGAAATGCTCATTTCAGCCCTCACCAGTTCCAGCTGTATGACAGCTAGGCAGACAGCTGGGATAGGCTCCTACTCTGAAAAGGAGCACTGTGTCAACCTATTCTGACCCATCAAGCCACTACTCTCATGCTGAAAACGGCATGAGAGTAGCTCCATGACTGGTTATGATTCATTGGCCATTTACTTCCGAATCAGACTCTGTGATTTCAGCAGTGGAGTGCCTTCCGTGAAGACACCAACCGGATGGTAGTCCCTGGTCTCCAGGGTTTTCCCTGCACCTGAAATGTAAGTACTTTTGTTTTTATTTGTTTCATTCAAAAGTACAGTTTAACTAATTTGATGGGGGTGGGTGAGGGGGTCCATTGTTGTCGAACTTGCCATGAGCCCCAATTCCTGCTGCTCTTCGTCTCACCACTTACATATACCATTAGCCACTACTGCCTGGATTCCCATTGCTGGGCTACCTTTCCTACAGGTATTTGTGAGCAGCCTGTGCACAGGTAGCAGAACACCTGGCAAACCCTGTCTTGAGTAGCCTAAGAGGAAGCTAACAGGGAGGAAAGATGGTGCAAGACCTTGTGAGATAATGGGTTCTTGTAGGACTACTGTCGGCACAGTTCTCTGATTGACTGACTGCGTGTGCATATAAGAGTTGAACTTTCCAGTGGATTTCTATTCATCTTGAGATACTCTGAAAGCTGATTTCCAAGAGCATCGAAACAGTGCTGTCTGGAGTTTGGTCCTGGCATGGGTGGTATGAACCTGTCGTCATCCCTGGAGGGATGGGTCCTGTTATTCCCCATGCTGATGATGAAGTGGTAGGAGAGAATGTATCACGCTATTCTGTGTGAACCACAATGGCTGCATGATTGAAGGACAAGCGTACCTGTAATGCAAGATTGAATCCAGCTTTTTTTTTAAAGAGTGGTGGTTGTCTTCCTTTACATTTTGCTCTGCTGAAACATGCTGGGTTTTTATTATTGATAGCTTTATGGACTGGACAGTAGATTTCGAATTGCACCCTAGTGGCACCTAAGTTTACTTTTTCATTCAAGTATGCCACACAGAAGTTCTCCAAACTAGACAAATCCTTGTTCTCCTGCCTCTGGAATGTTGTAGGGGCATTTGTTAAACCAACATGCATCACCATAAATGGCCGGATGTCCTCAGAGTTGAGAAGAAAAACTTACTTTGTGACTAAAATACTTCACATTTGGATCTTCTATAGATTCACATGCTAACATGCTTGATAACCAAGTTAATTATCCTCGGTAAAGCTCTTTTTAATCCAGACTGTAGCCGCAGATTCCTTATGTTCAGAATATTCCTCAAGTGTCAGACTGGATCTGCAAACTTTTTTGTAGTACCCCTACACGCCAGACATTGGCACTGTGCAGCTCTGCATTGATGCCGTGCTGCTCCGGAAATGATGCGAGGGGCCTATAAAGGCGCCACTCCTGGGCGCTGACCTCAGTTGTTTTTGGGATGGACTTTGTCTCCAGATGTCGAACCCTAGAGCAAATTGGCATATTAGTCAGCAGATCTGTTACACTGGTCTTATTAGAGGGTAGAGTCCAACGACAGGATGGGAGGCTCAGTGAGTAACCCGCGGCTAGCTAGAGTCCGTACCAGAAAGAGCATTACCAAAGGAAAGTAATTTATTCTTCTGATAGAGACTTATAGCCACAGATTCCTCACCTATTGAATAGATACTAAAGCAGTACCTAAGGGAGGTAGACTGTGGATGGACTCAAACCAGAAAGCCTACAGAAAACCGGGGCAAAGTGTCCTTCTCTGCAGACTGGGCCAACCAGATAATAGTTTGTCATGAAGGTATGGAGGGATCCCCACGTAGCTGTCTGGCAGACGTTTAGAACAGGGACGCTGCATGCTAACTCAGTGGTAACAGCTTTGGCCCTGGTTGAATGGGCATGCAGTCCTTGCGGAGGCTGCTTCTTTGCAATAGTGTAACATATCTTAATGCAGAGCATGATGCAGCGTTAGATGGCTCATTTCTGCACAGCCATGCCTTTTTTTAGCTCCAGAGATCCCCACAAAGAGCTGATCGGCCACCTGGTGGGATTTGGTGCAATTGCTGTAGAAATTGAGTTCTCCCCTAGGGCCCAAGCGATGAAGGCTCTCCGCCTTAGAGGGGTGATGTGGAGCATAGAATGCCGGCAGAGTTATGGATTGGCTGGTGTCACAATGTTCAGGAGAAAGGATGACCTATTAGGCAGAACCAGCTTGTTGGGGAAGAAGGTGGTGGTGGATGGAAGATGAACACACACAGCCTGAAGCTCACTCATGCCGTGCTAAAGTGATGGCAAATAGGAACACAGTTTTGATGCTGAGAAGCCGTAAAAGACCACTGTGGAGCAACTCAAATGAAGTATACGTCCGATACAGAAGGACAAGATTGAGGTCCCATTTAGACATCACATATGGAGACGGGGAAGACATATGTTGCAGCACTTTCAAAACACACATCACAATAGGTGTTTTAAATAAAAAGGGCTGATCAGGCAACTGTAAGAAGGCAGAGAGGGCCGAAAGTTAATCTTGAACTGTTCCCAGAGTAAGGTCTTGCCGTGCAAGAGACAACACAAACAATAAAATATCAGACAGTTTGGCCTAGAGGGGGTCAATCACGAGCGCCACAACAAACCACAAATTTTGTACCAACGACCGGCACATACAATTTTTATCAAGGGGCACCTTGCTGCCAAGATTAAATCAACTCTGGAGAGAGGTCAAAGTTGTTCAGCTGTAACTGATCAATCTCCATGCATGAAGGTGGAGATTGCAAAAGTCAGGATGGAGAACACAACTGTTCTGCTGCAATAGCAAATCCTCCTACAGTCGCAGCCTGATCGGAGTACAGATTCTGAAGTGCTGACCTTGCACGCTCTTGGTGGTGGCGAATAGATTGAGCCAAGGTTCTCTCCGTTCACAGAAGAGACCTTGCACCACCTCCGGATGTAGGTGTCATTCGTGACCCGCCAGGTGCCAATGGCTAAGTTAGTGCGCCCTGACATTCAAAGAACCTGCCAGCTGGTTCACTACTAGGAAAATTCCTCTGTGGTCCAGCCATGTCCAGAGGCACTAGGCCTCCTGGCAGAGGGTCCATGACCCCCACCCTTCCCTGTTTGTTGCAGTACCATACGGCAGTGTTGTTGTCTGTGAACACGTGTACCTGCCTTGAAGGATGGCTTGAAGAATTTTGGTGCCTAAATGATGTCCCTCAGCTCTAGAAGGTTGCCATGGAGTCGTGACTTCACCGGGGATTAGAGGCCTATGATCTCCACCTCTCCCAGATGGCTGCCCCAATCCAGAAGCTGTGCATCAATCCCCCCTGTCAGTTGCGGGTGTGGAATGGAGAGGGGTCTGCCCCACAAGTCACAGTCCAGTTGCTGCAGATCTTTATCAGTCTCCTCTGAGATCTGGATGTGGTCTGTGAGGTTCCCTTGATGTTGGCCACACTGGGACTTCCGATCCCACTGCAGAGCCTGTCTGTGCCCCCTGGCATGCTCAAACACCAGGATGCAGAAAGCAATCCATCCCAGCAACCTCACAGTCAACCTCATTGAAATCCAGGACCGAGACTGAAAGATCGAAATCATAGCCTGAATGTCCTGGATCACTTTCCCAGCATCTGAGAACGAGTCAGGTGTGACTTAGGCACATTGATAGTGAACCCCAAAGATGACAGTAGGTTTGCTGTCGTCTGGAAGTTGTTGACGACTGCCTGGGGCGAGCCCACCTCAAATTTCCAGTCATCAAGATAGGGGAAGACTGGCAGCCCTGACCTCCGAAGGTGTGCTGCCACCACCGCCATCAATATAGTGAAAACCGAGGGAGGCTGGTGAGACCATACAGGAGTACAGCGAACTGAAAATGCTCCTCTTCCACCACGAACTCAGGTAGCACCAATGAGCCGGCTGGATGGGAATATGGAAATCAGCATCTGACCGGTCCAATGCCACCATTCAGTCTCCAGGGTCGAGGGCAGACAGAATCTGGGACAGGGGGAGCATTTTGAACTTCTCCTTGCAGAGGGAGAAATTGAAAGGGTGCAGATCGAGAAGAGACTTTAGACCTTTGTCCATCGTCCTTCTTGGGCATCAGAAAGTAGTGGGAATAACAACCACATCCTACTTCTTGGACTGGCACCCTCTCAATAGCCCCTTTAGCCAAAATCGGTTGCACCTTCTGGTGAAATATGGGGAGATTGTTCTCCCTCAGTCATTGGGTATACAGTGGAAAGTGTGGCGGGTGCGAAAGGAAGGGTAAGGCATATCCTTTCCAAACAATTTGTAGGACTCACCTGTCCGATATCATTGCTTGCCAGCCCAGATAGAATCTGTGGATTTTGCCTCCCACCGGGTGGCTCTGACTCTGTAAGGGTTCATTAAAGTGGCTTTGCAGGTTAGGCTTCAGAGGTGCTGTTGGACTGAGCGCCACGCTGACCTTAGCTGCAGAGGTGGTGGGCACCATGGCCTCTCCCATGAAACTGCTGGGTTCCCTGTTAGGGTGGTAAAGGCTGCTGACAGCGACTGTCTCAGTCAAAACTACGAAAAGAACATTGAAAGTGTTGCTGGCGAGGCTGGGTTGAAAGATCTAGCGAGCGAGTGGTGGCCCTACTCTCTTTTAAAGCATTCAAACGCGAAATCAGCCTTATCCCTGAACGGGCGAGTCCGATCGAACAGCATGTCCTTCAGGGAGGATTGGACATCACCTGAGAACCCAGTCAATGTAGCCACACAAGGCTATGAATGGCAACACTGGGGTTTATAGCCCACCCAACAGAGTCAGTGGTGTCAAAGCTGAACGAATTGTGAACTTGGCTGCATCACAACCATCCTGAATGGCCTGTGATAGAACAGGGCACATTTCTTCAGGAAAACCTGGGAAGACTCATGCCACCAGGTTCAGAGGGCATGAGTGTAGCGGCAGAGTAAGCAGGAAGCATTAATGGACCATAGGGCCAAACAGGTGGAGAAGAGGCATTTACTGAAGGTCTCCACATGCTTCAACTCCATGTCAGTGGTAGGAAAGTTGTTGGGACTGGTCATGCTGGTGGAGGCTTGCACCACGAGAATCTCCGGAGAAGGGTGCTGTGATAAAGAAAAGTTTTGGTTGCCTGGAGCAAGTTGATGGTATCTAGAAATTTCCCCATTAACCAGAGGGCCTGTGAAAGCCTCAGCCCTAGCACCTAACAGCGTATCTGTCAAGGCCTCATTAAAACGTAGGAGACTCTAAGAAGCAGTCTGGCCAGGCTGCATGACCTCCATCAGGACGTCAGTTTTCACCTCCATAGTGGAAAGCTGGAGCTCAAAAACCTGAGCCACCCCACGCATCACCATGGCATAGGAAACAAATCCTTTTGTGGTGAGGCAAGGAGGTAAGAAAAGGGCTGTCTCCGAGCGGTTCTCCTAACCACTAACTACTTGCAAATTCTCATACCAATTGTCATGAGCATCGAACTGAGTGAACTCTTCACCCTCATCTTGATCATTGTTGGAGTCTGTGCCAAAAAGAGAAATTAAGGAGTGTTGTCTGGCTGGTGGTAAGGCAAGAGCAGAAACCTCCGTCTGATTTGGTTGGGATGCCAGCTGAATTTGGACCGGTGTTGAGTCGCAGTCGGAAACGACAATCTGGGCCACCTCTTTGGGTGGTGAAGTTTGTATTGGCCTCAATGTGCCTGGGCAATGGTGCAGAGAAGAACAAGTTACTTACCTTCGGTAATGCTTTTTCTGGTGGATACAATATCTGCCTGTGGATTCCTCACCTTGTGAATATCCCCTGCGCCAGCAACATTCGGAAACTTTTGTAGCAGTCCACGCCGATGAGGTCGAAGACGACATCACAGAGACATGGCTCCGCTCGCGACTCCGCTGACGTCACCGGCTCCATAAGAAGACCTCGTCGGCGTGATGATGTCAGTTCCGCCCTTTTTTTCCGTGCCTTCGAGGCACACGGACGGACTGACAGCAATATATACACAGTATACACAGTACATAATATACAAAGTGACACACACAGTGTGGATAATAAATAGAAAGGCAAAAGAAACATCACAATGCCTTTGACAGTAACAAATACATCTTGAAACACCATCATATACTAAAGGTATACAAGGGTGGACAACGGGGAGGCGGGTGGGTCAGTGAAGAATCCACAGGCAGATATTGTATCCACCAGAAAAAGCGTTACTGAAGGTAAGTAACTTGTTCTTCTGATGGATACATCTGCTAGTGGATTCCTCACCTTGTGAATAGATTCCCACAGCAGTCCCCACTCCCGGAGGAGGGTGTCCACCCTTCTATACTAGAAAGTCCTGAAGGACGGAACGAGCAAAGTGTCCGTCCCTCCTCAACTCGGTGTCTAAACAATAATGTTTTGCGAAAGTGTGGAGGGAGGCCCAAGTTGCCACCCTACAAATGTCCTCCACAGGAACACCCCTAGACAAAGCAGAAGTGGAAGACTTAGCTCTAGTGGAATGGGCTCTTAAACCCTCTGGAGGTTCCTTACCAGCCAAAGAGTAGCATATTTTGATGCACAACACCATCCATCTGGAAAGGGTGCGCTTGTGCACCGCTCTGCCTTTCCTGCTGCCAACAAAGCCCACGAAGAGTGGTCATCAACTCGAAAGTCTTTTGTCCTGTCAAGGTAGAAGCTCACCGCCCTCCTAGGGTTCAAGCGGTGAAGTCTCTCCTCCTCCTTGGAAGGATGAGGGGGAGGATAGAAGGTAGGAAGGGTAATGGACTGCCCCAGATGGAAGGGAGTTACCACTTTAGGCAGAAATGGAGCCCTGGTCTTTCAGCATGAATGGTCAAAAACGGGGGTTTTGAACTTAGAGCTTGAAGCTCACTTACCCTCCTTGCCGAGGTGATTGCAATTAGAAAACCCGTCTTAAAAGACAAAAGATAAGTTAAGACAAGGTTTAAGTCCCATTGTGGCACAATAAAGGGAGTAGGAGGAAATCTGTTTGTAAGGCCCTTTAGAAATCGTAGAACAATAGGTGATTTGAACAATGACGGCTGATCCGGCAAGCAAAGGAAAGCCGACAAAGCCGATAAGTATCCCTTAACAGTAGCCACAGCAAATCCTTGCTGAGCAAGAGAAAGGGCAAACTGCAGAATGTCAGATAAACAAGCCCTCAAAGGATCAATTGACTTCTCTCCACACCAGAGTACAAATTTAGACCACCTATAGGAATAGATAGATTTGGTGGAATGACGCCTGGCAGACAAAATTACATCTACCACATCAGGCGGGAGAGAAAAAGAATTCAGGTTGCCCCGTTCAATCTCCAGGCATGAAGGTGTAAGCTCTGGAGGTGGGGGTGTAGAACCTGCCCCTCCGATTGCGAGAGGAGGTCTGCCCTCAGAGGGAGACGGAGCGGAGGGCACGAGGAGAGGTGGAGAAGATCTGTATACCACACCCTTCTTGGCCAATCCGGGGCGATCAATATGACTTGGGCCCGGTCTTGGTGAATCTTCCTCAGAACCCGAGGAATCAAGGGTATGGGAGGAAATGCGTAAAGGAGTTGTGAGCTCCAACTCAACTGAAACGCGTCCCCCAATGCTCACTGCATTGGATACTGGAGACTGCAGAATGACGGGCAATGAGCGTTCTCGTGAGTGGCAAACAAGTCCACCCGAGGAGTTCCCCACATCCGAAAGACGTGACGAACCACCTCCGGATGGAGCCTCCACTCGTGGTCGGCGGAGAGCTGCCGACTGAGACTGTCCGCACGTACGTTCAGAACCCTGGCCAGATGATTTGCCATCAGACAAATCTGATGGTCCTGAGCCCAGGACCAGAGACGCAGAGCCTCTCTGCAGAGACAATGCGACCCCACTCCTCCCTGCTTGTTGACATACCACATCGCGGTAGTGTTGTCCGTCAGGACTTGAACCGACTGACCGCGAAGTGAAGGGAGGAAGGCCTTGAGTGCCAAACGAATCGCCTGCAACTCCAGAAGGTTGATGTGAAGCAACCTTTCCTCTGGAGACCAAAGACCTTTGATCTCCAGATCCCCCAGATGTGCACCCCACCCTAAAGTAGATGCATCCGTTATCACTGTGGCCACCGATGGAGGTAGATGGAAGGGCTTTCCTTGAGACAGATTGCCCTCCACACTCCACCAAGAGAGATCCGCTGCAGCTTCTATGGAGATCCTCACAGACTCCCTGAGATCTCCTTTGAGCTGATACCACTGCCTGCGGTGGCACCACTGGAGGGCCCTCATGTGCCAGCGTGCATGGTTGACCAACAGAATGCAGGAAGCAAACAGACCGAGCAGGCGAAGGACCTTCAGGACTGGAACGACCGCTCCATTGCAAAACGAAGGAATCATTTCCTTTATGTCGAGAATCCTTTGAGGAGGTGGGAATGCTCGACACACAGTAGTGTCCAGTACCGCCCCTATGAACAGGTTGCGCTGAGAGGGCACCAGGTGAGATTTGGGCACGTTTATCGAAAAACCCAGTTTGTACAACAGCTGAGTTGTTACCTGCAGATGATGTAGCACCTTCTCCGGAGACTCCGCTTTGATCAGCCAGTCGTCCAAATTGGGGAAAACTGAAATCCCCAACCTTCTGAGATGGGCTGCCACCACTGCCATCACCTTCGTGAAGACTCGGGGTGCAGTAGTAAGACCAAACGGAAGGACCGCAAACTGATAATGTTGTGATCCTACCGTAAACCGGAGATACTTCCTGTGTGACTTTAGGATGGGGATGTGGAAATACGCATCCTGCAAGTCGATCGACACCATCCAGTCCTCCTGATTCAGCGCCTGAAGAACCTGTGCAAGGGTGAGCATCTTGAACTTCTCTTGCTTCAGATAAAGATTCAAGATCCTGAGGTCCAATATCGGACGCAATCTGCCGTCCTTTTTCGGAATCAGGAAATACCGGGAGTAGCATCCCTGACCCCTCTCCTGCTCTGGAACCACCTCTATCGCACCTTTCTGTAGTAACTTCAGGACTTCCTCCTGTAGGAGAAGACGGTGGTTCTCTGAGCAAGCCCCTTGACAAGGAGGGTAATTTGGAGGGAATTCCCGAAAGGGAAGGGCACACCCATTTTCTACAAGATCCAGAACCCAAAGGTCTCCAGTAACTGATTCCCAATCTTGTAGAAAATGGATAAGCCGGCCCCCCACAGGACCAGCATGATCCAGAATGGCGGATCTAGGGCTGCTTTGCGGTTGTAGGAGGGACTGAGGAAGAGGAGGAGGAGGAAGAGAGCTGACGGCCGCGTGTGCGACCCCTGATTCTGCCTCTGTACCCCTTATGCTCTGCTGTTGTTGCTGCTGGGTCTGCCTGTAAGAACGAAAGGTTGCCCTTCCGAAACCCCTATATCTTTTAAACGATCCCCTTGACTGGGATTGAAGACCCAAAGACTTAGCCGTAGCCTTACTTTCTTTAAAACGTTCCAGTGCAGCATCTGCCTTTTTGCCAAAGAGTCCAGAGCCATCAAAAGGCAAGTCCAAAAGCGTTGATTGCACATCAGGGGAAAACTCTGAAGACCTAAGCCACGCGCTCCTCCTAGTGGCAACAGAAGACCCCATGACTCTAGCTACTGAGTCAGCTATGTCCAGTCCACTCTGTATCACCTGACGCGCTGCTGCCTGGGCATCCGCCAGTACCTCATTAAAACCAACCCTATTCTCCTCTGATAGTTTTGGAGCTAATTTCTTTGCAGAATCCATGAGCGCATGAATATAGCGACCCAAGAGGCATTTGTACACTTAAGAGCCATGCTGGCCGAAGAAAATACCTTTTTGGCCGATTGATCTAATTTCTTAGCCTCTCTGTCACTTGGAACCTGGGGAAAAGCACCTTTAGATCTCCCTGAACAAGCAGCCTGAACCACCAGGCTCTCAGGCGACGGGTGTGAAGTTAAAAAACTCTGGGTCCCCCGGAGCTGCCCTATACCTCCTGGCAATTGTCTTTGAAACTGCGGGAGCAGAAAAAGGCTTACTCCACACTTCCATCACAGGATCTATGATGGCCTCATTAAAGGGCAACACGCGTTCTGAAACAGTAGTAGGAGAATGCAGCACCTCTGTCAAAATGTTCGGCTTGAATTCAGTAGAAGGCAACTGCAGATCTAACAGCTCAGCTGCCTTCCTTATGACTGCATGATATTGAGCCACATCCTTTGAGGGTTCATCAGAAGGTGGAGTAATTTCCCATTCAGGAGATAAATCCAAACCACTAGCCTCCTTTAGCTCTTCAAAAATGTCATCCGACTCCACAAGCTCTCCTTCTTCTGCCTCTTCCAAAAGGTACCTTTGTTAATCGAACATCCTTTGAGCCTCCCTCCTAGACCGGATTCTTACAACCGGCGTCGGCGGCGCCGTGATCGAATCCGACATTGCCGGCGTCGAACATGGATCCACAGGAGCAGCCGGCGTCGAGCGAGGTCAAGTCGGCGCTGGCGAAGAAGGGAGCGGCGTCGATGTCCTCGGCGCCGGTAGATGCCAAGATGGCATCGCCGGAAAAAATAGCATGAAAGGGGTCTGAGGATAAGCTTGAGGCACCCCCATACTGAAGGCCATGGGACCCGAAGGTGCACTAGTGGAATACATGGCTCTTGAAAATACCCCGTACATTGCATTTAGATAATGCATGGGGTCCTGACCTGGTCCAGGGAACGCAGGATACTGATCAGGCATCACCGTACTCGGGCCAACCAGCGCCGACGGTGGAATTTGCGGCCCAAAGGCTCACCCGGAACTGGAAGCTCCTCAACCGGAGACGGAGATGGAACCGGCGTCGAAGATGGAGCCGGCGTCGGAGATGGAGCCGGAGCATGAACCGGTGAAGCCACTGGAGAAGAAGGGCCAACAGGAGAATCTGGAACGGATGAGGGAGATAGAGTCCTTACGGCGTCGAGAAGGTGACTTCGACTTCGGAGCCGTACTCTTGTCAGAGTGACGTCGAGAAGAATGTCTCCTCTTCTTCTTGTGCTTCTTAGATCTTGAAGCATGCCCCGAAGACGACTTCGACGCCGATCTCGCCCTCGTTCTTGACCTAGTTCTTGATTTTCTCCTACCTTTCTTCTCTTTTTTCATCCTCGCGATGAAAAGCTTTGCTTCTCTTTCCTTGAGAGCCTTGGAACTCATCTTGCGACAGCAAGAACACCCATCCACATCATGGTCTGAAGATAAGCACCATACGCAGTCGTCATGTGGATCCGTGATAGACACATGCTTTCCACATTCATGACAGGGCTTGAATCCCGACTTCTTTGTCAACATTTTCACAATAAAGGACAGAGAAAGCCAGTAGAAATACAAAGCAACAGTGAAGCTACAGATAGATTCCCGAAATCCGTTGGCGTCGACGGCGCGGAAAAAAGGAAAATGATGTCATCACGCCGACGAGGTCTTCTTATGGAGCCGGTGACGTCAGCGGAGTCGCGAGCGGAGCCGTGTCTCTGTGACGTTGTCTTCGACCTCATCGGCATGGACTGCTACAAAAGTTTCCGAATGTTGCTGGCGCAGGGGATATTCACAAGGTGAGGTATCCACTGGCAGATGTATCCATCAGAAAGGAGTCTGTACTGGAGGCTAGAGCAGAAGTAGCACTGAGGGCGAACCCACTGGCGGTAATCCAGGTGGTAGGCCTCTTTGCTCTGTGGGACCGGAAGGTCTTCCAGTGGGTGTAGGTAAAAACATTAAGAGCCTGGAGCATTGCTGCGGGAAACTCTTTAATTTGGAGCAGCATGACTGAATGCCCCAGAAACTTGTGCTGGAACCAGCTGCTAAATCAGCTCTGAAGTCGGCCGACTTCTGGAACTGGACCGTTGGCACCACCCACTCGCTTCATCAGGGGAGTGAGAATGATATAATGTAGGAGAACTCCACTTTGATTTCTTATGTTTCTTCTACTTCTCTGAGGATTTGTAGCACGACAAAGACATGCCTCGAGAGCAGCTTTGTCAAGTATAGGAGCGGGTCCTGAAACAAGCTTTTGACTTGGAGAGGTCCCGGTGCTGCGTCATCTTGTGCTTGGCAATGTATAGTTTCACCTCACATTCCCTGATGGCCTTCAGGGTTATCGACGTGCTGTCCCTGCAGGTCTTGGAGTCATTCCCTGACCCCAGATACCACGGGAAAACCAAGGGGAGATTTATCACAGACATCTGTTGGCAAGGCTTAAAACCTGTCTTCTTAGGTGGTGACATCCATTGCACACTATCGAAAATTTGAAGAAAAATCTGACAAAAAGCAGTCTGAGAGACAAGAGAAGCTCCTGATCCGTGTCTAGTGATGCGGAAAGAAAGTAACTGAAGTCAGCATGTGTGAAAATCGCCTTTACAGGCCTCGCATGTCATTTCCGAAGCGGAACAGTGTCCGTGCCACCTTCCGGGGCGCAGACCTACTACGAAAAAGTTTCCGGATCCAGTCTGACACCTGGGGAATATTCAAAAAGTGAAGAATATGTGGCTAAAAGGCTCTATCAGAATTATTCCCCATCACCAACCTGGGAACCTTTAGCAGTCAGTTTAAAGAGTGTTGGTTACCCACATTTATTTAGCCATGCAATCTATCCTCTTATTATGTTGCCTAAACTCTGGCCAGTGATGTGGAGAGACACAGAGCTAAGATCCCTCATTCAGATCCATAAGTTACATTTCATCATGTCAAGAGTAGGCAAATGCGGCCCCATGAAAGGATAGGATTCTGTGACTGGGGGTGAGTATCTGAAAAGTTTCAGCGCTCCGTCTATCATCCCCTTGCGTTTGCTTTGTTTGCCCTAAGTTGGCAGGGTATGCCCAGATGTGGGTCCCTTGCTCACTTTGCCACTGGATTCAAGCTAGCCTGGCTCATGAAGGGTGTTACACAGGAACCGGTCCCAGGATGCTTGGTTCCGGTTCAGTTAAGACCTGGCTTGGCTGTTCGGGCTGGACTGTTCTTATGAGGTACAGGGTCAAGACTGATTTGCATATAGCTGGGTCTGAACTGAGGTGGCGAAGTGAGCTAAAGAATGATGATGGATTCAACCCAGATCTGTGACTGGGGGTGTCTGAAAAGTTTCAGCGCTCTGTCCATCATCTCCTTGTGTTTGCCTGTACTGGAGGTGCCACTGACTGCCAAGAGGAAGAGGAGCAGTGGGTAAGTAAATCTTTAGTTTAATTTACTGTATTGACGGTCACTGTGAGAAACTCACAGTGCCTTCAGTCTCAACTCCATAGTTCTCTTTCGTGGCCCGTTATAAACACTGTTCATAATGGACCACGGTTGAAAGCTTTGGCTTTGAGCCTAAGGGCACTGCTGGTTTTAATTAGTGCCTGTCAGTGGGTTCGCCCATTGCCCCAACTGTTTTATTGGCCGCTGGCCGCCACTGGTCAAACAGCACCAATTAAGTAAACAAAAATGCCTTTCTTATGGAAAGTCTCACCTAAGTATAACTACACTAATCAATATATGTAAATGCACATAGATACGGTTAGGTGCATTTAAATTGTAGAAACAGTTGGTATTAAAGAGACTGTAGTCCTAAGCAGTGTTGATTTACTCTGTGTGTACATGTGAGTTTATGTAATGGAAATAGTATATGCCTGGAGTGAAGTCTGTTTCAGCATTGCGAAAGTTATATGGTACACGGTTCACCTACCACTAAAATGTAACTATCACTAAAGTTATGAGTGCAATCAGTTCTCCTTGTTAAGTAGAGTAAAGCATGAGCACACCTGGTGTGGCTTGCAGAGGCACATTTCAAAATAGGTTGTCGGCTAAAGAAGGGAGGCTGTTGCCAAAACATCTGATAGGGAAAGCTTCCGTTCCCAATCAATTATTGACATGTGCCTGGTTGTAAACATTTATGCTCATCTCACTTATGTGTGTACTTTGCCTAACTACAGGGAGTTGTCCATACAGCCTCACTGAAGGTGCCTTATCAGTGGCTAATGCACATGTCAAACCTCTTACTCAAAATTACAAGTCAAGTGAAGTCTTTAAGAGGGTGATCCCATTAAAGTATTGGAGGGATTCTGTATGTTAGGCAGGTGAATGCCAGTAAAAAGAAAGTAAGAACCACCAAATGAGGTTAGGTTGACAGATATACTATGTGTCACACGTGTTGCCAAAGATTATCTCCATTATCACTTGATTGGTGATAGAATATTGGGCACAAGTGCAGCTTGTTGAATTACTCCCAGTCCACAAAGCCTGTAGCACACTGTGTCAATCACTGGATTATGTCGACAGTGATGTCATTAATGAAGTCATTAGTGATGTCATTTAACATGTCATGATTGATGTAGAACAAGCTACTTACCTTCGGTAACGTCTTATCTGGTAGACACTCTATTTAGCTGCAGAGTCCTTACCTTAGGATTATAACCCAGCCTGGAACTGGAAGTTTCTTGTGAGCAGCCCCCCTGCGGGCTGGTAGGTGGCATCATTTGTCTCTGCTTGGTGTCACTGGAAGTGATGTGCGCTGTGCCTACATAGGTGCCACCCTAGCGTGTTTATGTCTATTTCCTTTTGCAGCTTTCCACTCCAGGAGCGCGAATCTATGAAGAACACTGACCACTGGTGTGGAAAAATAGGGTCCTGAAAGGGAAACCCCCTTGGCCCTAGAAATCAGTTCGCAGAGGAGGATGGGGGGAGGGTGTCAGTAAGAGATCTTTGGCTAGATAGTCTCTACCAGATAAGGCATTACAGAAGGTAAGTAACTTGTCTATCTGATAGAGACTTCTGGCTGCAGATTCCACACCCTAGAATAGATACCAAAGCACTACCTACCTTGAGGTGGGTACGCGAACCGTTTCTCACTACCAAGTCCTGCAGGACCGAATGGGCAAAGTGGCCATGCTGACAGACCTGATTGCCCTGGCAGAAGTGCTTGGTGAACGTGTGCAGAGAAGCCAATGTTGCTGCCCGGCAGATGTCCAGGACCAGAACTCCGTGTGCTAGCTCTGGTGGAATGAGCATGCAAACCCTCATGGGGTTGCTTCTTGGCCAGTGTATAGTAGATTTTAATGCAGAGCACAATCCATTGGGAGATGGTCCTTTTCTGCACAGCCTTCCCCTTCTGGGCTCCGACAGTCCGGATGAAGAGTTGGTTGTCTTTTTGCGTCCTGTCGATAGTCGCACCTCTTTCCTAGAGGGGTGTGGCAGAGCATAAAAGGTAGACAGGGTGATGGACTGGCCTATATGAAAGGGAGTGACCACTTACAGCAGGAAGGAAGCTCTAGTGCAAGGAACCACTTTGGCTGGGAAGATATAGCTGTACGGAGACTTAGATGACAAAGCCTGGAGTTCACTGACCTTCCGGGCAGATGTTATCACCTCCAGTTAGGCTGTCTTGATGGTTAGGAGCCTGAGATGACAGTTGTGTAATGGTTCAAAGTGAGCACAAAGCCGAAATGTGAGTACTAGTTGGAGGTCCCACTGAGCATGATAAAGGGTGACAGTGGAAACAGATGTTGAAAACGTTTCAAAAACATATTTACAACAGGGAATTTGAACAGGGATGGCTGATCTGGCTACCACAGAAAGGCTGAGATGGTAGAGACATAGCCCTTTAAGGTGCCCAAAGCAGAGCCCTGCTGGGCAAGAGAAAGAATTAATAGAAGGACTGGAAAGAGCATAAAGGGGGTCAACTTGTCTTTCTGCACATCATGCCACAAACTTGCCCCAGTGGCAGGTGTATATAGTCTTGGTTGAGGGACGCCTGACTGCCAAAATGACACTGCAGACTGCAGGGTGAAAGGTCAAATGTTGTCAACTGTTGCTGCTCAATCTCCACACATGAATGTGAAGCGCTGACAGGTTCGGGTCGAGAACCTTCTCCTGCTGCAATGACAGAAGATCCTCCCGAAGTGGCAGCCTGATAGGAGGATCGATGGCCATGCTCAACAGCTCTGGATAACAAACTCTCCGAGTCCAGTCTGGAGTCACAAGGATGAATTGGACCCGGTTGTTCCTGATCTTCTTGAACTCTGGGCAGGAGTGGTATGGGCAGGAAGGTGTACAGGAGGCCTGAGCTCCACTCAAGCCAAAAAACGTCTCAGAGCAAGAGCTGCCCTGTAAACTCCAGTGCAGACGAGCTGACATCTAATTTTCACAGTGGAGGCTCTTCCCACTGCTGAAAGGGACCTTGCACCACCTCCATATGGAGATGCCATTCATAATCTGCTAGGCATCTTTGGCTGAGTTTGAGGACACTGGCATTCAGATAACCTGGCAGGTGTTAAACAACCAGGGTTATGCCTTGATGTTCCAGCCCTGTGCAAAGGAGCAAGGCCTCTTGGCAAAGGAGCAAGGCCTCTTGACAAAGGGTGTACGACCCTACCCCACCCTGTTTGTTGCTGTACCACATGGCGGTGGTGTTGTCCATGAACACCTGCACTAGCCTTCCCTTGATGGAGGGTAGAGAGGCTTTCTATGCCAGACAGATCACCAGAGTGCCAGCAGGTTGATGTGGAGTCCGGATTCCACCAGAGACCAGAGCCCTCTGATCTTGTTCTCTCTCAGATGGCCACAGCATCCCGAAGTGATGCATCTGTCAATTCTGTCAGATCTGGTTGGGGAAGGGAGAGGGATCTGCTGCTGACCTAATCGCAGTTCGTTAACCACCACTGCAGATCTTTTGCTGTTCCCTCCGAGATCTGGACTATGTTGTGGAGATTCCCCTGATGCTGTACCCACTGGAGCTTCAGGTCCCACTGCAGAGCCCTCATATGCCAGCTGGTATGTCACAAGCATGATGCAGGAGGCCCTTAGGCCCAGCAGCCTTACAGTCAGTCTCACCGAAATCCAGGATGGAGGCTGAAACATCGGTATCATAGCATGAATATCATGGACTAGCAATTTGGGAAGATAAGCCTGAAACTGCACAGTGTCCAGAACTGCTCCGATGAAAGGGAGCATCTGAGAGGGAGTCAGGTGTGACTTCGGCACATTGATAGTGCTTGACTATAGATTCTTCAAAGAGAAAGGAGCTATCAAAGGGTATGTCCATAAGTGAAGTTTGGACATCCCCTTAAAAGCTGGTCGTCTGCAGATCCGACATGCACTGGGCTCCGTCTTCCCGGACGTTGCATCCATCCCGAAGCATTCCCCCCTGGAGGATAGAGTGCTGGAAGGACACGTTCCGGACAGCACGATCTCACTGATCTACAAAAAACTGATCAATGACCGCTCGGGATTGCTGACTGCCCTTCGTGAGGCTTGGGTTGCCGATGGACTGGAGCTGGACGACGAGGACTGGGCCTCTGCGGTGGCCTCCCCGAAAGAGGTGGCCATACCGGCCCGCCTTCGCTTCGTCCAGCTCAAGATACTCCACAGTCTACATGACGGGGCCAAGGCTCCTGCGTATGGGCTATGCTGTGGACGGGTTGTGTAAGCGTGGGTGTGGCGCTTTGGGGACCTTTCTGCATATATTGTGGGAATGCCCGGAGGTGGAGCGATTCTGGCGTGGTGTGCATGAGGTCCTGCGTGTGGTTACGCATGTGGTGCTGCTACCCGAAGCGAGGAGATGCCTGTTGAATGTGTGGGAACCTACCGACTACTCGGCGCCACAGACGTGGTGGGTGACTCTGGGATATATGGTGGCCAAGCGTGATATTGCTCAACTGTGGGGATCCCAGAGGTCCCCGACTGTCTCGGCCTGGAAGGAACATATGGATTGGTGCATGTTTCGGGAAAAGGTGGTGTATGTGGCGAGAGGTAAGCCTGGGACATGGGTGAAAGTATGGGGCCCCTGGAACGCCTACCGCGGGGGAATCTGTGCTCCGCCGTTATTGCCCGATCCGTCGCCGGCCCCATCCCCTTAGCCGACCCATCTTCCTTGTTCCGGGCATTGAGTTTACCCAGCCCTAGTCCTGATCTCTTCCCCTTCTTGATACTCCTATGGACTGGTAGGGTCCCCCTCTCAGGGGAGCACATGCTGCTATTTCTGATTGTGGATTGCCTTGTGGGTTTGTTTTTCTGGTTGTTCTTTCAGTTTAAAATGAAACCGTACAGTGGGGTCCGGATGGTGTGGCTATCAACGCTGCTAACTCCTGTGCATCTTCCTCAGCCGCAACACACGCTCTACAATGTGTATCATATGCTCCTTTTGTCTGCTAGCGGCCGGCCGGAAGGTTGTAGGCCCATCTTTGTATATTTTTGGAGTTTTGTAATAAACGGTTTCAAAAAAAAAAAAAAAAAAAAAAAAAATCCTAACAAAGAACAGTGAGCTATTAACTTTCATCTTAGAGCTGCAAGCAAACTGCAAGGTATAAACTAGTGCTTTATGGTTTTTTTCCCTAAGCCTTCTATTATCCTAATATTGCAAAAAGTGTTTATTTGGATAGAAATCAATAATGAATATTAAAGAGAACCCCCAATCATGGTATTAAGTTTTAAATTCTGAGTTAGTGTTTCTCCAGATCAATCACTATTAAACTATACTGCCTACTAATATGGTTGTCATGTGGAAAAGAAAAAAAAAAGCTGGTCGTCCTCAGCCAGGTGTGGCTTCTAAGGATGAAGAAACTGTTCTGCCTAGTAGGTCAATCGTATCCAGCCCACATCTGATCGTGAACTTGGCTGCATCTATCCCATCAGCAATAGCTTGGGAGAGTATAGACCAGGCCTTCTCCGGGACCAAGGGCAGCATCTGCGCAACCCATTCTCACAGTGCATGGGAGTAACGGCCCAAAAGACACCCAGTGTTCACAAACCACAGTGCTAGGCTGGTAAAAGAAAACATTTTCTTCCCTAAAGTGTCCAGCCTCTTGGATTCCCTATCCGGTGGGTAGGTAGGGGAAGCACCAGGATTCACACGAGAGGTGGAGGCTTGGATCACCAAGTTCTCTCTGATAGGGTGCTGTGTGAGGAAACTGGGGTCCCCTGGGATGGGGCGAGGTTGGTAGGCATTTGTCATGTTCACAGAAGCCCTTGTGCAGGTTTTGGACCAGGCCCAAGCAGGACGTCCGTAAGGGCTTCATTAAATGGGAGAAGCGGTTCTGAAGGGTCACTCCCAGCTGAAGCGCCTCCGTGAAGACGTTATTCTTGACTGATACCAATGGCAGGCTAAGGTCCAGGACCTCTGCCGCCCTTCTCATCAGCATAGCAAAAGAGGCTCCCTCCTCTGTAGCCACGGTAAGAGGAGAGACCATGCCAGTATCTGGGGAGGTGTCCAGTCCACTTGCATCCGCCACTTCCTCACACCAGTCCATGTTGGGGTCTAGAGGCTGACATTCTTCAGGATCCAGTGGCCCCTTCCCATCATCCCCATGTCCTAGCCTGTAGGAATAGGTCTCAGGCTCCGGTCTGGAAGGCAAGGCTCCAGTCTGCACATGTAGACGTCTGGTGCCAAATCGCCTTCCATGTCAGAGTTGGGAGTGAGAATGGGGATGGAAACCCCGGAGCATCAACATTGGGACTGGCGTCGGGAAATGTCAAGGAGGTACGAACAGCACCGGTCCAGATCCATCCGTGGATCCAACGCACCCCGACTGGTGCCTGGGGCAGATCCAGTGGCGGAGAACCAGTAGGAGCTTCTTTCGAACCCGCGGGCCCCAAAGGCACACCAGCTGGGACGGGCCACCCAAATATGAGGTGCATGGCCTCATAAAATTAGCGGAGTTGGGTGGGGGTCCCTCCGGCTCCCGGAAACTCTGGGCGGCACAGAGCTAGCCCAGGCGCAGTCTTGCCTGCAGGGCCAGGCCTCGAATGACGACACTCCCTCTTCGGATGAGTTCAGACAGGGCAAAGTCGAAGATCTCTTCGACAACCTAAGCTTTTTCTTCTTGAGGGACTTACCCTAACGCTCAGACGACCAACTGCGATGAAGATCGATGACTCTGCGACCAATTCCTGGAACTTTGTCTCAACTGGGATCGAGACTGTCGTAACTTCGTATGTCGAGCACCAAAAAAAGAGATTGAGGGACCGCTTCCTCAAGGCCTTGGGGTGTATGGCATGGCAGTCCATGCATGTTTTCCTGTCATGGTCATGCTCAGGGCACCAGAGGCATACAATATGCAAGTCCGTCACCGACATCTGTTGGTGACGGGGGTCACAAGGTTTCAAGCCGGCTTTCTTAGTGGACATCCCTACCACACCAGGAAAAAAATCTCGAAAAACTTCCACAAAAGTACAAATACAGGCAGTCAAAAAATAACTAGGGGTAACTCTCTCCAGATCTGCGCTGACTGGCATGGAAAGACAAGAACGGACGTCAGTGTGCTGAGGTGGCACCTATATAGGCACTGCGCTCATCACTTAGGGTGCGGATGCTGCCACACAAAGCCGAATGACGCCACCTACCGGTGCTCAGGGGTATTGCTTGCAAACAATTTCCGGATCCAGTCTGACACCTGGAAATAATTCGAAGGAATCTGTGTGTGACTAGATTGCTCTATCAGATATATGTGATATCATAAGTAGTGCATGACGGAGGCACACGTTATAGTTCATTGGCTAAACTATAGCTCTGAATTTCAGTTTTTTTTTAAAATGTATTCACATTCATCAACTTTTTATTGTGCAAACTTTACCCCATCATCCATGTCCAGTGATCAGCCTTATGTGTCACATAAAATGCATGTTCAAAAGCTACAACTTAAATGTTTTCAACTGTAGTATGACATGTATAATACTACCTTCTGCAGGTGGGGTCTCTACTAGACCTAGAGAGTTGTGCTATGCAGACTGTTCTTCTTCCTTGCCTTTGCTGAGACACGAATGAGGGGAGGGGAAGGCGCTATTGAAGGAGTAGTACTGGCCCTAGCTGCAAAGCATGTTGTATGAAAGAATATAATTTCTTGTCACTGAAGGAGCTTTACCAGGGTCTAGGATTCGATTTGATGAAGAGCCAGCATCCTGAATTTTTCTTGAGTGATAAACTTGTTGAGGAACCAAAGATCTAGAATCTGCCAAAATTGCTTGGGTTAACTTTTCTTCGGCACCAGAAAATATCTTGAATATATTCCTTTGTTGATTTGGCTTGATGGAACCGTTTCTATTGCTTTTTTATAGTAATAGGTGTGTTCCGTGTTGTAGACTGGGCAGATGAAAGTTCAATAGAGGTTTTGGTGAGACAGGATATGGAACATTTTTAATTGAACTGAGTAACTGGTTTATAGGATGTTTAATACCCATCTGTCTAAAGTTATGTTTATCCACTCTTCCAGAAATCTTGTCACCGCTCCCCTGACAGGAGTGAGAAATGGTAAAGGGAGTGTCAGATCTTCATTGTTTATTGTTGTTTGAGGAATTTCTTCCTCTGGAGTGGCAGGAGTTTGGAGTAGTGGTCTTTCTTTTTTAAACCTTCTCTGGTAATGCCTTTTCATTAGCCTCTGTTGTGGTTGGTATGGACAACTAGGGGTTTGAAACCTTTGATAGAAAACCATCTATCCCTTGGTTTGATTGCTGCCTGAATTTATTTTCTATTCCTCTAATCCAACAGTCTTTAGTGTTTCTGCTTCATTTTGCATTTTGACCATCCCTTCTTCAGTATGTTGTCTAAAGAGAAAGGTAAATTTGCAATTTTAACCCCTTCAGCGCGGCGCGGATTCCCCCGCGGTGCTGAAGGGTTCGAGCGCGGGCGGGGCCATGACGGAACGGTTCCGTCATGAGCACAGCTCAACCGATGCTCATGACGGAACCGTTCCGTCATGAGCATGGAAGGGGTTAAATTGAGCGTCGGGATTAAAAAAGGATAAACAAAGCCATTATGACCTTCTTAAAGAAATTGCATGACAGTATGCTGTTGCTAAGAGTTCAACTGAAACAACTTAGGCACTGACTGGTTTGAGATTGAAGAGCCTTCTTTAACAACCTCTAAAAATTCTTGCTGCCTATGTGATGGTAGAGCAGAGACAAAAGATTTCATACCATCCCATATCGCTCTGTGATATCTCCCCAGAAGAGCAGCTGCAATGGCAGTGACAGTGGAAGCCCTACTGCATATTTCATTTCCTGTAGCATCCATTCTTTTGCTCTCGCTGTGAGGAGGAGCCGTGGATTCTGGAGCAAAAGCATGCCTACGTCTGACTTCTATAACTATGAGAAAGTCTCCCTTTTGGGTCTTTTTTGAGAAAATCAGGGTTTTGTTGAGGTAGCTTATATTTTTGGAGAAGTCGTGGAGTAGCGAGTTTATAGTTAGTAGGTTTAAGAAACTTCTCTTCCACAATGTCCAACAGACCTGGTACAAGAGTCAAAAGAGGTGTTGCCCGAGATTGTAAACTTTCAAGAAGGCAGAAACTGTTGGTGGCGACGCTAGAGTATAGAAAGTGTGTGTTGAGTCAGAATATGGTGACCTCGTCCTGGATCAGGAATAAGATCTATCTGTTAAAGGGGTTTCTAGTAGTGTTGACTGAATTGGTGAGGGAGGCTTCCACTTTCTAACTTGGTGACATGGATGTTGCCTCCAACATTCTTTTAAAAGGTGACAAAAGTAAGGGTTCCAAGTGTTTCTGTATGGGATATTCTTGAAGCATTACTGTTCTCAAAGGACATAGTGGTGTTGCGTCATCCATTTGTATAACTGGCTCACAGGATGCTTGAGATGCTGTGGAGAGGGTGGAAGGTGTTCAAGACCACCCTGGTGAAGAAGAGGGTGCTACTTGAGAAATTCTTGACATGGAGGGAGAAGGATTTGACTTTGTACAGGGCCTTTTTACCATCAACTCCGGGTGCGACAGTGACCTACGTCTTTTCGACATTGTGTGTGCCAACGTTGACGCAGGTTGAGTGCTGGGTGGTGGCAAGTGAAAACGTGCCATTGTGATCTTCGTCTTTGACACAGTGATGTGTCAACGTCGACCCTTCCTTCAATGGGGAGCATGCTGACACTGATCGCTCCTGATGGTGACAATGCCATTCTTGACGTTGACAATACGTGTCAATGAGAATGACGTAGATGTTTTTAAGGTGATCTTTTATTTGAAAAATCTCCCTCTGTGGGAGTCTTTACCAGACTGATGGGTCTTTACATAGGAAGGACCAGAGGCAGACCTTTGTAATCTTTTTTTCTTGTGCCTTCATATCCTGCATCAGACCTCCTAATCGGATGCCCTCTCTGTCCGTTAGTGTCCCTTTCGACATTTTATTACAAATGTCACAACATCCTTTTGACTAATGAGATGGAGGTGGGCATACCACACAGACCTTGTGTACATCGGAACCTGCCTTCTTCCTTCCACATGAAGGACAGTTGGTGAACAGAGAAGGCATTCTCATAAAAAATAAATATCAGATTCAGGCAAAAATATTTTTACTCAACAATAGGGGTGTTAGGAGGTCGAGTAAAACCGGTTTAAAAACTGACCTGACTATTTTCAGAGGTGTGAAAAACCTGGGAGATGGTGACAGATCCTGCCTGAATGAGCCACAATAAAGAACTGACTCTTACAGGCAACTGCCTGTACAAGGCATTTTCGGGTAGGGGTTCCTCCCAGCGCCTTAAAAACAGGATCTGTTTTCTCCTTTCTCAATGTAAGCCTATCCGGCAACGTTTTCTCTTTATGTTTTTTTATGTTGAAAGGTGGCTTTTTCCATGTCACATGATGTAACATCAATAAGTTAATAATTTTTACTCAATACTATCCAGCATTCAAAAAAGAAAACGGCATGTCTGAAAGTTTAACACTGAAGTTCCCATAAGAAATTAACTTGGTTTTAAGACATTGTACAGTGCTAATTTCATTAAGGACATTATATATAGAAGGGTTCTGGGATCTGCATAGGCAGCGGGGAATTATGCAGCATTTATGACTAATGAAGATCCTACGATGCAGAATTTAGACTTCCAAATAAAGTGTAATGAATGTTAGGTATGTTATTTTATGGATTGCTCTACTAGATTACTGAAACTCAGAGCAACTCGCTCACAGACCTCTTCTATATTTGTATAGTTACTTAAAGCAGCAATAAAGTCCATTTATGACAAGAGAACTTAAACAGACCTTAATAAAATACATTCAAGAAATTTACTTGAATTCCATTTTTATTGAATGTTGATTTGGTTGAATGATAGGAGGGATGTAGAATTCATGCTGCATGCATCTGAATATTGGCTTCTGCATTGTAAACCTGGAGTTCTTTAGACACCTCTTACTGACTTGGGCTCCAACTCCTGTTACCAGCAGCATTATTGGTCACTGCTACTTCCCCTGCGGGCTGTTCCCAAGCACGTGCGAGGGGCGACTGCAATAGAGCAAGCAAAGAGTTCGACTACATACTGTTACCCCTTCCACAGTGGGAAGAATGTGAGCAGTATTGAACAAAAAGTAAATACTTGGCTTGCATATTTGTTTGTACGCAAAACCATCTATAAACTTGTTTAGAAACATTGTTGGGCACATGGGTGGCACTTCATACTTTGAGGTGTGGAAGTGCTTTTGAACCACATGGATATAATTCTTGGCAATTGCAAATCCCCTTTTTCATCATATATTACTGACCACACGTAATCAGATTATCGCTTCAAGTTCTGGACTATCGTGCTCTACAAAAGCGTCCAGAATTCTTCATCCACCCAGAAAACAGGCATGAACAAACACTCCATACTCTCATCCTGAAAAATGTTTTTTGTCTGCCCTTTTCATGCATTTCTGCATGGTAGCAGGCTGATGACATAAATGAGTTTTATGAGGAAAAAAAAGGATTTGTTTTGGTCTGTATACCATATTATCCCGCTTTAGCTTTCCTTAATTGTTTTCCACTGCTTGTGGCAAAACGGGCTCTCTGTATTGCATGATGTATGATATGTTGTACAAAGAAAAAGTCAATCTATACATGATTTAATTTTGACAAGAAGTAAAAAAGAAAGACCCATCAATATTTTGCGAACCTCTTTATCTTTCAATTTTGAATAAAATGATGACTATACGAACAATAAGGTGGAAGTATTTGCTATAGCATGAAGACTCTTTTGCTGAATGAGAACAGAAAAGATTGGTAGTCTTGATAACAGAGACACATGTCTGTTTTTAAATCCTTAACAACTAACAGGGTAATCCTCATGATGTCATTTTCTTATTCTTTTAAAGACTGTTACAAGGTATCATTATCAACTTTCATTGGTCACATAGTGGCGTCTCATCGCTAATGACATTTTAAAACTACTATCTCATCTGTAATCAGTCACTAATTGTGATCTTGAAGTACTTTAGCTTTCTCATAAAATATTCACAAACATATTAACTAGCTGGCCCAGCCCTAGCAAACCCTGGCTGTGGCACAGGTCAGCCCTACAGCTGGGATGTGTGCTATTCATTAGACATCTTATTGCATAATCACACAGGGAACCAAGGGTCTTTTCACTGCAATTGTGCCCTGCATTACTGGCTGTCACTCGTCTTACATTTGAACCTCCCTCCCACCGCAACGACCTGGATGGTGTGCAAAATAATAAGACCTTCGATTCGCAACTAAGAACTCCAAAAAAACAGGAGTTATGGGTTGATGTGAATCTTAGGTTTCAGTATTATAACTTAAATAAAACAAATACCAGACAGCCTGTGAAAACAATGTAAATATCATAATGAAATATATAGAATAACGCTCTCCCATTATATATTCATGCTGTGAAACTTCACTTCTGGATTCCATGAATTCACAGGATGCTCATCTCCAAGTTTACAGCTGTTAGGACATACATTGTGAGGGCACTTTATTCTGTATAATACACTATAAACCCATCTCACAGTTTTACTAACAATCTATCTCCTTCCTGTTCTGCCCTACTGCCTCCTTTTCCTTCTCTGCCTTCTCCCAATTTTAAAATTTGCATACTTTTTTTTTTTAACAAAAAGAACATTAAAAAGACAGAATTCCTCAAGGTTGTTGAGTGATGACCATTCAACTGTACAATAAAATAACTATTGTTCACTTCCAATGTCATCACCATATTTTAAATCAAGAACATCAATCCATGAAAACTATAGATTTATAATGCTCATTTGTGTCTTGTATAAACAATAATGATAATAAAAAATATATTAAATATTCATATTCTATTCAAGGTTCACATTTTAAAAAAGTAACCAGAGGAGCTAATGGCTGAAGAGTTAACTAGGTCTTGGTTGCTCCTCTCTAACCCTGAAACACTCCTCGATTTGTGTATTCCTCATTGTCTGTAGTGTATTTTCTGCTCTGTCACTCCAAACAATCTCATGCCTTACACAAAATAGAAACAAAAAAATTGTTCCATTGAAAAGTACTTTCAGGGACTGGAGGAGTAGCAAAAAACATAGTCATGTATTGTTTCCTGTAGGTCTACTCTCCGTCTAAGCCTCAGAATCTTGATTCCGTGGATGGATTTATTGTGTTGCCACAGTTTATAGGGCTGAAACACAATCGGTAATCAGTAAGGCAGGACACAGTAAGTAGTACATATTGTTGGTGGAGGGAGGTGTGTTAATCCTTAGTGAATTGGAGTTCATCCTGCCCCAGCAGGTAAGAAAATCCTGCCAGTGTAGCTGTGGCACATTTTGAGGTTTGGAAGCATCATGGTCCCACAGCTGCCTTGTCTTTAAGGAAGATCTGCATTATACCTTGGGAACACGTCTGGAACAGGAGGGCTTTCCCTGGACATGCTCAGGCTATACTCCTTCACAGACTCCATACATAAAAGGGGACTGGTTAACTGAAATGCGTTTCTCAAGGAAGAGTCTGTGTAGCGTGATGTAAGCCTGGTCTTCACCCCTTTTCTTGGTCTCTGTTGTGGGTTTCTCCTCCAGGCTCAAAGAGAACACCTGCCACTCGTTTCTCTTTTTAATGCTATTCTGAAGTCTCTCTCTCTCTTGAGAATCACTTCTTCTTTCCTGAACCGCTAGGCCTTCGATCGGACTCCCGCTTCAGATTGCTTTCATCCGTAGAAGAGGTAGTGAGGAGGGACTGGCCCCATTTTGCGATTTCTGCATGCTCTGAGGCCGAGGTGGCAATGGCTCGGATCCAGTTTTTCATTTCCTCCTGTAAAAAGAGAAAACGTAGAGTACTATTACACATGCATCAAAAACATTTTCAAATCTAAATGCACACTTTTAGAGGGAAGCATTTCAAAAACTGAATGGCAAGCTGAAATTTGCCACCTTAACACACATTCTAAGGTCTGGTATACAGGCCAATACATTTTTTTATGTTGATGCACAAGCAACACGCTCTGATTTGAGCTACTCATGAAAGTTTGCACTTTGGCTGCTTACCTGTAAATAGACAGACCCCGTTTGTTCTCCCGTTTATTATTCTGGAGGAGACGGGGTGGGAATAGCAGTTGACAGGCACCCTGGATAAAGTGAATACTTAGGAAACTAAATCTATCACGGATCAAGGCTTGTACGTTTACTTTGGGCTGACTTTCTGGTCCTTTCCTTTCCATGATGTACAATGATGGGCTATCTCTGGATCATTTGGGATATGGTATAACTTTCTACATGCTGCCTCAGTGTGTGACAACAGGACATGTCCCCCCACTTCTCCAAGGCAGCGCAAATGGCTGCGTTGCTTTACTATGCGCTAGGGAGGCGTTCCATGGGAGTTGTGGTGGGTTTTCCTATACAACGCCCATGGATTTTGACACTTGCCCAGATTTACAAAATCATGTAAACTTGGGGAGGCACCAAATCCTTAAGACTCCCTAGGAGAGACGCAATGAGGAAAAATAACTTTTGGGTATATTTATGAGCTCCTTGCACCATGGGAGCGGACATTTCTGTAAGCTCCGTTGGCGCAAACTTCAAAATCCTATTTATGAGGTTACACAAAGCACTTGCGTGGATTTGAATAGCCTCATAAATATGGAGTAAGGCAAGGCAGCGCAAATCACTGCATTGCTTTACTCTGCACTTGGGAGAAGGTCCCAGGAGTTGCGGTGAGTTTTCCCATGCAACACCCATGGATTCTGACACTTTCCCAGATTTACAAAACTATATAAACCTGGGGATGCGCCAAAACCTGGCACATCCCCAGGGGAAGCGCAATGATGGGAAATAACTTTATTGCCTTTCGTTTTTTCCGCTTTCCATGTGTGCTTCGTTCTACAGCACACAAAGTTAACCCTTCAGGGCACAAAAACAAGGAGAGGGAGAGTCACATGTTAGTATATAAAAGATACAAACGTTGGAAAACTGGAGTTACAGGTATATAACTAATTTCTTCGCCAACATTGGATCTTCTATATATTCCCATGTTTGAATCAGGATAGCAAGCTTACACATTATATTACATAACAAAAGGCGGTAAACAGCAGGCTCACCTTTACCGAAGCAGATTTCTCAAGCCTGCCTGTCCCACTGCTGTATCAGCCTCTACGTCCACGTCAAGACAGTTATACTTCATGAACGTGGGCCTGCTCTTCCATGTGCATACTAGCATAGCGTGTAACAGTTAATCTCATGCTCTTGGTAAAATGTGCCCTAACTCTCCCTTGATTTGGACGCTTGGCATGACAGAATGCAATGGAAGCTGAGTGCCAAGGAGATATTCCCTGCTTGGACAAGGTATGACCTCTAAGTCGCTGACCAAAACACACAAACAACTAGTCTGATGTGCATATGTCCTTTGCCTTGTCTATGTAAATCTTAGACATCCAAGTAAGTCCAAAGAATGCAATGATCTTTCCACTGACATGACAGATTTGGAAAGAAAGGCAGAATAATGACCGGTTAATGTCAGTAGGAACCTTAGATATGAATTTAGAGTTGGTTCTGAGGACTACCTTGTCCTTCATGAATTGGAGAAAAGGTTCTCTAATGGCGAACGCTTGAATCTATCCCACAATTCTTGCAGAGGTTTGAGCCAAGAGAAGCGTTCACTTTCATTAGGTGCATTTCAAATTTACCTTATGTATTGGCTCAGAAAGAGGTAACCAACTGACTTTGGACTGTATTAAGTTCCCATGGAACTGGAGGATGTCGAAGAGGTGGAAAAGCTCTGAAGAACTCTTCATGAACTGTTTTAGTTGTTGGGACAACAGAGAAAATGCTGACCGCTCAGTTGTTCTATAGCTTTAAATTGCAGTTAGATGGACTATGACTGGAAAATATTTAAGTCCGCTCTTGGATAGATTCAGCAGATACAGAAATCTTTGATGAGGTTTTAGTCTAAATAGATGATGACCTTTATAACTGCATCAAACACAGAAACGCTTGCAGGTTTTTGTAGTCGCTGGAGCTTGAGCCTGTGCTAAAATATCTCTAGTCTTACAGTAGATTTAAAAGGCCAAGCCCTAAGTGATCAGGTACCATGCTGTCCTTTTCAGTGACTTGGAATCATGATGGAGGATCTTTCCATGATGTCTGAAAAAGATCTTGGAATGCACCTTCAGAGGAATGGCTGGACGCATTGATTATTGAAGCAGATCACTGTGCCAATACTGGCATGCCCATGCAGTAGCAATGTTGATCATAGTGCAGTGATCTGTCTTTGCTTTCCTTAATACCATGGGGATCTGGAGAAAATGATGGAAAAGCGTAAGCAAAGGTTTTTGCCCAACTGATCGAAAGGGCAGTTGCCCATCGTCCCTGGATGCCAAAGTCTGCTTCCTAAGCACTGGAATTTGTTCTTGCTTGGAGTGGCAAACAGATTAATCATGGGGTGATTCCACTGATTGAATCTGTAATTCACCTAGCTTTGGTCTAATTCCAGCCTTGTAACAATCTGAAAGCTGCCGACTGAGTGCATCCACCTGATCGTTCTGGCAGCCTGGTAGGTGTTCCATTGTGGGAGTTTGTTTCTGAAAAAGAAAATAGGTTGCTTAGTGGCTGTCTGAAACAAGGAGGCTGCTCAGCAAACTTTCAGTGCTTCAGAGGAGCCGCCACAGGGCTGTCAGATATGACTAAATATGCTGTGCGGGAATCTGGTCAGCATGACAGAGGTAATAACCTCCGTCCCCTCACGGATGGTGAGATGCCCGCCATACTCTAAATGAGGTCTTCTCGTTTTTGGAGTGTACCAAATCTGTGGTGTATATTGCACAGTTTCCCTATGTTGTAATGCTGATCAGACTTCCTATGTATGCAATGTAAGGAAATATAATCCTAGTTATTGCATCGTAGTTAAATACACGTAAAATGGGGATCATTAATGTAAATCATCTAAGACCACAAGATGAACAAGTTTAATTAAGAATTTTGTCTCTCTGTCAGTTATGGTGACAGTTGGTGAAAGGTGGCTGTCAGGTATAAAGATCTCCTTGGCCCAGAATTTGATAAAAATATTCCCTAAAAACAACTCACAATACTTCAGTGCTGAAAATAGTTTAGGTTCAAATCCAGGTCAGATCAAGAAAAAAACTGATTTTAGACCAAAAAAGGTTATGGCAGATCTCTGCCAGGAGATGCCCTCACACATGATGTGTGGTATAATTCTGAGCTATGGTGGCCTCTATGGGCAGTAGGAGCGCTTAAGCTTCCACCCCACTGGCTGAAGTTTGGATTCTTTCAAATGGGGTGGATGTGCTACTAAATATACAATGTTATTTTAGGCCTATTGCCTTTTACACTGTATACTGCTATTTTAATGTACCAGGGATTCTCAGCATGATGACAGAAATGATTCAATCATGTCAATATATAAAAGATCCAATGTTAGAGAATCTTTTTTCTCCTCTGGTTCAACTGCATGCAGGATTCCTGCCTCATTTTTCATTTTGAGCATTTCATCGTCTGGGTGTTGGCCAAGCAAAGATGAACCCATAGGCAGATTGGCTACTTTCAGTTGTGCCTCCAGCTTGAATGATGTTCTGAGAGACATATAGTGGCAATATAATTTTTTTACATTTCAATTGCTTTATTTGGCAACTTGTATCGTAAAAGCATTGTTTGACATTTGTATAAAAGATAAAAACATGAATTCGTTAAAAACCATTAAGTGCAACAAGCTCGCCAAGGATATGATTACACAACATTTTGACAAGAGTTAAAAATCTGGAGGTAAGACAAATAACAGTAAGAACATCGTATCATAAAGGTATATGTGCAAATTACAACGAATTCGTAACTTGACGAGTACCCAAACAAAAAATGACGAGGAAAAGAGGATGTATAACACATTTCATTGCGGCCAATTTGTATAAAGTGCTGATATTCTAGGTTAATAATAGCATAACAGCCTAAGATACAATGTTGTAAAATAGGACATCACATAGCATTTGTTTGTTGTCTGATACATGGAGCGGGGCCTAGGGCAAGATCGCCCCTCGCAAGGCTTTATGCCTGAGTAGCCAAGCATGACACAAAAACTTGGCCACCCCGCAAGAAAAGAGGACACTAGGTTCAGATTTTAAGATGTGGAGGGCAACCTGATGGTCACGTGTGCCCAAGCCACTGCAAATGGGCCTCAGCCATTTAGTTGTGGTGTTCTTGTAGGCTGGACAGGCGAACATGACATGGGCAACACTCTCCAGCGAGGCTCCGCTGCAAGGGCAACTTTCAGTTCTATTATTAACGGAGTCCCACTTTGATGTTACGGCATTAACAGGGAGGGAGCCAAACCTGAACTGGATATACAGGGCCCTGTCCAGGTAAGGTTCTAGACCTCTAGTGTGCTTGGCCATAAGAAATTCATCTGTTAGTCTTCCCCCCATTAGGATTGCTAGACTCCTGACAGTTGACCCAATCCCAGTAGTAGTGCTTCAGATCCTCCTTACTCGGGGGGGGGGGGGGGGGGGAAGAATTGGGTGTCCCATGACTCTTTAAGGCCAAGTAGTGTCATGGTTTTCTTTACATATGATAACCACCTGACCCTGTGGCCCACATCTAAGTGCAATACCTCCGTTAGTGCTGCAGAGTAGTTGGCAAGTTCGGGGGTGAGCCCAGAAGAGCTGTGGGCGGAGATTGGCAATGTCCTTAAACGACCGTCTGCCCATGTCATACTTCAAGGATGTTAATGGGGTGTTGCGTGGAAGCGATACCAAATCACTGTGGCAATAAGAAATGGAGGCTACATCTGTCGAGTTTACTGCTGCACTGATAACTTGGTTGGATATCAGTGAACTCTCACTTAACTGTTCCAAATAATATTGTTCTAATTCATAAAAAAGTAAGATGTTTGGGAAAATCATAAACAAAAGGCTTCATACAGTCCATAATTTCTCTCTGTGAAAGATCCAATGCAACAGTGACACTTGCATTTTCAAGATGGAATGCAGCTGTACAACATACCTTTTTGCCCTCGAAGTCACATTTTTAACTTTCCTTTTCTAAAGACTCAGTGGTTTCCAGAGTTTATGCATGCCGCCTTTTAACTGAAGTAATAATGAAGGAGTGCAGAGTATGGTGAAGTTTTTGGAAACTCAGAATCATGTTGCTGAGCATTACATTTCTTTAATAACCTTAGTGGAGCTGATGTAATCACTGCAGGTGATTTTTCCTGAGCTACATCCAGAAGTCCAGGCACCAAAGGGAGTTGCAGTTTTTTTTTTTTTAACCGGGGGTCAGGAGGGGCTCCTGCCTGATGCCCTTCAGCTGGAGGCGAGGAGCTGTGGGGCTCATTCCGGGAAGCGGAGCTGTGTTGGAAGACAGGCGGTGAGTGCGGCGCTGATTGGACTCCCCGGCGGGGCGACTTGAGTGGCTGTGGGTGCTGGAGGTGGCGGGGGGCCCTCCCCATCGGGCCGGGTGTCGGCGGTCGGCTCCCCCTCCTTTCCCCCCCACCAACGCGGCTTGACCTGCCCTCGTGCTCCGTGGCCTGCAGAGGTGGGATGGTGGTTGTGACGCCGCGTCGGGGGTTCAGGCTGCAGGTCGTCAGTCGGGGGGCGGGCGGGGGAGGGGGGGGGGGTGATTGGCCATCCCTCATCTTCTTCCTTTAGCCCCCTCCGGAGTCCTGTGTGATGGGGGTGGCCCTGTCCACGGAGGCCCCTGGACCCTATCGTCTTGAGCTGTGCACGGGCGATGGAGGCGCTGGACTCTCCGGGAGGGGGTTTGTGGCGCGGACGGGCGCCCTGTGACCTTGGCTGGTGTGCGGAAGTCTGACCCCGGCTGCGGCGCGGGGTGAAGAGTGGTGCCCCTCCAGGCAGGATCCGGGGCTGAGGACGAGCAACAGCTCTTACGGGCTCCTCTGTTGCCGGATCGGGCAGTTGGCGAGGTGATACACCGTGGGACTTGTGGCGAGTGGTCTTCTGATCTAGCGAGGTGTCCTCCTGCCGTTCGCCTCCCGAGTCCTTGCGGAATCGCCGAGGCTGGTTCCGTTGCCCGTTGACTGGGCGAAGTGCCCCCGGTGCCTGCGGGGCCGCCGCCATGGGTAAAGACAGGGCTTCCAGGCCGACGCCTACGGCCACCCAGACTAAGATGGACAAATTCACGACCTCTGAGAGAGGGCCGAGCCCCGCCGGGGAGGTGGCTCAAACCCCTAGCATGGACCTTGCTGCCATCTTGCAGGCCATCACGGCATCCCGCTCCTCCCTGGAGGGTATGGTTTGAGAGGTGAAGGTGGACGTGGCCCTTCTTCGACAAGACCTGCGTAACGCCACCGCCCGCATCTCTGAAGGTGAATCTAGAATTTCGACAGCTGAAGACGATATCCGCCAGCTGCAGGACCAGGTGCGTGAACTGACCACCCACTCTAAAGAACTGCACCGCTGGGTTGAGGACGCTGAAAATCGTGCCCGTCGCTGTAACCTCCGCCTGGTGGGTTTCCCGGAGGGAGCAGAGGCGGGCCGTGCAGATGATTTCTTGGAGCGTTGGTTTAAATCCTGGATGCCGGCGGACAGCCTCTCGACCTGTTTCGTGGTGGAGAGGGCCCATCGCTCCCTGGCTCCTAGACCCCCGGGAGCGCCCCCCCGTCCCTTTATCCTGAAGATCCTGAATTTCAGAGACAGAGATGCGATCCTACGGGAGGCCAGGCGCTCTACGACTCTCCAATACCAAAATCACACTATAATGGTATTCCCGGACTACACCCGAGAGGTCCAGGAGCTCCGGCGCTCCTACATGAAGGTAAAGCAGAAGATGCGATCCATGGGCCTCCAATATCAGCTGCAGTTCCCAGCCCGCCTCCGAGTCATTTTTCAGCAAAAGACCTTCTTCTTTGACACACCATGGGCAGCCTGGACTTGGCTCGCAGAGGAATGTCCCCTGCAGCACGCTGGTCGGGGATTACCGGTGGAGGGGCGGGAGAGGCGAGAGGCACCCCGACCTTCCAGATCCCGATGACGACGGCGCATGGGGTGGGGGGGGGAAGAGGTGATTGTCACGCACTCCGGGGGGCGGCCGCGCCGAGCATCCGGGGCCTCCTCTGCCTCTTCGGTGGCGCCCACCAGTCCTGCTGCCGCCGGGCGGCGGGCTGTGTCCCCCCAGCGGGCGGACTCTGCGACCCAGCATGCTCCTCAAGTGGACACTTCGGACCTTTCCCGCAGCCCTACCATTTGACTTCCATCTACTGCTTGTAATATTTTTGTCGGTGAGGGGAGACTGGGATGTGCTTCCTGGTTGTTGGACTTAGCAAAATCCAAATGGTCGCACACTGCTGACCTACCTGCGTGTTACCCCAAAGAACTGTGGTCCCTGTAGTCAGCGTCGGCGGATACACCTATGCTCGTGTCATGAGTGCAAGTGTGAATAGCGTTAGGACACGTGTTTCGAGGTTGTTGCCTCTCGTCAGCAGGGAGTAGGAAAGAGTGCAGGGTTGCTGTGTAGGCTGCTAAAATCATTATCAGGTATGTACCTCTCGTAGCAATGCAGGTGCGTAACCTGAGCCCGTCGACTCCCCGGCTCAAAGAGCCACTAAATAACTAAATACAAATGGTCGCACACTGCTGACCTACCTGCGTGTTACCCCAAAGAACTGTGGTCCCTGTAGTCAGCGTCGGCGGATACACCTATGCTCGTGTCATGAGTGCAAGTGTGAATAGCGTTAGCCATCCCTGGACACGTGTTTCGAGGTTGTTGCCTCTCGTCAGCAGGGAGTAGGAAAGAGTGCAGGGTTGCTGTGTAGGCTGCTAAAATCATTATCAGGTATGTACCTCTCGTAGCAATGCAGGTGCGTAACCTGAGCCCGTCGACTCCCCGGCTCAAAGAGCCACTAAATAACTAAATCCAAATGGTCGCACACTGCTGACCTACCTGCGTGTTACCCCAAAGAACTGTGGTCCCTGTAGTCAGCGTCGGCGCATACACCTATGCTCGTGTCATGAGTGCAAGTGTGAATAGCGTTAGCCATCCCTGGACACGTGTTTCGAGGTTGTTGCCTCTCGTCAGCAGGGAGTAGGAAAGAGTGCAGGGTTGCTGTGTAGGCTGCTAAAATCATTATCAGGTATGTACCTCTCGTAGCAATGCAGGTGCGTAACCTGAGACCGTCGACTCCCCGGCTCAAAGAGCCACTAAATAACTAAATCCAAATGGTCGCACACTGCTGACCTACCTGCGTGTTACCCCAAAGAACTGTGGTACCTGTAGTCAGCGTCGGCGGATACACCTATGCTCGTGTCATGAGTGCAAGTGTGAATAGCGTTAGCCATCCCTGGACACGTGTTTCGAGGTTGTTGCCTCTCGTCAGCAGGGAGTAGGAAAGAGTAACAACCTCGAAACACGTGTCTAGGGATGGCTAATGCTATTCACACTTGCACTCACGACACGAGCATAGGTGTATCCGCCGACGCTGACTAAGGGACCACAGTTCTTTGGGGTAACACGCAGGTAGGTCAGCAGTGTGCGACCATTTGGATTTAGTTATTTAGTGGCTCTTTGAGCCGGGGAGTCGACGGGCTCAGGTTACGCACCTGCGTTGCTACGAGAGGTACATACCTGATAATGATATTAGCAGCCTACACAGCAACTCTGCACTCTTTCCTACTCCCTGCTGACGAGAGGCAACAACCTCGAAACACGTGTCTAGGGATGGCTAACGCTATTCACACTTGCACTCACGACACGAGCATAGGTGTATCCGCCGACGCTGACTAAGGGACCACAGTTCTTTGGGGTAACACGCAGGTAGGTCAGCAGTGTGCGACCATTTGGATTTAGTTATTTAGTGGCTCTTTGAGCCGGGGAGTCGACGGGCTCAGGTTACGCACCTGCGTTGCTACGAGAGGTACATACCTGATAATGATTTTAGCAGCCTACACAGCAACCCTGCACTCTTTCCTACTCCCTGCTGACGAGAGGCAACAACCTCGAAACACGTGTCTAGGGATGGCTAACGCTATTCACACTTGCACTCACGACACGAGCATAGGTGTATCCGCCGACGCTGACTAAGGGACCACAGTTCTTTGGGTAACACGCAGGTAGGTCAGCAGTGTGCGACCATTTGGATTTAGTTATTTAGTGGCTCTTTGAGCCGGGGAGTCGACGGGCTCAGGTTACGCACCTGCGTTGCTACGAGAGGTACATACCTGATAATGATTTTAGCAGCCTACACAGCAACCCTGCACTCTTTCCTACTCCCTGCTGACGAGAGGCAACAACCTCGAAACACGTGTCTAGGGATGGCTAACGCTATTCACACTTGCACTCACGACACGAGCATAGGTGTATCCGCCGACGCTGACTAAGGGACCACAGTTCTTTGGGGTAACACGCAGGTAGGTCAGCAGTGTGCGACCATTTGGATTTAGTTATTTAGTGGCTCTTTGAGCCGGGGAGTCGACGGGCTCAGGTTACGCACCTGCGTTGCTACGAGAGGTACATACCTGATAATGATTTTAGCAGCCTACACAGCAACCCTGCACTCTTTCCTACTCCCTGCTGACGAGAGGCAACAACCTCGAAACACGTGTCTAGGGATGGCTAACGCTATTCACACTTGCACTCACGACACGAGCATAGGTGTATCCGCCGACGCTGACTAAGGGACCACAGTTCTTTGGGGTAACACGCAGGTAGGTCAGCAGTGTGCGACCATTTGGATTTAGTTATTTAGTGGCTCTTTGAGCCAGGGAGTCGACGGGCTCAGGTTACGCACCTGCGTTGCTACGAGAGGTACATACCTGATAATGATTTTAGCAGCCTACACAGCAACCCTGCACTCTTTCCTTTCCTACTCCCTGCTGACGAGAGGCAACAACCTCGAAACACGTGTCTAGGGATTGCTAACGCTATTCACACTTGCACTCACGACACAAGCATAGGTGTATCCGCCGACGCTGACTAAGGGACCACAGTTCTTTGGGGTAACACGCAGGTAGGTCAGCAGTGTGCGACCATTTGGATTTAGTTATTTAGTGGCTCTTTGAGCCGGGGAGTCGACGGGCTCAGGTTACGCACCTGCGTTGCTACGAGAGGTACATACCTGATAATGATTTTAGCAGCCTACACAGCAACCCTGCACTCTTTCCTACTCCCTGCTGACGAGAGGCAACAACCTCGAAACACATGTCTAGGGATGGCTAACGCTATTCACACTTGCACTCACGACACGAGCATAGGTGTATCCGCCGACGCTGACTAAGGGACCACAGTTCTTTGGGGTAACACGCAGGTAGGTCAGCAGTGTGCGACCATTTGGATTTAGTTATTTAGTGGCTCTTTGAGCCGGGGAGTCGACGGGCTCAGGTTACGCACCAGCGTTGCTACGAGAGGTACATACCTGATAATGATTTTAGCAGCCTACACAGCAACCCTGCACTCTTTCCTACTCCCTGCTGACGAGAGGCAACAACCTCGAAACACGTGTCCAGGGATGGCTAACGCTATTCACACTTGCACTCACGACACGAGCATAGGTGTATCCGCCGACGCTGACTAAGGGACCACAGTTCTTTGGGGTAACACGCAGGTAGGTCAGCAGTGTGCGACCATTTCGATTTTGTTGGACTTAGCAGTTGGGCCTCGGTGCTCCTACACACTTGTTGCTCTCGGCTAGGGCGGGTGAATTGGGTTTGCTCTGATTTCTTAAGGGGTCCACTGGCACCCAGGCCCGAGTGTTTTAGCTTGGTTTTGGTTACACACTGTTAGGGCGACAGATGCTTCCGTTTTCGAAGTATAGGGTGGGGGGTGCGGGGTTGGGGTTGGTTTGGGGTTGTTTCTTCCTCCTAGGGAGGTTTTTGGTGTTAGAGGGTGCAATCCTCGCTGTTGTGGTTCTACGGCATCATGTAATGTTTGACCTGATCTCCTGTCCGATCTCTTCATGTCCCTCCCTCCAGGGAGCTCTCCTGCCCACGCGCTCATTGGCCCCAGTATGGGCGCGGTGCCCGCTGGGTGATGGCTCCATGCGCGCTTCCCGACTCACCCACTGCTCCCATTCGCGGCCACCTTGTCTATCTCCTGTCATGCATGCCCCTGCTTGCTCCCATGGCGGACACACCCATGCCGAAGGCTGCCGTGCGAGTCTTGTCCTGGAATGTTAATGGCCTGCTGGATCGTTTCAAGCGTATGGCGGTCCTCAAATATGCGCAGCGTGCGGAGATTGACGTGCTCCTTCTTCAAGAGACCCACCTTATGGGTAATAAATGTCCCTTTCTCGCCCGCTACGGATACGATAGGGTCTGGCACTCAGGCTTCGCTAGGGGCTCCCGGGGGGTGGCTATCCTGCTTAAACGCTCCTTTCCCTTTGTACTGACTCAGGTGCATCTAGACCCCCAGGGTATGGCCGTTACGGTATGTGGCACCCTGGAAGGGCGGCCGCTTACACTGCTGTCCCTCTACGCAGCGCCATCCCTGTTGCAGACCGCTCTCTCTTACGCCGCGGATCTCCTCCCCAAACTCCCAACGGGGTCTCTTGTCCTCGGTGGAGACTTCAACGCTGTCTACACACCCCATCTGGACTTGACGGGCCCGGTCTCCTTTACCAGAACCGCTCGCGTGAAACAGTTATCGTGTTGGGCTGAAGCCCAGGGCTTGTGTGACGTTTGGAGGGTTTGGCACCCTCGCGATCACCAATATACCCACGCTTCGGCGGCGCACCATTCCCACGCCCGGATTGACCTAATTTTTGTCCCCTCTACCGAATGTGCAGGGGTTTGTGATGTCCGTATTCTTCCGAGAGGCCTCTCTGATCACTCGCCGGTGCTTCTTGCTCTTGGTCCACCTCCTTTTTCTGCCCGTCCGACGTGGCGTTTGAATGCCTGGTTCCTTCAGGACAAAGCCTTTCGGAAGGTGGTGGAGAATGGGATTACGGAGTACTACCTTCACAATGTGAGCTCCGTCTCTTCCTCGGCCGTCCTCTGGGAGGCCGGCAAGGCGACTATTAGAGGGGTTGCAAAGGGGCATCTGCAGCAGCAGCTTCGACGCCAACTCCAGCAACTTACAGCTTGTGAAGCGCAGGCCCTGGAGCTCGAGCCCGACCAGGACGCGTTGGGAGACACCACACGGGCTGGCCTTTCTCCGAGAGGAAATACGCATGTACTCTCTGGAGGCGGCGAAGACTCTTTGGCGTTCCTCGGTGGCCCGGATTTACGGGTGGGGGGGATAAGAACGGAACGCTTCTTCACCGACTGGCCACATACCCTCGTGCAGGCCGGGTGATTCCGGCCATCACAGACGCCGCGGGTGGGACCCACACGGTTTCGGTGGCAATAGCTCAAACCTTTGCGAACTACTACTCCCAACTATACCGGGCGCGGGCACAGGGGATCTCCCTTGCGGAATTGATGAGGGGGAGTGGGGCAGCCCTTGAGCGGTTGGGACAGGAGGCTAGCGAGACCTTGGACCTGGCCATTACCCTGCAGGAGGTTGAGACGGCAATCACCCATTTGGCGCCTGGGAAGACCCCGGGACCGGACGGTTTTCCACAGGAGTATTACGCCCATTTCCGTGACACCCTGGCCCCGCGGCTTCTGGATCTCTTTGCAGAGGCGGTGGAGAAGGGTTCATTCCCGCGAGAAACAGATACCGCCACTATAGTCGTCCTTCCGAAGACTCAACCCCCATCACAGTCCTGCTCCGACTATCGGCCGATATCTCTCATTAACACCGAGCTTAAAATATACGCTACCATCCTTGCGCAACGGCTGCGCCCGCTTCTTGTCTCGCTGGTCCACCCGGACCAATGCGGGTTTATGCCGAACCGAGGAACCAGACACTGCCTGCGGCGCTTACATCTTGCTCTGGCCCACTGAGAGCGCCTTTCTCCTTATCTGGCCCTTCTACTGTTGACTTCGAGAAGGCCTTTGATTCGGTGGGGTGGGTGTACCTTGGAGACACCTTGGAGCGAATGGGGTTCGGCCCCCAGTTTCGCGCCATGGTTCGGGTTCTGTACGCGGACCCACGGGCTCGAGTGCTGGTTAATGGGACTTTGTCCCGCGCGTTTTCCATTGGACGGGGGACACGGCAGGGCTGCCCGCTCTCGCCCCTCCTCTTTGCCCTGGCGATGGAGCCCCTGGCTTTGCTCATCCGGGCAGATCCTGCTCTCCGTGGCTGGGACAGGCCGGGTATGGTCCCTGATAAAATTGCGTTATATGCGGACGATGTTCTTCTTTATCTTTCGGATCCGGCTGTCTCGGGTTCTCGGATACGCCGGACTCTTCATCGGTTCGGACAGGTATCTGGTCTCCGTCTGAACTCCGGGAAGTCTGTCTTGGTTCCGTTACACCCTTCTCGGGAGTGTTTTGATTGGCAGTCTGACATTCCCCTCCAACGACTGTCCTTTAAATACCTGGGGATTTGGATTACCCTTCTCCCGGAACTATGCTGGGCTCTCAACGTGGCCCCCGTGGTTAATGAGGCCAGATCAGACATGATAAAATGGCAGTAACTCCAGTTGAACCCGTTGGTAAGGATTGCTCTTTATAAGATGATGATCCTCCCTCGGTTTCTATACATGCTCCAAAACACGCCCTGCTCCTTCCCCCGCTCTTGGTTTCGGGACCTGGACAAGACCGCGACTAAATGTCTTTGGGGTGGAGGTAGGCCCCGGCTGGCTTTAGACCACTGTCGAGTTCCTTCCTATGACGGCGGCCTGAGCATGACTAATCTTTACCTGTACTATCTCGCTACGCGGCTGGTGGTGGTCCATGACTGGTTTTCAGGTGGGTGGGATGATCCGGCCTATCGACTGGAGGTGCAGATCACCGGATTCTCTTCTATTCAGAATATGCTCTATGGAGCGACGGTCCCTCGATCGCTTCCGGAGGTCGTACGGGCCCCCTTTCTGGCGTGGCGAGCGGCCCTACGGCACACCCGCTGGTCGAAGGTACTAACCCGGGTTACACCGCTCTGGCATGGCACTTGGATGCGGGAGGTATAGGGACTCGGCGGCTTTCGCAACTGGGACCTCTTGGGGATCTCCTGCCTGGGTGACGTCTGGCGGGGAAGCCACATGTGTTCCTTTCAAGAGCTCCGGAGTTGGTTTTCTATACATTCCTCGCAATTCTATAGGTATCTCCAGCTGCGCCATGTGCTCCAATCTCACGTCCCCCTGGACTCCAAACTCCCCGACCATAGCCCGCCTGAAGCTCAGATGATGCTGGGATGTCTTGGGAGGGGGGGGGGGGGGGGCATATCCCGTATTTATCGATCCCTGGTTAATAAGACCCCGATGGATTGGAGTTGGCTGAAGCAGCGGTGGGAGGCCTGGGTGGGTCCTCTGGACGACAATGATTGGAGGGACGCCCTTATGGCGCCCATCACGATCACCGCATCGGCTCGATTGCGGCTTATCCAGCTTTATTATCTTCACACTGCATACCTGACCCCGGAACGTCTGTTTCGAGCGGGCCTGTGCCAAGGGGCCTCATGCGCTCGGTGCGGGGTGGAACCGGCAGATTTATTTCATATGGTCTGGTCTTGCCCTCGCCTGTAGAGCTTCTGGGGGGAGATTGAAACTGAATTAACTGAAGTTCTGGGGTGGGAGGTCCCCCATGACCCTCGGTTAGCGCTGTTGGGAATAACGGCCAAACTGCACTGGTTACCAGTGAGATATCACCTTCAGTTTAAGGCTCTAGTCCTCGCCTTCAGAGCTCTCAATGGCCGAGGCCCAGCATACCTAATGCATAGACTCAGGCTGACTCATGCAACGCGGGATCTGAGATCCAACCATCTTCGCCTTATGTTCTGCCCACCATTCCGTCTGGCACGTACGGGTGGCAGGGCTTTTGCCGTGGCCACCTCCAGATTGTGGAATCTTCTACCGGTGGAACTCAGATTTTTGACATCAGAGCCTCTGTTTCGAAGGAAACCGAAGACCTGGCTCTTCTCTCGCACCTAGCATCATCGATCCTCTTCAGTTCACCCTCCCGGACCTTTTTATTCTCTTGTTGTCAGCGCCGGGACACCCCCGTTGGGGGTAGCTGAGCGCTTTACAAATTTCTAAATAATAATAATAATAACGGATGGGCTGGATGGCTCCCGTAATGAGCAATATTTCCTAACCACGGCCCTGGTGGTGGCCAAGAGAGATATCGCGGCCGCCTGGAAGCAGATTGACCCACCCAGAGGAGACAAATGGAGGAGAGGGGTGGACTGGTGCGCTGCACAGGAACGGACACTGTACGCTGCACGGGGTGGCCCCAGAAAGTTTAGTAAAATATGGGGGAAATGGCTTGGGGGCTTTGTTTAGGGGAGGGTATGCATAGGGCGGGAACGGAAGGGGGGGGGGTGGTAGAGGATACTCATGCGGCTGATTTTTAATGATTATGTGACAGGTCTGGTTGATGCCAAGTTGCACAAATTGCTGTATGTCCTTTTTGATCTTGATGCATATATGAAAATAAAAATTTGTTTTAAAAAAAAAAAAACACAGGAACGCTCAATTTTGTTTTACCTCTTGCCAAAACCTCATAAAGGGTATTAATATCATCCACAGAGGATGCATAGGGAGGTGATGCTGCAGGGGTTGTTGGAGTATATGACAAATGCGTATCATTAGAGTCTGAGAAAAAAGATTTTGATCTTGATGGAAATATATCAGCTTACCACTTTTTCGAAGGACGTCTGGGTGGAAGAAGACATGGAGGAGACATTGATGTCATCTTGGAAACCATTCTCAAAGGAGATAACTGTAGAGTAAAGAGATGTTCCTGGATTGGATCTTCAAAGGGAATCTTAGGTCTAATTTGGCTGGCATGGCAATTGATGAGGGGTGGTGTTAAAGAAGGCCTCATTGATTGAGGAGGCTTGGTTGTTAATTGCACCTCAGCACTTGAGTTCTTCATCAAGGGCGAAGTCAGAGATTGTCACAAGACTGCCATTTGAGTTCCTTGTGAAGAATGAGTAGGGGATATTAAAAAAGATACAATAGAATGGGACTGCAGTGCATAATGCATTATTTCTGCACATGAATAAGAATAACCCACTGTAATGTTTGCTGAGTCCCCTAAATGCAGGTTCCTCGATGTTTATGAAGATGGTTTCAACACCAAGCAGTGAGGCTTTGTTGGGGTTGAAGGTTTTGTCGATGTTTAATGGTGATGTCTTGACAGCTTCAGTGGCACCAATACGCCACTGAGATTCTGATGGTGAAAGGGATCGACGATGAGGCTTCACCATCGATCTTCCAATCTCCAACGCTATTGTCTTCAATGTTATCGATCCAGCATGCTGTGGATACCAATTACTCTAGTCTCTATGCTTGTATCAGGAAGGTGTAGAACCCACCCTAGAGGACGAACTTAAGATTGACTTTGAATGATGTCCAGAGTGAGTACATATACAGTGAACATTTTTGCCTCGCCTATTCTCTGAGGATCTCTCTTGGGTAGTCTTTACCAGGAAATGCCTTTTTTTAGCAAGAAACACTTTGGAAGTTGTGTTATTCACCCCTTTTCCCTTCTTGCTCACCTCTTCAGTCTTCATATTCTAATGTATCCCTAGACAGTTGATGGCCTCTTCTCTAGGGGTACTTTTTAACATTTTCTGGCCGATTCTGCAGTCTTTAACAATATGAGATGGAGGAAGGCATACCACACAGACATTGTGAGGGTCTGAGACTGCTTTCTTTTGTTTGCTGGAGGGACTATTCTCAAAAAGAGAAGGCATTTTAGAAGTAACAATTTTTAAAGGTGATAAAGAATTATTCCACACAACAGAAGGGTTTTAAAAATGTTGACTGAATATCAAATACTGTCTAAAAAGACGAATTTATGGATAAGAAGTAGGAAAAACTGGCATATAAAGCCTCTCACGTGCTCTCATATCTTTCTCACGGGAGCTATAAGAAAGAACTACCTTGGCAAGCCAATCTGCCAGTTACTGCATTATGGGTAGAGGAATCTCCTGGTAGTCTTAAAGAGACAGGGTCCTTTTCACTCTGTTTGCAACAGAAGTCTATTGGGCTTATTGTTTTTCTCTCTTACTTTTTTTTTTTTTTTTTAGAGTTTTTTATAGCGCAAACTAGAATCGAAGATATCGGGTATCAGAGCCCTTTACATATGATGGAGCAAGGACTTGTATAAAACAGACTTGCTTGGAAGTAATCCTCTCAAGTAACTTATAATCCCGTAATAATTGTGTTCGGAAATACTAATAACGCACCAGAAAATCCGCACACAGAATCTAGGGGAAGCTTGCCTATGTGTATTGCTAACAAGTAACCCGTGTGTCTCTAAAATGGCCGCTAAACACGGGATTCTGCATTGCGCATGCGTCTACTGCATCTACGCAGTATGACGTACTATCGCTTGGTGGGAAATCTTTGCAGCTGCCCTTAAAATGGCCGCTTGGAACTTACATGATAATGCGCATGCCTTGCTGAAACTAAACCATGTAAGTTTACTAAAATGCTAATGCGAAAGATTTATATAAGTAAATAGGAATAGAGTAGAGATAAGTGGTATACAGTGAAATCATTTATTTTTGATTTTAATACACTTTCTTTGACCTCTCTATTAGTTCGTATTTGGGCCTCCGTGCGGGACTGAAGCTTGCGTATCATGTGACCATTTCACATGCGCAGTTGAAACGACCCAGGAGCCGTGGTGCTAAGCCTTGAACGTCATCCAAAAGAAGAAGAGTAACATGACCTGAAAACAAGCATGATGTCCTGAGAACGGAAAGAAATTTAATAAAACTGTATACATTGTATTGATTAACTTGTGAATACGGGTGGGAAATAAAGCATGGGAAAGTAAATTAAGGGGAGGGAACATAAAACTATGAGCTTAAAGAAAAGTATTAAACTTACCGTTGTGTGATGATCATCTCCCCTTTCCTTGTCCAATCAGAGTTAGGAGTTTCGTAAATTCGAAACATTCAGGGGTG